>NC_089837.1:508244932-509528114 GCF_035609145.1 Eleutherodactylus coqui | reverse complement strand
TCAAATGGCACTTCAATTATTAGTAACGGGACCAATGGGCTCTTAAAATGTGGAGCAGGAGTTGTCACCTGGCAGGTGGGACAGGATTGGCAAAACTCTGCTATTACCTTGTAGCAGCCTGGCCAGTGGAATCTCTGCAAGATGTGCTCCTGCGTTTTTTCGACCCCAAGTGGCCCCCTGATATGTGCGTGTATGCCAAGTGTAAGACTGTGTCTACAGGAACCAGGTACTAGAAGCTGCTCCACTACCTCATCTCTAATTTTGGTCACTCAGTACAACAACTCATTTTTAATGGTGAAGTGAGGGAAGCTCTCTGCCGCCCCTGTACTCTGCGGTGCACTATTTATAACAGACACATTCTCAAACACATATTTCAAAGTCTGGTCATTAATCTGGGCAGATCCAAAATTACCCGGTGCCACCTCGAGATCAATCATCTGTGGTTCTGACAGCTCCTCTTCCTCGGTTACCCCTGCAAAAGGCAACTCATCATTAGTGACTTCACTGCCCTCGTTACCCGGCGGTAACAAATTGGTCCATAAGTTCCAAAACAGGGGGAAGACTCTCCCAAGGACAACAGGGTGGATCAAATTTTCCACCACCCCAACCTTGTGTGCACACACTCCAGAGTCAGTGTCTATGGATACCTGGGAAACTGGGTACCCTTTTGTGTCCCCATGTATGCAAATGACCCCCAGTTTTTCCCCCTGTAGCAACACATGGGGAAGGGAGGCCCTGATTAGCGTGACCAAGCTCCCGGAGCCGAGCAAAGCCGACACCTTGACCCCGTTCACCGTTACCTGGCACCTCTGGGGCTGTGGGTCTTTGGTCGGCGTCACACTGCATACTGGATGTGCAAACCACGAACATCGCCGACCATGTGTACAGTCCATGAGCTCTGTTTTCGCTGGACAGTGGGCTGCAATATGCCCTGGCTCCTGGCACTCCCAGCACCACAGCGGGGTGACTTGGCTCCTCCTGATGGGCACCGCTCCCCACGAATTCTGTGGTTTCTCCTCCATGCTGACCCAGGATTCCTTCCTCTGGGCATCCAACCCAGAGTTGACACCACGAGATGCAGCTCTTGCAGTGGGAAGCGCCTCCTCCGCTGTGAGATCTCTCTCTACAAGGCCCACCAACTCATCTGCATTCTTGGGATCTCCTTGGACAACCCAACGCTGCATGGGCCTAGACAGGGACTGCACAAATCAGTCCATCACCACTTTTTCGACAATCTGAGTAGGTGATGATGTTTCTGGCTGTAGCCATTTTTGAGCCAGATGTAGCAGGTCAAACATTTGAGACCGGGGCGGCTTCTCTGGAGAATACTTTCAATTATACACCCGCTGTGCTCTGACTGCCGTGCTGACTCCCAGGCGAGCAAGGATTTCGGCTTTTAACTTGGTGTACTCTCGGGCATCCTGCTGCGCAAAATAATAATACACCTTCTGGGGTTCTCTAATTAAGTACGGGGCCAACATCTCCATCCACCGCCCTTGAGGCAATTCCGCCCTCTCTGCCACCCGTTCAAAAATGGCGAGGAAGGCCTCCACGTCATCTTGTGGCATCATCTTTTGTAATGTCCCTCTTACTGTTTTTAAAGTGTCCATCTGGGCATGTTGCCTGGAGAGATCTACAGTCTCTTTGGCCTGCACCACCTCAGTTAGTATGGCCAATTGCCTTACCAGGAGTTGGTTTGTCTCCTGTTGTGCTAGTTGCTGCTGGGCGACTGCTTTCTGTTGCACTTGCATTACCTCTGCTTGGGCCTTCTATTGCTGGGCCATCATTTGTTGCTGCTGAGCAAACGTTTGTTGTTGCTGCATGTTCATTTGCACCAGCTGCTTTATCGACTCCTCCATGGTTGTATTGGCCGCCTGCATGCTCACCGCTGATTTCACCCAGGACATGTACCCGTGGGTCTTTTACTGCCGGCGCATCCTCCACCAATTGTAGCAATGCAGGGGAACACACTTCAGGCCACAACCGGAATATTGTCCATGTCTCTTTTTATTCACTGGCTGAATGTAACATAAATGCACTGAAAACATCCTTTTCCACGCCAACAGCCCATCAAAGCAAAAACACCAAAAGTCGTTTTTAAATAAGAGTGGCAAAAGCCCAGCAAACCTTTGTTGCAGAGTGTGGTGAAGTCTGCAGTTCCGCTCACTTGCAGCTTGTGTCTCTCACACCAGGCAGCTCTGAACTTCCCTTCACACTGCAACCTGCACCCATTTATGCACCTCACCTGTCTGGGCCAGGTGGAACTGGGTCTACAACGGACTGGGTCTACATCACAGATGCTAGTAGTACCCGTGATATGTACCTTCCGTCCCACACTTCACCTCTCACTCTACTACAGTCCTCTGGGGTCTATGTAAGCCCCTGATTATAGTAAGTCACGAGTAGCCCCTCAAAAGTCTGTACATCGCTAGGAATGTGTTAGCAGCTGATGTCCCAATATGGGGGGGGGGCATCTGTGGGTGAAACCTGACTATGAGACCAATGCCAGCTGGTGACAATACAGGAGGCATTACTGACTGTCACCTTAGTACAAGGGGCTTGAGAGCACAGAGTCATTATATAAGGAGGGTAAGAGCCCGTTGTCAGTTTATTTATACATTTCCAGCTGGAATGACAAAAATAAAATCACATGTCTTAAAGGGGTTGTCCCGCGAAAGCAAGTGGGGTTCAGCACTTCTCTATGGCCATATTAATGCACTTTGTAATGTACATCGTGCATTAATTATGAGCCATACAGAAGTTATTCACTTACCTGTTCCGTTGCTAGCGTCCTCGCCTCAATGGAGCCGTCTAATTTCAGCGTCTAATCGCCCGATTAGACGCGCTTGCGCAGTCCGGTCTTCTCCCTTCTGAATGGGGCCGCTCGTGCCGGAGAGCTGCTCCTCGTAGCTCCGCCCCATCACGTGTGCCGATTCCAGCCAATCAGGAGGCTGGAATCGGCAATGGAACGCACAGAGCCCCTGGTGCACCATGGGAGAAGACCTGCGGTCCACCGTGGGTGAAGATCCCGGCGGCCATCTTCGCAAGGTAAGTAAGAAGTCACCGGAGCGCGGGGATTCGGGTAAGTACTATCCGGTTTTTTTTTTTAAACCCCTGCATCGGGATTGTCTCGCGCCGAACGGGGGGGCTATTGAAAAAAAAACAAAAAACGTTTCGGCGCGGGACAACCCCTTTAAGGCCGAACAAAGGCGAGGTGCAGACTAACAGGAAAAAAACACCCCTGGTCATGAAAGGGTTACAGAAGTAAAAGGTCTTGATTCTGAGGTTCTCTTCTGGATGCGGCGTCATTACTGCTTATAATAATATCTTTATTACTGTAGATATTTGCTGTGCAAACAGATAGAGGGGAAGATTCAAGTAGATGCACAAATATCTTGGAACGTCTGCGAATGCCGGGCAATCTAAGGTAACCTAAAAAAACACCTTACATACAGCCCTAAATCCTTTATTTACCTCACTGCACTTAAGGGGTCTGTCAGTGACCAAAGATGGCCACTTACCTCCAGTATAATTAATGGCACCACTCATGATACAATTAATGTCACCACTCTCCTGCAGTACAATTACATCCAGCATTTACCTCCATTATAATAAATGGCACCACACACAATACATGTAAAAGGAATCTATCACTGGACTTATGGGGCCAGATTGGAGAGCTGCAGAAACCTGTGGCAGAAACCGATAATGACAAATTACTGGTTTTCTTTCATTAGTTTCCATAAAATCACTATTTATGTGACAGTATTTACAGCCATCCAGGAACATGGCACCGCGCCACTTCCCTCTCTACCGGTCTCACTGCTGGGTCACACGGTGCCCTTTACACAATCCACAACCCTGACAGTCGAAACCCATTTGGTCTATTAATTCCTGGATCTGCTCACCCTGCGGCAATAGTGGTGTCACTTCTCTCTCGAAACAATAAGTTAAGCTTTGACAGTTGTGTCCTCTATATCAGCACACAGTCCCCTGTACAGCCTCATAAATACATATACAGTATATATCTCAGATAAACTGTACAGTATGAGCTCCTAACATAGGAAATATGATGTCATAGGCATCACAGAAACTTGGGATGATACACAAGATTGAAATACAAGACTTGAAAGATATAACCTTTTTATAAGAAACAGACCTAATAAAGAGGAGTTGTGTTGTATGTTAGGAAAACATCCATCTCCAGAGATTCAAGCTTCACAGCATGGGAGTTCTGTAGAAACTGTTTGGGTAAGCATACAAGGAGAGAACAACAGGAAGGACACTATTGTAGGCATTTACTATAGACTGCCTGGACAAGCGGAAGATATGGATGAACTCTTTCTATATCAGATGGCCAAGATCTCATAAAAGCATGACATAGTGATCATGGGAGATTTTACCCATCCAGACATTTGTTGGAAATCTCTCTCAGGCAAAAGTAATAGGTCCAACAAATTCTTATCCGCTCTTAGGGCTCAGTCACATGGGCGCATCCGGGCGCCGATGCGCCAGTGTTACTGCAGGATAAGACGGCCGCACTGCAGGTGCGGAGAAAGAACACATGACCGGCTCCATTGTCGGTCTTACTGACAACTTTATCTTCCAAAAGGTGGAAAAGAAGACGAGGGGATCTGTTATCTTGGACCTAATTCTTACCAACAGGAAGAGCCTGACTTCTATACCGTGAAACATCTTTGAACAAATTAGGCTGTCTGTACACGGGCAAGTTTTCATTGCGTTCCCTATGGCGATAATCCGGCCGCGGGGAACGCAGTGAAAGCTCTCCATAGCGTTGCTATGGAGAGCGCTTCCCCTCTGTCCACGAGTGGAGAATCACAGCGATTCTCCGCTTGCAAACGGCAAATTGCAGCATGCTGCGATTTTCCGCAATTTTTTAAAAACAGATATTTTTGGTATAACTTACCGTAAAATCTCTTTCTCGTCACGTTCATTGGGGGCCACAGCCTAGACCATGGGATATAGCCACTGCCCTGGGAGGCGACACTAAGCAAAAAAGTGTTAGCTCCTCCCTCCTGGCTATATCCCCCCTGCAGGCACTCAGCTAATTAGTCTATCTGCAAGCAGTAGGAAGCCAGTGGGAGTACGATTATACATATTATGTTTTATACATACCAAAATACATACTTTGGCATAATTCTCTGCCAAACAATGACCAAAGAACAGAAAGTTCCAGCAACCGCTTAAATAAACAAGGGGTGGGTGCTGTGGCCCCCAATGAAAGTGACGAGAAAGAGATTTCACGGTAAGTTATACCAAAAATATCTGTTTCTCGTCCGTATCATTGGGGGCCACAGCCTAGACCATGGGACATCTACAAGCAGTCCCGAAAATATCTATATATTGGGTGGGCTTTTAAAGTTTGACCGTGTGGTCAAAGGACCGCCGCCTGCAAGATCTTCCGGCCGAGCGCGGCGTCCGATGATGCAGATATGTGGACCTTACAAAACTTTGAAAACGTATGTAAGGAAGTCCAGGTGGCTGCCTTAAACACCTGAAGCGCCGAGGCCCCGTGCCGGACCGCCCAGGAGGACCATACCGCCTGTGTGGAATGGGCCGTAACCCGAAATGGTGGCGTGCATCCTGAGGTGCGCTACGCCTCTGTTATCAAGGACCTTATCCACTTAGATAGGGTGACCTTTGAGGCTGCCGAGCCCCTCCGGGCCCCCTCCGGAATCACGAAGAGGTTGTCAGTTTTACGGAATTCTTTGGTTCTCTTTACATAAATCTTCAACGCCCTCACCAAGTCCAGGTGGTGCAGCGTTTTTTCCCTCGTGTGTACTGGCGTTGGACAGAAGGAAGGCAAGACAATTTCTCATTCCGAGACTACCTTAGGTAAAAATTCTGGTGATGGTCTCAGTACCACTTTATCTTGGTGGAAAGTCATATAGGGGGTCTGTATAGACAAGGCCGCCAGCTCCGAGACCCTACGAATAGAGGTAATAGCGACGAGGAATACTACCTTCCAGGTCAGTAGTCATATAGGAATCTCTTTCAGCGGCTCGAACGGTTGGTCTGTCATAGCCTCCAACACGAGATTCAGATCCCATGCTTGAACTGGGGGTTTCAACAGGGGTGTCGTATGGGCGATTCCCTGTAGGAATGTACGCACAGCCATTCTGTTTGCGATTGGCCTCTGAAACAGCACCGTCAGTGTTGACATCTGCCCCCTTAGCGAGCCTACCCTTAATCCTATTTCGAGACCCGATTGTAGGAATGCCAGTATTCTGGCCACCGAAAATTGCATCGGCTGCAATCGCCGCTCCTCACACCAGGTGAAGAAACGCTTCCAGACTCTGTAATAAATAGCCGACGAGGCTGGTTTACTGGCCCGTATCATTGTCTGAATCACCTTCTCCGAGTAACCTTTTCTTCTTAACACCTCAGTATCAACGGCCAGGCCGTCACATGTAGAGACCTGGAATCTGGGTGTAGCAAAGGCCCTTGGGATAGCAGGTCTCTTCGATCTGGTAGGTGCCATGGTGTGTCGGTCAACATTTCTATGATGGTCGCGTACCAGCTTCTTCTTGGCCAATCTGGCGCTATTAATATCGCTGGTCGCCCTTCCTGTTTGATTTTTCCTAGGATTCTTGGTATGAGGGGGATTGCTGGAAATACGTACAGGAGTTTGTATCCCCCCCACGGGATGGTCAGTGCGTCTGTTGCCACTGCTTGCGGATCCCGTGCTCGGGCCACAAATGGAAGAGTTTTGTAATTCAGTCTGGATGCCATGAGGTCCACGTCCGGTGTACCCCATGTCAGACATATCGTCCGGAATACTTCTGGGTGCAGCCCCCATTCGCCGGGATCTACCGTTTCCCGACATAGGTAATCTGCCACCCAGTTGTCTACTCCGGGAATGTAGACTGCTGATATTGAGTTCAGATGATTCTCCGCCCACGTCAGTATGCAAGCTACTTCGTTCATTACTGATGCGCTCCGTGTGTCCCCTTGATGGTTGACATAGGCCACAGCTGTGGTGTTGTCCGTCTGGATGCGCACATCCTTCTTTTTGAGACTGGACCCGAAGTGCCGGAGAGTCAGGTAAATGGCCCGTAATTCTAGGATGTTGATGTGCAACCTTGTTTCTCTCTGAGACCAAACTCCCTGAACAGACTGGCCCCCCAGTGTTCCGCCCCAGCCTCAGTGGCTGGCGTCCGTCGTCAATACGACCCATCATTTTGGGCCCAAAGGCCGTCCCACCTGAAGCCTCCCAGGTTTCAACCACCACTTCAACGCATCCTGGACTTGAGGGGTTATCCAGATTCGTTGTTCCAGGGTCAGTGTGGACCTGTTCCAGCGGGACAATATCAGATGTTGTAGCATCCTTGACCGGAACTAGGCAAAGGGGACCGCCTCGAAGGCTGCTACTATCTGGCCCAGAATACTCACAGTGTCTGATGGTTAGCGTTCTCTTCTGCATTAGAGATCGAATACCGTGTAGAAGCTTGTCTACTTTTGTTTGAGGTAGTAGAACTCGGTGCTGGCTGGTGTCAAATATCATGCCTAAAAACTCCAACCATTGTGCTGGTATTAGGCACAATTTTTCGTGGTTTACTATCCAGCCAAATACTTCTAAAGTTTCCATCGTGACACGTAAACTCCTGATGTTGCCGTCCCATGACGGTGCTTTTACTAGCACATCGTCCAGGTATGGTATGGCCGCTATGCCCTTTGCATGGAGTAGTGCCATCACTGCTGCTAGTACTTTCGTAAAGACTCTTGAGGAGAGTCTTCACGCGGGGCTGTGAATTGAAAATGCCTTTCCTGCGTCTCGAAACGAAGGAATTTTTGGTGTGCTTCCCGAATCGGAATGTGGAGGTAGGCGTCCTTGATGTCTATTGAGGACAAGAATTCCCCCGGCTGCATGGAGGCTATTACGGATTTCATCGACTCCATCCGGAAATGCTTTGTTTTGATGCATTGGTTCAGTCTCCTTAAATCCAGTACCGGCCTGACCCTGCCGTCTTTTTTGGGCACTAGAAAAAGATTTGAGTAGAACCCTTGCTTCTCTTGCGCCCCTGGCACTGGTTTTACAACTCTGTGTGCCAGAAGATTTTCCACTGCCAATTGTAGGTTGGCTACTCCTTCTGGGGTGGCAGGCACTCTGGACTTGCAGAACGAATTCTGTGGCAGAGTCACGAATTCGATCACGTACCCGGATGCCACGATCTCCTGCACCCACTTGTCGCTCACGCGACTCCACCATGTCTCCCGAAATAGGGAGAGCCTGCCCCCCAACCTGGTGACACTGGGTGGGGGCGGCGCCTCATGCCGCGTTCTTTGATCCCGCCGCCTTAGATGTTCCAGGTCAGGATCGCCATGCTTGTCTCGTCTTGAAGGTTGGACCCTTCCTTGCGTCTGTCGGGGTCTTCCTAGATTGGGACCACTGCCCTGACCCAGCACGGGACGAGAAACGCCGAAAAGGACCTAAAAAACGGTTTCCTCTTCTTTTCCTTTCTTGTTGGAATTTGTGGCAATGACGTGCTTTTCCCGCCTGTGGCGTCCTTTATCAAGTCATCTAATTTAGGCCCAAAGAGCCTATTTCCCTCAAATGGCAACTTTGTTAGGACCATCTTGGACGCTGAATCGGCTGACCAGTTCTTTAGCCAGAGGGTTCGCCTTGCGGCGGACGCTCGAGCCACGAACTTAGCTGCATCTAGCTCTGCTGCGCATACGAACTTGTTCGCTTGTATGATATTGTCTGTTGCTTCCAGCAGTTCACTAGGTGGAGCGCCTGCCAGAATGTCTTTCCGCAGCTGTTTGGCCCAGGCTATGGACACTTTACTGACCCATGCGGCCGCGAAGATCGGCTGCAGGGTGGTGCCCGTAGCCTGAAACACTGATTTCGTCAATGTATCTAGTTTTCTGTCATGAGGATTAGCCAGAGTTGCCACCTCGGCTGTTGGCAACGCCGTGCCTCTAGATAGCCGTGACACTGGTGGATCGACTATTGGGGGTACCGCCCAACCCTTTTTCAGACTTCCTGGGAATGGGTATGTAACTTCCCAAGTTTTCCCAGGTTGCCTAAATTTTTTGGCAGGGTTCTGCCATTCTTTATTAGGGACGTCCGCGAAATCCTGATGGTCTGGAAAGACCTGTCGCGATCTCTTCTGCCGTCTAAACGACACCGTGAAAGGAGTCGTCTCTACTGGTTCCTCCGTTACTTGGAGGGTTTATCTTACAGCTATTACTAGGCTGTCCATTAGGCTCGCCAGCCGCAAAACCTGTTCATCGTCCAGATCAGAAGCAGACGAGACCGCGGAGCATTCGTCATCTTCTGACCCACTGCTCTCGCCCGCTGTTTGGGCCGTATCCTGAGAAGCCAACGAGCACAATGCTCAGGGGAAGTCATGGCAAGCCCAGGCCGGTCTTGCAGAGTACCGGGACCGCGAAGGATGCCTTGACCTGTGGTAAGTATGGACGGACTCCCTGGACCCATGGGAATCATGAGAGTCTCTGGACCGCCTGGACTTGGAGGGTCTAGATGACCTCCTGGTATGGCGAGATTTACGGGAGGTGTCCTCGCTGCTGCGGGACCTCCTTCTTTTGTGTGTCCTCCCGCGCGCATATTCCGAAGAGGAAACATCCGAGCTGGATTCTAACCGGCGTAAAATCGCCTCAGAAGATGTGGCCAGGGCGGAGACGGCAGCGGCCAAGGACCTCGCCCATTGGGGTTCGGACCCTGGCTCCACAGGGGCGGCAGGGGGCACCGGGATCCCTGGAACCACGCGTGCCATGGTACACTTAGCGCAGCGGGGGTCGACTTGACCGCAGGCAAACTTAATGCTGCAAACTGTGCAAGCATAATGCTTCACCCTCCCCTTGGCCGGGCTGGAACCCCCTGATTTAGGGTCAGACATGGCAAAAGGAAACCCCCGTGCAGGTGGGGATGCTACATACTGCCACAGGAGTACCTGCAGGGGGGACAGGGGAGGGGAAGGGGAGACACCGCAAAGTGCTGCCTTGGCAGGGCTTACCCGGTCTAGCAGCTGTTTTAGCAGTTCCCCTGATCCAGCTGGAGCCTCTGGTCCTGAAGCTTGGAAGCCGTCAGGAGTCGACGTGGGTCCACCACACGGAGATAGTAGCGCTGGTGACCCGGCAGGTGTGTGGCAGAAACTTCTGCGGTGCTGCTACAGCTGCTGGTGCCCGTTACAGAAGGTGCTGCTGCTGTCCGGGTGCTCACTCTGTAGCCAAAAGTCTGCAGGGCCGTATAAGGGCTGGATGCTGCTGTGTGCTGTCTGCTGCGAGCTGAGAGCTGCGCACAGTGCTGGGCTCAGTAGTGCCAGACAAACGGAGTGTCTTGCTGCTGAGAGCAGCCATTACTCTGCCTGGCTGCTTCTTTTAAGTCTGCTGCGGTCGGAGGGGGCGTGGCTTGCCCCAGATGTCCGCCCGCGACCCGGAAGTGACGTTTTCCGGCCCAGCGTCGGCGCCCCGCCCCCCGGAGCGGTGCAACCGGAAGTGACCTGCCCAGCCAGCGCCCCGGCGTCCTGCTAGCATGTTGTGCTCCTACCCCTGCTGCCGGGAGAGCTGTTGCCGCCGCTGCCATCCTGATGTCCGTTCTGCTCCATCACGTCCTCCCTGAGGTACCTTGCGTTGTCATGGAAGCCACAGCCTGTCCGCACATCGACCTGTCTCCAGCAGTGCTGCCCCCTATGCGTCACTGGTCAGACAGTGCGCTACTCCAGGGAGGGGGAGCCCTATGGCTGGAGGATAACCGATGCCAATGCGCATTGCAGAGTCAGACCCCTTTTTCTTCTCTGGGTGAGATGCCACAGAAGTGGTGGAGAAACCCCCTGCCTGCGTCTTCCCCGGGAGGCCAGTAGAGCCAGGGAAAAGCCCCGACTCCCCGGATTCCCGCGAATAGCCACATCTGCCTCCTAGCAGACACTAAGCTAAAGACTAATTAGCTGAGTGCCTGCAGGGGGGATATAGCCAGGAGGGAGGAGCTAACACTTTTTTGCTTAGTGTCGCCTCCTAGGGCAGTGGCTATATCCCATGGTCTAGGCTGTGGCCCCCAATGATACGGACGAGAAATGTATTTATTGAGGTTTTCTTAAACAAAGCACAATCCGTACAAATAATCGAAGGAAAAATGAATAAAACTCGCTTATCAGAGTTGCAAATAAATGACCTGTCTCACTAAATAACTTATGGCAAGCCGCAGTCATATAATAACAATTTATAGGTGGGTTTAAATGAACATTAGGTTAATGACATTGGCACTACTTGTCCTAGAGACCCAAAGACATGTTAAGATCTTGGATACTTGGTAGTATAATTCAATTTTAGGTAGCGAGGCATACTATATTAATCATAAGCGTGAGCCATGCGGCCTGTGGGCCCCCATCGCTCCGTGAGGTCGTGTGATGACAACCTCTATGTTCGACTGTGCGACCCCTCCGGGAGTCTCAGAGGTAAACCCCGTACCAGAGGGGTCGAAGGGGTAACCTATGGGTCAGAAGCATATCTATATGTAGGGGTCCATGTCCTGGGCTCCTATATCGATCTACAAAAACCACTTTAGAACAGAGAAAGAAAAAGAGGAGAGAGGGAGGGGGGGAGGAATAGGGTAGGTATTAGCGCTCGCCTCGGTCCCCCGCACAATATATTGAGGCTTGAAATTTGTGGTAGTAACATACATAGTAACATACTTTGTAAGGCCGAATGAAGACAAAGTCCATCTAGTCCAGCCTGTCTATCCTCCTGTGTTGTTAATCCAGAGGAAGGCAAAAAAAAAGACGGAGCAGAAGCCAATCAGCCCTTTTGGGGGAAAAATTCCTTCCCGACTTCCTAATGGCAATCACACTAATCCCTGGATCAACCCCTAATATTTCCTACCTGCTGTGTACCCAGATTAACAATTAACCTAAGATTTATATCCTGTAATATTCTTCCACTCTAGAAAGACATCAAGTCCCCTTTTAAACTCATCTATGGATTTTGCCATCACCACATCCTCAGGCAGAGAGTTCCACAGTCTAACTGCTCTTACAGTAAAGAACCATTTTCTGTGTTGGTGATGAAACCTGCTTTCCTCTAAACGCAGCGGATGCCCTCTCGTTACAGTCACAGTCCTGGGTATAAACAGATCATGGGAGAGATCCTTGTATTGTCCCCTAATGTATTTATACATAGTTATTTGATCACCCCTTAGCCGTCTTTTTTCTAGAGTAAATAATCCCAATTTTGATAGCCTCTCTGGGTATTCCAGTCCCGTCATTCCATGTATTAGTTTAGTTGCCCTTCTTTGAACCCCCTCCACCACTGTAACATCTTTCCTGAGCACCGGTGACCAGAACTGCGCACAGTATTCCATGTGAGGCCTGACAAGTGCCTTATATAGTGGAAGAATAATGTTCTCGTCCTTTGCCCCTATACCTCTTTTAATGCACCCCAAGACTTTATTAGCTTTTGCAGCAGCTGACTGGCATTGGTTACTCCAGTTTAGTCTACAGTTCCCTAGTACCCCCAGGTCTTTTTCCATGTCACTTTTCCCTAGCAGTACCCCATTTAGTGTATATTGGTGACATCCGTTTCTCCTGCCCATGTGCATAACCTTACATTTATCCATACTGAACTTCATTTGCCATTTTTCTGCCCAAGCCCCCAGCTTATCTAGGTCAGTTTGTAGCCTTACATTGTCCTCTGTTGTATTAATTATATTGTATAATTTTGTGTCATCTGCAAATATTGATATTTTACTGTGCAACCCCTCTATCAGGTCATTAATAAATATATTGAACAGAATGGGGCCTAGTACTGAACCCTGTGGCACCCTGCTAGCGACGGTGGCCCACTCAGTATGAACCATTTATTACCATGCTCTGCTTTCTATCACTGAGCCAATTCTTAACCCAATTACACACGTTTTCACCCAATCCGAGCTGCCTCATTTTATATATTGGCCTATTATGCGGCACAGTGTCAAATGCTTTAGAGAAGTCCAGATATACAAGATCAATAGACTCTCCCAGGTCCAGCCTAGAGCTTACTTCATCGTAGAAGCAGATCAGATTGGTCTGACATGATCAACCCTTCATGAACCCATGCTGGTGAGGAGTTATTCCGTTGTTCTCCTTGAGGTATTCTACGATTGTGTCTCTCAGAAACCCCTCGAACATTTTTCCCATTACTGAAGTGAGACTTAGCGGCCTGTAGTTACCAGGCTCACTTTTGGTCCCCTTTTTGTAAATTGGAACACCGTTGGCAATGTGCCAATCCAATGGTAAAACCCCAGTCTTTATTGCCTCCCTTACAGTCTTGTCGAGCCACATTGGTTTCCTTTCACTCTAATTTCTTTTATTTTTAAAGGGAATTAACTGCTCACTTGAGGTGATTAGGATCCTTTTAAACTTCTCCCATTTGTCCTCCGTACTGGCATTTTTGAGGATGTTGTCCCATTTAATGTTACCGATAGTAGTTCTAAGCTGTTCAAATTTTGCTTTACTAAAGTTTAGTTTGTTTGTCGCTCCCTGATAAGGTTTATTATTAAATGACAGTTGGAAGTTGATTATATTGTGGTCACTGTTCCCCAAGTGCCCCTCAACCTGCACTCCCTTTATTCGGTCCGGTTCGTTAGTTAGTACTAAGTCCAGAATGACCCTCCCTCTTGTTGGTTCCCGCACAAGTTGGATAAGGTAATTATCTTTAATTGATCCTAAGAACATATCACCCCTATGGGATTTGCAGGTTTCATTTACCCATATTATATCTGGATAATTAAAGTCCCCCATGATAATTACTTCATTGCGGTTTGACACTTCTTCTATCTGCCTTAATAGTAAGGTTTCAGTTTCTTCTGTTGCTTTTGGTGGTCTACAGAAAACCCCTATCAGGATTTTGTTATTTTTTTCCCCCTGTATTTCCACCCACAGAGATTCCACATGTTCATCTCCTGCACCTATATCCTCCCGTAGCTTCGGCATTAAGTACGATTTAATGTACAGACATACCCCTCCCCCTTTCTAGTTCCCACGGTCTCTTCTGAAGAGATTGTAACCCTGTAAATTCACTGCCCAATCGCACTTTTCATCAAGACATGTTTCCATAATTCCGACTATATCATAGTTTTCATCAGCCATTCTCGCTTCAAGCTCACCCACTTTACCGATCAGACTTCTTGCATCCCTGGTCATACAATTTATACGTTTTTTTTTTTGTTCTTTAAATTCGTTTTGTTACTAATGGTACTGTTGGCTCATCTGTCAGGTCTAACTGTACTAATCCCTCCTCCAGCTCAACTCCCATTCCCATTACTTGGCCCCAGATCGCTAGCTACACTGACTACCCCACTATTTATCTTTCTGCCCTTCCCCCCAGTCCCTAGTTTAAACACTTTTCCAGCCTTCTAGCCATCTTCTCCCCGGCCTAGGTCCAGGGAAGTGCACAGTGCAGATTCTTATGTTAAGCCATCGGCAAGCCACCTAACAAAGGCCACGGAGCTTTTATGGTCTAACCACACAGTCCAGGTGTCAGAGGCGTTTTCTGCTTCCTGGTCTCCCTCAGAGTCGGTGCTCCTGAGCTCCTCCATGTACCTGATGTGTTCTAGTGCCTCCGTCCACATGGACCTTGTTAGCTCTCCCCTCCGTTTCCAGTGTGGCGCATGGCCATTATAAAAGGTCTTAAAAGCCCTTTTTTAACATGGGAGATAGGACCTGGAAACATAGACAGAAGAGCCACTTCGGGGGTGAGGACCAGGGGTGACCTATACATCGCCTCATACAACCTGGCAACGTTACTCCAGAGTGGAGCTATTAGTGAACAGCTCCACCAGATATGATACATAGTTCCCATCCCTGAACCACACATCCAGCACTTACCAGGGAAAATTGTTGTTGTTGGGAAAATTCTATGAATCTTGTCCGGAGTCCTGTACCATTGCTTCATTATTTTATAGTTTAGTTCCTGTGCCTTGCTCAAGATGGACAATTTGTGTATGAGGGTATAGGACTTAGTCCAAAGCTCTTCGGGGAAACCTCTTCCGAGCGTCTCCTCCCATCCCGTCTGCCATCTTGGCCGCGTCTCCCCCTTCTCGGAGTCGATCAACAACCTGTACAGCAGAGAGACCACATGAGGGGTGGGGGGGTGGGGGGGGGGGCTACGCATAGTCTTTCAAAGGGTGTTAGTTCCTTTCTTAGTAGGTCACGGACCTTCAGCGATCTAAGATAGTCCCTCACCTGAAGGTATTGCATCCACGCTCCAGGTTTTGTTTCCTGACCTACTGCAATATCTCTTAAAGTGCACATCCCCTGTGAATCAAGGATGTTGTGTGCTTAAGGCCTGGGGAAATGAGGCATGAACAGCAGTGTCTCCGTAGATATTGTAGCTTGGATCTGAGGGTTACCTGTTAAAGGGGTCAGGCGGCCTGGACAAGTGAATATCCTCCTCATCCCTCTCAAGCGGGTCCATGCCCTCAGCAGGCTCAGAGCTAGGGGCGAAGCCCCTTGCCCCTCTCCAGTCCACAATGCCTGGGACCCAGAAGGCACCCCCCAAGTTGAACTGGTTCTGACCTTTTTCCAGAGGCACCCACGCTTTCTCATCCGCGCAGTGTAAGATATCCAGAACGCATCTACCTATTGTTGCTTTATGGTAGAGTTCAAGATCCGGCAGGCCCGCTCCACCTGAACCTTTTGTTCTAGTTAGGATTTTGTAGCTTATTCTTGGAGAGAGATCTTTCCAAACAAATCTAACCATACCCCTCCGCAACTGAGTGAAGAAGCTTCCGGAGAGGTCACATGGGACAGTCTGAAAAACATATAATATTCTGGGAAGAATGTTCATCTTAAGAACGTTGATTCGTTCTTGCCTGTTTAATCTCTTACATGCCACAATCAATAGCAACTGCAGATGTAAGCAGATGGCAAGGGGAATGGGATCCTTCTGTTGCCCCTTGGCAGCCAGCAGTGTACTTTCCTAGTGACCAATTACATCTTCACTTCCCCTTGAGGGATGAAAAAAATGGCGTCAAAGAAGTTCAATAAAATGTCAAGAATTCGGGGGCGTGGCTTAAGGCATGAGGAGATAGGCAGCAAAGACTGAAGGCTCCCGCTGAACCCCGGCTATCCAGCGCAACTACCGACATCCACGGCGCTATAAACCTACCATGGGACGTCTAAATAGGTCAGGAGACGGGGGGGGGGGGCACCGCAAGGAGAAGAATCGGGGCCTCTGGGCGCCTACCTGAATCACATTCCGCCGCGGCGGCCGGCGACACAGGAGGCATCCAAGATGGTGCCGCCGCTCCGGAAAGGGGGAGGAGCTTCAGCCCCGCTCGGCGCCGGAGCTACTGAGGCGACTACCCGGCATACCAGCTCACCCCAGGCCACCCACAGCAGCAGGCAGACATCAGGGAACGGAGGTACACTGCCCCGCAGCCACAAAGGCAGTCTAAACCGGTAAGAAGCCTGCCCAGACAGGCCCCGCTCACCGCCGCCGGTGCCATACCCAAGAATAAGCTCCCCTCTAGGAGCATTGAAGGTACCTCCCCTGACCCAATAGGTCAGAAGACGACCCGCAGCACGGCTGATAAAGGGGCAGGGATGGCTACCAGGCTACAAGGGGCCCTACAGCAACCAGCCAGCACAGACACAGAGAGGGGAGGCATGTGCACGGTCTCAAAGACGGGGGAGGGGAAAGAACACGCACTCCACGACACACTGGACTCAGTGGATGAGGCTCACCCCCGATCCCCATCACAAGCGGGCCGCAGAGGGGAGCCCCCACAAGAACCCCCACCCAGCGAGGGCCACAGAGTTACCCAGTGTGGGAGCCCTAGAAACTCCATGAGCCACACCGTAACAAAATCAGCTGAGAGGCAAACCCCACAAACGTATACATGCCCCACCCCCTCCGCGGACACAGATGAGGACGATGAGGAAGACAACGATCATTGGGATTGTAAAGCCCATCTTAAAAGCATTCCTACTAGAAGTGAAATAGACGCCTTACTCACAAAAGCGACGAGTTCACAAATGCAAGCCATAGAAGCACTACAGACCGAAATAAAACATATCGGCCACAGAGTCGCTGACACAGAAGAAGCCCAGACTGAACTCCAGTCACAGCTCACAGAACATCATAGCATCCTGCTAGATCACTCCTCGCAGATTGCCAACATACTTACTCATCTGGACAATATAGAAAATCGTAATAGAAGGAACAACATTCGCATTCGCAGCCTAAGCGAGGAAGTGGAACAGTGTCGCCTAGAACAGTGGCAATTAGAAGCTTCAGTGATAAACTTAACAGACAAGAAGACAATCCGATCGAGCTAGACAGGATCCACAGAACCCTAGGTCCCAAAAATGCAGACCCAGCTAGACCTCCTGATGTCATATGTAGGATCCATTTCTACAAAGAGAAGGAAGAACTCCTACGAAAAATCAGGGAGACGGGCCCGATTACTTACAAGGATAGCCCTCTCCTGGTACTTCAGGACTTATCTAGAAGGACACTCCAACTAATGAGAGCCCTTCGGCCAGTGTTGGTCGCCCTTAAAGAGAAAAATATCCGATACCGCTGGGGATATCCCTTCCAGTTGTAAGCAGGAAGAGACGGAAACTCGGCTATCTTCAGGGGCCTAGGGGATCTTCCGAGGTTCCTGGCCAAATTTGAACTACCTATGATTGCTCTGCCCGACTGGCCAAAAGTCGGAGCGCCGGATCCGTTGCCCCAAAAGAAACCTGGCACCTGGTCGGCCCTTCCGGGAAACACTGACTAGAAGAGGGGACGCCATTGTACCCTGAGGGCCCCTCCTCTTACACCACCTCCTTGACCGCTTTCGACGGAATTATCTCTGTCATTGTCCGTGGATGACTCACCGAAGCAAAACCCCAAGATGGGTTCTGATTTAAAAGTCGGGGTTTGGGGGGTGCTGTAAGCCAAGTCTTGATACAGGCTCCCCCAACCTAGGCCAGCAGCACAAGTTGCTGCACTAAAAATTTAGTTATATCCGTAGCCTTACTTGCTACGTGAATTCACACAGGAGGCGGGGCCTTCTTGGCCTAAGACCTCGCCTCAACATGTTGCATTTACATTTGTTTTGCCTAATTGTTTTCTTTCCCTCCCCTCATGTCTCCCCTCTTTCCCTTCCTCTCTGCCCTCTACCTTCTACCCACCCATGGTCTTCCTCCACCAAACCCAGAGGTCTACGACCTGTGGGCCCTGGCGATGTTCCCTCTGAGCCCGCAAGATGGCGTCTCTAACAGTAAGTTCCTACAATGCTAGAGGCCTAAACAGCCCAAATAAGAGGAAACAAATCCTATATAGCCTCCACAAGAAGAAAGTAATGATAATTTTATTTCAGGAAACCCACTTCACCACCGCAAATACCCCCAGCTGCCACAACCGATATTACTCACACTGGTACCATGCCCCTCACCCAGACCGCAAAGTAGGAGGGGTCTCCATAGCATTCCATAGATCATTAAAACCCCAAACCTTAGAAATAGAAAAAAGACGAAGAAGGGAGATACATATTCCTGAAATTAAAACTGCTAAATGACGTGTACACTCTCGCTAACTTCTATTTCCCTAACCAGGGGCAGGTGTCCTTCGGCTCCAGAGCTCTTCGGAGACTGTCGGACTTCGCGGAGAATTCGATGATCGTTGCCGGTGGCGACTTTAACATACCCTTGGATCCACACCTGGACACCTCCTCGGGACGCTCCTCGGTCTCCCACTCGGCTATCCGCAGACTTAAGAAGATGCTGGTGAGTCTACACCTGGTCGACCTCTGGAGATCTCTCCATCCAGCCGACAGGATTATAGCTGTCACTCGAGGGTATACAATACATACAGCAGAATTGATTACATCTTCGTATCGCATATGCTTCTAGACGGGTTCCCTAAATGCTCTATAGGACATTTCATATGGTCAGATCATGCCCCAATACTAGGGGAACTCAAACCCACTAGACAAGACTATAGAGGTTTTAACTGGAAACTAAATGACAATCTCCTTAAGAATCTCACATGTCTGGCTGACATAAAAAAGACAATAGAGGTTTTCTTAGAGGCCCACGCAAATGACTCGACCCCGGCACCAATTAAGTGGGAGGCCTTGAAATATACCCTGAGAGGGGTGTTCATGGCCCATGGGGCGAGGCTTAAAAAAGAAAGATCTCACAAACTTAAGCAGCTATTCTTGGAACTAGAAACCCGCGAGATGGCCAATAAAACTCAGAAGTCGGAGACGCTGTTAGCAGAAATTATAGACATCAGACATAAAATCTTAGCCATACTAGACCAGAACACTCTTAACATCAGGGACAGATGCAGGGAGAACTGTTACGAATACGGTAACAAGTGCGGGAGGTGGCTCGCAAGGGCCTTACGCCCCCGAGTTCCCCAGACGAATGTCATGTCCATCTGGGACTCCTCCGGGGGGGGGGGGGGGGGGTCCACGCTCCGAGCGAGATATTAGAAGTTTTCAGGGCTTATTACTCCGACCTTTACAATATCTCAGGATCAAAGGGAATAGAGGAGCCCAACCATAGGGAACAAACAGTTCAATATCTATTACAAAACATACACAGAACTATCCCACAAGCAGAGGCGGAATTCCTCGAGGCGGACCTCTCTACGGAGGAACTATCCCAGGTTATACGGGACCTGAAGTTAGGGAAGAGTCCCGGGCCTGACGGCTTCACGCCAAGATTTTATAAAACCTTTTGGGGACCAGCTAGCAGAAAGTATGTTGGCCGCATTACATGCAGTATCTCAGGGGTGCCCATTCCCACCCCAGGCACTGCAGGCTAATATTGCGGTAATTTTGAAGCCGGGGAAGGACCCTCGGTCATGCAAAAGCTACAGACCCATCTCCCTCATAAACAGCGATTTAAAAATATTCTCAAAAATTTTGGCAAATAGATTAAATCCCCTCATCCCGTCACTCATACATGTAGACCAAGTGGGGTTTGTCCCTGGCAGGGAAGCCAGCGATAATACTATCAAAACTATCTCCCTAATCAATAAAGCACGGAACTCAGAAACCCCAATGTGCCTTCTAGCGTTGGACACGGAGAAGGCCTTTGATAGGGTGCAATGGACCTTCCTGGAGTCGGTACTGGAGGGGGTGGGTCTGGGCCCAAGGGCCCTCCGCTGGATAATGTCCCTCTACAGCTCTCCCTCAGCGCGGATCAGGGTCAACGGTCTTCTGTCAGCACCCCTCGAGATACGGAACGGAACAAGGCAGGGCTGCCCCCTCTCCCCCCTCCTATATATACTCGCGATGGAGCCCTTGGCCGAGGCCCTGAGGAGAAATCCAGATATCCGAGGAATAGCAAGGGGGGGGGGGGCAGAGAGCAAAAGCTATCAATTTTTGTGGACAACTTATTATTGTACGTCTCGAGCCCTAGTACCTCGATTCCCGAGATTAAAAGGGAACTCACTAGATACAGGAACCTTAGTAATTTTAAAATCAATCCCCAAAAGTCAGAAATTCTAAACGTTTCATTGTAAACCTCAGAGGCCAACCAGTTGAGCGGGTCTCTCCCATACACGTGGAGGAACGATGCAATAAAATACCTGGGCATATTAATCCCGGCTGACCCACAAGAAATCTTTTACCTAAATTATAGACCACTATTATCATTATTCGAGACGGATCTTGAAAGTTGGTCTAAATTGTACTTATAGTGGTTCGGAAGGATTAGCTCCCTTAAAATGAACTTGCTGCCCAGAATCTTATATGTCTTTCATACCGCGCCATATGATATCCCCAGGAACTTTTTTAATACACTAAAAAAGGCGTTAGTAAAGTTTATATGGAAGAACCAAAAACCCAGAATTAGCTGTAAGACCTTAACCCGCTCTAGGCCAACCGGGGGGGAGGGGGGGGCAGGCCTCCCAGACCTCGAACTATACCACAAGGCAGCGATAGGAAAATGCATAATAGACATACTCCACCATTCAGAAGAAAAAAATGGGTGACATTGGAACTAGAACAAAATAACAAACTTGGGGGTGCCTTCTGGATCCCAGGGAAGGTAGATTGGAGGGACCAGGGAGCGTCATCCCAAGCGCGATATCTAATTGGAGCCTGGAGACGGGTGACTAGAAACAGTAAGATAGCGACCGTACCCGGTCCCCTGACACCCCTAAAGGGAAATCCTCAACTCGTAGCCACACAAGCGGCAAAGACACTGTCCATCCTCCCGGACAATTCTAGACCTCTTACTCGAGACGTATGGGGAGCAGGAGGCATGCCCTCGCTAAATGAAATAATAGGAAGCCATAGAGTTAAACCGGGAGCTTGGATGCAATATTTGCAAATCAGGAATTATCTGAGCTCACTTGGGGACCCCAGATAGCTAAACTCCGACCAGACTCCGTTTGAGGAGATCTGTTTGGCCCCCCTCCCCCGACCCACGTGATATCTCTGCTGTATGGATTGTTGCTAGACGGTAGACAGAAGGAGTCACGCCCGCAGTGGGAGACGAGATGGGAGGAGACAATTGGGAAGCAGTTCTCCGAGGAGCTCTGGAGCAGGGCATACAAGCTTTCTCACAAGATGTCCATATCATCCAAGGCCCAGGAACTTAACTACAAGATCACCTGCCAATGGTACAGGACTCCGGAGAGACTCCATAGAATCTTTCCTGACGTTCCGGAGGAATGTTGGAGATGCGGTCTGGAGGTGGGTTCCATGTTACACATCTGGTGGTCCTGTCCACTGATTGCCTCGCTCTGGGGGACATCGCCAGGTTGCACAATAAATATGTAGGTCTAACCTTGTCTTGACTCCCGAAATAGCCCTTCTCTCCATGTTGCCAGGCACTATATCCAGAATCAAAAAAGGTCTCCTAAGACATTTTATTATAGCTATGCGCCTCATCCTCTCACAGCACTGGAGACAGAGGGGCGAGCCCTGCAGGTCGACCTGGATAGAGGCAATGGAACAAACTAAACATATAGAGGAACTCAGAAGCTCAGACTCCGAGCCCGGCGACACTCATGCGACCGCAGGCGACACCTGGAGCGCCTGGATTGACCTTAAGGAATCTCCATCCTTCCGTGCATGGCTAATTAACGGCTCATTATAAACACTAACATACTGGGAGACCCGAGGTGGAAACGAGCCCCAAGCTTGGGAACTATCTGCTCATGGGCCGGATCACCTGTCGTGCTTATATATGCAAAATGTTATAAAGAGATGATAGAAGACCATACCCACTCTGTCCTCCCCCCTATCCTCCCTTCCTCCCTCTATCCCCCACTTCACCCCTTTACTTCCTTCCTGCTCTTCCCCATTCCACATCCTTGTCTGTCTTTGTTTCCCCCGTTCCTCCTGGCACTTTCCCCAGGACTATAATTTTAGTATATATTTGTACTGGATAGGTTTACATAATACCTGCATTGCTACTTATTTTACAATATGGAAATGTTTAAATAGTCTCACCAGGGGAGGCGGGAGTGTGAGGGACACCGGGAATCCCAGACACAACCAACCGAATTACCAGAAAGGGGATTTACCCTTTTGAGCACTGGGAGGCGGAGAACTAGGGCTGTGCAGACCACATCCCGAGGTTGGCAGTTCCCATAAGGATTACGAATCCCACCTCCCCTCATTAATATTTTTCGTTGGGATCCTCCCAGTGACCCTTAGCGCATCCTGCTGTCACCATGTTGGTCAAAGTATGTAATTGCCTTGGTTATATCCCACAATGCAAAATTGGCAAAGTATTTGAAAACGAATAAACAGATTTTGAAAGAAAATTTCAAGAATGCAATAAATGGCCGAGCGCTGCCTGTGATTGCTGAGTGCTGTGACCAATCACAGGCAGAGCTCAAGCAGCTAGATGCACCTGAGCCCCTGCAGAGGTGTGTGTGTGTATGTATAATAAATATATATATATACAGCTAGGAATGATTTTCAGGGAGGGGATTATATTTAAAGTCTTCCCCTGAAAATTATTGGGGGGGGGGGGGTGCTGACATACTATTGCTTTCAATGGGGCTGCCTGCAGCAGCAGTGGCCCCACAGACAGCAATAGGCACGCAGCTTCGTTCACGCGTGTTTTTGCACGTGCGTGGACTTGCGGATTTGTGTACACACACACGCATGCATGCATGTTCAATACAATGCTCGTGTTAACAAGGCCTAAGGGCGCCCACCCACTGGCGTTTGCGATTTTCGTGCGTGAAAAACGCAGCGTTCTCGGCGCGTTTTCCGTGCGTTTTTCACGGCGTTTTTGCGGCGTTTTCGCGGCTTTTTCGCGCCTTTTCCATTAATTTCCATTGACATTCATGGGTGCATTAGGAGAAAAATAAGGACACATATGCAACTGACAGTTCCTATGTTAAAAATCGCAACGCACCGCAAAAAAAAACGCCAGTGGACAGGAGTACATTCAATTCTAATTGCTCTTGAGAAAAAACGCAAAGAAAAAAAAATCGCCAGTGGGTGGGCGCCCTAAGTCTGCAGCACAAAATCTGCAGCAAAATTCAAACCATTTAGTGCCGATTTTTTTTTGTGTAAATTTAGCCCCCTAATTTGAAGAGTTAGAGTCTACCTTCACACAGGCAAGCTTGATACTGGGCTAAGATACTCACAGCGATATCGTAATAGCGATTCTTCTGACGCTTCCGACACGCGGCGCTGCAGCGTGCTTCTTTCATGCACGATTTTGTTCTTTTTACTGTGCAAGAGATGCAGATTTGCTGATGTGTCGGTCCGGCCCGCTCTCACATCGTTGGCATACAGCTCACTCTTTCGGAAGAGAACAGAGATGCTTGAGTATTTTTGCTTTGTTGGCTCATGTTTTGTATCTTCTGACATGACTTCCCAGCTAAATTCTGTCCTGAGCTGCCTTATTTCCAGGACGTCTGGCGAGCAGCGTAGCATGTTGCAAGAGGAGCCAGGAAGGAGGCGCAGCATGTGGGTGCATTCTCTGGTGGCTATGTGGTCTGAAAAAGCGCACTTCCATTCCTTGTTTTTGGATTTGCACAGGCATCCAGAAACATTTTTTTTACTTCACCCACATCTCAATTGCTACATTTGATAAGCTCCTAGAAGTGGTGCTCCGCGCACGTTTTCACACGGACAAATTGCGGCTGTGTGCATATTATTGCATTTTCTAATGCAATCCTATGGCAGCGGGCACAGGTGGGAATTGTGCAGGGGGCCATTCATACTGTCCCCCAGCATGTTTATTCAGAAAAATCCAAAAACCCAGTGGTTTTAACCATAAAGACACTTTTTTCCAACAATAAAAATTAAAAACAGTATAACAGTGACCGTTTCATAAACTGCAGCTCAGTTAATGTGATCTATATAATTGAATGCACTAGCTGCAATATTCAGGACATGGGATGCACCTCATGAAAAGTAAGAACGAGGATTACAGAACATGCCAGAGGTATAAAAAATTCTTTATCAGGACATTCAGGAGCAGTAAAACACTTTGTGGAATAAGAATAACATCATTAGCTTTAGGTGGAACGAATTAAAAGTTGTGACCGATAATAGAAGACAAAAAGCTTTATAAACAGGAAGCTTATTGGATTATGGAACTAAACCCCAGAATACCTCTGGGTAGGAATACCAGAACGGATTTAATGTATGTATATTAATTTACAGTTTTTTATTTCATTATTATTTATCATCCATTTTGCCCCGTTAGATATTGATTTTGCAAAAGTGTGCTTTTTTTTTTTTTTTTAAATAAATCAATCTTTATTGAGTTTTATATTTTTCTCCAACATTAAACCCAGAGGGTCTAGACATATTAGCGCATTTACAAGACAAACTTCACTGGGATGGGATACATGAAATTATCGCCTTTGCCATCCACTATGGTGCGACTATAAGTCAGCATGTCTGTACCTCTATTAACACATCTATATCTGCAATACAATAGTGTTCTAAACAGTTGTAAATAAAAAACAGGGGGGGAGGAGGGGGGGGAGGGAAACTCTCAGGGCGAGGGTGTGGGGGGGGGAGGGTAAATGCTCATACCTTCTGTCTCCATTCTCTTTGTTTCAAAGAGTTCCTGGGGCTCTCCCACCCGACTTGCTTAGTAGGGTTATTGTCCACTTTGTCCGTCTATCCTCTGTCCGGGGCATCTCCACATTCGGCTTCCACAGGTGAGGGGGTGGGATCTCTGCCCCTTACCTTCTCTCTTTATGACCCGAGGGGCTCACTATTTGTATGTTCATTATGCTTTGTTTGAATGCTTCTTTTTAGGGTATCCGCTTCAAGGGTGTCCACATCTCCACAAAACCATCCCGCCTCCCGCTTTTCCAACTGGAGAGTTCCTCTAGGTTGCATATTAAATCAACCTTCTCTTTCCACTGTGAGATTGAGGGAGGAGATTTTTGCAGCCACATTAAGGGAATCAGTGCTTTCGCTGCATCAATGAGGATTGCAATTAATCTGTCTTTGAGCGGATGGAAATCCGCAGAAGGTTTCCACAAGAATATTTTTTCTGCTGTTAGGGCAAAACCCGGTTTTATAGTTCTCAGTATATTCTCCACCTCTCTCCAGAAATTAAGTAGTTTTGTACAGTCCCACCAGACATGTCGGTAGGATCCCGTCATGGTGTCACACCTCCAGCACCTGTCGTGGGGCGCTAATTTATATGTGTGTAGCCACTGAAGGGTTTTGTACCACCTCGATAGTAGTTTGTAATGCCCCTCTTGAAGAAGGACACACGGAGAGAGGCCGAAGGATAGCTTAAGGGTGAGTTTTACCTCTGCTTCTGATAGGGATATGTTCAATTCCTTCTCCCATGAGTTAATAAAACCTGGTCTAGAGGTTATTGATGATGAGATAAATTTCCTGTGGATTCGTGAGATTATTTTATGGCGCGGGAATCCCTCTTCTATTGCTTTTTCGAATGTAGTTGTTGGTCTAGTGGATTTGTATGACTTAAGAAAACTCTCTAGAATCTTTAGCACGTGTGCTTTCTGTAGAAATGGGAGTTGAACATCCAGGCATAGTATTTGTAAGATTTCACCCGCTTCTTTGTGTGCTAGCACCTGAATGTCTGCCACTCTTAACTCCGGCAAGCGTTTCCAGATCCCTCTAGTCACAGGGTCTGTGGGGATGTTCATTAGTTTGCATAGGGTTCCTACTGGGGCCACTGGGGATGGGTCTGGGGCTAGTGGTGTTTTTCAGTTTATCCCAGGCCTCGCAGGGGCCCTTCAACAGAGGGTGAAAACCCTTGGAGTTATATTGGTTCCTTCTTGGGAGCCAGAGGTCTTCTATCAGGGTCTCTCCGTATGTGCTCCCTGCTAGTTGTTGCAGCATTGAGTCTCTTACGGGGCTCACCAGCTCCAGCCAATAGCTCAGCTGTGTGGCTCTGTATACATCGTGAACGCATGGCATATCAATCCCCCCCTCCCATCTCCTCTTGATCAGCGTGATCTTTATACCTAAGTAATCTATGGAAGTTTCGGACCACACAAATGGTGAGTTGGCTTTTAATATTTCACTACTGGCCTTTGAGACCCAAACGTTTAGTATATTGGACTTGGAGTAGTTGACCTTAAAATCCGAGATCTCACCAAAGTTCTCTAGGAGTGATATTAGGTTCGGGATCCCTTTTTCCGGTTCCGTGAGCAGAAACATAATATCATCCGCAAACGCAGCCAGCTGGAGCGAATGCGGTCCAATGGAAATCCCTTTTATTCCTGGATGAGATCTCACTGTTTGTAAAAGGGGTTCCAGTGCTAGCACGAAAAGTGTCGGGGAAAGTGGACACCCCTGGCGGGTGCCATTCCGTATGTCAAAGGTGGGGGAGAGGGTATTGTTAATACTCAATCTTGCATGCGGGTTACTATATAGTGAAAATATTGCTGATATGAATGCTGGGGGGAAATTAAATTTCTCTAAAGCGCTCTTCATATACAACCAGTTGACCCGGTTGAACGCTTTTTCAGCGTCTGTTCCTATCAGTAACATTGGGATCTTTTTTGATTGTGCGTATCTGACCGCGTGTAGCAGTCTATAACAATTTTCTTTTCCTTCCCTGCCTGTAATGAATCCTGTCTGTTCCCTGTTTATCAGGGAAGGGATAAGGTCCTCCATTCTCCTAGATAAGAATTTAGCCCACAGTTTTACATCCAAATTAATTAATGAAATGGGCCTGTAATTAGCGCATGATTCTGGATCTTTGTTATCCTTATGAATGAGTATTATGTGGGCTTCCTGTGCTTGTATGGGTAATCTACTTCCTTGTAATAGGGAGTTAAATAGTTCTTTTAGTCTTGGGGCTAGCGATGCTTTGAAGGTTTTTTAGTAAGCCGATGATAGACCATCTGGTCCTGGAGATTTACCTGACGGACTAGAAGTGATTAAGTCTTCAACTTCCTGATCTGTCGCTTGGGACAGCAGGATCTGTGAGGCCTCATCCCCTAATTTTGGTAATTTGACTGTGCTCAAGAATAGATCAATTTTCTTTTTGAGGGCCAATTGCTCGGTCACTTCTCCCCCCTCTCTTAGGTTGTATAGCTGCGAATAAAAGTGCTGGAATGTTTTGGCTATTTCCTGGGATGAGGTAACCGTGGTTCCCGTTTGGTTTTTAACCGAGCTAATGAAATTCCGTGACCTTGATTTTTTGAGCATGGCTGCAATGAACCTGCTCCCCTTATTTCCATGCAAATACACTGTCTGCTTCAGGAAGAGGTGTCTCTTGTTGAACCTTACCTCCAGTAGACGTTTAAGGTCTCATCTCTTGGAAGTCAGTTCCTCCTGTACCTTTATGGTTTGTGACAATTTTGAGGTTTGCTCCAATTTTGCTATCTGCGATAGCAGGCCACCAATATCCATCTGCTGAAGTTTTTTCATTCTGGATCCCAGCGATATGAGGGCCCCCCTCATGACGGCTTTATGAGCCTCCCACACCACGGGATACTCCATATCCTCAGTAGTGTTCACGTAAAAGTATTCTTCTATTAATTCGGTTAATTTGGCTCTCTCCGACTCCGAGTCCAGCAAAGACTCGTTTAATCGCCATCTCCATTCCCCGGGCCCTTCCGAACCTATTTTAACGTCTACGTGTGTGGGGGCGTGGTCTGAGATTGATATTGTGTCGATGTTTGTTTTTACTACTTTTGTCAGGAGGCTCGAGGAGATAAAAACATAGTCTAGCCTCTGATAGGATAGATAAACTTGTGAATAGAATGTAAAGTCTTTTGAGGAGGGGTTTAGCATTCGCAACGCGTCCACGATGCCCAATTCTTGTAATGCTTTGTTCAATTTGTTTAGACACCCCTGCGAGACCTGGGATTTTGCTCTTGATGAGTCTAGGATAGGGTTCAGTGTTACGTTCCAGTCTCCCCCGGCTATTATGTACCCCACTGCAAACTCCTTCAGTACTTTAATCTGTTTGATTAACCACTCGGTTTGGTTGACATTTGGGGCATACATGTTGGCAATAGTTATTTTTACGTTATTAATTGTGGCTTTTAGTAGGAGGACCCTCCCCATTTCGTCAGAATATTCCGCTGTAGGGACAAAGTTAATGGATCTGTGGAATAGTGTGGAGACACCCTTGGAAGCGGAGTGGGGATGTGAGCTGTGGAAGGCCTGGGAAAATGCCTTACCCGGCATGGCAATGCATTTTCCTCCCTTAAAATGTGTCTCCTGTAGAAGGAGGATTTTGGTGTTGTACCTTTTCACAAGTTGTGCTATGTTGAATCTCTTCTGTGGCGTGTTGAGGCCCCGGACATTGAAGGACGTGATCCGAGGTGCTTCCATGGACATTGCGGTCAGAGTTGAACGGGACAGCTGGAGGAAGTCTCGATTCCTGTTTCAAGAGATACAGAGGTTATAGCAATAAAATACGTTAGTGATATTGTTTATATACTCTCCTACTAGATCGTTCTATCTCTTTGTTATCTCGGCTCAATTTAAGTAGGGGTTTAGCGTTTTCGTTCCAATGGGGAGTGATGGAATAAGATGCTCTGGGAAGGAGATTGGGAGGAAGAGTAGGTAGGTAGGTGAGGGACTTGGAAAGGAAAGAAGGAAATAGGGAGATGTAGAAAGTAAATATAATAAATATACTTAAACAGTCTGTAGTATAGCAACAAACACCCTCTAGCGAGGGCACGGACGTATGCTGTAAGCTCTTGGCTACGTCCGTAAAAAACTTGGGGTGGTGCTTTTATTGTAAAGTCCTCTTTAAACTTCTCTTTGCCTGATTGGGTTGAGGCGCCCAGGCACCCTGTTCCTTAATGTGCAAAATTTTGAGTTCCTTCTTCAGGTGCTAGTGAAATAGTTAGACCTGCAACGGGCCTAAAATTCTGTCAAACTTTGTGTTGCCCTGAATGCTGAACTGCTCAAACCAAAAGTGTGTGTGTGTGTGTGGGAGGGGGGGGGGGGATCTGCATAATGCTGGGTGAGGGTTCTTCTCCCCTCACTCTTCCTTTTAAACTGCTGTTCAAAGTCCACCTTGTGGTCCTAGTTGTTCAGTCAGGTATCGCCATTTTCCCCATCTTCTTTGGTTCTTTTCTTTTGTTTGTTCTTTGGGGATTTTGCTTGTCCCACTAGGCTCCACGTGTCGGGTGTTGCTAATCTGGGCATTCTGGGGAATTCCGGGAGTGGCAACCAGTTAGGGAGGTCAATGGGTTCTATGTCCAAGTGTTGCCAGCACATCTGAAGGTCCTCAGGTGCGCGGATGTTGTGTCTCTTGCCCTTGTACGTTATTCCCAGCCCGAAAGGGAACAGTCATGCATACCTGATATTCTTGGACTTCAAGACATCCAGTAGGGGTCGTAGTAGCCGTCTCTTAGCAAATGTTGTGTGGGACAAGTCCTAATAGATCTGTATGTCCGCATCAGCGTATTTCAGATCTCTGCTATTCCTAGCTGCTTCTAAGATGGCGGCGGCATCCGGCAAGGCCAAAAATTTACATATGATATCTCTCGGTGGGTCAGATGCTGCAGGTTGTGGTCTCAGCACCCTGTGTGCTCTCTCAATTGCCATAGTAGCCGCTCTATCTCTACCCACTAGAGAAGAGAAGATTTCCAGCAGCACTTTCGGTATAGCTTCTGCCGCACACGACTCTGGAATACCTTTTATGCGCACATTGCTGCGGCGGGTGCGGTTCTCCAGGTCTTCTTGGATAAGGAGCGTTTTATTTAAATATGAGTGTTGGTCTTTCAGCATTTGCTCCATCTCCAGGGAATGTGATGTTATGGCTGCAGTTGTGCACTTTAGATCCTCCACTCGTCTCCCCAGATGTCTTAACTCCTCCTTGATCTCTGCTAAGTCGGCTCTCACTGGTTTCATAGCTTTGGCCATCAGTTCTTTCATAAATCCCCTGGAAATCTGGGCCCCATCTTCTTCCTTCGAGGAGGACTCACCCCCTCTCTCAGCCTCAGACATAGCAGCGGTGGCCGGCGTCATCTTGCCTGCGGGACGGGGGGGGGGGGCGCGCGCTCAGTTCTTTCAGGTATTTCTGCATACCCGTCTGGCCCCGAGCTTGGCGAGGGGTCCCCAGCTGTTCTCCACTCTTTTCTTTGCTTATTTTACCCATTTTGGGTTAGTGCAGCTTCTGCAGGGTGTCTGTATCGGTGCCTCTGTATCGGCGCTTTCAGCCTAAGCTGCCATCACCCTCCGCGGTCAGGCTCCGCCCCAAGTCTTGTGTTTTTAAAGCTATAACTCCCAACCCGTGAGGGGAGGGATCTGAGCTTTATAGGTAGGTGAGTGAGACACGCTTGTCCTCATCGGCTTACGTGCCGCAATGTTTCTTTCGTGGCCTCTTAATGGTAGTAAGGCAATAGTGTTTCAGGCTCCTCAGCCTAATGGCAGTTTTCTTTACTGTTCTGGGCTATATCTTTATGCAGCTGTAAGGGGAGGGTGTGCAAGTCCAGTGTGCAGGTTTCAGGCTGCAGTTTATGAGGGGAAGAGGGGCAGCTGTGGATGTTTGGGAAGGTTTATTGCAGGCACCTAGTCAGAGTCCACCAGACTGCAGGGGGTTAATAAGGGGCCCTGCTGGGTAAGCTTTCCCGCTGCAGAGAGCGGTTAATATGGCGGCTGCTGTTTATTGAGGTCTCCTGTCGGCACTCAGAGGTATTTGGAGCGGCGACTGGGGTCTCCTGAGAGATGCTGTGTACTCACAGCATGTGGTATGATGCTACTGTGCCTCTGCTGGTTCCCGAGCGCTCGCGGACCGGAAGTGAAGCTCCGACGGGATCAGCGCTTCACAGGGGACCGCAGCTCTCAGTAGTGAGCACCTCACCTGTACCTCTGTTTCCTTGGCACGTCTGGTGGTCAGCGGGGCCGAGCGGTGGGTCTCCAGCCAGGTAAGAGGGCTGTATTGTGTCTGCGCGGCGCTCCGCTGTTTCGCGCGCTTCCGGCCGGGTCAGAAATTTAGTCCCCGGATTTCTTCGGGCGCTAGGCCTCAGTTGCCGTATGTCGCCCAACCAGGTAAGAGGGCTGTATTGTGTCTGCGCGGCGCTCCGCTGTTTCGCGCGTTTCCTGCCGGGTCAGAAATTTAGTCCCCGGCTTTCTTCGGGCGCTAGGCCTCAGTTGCCGTATGTCGCCCAGGCGCTCGTGGAACTCACTGTTTGTTCCCGGTCCTGCGGGGGTGATGGTGGGGTGCAGGGAGAGGTGTCTAGAGGTTCAGAGAAGCTAGGGGAAGCTTCTTTTTCTTCCTTGGCTGAGGAGCCCCGGAGCAGCACGTCTGCTTAGATTGTAGGTTAGGCAACGCCCTCATAAGTGTGCTTTTTGATAGATTTTATTGGTATTAATACAGTTATGCACATTGTGTATTTATTTCACCATTAATGTAATTTAACACGACACATTTTGTTTATCACATCATAAGTTTATTATGTGCATCAACTAACAATAATGAATTACCTGATACATACAGCTATACATATACACTGGTTGGTGCTAATAGCAGAGCACATTCCATTTCAATGTTCTACTCAGCGTTCCAAGGGTTAACACACAGGTTGTTTTTTACTTGGTGATGGTAGATATCTATTTAAGCAGGTTGCACATGATTTTAACACTGAGGTGAAGAAGGGTTCGCTTGTGAACCCGAAACGCATTCTTTGTAAACCTGCTTGTTTTTGTGGCATATTAGATCTAATATAGATTGAAGCATTCTTTCTGCTTGTCAAGTTCCCATTATCTGGATTGTGGGTTCATGATCAGAGCTGCTGTCGGCGCCAGGTTTTTATTGCAACAATTGAACTTTGCCAATGATAATTACACAGGATGTATCAATCTGCTTTCTATGGAGGCCGTTGGGAGATGTCCACGTGTACATTCTGCGTTTGGGTTGCATAAACCATGTGTTTATTATCCTGAGACGGTTTTCATGGCAGAACTGTACTAAACGATCACCAACTTCATTTCATTTCCCCAAGCCCAAATCTTCCTGTGTCTGTCCCTTGACAAAGACCTTCTATGTAACGGTCGAAATGTCGCCTTTTCATTTGATGATGTGATGTCTCCATGAAAACATAAAAACTTCTTATTGCACCTGAAAAATTGGATTCTGCTGCCTATCATATTTTATGGAACGTTGCATCCCCGCCAATAACATGCAGGGACTCCCACATTTGCACGACGCTCAGGAACCGAGAATTGCATTTCTCGGATCAGATGCGTCCAAAACTACTCATGCGTGGGCTCAAAACACACGTAAAGTCACAACAGGAAATATCGTGGTCATATTTTCATGGTGAGTCACACCCACACGGAGTTATGAAGGAAATATGTATTTCAGGGAATTATGTGTCCCAAGATAAGCCATACCCCACGGAGGCTGGAAGGAACTAAATGGGAGTTACCCCAGTGAGAGTTTAAAAATCGCACACGGACGTGTGCTCAGGGTCAGCCCCTTGGAGGTCACTATACGTGAGGTCTCGTCCGCAGTTCTGGTGCGACTCCACGCCAAAGAATGGTAACACTCTTCTTTTAACCCTTTTTATTTTACTGTCTGTGATATCATATGTAAGTCTCTTGCCATTTATCTTGTAACATCATTTTTGTATTTTTCTATAAATAAGCACTGCTCTTTTCTTTGAGAATTAAACGTTAAATTAATTATTGAGCCTCATCCGTGTTAACACGAAACCATATTCTCCGAAGATTGTATTCATAAGTCATAGATCGGGTTCCAATTTACCGTAACGAAATTGGTGGTGGCAGCGTTTGTGTATGCATATTGTAGAGCTCTGGAGTGCGTTAGAACGGATCAGGTGTGTGATTTGAGTTTCCGCTTCGCATGCGTGCAGAAGTCGGCGAATTCTAGATACAAATCAGCCTGTATTCTAATAACTGTCAGCTTGCAATACTGCAGAATGTTTGAGGACCAGAGGCGGGATCGATTAGGTTTCGTCCCTTCCCCTGTCTCCTCTTGTCCAGTGAGGGACAAATTGTTAATAAGTGAAGGGCCAGGTGGGTTGCTGTGGAGTTGTGGCTGTTGCTCATGGTCGCTTTTCAGGAGTCTGGAAAGTTGGGAACCAGTCACTCCACAACCTAAGAGCCTTTCCTTCCTCGCCCTGATACGTGACACTGTCCGTGTCTCTTTTTATTCATTGGCTGAAATATAAGATAAATGCACCGGTAATCTCCAGATAACAGAAAAACAGGAAGAAAACGTCCTTTTCCACGTCAACAGTCCAGCAAAGACACCAAAAGTCCTTTTTAAATAAGAGTGGCAATGGCCCAGCAAACCTTTGTTGCAGAGTGTGGTGAAGTCTGCAGTTCCACTCACTTGCAGCTTGTGTCTCTCACACCAGGCAGCTCTGAACTCCCCACTCACACTGCAGCCTGCACCCATTTATGCACCTCACCTGTCTGGGCCAGGTGGAACGGAGTACTGGAGTGAGGGACGGACTGGGTTTACATCACAGATGCTAGTAGTCTCCGTGATATGTACCTTCTGTCCCACCATATACCTCTCACTCTACTACATACCCACCCTCCCTCTGCCCCCTGGGCACTAACCACCATACAATGAGCCCTTGGACAGGGCATCCGCATTACCATTGGCTTTTCCTGGCCTGTGTTCAACTTCAAAGTCAAACTCCTGTAAGGCCAGGAACCATCTTGCTACTCTGACGTTGTTCCCTTTCCTCTTGCTCATCCACTTTAGGGGGGCATGATCTGAGACCAATTTAAATTTTCTACCCAGTAGGTAATATCTCAGCGCATCTAGTGCCCATTTTATTGTCAAGGCCTCCTTCTCCACTATTACATTTTTTTTCTCGCAGGAGGTAGGCTTCCGACTTAAAAACATGACAGGATGTTCTTCCCCGTTAACCTCCTGTGAAATAACGGCTCCCAGACCCACATAAGACATCTGTATGGACTATAAACGTTTTCTTGAAGTTAGGAGCCACCAACACGGGCTGCTGACACAATGCACGTTTCAACTCTGCAAATGCCTTTTCTGCTCCTGGCAACCATTGTGCCATTACCGAATTTCTCCCTTTCGTGAGTTCTGTTAACGGGGCTGCCATAGAGGCAAAAAATCAGGGATGAAACACCTGTAATAGCCCACCATCCCCAGGAAGGCTCTCACTTGTTTTTTTTGTCAGGGGTTGGGGCCAATTCGGTATGGCCTCTACTTTATTGCATTGAGGTTTTACCAAACCCCTTCTGACTATGAAGTTGAGGTATTTAACTTCCTCCATGCCTAAGGCACACTTTTTGGGGTTTATCGAGAACCCCGCTCTTCTGAGAGAGTCCAGTACCGCCTGAACTTTACTGAGGTGGCTCTCCCAATCCCGGCTAAATATTACGAGGTCATCCAGGTAAGCGGCGGCGTATCGTTTGTGAGGACCTAACAATCTATCCATCGCCCTCTGAAATGTGGCAGGGGCATGTTTCAACTCAAAAGGCATTCTCCCATATTGGAAACAGCCGCCTGGAGTTGAAAAAAACTGTCTTCTTTTTAGCTTCCTTTGTGAGGGGAATTTGCCAAGACCCTTTTGTTTTAAATCTAGGGTGGTAATGTACCTGGCTGGGCCTAACCTCTTAATTAGTTCATCCACCCTGGGCATGGGCTAGGCATCCGACTTTGATATCTCATTGAGCTTCTGGTAATCATTACAGAATCACCATTCCCCTGAGGGTTTAGGCACCAGCACTATTGGGCTTGACCATCCACTCTTAGACTCCTCGATTACCCCCAGTTCTAGCATTCTTTTTATTTCAGTGGACACTATTTCCCTACGAGCCTCCGGAATTCAGTACAGTTTTTTGCAGACTTTTACTTGGAGGTCTGTGAGAATCTTAGGTTCAATGACCCTGGTGCGACCAGGCAGGTCAGTAAATAGGTCCTTATTGCGCTGCAGAAACTCTTTACATTGTTGTACCTGGGACTTTGACAATGCCTCAGCTATTGTCACATCATGGATGTCACTGGATGACTCCATACCCAAACATGGTCTGTCCAGAGAGTCAGTCTCCTTCCAGGCTTTCAACAGGTTAACATGATATATTTGTAGAGGTTTTCTTTTCCCCGGCTGATGAACTTTATAGTTGACCTCACCTACTTTTTCTCCGACCTCATAGGGCCCTTGCCACTTGACCAGGAACTTGCTCTCTATCGTGGGGACAAGCACCAGTACCCGGTCCCCTGGACTGAATTGCCTGACCTTTGTCATTCTATTATACACCCGGATTGGCTCTCCTGAGCCCTGAGGAGTTACTGACTTTAGCCATTCTGTCTTGCATCTGGGCCACATGTTCCACCACACTTCTATGCGGAGTAACCTCGGCCTCCCATGTTTCTTTAGCAATTTCAAGCAATCCACGGGGTTGTCGCGCATATAACAACTCAAACAGTGAGAAGCCCGTGGATGCTTGTGGGACCTCTCGGATTGAGAAGAGCAGGTAGGGAAGCAGACAGTCCCAGTCTCGTCCATCCTTCTCTACTACCTTATTAAACATACTTTTTAAGATTTTATTAAACTTCTCTACCAACCCGTCAGTCAGGGGATGATAGACAGAGGTACGTAACTGCTTAATTTTTAGCAGTTTGCAGAGTTCCTGCATCACCTTGGACATAAATGGAGTCCCCTGGTCCACTAATATTTCTTTTGGTATGCCCACTCTAGAAAATATATGAAACAATTCTTTTCCAATACTTTTGGAGGAAGTATTCCTCAGGGAAACTGCTTCTGGGTACCTGGTTGCGTAGTCAACTACTACCAAAATATACTGGTGACCCATAGCCGACTTTACCAAAGGCCCTACAAGGTCCAAGGCAACCAGTTCGAATGGCACTTCAATTATTAGTAACGGGACCAATGGGCTCTTAAAATGTGGAGCAGGAGCTGTCACCTGGCAGGTGGGACAGGATTGGCAAAACTCTGCTATTACCTTGTAGCAGCCTGGCCAGTAGAAACTCTGCAAGATGCGCTCCTGCGTTTTTTCGACCCCAAGTGGCCCCCTAATAAGTGCGTGTGTGCCAAGTGTAAGATTGTGTCTAAAAGAACCAGGTACTAGAAGCTGCTCCACTACCTCATCTCTAATTTTGGTCACTCAGTACAACAACTCATTTTTAATGGCGAAGTGAGGGAAGCTCTCTGCCGCCTCTGTACTCTGCGGTGCACTATTTATAACAGACACATTCTCAAAAACATATTTCAAAGTCTGGTCATTAATCTGGGCAGATCCAAAATTACCCGGTGCCACCTCAAGATCAATCATCTGTGGTTCTGACAGCTCCTCTTCCTCGGTTACCGCTGCAAAAGGCAACTCATCATTAGTCACTTCACTGCCCTGGTTACCCGGCGGTAACAAATTGGTCCATAACAGAACAGGGGGAAGACTCGCCCAAGGACAACAGGATGGATCAAATTTTTCACCACCCCAACCTTGTGTGCACACACTCCAGAGTCAGTGTCTATGGATACCTGGGAAACTGGGTACCCTCTTGTGTCCCCTTGCATGCAAATGACCCCCAGTTTTTCCCCCTGTAGCAACACATGGGGAAGGGAGGCCCTGATTAGCGTGACCAAGCTCCCAGAGCCGAGCAAAGCCGACACCTTGACCCCGTTGACCGTTATCTGGCACCTCTGGGGCTGTGGGTCTTTGGTCGGTGTCACACTGCATACTGGATGTGCAAATCACGAACATCGCCGACCATGTGTACAGTCCATGGGCTCTGTTTTCGCTGGACAGTGGGCTGCAATATGCCCTGGCTCCGGGCACTCCCAGCACCACAGCGGGGTGACTTGGCTCCTCCTGATGGACACCGCTCCCTACGAACTCTGTGGCTTCTCCTCCATGCTGACACGGGATTCCTTCCTCCGGGCATTCAACCCAGAGTTGACACCACGAGATGCAGCTCTGGCAGTGGGAAGCGCCTCCTCCGCTGTGAGATATCTCTCTACAAGGCCCACCAACTCATCTGCATTCTTGGGATCTCCTTGGACAACCCAACGCTGCATGAGCCTAGACAGGGACTGCACAAATCAGTCCATCACCACTTTTTCGACAATTTGAGTAGGTGATAAGGTTTCCGGCTGTAGCCATTTTTGAGCCAGATGTAGCAGGTCAAACATTTGAGACCGGGGCGGCTTCTCTGGAGAATACTTTCAATTATGCACCCGCTGTGCTCTGACTGCCGTGCTGACTCCCAGGTGAGCAAGGATTTCGGCTTTTAACTTGGTGTACTCTCGGGCATCCTGCTGCGCCAAATAATAATATGCCTTCTGGGGTTCTCCAATTAAGTACGGGGCCAACATCTCCGTCCACCGCCCTTGAGGCAATTCCGCCCTCTCTGCCACCCGTTCAAAAATGGCGAGGAAGGCCTCCACGTCATCTTGTGGCATCATCTTTTGTAATGTCCCTCTTACTGTTTTTAAAGTGTCCATCTGGGCATGTTGCCTGGAGGGATCTACACTCTCTTTGGCCTGCACCACCTCAGTTAGTATGGCCAATTGCCTTACCAGCAGTTGGTTTGTCTCCTGTTGTGCTAGTTGCTACTGGGCGACTGCTTTCTGTTGCACTTGCATTACTTCTACTTGAGCCTTCTGTTGCTGGGCCATCATTTGTTGCTGCTGAGCAAACGTTTGTTGCTGATGCATGTTCATTTGCACCAGCTGCTTTATCGACTCCTCCATGGTTGTATTGGCCGCCTGCATGCTCACCGCTGATTTCACCCAGGACATGTACCCATGGGTCTTTTACTGCCGGCGCATCCTCCACCAATTGTAGCAACGCAGGGGAACACACTTCAGGCCACAACCGGAATACTGTCCATGTCTCTTTTTATTCACTGGCTGAATGTAACATAAATGCACTGAAAACATCCTTTTCCACGTCAACAGTCCATCAAAGCAAAAACACCAAAAGTCCTTTTTAAATAAGAGTGGCAAAAGCCCAGCAAACCTTTGTTGCAGAGTTTGGTGAAGTCTGCAGTTCCGCTCACTTGCAGCTTGTGTCTCTCACACCAGGTAGTTCTGAACTCCCCTTCACACTGCAACCTGCACCCATTTATGCACCTCACCTGTCTGGGCCAGGTGGAACTGAGTACTGGAGTGAGGGACGGACCGGGTTTACATCACAGATGCTAGTAGTCTCCGTGATATGTACCTTCCGTCCCACACTTCACCTCTCACTCTACTACAGTCCCCTGGGGTCTATGTAAGCCCCTGATTATAGTAAGTCACGAGTAGCCCCTCAAAAGTCTGTACATCGCTAGGAATGTGTTAGCAACTGATGTCCCAATATGGGGGCATCCCTGGGTGAAACCTATGAGACCAATGCCAGCTGGTGACAATACAGGAGGCATTACTGACTGTCACCTTAGTACAAGGGGCTTGAGAGCACAGAGTCATTATATAAGGAGGGTTTGAGCCTGTTGTCAGTTTATTCATACATTTCCAGCTGGAATGACGAAAATAAAATTCCCATGTCTTAAGGCCGAATAAAGGCGAGGTGCAGACTAACGGGAAAAAAACACCCCTGGTCATGAAAGGGTTACAGAAGTAAAAGGTCTTGATTCTGAGGTTCTCTTCTGGATGCGGTGTCCTTACTGCTTATAATAATATTTTTATTACTGTAGATATTTGCTGTGCAAACAGATAGAGGGGAAGATTCAAGTAGATGCACAAATATCTTGGAACGTCTGCGAATGCCGGGCAATCTAAGGTAACCTAAAAAAACACCTTACATACAGCCCTAAATCCTTTATTTACCTCACTCTACTTAAGGGGTCTGTCAGTGACCAAAGATGGCCACTTACCTCCAGTATAATTAATGGCACCACTCATGATACAATTAATGTCACCACTCACCTGCAGTACAATTACATCCAGCATTTACCTCCATTATAATAAATGGATCCTGGTACTCTCATTGCCACCCTGGATGTGGAAGCCCTATATAGTTCTATCCCACACCAGGGTGGCATTAGGGAAGCCCAACATTTTCTTTCACAGTGGGGTCTATATATGTCCGAACATACCGAGTTCGATCTCTCATTGCTTGAATTTATCCTTGCTCATAATTTTTTTATTTTCGATTCGAAGTACTTCCACCAGCTCAGGGGCACTTCGATGGGGACTCCTTGTGCCCCATCATATGCCAATCTGTACCTGGGCTGGTGGGAGGAAAAGATCGTTTTTTCAGAGGAATATCACAATCTGTCACAATATGTACTTTTCTGGGCACAATATATTGATGACATCCTTATTCTCTGGTCTGGCAATGAGATACAATTTAATCAATTTGCTGATTCTCTGAACCATAATGAGCTCAATTTACGATTCACATCAACAATAAACGATTCCCTCATCGAATTCCTAGACGTTACAATTGAGCTGAAACAAGATGGTTCCATATCCTCCAACCTCTACCATAAACCTACGGCTGCCAACAATCTCTTGAGATGCGATAGTTTCCATCCATATTCCCTAAAAAGAGGAATCCCTAAGGGGCAATATCTCCGTGTAAGAAGGAACTGTTCAGAAATGGCTAATTTTCAAATTGAAAGCAAGAAACTACATGACCGATTCAAGCAGAGAAAATATCCACCAACACTCTTGGACAACTCATATAAATACGCCTGTGAACAGAACAGAGAACAACTCCTGATTCCCAAAGAGAAAAGAGAAACCCATACTATGAGAGTATTGGGCACTTATGATACAGCACACCAGGAAATAAGAACAGTACTGGAAAGGTACTGGGATATACTATGTCACGATAAAGATCTGAAAGAAGTAATCCCAGAAAGCCCAAAGATTGCATATAGACGGGGTAGAAACATCAGGGACCACCTTATCAGAAGCCACTTTGAGCGAAAAAAACAAGATGGAAACTGGCTATCTAGAAGCATACCGAATGGTACTTTTCCCTGTTCTAATTGTGCCGCCTGCTGCTTTGTTGAGAAAAGTAGCTCTTTTTCATCGAACACAACTGGGAAAATTTATACAACCAAGAGCTTCTTTAATTGTATTACCAGAAATATTGTATACTTAGCAACCTGCGTGTGCAACAAACAATATGTCGGTAAAACGAAACAAGAATTTAGGAGAAGAATCCTAGGACATATTGGGAACGTAAGAAGAAAGGAAAAAAACACCAATCTCAAATCACGTCTGGGAATTCCATGAGGGCAATCCGGATTGTTTAAAGTTTCACGGAATAGAACTGATAAGAAGAGATGCAAGAGGGGGGGGACATTGATACCTTCCTCCTACAAAAAGAAACAAGATGGATTTACAGGATGGACACTGTACAACCAAAGGGGCTAAATGAACAACTAACATTCAATAGTTTCCTATGATATGAAAAATCAACCTGATTTGGTTAAAGATGAAAATCCAATGACCTGAAATGATCCACATATGCCATAAAAAGGGATACATTTAGAAAAGGAGAATGTGTATAAAGGAAGATGGTTGTGATGGTAAATCAAAAGATATCTACTTACCTGGATGAAGAATATATGTACATATATTTTTCACAGGGGGGGGGGGGGGCAGTAAAAGTCTAACTAGAAATTTCAGCCCTATTCACAGGAAAGACTTATGCTAAAATAATAATCTTTATTAGAATAATTTAAAAAGAGACAGTAGACTCAGGGCACAACACAAAACAAAGAGTTGGGAAGGATGTTGCAGCCACTCAAGGGTGGTCAAGCCACCAGGTGGCAGACCCTCCGACCAACCTAGGACAAGACGTCGTTAGCTACAAAAATACTCTTGTTAGAGAGATATACTTATTGGGACTAGAACTATGGATCGTGTCACTGTATGGGAATGATAAATCCTCAACCAGAGGATAAGATGATCATACACTCTTTGTTCAGGTAGTTCAGTCAGACCGAAACTGATGATAGTGTCACGGTCACGTTTCCATATGTAGCTAACGCAACAAAATACTTAGTAGGGACTTGCGGGTCTTTGTGCAAGAACTACAGAATTTTCTCATTAGGTACACTGTTCTTAGGTTAAACCAAAGTTATGAGTCTTAGATGCAATATATCCTCATGCTAATGCCTATGAACAAAAATTGCAAAGATAGATCACTGTGCTCAAGGTGAAGAGCCAAGGGATGTATATCAAAGTTGTGAGTCCTAGATGCAATATATGCTCATGCTAGTGCCTATGAACAAAAGGTAAGACGGCTTCTAGAAAAAGATGCAACAAGCCAAAGTCTCCTTTGGGGGAAACCGATCCAGTATATAAGCTGAGACCAATCTGATTATCACACTCTGACGGACTTAAGCATTCCATTTATGCAATTGTCAAAAAATAACTTGGAAGTCTTTGAGTCAATTCTAACACTCGTTGGCTAGCACCGAAGGCTATATCTGCCTAGAGTCAATCCTCCTAAAGTGCCAAACTGCCCAGTTAGAATCTGTAGGTAAAAGCTGGTCTCTTTAAAGGCCCAATCACCCCAGTCAAAAGATCTAGAAGAGCGAGGTATATAGCGTAGATTGTTTCCCTAAGCATAATAGCAGGCTTTAGTATGGCAAAATAACAAAGAGAAGTCCCATCACCTTGATGGTAGGCAAGAGAAATCCCTACCATCAAGGTGATGGGACCTCTCTGTTATTTTGACATGCTATCTCTTTCTAAAAAACAATAATAAAAAAATATATAGATCTCAGATTTGTATCATATAGAGAGACTACCTATACATTAAAGGTCGTTCTCTCCTAAAAATATACAAATCTTGTACATAAAAAGAACATCCTACTGTAGTAGATCTTTATTATATAGAGAGGTTGTCTGTTCATCACAGACTGCCCTCTCTGAAAAATACATAGATCATAGATCTGCCCTATACAGAGAGACCACCTAAACATCAAAGGTTGTTCTCTCTCGAAAATACATAAATCCTATATAGGAAAAAGAACTACTTCTACTGCCTACATCCCTTCTGACAGAGTAATGCATCAGTTTAAATTGAGCAAAATAAAACTCTGGAATAAGGTATCAAATTGTAACTAAATCTACAATAATACTCAAGTAATCTCCTGATGACCCGCTTAAATTAGCGTCGAGATTAAAAAGTACTACAATCTGAGCCTACGGGTGCTCCAATTGAGATTATAAAAAGAATAGTAAACACTAATTACTGAATAAATGTGTGCTCATGCAGTCAGTCAACAGTCATTGGAAAGGAATTGGGTTTCTCTTAATACCAATGAAACTGTATGACACTGCATTATTTGATACAAAGAGGTCATGAGCCCCCATACATTTGAACTCTACTTGGAATAAGAACTATGTTTAAGCATTTCCAAGATAAAGGGCTCATACTCTTCGTATTCGCAAATCTTCCCTTTTACAATATTGGACATGAAAACTAAATCTATACACCTATTCAATGTCACTGTGAAGAAGAATGTAAGATAGATGTTGTGACATCCAATTCCAGTACATAATAGTGACTAATTTTTATAATAAGATAAAAAATATGGGAAGTGATGCGTAAGAAACAAATTTGACTTCACCTTGACCCGAGTTCTATGACATAGCGACACCCACCGTATCACCTCACTTTATAAACATATATCATATGGTGCCTTCTCTGAACAAAGGAAGGGTACGATAAAATCAATTAAGTAGCTATAGTCGCTTGTCATTTATATACCTCTGGCAATTTAGAGGGTTATTTGTAGTGCCCTGTTCTTGTCTACTGTGTTTTTAAAGTTATCTAATAAAAGGAATTGATTTTAATTTATGTCTAAACTGTGAAGGGCACCACACACAATACATGTAAAAGGAATCTATCACCGGACTTATGGGGCCGGATTGGAGAGCTGCATAAACCTGTGGCAGAAACCGATAATGACAAATTACTGGTTTTCTTTCATTAGTCTCCATAAAATCACTATTTATGTGACAGTATTTACAGCCATCCAGGAACATGGCACCGCGCCACTTCCCTCTCTACCGGTCTCACTGCTGGGTCACACGTTGCCCTTTACACAATCCACAACCCTGACAGTCGAAACCCATTTGGTCTATTAATTCCTGGATCTGCTCACCCTGCGGCAATAGGGGTGTCACCTCTCTCTCGAAACAATAAGAGACAAGTTACGTTTTCTCAGTTGTGTCCTCTATATCAGCACACAGTCCCCTGTACAGCCTCATAAATACATATACAGTATATATCTCAGATAAACTGTACAGTATGAGCTCCTAACATAGGAAATATGATGTCATAGGCATCACAGAAACTTGGGATGATACACAAGATTGAAATACAAGACTTGAAAGATATAACCTTTTTATAAGAAACAGACCTAATAAAGAGGAGTTGTGTTGTATGTTAGGAAAACATCCATCTCCAGAGATTGAAGCTTCACAGCATGGGAGTTCTGTAGAAACTGTTTGGGTAAGCATGCAAGGAGAGAACAACAGGAAGGACACAATTGTAGGCATTTACTATAGACCGCCTGGACATGCAGATGATATGGATGAACTCTTTCTATATCAGATTGCCAAGATCTCATAAAAGCATGACAGTGATCATGGGAGATTTTACCCATCCAGACATTTGTTGGCAATCTCTTTCAGGCAAAAGTAATGGGTCCAACAAATTCTTATCCGCTCTTAGGGCTCAGTCACATGGGCGCATCCGGGCGCCGATGCGCCAGTGTTACTGCAGGATAAGACGGCCGCACTGCAGGTGCGGAGAAAGAACACATGACCGGCTCCATTGCCGGTCTTGTGTTCTTTCTTCCAGCTCTGCGGAGAGTCGTCTACACCTGCAGTGCGGCTGTCTTCTTCGTGCAGGAAGACGGGCGTATCGGCACCGGATGCACCCGTGTGACTGAGCCCTTACTGACAACTTTATTTTCCAAAGGGTAGAAGAGAAGACGAGGGGATCTGCTATCTTGGACCTAATTCTTACCAACAGGAAGGAAATGGTTGAGGAAGTAAGGGTGGCTGGGACCTTAGGATAGCATGAACACTGCCTCCTAAGGTCCCGGCCCCCCTAAACAAGGAAACTACAGGCCAGTGAGCCTGACTTCTATACCGTGAAACATCTTTGAACAAATTAGGCTGTCTGTACATGGGCAAGTTTTCATTGCGTTCCCTACGGCGATAATCCGGCCACGGGGAACGCAGTGAAAGCTCTCCAAAGCGTTGCTATGGAGAGCGCTTCCCCTCTGTCCACGAGTGAGAATCACAGCGATTCTCCGCTCGCGAACGGCAAATCGCAGCATGCTGCGATTTTCCACAATTCTTCAAAATGGAATTTATTGAGGTTTTCTTAACCCCTTAGTGACCAAGCCTGTTTGCGCCTTAATGACCAGGCCAAATTTTGCAAATCTGACACGTGTCAATTTAGCATGGAAAAACACCAGAAAGGCTTTGCATATCCAAGCGATTCTGACATTTTTTTTTCGCCACATGTTGTTCTTCATTTAGGCGGAAAAAAAGACCGATAGAATTTGTGTTTATTTATTAAAAGCGCCAAAATTGGGAAAATTTTGAAAAAATCGTCATTTTTTCACATTTCCAACTGCAATATCTCAAATATGTGCAAACATAATATAGAAATGTTTGCTAAGATATATATTTCCCTCCGTTTACTTTATTTTGGGCGCACATTGGAAAAACTTTCGTTTTTTTTTAACCATTTAGGAGACGTAAAAATTTAACATTACTTTTCAGCATTTTGAGGAACACTATTTTCCTACACCAAGCCAAGATTGGAAAGGCTCATAGGAGTCAAAATGATAGATACCACCACAAATGACCCCATTTTAAAAACTACATCCCTTAACGTATTCACTGAGAGGTGTCATGAGTGTTTTAACCCCACAGTGTTTTTTAGGAGTCAATGCAATTTAGAAGAGAAAAACTAAAATTTCATATTTTTGCAAATATGTTATTTTAAAGACAGGAATGTCTTCTATAGTACACATGAAAATGAGGATTTGCACCCCAGAATGGATAAGCCTGTTTGTCCCGTGCTCATAAACATACCTATTGTGGCCCTAGTATTACATCTGTATGCCCAATGGGGCCCAAAATGAAAGGAGCAAGCGGTGGCTTTCGGAACAGAAATTTTGCTTGAAGGAGATTTAGGCCCAATTGCACACTTGTAGAGCCATTGAGTGACCAAAACGATGGAGAACGCCCACAAGTGACCCCATTTTGAAAAGTAGACCCCTTAACGAATTTATCTAGGGGTACAATGACTTTTTTGACTTCACAGTTTTTAAATGAATCTAAGCCAAGCCAAAGGGAAAAAAATCCGATTTTCATTTTTTTTTTTTAATTCTGTCATATTAAAAGCATTTTTTTTTGTACAGCACATATATGAATGAAGACTTGCACCCCAAAATGGATACCCCTGTTTGTCCTGTGCTCAGAAACATACCCATTGTGGCCCTAATCTTATGTCTGGATTCACAATGGGGCCCAAAATGAAAGGAGCAACCGGTGGCTTTCGGAACAGAAATTTTGCTTGAAGGAGATTTAGGCGCTATTGCACACTTGTAGAGCCATTGAGTGACCAAAACCATGGAGAACGCCCACAAGTGACCCCATTTTGAAAAGTAGAACCCTTAGCGAATTTATCTCGGGGTACGATGACTTTTTTGACTTCACAGTTTTTGAATGAATCTAAGCCAAGCCGAAGGAAAAAAATAACAGTTTTCATTTTTTTGGTAATTCTGTCATTTCAACAGCAGTTTTTTTTGTACAACACATATATAAATGAAGACTTGCACCACAAAATGGGTACCACTGTTTGTCCTGTGCTCAGAAACATGCCCATTGTGGTCCTAGTATTACGTCTGTATGCACAATGTGGCTGAAAATGAAAGGAGCAACTGGTGGCTTTCGGAACAGAAATTTTGCTTGAAGGAGATTTAGTCCCCATTGCCCACTTGTAGAGCCATTGAGTGACCAAAACGATGGAGAACCCCCACAAGTGACCCCATTTTGAAAAGTAGACCCCTTTAACGAATTTATCTAGGGGTATGATGACTTTTTTTTGACTTCACAGTTTTTGAATGAATCTAAGCCAAGCAGAAGGAAAAAATTAGGATTTTCATTTTTTTGCCAATTGTGTCAATTTAAAAACTGTTTTTTTTGTCCAGTGTACATAGGAATGAAGACGTTCACCCCAAAATGGATACCCCCCTTTTCCCTGTGTTCAGAAACATACCCATTGTGGCCCTAATCTACTTAAAGAAAACATGGCTAGGCCTATAATGGAAGGAGCACCCGTTGGATTTCAGGGTACAACGCAATAAATTCCAGGCCCCATTGCCCACTTATAGAGCCATTGAGCGGCCAAAACAATAGAGAACCCCCACAAATGACCCTATTTTGAAAACTAGACCCCTTAACAAATTCATCTAAGGGTGAACTGTGTATTTTGACCACACAGTATTTGAATGAATCTAAGCAAAGCAAAAGGAAAAAATTACGATTTATATTTTTTGGCAATTTTGTCAATTTAAAAACTGTTTTTTATTGTACAGTGTACATAGGAATGAAGACTTTCACCCCAAAATGGATACCCCTGTTTGTCCCGTGTTCAGAAACATATCCATTGTGGCCCTAATCTACTTACAGGACACATGACTAGGCCCATAATGGAGGGAATGCCCGCTGGATTTCAGGGCAGAACTGAATAAATTCCAGGCCCCATTGCCCACTTATACGGAAAAAAAAATGACTTTCTAAAAATAATCCCCCCCCACCCCCCATTTTTTGTCATTCCCTAAATATTAGATAAAGGTAATAATATAAACTGCGTTTTATGTCCGAAGACAGGGGTATTTACGGAGGCTGGTTGGGTTGGGCACATGGGGCAAGAAAACCGTGTATCCCCCCTCCTCTCCTGCTTTTTTGGGGGGGTATTTCGTAACCTCAGCGGCAGGTATGGGGTGTAAAAAGTTGCCCTCTGTGAGGCTTTGTAATCTTGCTGCGGTGCGGCGGTCTCACAGAAAAGGCGCTCAACAAGTTGCTCCTGGAACTGCATGAAGGCGAGCGTTCCAGTGGCTTCTTGTAAATTACGTGTTACAGGTAGCGGTCTGAATAACGCCGGGCTCACACGGCCGTAGGTGGTATCCGCTTGTTGAGGCCCGCAGCGGATTCCAGCTGTGAGCCCGGCTGTGACCCTGCGTACGGCCGCGTAATGTACTACGCATAACTGCCTACTCACACAGGCGGTCAAGCGCATACACCGTTGTTTGTTTTTATTTCCCCCGCCGTCGCTTAGAGATGACCCGGGTACCCGCAGCCCATTCACAATGTGTTTGCACATGGGCTGCGGGTATATCCGCGGTCATAGAGCACAATGGGCTCTAGGTCGCGGATATCCACGGTAAAATATAGCATGCCGTGTTGTGTTTCTGCGAGTGGATTCCGTAATTCCGACCCACTAATTGGGGGGAATTGTGTAATCCAATGCATGTGATTTGATCTGTGGATTACCGCTGATCAAGCGCATGCAGAACCCGTAATTCCTCTCCGGTCATGTGTGACCGGCCTAATGTTAGATCGCTACTTTGTCACGTGACCGGGGACCGCTCAACGAGGTCTCCGGTCACTGCTCCAAGCACTCAGCGACCGTTGGTCGCCTGGGAGCAAGGAGATTTAAAATTTCCTCGGCTCCTGCGAATGTGTCCGGCATTTTGCTGGCGGGCACATCTGGATTCACATCTGGATTCAAATTCGGAAGCCTCCGAGAAGATGGCATCGGTGAGGGGAGATGAAACTGCCACTTTTTAAAGAACTTTTACGTGATCGCCATTATGCATTGTATAACGGCGATCATGTGACCAGTAACCGCATACCGCGGCTCCCCGTGACATCTCCAGGCTCTTGGCCACCTTTGGTAGCCAGCAGCAGAGAGATTTTAAATTTCTTGGGCAATATTTCACTTTTGCGCATGCGTCCGCCATCATGCTGACGGGCGCATGTGCAGAAGCTGGGGTAAGGTCCGCGGATGAACATTCCATCAGGGAACAAATCCGGGGACCTTGGGTACGTAATTTCATCCCCCCCTTACGGATATGATCCGTAAGGGGAGATGAAACTTTAACTTTATAAACTTTTAACTTTTTTTTTTTTTTTACTTTTTAACTTTGTATGATCACCGTTATCCGATGGATAACAGTGATCATATGACTGGAAACCACATACAGCGGTCCCCAGTCATATCTCCCTGCACTCGGCTATCTGTGACGCTGGGTGCAGGGAGATTTTGAATTTACCGGGCCCGCCGGCCTTCTGCGCATGCGCGCCACATCGGCACATCGCAGAAGCCAACGGGGGGTCCGGAGACCGGCCGGAGGACATAGAGGAAGCGGGGTGAGTATTTTCCCCTTCCCTCATGGATCCAATCCATGAGGGGAGGTGAAACTTTTCTTTTTTTACACTTTTCTTTACTTTTCCGCGATCGCCATTATCTATTGCATAACGGCGATCGCGGTTCCTGGGAACCGCTCACCGCGATCCCCGCTGACATCTCCTGCCTCCCGGATACCTACAGAAGACGGGAGCCAGGAGATTTAAAATTTTCCGCGCCGCCGGGCCTTCTGCGCATGCGCGCCAGGCGGCATTATGTCAGCCGCATGCGCAGAAGGCCCGGCGGCGCGGAAAATTTAAAAGGACGGCTACAGGGCCCGGAGCATTGGGAGAGCCGGGAGCAGCATGCCGGACCCAGGTGAGTAATTTCAGCTGCCCCGATGGATCCGATCCATGAGGGCAGCTGAATATGTAACATTTTTCAACTTTTATTTACTTTTTTGCGATCGATGCTATCCAATGCCGGGGGGGGGGGGGTCCATATAGCCTGGGATGACAACTCCATGCTGTCAGCGACCTGCGGACACCGACAGCATGGAGCTGTCACGTCCAGAGCCCGAGGGGCTTTATTCTCTGCAGGACACATGTTTTTACGTCCTCAGAGAATAAAGCCCACTTCGGGAGGACGTAAAAACACTATGGGCTGGTCGTTAAGGGGTTAAACAAAGCACAATCCGTACAAATATAATCAAAGGAAAAATGAATAAAGCTCGCTTATCAGAGTTGCAAATAAATGACCTGTCTCACTAAATAACTTATGGCAAGCCGCAGTCATATAACAATCTATAGGTTGGTTTAAATGAACATTAGGTTAATGACATTGGCACTACTTGTCCTAGGGTGAGACCCATAGACATGTTAAGATCTTGGATACTTGATAGTATAATTCAATTTTAGGTAGCGAGGCATACTATATTAATCATAAGCGTGAGCCATGCGGCCCGTGGGCCCCCATCGCTCCATGAGGTTGTGTGATGACAACCTCTATGTTCGACTGTGCGACCCCTCGGGGAGTCTGGGAGGTAAACCCCGTACCGGAGGGGTCGAAGGGGTAAGCTATGGGTCAGAAGCATATGCATATGTAGGGGTCCATGTCCTGGGCTCCTATATTGATCTACAAAAACCACTTTAGAACACAGAAAGAAAAAGAGGAGAGAGCGAGGGGGGGGGGGGGGGGGGAATAGGGTAGGTATTAGCTCTCGCCTCGGTCCCCCGCGCAATATATTGAGGCTCGAAATTTGTGGTAGTAACATACATAGTAACATAGTTTGTAAGGCCGAATGAAGACAAAGTCCATCTAGACCAGAATGTCTATCCTCCTGTGTTGTTAATCCAGAGGAATGCAAAAAAAAAACAAGAGCAGAAGCCAATTAGCCCTTTTGGGGGAAAAATTCCTTCCCGACTTCCTAATGGCAATCAGACTAATCCCTGGATCTACCCCTAATATTTCCTACCTGCTGTGTACCCAGATTAACAATAAACCTAAGATTTATATCCTGTAATATCCTTCCGCTCTAGAAAGACATCAAGTCCCCTTTTAAACTCCTCTATGGATTTTGCCATCACCACATCCTCAGGCAGAGAGTTCCACAGTCTAACTGCTCTTACAGTAAAGAACCATTTTCTGTGTTGGTGATGAAACCTGCTTTCCTCTAAACGTAGCGGATGCCCTCTCGTTACAGTCACAGTCCTGGGTATAAACAAATCATGGGAGAGATCCTTGTATTGTCCCCTAATGTATTTATACATAGTTATTTGATCACCCCTTAGCCATCTTTTTTCTAGAGTAAATATTCCCAATTTTGATAGCCTCTCTGGGTATTCCAGTCCCGTCATTCCATGTATTAGTTTAGTTGCCCTTCTTTGAACCCCCTCCACCACTGTAACATCTTTCCTGAGAACTGCGCGCAGTATTCCATGTGAGGCCTGACAAGTGCCTTATATAGTGGAAGAATAATGTTCTCGTCTTTCGCCCCTATACCTCTTTTAATGCACCCCAAGACTTTATTAGCTTTTGCAGCAGCTGACTGGCATTGGTTACTCCAGTTTAGTCTACAGTTCACTAGTACCCCCAGGTCTTTTTCCGTGTCACTTTTCCCTAGCAGTACCCCATTTAGTGTATATTGGTGACATCCGTTTCTCCTGCCCATGTGCATAACCTTACATTTATCCATACTGAACTTCATTTGCCATTTTTCTGCCCAAGCCCCCAGCTTATCTAGGTCCGTTTGTAGCCTTACATTGTCCTCTGTTGTATTAATTATATTGTATAATTTTGTGTCATCTGCAAATATTGATATTTTACTGTGCAACCCCTCTATCAGGTCATTAATAAATATATTGAACAGAATGGGGCCTAGTACTGAACCCTGTGGCACCCTGCTAGCGACGGTGGCCCACTCAGTATGAACCATTTATTACCATGCTCTGCTTTCTATCATTGAGCCAATTCTTAACCCAATTACACACGTTTTCACCCAATCCGAGCTGCCTCATTTTATATATTAGCCTATTATGCGGCACAGTGTCAAATGCTTTAGAGAAGTCCAGATATACCAGATCAATAGACTCTCCCAGGTCCAGCCTAGAGCTTACTTCATCGTAGAAGCTGATCAGATTGGTCTGACATGATCAACCCTTCATGAACCCATGCTGGTGAGGAGTTATTCCGTTGTTCTCCTTGAGGTATTCTACGATTGTGTCTCTCAGAAACCCCTCGAACATTTTTCCCATTACTGAAGTGAGACTTAGCGGCCTGTAGTTACCAGGCTCACTTTTGGTCCCCTTTTTGTAAATTGGAACACCGTTGGCAATGCGCCAATCCAATGGTAAAACCCCAGTCTTTATTGCCCCCCTTACAGTCTTGTCGAGCCACATTGGTTTCCTTTTACTCTAAGTTCTTTTATTTTAAAGGGAATTAACTGCTCACTTGAGGTGATTAGGATCCTTTTAAACTTTTCCCATTTGTCCTCTGTACTGATATTTTTGAGGATGTTGTCCCAATTAATATTACCGATAGTAGTTCTAAGCTGTTCAAATTTTGCTTTACTAAAGTTTAGTTTGTTTGTAGCTCCCTGATAAGGTTTATTATTAAATGACAGTTGGAAGTTGATTATATTGTGGTCACTGTTCCCCAAGTGCCCCTCAACCTGCACTCCCTTTATTCGGTCCGATTTGTTAGTTAGTACTATGTCCAGAATGACCCTCCCTCTTGTTGGTTCTTAAGAACATATCACCCCTATGGGATTTGCAGGTTTCATTTACCCATATTATATCTGGATAATTAAAGTCCCCCATGATAATTACTTAATTGCGGTTTGACACTTCTTCTATCTGCCTTAATAGTAAAGTTTCAGTTTCTTCTCTTGCTTTTGGTGGTCTATAGAAAACCCCTATCAGGATTTTGTTTTTGTTTTTTCTCCCTGTATTTCCACCCACAGAGATTCCACGTGTTCATCTCCTGCACCTATATCCTCCCGTAGCTTCGGCATTAAGTACGATTTAATGTACAGACATACCCCTCCCCCCTTCTGGTTCCCACGGTCTCTTCTGAAGAGATTGTAACCCTGTAAATTCACCGCCCAATCGCACTTTTCATCAAGACATGTTTCCGTAATTCCGACTATATCATAGTTTTCATTGGCCATTCTCGCTTCAAGCTCACCCACTTTACCGATCAGACTTCTTGCATTCCTGGTCATACAATTTATACGGTTTTTTTTTGTTCTTTAAATTCGTTTTGTTACTAATGGTACTGTTGGCTGATCTGTCAGTTCTACCTGTACTAATCCCTCCTCCAGCTCGACCCCGATTCCCATTACTTGGCCCCAGGTCACTAGCTACACTGACTACCCCACTATTTTTCTTTCTGCCCTTCCCCCCAGTCCCTAGTTTAAACACTTCTCCAGCCTTCTAGCCATCTTCTCCCCGGCCTAGGTCCAGGGAAGTGCACAGTGCAGATTCTTATGTTAAGCCATCGGCAAGCCACCTAACAAAGGCCATGGAGCTTTTATGGTCTAACCACACAGTCCAGGTATCAGAGAAGTTTTCTGCTTCTTGGTCTCCCTCAGAGTGGGTGCTCCTGAGCTCCTCCATGTACCTAATGTGTTCTAGTGCCTCCACCCACATGGCCCTTGTTAGCTCTCCCCTCCGTTTCCAGTGTGGCACATGGCCATTATAAAAGGTCTTAAACACCCCTTTTTAGCATGGGAGATAGGACCTGGAAACATAGACAGAAGAGCCACTTCGGGGGTGAGGACCAGGGGTGACCTACACATCGCCTCATACAACCTGGCGTTACTCCAGAGTGGAGCTATTAGTGAACAGCTCCACCAGATATGATACATGGTTCCCATCCCTGAACCACACCTCCAGCACTTACCAGGAGTTGTTGGGAAAATTCTATGAATCTTGTCCGGAGTCCTGTACCATTGCTTCGTTATTTTATAATTTAGTTCCTATGCCTTGCTCGAGAAGGACAATTTGTGTATGAGGGTGTAGGACTTAGTCCAAAGCTCTTCGGGGAAACCTCTTCCGAGCGTTTCCTCCCATCCCGTCTCCCATCTTGGCTGCGTCTCCCCCTTCTCGGAGTCGATCAACAACCTGTACAGCAGAGAGACCACATGAAGGGGGGGGCCCAGGGCTACGCATAGTCTTTCAAAGGATGTTAGTTCCTTTCTTAGTAGGTCACGGGCCTTCAGCGATCTAAGATAGTCCCTCAACTGAAGGTACTGCATTCACGCTCCAGGTTTTGTTTCCTGACCTACTGCAATATCTCTTAAAGCGCACATCCCCTGTGAATCAAGGATGTTGCATGCTTGAGGCCTGGGGAAATGAGGCATGAACAGCAGTGTCTCCGTAGATATTGTAGCTTGGATCTGAGGGTTACCTGTTAAAGGGGTCAGGGGGCCTGGACAAGTGAATATCCTCCTCATCCCTCTCAAGCGGGTCCATGCCCTCAGCAGGCTCAGAGCTAAGGGCGAAGCCGCTGCCCCTCTCCAGTCCACAATGCCTGGGACCAAGAAGGCACCCCCCAAGTTGAACCGGTTCTAACCTTTTTCCAGAGGCACCCACGATTTCTCATCCGCGCAGTGTAAGATATCCAGAACGTATCTACCTATTGTTGCTTTATGGTAGAGTTCAAGATCCGGCAGGCCCGCTCCACCCGAACTTTTTGTTCTAGTTAGGATTTTGTAGCTTATTCTTGGAGAGAGGTCTTTCCAAACTAATCTAACCATACCCCTCCGCAACTGAGTGAAGAAGCGTCCGGAGAGGTCACATGGGACAGTCTGAAAAACATAATATTCTGGGAAGAATGTTCATCTTAAGAATGTTGATTTGTCCGAACCAAGAAAAATTAATTTTCGACCATCCTTCCATCTCTGAGCACTGATAACAAGGGTCTAAAGTTCAACTCATATGAGTCCACTATATCTGAAGGAATTTGTATTCCTAGATATTTTAGAGATCTTTCTCTCCAGAGAAGGGGAAAGGATTGTTTCAGGACATTAACTTCCGCCGCTGGGATTGAGATATTGAGGACCTCTGATTTTTTGGTATTCATTTTAAAATTGCTAATCTTCCTGTACTTAGACAGTCCTGCTATGATCCCCGGCAGGGCGATACGTGGGTTCATGATGTAGATCAAAAGGTCATCTGCAAAGATGGATAGCTTGTAAACACTGTCATGATCCACCACCCCCTGTATATCTGGGTTCCTCCTCAGGGCCACTGCCAGGGGTTCCATTGCCATAATGTAAAGTAACGGGGATAGCAGGTAGCCCTGTCTGGTACCGTTACAAATCTCGAGAGGAGCTGACAAGAGTCCGTTGGCTGTAATTCGCGCAGACGGAGAACTATATAGGGCCATTATCTAGGAAAGAACCCTTGGGCCCAGGCCCACCTCCCTCAACACCTCCTTCAAAAAACCCCAACTCTCTCTATCAAAGGCCTTCTCCACATCGACGGCCAGAAGGCAGAGGGGAATATGAGCGTCGCGAGCTTTGTTGATCAAGGACATGGTTTTAATTGTATTATCTCAGGCCTCTCTTCCCGGGACAAATCCGACCTGATCTGAATGTATCAGACGAGGGATAAGAGGGTTCAGTCAGGTTGCCAAGATCTTGGAGAAGATTTTTAGATCGCCGTTGATGAGGGAGATGGGTCTGTAGCTGCCGCAAGCGAGGGGGTCCCTACCTGGTTTCAATATAACTACTACGTGGGCCTGCAACGCCTGGGGTGGAAAGGGGCATCCTCGGGAGACCGCATTAAATGCTTCCAATAATAATTCTGAAAGTTGTCCACCGAGTTTCTTGTAGAACCTCGGGGTGAACCCATCCAGTCCAGGGCTCTTCCCCAGCTTCAGGTCTCTGAAGACCTGTGTAAGCTCCGAAAGAGTGATGTCTCCTTCAAGGGCAGCCGCCTCCTCCGGCGCTATGATGTTAGCGATTGAGTATTGAGAGAATCTCGTGTCTAATATTGCTGATTTCAATTTGTAGGGCGTCTGATTTCTTTTTTTTATTGGCCGCTTCTCGTGTCTCCAAAAGTCGTAGAGGATGGAATAACTTAAGGGCCCTTTCTTTCTTGAGTCTTGAACCATGCGCTATAGTACCCCTCTCAGGATGCATTTAAGCGCTTCCCATTTGATTGGCGTGGGGGTGGAGTCTGATTTATGGGCCTCAAGGAAGATACTAATAGTTTCCGTCAGGTCCACCATACACGCTTGGTCTCTGAGGAGGTTATCATTTAACTTCCTGTTGAAGCCACTAGGTTTCTGGGTTCTTGGTCTGATCTTCCCGAGTACCAGAGCATGGTCAGACCATAGGAAATTGCCTAATGAGCATTTGGGGGGGGGGGGGGGGGCATATAATAGCTTGTGTGAGACGAAGATGTAGTCTATTCTGCTGTACGACTTGTGGACCTGTGAATAGAAAGTGTAATCTTTGGTAGAAGGATGCAGGGTTCTCTAAAGATCTACGAGGTAGAGACTCACCATCATTTTCCTGAGCTTGTTCACGGCCAAACGAGACAGAGAGGAGCGCCCGGAAGAAGTGTCTAGCCGCGGGTCCAGGGCCAGGTTAAAGTTGCCACCGGCAATAAGGGTTGAATTTTCTGCAAATTCAGCCAGTTTTCGGAGGGCCTCAATGCCGAAGGAAATCTGCTCCTGGTTGGGGAAATAAAAGTTAGCCAAGGTGTATATACCATCAAACATTTTTATTTTTAGAAATATGTATCTACCCATTAAGTCTCTCTCTACTGCCAGGACCTGTGGTTTAAATGATCGGTGGAAAGCAATGGAGACCCCAGCCAATTTGCGTTCGGGATGGGAAGCATGGTACCAGAAAGGGTAGTAGCGGTTATGGCAGCTAGGGATGTTTGTTGATTTATGTGGGTCTCTTGGAAGAGGGTTACCATAGCTCTCTTCTTGTGGAAGCCATAATGAATTTGGTTTCTTTTCCCAGGGCTGTTGAGGCCTCTGGCATTATAAGTACTTACAGTTATTGACGCCATTGCTTTTGCTCTGGAGGAGGACCCCGAACTGAGAAGGAGACCCCTGGTGTGGTTCTGGTGCACGGGCCCGAGACGAAGAGCCAGGTAAGAGGAGTTGAGGAATGGGTATAGGGAAGGGTAGCGAGGAGAAGAAGAAGACAGGAGTAGAAATCAACATAGTAACAATATAATATTCAGTGCAAATTGAGAAAAAGTTAAGGAAAATATATTCCAACTTTAACTTTCTGAATGTCTGGAGCGGGGGCCCAGGCCAAGGCTGGCCCGCTCCAGAATAATCATGAAAGAGCAACTTGTACAACAAAAGAAAAAAAGTGTATGTTGCTAGAAGGAAGAGAAAAACAAAACAAAAACAAAGTCCTGAAACAGTCAAAAATGCAACCAGTAGTGTTGCTGGCCTGTTTTGGAGGAGCTGGGACCAAGACAATTGGTTTCAGCTACCTCCAAACCCCGGCATCCTAAACTGGACCCTTGAAAGGGTATGTCAGCAAAGACGTCATGTCTCTTGGGCATCCACGTCCGGCATATAGAGCGGGAAGAGCATCTACCCCGGAGCAAATCAATGGAAGGGTGATTCTTGTAGAAAGTGGGGCAACCCTTGGGGTTCAGTGTCTTCCTCACGGGCCCAGCACCTGCCATTCTTCCCTCGGTGGCTGTGGTGGTGGTGTAGCGACTTTTGGCCAATCTGGGATTGGGATCATGGGAAGTTCGAGTTTGGCCAGACACTTTGGGAGATCGCTGAGTCCTCTAAAGGTCGCCGTATTCCCATCCTTGCCTGCCTGTAGCTGGAAGGAGTACCCCCAGCGATAGGGGATATTCTTCTCCTTTAATGCAGTTAGGATGGGTCTGGGGGCTTTAAGAAGCTGGAGAGTCCTTCTGGAAAGGTCCGGGAGAACCTGCAGGGTCTTGTCTTTGTATGCAATGGGGCCTCTTTCTCTAATTCTCTTCAGCAGCTCTTCCTTTTCTTTAAAGAAGTGGATCCTGCACACTACGTTGCGTGATCAAGCGGGGTCCGGATTTTTGGGGCCTAGGGATCTATGGATCCGATCTATTTCTACGAGGTTATCCGCAGGTCTCTTAAGGATGTCTCCAAAGGACTTTTGGGCCCATTTTTCTAGGTGTGCTGGCTCCACCTCCTCGCTTAGGCCTCTTATTCGGATATTGTTTCTCCTGTTGCGGTTTTCAATATCGTCTAATTGCGTCAGGATGTTAGTAATCTGTATTGAGTGATCTAGTAGAATGTCGTGATGCTCAGATATCTGGGTTCGGATCTGGGCTTACGTTTCTTCATGCTCAGAGACTCTGTGGCCTATTTTTGTTTGATTTCTGCTTGTATAGCCTCGATAGCCTGCATTTGGGTGCTTGTAGCTTTGGACAGCAGCTGGCTTGGGTCAGCTCTCTCTCTTTCCCCGTAGCCTGATGTAGCCCTGCGGGTTCCTGCTGGATGAGAGGATGGGGATTCTACCTGGGCGACCCCGCCATTGTTACCTGCCATCTGGGGGGCACCAGGTTGCTCCTCCATTTCGAGTGCCCGAGTCCATGGCTGTTATCTCGGCAGTAGCGCCGGGTGAGGTGGGCAGAGGCAGCCGCGGGTGTCCCCCCCTAGGGATATGGCTGTCTCCGTGCTTTGGGGGGTAAGATCTGCCGCTCTAGGCTCTCTGGGAGCCGGCGTTCGGAGCTCCGGTATGTGGGGTCTGGATAGGGAGCCGCTGCAGCCACTTCGTGCTCTGGAGGGGCGGGGCTTCCACCTGTGGGGAGAACGCAGCGCCATCTTGGGACCTACCGCGGCCGTCTGCCTTCTGGGTGTTCGCCCGAGGTAAGCATCCAGGGGGACAAAATCTTCCACCTCTGGTGCTGCTTGTCCTCCTGACCTCTTAGTGCGCCTCATCTTCGTCGGTAGTAGCCGGTGGATGCCTTTAATTAAGTGGATTACCGGGGTCTAGTGGGAGCCTGCAAGAGACACATCCTACAGCCTCAGGCCTCAGGCCACGCCCCCCCCACCCCCCGATTCGCCGTGGTCAGCCTTTCTGTCGGCTGCTGCTCCTGGGCAGTGGCTCCCGCAGTGGGATGCCTCGACACCTGTGGACAGGCAGCCTTATTAAACAGCATGCATGTAAGTACTTGGATGAGAATAGAGTAATTAGCCAGAGCCAGCATGGGTTTGTGACAAACAAATCATGCCAGAGAAAAAATGGATTATACCTACCCGATAATCGGGTTTCCAGTAGTCTCCACGACAGCACCAATTGAGATTGCCTCCTCCTGATAGGACAAGAACATACTGAGAGGTTAAAAGCTCCCCCCCCCCCCCCTTCATCACTTTCCTCAGTGGATTCTAATGAATTGCCGGGGTAGGAGCTTAAATTACATTTTTTTCCCTCAACTGTTTTTTTTTTGGAAACTTATATTCCATAATTTCTTTTCTATCAATTCAGGGGGGGAAGGTACGGGTGCTGTCGTGGAGACTACTGGAAACCTGATTATCGGGTAGGTATAATCCATTTTTTCCCCAGTCGTCTCCATGACAGCACCAATTGAAACGTACCAACTAAAGTCTTTTTCTAGGGTGGGATTGCTGCCGAGAGGACTTTGCCCGCTGCACTTTTACCCTATAATGTTTAATGAACGTGTGGAGCTTCTTCCAGACTGCGGCTTTGCATATCTGCTCGACCAAGGCTGAGCTATGTTTGGCCCATGAGGATGCTACTGCCCTTGTAGAATGGGCTTTAAGAGCTAAGGGGATTTCCTTCCCGAGGGCCTTATAGGACTCTATGATGGCCAGGCGGATCCACCTGGCTATGGAGCTTTTTGCTGCTTTGCTCCCTTTGTTTGGGCCACTGAACTGGACGAACAGGTTGTCGTCCCGTCTCCAGTGGCTTGTCGTGTCTATGTAGCCTAGGACTGCTCTCCTAACGTTCAGGCAGCTTAGGGATTTTTCTTCTTCGTTTTTAGGCTTACTGAAGAAGGAGGGAATTATTATGTCTTGTGACCTATGAAAATGTGATACTACTTTCGGCATGAAGGCAGGGTCCATTTTAAATACTAATTTGGAGTCCGAGATTTTCAGGAACGGGTGGCGAATGGACAGGGCCTGCAACGTGCTAACTCGCCTTGCGGAGGTGATGGCTACTAGAAAAATAGTCTTGATCGTAAGCATTTTTATCGGTAATGCTTCGATTGGCTCGAATGGTTCCGTTGTCATGGCTTTTAGGGCCCAATTAAGTTTCCAGTCTGGGCAAACATTTATGGGCCTGGGTCGCAGTCTAGCTGCTGCTGTCAGGAACCTGCTGACCCATCTGTTTTCTGCAAACTTTGTGTTGCATATAGCGCTAAGGGCTGCGATCTGGACTCTCAGGGTACTTGGAGAGAGGCCCATTTCTAGACCCTCCTGCAAGAACTCTAACATCAGAGGGATATCCGGGATGGAATCCCGGGTATCCCTTCCCTGTCTCCATGAGAAAAACCTTCTCCAAACCTTCTGGTAGATAAGGTGGGTCGTCTTTTTCCTGCTGGACATTAGTGCTTCTACCAGTCTCTCTGAGAACCCCTTCCCTCTTAGTGAGGATTCCTCAAGAGCCATGCTGTTAAATGGAGCCTGTCTATGCCCGGGTGGTTCAGTGGCCCCTGGGATAGCAGGTCTGTCTAGGTAGGAAAGGTGACTGGGTCCTGGATGCTCAGTGTTGTCAGGAGACCGAACCAACTTCTCTTGGGCCAGAAGGGGGTCACCAGGATTAGTGTGCATACCTGGGTTCTGAAATGTTGTAAGACCCTGGGGATCAGCTATATCGGAGGAAAGGCATACACCAGCCCCTCTCCCCAGTCCTGGCCTAGGGCGTCTATTGCTGTAGGACGATCTCCTGGCCGGAGGGAGAAGAAGTTGCTTACTTTGGCGTTCTCCCTGGTTGCGAATAGGTCTAAATGTGGGGTCCCCCACCGGTTGGTCAGGATTCTGAATGCTTCCTGGGAGAGAGACCACTCTCCTGGGTCTAACTGCCTCCTGCTGAGAAAATCCGCCTTTTGATTTAGTGTCCCCTTCAAATGTGTTACCGTGATCGAAAGGATCCGGCCCTCTGCCCAGCGGAAAATTTTTTGCGCGATGTTTTGCAGGGCGGGAGACCTTGTGCCCCCCTGGTGCCAAATATGGGCGACCGCGGTGGTATTGTCCGACAATATCTTTATGTGCTGGTTCTGTAGCGAGTTTCCTAACTGCTGTAGGACCTGCCATACGGCCTGTAGTTCCCTGTAATTTGAAAATTGGTCTCTTATCCTCTGTGGCCATAGGCCCTGAAGGAACTGGTCCCCCACATGCGCTCCCCATCCCAAGCGCTTGCGTCCGTTGTGATGTGCGTGGTCGGGTTCTGTATCCAGTGGACCCCTCTCCGCAGGTTCGCTGGGGATGTCCACCAATGCAGGGATGTTTTTACTGTGTTTGGGATGTACATTCTTGCCCCTAGAGAGGACTGTTTTTTGTCACACGTGGATAGGACTGAGGCTTGCAGAGCTCTGGTGTGAGCCTGGGCCCATGCTACTCCTGGAATGCATGACGTCAGGCTTCCCAGGAGAGACATGGCTTCCCGAATTGTGCATGATTGTCTCCGTAGGAAGATTTTGACCAGCCATCGGATTTTTTGTATTTTTTCCTCGGGCAGGCAGGAGCATTGAGATTCTGAGTTGAGCGCTATGCCCAGAAACGTCTTTTCCTTGCCGGGGTTTAAGCTGGATTTTTCCCAGTTTATGACCCATCCTAGGGACTGGAGAAGTTCTAGCACTATCTCCAGGTATTTTGTTAGGAGCTCCCTGGACTCTGCTATTATCAAAATATCGTCCAGGTCGGGGGCGTGGCCTAGGTACAGACCCGAGCAGTCATGTCTTCCTGAGCTCTGCTCGCACCCGGTAATCAAAAGCTACATAAACAGCATTTCCAGCTAAGCAAAATCGGTTCAAACGAACCCTAAAGACCCCTACAAGAAAAGGAAGTACCTGAACTCCGGGCAGTACAATCGGGAGAGAAGAAAATCTCTGCAGCGTTGCACTGCCTGCGGGGGTGAGAGCACCTGGGACTTCACCGGAGGGCTTTGCCGTTCCTAGAGCTGTTCCTTGTGAAGAGGAGGAGAGGAGCGGAGCTCTGTCGTGACCACCGCTAAACCTCCTGGTGAGTTGCTATTAATAGAAGCCCGACAGAGCGCGGGAACGAGGCGCCATCTTAAAATCCAGCAGGCACGGCTGAGCGCAGCGAGCAGAGAGACAGTGAAGGTGTCAGCTTACACACTCTGTCTCCCCGAGCCTCCCGATAAGCACTAGCCCGCAGCAGCTGCCTGTCCATACTTAAAGGGTGCTATAAAGATAACAGAAGCCTGCTATAAAGATAACAGAAGCCTGCTGAAGCGTGGGAATAAGGCACCATTTCGGACCTTAATAACTGCAGCTGAAGGTGGTGTGCAGAAAGTAGAGGAGGAGACACTACCAGCCCACACGCTGCCTCCCCGTGCCCCTTGCCACAACTCAGCTAACCAAAGCTGTTCCTTCACATAGTACAGCTGAGAAGAGGAAAATTCGCTGGCTGTGCTAATCAGAGAACTGATAACAGAGACAATAGCTCTGTGACACATAAGTGCTGGTGATAGAGCTTTTGGAGAACGTGCCCCCCCCCCTGTATTAAAGCTTCAAGTTTGGGCTCCCTTGAGGCAGTGTGAGCTGAAATAAGCTTTAAACTGAGACGGCCACTGTCCTGTTCTCTCTATACTTGTTTCTGATAGAAGGCTCATCTAAGGGAGGAGGGGCTTGAAAGAGAATCAGAACAATCATATGACAAAAAGTCTTGCTAAATTACAGTCTTCACGGTGCTAAAGAGAGACCTTAACCTCTACAAAAACAGCCCGAGGACCTTCTGCAACAGAATTCCTAAAAGAAGGAATACTAATACACCACTCAATAAGGTCTGGGACTTTTTTACTACCCGTGGTCCGAGGAAACAGAGACCGATGAGCAATGAGGGCTCTCCCTCGCCTCCAAGCCCCGGAGGGGACGCGGGGGTCCCACCCTCTCAGACATCTGATCTGGAAGTACAAAACGCTGAACAGGAAATACAGCGCGGAGGATCGTCGAGGTCCACATCCAGAGGAGGGGTGAGTGATCCTTCTGGGGGGGGGGGGGGGGTACTGGTGCCGCTCCACAAAGTCGCAAAACGGCGCTGTCGGTTTCGCAACCGTCATCTTCCCTTTCCACTCCTTCATCAAGCCCTGAAAAACAGCGCCCCCGAATCTCTTCACATACTAACCAACAGCAAGAAGACTCCACACTTGAGCCTGACCCTATTATAAGTGTCCCATCTTCCAATATGCCTGCAACGGAAGATTTCATTAAACAAATGATCCTAGCTTTAAGGGGATCCCTGCAAAAGGACATTAAGTCTCTGTCAGATACCCTAAACACCTCTATAACAGCCCTAGAAGAGAGGACCGACCATATTGAAACCAAAATGGGAGAAGTAACTGCATCCCACAACAAATTAATAGATGCACACTACTCCCTGGAGGAGGAAGTAGAAGACATGAAGAAAAAACTCACAGATCTGGAAGATAGGAGCAGGAGGTGCAACGTTAAGTTTAGAGGCATCCCAGAGTGTCCCACAACATGAACTGAAAAGCTTCCTCACCAAGCTAATTAAAAGTGTCCTCCCAGACGCCTCAGAATTAGACTGCACTATTGATAGAGCGCACAGATTGCTAAAGCCGAACTTCCTACCAGATTCAGTTCCAAGAGACGTAATCGCCAAATTTCATTTTTTCCATATAAAAGATGCCCTGATGATCGCTACAAGAAGACAGAGCACCCTACCATCTCCATTTGGAAACATAAGCCTTTTCACCGACTTGTCACAGAATACAATCCAAGCAAGAAAGGCCTTCTCTCTAATCACCGCATCTCTAAGAGCTGCAAAAATATCCTACAAATGGGGCTTTCCTGCAAAAATTATAGTCCACAAAGATAACACCGTGCACGCTCTAAACTCACCAGGGGATGGCGCCAGTACCCTTTCAAAATGGAATATCCTACTTCCAGAGGAATCGCAACCAAACAAATCTCAGAGACCCCCAAGACCCTTCCATCGTCGCACGCTTCCCACTACCCCTCCGTGAAAACAACATAAACGTCGCGGATGTTCTTCCTCATACGAAGCTGGACACATTTTTCGCTGACCTTTGATACTGGGTTGATGGTCTGCAAGCCGAACTTTCCCCCAACAACAGGTTTCAGGTTTTTATACCTGCTCTTATTCTAAGTTTTAACTGTTTAAATTTTACAGTTTTGTTGCTCTTTTAGTGGAGGGCTCATACTGATGTTTTCATACAACAAGAAAGATTACCTTAAGTATGCCCTCACAAGTAACATGAATAACGCAACTCGTATAATGTTTAATGTTAACAGGCATATTTCTGTTTTCGCCTGTATCTTTGTTTTAAGTTCAAATATTTGCTATGCTGCTAATGTATCTCAAACAAATGCACCTATAACCCACTATTACAATGCACATAAATATCTGTTCCCAAAACGTTAGGGGATTAAACTCCCCATTCAAACGCTCAATGGTCTGGAAAGATGCTAAAGCGTCCAAAATAGACATCTTATGTTTGCAGGAAACGCACTTTGCCCAACAGTCTTGCCCTAAATTCTCAAATAAACAATACCCGCATATTTATCTTTCAAATGCTCATAAAAAACACGCTGGAGTACTGATCGTCCTGAGAGACAGTCTTCATTTTTCTCTTAATAAACAAATTTCGGATGACAGGGGTAGATACCTGATATTACAAGGCACCATAGATAATTCGCCGATTACTTTGGTGAACGTTTATGTGCCTAACAAGTCCCAAATCTCTTCGCTAAACAAAGTAATAAAAAAGGTCAGAAAAGTCCTAATGGGCAAATTAATATTATGTGGAGACTTTAACATAATAGCAGACAAAAAGGCGGACTCCACGGCAGCCACTAGGAATGTACCAGTTCTTCACCCTTGGTTACATAAAGAGGGTTTATATGACACATTTAGGCCTTAGTCACACGGGCGTTTTTTCACGCGATTTGCGCATCGCATGACGGATGCGCATGCGCAAATCGCGTGACCGGCGCCGAAAAATCGGCCCAAAAATCGGCCGAAAATCTGCTCCTAGCCGCGTTTCATTAGAAACGGGCCGGAGCTGTCCAGCGCATTGCATTCAATGGAGACGGCAATACAGCGGCTCCATTGAATGCAAGCGCTGCGGGCGAGTGTGGGATGAATTGTCGGGAAGGGGTTAAATATATAACCCCTTTCCTGCAATGCATCCTGAAAAGTGAAAAAATAAAAAAAATGTATGTACTTACCTGCTCCCGGCAGCTGGAGATCCCGGCGGCCGGCCTGCAGTGGGTGTGAAGGGGGTGTGACTCAGGCTTGCCCCTGATTGGCTCAGCGCTGAGCCAATCAGAAGCAAGTCTCAGTCACACCCATTCATGAATTCATGAATGGGTGTGACTAAGATCAGCCTCTGATTGGCTCAGGCTGAGCCAATCAGGGGCAAGCCTGAGTCACACACCCTTCACACCCACTGCAGGACCGCCGCGGGGATCTCAGGCTGCCGGGAGCAGGTGAGTACATCCTTTTTTTTTATTTTTTCACTTTTCAGGATGCATTGCAGGAAAGGGGTTATATATTTAACCCCTTCCCGACAATTAACCCCGCGCACGCCGGCAGCCCATTGCTTTCAATGGAGCGGCTGTATTGCCGCTCCATTGAATTCAATGGAACAGCTGTGGCAGAGAAGAATGATTTGTCTTCTATATGTTCTCATTGGGGTCGGCGCTGCTGCCGCCGGCCCCATTGAGCGCATATAGAGAAGAGAACAGGAATCGCAGATCGCAGATAGGTGCGATCTGCGATTTCTGTTCTCTAATTTATCGGACGAGCGCATAAAAAGCGCTCATGTGTCCGATACCATTGCAAAGCAATGGTTTTAAAAAATCGCCGGACGCATGCGCATGCGCAAATCGCGGCAATAAACGCCCGTGTGACTGAGCCCTTAGGTGTCTCAACTCCTCTTCAAGGGAATTTACCTTTTTCTCCCCCAGGCATAAAACTTACTCAAGGATAGATATGCTTTTGGTGAATAGAGGAACTCTCACCTCAATAACTGACTCCACGATTGGAATCCCCACTTGGTCAGATCATGCGCCAATATACGTAAGAAGGTTTTCCCTCTCTGGCTTTTCTTCCGGGAACCCCCTCTTTCTGTTGGCCGCCTTCTCCAGGATCTTGTCTAAGTCTGGTCCGAACAGAAACTGGCCGTAGAACGGGAGGGCACATAGCTTATTTTTAGAGGCTAGGTCGCCTGACCACGACTTCAACCATAACACCCGTCTGGCTGAGTTAGACCAGGCTGTAGCTTTCGCCCAGAGCTTGACTATTTCGGCTGCTGCATCTGCTAGGAAATTTGTTGCCATCCGCAGGATAGGGAGCGAGTTTAGGATGTGTTCCCTTGGCGTTTTATTAGTTAAATATAGCTCCAGCTGTTCTAGCCATACTCCCAGAGTCCGCGCCACGCAAGTGGCTGCGTTACCTGGCCTTAGTATGTTTGCCGCTGCCTCCCACGATTTTTTGAATAATTCTAGTGATGTTTTTGTGGACAGGGAAGGTATGCTTACGCCTCTCCCCTAGTCCCCTGAATATCTCATCCTGCAGGGTGCGTGGTTCCCTGGGCTCTTCCATTTTTAGGGTAGCCCTGACCGACTTAATCAGTTCCGTTAAGTCGTCCTGATGAAATAGGTACTTTTTGTAGTCCTCCTCATCTGAGGACTCCTCGGCCGCCGGTTTCTCTTGCTCCAACCCGATTGAACTCTGAGTCGGAAGGCTCATCGGGAACGTACGCCTTTTTCTGGCGCTTCGCTGGCAGCGCTATCTGTGACGTAAGGGCTGATCGAAACTCTTCTTTCACCAGCTTCCTAACGTCCTCCTGATTCCTCTTTGACTAGCCTAGCTACGCACGCCTTGCATAGAGGCCTCTGGTACTTAGCTGGCAGTCTTGTCCCGCACTCCACCCATTTTTTGAGTTTTGTTCTGGGGGGCTTCTTTTTTATCCCCCTGACAAAAGAGCATTTTTGCGGGTAAATATGCAATTTTCCATACACAATACACTGGATTTTTGCATTTGTATTTTTTGCCGCACTGGCTGCTTACGGCCGCTGAGGCTGAGGTTTCAGCTGTCTCTGGGGCTGGAGCACTCATTACTATACCGATGCTGCAGACACCCTGTGACCTGTAGTGCTGGTCCACCTTCTGGCTTCTCTCAGGTTCCTTATTTTGAATTTGTTGCGCTCCTGCGCTAAGCCCCGCCCCCTCCATGCGTCTCCTGATGCGAGCATGATGATGTCACCACGCTGGACACGTGACGCGACGCCCCGCCCCCCGACGTCAAAGGGCTTCCTGGAGCGCCGCGCTGTGAATATACAAGGAGGAGGAGGGGGGCTGAGGCGCCGGCTTTGTACCCCCCATGGGCCGCCGCGGGAGGAACCTGGCCCGGGGGCTACCACCCCATGTGGCGTCCCGGGAGTCGTCTGGCTGGGAAGGGAGAACAGGCTGACCCACTGCCCTCCGATCCGCCCGTGAGTATGCTTTGGCTGGCTTCTCCACCAGCCCCTCTCAGAGACCCTGCCTCCTGGCAGGACAGGAAGACATTGAGGAAAGTGGGGAAGGGGGGTAGCTTTTAACCTCTCAGTATGTTCCTGTCCTATCAGGAGGAGGCAATCTCAATTGGTGCTGTTGTGGAGACGACTGGGGAAATGTAATTTCCCTCTATGACAGAATCACCGACTGGGTTGATCAGGAAAATGCAGTAGATATAGTATATTTTGACTTTAGTAAAGCATTACGACAAAGTATTTTATACCATCCTTTTTGAAAACAAAATAACTAAATCTGGGATTGACAAGGTAACTGTTAGGGGAATTCACAACTGGCTGAGTATATCGTACCCAAAGAGTGGTCATAAATGGCTGCACATCCAAGTGGGGTGCCACAAGGATCTGTCCTGGGCCCAAGATAACTGAGGGACATTGATCACGTTTGCTGACGACACAAAGCTAGGATAGATGGCTGACAGTGGAGAAAAGAGAGACGAATTCAGAAGGATCTGGACAAATTTGAACAGTTGGCAGCAACTAACAGAATGATATTTAACCCCTTAATGACAGAGCTTTTTTCCATTTTCTTTTTTTTCCTCCCCCCTTTTAAAAAAAACGTAACTCCTTTATTTATACATCAACGTCGCTGTATTAGGGCCTGTTTTTTGCAGGACGAGTATTTTTGAATTGTACTATTTGATGTACCATATAATGTAAGGAAAAACAATAAAAAAATTCTAAATAGAAAGAAATTGAAAAAAAAATTACATTCCGTTATCTTTCGGTGCGTCCTGTTTCTACGGCGCACAAACTGCAACAAAAATCACATTTGAACTTTATTCTATGGGTCAATACGATTACTATGATACCGAACTTGTTTTTTTGGTATAACCTCCAGTATAATAAATGGTGCCACACACAGTATGTCACCACTAACCTCCAATATAATAAATGGTGCCACACGCAATATAATGTCACCACTAACCTCCAGTATAAAAAATGGTGCCACACACAGTATAATGTCACCACTAACCTCTGGTATAATAAATGGTGCCACACACAGTATAATGTCACCACTAACCTCTGGTATAATAAATGGTGCCACACACAGTATAATGTCACCACTAACCTCCAGTAGAATAAATGGTGCCACATGCAGTATAATGTCACCACTAACCTCCAGTATAATAAATGGTGCCACACGCAGTATAATGTCACCACTAACCTCCAGTATAATAAATAGCGCCACACACAGTATAATGTCACCACTAACCTCCAGTATAATAAATGGTGCCACACGCAGTATAATGTCACCACTAACCTCCAATATAATAAATGGTGCCACACACAGTATTATGTCACCACTAACCTCCAGCATAATAAAAGGTGCCACACGCAGGATAATGTCACCACTAAACTCTGGTATAATAAATGGTGCCACACACAGTATAATGTCACCACTAACCTCTGGTATAAAAAAATGGTGCCACACACAGTATAATGTCACCACTAACCTCCAGTATAATAAATGGTGCCACACACAGTATAATGTCACCACTAACCTCTGGTATAATAAATGGTGCCACACGCAGTATAATGTCACCACTAACCTCCAGTATAATAAATGGTGCCACACGTAGTATAATGTCACCACTAACCCCCAGTATAATAAATAATGCCAGACACAGTATAATGTCACCACTAACCTCCCGTATAATAAATGGTGCCACACACAGTATAGTGTCACCACTAACCTCCAGTATGATAAATGGTGCCACACGCAGTATAATGTCACCACTAACCTCCAGTATAATAAATGGTGCCACACGCAGTATAATGTCACCACTAACCTCCAGTATAATAAATGGCACCACACGCAGTATAATGTCACCACTAACCTCCAATATAATAAATGGTGCCACATACAGTATAATGTCACCACTAACCTCCAGTATAATAAATGGTGCCACACACAGTATAATGTCACCACTAACCTCCAGTATAATAAATGGTGCCACACGCAGTATAATGTCACCACTAACCTCCCGTATAAAAAAAGGTGTCACACACAGTATAATGTCACCACTAACCTCCAGTATAATAAATGGTGCCACACGCAGTATAATGTCACCACTAACCTCTAGTATAATAAATGGTGCCACATGCAGTATAATGTCACCACTAACCTCCCGTATAAAAAAAGGTGTCACACACAGTATAATGTCACCACTAACCTCCAGTATAATAAATGGTGCCACACGCAGCATAATGTCACCACTAACCTCTAGTATTATAAATGGCGCCACACGCAGTATAATGTCCCCACTAACCTCTAGTATAATAAATGGTGCCACACACAGTATAATGTCACCACTAACCTCCAGTATAATAAATGGTGCCACACACAGTATAATGTCACCACTAACCTCCAGTATAATAAATGGTTCCACACACAGTATAATGTCACAACTAACCTCCAGTATAATAAATGGTGCCACATACAGTATAATGTCACCACTAACCTCCAGTATAATAAATGGTGCCACACACAGTATAATGTCACCACTAACCTCCAGTATAATAAATGGTGCCACACACAGTATAATGTCAGCACTAACCCCCAGTATAATAAATGGTGCCACACTCAGTATAATGTCACCACTAACCTCCAGTATAATAAATGGTGCAACACGCAGCATAATGTCACCACTAACCTCCAGTATAATAAAAGGTGTCACACACAGTATAATGTCACCACTAACCCCCAGTATAATAAATGGTGCCACGCGCAAAATAATGTCACCACTAACCTCCAGTATAATAAATGGTGCCACACACAGTATAATGTCGCCACTAACCTCCAGTATAATAAATGGTGCCAAACACAGTATAATGTCACCACTAACCTCTAGTATAATAAACGGTGCCATACGTAGTATAATGTCACCACTAACCTCCAGTATAATAAATGGTGCCACACGCAGTATAATGTCACCACTAACCTCCAGTATAATAAATGGTGCCACACGCAGTATAATGTCACCACTAACCTCCAGTATAATAAATGGTGCCACACGCAGTATAATGTCACCACTAACCTCCAGTATAATAAATGGTGCCACACACAGTATAATGTCACCACTAACCTCCAGTATAATAAATGGTGCCACACACAGTATAATGTCACCACTAACCTCCAGTATAATAAATGGTGCCGCACGCAGAATAATGTCACCACTAACCTCCAGTATAATAAATGGTGCCACACACAGTATAATGTCAGCACTAACCTCCAGTATAATAAATGGTGCCACACGCAGTATAATGTCACCACTAACCTCCAGTATAATAAATAGCACTTGACAAAGACTCTCTGAGATAGAGTTGAAACGTTGTGGGCAATAAAGATTTTCACTTGGATTTAACCCCTGGAGTGCTGCTCTCGCATGTATTTTTCTACTATTGTCACCACTAACCTCCAGTATAATAAATGGTGCCACACGCAGTATAATGTCACCACTAACCTCTAGTATAATAAATGATGAACTACTCAGTATAATGTCACCACTAACCTCCAGTATAATAAAAGGTGCCACACACAGTATAATGTCACCACTAACCTCCAGTATAATAAATGGTGCCACACACAGTATAATGTCACCACTAAGCTCCAGTATAATAAATGGTGCCACACGCAGGATAATGTCACCACTAACCTCCAGTATAATAAATGGTGCCACACGCAGTATAATGTCACCACTAACCTCCAGTATATTAAATGGCGCCACACACAATATAATGTCACCACTAACCTCCAGTATAATAAATGGTGCCACACACAGTATAATGTCACCACTAACCTCCAGTATAATAAATGGTGCCACACACAGTATAATGTCACCACTAACCTCCAGTATAATAAATGGTGCCACACACAGTATAATGTCACCACTAACCTCCAGTATAATAAATGGTGCCACATACGGTATAATGTCACCACTAACCTCCAGTATAATAAATGGTGCCACACACAGTATAATGTCACCACTAACCTCCAGTATAATAAATGGTGCCACACGCAGTATAATGTCACCACTAACCCCCAGTATAATAAATGGTGCCACACACAGTATAATGTCACCACTAACCTCCAGTATAATAAATGGTGCCACACACAGTATAATGTCACCACTAACCTCCAGTATAATAAATAGTGCCACACACAGTATAATGTCACCACTAACCTCTAGTATAATAAATGGTGAACTACTCAGTATAATGTCACCACTAACCACCAGTATAATAAAAGGTGTCACACGCAGTATAATGTCACCACTAACCCCCAGTATAATAAATGGTGCCACACGCAATATAATGTCACCACTAACCTCCAGTATAATAAATGGTGCCACACACAGTATAATGTCACCACTGACCTCCAGTATAATAAATGATGCCACACACAGTATAATGTCACCACTAACCTCCAGTATAATAAATGGTGCCACACACAGTATAATGTCACCACTAACTTCCAGTATAATAAATGGTGCCACACGCAGTATAATGACACCACTAACCTCCAGTATAATAAATGGTGCCACACACAGTATAATGTCACCACTAACCTCTAGTATAATAAATGGTGCCACACACAGTATAATGTCACCACTAACCTCCAGTATAATAAATGGTGCCACACGCAGTATAATGTCACCACTAACCTCCAGTATAATAAATGGTGCCACACACAATATAATGTCACCACTAACCTCCAGTATAATAAATGGTGCCACACGCAGTATAATGTCACCACTACCTCCAGTATAATAAATGGTGCCACACACAGTATAATGTCACCACTAACCTCTAGTATAATAAATGGTGCCACACACTTGGGATCTTACGCTTTATTAAAACCTTACCAAACTCTTATAAATAAGCGACACAGACACCAATATTGGATAAATAAGGCCGCGGTGTTTATTAACGGGGTTCCAAACATTTGGGGAGAAATATAACCAATAATAACCATAACACTTGCTGTAAACTCTGTTTTACAAACCCAAGTTTATTAACCAATTAATAACCATAACAGATCATGTAAGCTCTGTCTTACAGACACGAGTTCATCACCACCAAACTCTCCCCAAGTTTACCTGCCCACCCGCCTAATGCGGGCGACAATCCCCCATCAGGCCATGGCATCCTCTAATGACATGGCCCCCCCAACACCCGCAGCCTCCTCAATCATCTACACAACTCCATAATAAAAATACCAAACTCAATCTCTGACAAGTATACTATAACACTCCTATGGAATCCTGGAACCAAACCTTCCATATCAGCATGTCTAAAAAGAAAACATCTGCTCCTGGCGTGAGCTCTACCACCGGGTTACCCTTCTCCGAATTCTCTCGCTATATACCGACCTCGGCAATGACCCTAATAATCGAGGAACAATATCTGAAAAAACTAATCACTGTACCTGGAACCTTGTTCTAATGCTCCACATCTCCCTTTCAATGTCCCATGACATATCAATGTGTTCTCTTCTATGTCATTAACCCCTAAGTGTGAAATAAATACATCTGGACAGGGCCCACGTGAATCTCCAAGCCCACGTGACTCTTTATACATCAGTTCAGCCATTAATCCACTCCACCTCATACATCTACTACCGCGCCAAAAAAATTCAAACTGTGATCTGTACAATCCCAAATTTTCAGAATAACAACGCTCTGCTGCCGTTCTCCAAGCCCAGTACACAAAGGAGTGTCCAACAATCCACACAATACTTTTCTTAATTCCTAAAATGAAAAAAGAATTAGTACACCATATTATTCAGGCGCATGTACAACTTAAACCGAGATGAACCCCATCTGTCTACTTTTTCTTCAATAAAACCACACCTGTAAACTATTAAGCACCATTATATATTAAAAGCAAGATAATGACTGTCCATCATCCCTGTCTCCCTGAAAACAAGACAGGGTCTTCTACTATTTGCTCCATAAGATCTTACTTTTGCCATGTATAGCTGCCTGGACACTATTTACATTTTTTTTAAATTAACTGCAACTAGGGCTTAATTTTGGAATAGGGCTTAAAGTTCAAGCATCCTGAAAAATCCTGAAAAATCCTGCTAGGGTTTATTTCCGGTAGGTTTTATCACCGGAGAAACAGGGTACATGGATCAACAAAGAACCTGGTGCTTGCGGGCACAGACACATAAACGCCTGCAAATTCCTAAACAAGCATATATTCTCATGAAAATGAGCAAACAAGCGAATTCACACCCCTTTACCCATTGTGTCTTTTTTTATTATTATTATTATTATTATTATAAAGCTCCCATAGTTGGACACATCCTTAAGGCCCCAAAGTTACATCTAAACCGCTGTACCTCATATTCTGATCTACACACTTCAGGCAATACTTTCACCATCTTCCCTAGTAAGCTCAATGTGATAGCAGAGCATTAATCAGCGGCGTACACTACTGCCTTACAGCCCCTGATCAGCGGCATCAGCTACTGCCTTACAGCCCTGATCAATCGCTCTACCTGAAAAACAATTAATAGGTACCAGGTTATACCATCTTTGAATGAAGGCAATACCCGACAATGCCTTCCAAACTGAGCTATATGAGCGCTGCATCCTGAATGTTGGACTCTTCTTCCCTGAATTGCTGCATCCGCAAACAAGACTGTGAAATAGCAGCCGCATTAATCTCACTGACCATCTCTAACCCCCAATAAGAGGTTATATGTTAGACATAATCTGACTAGCACACGAACTAACTCCTGCCGACCGGCTCATACCAACAATCACTCCATAACCATTATCCACTGATGTCAGCACCTAATGTTAACTCCTCCGCTGAGGTGCCCCAAGGATGTCTGACAACCACCTAACTAGTTACACCGAGGTAGTAAGGTGCCCCAAGGATGTCTAACAACCACCTAACTAGTCACACTGAGGTAGTGAGGCACCCCGAGGATGTCTGACAACCACCTGACTAGTCACACCGAGGTAGTGAGGCGCCCCAAGGATATCTGACAACCACCTGACTAGTTACACCGAGGGAACACCAACATCCCGTTAACCATTATTAACCATCTCTGTTCCTCCGGTCATCATTAGATTCTGATTCTTTTTATATGAAAGTAACAGTCATAAAATAACAAGTTATTATAAACCAAATCAGATTAACAGCAGCAGCCGCCTCAACCACAGACTGCCTGCATACAGTGGTTACCTCACAGCTGACAGACTGCATACAGTGGTTACCTCACAGCTGACAGACTGCATACAGTGGTTACCTCACAGCTGACAGTCTGCATACAGTGGTTACCTCACCACTGACAGTCTGCATACAGTGGTTACCTCACAGCTAACAGTCTGCATACAGCGGTTACCTCACAGCTGATAGTCTGCATACAGTGGTTACCTTACAGCTGATAGTCTGCATACAGTGGTTACCTCAGAGCTGATAGTCTGCATACAGCGGTTACCTCACAGCTGACAGTCTGCATACAGTGGTTACCTCAGAGCTGATAGTCTGCATACAGTGGTTACCCCACAGCTGACAGTCTGCATACAGTGGTTACCTCAGAGCTGATAGTCTGCATACAGTGGTTACCTCATAGCTGACAGTCTGCATACAGTGGTTACCTCACAGCTGACAGTCTGCATACAGTGGTTACCTCAGAGCTGACAGTCTGCATACAGTGGTTACCTCAGAGCTGACAGTCTGTATATAGTGGTTACCTCACAGCTGACAGTCTGCATACAGTAGTTACCTCACAGCTAACAGTCTGCATACAGCGGTTACCTCACAGCTGACAGTCTGCATACAGTGGTTACCTCACAGCTGATAGTCTGCATACAGTGGTTACCTCACAGCTGACAGTCTGCATACAGTGGTTACCTCACAGCTGACAGTCTGCATACACTGGTTACCTCACAGCTGACAGTCTGCATACAGTGGTTACCTCAGAGCTGATAGTCTGCATACAGTGGTTACCTCATAGCTGACAGTCTGCATACAGTGGTTACCTCACAGCTGACAGTCTGCATACAGTGGTTACCTCACAGCTGACAGTCTGCATACAGTGGTTACCTCACAGCTGACAGTCTGCATACAGTGGTTACCTCATAGCTGACAGTCTGCATACAGTGGTTACCTCATAGCTGATAGTCTGCATACAGTGGTTACCTCAGAGCTGACAATCTGCATACAGTGGTTACCTCGGAGCTGACAGTCTGCATACAGCGGTTACCTCACAGCTGATAGTCTGCATACAGTGGTTACCTTACAGCTGACAGTCTGCATACAGTGGTTACCTCATAGCTGACAGTCTGCATACAGTGGTTACCTCAGAGCTGACAGTCTGCATACAGTGGTTACATCACAGCTGATAGTCTGCATACACTGGTTACCTCAGAGCTGACAGTCTGCATACACTGGTTACCTCAGAGCTGACAGTCTGTATACAGTGGTTACCTCAGAGCTGACAGTCTGCATACAGTGGTTACCTCAGAGCTGACATTCTGCATACAGTGGTTACCTCACAGCTGACAGTCTGCATACAGTGGTTACCTCACAGCCGACAGTCTGCATACAGTGGTTACCTTACAGCTGACTGCCTGCATACAGTGGTTACCTCAGAGCTGATGGGTGACCAGTTATCTCACAGCTGACAGATACCCAGCAGTGGTTAGAGCTGACAGTCTGCATGCAGTGGTTACCTCAGAGCTGACAGTCTGCATGCAGTGGTTACCTCAGAGCTCAGTCACCTTAGTGCAGCGCTCAGTTATCAGCTCAGAGATGATACCATTAATAACACACAATTGTTAAGCAGACATACCTTCCCCATCATCCCCTGACTAGCCCTTTCTTTACAGCCTAGTAAGGGTTAATACTAACACATTTAAAACTGACCAATCTACCTTAGGGGGCGCTCACATGACGGCCCGCCATGCCCAGCACCTCATGAGCCAAAGCCAGGAGCAGAGAGAAAGTACAATGGAAACGTCTGCATGTCTTCCCCATAATAGACCCGCTCCTGGCTCCGGCCCGCCAAATCCGAACACAAAAACCGCGAAATCGCTCACAACTGCAACACAAGCTAAATCCTTGTATAAACAGGTGCCAGTAACCAGGGGTACCACCTGGCTACCGGGGGTTTCACCACTTGTAGAGCTTCACCTGTACCCTACCATTACAGCAGCACAGGACTTGGCAGAGGGGCCGTCGCCATCTTGTAGAGCTTCACCTGTACCCTCCACCTGCAACAGTACAGGACTTGGTGTTGTCATCTGGTGGCACTGTTCCTGCTGGTGTTGGCATCTGCTGGGCACTGTTCCTGCTGATGTTGGCATCTGCTGGGTACTGTTCCTGCTGCCAGGTTTTAGTCACGAATGGATGAGGGTAAAGGCAGCCCCTGCGTTCGTTTCGCTGGTAATTTTCTACTGACAAGTCCTGCTCAGATACAAGTGTTCACACAATGTCCTCTTTAGCTCCTCCTAGCCTGCGCTGCTGATAAGTCCTAAGCTGAAGCGCAGGGGATTCCAGACATCTGCATAGATAGTCCTCATCGTCCGCTTCATCCTCGCCGATGATCAGCCGCTGCAGAAAGTCCTCCATCTTCACAGAGGATCTAAAGCGGTGACAGGAACTGTGAGGGGAGCTGACAGGAATTGTGAGGGGAGCTGACAGGAATTGTAAGGGGAGCTGACAGGAACTGTGAGGGGAGCTGACAGGAACTGTGAGTGGAGCTGACAGGAACAGGGAGCTGACAGGAACTGTGAGGGGAGCTGACAGGAACTGTGAGGGGAGCTGACAGGAACTGTGAGGGGAGCTGACAGGAATTGTGAGGGGAGCTGACAGGAATTGTGAGGGGAGCTGACAGGAATTGTGAGGGGAGCTGACAGGAACCGTGAGGGGAGCTGACAGGAACAGGGAGCTGTCACCGGGAGGCTGCTTGCTGCTTCCTTACCAGATGATTATGGCCCACATCTCTGCACCTCCATACCTCACTGCTGTTCCTCTCAGCTTGCTCCTCTGGACCAATCACCAGCCACTGTCAGGCCACCAGATTCTGCCTGACAACCACAGGCATTTCCCGCCATTTTTCTTCAGCCAATCATCTGCTGCTGCCAACCAGTCCATCACTGGGCAGAACTCACTCTCTGCCATCTCATCTGACCCAGTAATGACCTTTGCAACATATCATGGTTAACCAGAAAACCTCATAGAGAGTAACATATCCTCCATCCATCATGTACATAAAGCTCCCAGATCCCATGAGGCTTTCCCTCCTAACTGTCCCTCAAGCCTTACAGTATAATGTTACCAGTAACCTCCAGTATAATAAATGGTGCCACACACAGTATAATGTCACCACTAACCTCCAATATAATGGTGCCACACACAGTATAATGTCACCACTAACCTCCAATATAATGGTGCCACACGCAGTATTATGTCACCACTAACCTCCAGTATAATAAATGGTGCCACACACAGTATTATGTCACCACTAACCTCCAGTATAATAAATGGTGCCACACACAGTATAATGTCACCACTAACCTCCAATATAATGGTGCCACACACAGTATTATGTCACCACTAACCTCCAGTATAATAAATGGTGCCACACACAGTATAATGTCACCACTAACCTCCAATATAATGGTGCCACACACAGTATTATGTCACCACTATCCTCCAGTATAATAAATGATGCCACACGCAGTATAATGTCACCACTAACCTCTAGTATAATAAATGGTGCCACACGCAGTATAATGTCACCACTAACCTCCAGTATAATAAATGGTGCCACACACAGTATAATGTCACCACTTACCTCCAATATAATGGTGCCACACACAGTATAATGTCACCACTAACCTCCAGTATAATAAATGGTGCCACACCCAATATAATGTCCACACTAACCTCCAGTATAATAAATGGTGCCACACACAGTATAATGTCACCACTAACCTCCAGTATAATAAATGGTGCCACACACAGTATAATGTCACCACTAACCCCCAGTATAATAAATGGTGCCACACACAGTATAATGTCACCACTAACCTCCAGTATAATAAATGGTGCCACACGCAGTATAATGTCACCACTAACCTCCAGTATAATAAATGGTGCCACACGCAGTATAATGTCACCACTAACCTCCAGTATAATAAATGGTGCCACACGCAGTATAATGTCACCACTAACCTCTAGTATAATAAATGGTGCCACACACAGTATAATGTCCCCACTAACCTCTAGTATAATAAATGGTGCCACACGCAGTATAATGTCCCCACTAACCTCTAGTATAATAAATGGTGCCACACGCAGTAAAATGTCCCCACTAACCTCTAGTATAATAAATGGTGCCACACACAGTATAATGTCACCACTAACCTCCAGTATAATAAATGGTGCCACACGCAGTATAATGTCACCACTAACCTCTAGTATAATAAATGGTGCCACACACAGTATAATTTCACCACTAACCTCCAGTATAATAGATGGTGCCTCACGCAGTATAATGTCACCACTAACCTCTAGTATAATAAATGGTGCCACACACAGTATAATGTCACCACTAACCTCCAGTGTAATAAATGGTGCCACACGCAGTATAATGTCACCACTAACCTTCAGTATAATAAATGGTGCCACACACAGTATAATGTCACCACTAAGCTCCAGTATAATAAATGGTGCCACACGCAGTATAATGTCACCACTGACCTCCAGTATAATAAATGGCACCACACACTGCATAATGTCACCACTAACCTCCAGTATAATTAATGTTGCCACACGCAGTATAATGTCACCACTAACCCCCAGTATAATAAATGGAGCCACACACAGTATAATGTCCCCACTAACCTCCAGTATAATAAATGGTGCCACACACAGTATAATGTCACCACTAACCCCCAGTATAATAAATGGTGCCACACACAGTATAATGTCACCACTAACCTCCAGTATAATAAATGGTGCCACACACAGTATAATGTCAGCACTAACCCCCAGTATAATAAATGGTGCCACACGCAGTATAATGTCACCACTAACCTCCACTGTGCCACACGCATTATAATGTCACCACTAACCTCCAGTATAATAAATGGTGCCACACACAGTATAATGTCACCACTAACCTCCAGTATAATAAATGGTGCCACACACAGTATAATGTCACCACTAACCTCCAGTATAATAAATAATAAATTTAATACACAATGATAGACAAATGATCTTTAAAAAGGCTTGGCAATTATAAAATTACACTGCCTTTAGCAAATGTGTGAAAATTAGTGCAGACACATGGTTAAAGCAGTGACGAAGCAGGCAATGACAGCCAAAACATCCTGAACTTGCTAATGCTCTACAAAAAAAAAGGTACAAACATCTTTTGGGCTTTTAATGTTTCACAAAAAATCCAACATAATTACTTTAAAACATATGCCTGAATTATATCCCGGACCCTTTGCTGATCAAGCTGTACCTGGAAAACTCTTCACATGGCAACTGGTATGCCAAAAGCACAGTCCATAAAATGCTGTGCCCTTGTGAGCCTCGGATTAAACACTCGCCTCCTGATGTTAAGGCCGTGGCAGGTAAAGGGATGCAACAGGTGTTAAATGAGCCTAAATGCCTGATCTGCTACTATGACAAAGGGGACAGGAGGGCTTCTTGATCCTGGAAGTGTGCGAGGATGTGGGAGCAATAGCTTTTGAAACTCTAGCCGCTGTCCCATCCGGGAAGACTTGAAGACACGCACATCAGCAGTGCTGCCATAGGCCCCGATATCAACAGTTTATTATTACTGTCATCTGTTTAGTTGTTCACTACATTTGGTGACCCTAAAGGTGCGCTTTCTCCATGTTTTAAGGTTTTGCACTGCTTCTTTCAGTTGTGTGATACCCATGCCAGTATCAGCTTTGACAGTATCAAGCCATTGTTCTTTTGCCACTGATCTGTCCAAGCATTATAGATTTTTCTAGGAAACTCTGCTCGCATTACATGGCCAAAATGCGTGAGTCTGAGTCTGCTCATCTTGCCCTCCAGTGATATATCGGGTCTTATAAGATTCAGGTCCTATACGATACCACTTCTGACTCCATAAGTCCACAGGCTCCACATCATGCGATGGTCCAGGCATGTGGTTGCAGGCATATAGTTCCTCTGAGTATTCCCTAAACATATCCTTGATACTTGATCATTCAGTTCCTTCCCATTTTTGCCTTTGATTGTGTTGCTGCATGGCATGAAACGTTTTCAGGCTAGCTTGAGCTGTGAGAATAGACCTTGCATATGGCCTTTCATGGCTTCTGCTTCGAGTTGTTTGCAATGCTCATTCCATTTCCTTGTCTTTCCTTGCCGCTTGCTGAAAATTGGCTTGTAGTTGCCGGGCTTCGTGTTTGCTGCTGGCTGCCTTTGCTGCTCTTCTTTTTTTATCAGCTATTCTGAGGGTTTGCTCAGAACCCAGACGTCTATCCTATATACGCCGATCCCAAGCCCGGATAAATGGGGAGGTTTAGGGTAAGACCTGATGACCTACCCTGTAAAAACTTTGCCTTCGAAACCTTATAAGAGAGCTCTCCAATGATTCAGATATGGAATCTGATGGCAGGCCCCCCAGGCCAAAGGGTTCTCTAAATGCTACTGGGGAAGAGCAAGGTCTGAGTACAAGTAGTCGAGGTTTTCCTCGTGACACAACTTGGGGAAAGCCCTCAGGAAGCCCGGCTGCTGATGCACCTCATGATGAAAGGAAAGGACTGCACTGTACCAAAGCTCACATACTAGCAAAACGGAATGTGCGTGGCATGAGTCTAGTGAAATTTGACATTGTGAAACACGAAATGACAAGACTTAACATTGATATTCTTGGGATTAGTGAATTACACTGGACGGGTAATGAATATTTTCAGTCCGATGACGTCACATTGCACTATGCCGGACACTAGGAAATCAAGGGGAATGGAGTAGCCTTTATTACAAACAAGCAAACCTTAAAAGCTGTAGAAAGTTTTAGAACAATCAGCGACCGTATCACTGCTATCCAGATACGTGGTAAGCCAGTGGACATCTCAGTCTTGCAGGTCTATGCCCCAACAACAGATGCTGATGAGGAAACAGTTGAAGATTTTCATGCCGAGATCCAGAAAACTCTAAACGAAGTGCCAAAGAAGGACATCATTTTGTTTTTTTTTTTTAAACTCGTTTTATTGAACAGTATGTATTACGTACATTGCATGAATAAACAACTTTGGTTACATCATAGGCTCTTATGATTATATAATTACCTTTAAATATGTTACATTAACACATGCTAGAATTGAATACAGTGTGACAGTGTATTTGTTCATGGGGTCAGTGGAGGGCCGTTACTTTCTCAAATTTTACCGGTTCGTTCTAGGTGCGGTTGCTCTCAACAGGCTTTGGAATTGGTCTTGCGTGAATATTGTACTCGTTGATCGGCACCATCTTTCCCACACCCTATCGAATTTCTCTGGGCATTTTCTATTTTTGTGCACTATTTTTTCATATGGTAGGATAGCATTTACTATGCTCTGCCATTTTGAGAGTGTCGGGGGGCACCTATCCATCCATCGCAAAGCTATTGCCTTGCGGGCATAGAATAGTGTCTTAGTAAGAAATATCCTGTCGTGGTATTGCCACTGTTCTTCATCTAGAATGCCCAATAAGCAAACTGCTGGGTCTTGTGGTACTGGTATACCCATCAGTTGGGTTAGGAATTCTGTGATTTCTCCCCAGTATGTGTAGATGTTGGGGCAGCTCTATATTAGATGGTTGAAGTTTGCATTGGGGGCTCTACATCTATGGCACTAGTTTGTGGGTATCCTATTCATTTTATGTAGTCTGATCGGCGTCAAATAACACTGGTGTAATATATATAATTGAGTTAGTTTGTTGTTTGCAGCCAGTGATACCGCTGTGTACGTGGACATTGCAGTTTCCCAGTCCTCATTAATGAGGGTGGGAATGAGCTCTTTCCATCTTTCCACCACTGTCATTGGCGTTTCAGGGATCTTGGATTGTAGTAGGTGGGTGTACAGTGCCGATATCAATCCTTTGGGTCCCTGGGTGCACAGTATACCTATTAATGGGTACTGTGAGAAGGGTTGTCTGGGTTCTGGGAATTGTGCTGTTAGGGCGTGCCTAAGTTGTAAGTACCTATTGAAGCCCGTTCTTGGGATTTGGTGTAGTTGTTGTAGTTGCTCGAAGGAGATTAGTACTTGATCAGTATATAGGTGTTCTAAAGTAGTGATTCCTAGATTTATCCAGAATTGTTTGTCTGGTAGATTCACCAGATGCGGTAATGCTTTATTGTCCCATAGAGGGGTCTCCAGAGGGGTGCCTTCCCGTTTGGTCAGTAGCTTGCATGCCTGCCATACATTAGTCGCAAGTCTGTGAATGGGTAACATCTGTTTCGTAAACAATCCTGGTTTCTCCAAGAGGATCTAAAGGGACGCCTCCGACAGGAAAAACATCAGGTGGTGCTCGGAGTTGGGGAGAGAAGAGCCCGATAGCCAGTGGCGGATATATCTGACCTGACCCGCTAAATAATAGAGCTTGAAGTCTGGTAGTGCCATTCCTGCCATTTCTTTGGGTCGCTGTAGGGTGTCCATTCGAAGTTTGGCTCTAGTATTTCCCCAGATAAATGATACTATTAGGGAGTTGGTTTTTTTGAAGAATTTCTGTGGTATTGTTGTTTCTGCGTGTTCTAGGCAGTATAGATACTTGGGGAGTAGAGATGAGCGAACGTACTCGTCCGAGCTTGATACTCGTTCGAGTATTAGCGTGTTCGAGATGCTCGTTACTCGTAACGAGTACCACGCGATGTTCGGGTTACTTTCACTTTCCTCTCTGAGACGTTAGCGCGCTTTTCTGGCCAATTGAAAGACAGGGAAGGCATTACAACTTCCCCCTGCGACGTTCAAGCCCTATACCACCCCCCTGCAGTGAGTGGCTGGGGAGATCAGGTGTCACCCGAGTATAAAAATCGGCCCCTCCCGCGGCTCGCCTCAGATGCGTTGTGAGATAGCTGAGGGACAGTGCTGTTGGTGCCGGAGCTGCTATAGGGAGAGTGTTAGGAGTTAGTGTAGGCTTCAAGAACCCCAACGGTCCTTCTTAGGGCCACATCTAACTGTGTGCAGTAGTGTGAAGGCTGCTTTTAGCAGTGTTGCACTTTTTTTTTGGTATATCGGCCGTGCAGAGCATTGCACCCTGCAGTAATACTCCAGGGATAGAATTGTGTAGGCAGGGCCAGAAGACATATATTATAGATTGAATATACGCAGTGGTCCTTTAGAAAAAAATATTTGGAAAAAATCTATTTGGCCTGCCTGTCACTCTGCTCAGTGTTCTGGGTCCGTGTCTGCTGGGGGTAGTAGTTCTCCAAATAAATACGCAGCCAGCTAAGTGTTACAGCAGGCTTGCGCCAAATTATTTCCTGGCCCACACCCTCACCTCCGCTGTCTTCGGCCCCATCCAGCAATGTCTGTCAGCGCAGCGTCCAGCCGTCGCTAGCGCAAGTGTTTGAGTGCAAGCGCAAGTACGCCGCCACGCACCCGCACGCTCAAGCGTTAAACGTGCACGTAGCCAAATTTATCAGCCTGGAGATGCTGCCATATAGGGTTGTGGAAACGGAGTCCTTCAAAAGTATGATGGCGGCGGCGGCCCCGCGCTACTCAGTTCCCAGTCGCCACTACTTTTCCCGATGTGCCGTCCCCAGCCCTGCACGACCACGTCTCCCGCAACATTGTACGCGCCCTCACCAACGCGGTTACTGCCAAGGTCCACTTAACAACGGACACGTGGACAAGCACAGGCGGGCAGGGCCACTATATCTCCCTGACGGCACATTGGGTGAATTTAGTGGAGGCTGGGACAGAGTCAGAGCCTGGGACCGCTCACGTCCTACCCACCCCCAGAATTGCGGGCCACAGCACGGTGGTGGTATCTGTGGCGGTGTATGCTTCCTCCACTAAACCACCCTCCTCCTCCTCCTCCAACGCAACCTCTGTCTCGCAATCAAGATGTGTCAGCAGCAGCACGTCGGCAGCAGTCGGTGTCGCGCGTCGTGGCAGCACAGCGGTGGGCAAGCGTCAGCAGGCCGTGCTGAAACTACTCAGCTTAGGAGATAGGAGGCACACGGCCCACGAACTGCTGCAGGGTCTGAGAGAGCAGACCGACCGCTGGCTTGCGCCGCTGAGCCTCCAACCGGGCATGGTCGTGTGTGACAACGGCTGTAACCTGGTGGCGGCTCTGCAGCTTGGCAGCCTCACGCATGTGCCATGCCTGGCCCACGTCTTTAATTTGGTGGTTCAGCGCTTTCTGAAAAGCTACCCACGCTTGTCAGACCTGCTCGGAAAGGTGCGCCGGCTCTGCGCACATTTCCGCAAGTCCCACACGGACGCTGCCACCCTGCGCACCCTGCAACATCGGTTTAATCTGCCAGTGCACCGACTGCTGTGCGACGTGCCCACACGGTGGAACTCTACACTCCACATGTTGGCCAGGCTCTATGAACAGCGTAGAGCTATAGTCGAATACCAACTCCAACATGGGCGGTGCAGTGGGAGTCAGCCTCCTCAATTATTTTCAGAAGAGTGGGTCTGGTTGGCAGACATCTGCCATGTCCTTCGAAACTTTGAGGAGTTTACCCAGGTGGTGAGCGGCGATGCTGCAATCATTAGCGTCACCATTCCTCTTTTATGCCTCTTGAGAAGTTCCCTGCAAAGCATAAAGGCAGACGCTTTGCACTCGGAAACAGAGCAGGGGGAAGACAGTATGTCGCTGGATAGTCAGAGCACCCTCCTGTCTATATCTCAGCGCGGTGAGGAGGAGGAGGAGGAAGATGAGGAGGAGGGGGAAGACACAGCTTGGCCCACTGGTGAGGGTACACATGCTGCTGGCCTGTCATCCTTTCAGCGTGTATGGCCTGAGGAGGAGGAGGAGGAGGATCCTGCAAGTGATCTTCCTAGTGAGGACAGCCATGTGTTGCGTACAGGTACCCTGGCACACATGGCTGACTTCATGTTAGGATACCTTTCTCGTGACCCTCGCGTTACACGCATTCTGGCCACTACGGATTACTGTGTGTACACACTGCTCGACCCACGGTATAAGGAGAACCTTTCCACTCTCATACCCGAAGAGGAAAGGGGTTCGAGAGTGTTGCTATACCACAGGACCCTTGCGGACAAACTGATGGTAAAATTCCCACCCGTCAGCGCTAGTGGCCGAAGGCGCAGTTCTGAGGGCCAGGTAGCAGGGGAGGCGCGGAGATCAGGCAGCATGTACAGCACAGGCAGGCCAACACTCTTTAAGGCCCTTGACAGCTTTATGGCTCCCCAGCAAGACTGTGTCACCGCTCCCCAGTCACGGCTGAGTCGGCGGGAGCACTGTAAAAGGATGGTGAGGGAGTACGTAGCCGATCGCACGACCGTCCTCCGTGACGCCTCTACCCCCTACAACTACTGGGTGTCGAAGCTGGACACGTGGCCTGAACTCGTGCTGTATGCCCTGGAGGTGCTTGCTTGTCCTGCGGCTAGCGTCTTGTCAGAGAGGGTGTTTAGTGCGGCTGGGGGAATCATCACAGATAAGCGTACCCGCCTGTCAACCGACAGTGCCGACAGGCTAACACTCATCAAGATGAACAAAGCCTGGATTTCCCCAGACTTCTCTTCTCCACCAGTGGACAGCAGCGATACCTAAGCAATAGGTAGGCTGCACCCGCGGATGGAAGCATCGTTCTGTATCCCCATCTTAAACGGGGACCTTTTCGCTTCATCAATCTGTGTATAATATTCCTCCTCCTCCTCCTGCTCCTCCTCCTGAAACCTCACATAATCACGCCGAACGGGCAATTTTTCTTAGGCCCACAAGGCTCAGTCATATAATTTTTATAAACAATTTTTATACGTTTCAATGCTCATTAAAGCGTTGAAACTTTCACCTCCACCAATTTTTATTTTAACTGGGCTGCCTCCTGGCCTAGTTACCAATTAAGCCACATTAACCGATTAATGGGTTTCACCTGCCCTCTTGGTTGGCCATGGCCAATTTTTCTGATGTACATTAGTACTGTTGATACAGCAATTTTTGTGGGCCCTCGCCTACAGTGTAATCAAATCAATTTTTAGCCCACCTGCATTACAGCTGACGTTACATCCGCTGTGTTGGGCAATGCAATGGGATATTTTTATGTACCGCCGGTGGGTTCCAGGGAGCCACCCATGCTGTGGGTCCACAGGGAGTTGTAAATGCATCTGTTTCCACTTCTAAAGAACCCCAGTCTGACTGGGGCATGCAGTGTGGGCCGAAGCCCGCCTGCATTAAACATGACATTACTACCTCAGCTGTGTTGGGCAATGCAATGGGATATATTTATGTACCGCCGGTGGCTTCCTGGCATCCACCCATGCTGTGGGTCCACAGGGAGTTGTAAATGCATCTGTTTCCACTTCTAAAGAACCCCAGTCTGACTGGGGCATGCAGTGTGGGCCGAAGCCCACCTGCATTAAACATGACATTACTACCTCAGCTGTGATGGGCAATGCAATGGGATATATTTATGTACCGCCGGTGGGTTCCAGGGAGCCACCCATGCTGTGGGTCCACAGGGAGTTGTAAATGCATCTGTTTCCACTTCTAAAGAACCCCAGTCTTACTGGGGCATGCAGTGTGGGCCGAAGCCCACCTACATTAAACATGACATTACTACCTCAGCTGTGTTGGGCAATGCAATGGGATATATTTATGTACCGCCGGTGGCTTTACTGGCACCCACCTATGCTGTGGGTCCACAGGGAGTTGTAAATGCATCTGTTTCCACTTCTAAAGAACCCCAGTCTGACTGGGGCATGCAGTGTGGGCCGAAGCCCACCTGCATTAAACATGACATTACTACCTCAGCTGTGATGGGCACTGCAATGGGATATATTTATGTACCGCCGGTGGGTTCCAGGGAGCCACCCATGCTGTGGGTCCACAGGGAGTTGTAAATGCATCTGTTTCCACTTCTAAAGAACCCCAGTCTGACTGGGACATGCAGTGTGGGCCGAAGCCCACCTGCATTAAACATGACATTACTACCTCAGATGTGATGGGCACTGCAATGGGATATTTTTATGTACCGCCGGTGGGTTCCAGGGAGCCACCCATGCTGTGGGTGCACACGGAATTCCCATTGCGGAGTTGTAACTGCCTGTGACTTTTTAAAAAAAACGCGGTCTGACTGGGGCGTGCAGACACTTTGACAGAATGAATAGTGTGTGGCACATAGGTTCCCCATTGCTATGCCCACGTGTGCAGCTCCAGATGGAGGTGGCACAGGATTGGATTTCTCATTGCTTCTGTACAGCATTGTGGGCTATCGTCCCGCCCCTTTTAAAGAGGGTCGCTGCCTAGCTGTGCCAACCCTCTGCAGTGTGTGCCTGCTTTTCCTGTGGCAGACGCACTTATAAATAGACATGAGGGTGGCGTGGAATGAGGGCAGCTGAAGGCTGGGCAGGGACAGTTTGGTGTGCGCTGTGGACACTGGGTCGTTGGAGGTAGTGTGGTGCTTAGCTAGGGTATGCATTGCTAATGAGGGCTTTTCAGAAGTAAAAATTGTTGGGAGGGGGGGGCACTCTTGCCGCTATTGTGGCTTAATAGTGGGACCTGGGAACTTGAGATGCAGCCCAACATGTAGCCCCTCGCCTGCCCTATCCGTTTCTGTGTCGTTCCCATCACTTTCTTGAATTGCCCAGATTTTCACAAATGGAAACCTTAGCGAGCATCGGCGATATACAAAAATGCTCGAGTCGCCCATTGACTTCAATGGGGTTCGTTACTCGAAACGAACCCTCGAGCATAGCAAAAAATTTGTCTCGAGTAACGAGCACCCCAGCATTTTGGTGCTCGCTCATCTCTATTGGGGAGTATTATAATTTTTATGAGATTTATTCTGCCTGCTACGGACAGTGGCAGCGAGCTCCAGGATTTCAGTTTTAGTTGTAGGGTTGTCAGTAAGGGGGTGATGTTTAGGTCAAGGCTCAGGGTATGGTCCCTGGTAATATGGATCCCAAGGTATTTAAACTGGGGGGTGACCTGTAGATTACAGAACACCTCCCCCGTCTGCCAGCCCTCTGGTTTTCAGGGCATATATGCGGATTTCTGCCAGTTTATACGGAGGCCCGAGAAGTCTCAAAACTGGTCTATTAGGGTGATAGCTAGTGGTAGGGTGCTCTTGGGGTCCGACATATACAGTATTATGTCATCTGCGTATAGCCCTATCCTGCCTTCTCTGGGTCCCACTTGGACACCTCTATATGAGGCATGTTGTCGGATCCTCATGGCCAGGGGTTCTATGGCAATTGCGAATAGGAGAGGGGAAAGCGGGCAGCCCTGTCTGGTCCCTCTGTGAAGCAGGAAGGAGGCGGAGGTCAGGCCGTTTACCACCACCCTAGCCATCGGTGCCTTGTATAGAATAGAGATCCATCTGACAAATGCATTCCCGAATCCAAACTTCCGTAAAGTCCTCCTCAGGTATGGCCATTCAACCGAGTCGAATGCCTTAGCTGCATCCAATAAGGTCAAGGCCCAGTCCGACCTCGACCTCCACCTCCACCCCACCTGCGTAATTACCTGCGTCCTTCTAATGTTATCTGACGTGGGCATTCCAGGGATAAAGCCTGTTTGGTCTGGGTGTATAATGTTTTTTATGACTTGGTTTAGGCGTGAAGCCAGTATTTTAGTCAGGATTTTATAGTCTGTGTTCAGTAATGAGATAGGTCTATATGAACTACAGTCTTCTGGGCTTTTTCCCAGCTTTAAAAGATGAGGACTATGGTGGCCTCTAGCATTGATTCTGGGAGCTGTTTTTTTATCAAATATGTGTTCGTATAGGGAGAGTAGATGTGGTATTATTTCTTGTTTGTATTGTTGATAGACCTCTATCGGTAAGCCGTCCGGCCCTGGGGTTTTGTTCTTTGCCATGTCATTTATTGCTTCCTCAATCTCCTCGTTTGTTATGGGGGAGTCTAATAGGGACTTATGGGTGTCTTGTAGTTCTGGGAATATTATGTCTGTTAAGTAGGTTTCCAAGTCTTCAGGTGAGTAGTCTGTCTGTGTTTGATATAGGTCATTGTAATATTGTTGAAATCTATCTAGGATGTCTTTTGGGTCCGTGAGTGTCGCTCCCTGGGCTGCTTTGACTCCTAGTATGGTCGGGGGCGCAGTTTCCTGTCGGGCCATCCAGGCTAATAGTTTGCTAGATTGGTTTTCCAGTTCAAAAAAGGATTGTCGAGTGTAGAAAAGGGCTTTTTCTCTTAAGTATAGTAAGTAATTCCTGCCCGTTTGGAGCCATCTGTCTTTTTTAATGTCTGTTGGGTCTGCGATAAATTCTCTCTCTAGCAGTTGGCATTGCTCTGCTAATTTTTCTCCTTCTCTCTTGGCTTTCCGGGGGGGGGGGGGGGGGGGAGGGAAGACATGGTAGGTCAGGCAGGGGTAGGTGAGGCGCAAGCTGTTATTGCTTGGGGGGAGAGCATCTTGCCGTTGTTATCTGAGGGGTGTGGGTTAAGTATTTATCTAAGGCAGTAGGGGTCTCCATTTTGCGTCTCAAGTTTGAACAGTGACACATTATTTCTGGGACGCTGTTGCTGGCATACATTAAAAGAGTTTTAGGTATACATTTGCATATTTATACTAGAGCCCCGTCACCTAGAAGAGGGAAGGAAAATGGTTATGTATACGTTACAGTCCTTCTGGTGGACGTCTGGCAGCCAGCCAGTCTTCTGCTTCGGATGGTGAAGTAAAGAATCGGGTGCGTTCTCCATCTACTACTCGTAGTCGTGCTGGGTACGCCATGGAGTACGATATTTGCAGGTCTCGCAGTTGCCTTTTGATTCCGAAGAATGATGACCGTTGTTTCTGGAGATCTGCTGAGAAATCCGGGAATACGGATATTGTAGCGTTGTCGTATCGCAGGGGACCTCCTTTTCTTGCAGCTTGTAGGATTATGTCTCTATCACGGGAGTTAAGTAGTTTCGCCAGTAGGGGTCTAGGTGGTGCCCCAGGTATGGGTGGTTTCATGGGCACCCGGTGGGCTCGTTCGATTACAAAGACTTGTGAGAGTCCTGCATTAGGGTGAAGTTCACGGAGCCATTTCTCCATAAATTCTTCCGGTCTCTGCCCTTCAACTCGTTCTGGTAGACCCACTATTCGTAAATTATTCCGTCGGGAGCGGTTTTCGAGGTCATCCGCTTTTTGTCTCCAATATTCGGCTTTTTGCATGAGGTCTCTTATCGCGGCCGACATTGGGGATACAGTATCATCTAGTGTAGAGATTCTGTTTTCTGTATTTGTGACTCCTTTCTCTCAAGTTTTGAGGCCTCAAGTCCACGGGCAAAAGAAGAATTAAAATCCGCAGCGGATTTTAATTCTTCTCCTGCTCGCGGATCCGCATCCCATATGGATGCATTGACCACCCGCGGGTAGATAAATACCCGCGGATGGTCAATAAAAGTGATTTTTTTAAAAATGGAGCATGAAAAAATCTGGACCATGTTCATTTTCGTGCGTGTCTCCCGCGGGGACGGCTCCCGCGGGCTTCCATTGAAACCTATGGAAGCCGTCCGGATCCGTGGGAGACAAAATTCGGAATTTACTCACCCGCTCCGGTTCTTCTCTTCGCCGCGGCGCCATCTTCTCTCCGTCGCGGCCGGATCTTTTTTCTTCGGGCTGGCGCATGCGCGGGGCACGTCACCAATGTCATCCTGCGCATCCGCCGGGCCGAAGAAAGAAGATCCGGCTGCGACGCAGAGAAGATGACGCCGCAGCGAAGGAAGGATCCGGAGCGGGCGGGAGGTATGTTTATTCTGATTTATTCTTATTTTCAGCCCTCATGTCTGCGGGGCAGAAATCCAGGGAGAATCCGGAGCCGGCCTGATTTTCCCCGTGGACATGAGGCCTGAAGGTCTTGCCTTAGTAGGCTTACGTCCATTTTTACTTCGTCAATTTTGCCAGTGAGAGTAGCGGTAGACGTCTGTATTGCGGATAGAAGTTGTTCAGACAGTTGTTGTAAAGTTTGGACTGTGCCCCCAGGTGGTCTTGGGCTAGCGTCTTTTGCCGCTGATGTTCCTGCTGTGACGGATGTAGTGGGCTCGGGGCCAGGGTCTTTACGTGTATCTCCACTGGCGAACGCTTTTAGTTTGTCGGCTGCATGGTTCTGCCTAGTAGGGCCCATTGTGGTACCTTTGGGTATTACTCTTTTGGGAGGGGTAGTTCTGCAGAGTGTGAAGGTCCCGGCAGGGGGCCTATAAATGTCTCTGCTCTGTTACACAGCTTCTTTGGGGTATATGCTGTTTGTGCTAGTTGGTGGGTGCACCGCTGCTTAGGGGTTGCTGTGGCTGCCCTTTGGTGGTTATTGTGGCACAGGTAATGCCCTTTAGTCAGGCATATATTGTTTACTGTGCTGTGTGCACTGCTCTTTTTTCACTCTTTTCCCATTTGGGGTTGGTTATCAGCTGTGCTGGTGCTTCTATTTGTCAGGAGCCTGTGCTTTTGCACTCCTGGAGGTGGCTTTAGTACAGCGGTGCCAGTGAGTATTTCCCTCACAGGGCTGTATGTGTTACTCTGTGTGCTGCTTTCTCTGCTGCTCACTCTCTGCAGCGTCCTCCTCGGCCCCCATGCAGTTGTGGCGGGAAAGAGCTCAGCTCCCGTTCTCAGGGCTGTAAGTATGTGCCGCTTCGGCCGCTTTCCCTCCTGCCTCTCCGCTCAGGAGGCTCTGTCCCCGTGCCGTTTTGTCACTCCGGGAGTCTCTTCCCTGCGCTCCCCGAATCTCCTGTCTCCCCGCGGCCGGCGCTGTCTGAAAGATGGCGGCGGAGGCGGTCGCGGGTCCGCTGCCGGTGTTACCTTTGCCATCTGTGCTGTATGCGCTCTGCTGGCAGCTCGGCCTCCTCTCCCCTCACTGCAGGTGATGTTTGTTGGGTCCGGGGGCCCTCAGGATGGGTTCAGGATTGCGGTTTAGGCGGCTTGGGTAGGAGCCTCTCCTACATGCGGCCGGTCTGCTTGGCTGCTTGGCTGCTTGGCCACGCCCCAAGAAGGACATCATTTACATTACGGGCGACTTCAATTCCAAAGTCAGCAGCCAGCCAGAAGCAACCATCACAGGAAGATTTGGGCTTGGGGAAAGAAATGAAGCCAGTGATCGCTTGGTACAGTTCTGCCAAGAAAACCGGCTCAGGATAGCAAACACATGGTTTATGCAACCCAAACACTGACTGTACACGTGGACATCTCCCAACGGCCTCCACTTAAATCAAATTGATACATTCTGTTTAATCATCGTTTACGAAGTTCAGTCTTTGCAATAAAAACCTTTCCTGGTGCCGACTGCGGCACTGAGCATGAACTCCTTGCAGATAAGATAAAAATCAAATTCTGTAGCATTAAGATATATGCTCCATTGAGAAAAAAATGACACCTCTAAATCCCCCAATCATACACTGTTGAGTTAGCAAACAGATTTGACCTGCTTGACATAGAGAGGTATCCAAGGGGCTATGGCATGATATAGAGTCCACAGTTATGGAAACAGTCAGTAAGCATCAACAATTACAAACTGATAATTACTGTCAACCGAGGCCAACAGGAGCACCAAAAACTATTGTTTGTAATAGAAGTATTGGGACCCTGAGTGCGGGGGCTTCCATACTCGTATGGAAGTTCCTGTCCAGCACCCCAAGATAGTGGGGAAACATATTAAGTCACTCTTACTACTGCTAGCAGCATATGAGATCACGTTTACTACTACTGGCATCATATGGTCAGTCTTACTACTGCAAGCACCATGTGGGGTCACTCTTACTACCGCAGGCACCCTGTGGGGTCACTTTTACTACTGCTGACACCCTGTGGGGTCACTTTCACTACTGCTGACACCCTGTGGTGTTACTTTTACTACTGCTGGGACGATATGAGTTCACTCTTAATACTGCTGGCACCATATAAGATCACTTTTGCCACTGCTTGCACCATATGGAGTCACTCTTACTACTACTATAACCATTTGGGGTCACTCTTACTACTACTGACACCACATGGAGGTGACTTTTCCTAATGCTGGCACCATATGCGGTCACTTTTTTACTGCTTGAACCTTGTGGGGTCTCTCTTACTACTGCTAGCACCATATGGCGTCACTCTTACTACTTCTGACACCCTATGGGGTTACTTTTACTACTGCTAGGACCATAGGAGTGCACTCTTCTGACTGCTTGCACCATATGAGGTCACTCTTACTACTACCCACACCATATGGGCATTATTTTTCCTAATGCTGGCACCATATGGTGTTATTTTCCTACTGCTGGATCCATATGTGGACACTATTACTACTGCTAGGCCCATATGGGGTCACTCTTACTACTACCGACACCCGGTGGGGTTACTTTTACTACTGCTGGCACCATATAGTGTTACTTTTCCAACTGCTGGCACCATATTGTTTCACTTTTACTACAGCTTACACCATTTCCGACGGATTGCACTATATGGGGTCAATCTTACTACTGCTGGCACCTTATGGGGTCACTTTTACTACTGCTGGCACCTTATGGGGTCACTCTTACTTCTACTGACACCATATGGGGTTACTTTTCCTACTGCTGGTACCATATGGCTTTCCTTTTCCTACTTCTGATACCATATTGTTTCCCTTTTACTACAGCTAACACCATATACGGTCATTCTTCCTACTCCTGGTACCATATGGGGTAACTTTTATTACGGCTGGCAGCTTATCGGGTTACTTTTTCTACTGCTTGCACCTTGTGGGGTCACTCTTACTATTGCTGAGAACATATGGGGTTACTTTTACTACTCCTGGCACCTTGTGGGGTCACTTTTACTATTACTTGCACCTTTTGGGGTCACTGTTACTACTGCTGGCACCATAAGGGGTCACTTTTAGTATTCCTGGCACCCTGTGGGGTCACTTTTACTACTACTTGCACCTTATGGGGTCACTGTTACAACTGCTGGCACCATATGTGGTCACTTTGAATAATGCTTGAAGTTTGTGGGGTCACGTTTACTACTGCTAATACCATATGGGGTCACTCTTACTACTACTGACACTATATGGGCGTTACTTTTTCTAATGCTGGCACCATATGGTGTTATTTTCCTACTGCTGGATCCATATGAGTGACTGTTACTACTGCTTGCACCATATAGGGTCACTCTTACTACTGCTGGCACCATATGGAGTCACTGTTACTTTTCCTGGCACCCTACGGGGTCAGTTTTACTACTGCAAGCACCTTATGGGGTCACTCTTACTACTGCTTGCACCTTGTGGGGTTACTCTTACCACTACTGACACCATATCAGGTTACTTTTCCTACTGCTGGTACCATATGGACTCACTCTTACGACTGCTTGCACCATATGGGTTCACGCTTACTACTGCAGGCACCATATGCGGTCACTTTTACTTCTCCTGGCACCCTATGGGGTCACTTTTACTACTGCTTGCACCCTATGGGGTCACTTTTACTACTGCTTGCACCCTATGGGGTCAATCGTACTACTGCAAGCACCTTATGGGGTCACTCTTACTACTGCTTGCACCTTGTGGGGGTCACTCTTACCACTACTGACACCATACCCGGTTATTTTTTTCTACTGCTTGCACCATGTGGCATTACTTTTCCTACTGCTGGCACCATATGGGATCACTGTTGCTACTGCTGGCACCATGTGGGGTCACTTTTACTAATACTTGCACCTTATTGAGTCAATCTGCACCATATGGGGTCACTCTTACTTCTACTGACACTATAGGGGGTTACTTTTTCAACTGCTGGAACACATAGCTTTACTTTTCCCACTGCTGGCACCATATGGAGTCACGTTTACTACTCCGGGCACCCTGTGGGGCACTTTTACTACTAATTGCACCTTGTGGGGTCATTCTTACTACTGCTGGCACCATATGGGGTCACTTTTTCTACTGCTGGCACGGTATGGGGTCACTCTTACTTCTACTGATGCCATATCTGGTTACTTTTTTAACTGCTGGAACATATGGCTTTACTTTTCCCACTGCTGGCACCATACAGGGTCACTTTTAATAATGCTAGCACCATATGTGTTTACTTTGACTACTGCTGACACGATATGCGGTCACTTTTACTACTTCTTCAACCTTGTGGGGTTTCTCTTACTACTGAAAGCACCATATGGCTTCACTCTTACTACTACTGACACCCTATGGGGTTACTTTTACTACTGCTGGCACCATATGGTGTCACTTTTACTACAGCTTACACCATATGCGGTCATTCTTCCTACTCCTGGCACATTTTGAGGTAACTTTTAATACCGCTGGGACCATATTTGGTTACTTTTTCTACTGCTTGCACCTTGTGGGGTCATTCTTACTATTGTTGACACCATATGTGGTCACTTTTCCTACTCCTGGCACCCTGTGGGGTAACTTTTACTACTGTTTGCACCTTGTGGGGTCACTCTTACTACTGCTAATACCATATGGGGTCACTCTTACTGCTACTGACACCATATGGGCATTACTTTTTCTAATGCAGGTACCATATGGTGTTATTTTCCTACTGCTGGATTCATATGGGGGTCACTCTTACTACAGCTAGCACCATATGGGGCCACTCTTACCACTACTTACACCATATCGGGTTACTTTTCCTACTGCTGGCACCATATGGGCTCACTCTTACAACTGCTTGCACCATATGGAGTCACTCTTACTACTGCTGGCAACATATGGAGTCACTTTTACTTCTCTTGGCACCCTACAGGGTCACTTTTACTACTGCTTGCACCTTATTTGGTCAATCTTAGTACTGCAAGCACCTTCTGGAGTCACTCTTACTACTGCTTGCACCTTGTGCTGTCACTCCAACCACTACTGACACCATATCAGGTTACTTTTCCTACTGCTGGCACCATATGGCATAACCTCATCTACTGGTGGCTTCATATGGGCTACCTCTTACGACTGCTTGCACCATATGGAGTCACTCTTGCTACTGCCGTCACCCTACGGGGTCACTTTTACTACTGCTTGCACCTTATTGGGTCAATCTTACTACTGCAAGCACCTTATGGGGTCACTTTTACTACTGCTGGCACCATATGGGGGTCATTCTTATTATTACACCATATGAGATTACTTTTCTAACTACTAGAACACATGACTTTACTTTTCCCACTGCTGGCACCCTGTGGGGTCACTTTTTGTATTACTGACACCATATGGGGTTACTTTTCCCACTGCTGGAACATATGGCTTTACTTTTCCCACTGCTGGCACCATATGGGGTAACTTTTACTACTCCTAGCACCCTGCGTGGTAACTTTTACTACTGCTGGCCCCATATGGGGTCACTTTTAATATTGCTAGCACCATATGTAGTCACTTTGACTACTGCTTGAACTTTGTGAGGTCATTCTTACTACTGCTAATACCATATGGGGTCACTCTTACTACTCCTGATATCATATGGGGTCACTTTTACTATTGCTTGAACCTTGTGGGGTCCCTTTTACTACTGTGTGTACTATGTGAAGCCACTCTTACTATTGCTAGCACCAAATGCGGTCACATGTACTACTGCTGGCATCATATGTGGTCACTCTTACTACCGCAAGCACACTGTGGGGTCACTTTTACTACTGCTGGAACAATATGGGGTCATTTTTACTACTCTGAGCACCCTAAGGCGTGACCTTTACTACTGCTTGGACCTTGTTGTGTCATTCTTACTACTGCTGGCACCTTATGGGGTCACTCTTACTTTTACATACCATATGGGGTTACTTTTCCTACTGCTGGACCATATTGCTTTACTGTTCCCACTGCTAGCCAATATGGGGTCACTCTTACTACTGCTAGCACCATATGGGGTCACTCTTACTACTACCGACACCATATGGGTGTTAGTTTTTCTAATGCTGGCACCATATGGTGTTATTTTCCTACTGCTGGATCCATATGGTGTCACTCTTACTACTGCTTGCACTATATAGGGGTCACTATTACTACTGCTGACACAATATAGGGTCACTTTTAATACTGCTGCCACCATATGCGGTCACTTTTACTACTAGTTGTACCTTGTGTGTTCTCTCTTACTACTGCTAGGCCCATATGGGGTCACTCTTACTACTGCCGACACCTTATGGGGTCACTCTTGCTTCTGCTGACACCATATGGGGTTACTTTTCCTACTGCTGGTACAATATGGCTTTCCTTTTCCTACTTCTGGCACCATATGGTGTCACTTTTACTACAGCTTACACCATATGCGTTCATCCTTCCTACTCCTGGCACCATATGATGTAACTTTGAATACGGCTGGCACCATATCGAGAAACTTTTTTTACTTGCACCTTGTGGGGTCCCTCTTACTATTGCCGACACCATATGGGGTTACTTTTACTACTCCTGGCACCCTGTGTGGTAACTTTTACTACTGCTTGCACCTTGTGGGGTCACTCTTACTACTCTTGGCACCATATGGGGTCACTCTTATTACACCTGGTACCATATGGGCGTTACTTTTTCTAATACTGGCACCATATCGTGTTATTTTCCTGTATGGGGTCACTCTTACTACAGCTTGCACCATATGGGGTCACTCTTACCACCACTGACACCATATCGGGTTACTTTTCCTACTACTGGCACCGTATGGGCTCACTCTTACGACTGCTTACACCATATGGGGTAACTCTTACTACTACTGGCAAAATATGGGGTCACTTTTACTTCTCATGGTACCCTACGGGGTCACGTTTACTACTGCTTGCACCTTATTGGGTCAATCTTACTACTGCAATTTCTACTGACACCATATGGGATTACTATTCCAACTGCTGGAACACATTGCTTTACTTTTCCCATTGCCGGCACCATATGGGGTCACTTTTACTACTCCTGGCACCCTGTGGGGTCACTCTCACAACTGTTTTCACCTTGTGGGGTCATTTTTACTACTTCTTGAAGCTTGAGTAAAAGTTATTTACTACTGCTTGCACCATATGAGGTCATATTTACTACTGCTAGAACCGTATGGGTTCAGTCTTACTCCTGCTGGCACCATATGGGGTCACTCTTACTACTGCTGCCACCATATGGGGTCACTCTTACTACTACTGGCACCTTTTTATGTCATTCGTACTGCTGCTAGCACCTTATGGGGTCGCTTTTACTACTTCTTGAAGCTTGAGTAAAAGTTTTTTACTACTGCTTGCACCATATGAGGTCATATTTACTACTACTGGCACCTTTTTATGTCATTCTTACTGCTGCTGGCACCTTATGGGGTCACATTTACTATTTCTTGAAGCTTGAGGGGTCATTTTTACTACTGCTTGCACCATGTGAAGTCAGTCTTACTACTGCTAGCACCATATGGGGTCACATTTACTACTAACACCATATGGGGTCACAGTCACTAATTCTGGCACTATATGGGGTAAATTTAACTATTTTTGCTACCCTGTTGGATTACTTTTACTACTGCCTGCGACATATTGGGTCACTTTTAATTCTGCTGGCACCATATGGGGTTACTATTAATACTGCTCGCACCTTGTTGGGTCACTCTTACTACCGCTGGCAGCATATGAGGTCACTTTTACTGCAGCTTGCACCATAAGCTGTCACTCTTACTACTACTGCCAACATATGGGGTCACTTTTAATACTGCTGGCACCATATGCTGTCACTTTTACTATTGCTGACACCATATGGAGTCACTTTTAGTATTCCTGGCACCCTGTGGGGTAAATTTTACTACTATTTGTACCTTGTGGGGTCACTGTTACTACTGCTTGCACCATATGTGGTCACTTTGAATACTGCTTGAACTTTATGTAGTCACTCTTACTACAGCTAACACCATATAGGGTCACTCTTACTACTACTGACACCATATGGGGTTACTTTTGCAACTGCTGGCACCATACGGCGTTACTTTTCCACTGCTGTCACCATACGGCGTTACTTTTCCTACTGCTTGCACCAAATGGGGTAACTGTTACCACTGCTGGTAGCATATAGTGTCACTTTTAATACTGCTGGCAGTATATGCTGTCACTTTTACTACTGCCTGAACCTTGTGAGATCACTCTTACTACTGCTAGCACCATATGGTGAACTGGATCATATTTTCCTCCAGCAGGTTTCGGGGTATTCTGTAGCTTCCAAATTGTATAGAAAAACAGTATGCGCACACTGGCCAAGTTAGACGTAAGGTATCAGTCTCATGTCCAAAATGGCTCTGAACAGAAACGCCCAGACAGCCTCAATTTATTGAAACACATAATACCTGCCCTTTTATGGGCGTGCAACAGATTACATCAGTAACATATAGGATTCTCATTTGTCGGATCATATAGAATCCCCCCTCCTTCCTGCCCACCTTCTCCCAAGTCCAGTGTATAAGCAAATCTCTGTCTTATCAACATGTGCTCAGGCTGAAGAAATTTCCTTTGTTCCAGAAGCTGGAGAGTGGGTGAGAGGGCTTTTTCAGTATTGGAATGTGACTTAACTCTTTAAGAGGCTGCTTGTGGAACTTTGTGCAAAGTCAACATTATACCACACACACATCTTTCACCATGCCATTGTCCAGCAATTACTATAATGAAATTATGCAGTCATTAGCCTCTAAGAGTTAAAGTCACTACAGCTGCGTAATATATCTAGTTTAGTACAAATCGATAGACATTTTACACAAACTAATTATCATGTCTATCACAATCCCCCCTTAAAATGTCTATCCTCTAACTCTCCATCTAATTTTCACAGTTCTCTGCGCATGAGCCTATAACTGGAGCGCGTTGAAGGTTCGATTTAGGGTCTTCAAGGGGGTGTAGGACTTGTCCACTCCTTCTGGGGATACATCCAGCAAACTCATTGTGGGAGCGGCTTTTCCAGCATCCGTTTCACATTTCTCTTTGACACAGGGGATAACACAGCAGACTAGAACGGAAAAGATAATCAGTTCACATACAACAGTGATGCCCATCTGTGCCAGGATCCTTTACCACCTGCTCATCTATGGAAAGTACAGGTCTCAAAGATTAGTTCTTTTTAGTTAGTGCGGTCAGCTTCTTAATGGCAACTGCGTCTTTACCCGCAGGTCACGTGTTGTCTGGGATGTAGGTACAAGTCTCCCCTATCATCTTACAGACACTCCCCTTTTAGCTACAATCATTTCTAAGGCCATTCTATTTTTGAAAATTCATAGTTGAGGTAGGTCCTATTGGTCGACTAGTCCCTATAAGGCATCTTTAGTATAATTTATAACACGCTGCTAATTATAATAAACATAATTAATCCAGTCAACATTTATTTACCATAATGATCAGAAAAATGGACTCGAATCTAACTTTAACTTGGTCTCTAATTTTTAAAACTCGTCAGGTACCTCCCTTGGCTATCCTATGACGTCAATGTACATGTGTAGATCAAAACTACCACCAGGAGTCTCTCTTCTCGCTCTAGTATAATGTTACAATACTAGTAGTGTGCACAGGTACGCACGGCGTGGGACTCTCTGATCTTCACCCACACCAATGTCCCTCCTGGAGATAGCCCTGAAGGTGGACACGTCCAGGCCGCCGACACTGACCCTACACTACCTAGTGACAAGACTGGAAGGAACCGCCGTACCTATGCGGAAAACAAGGATAGACCAACATGACAGGAAAACCACAGAACACAGACAGAGTTGGATCGAGATAAAGTAACTATTGGGGGTAACCTCATTATTCTCAATGCTGTCTGACAGGATGTGGAGGAGCATAAGGGCTTTACTAAGGCACACTCCCCTGCCCAATTACCTTCCAGGCGGGTTCTCCACCTCATGTCTCCACAAAGCCAGTAAACGTCTCCTAAGGACTGGACCTGATTCTGCATCCATTCCCCTCCTATCGTACCGTAGGAGGAGCAATACCCGTTAGTGAGTTCCCCAAAAATCTCCCTCCACCCTGCCTATTTGCCCGGCAGGTGTAGTTTCCAGGGTAGTCAGTAATACTCTCTCTCCGGTACAAAACACTTAAGTAGTTATAGAGTATTCCTTCTTCCACTTCTCACAGCCAGTGTAATTAGCGGAAATGTTCGTGAAGAGACTAAGAAACCACTCTTCAGCATTAGAGATGAGCGAACGTACTCGTCCGAGCTTGATGCTCGTTCGAGTATTAGCGTGTTCGAGATGCTCGTTACTCGAGGCGAGCACCACGCGATGTTCGAGTTACTTTCACTTTCATCTCTGAGACATTAGCGCGCTTTTCTGGCCAATAGAAAGACAGGGAAGGCATTACAACTTCCTCCTGTGATGTTCCAGCCCTATCCCACCCCCCTGCAGTGAGTGGCTGGGGAGATCAGGTGTCACCCGAGTATTTAAATCTGCCCCGCCCGCGGCTCACCACAGATGCATTCTGACATAGATCAGGGAAAGTGCTACTGATGCTGCTGCTGCTATAGGGAGAGCGTTAGGAGTCATCTTAGGCTTGAAGAACCCCAACGGTCCTTCTTAGGGCCACATCTGACAGTGTGCAGTACTGTTGAGGCTGCTTTTAGCAGTGTTGCACATTTTTTTTTGTATATCGGGCGTGCAGAGCATTGCGTCCTGAGTCTGCAGTCATTGTAAATAGTATAGGGCCAGTACTGGTGAGGCAGGGACAGTGGGAAAGGTGAAAGAGATATACTGTCTATATAGGCAATGGGCTTTTTCAAACAAATTTGGGAAAAAAACTATCTTTGGGCTGCCTGTGACCGCCTCAGTGTACTGCGTGTCTGCTGGGGGTAGTAGTCCTAATTAATACGCAGCTAAGTGTTACAGCAGGCTTGCGCAAAACTGTTTCCTGGCTCTGCGTTGCCCGTTACATCACCGCCGTTATCCCATCCACAGGGAAACAGTATACATATATACGCTGCCTACAGTATCTGTCTGCTGTCTCAACTCAGCCTTTCAAAAAATAGAAGCAAAACACTTAAGGCCTACTAGTGGCGTTTGGCCACTTGACTGCTTGAGCGCTGTGAATTCCAATAGCTCAGTCATACGCACCTACGTCTCACTACAGGCTTGCGCAAAATTCTTTCCTGGCTTTGCTGTGCGTTCCGTAAGCGAAGTCAGCCTCCAACCGCAGGCCAATAAGCGGCACATTTAATTACAGCGTTCTGTTTCTGCACTACTGGTAATACACCATGCTGAGGGGTAGGCCTAGAGGACGTGGACGCGGGCGAGGACGCGGAGGCCCAAGTCAGGGTGTGGGCACAGGCCGAGCTCCTGATCCAGGCGTATCGCAGCCGACTGCTGCGGGATTAGGAGAGAGGCACGTTTCTGGCGTCCCCAGATTATTCTCACAATTAATGGGTCCACGCGGTAGACCTTTATTAGAAAATGAGCAGTGTGAGCAGGTCCTGTCGTGGATGGCAGAAAGTGCATCCAGCAATCTATCGTCCACCCAGAGTTCTACGCCGTCCACTGCTGCAACTCTGAATCCTCTGGCTGCTGCTCCTCCTTCCTCCCAGCCTCCTCACTCCATGAAAATGACACATTCTGAGGAGCAGGCAGACTCCCAGGAACTGTTCTCGGGCCCCTGCCCAGAATGGGCAGCAATGGTTCCTATCCCACCGGAGGAGTTTGTCGTGACCGATGCCCAACCTTTGGAAAGTTCCCGGGGTCCGGGGGATGAGGCTGGGGACTTTCGGCAACTGTCTAAAGAGCTTTCAGTGGGTGAGGAGGACGATGAGACACAGTTGTCTATCACTCAGGTAGTAGTAATTGCAGTAAGTCCGAGGGAGGAGCGCACAGAGGATTCGGAGGAAGAGCAGCTGGACGATGAGGTGACTGACCCAACCTGGTTTGCTAAGCCTACTGAGGACAGGTCTTCAGAGGGGGAGGCAAGTGCAGCAGCAGGGCAGGTTGGAAGAGGCAGCGCGGTGGCCAGGGGTAGAGGCAGGGCCAGACCGAATAATCCACCAACTGTTTCCAAAGCGCCCCCTCGTGCCATGCCACCCGGCAGAGGTGCACAATGATCTGACAGTTTCTCACTGAGTGCAGACGACCGACGAACAGTGGTGTGCAACCTTTGTCGCGCCAAGATCAGCTGGGGAGCCACCACCACCAGCCTCACCACCACCAGCATGCGCAGGCATATGATGGCCAAGCACCCCACAAGGTGGAACGAAGGCCGTTCACCGCCTCCGGTTTGCACCACTGCCTCTCCCCCTGTGCCCCAACCTGCCACTGAGATCCCACCCCGATCTCAGGACACAGGCACTACCGTCTCCCGGCCTGCACCCACACCCTCACCTCCGCTGTCCTCCGCCCCATCCACCAATGTCTCTCAGCGCACCGTCCAGCCGTCGCTAGCGCGTGTTTGAGCGCAAGCGCAAGTACGCTGCCACGCACCCGCACGCTCAAGCGTTAAACGTGCACATAGCTAAATTGATCAGACTGGAGATGCTGCCGTATAGGCTTGTGGAAACGGAGGCTTTCAAAAACATGATGGCGGCGGCGGCCCCGCGCTATTCGGTTCCCAGTCGCCACTACTTTTCCCGATGTGCCGTCCCAGCCCTGCACGACCACGTCTCCAGCACCATTGTACGCGCCCTCACCAACGCGGTTACTGGTCCAACGGACACGTTACTTAACAACGGACACGTGGACAAGCACAGGCGGGCAGGGCAACTATATCTCCCTGACGGCACATTGGGTGAATTTAGTGGAGGTTGGGAACGAGTCAGAGCCTCGGACCGCTCACGTCCTACCCACCCCCAGAATTGCGGGCCCCAGCTCGGTGGTGGTATCTGCAGCGGTGTATGCTTCCTCCACTAAACCACTCTCCTCCTCCTCCTCCTCCTCCTCCTCCTACGCAACCTCTGTCTCGCAATCAAGATGTGTCAGCAGCAGCACGTCGCCAGCTGTCGGTGTCGCGCGGCGTGGAAGCACAGCGGTGGCCAAGCATCAGCAGGCAGTGCTGAAACTACTCAGCTTAGGAGAGAAGAGGCACACGGCCCACGAACTGCTGCAGGGTCTGACAGAGCAGACGGACCGCTGGCCTTCGCCGCTGAGCCTCCAACCGGGCATGGTCGTGTGTGACAACGGCCGTAACCTGGTGGCGGCTCTGCAGCTCGGCAGCCTCACGCACGTGCCATGCCTGGCCCACATCTTTAATTTGGTGGTTCAGCGATTTCTGAAAAGCTACCCACGCTTGTCAGGTCTGCTCGGAAAGGTGCGCCGGCTCAGCGCACATTTCCGCAAGTCCAAGACGGACGCTGCCACCCTGCGCACCCTGCAACATCGGTTTAATCTGCCAGTGCATCGACTGCTGTGTGACGTGCCCACACGGTGGAACTGTACGCTCCACATGTTGGCCAGGCTCTATGAGCAGCGTAGAGCTATAGTGGAATACCAACTCCAACATGGGCGGCGTAGTGGGAGTCAGCCTCCTCAATTCTTTTCAGAAGAGTGGGCCTGGTTGGCAGACATCTGCCAGGTCCTTGGAAACTTTGAGGAGTCTACCCAGATGGTGAGTGGGGATGCTGCAATCATTAGCGTCACCATTCCTCTGCTATGCCTCTTGAGACGTTCCCTGCAAAGCATAAAGGCAGACGCTTTGGGCTCGGAAACGGAGCGGGGGAAGACAGTATGTCGCTGGATAGTCAGAGCACCCTCCTGTCTATATCTCAGCGCGTTGAGGAGGAGGAGGAGGAGGGGGAGGAGCATGAGGAGGAGGGGGAAGAGACAGCTTGGCCCACTGCTGAGGGTACTCATGCTGCTTGCCTGTCATCCTTTCAGCGTGTATGGCCTAAGGAGGAGGAGGATTCTGAAAGTGATCTTCCTAGTGAGGACAGCCATGTGTTGCGTACAGGTACCCTGGCACACATGGCTGACTTCATGTTAGGATGCCTTTCTCGTGACCCTCGCGTTACACACATTCTGGCCACTACGGATTACTGGGTGTACACACTGCTCGACCCACGGTATAAGGAGAACCTTTCCACTCTCATACCCGAAGAGGAAAGGGGTTCGAGAGTGATGCTATATCACAGGACCCTGGCGGACAAACTAATGGTAAAATTCCCATCCGAAAGCGCTAGTGGCAGAAGGCGCAGTTCCGAGGGCCAGGTAGCAGGTGAGGCGCAGAGATCAGGCAGCATGTACAGCACAGGCAGGGGAACACTCTCCAAGGCCTTTGACAGCTTTATGGCTCCCCAGCAAGACTGTGTCACCGCTCCCCAGTCAAGTCTGAGTCGGCGGGAGCACTGTAAAAGGATAGTGAGGGAGTATGTATCCGATCGCACGACCGTCCTCCGTGATGCCTCTGCCCCCTACAACTACTGGGTGTCGAAGCTGGACACGTGGCCTGAACTCGCACTGTATGCCCTGGAGGTGCTTGCTTGTCCTGCAGCTAGCATCTTGTCAGAGAGGGTGTTTAGTGCGGCTGGGGGAATCATCACGGATAAGCGTACCCGCCTGTCAACCGACAGTGCCGACAGGCTTACAATCATAAAGATGAACAAAGCCTGGATTTCCCCAGACTTCTCTTCTCCACCAGCGGACAGCAGTGATACCTAAACAATACGTAGGCTGCACCCGCGGATGGAAGCATCGTTCTCTATCACCATAAAAAACAGGGACCTTTTAGCTTCATTAATCTGTGTGTTATATTCATCCTCCTTCTCCTGCTCCTCCTCCTGAAACCTCACGTAATCACACCAAACGGGCAATTTTTCTGAGGCCCACAAGGCTCAGTCATATAACTTTTGTAAACAATGTTTATACGTTTCAATTCTCAATTCAATAAGGCGTTAAAACTTGCACCTGAACCAATTTTTATTTTAACTGGGCCGCCTACAGGCCTAGTTACAAATTAAGCCACATTAACCAAAGCGATTAATGGGTTTCACCTGCCCTCTTGGTTGGGCATGGGCAATTTTTCTGAAGTACATTTGTACTGTTGGTACACCAATTTTTTTGGGCCCTCGCCTACATTGTAATCCTAGTAATTTTTAGCCCACCTGCATTAAAGCTGACGTTACCTCAGCTGTGATGGGCAATGCAATGGGATATATTTATGTACCGCCGGTGGCTTCCTGGGACCCACCCATGCTGTCGGTCCACACGGAGTTGTAACTGCATGTGTCCACTTCTAAAGAACCCCAGTCTGACTGGGGCATGCAGTGTGGGCCGAAGATCACCTGCATTAAACCTGACGTTACCTCAGCTGTGCTGGGCACTGCAATGGGATATATTTATGTACCGCCGGTGGCTTCCTGGGACCCACCCATGCTGTCGGTCCACACGGAGTTGTAACTGCATGTGTCCACTTCTAAAGAACCCCAGTCTGACTGGGGCATGCAGTGTGGGCCGAAGCCCACCTGCATGTAATCTGACGTTAGTTTTGCTGTCCAGGGCACTGCAATGGGATATATTTATGTACCGCCGGTGGCTTCCTGGGACCCACCCATGCTGTCGGTCCACACGGAGTTGTAACTGCATGTGTCCACTTCTAAAGAACCCCAGTCTGACTGGGGCATGCAGTGTGGGCCGAAGACCACCTGCATTAAACCTGACGTTACCTCAGCTGTGATGGGCACTGCAATGGGATTTATTTATGTACCGCTGGTGGGTTCCAGGGAGCCACCCACGCTGTGAGTCCACAGGGACTTCACATTAGGGATTTGTACCTGCCAGTGTCTATGTATTAAAAACCCCGGTCAGACTGGGGCATGCACTGTGGGCCGAAGACCACCTGCATTAAACCTGACGTTACCTCAGGTGTGCTGGCACTGCAATGGCATATATTTATGTACCGCCGGTGGCTTCCTGGGACCCACCCATGCTGTCGGTCCACACGGAGTTGTAACTGCATGTGTCCACTTCTAAAGAACCCCAGTCTGACTGGGGCATGCAGTGTGGGCCGAAGCCCACCTACCTCAGCTGTGATGGGCAATGCAATGGGATACATTTATGTATCGCCGGTGGGTTCCAGGGAGCTACCCATGCTGTGGGTGCACACAGAATTCCCATTGTGGAGTTGTACCTGCCTGTGACTATTTATAAAAAAACCCCGGTCTGACTGGGGCATGCAGACACCTTGACAGAATGAATAGTGTGTGGCACATAGGTTCCCCATTGCTATGCCCACGTGTGCAGCTCCTGATGGAGGTGGCACAGGATTGGATTTCTCATTGCTTCTGTACAGCATTATGGGCTATCGCCGCGCCCCTTTTAAAGAGGGTCGCTGCCTGGCCGTGCCAACCCTCTGCAGTGGTTCCTCCTCATGGCAGACGCGCTTATAAATAGACATGAGGGTGGTGTGGCATGAGGGCAGCTGAAGGCTGCGCAGGGACACTTTGGTGTGCGCTGTGGACACTGCGTCGTGCGGGGGGGTTGGGCAGCATGTAACCCAGGAGAAGTGGCAGCGGAGTGTCATGCAGGCAGTGATTGTGCTTTGTTGGAGGTCGTGCTTAGCTAAGGTATGCACATTGCTAATGAGGGTTTTTCAGAAGTAAAAATTGTTGGGAGGGGGGGCACTCTTGCTGCTATTGTGGCTTAATAGTGGGACCTGGGAACTTGAGATGCAGCCCAACATGTAGCCCCTCGCCTGCCCTATCCGTTGCTGTGTCGTTCCCATCACTTTCTTGAATTGCCCAGATTTTCACAAATGGAAACCTTAGCAAGCATCGGCGATATACAAAAATGCTCGAGTCGCCCATTGACTTCAATGGCATTCGTTACTCGAAACGAACCCTTGAGCATCGCGAAAATTTCATCTCGAGTAACGACGAACCCGAGCATTTTGGTGCTCGCTCATCTCTATTCAGCATCTACGGGGAGATTTAGGGGGACCATCCCCGTGTGTGGTCGGGCACTACCGCACACGCAACAGTTAGACTTGTTGCTCCTGTTAGCCTTGTACCTCATCAACTCCAACCAGAGATTCTGCTCAGAGTAGCCAGTCGCTACTGTCAAGGTGTCCTCAAAGGTAGGGTCAGCTATGATCATCATGTTCGTCAAGGTCTTTATCTTACGGCAGAGGGGGTTAATTATGGGCACGGGACTAAGTGAAGGCTTCCATTCAGGTGCATCTACCATATCCCTTATTTTAAACTTTCCTAAGGGATCTGTCCTCGCGTACCGGTATGTCCCCAAACTGTAAGTCCCCCCGTCCCCCGGGCTTGGATTTCCCATGGTTAGCGTAAAAACTGTATTAAAACCAAGCAACATACTAAGTTCAGCCTTCCAATACCTGCTGTCCTTATTATTCTCAAGGAGGGTTATATGACTAATTAGGGATTTCCCGCTCTTATCTTTCTTATTTAAGGCACTTCACGGTTTATAGGACCAGTCTGTTCCTGCGTTCCATCCCACTAATCCCCAATAACGGCAGTCTTCTCCCCAGACATTATCAGTGGCGCAAACATATTGTATTCCCTGGGTATATAAGTCATATAACCAGCTGGACTGGGCTAAATCTGGTCCGCGGTGGGATCTTGCGCCTAGACACGGGACCACAGTACAATAGTCGAAGGAATATGCAGCTACTTGAGTGTTGGACAAGTTATACCAGAAGGTAACCATACCCACATATTCTTCCGACTAAGGATTCCAGTTGCCACCCTCCTATCTCACTAGCCCTAACCAGAGTAATGTCCTCGGCAAAACTAAGACTGGTCCCCCGGATCGGAAGCTTTCTTACAGTATGAAGCGTGGATCCATGTAAGTCTTTCGGCTAGTTTCACAGCTGTGGCAGTAGTCAGAAGCACCTGGTAGGGACCATCAAATCGGGGCTCAAGAGGGTGCTTCCTGAGGAACTTCTTGACACACACCCAATCCCCAGGCTGCCAGATATGTGTCCCAGTGTCTGCCTCTGAGTCTGGAAGAGAACACCTGTGCATAGGCTTTGGTTAGTGCTTTAACAAAAGAAATCACATACTTAGTCAACACATCAGATTGTAATTGTAACTGCTGGGGATAGTAGCAACCTAGCCTTGGGGCTAGCCCAAACAATCTCGTAGGGAGATAATGCATGATCCCCCCCTGGGTTCATATCTAACACTGAATAGGGCTATTGGATGACAGTCTTTTCAAAGTGGCGTCATTTTTTTAAGTATCTTACTTTTTAGCGTGCCACTACGTCTCTCCACCTTTCCACTACTCTAAAGGGGGTAGAGTGTGTAAAAGGCCTGGGATACACCCAGAGCAGACATGACGTGTTACATTCACCTGCGAAGTTTGTGCCTCTGTCTGACTCTGAATCACTTCTAGTACCCCATATTCACAGTCTACCTCGTTCATGAGCTTCTTTGCGGTTACCTACTTGTTTGCCTTGGTAACAGGGTCGGCCTCCAACCTGCAAAGACATCAACAACAACAAGCACATATTCATACTTCCCAACAAGTGGGAGCTGAATATAGTCAATTTGCAATCCCTGAAATGGGTAGAGTGGTCCTGGCAAGTGTGATGGGGCAAATTTACTTCTGCCCTGACTCACCTATGGCATAGATCATGCTAAACTGGACAAATGATGCAGCAGCTACAGAGAACCCAGAAGTCGCCCATCCTCTTTCAAGTGTCGACGTCATTGCTGCTTTACTAGGTGGGTCTTTCTGTGCGTCAGCTGGGCCATCATGGGATACAGGAACTGTGGTAGGCAAGTGCTGTTGACTGTTCACCATACGCTGTCCTGTTTCTGCTGCTCCCATATTAGTCCATTTATTCTTTCCTTCCTTGCTGGCTTGTAACTGTAAAGTCTTTAGCATATCAAAGTCCAAATTTTGTCACTGACTCATGCTGTCAGTATCATTCTTCCACGGCTTGACGGCCGCTGCCTTTGCTGTGCTGTCGGCAAGGGTGTCGTCTCTCGCATCTCCAGTATAGGAATCGGTGCGAACTCTCAACTTTGTCAGGTAGAAGTAGGGCCTCCATAAGACTCTGCACCGCTGCACCATTCTCAATTGGTTGTCCTGCTAAGGTAAAAAAGACTGTCTGGCCTTCCATATTGGGCCGTAATCATGAGCTATGCCAGATGCATACCAGGAGTCAGTGTAAAGGGTTGCCGTCTTACCTTTCGCCACTCTACTCGCCTCAGTGAGGGCCTTCAGTTCCGCTTCTTGTGCTGAGACATGTGGAGGCAGAGCTTCTGCTTCTAGGACATCTTGTTGTGTGACCACTGCATATCCGATGTGGAGTCATCAATCCTCACCCTGGTACCATCTGCAAAAAGCTCAACATATACATTGTCAACAGAGGTTCCGGTAACTGTTTGCATACCTGCAGTTTCTTGCTGTATCAGTACTAAATAATCATGTTGATGCTCTATTTCACATGGATCAGAATCGTGTAGCACAAAATCATTTATTTCCTTTTTATTTTTTATTTCATTTATATTTTTTCTTTAAAAAAAAACCCAATAGCTGATCTACAACACCTAGATCATCTATGACCCAGATAACCTATGCCTCCCCCTTTTGAACCGGAATACTCAATAGAAAAAGAGTAATCGCGTTCAAACTAGTACAACGTTGAAAAAAGGAAACCAAGAGGCAAAAAAACAAGCACTTTGTAGGTCAAGGTGACATTGTATGCAGCGAAGCCTGAGCGAAAATCTCCTTTAGATTTTTTTTTCAGGTCGCAGTTAGCATTTTTTAACACAAGGGGGCGCAACACAAGCAAAATTTACAATCACCCAGTGTAATAGTATTTCAGGGAACGTCAATGTTTAACTTTCACTCTCCTGTCGGAATATAATTATAGCTTCAGTGTAGACTGACACTAGAATATACAAAAGACTTAAGGAAAAAACTAAAGAATACGGATGAATTGACATCCTACTCTGAGCAATTCAGTCCCTCTTTCTCACATAACAACTAAAATTACTTCATCGAATTGCTTGAAAAAGTTTGCTGGGTGACTATAGGGAAATTATTCCATCTGTAGGAGCCTTCCTCATCATCTGTCTGAGCATCCATTGGAGAAGCAGGCAGTGGAAAACAGAGCCCCTGGGAACACACCATGAGATGGCATCCCCTGCCCATGGGTCCCTGGCCTCTGTCCCCCATGTATCAACTCCAATCTTCCATACACTATAAACCAGCTTAGTCATCTACTATGTCTCAAGCTGCATCTTCACAAAGAACAAAGGTTTGTTTCCCTGAACTTATCACACATCCAAGGTGGCCACATTTTGGAGTGTAACAAAGTCTGGTCAAACAAGACCTTACATCAGACAATCATGATGTTAGCACTGGATACAGTGGCATTGGGGAATGTAGGCCTCCCAAGTGCAGCAAGATGGCCGCCAGAGGCAAAAAGGGGCGGAGCCACACATTTCCCAGGTGAGGCAAGATGGCTGCTGGAGGCAGAAGGGGCGGGGCTTAGTCCTATCCCGGATTAGAATGGCCGGAAGTAACATCACACACCCTGAAAGTGAGCACATGGGGGGGGGGGGAAGTAATTTCAGGGTGGGCGCAGGGCTCACCACACTTGCTGCAGAGTCACACTATGTGGGGGTTTGAAAACATTGCAAGTGCGGCCGCCATTATAGGGATGGGCTATAGTCAACACAAAGGCATTACATTGTTCATGATACAGGCAATACACATCCCCCACTACACTTTCTCCTCTTGAATCTCTTTCCTACATTATACCTTAAACACCTTTTCTGTCTGCGGGGCTTCCTGCTCATCTTCTGAAAACTTTCTGCAGTCTATCTTACAATATTCATTTCTTTAAAAAAACTTTCCTGATCCTTTTCATTGTAAAACATTTCTACATGTTTTGCATATTCCAAAACATCCTGCACTGATCCCATATTCTATTCTGCCTGCTTATTCCATCCTATTTGAAATTTCTAGACACAGTGAAACTCCTTTACCAAATTCCACCTCTTCTTATATCTCTCGTAAATCACAATGCACATTAACACTATAGACAAAGGGAACAAACGGGTTAACTGGGAAATGCTCTCAGTGGCTTATCAGCCCACTCTCTTATCAGTAACCCTTCCCCCAATAATCAACACTGCACATTCTTAAACAAGACCTCTGACTACACACAAAGACTGACGATTATATTCAGTGACCAAGAGCTCTGGAGCTATAATTCCAGCGTATACCTTTTCACATATGAGGACATAACACGCTCAATCATACATGTAAATACGCCGTTTTTAATCCCTGTGTATCCCTCCTCACATATGAGAGCACATAACACGCTCAATCATACTTGTGAATACGCGTATTTTAAAAATACCTGACCTCGCTCTCCAAGTGTAGTAGCGCAAACTGTGCATTATTACATAGGAGAGTGCGCCCCGGGCGTGCTCCCTCAGGCTTAAACAGCCAAGTCCGCCCTTCTGACACATTAACCCTCACAGAATCTGTCACTTGGTCTTGTATACACAATCTTAAACCGTCTCAGACACAACATACCCAGCATACAGAATACCCCTAGGCAGGTTAAAACGGTGGGGTTTTTTTTCCGAGTAGAAAGAACTATATTACCTGCCTTTCATTGATTTATCACTCTGGATTAGATATAGGCAGATTAACAGTTAGAAATCATCTCAGATCGGTAGATTTACATAAAGCAATCTTACCGTGTTCTGTAGATTTTCGGGCCCGAGTTCTACGTGTTATCTGCCGATTAGAGATGAGCGAGCACCAAAATGTTCGGGTGTTCGTTATTCGGAACGAACTTCCCGCGATGTTCGAGGGTTCGTTTCGAACAACGAACCCCATTGAAGTCAATGGGCGACCAGAGCATTTTTGTATTTCGCCGATGCTCGCTAAGGTTTTCATGTGTGAAAATCTGGGCAATTCAAGAAAGTGATGGGAATGACACAGAAACGGATAGGGCAGGCGAGGGGCTACATGTTGGGCTGCATCCCAAGTTCCCAGGTCCCACTATTAAGCCACAATACCGGCAAGAGTGCCCCCCCCCCTCCCAACAACTTTTACTTCTGAAAAGCCCTCATTAGCATGGCATACCTTTGCTAAGCACCACACTAGCAACAACTAAGCACAATCACTGCCTGGATGACACTCCGCTGCCACTTCTCCTGGCTTACATGCTGACCAACCGCCCCCCCTCCCCCCCACAGCGCACACCAAAGTGTCCCTGCGCAGCCTTCAGCTGCCCTCATGCCACGCCACACTCATGTCTATTTAGAAGTGCGTCTGCCATGAGGAGGAACCGCAGGCACACACTGCAGAGGGTTGGCATGGCTAGGCAGCGACCCTCTTTAAAAGTGGCGGGGCGATAGCCCACAATGCTGTACAGAAGCAATGAGAAATAGAATCCTGTGCCACCGCCATCAGGAGCTGCACACGTAGGCATAGCAATGGGGAACCTATGTGCCACACACTATTCATTCTGTCAAGGTGTCTGCATGCCCCAGTCAGACTGGTAATATGTACCTTAACAGTAACCGCGTTGGTGGTAATGTGGTGGTGACTGCGGACCTAGTAGCACGGTTGTATTTTGTTGGTTTTCGGAATGCGGCCAGGATTAAGTGGCCGTGGCGGGGGGATGGTGTGGGGGCTCTCTTGTTGTGTCGGTAAAGGTGAAATTCTTGGACTGCCACCAGACGAACCAATGCAAAGACATTTGCCAAGAATGTTTTCCCTGTTGGAGGAGGAGGGGGATGTTTTTGAGGCACTACGTGTCCTCTCCACGTGTCCGTGGTTATATGCACCTTTACAGTAACCGCGTTGGTGGGAAATGGCCTCGCCGCCATCATGTCTTTGGGAAGCCTCTGTTTCCACATCCCAGAGACATACCATTAGCAGCGGTATAGGCAGAGCCCAGAATTCGTAACATTTCAGCCATAGCATTAGGACAGGCCCCACTAACATATCACTAGCAGCATTATAGGAGGAGCGCAGTCTTCGTTCCATGTCAGCAATAGTAGCACTCAAGACAGGCCCCAGTAACAATTCCGAAGCAGCAGTATAGCGGGAGCGCTGTCTTCGTTCCATGTCAGCAATAGTAGCACTCAAGACAGGCCCCAGTAACAATTCCGAAGCAGCAGTATAGCGGGAGCGCAGTCTTCGTTCCATGTCAGCAATAGTAGCACTCAAGACAGGCCCCAGTAACAATTCCGAAGCAGCAGTATAGCGGGAGCGCAGTCTTAGTTCCATTTCAGTAGCCTTAGTATAGCCAAGGCCCAAGTTACATTTATGTAGCTAAAGTGTAGGCCAACCCCACACACCTTTCTGTACCATGAGTGCAGGCGAAGAACATACAAATTGCTATGATTACACTGTAGGTGAGGGCCCCAAAAATTTGGTGTACCAACAGTACTAATGTACCTCAGTAAAAATTGGCCATGCCCAACCAAGATGGCAGGTGAATCGCTTTGGTTAATGTGGCTTAAGTGGTAACTAGGCCTGGAGGCAGCCCAGTGTAACGAAAAATTGGTTCAAGTTAAAGTTCCAACGCTTTTAAGCGCATTGAAACTTATAAAAATTGTTCAGAAAAATTATTTGAGTGAGCCTTGTGGCCCTAAGAAAAATTGCCCGTTCAGCGTGATTACGTGAGGTTTCAGGAGGAGGAGCAGGAGGAGGAGGAGGAATATTAGACACAGATTGATGAAGCAGAAATGTCCCCGTTTTGGATGGTGAGAGAGAACGTAGCTTCCATCCGCGGGTGCAGCCTACGTATTGCTTACGTATCGCTGCTGTCCGCTGGTGGAGAACAGAAATCTGGGGAAATCCAGCCTTTGTTCATCTTGATGAGTGTTAGCCTGTCGGCACTGTCGGTTGACAAGCGGCTACGCTTATCTGTGATGATTCCCCCAGCCGCACTAAACACCCTCTCCGACAAGACGCTAGCCGCAGGACAAGCAAGCACCTCCAGGGCATACAGCGCTAGTTCAGGCCACGTGTCCAGCTTCGACACCCAGTAGTTGTAGGGGGCAGAGGCGTCACCGAGGATGGTCGTGCGATCCGCTACGTACTCCCTCACCATCCTTTTACAGTGCTCCCGCCGACTCAGCCTTGACTGGGGAGCGGTGACACAGTCTTGGTGGGGAGCCATAAAGCTGTCCAGGCCCTTAAAGACTGTTGCACTGCCTGGGATGTACATGCTGCTCGATCTACGCACATCCCCTGCTACCTTGCCCTCGGTACTGCGCCTTCTGCCACTAGCGCTGTCGGCTGGGAATTTTACCATCAGCTTGTCCGCAAGGGTCCTGTGGTATAGCAACACTCTCGAACCCCTTTCCTCTTCGGGAATCAGAGTGGGCAGGTTCTCCTTATACCGTGGATCGAGCAGTGTGTACACCCAGTAATCCGTCGTGGCCAGAATGTGTGCAACGCGAGGGTCACGAGAAAGGCATCCTAACATGAAGTCAGCCATGTGTGCCAGGGTACCTGTATGCAACACATGGCTGTCTTCACTAGGAAGATCACTTGCAGGATCCTCCTCCTCCTCCTCCTCCTCCTCAGGCCATACACGCTGAAAGGATGACAGGCAATCAGCCGGTGTACCGTCAGCAGCGGGCCAAGCTGTCTCTTCCCCCTCCTCCTCATCCTCCTCATGCTCCTCCTCCTCCTCCTGTACACGCTGAGAAATAGACAGGAGGGTGCCCTGACTATCCAGCGGCATACTGTCTTCCCCCGCCCCCGTTTCCGAGCGCAAAGCAGCTGCCTTTATGGTTTGCAGGGAATTTCTCAAGATGCATAGCAGAGGAATGGTGACGCTAATGATTGTAGCATCGCCGCTCACCACCTGGGTAGACTCCTCAAAATTACCAAGGACATGGCAGATGTCTGCCAACCAGGCCCACTCTTCTGAAAGGAATTGAGGAGGCTGACTCCCACTGCGCCGCCCATGTTGGAGTTGGTATTCGACTATAGCTCTACGCTGCTCATAGAGCCTGGCCAACATGTGGAGCGTAGAGTTCCACCGTGTGGGCACGTCGCACAGCAGTCGGTGCACTGGCAGCTTAAAGTGATGTTGCAGGGTGCGCAGGGTGGCAGCGTCCGTGTGGGACTTGCGGAAATGTGCGCAGAGCCGGCGCGCCTTTACGAGCAGGTCTGACAAGGGTGGGTAGCTTTTCAGAAAGCGCTGAACCACCAAATTAAAGATGTGGGCCAGGCATGGCACGTGCGTGAGGCTGCCGAGCTGCAGAGCCGCCACCAGGTTACGGCCGTTGTCACACACGACCATGCCCGGTTGGAGGCTCAGCGGCGCAAGCCAGCGGTCGATCTGCTGTGTCAGACCCTGCAGCAGTTCGTGGGCCGTGTGCCTCTTATCGCCTAAGCTGAGTAGTTTCAGCACGGCCTGCTGACGCTTGCCCACCGCTGTGCTGCCACACCGCGCGACACCGACTGATGGCGACATGCTACTGCTAACACATCTTGATTGCGAGACAGAGGAGGAGGAGGAGGAGGGTGCTTTAGTGGAGGAAGCATACACCTCCGCAGATACCACCACCGAGCTGGGGCCCGCAATTCTGGGGGTGGGTAGGACGTGAGCGGTCCCGGGCTCTGACTCTGTCCCAGCCTCCACTAAATTCACCCAATGTGCCGTCAGGGAGATGTAGTGGCCCTGCCCACCTGTGCTTGTCCACGTGTCCGTTGTTAAGTGGACCTTGGCAGTAACCGCGTTGGTGAGGGCGCGTACAATGTTGCGGGAGACGTGGTCGTGCAGGGCTGGGACGGCACATCGGGAAAAGTAGTGGCGACTGGGAACTGAGTAGCGCGGGGCCGCCGCCTCCATGATACTTTTGAAGGACTCCGTTTCCACAACCCTATACGGCAGCATCTCAAGGCTGATGAATTTTGCTATGCGGACGGTTAACGTTTGAGCGTGCGGGTGCGTGGCGGCGTACTTGCGCTTGCGCTCCAACAGTTGCACCAGCGACGGCTGGACGGTGCGCTGAACTACACTGCTGGATGGGGCCGAGGACAGCGGAGATGAGGGTGTGGGTGCAGGCCATGAGGCGGTAGTGCCTGTGTCCTGAGAGGGGGGTTGCATCTCAGTGGCAGGTTGGGGCACAGGGGAAGAGGCAGGGGTGCAAACCGGAGGCGCTGAACGGCATTCGTCCCACCTTGTGGGGTGCTTGGCCATCATATGTCTGCGCATGGTGGTGGTGAGGCTGTTGGTGTTGGCTCCCCGGCTGAGCTTTGCGCGACAAAGGTTGCACACCACTGTTCGTCGGTCGTCAGGCGTCTCTGTGAAAAACTGCCAGACCTTAGAGCACCTCGGCCTCTGCTGGGTGGCATGGCGCGAGGGGGCGCTTTGGGAAACAGTTGGTGGATTATTCGGTCTGGCCCTGCCTCTACCCCTGGCCACCGCACTGCCTCTTGCAACCTGCCCTGCTGATGCCCTTGACTCCCCCTCTGAAGACCTGTCCTCCTGAGTAAGCGTTGCACACCAGGTGGGGTCAGTCACCTCATCGTCCTGCTGCTCTTCCTCCGAATCCTCTGTGCGCTGCTCCCTCGGACTTACTGCCCTTACTACTACCTCACTGCAAGACAACTGTGTCTGATCGTCATCGTCCTCCTCACCCACAGAAAGTTGTTGAGACAGTTGGCGGAAGTCCCCAGCCTCTTCCCCCGGACCCCGGGAACTTTCGAATGGTTGGGCATCAGTGACGATAAACTCCTCTGGTAGGAGAGGAACCGCTGCTGCCCAATCTAAGCAGGGGCCCGAGAACAGTTCCTGGGAGTGTTCCCGCTCCTGAGCAGGTGTCATTGTAGTGGAGTGAGGAGGCTGGGAGGAAGGAGGAGCAGCAGACAGAGGATTCGGATTTGCAGCAGTGGACGGCGCAGAACTGCGTGTTGACGATAGGTTGCTCGAAGCACTTTCTGCCATCCAGGACAGGACCTGCTCACACTGCTCATTTTCTAATAACCGTCTCCCGCGTGGACCCATTAATTGGGCGATGAATGTGGGGAAGCGAGAAACGTGCCTCTCTCCTAATCGCGCAGCAGTCGGCTGCGACACACCTGGATCAGGAGCTCGGCCTGTGCCCACACCCTGACTTGGCCCTCCGCGTCCTCGGCCGCGTCCACGTCCTCTAGGCCTACCCCTACCCCTCAGCATGCTGTATTACCAGTGATTTGATTTCACAGGCAGGAAATAAATTGGCGCAAGACTGCAGCCAAATATAATTTTTTCCCTTTTTTGAAAACGAAAGGCCCCACTGCCTCTAGTGAATGAATAATCTAAGTTTAATAACTGTGCTGTGTCCCTGCTAATGTGTCACAGAACGTGAGGGTAGCAGAGTTATTAACTCTGGCAGAGCAGGTATTTTTTTTCCCAATTAAGTTAAGCAAATGGCGAAGCCAGCAGTTAACCGTAGCTGGGTGCGTCTGATTTTTAAAGGTTGCACACGCAGCCGACATGTGTCCACCGCCCTTAGGACGGACAGAGGCAGGACAAATAGAATTATTTTCAGTTTTTTTCCACCAAAAGGCAGCACTGCGTATATTCAATGAACATGAGAAGTTTAATAACTGTGCTGTGTCCCTGCTAATGTGTCACAGAACGTGAGGGTAGCAGAGTTATTAACTCTGGCAGAGCAGGTATTTTTTTTCCCAATTAAGGAAAGCAAATGGCGAAGCCAGCAGTTAACCGTAGCTGGGTGCGTCTGATTTTTAAAGGTTGCACACGCAGCTCACACGTGTCCACAGCCCTTAGGACGGACAGAGGCAGGACAAATAGAATTATTTTCAGTTTTTTTCCACCAAAAGGCAGCACTGCGTATATTCAATGAATAATAACTGTGTTGTGGCCCTGCCTACACAATTCTTTCCCTGCAGTATCAATGGAGGGTGCAATGCTCTGCAGAGGCGATTTTGAGAAGAAGTAAAAAATGCAGCACAGCTAACAGCAGCCAGCACAGTACTGCAGACGGTTAAATATGGCCCTAGAAAGGACCGTTGAGGTTCTTGAAGGCTACACTCACTCCTAACACTCTCCCTGCCTATGCAGCACTTCTGTCCCTAATGCCGGGTGCAACGCTCTGCAGAGGCGATTTTGAGAAAAAAAATAATTGCCACTGCTAACAGCAGCCAACACACAGCTATCAGTGGCCCTAATAAGGACCTTTGGGGGGTCTTGAAGCCTACACTAACTACCAATTCTTTCCCTACAGCAGCTCCGGTACAAACAGCACTGTCCCTCATCTAACTCACACGGCATCTGAGGCGAGCCGCGGGAGGGGCCGACTTTTATATTCGGCGGACACCTGATCACCCCAGCCACTCACAGCAGGGGGTGGTATAAGGCTGGAACAACACAGGGGGGAGTTGTAATGCCTTCCCTGTCTTTCAATTGGCCAGAAAAGCGCGCTAACGTCTCAGGGAAGGAAGTGAAAGTAACCCGAACACCACATGGTGTTCGTTACGAATAACGAACATCCCGAACACCCTAATATTCGCACGAATATCAAGCTCGGAAGAACACGTTCGCTCATCTCTACTGCCGATCTCTGCATTTTTCCAGAATGAAAGAAATCAAAAATCTCTACTCGGCTCACCCAGGAGACGCCAATTTGAACTGGATCATATTTTCCTCCAGCAGGTTTCGGGGTATTCTGTAGCTTCCAAATTGTATAGAAAAACAGTATGCGCACACTGGCCAAGTTAGACGTAAGGTATCAGTCTCATGTCCAAAATGGCTCTGAACAGAAACGGCCAGAGAGCCTCAATTTATTGAAACACATAATACCTGCCCTTTTATGGGTGTGCAACAGATTACATCAGTAACATATAGGATTCTCATTTGTCGGATCATATAGAATCCCCCCTCCTTCCTGCCTACCTTCTCTCAAGTCCAGTGTATAAGCAAGTCTCTGTCTTATCAACATGTGCTCAGGCTGAAGGAATTTCCTTTGTTCCAGAAGCTGGAGAGTGGGTGAGGGGGCTTCTTAAGTATTGGAATGTGACTTAACTCTTTAAGAGGCTGCTTGTGGAACTTTGTGCAAAGTCAACATTATACCACACACACATCTTTCACCATGCCATTGTCCAGCAATTATTATAATGAAATTATGCAGTCATTAGCCTCTAAGAGTTAAAGTCACTACAGCTGTGTAATACATCTAGTTTAGTACAAATCGATAGACATTTTACACTAACTAATTATCATGTCTATCACAATGGCATCACTCTTACTACTACTGACACCATATGGGGTTAATTCTCCTACTGCTGGCACAATTTGGCATTACTTTTCATACTGCTGGCACAATTTAGTCAGACTCTTATGACTACATGCAGCATATAAGGGCCACTCTTACTACTGCTGCCACCATATGGGGTCACTTTTACCACTCCCGGCACCATACGGTGTCACTTTTACTACTGCTGGCACCATATGGGGTCACTATTACCTCAACTGACACCATATTGGGTAACTTCTCCTACTGCTGGGCCATATAGGATCACTCTTACTACTGCTAGTACTGCTGGTACCATATGGTATTACCTTTCCTACTGCTGGCACCATATGGGGTTACTATTACTACTGCTGCCACCATATAGAGTCACTTTTACTACTCCGAACACCCTAAGGTGTAACTTTTACTACTGCTTGCACCTTTTTGTGTCATTCTTACTACTGCTGGCACCTTATGGGGACACTTTTACTTCTACTGACACCATATGGGGTAGCTTTTCCTACTGCTGGACCATATGGCTTTACTGTTCACACTGCTGGCCCTATTTGGGGTCACTCTTACTACTGCTAGCACCATATGAAGTGACTCTTACTACTGCTGGTACCATATGGGGTCACTTTTACTACTGCTTGCACCTTATGGCATCACTGTTACTACTTCTGACAACATATGCGGTTACTTTTCCTACTGCTGGCACCATGGGACGTTACTTTTCTTACTGCAAGCACCATATGGGCTCACTCTTACGACTGTTTGCACCATATGGGTCACTTCTACTACTGCTACCACCATATGGAGTCACATTTACTACTCCGGGCACCCTAAGGGGTCACTTTTACTACTGCTGGCACCTTACGGGGCCACTTTTATTACTGCTTGAAGCTTGTGGTGTCATTTTTACTATTGCTTGCACCATGTGAAGTCACTCTAACTACTGCAAGCACCCTGTGGGGTCACTTTTAATACTGCTTGCACCATGTTGGTTCACTCTTACTACTGCTTGCACCCTCAGTTGTCCATTTTACTACTGCTATCACCATATGGGGTCACTGTCACTAATGCTGGCACTATATGGGGTCACTTTTACTACTTTTTTGCCCTATGGTGTCACTTTTACTACTGCCTGCACCATATTGTGTCACTCTTAATACTGCTGGTATCATAAGATGACTTTTGCTACTGCTTGCAGCATATGGGGTCACTCTTACTACCGCTGGCACCATATGGCGTCACTTTTACTACTCCTGGCAAAATGTGGGGTCACTTTTACTATTGCTGGCATCATATGGGGTCAATCTTATTACTGCAAGTACCCTGTGGGATCACTTTTAATAATGCTAGCACCATGTGGGGGCACTTTTAATAATGCTAGTACCATGTGGGGTCACTTTTAATATTGCTTGCACCTTTTGGGGGATTACTTTTGCTACTGCCCGCTCCATGTGGGGTCAATCTTACTAATGTAGGCAATATATGGGGTCACTTTTACTACTGCTTCCACCATATGGGGTCACTTCTGCTACTGCTAGCACCATAGAAGGGTAAATTTTAGTACTGCTTGCACTATAGTGGGGCATTTTTACTACCGTTGGCACAATATGGGGGTCACTCTTACTACCACTTGAACCTTGTGGGGTCACTTTTACTACTTCTTGACCATGTGAAGCCAGTCTTAGTATTTCAAGCACCAAATGAGGTCACATTTACTACTGTTTGCATCTTATGGGTTGATGCTTACTACTGCTTGCACCTTGTGGGGTCACTCTTACTAGTGCTAGCAGCATATAGGGTTACTCTTACTACTGCTGCCACCATATGGGGTCACTTTTACTGCTACTGGCACCATATGGGGTCACTCTTACTACTGCCAGCACCATATTGGGTCATTTTTACTATTTCTTGCCCTTGTGGGGTCTCTTACTACTGCTGGCACCATATGTAGTCACTTTTTCTACTGCTGACACCCAGTAGGGTTACTTTTACTATGGCTTGCACTCTGTGGGGGTCAATTTTACTACTGCTTGCACCTTGTGGGGACCGCGGGGATGAAGGAATCCTCTGCCACAGCTGTCACAGCTGTGGCAGAAGTCCCCGGCATACTAGCCCATTGCTTTCAATCCCATTGAAAGTACTGCTTTCTGCCAAGCCCCGCGGAATGATTATCAGGGAAGGGTTTGAAATATAAGCCCTTCCCCGATAATCTGCCAAAAGTGTGTAAAAATTTTCTTTTTAATTATTACTCACCTCTCCTGTGCTCAGCCGCGTCCTTTCGGCTGGCTCCCCTGCACTGCTATTAAGCTCTTTCAGCAGTCGGGGATTTAAAAATCCCCGCCTCCTGAAAGGGCTGTTCAGATTGGCTGAGCGCTCAGCCAATCACACATAGCCCTTAGCTATTCATTCATATATCTATCTAGCGGGGCTTGGCAGAAAGCAATGCTTTCAGTGGGATCGGCAGCAGTGCCGATCCCATTGAAAGCAATGGGCTAGAATGCCGCGGACTTCTGCCACAGCTGTCACAGCTGTGGCAGAAGTCCGCGGCATTCTCCCTATGCTTTCAGTGGGGCTAGCGCTGCTGTCGCTGGCCCCATTAAAACCACTTGCGATATGCCGGTTCTATACCGGCCTCTTTCTTGCACTTCAATGCGAGAATTTTCTCATGCTCTCGCAGCGCAAAAAAGAAAATATTGCCAGTGGGTGGGAGCCCTGACTTCTGCTGCCACTGAATAGTGTAATTTTTTTACTACTGTTTGCACCATGTGAAGTCAATCCTACTACTGCTAGCACCATAGGAGGTCACATTTAGTACTGCTGGCATCATATGGTGTCACTTTTATGACTGCAAGCACCCCGTGGTGGCCACTTTTTACTACTTTTTTTACTCTACGATTCATTCTTACTACTGCCTGCACCTTATGGGGTCACTCCTAATACTGCTGGCACCATATAAATCTCTTGTGCTGCAGCTTGCACCATATGCGGTTACTATTCTTACTGCTGGCACCATATGGGGCCACTTTTACTACTGCTTGCAAAATATGGGGTCACTCTTACTACTGCTAGCACTATATGGGGTCACTTTTACTACTGTTGGCACAACATAGAAGTCATTCTCACTACTGCTTGCATCTTGTGGGGTCACTCTTACTATTGCTGGCACCACATAAAGCCCCCCTTACTACTCCTTGCAACCTGTGGGGTCACTTTTACAACTACTTGCACCTTGTGGGGTCACTGTTTCTAATGCTGGCATCATATGAGTACACTCTTACTACTGCAATGGTGTCAGTATTACTACTGTTTGCACCATATAGGGTCACTTTTTCTACTGCTGACACCCTGTGGGGTCACTTTTACTACTGTTTGCACCTTGCGGGGTCTCTCTTACTACTGCTAGCACCATATGGGGTCACTCTTACTACTTCTGGAACCATAAGGGGTCACATTTTCTACTGCTGGCACCGTATGGGGGTCACAAGTTTCAATAGAAAAGCAGCATCAGTGGTGTATATAGATATAGACGTTCCCCCAATTTTACTTCATAATAACAGCATTATTTATTCTGAATCTTTCATGGTCATAACCATTTGGGGGTCAGTTTTAATACTTATGCCCTGTGGGGTCAGTTTTACTACTGCTGGCACCATATGGGGGTCACTTTTACTACTCCTGTGACCCTATGGGGTCACTTTTACTACTGACTGCACCATATGGGGTCACTTTTATTACTGCTTTCACCTTGTGGGGTCACTCTTACTACTGCTAGCATCGTATGGGGTCAATCTTACCACTTCAGGTACTATGTAGGGTTTTTTTTCCTACTGCTAGTGCCATATAAGATCACTTTTGCTACTGCTTGCAGAATATGGGGTTACTCTTCCTACTGCTGGCACCATATGGGGTCACTCCTACTACTGCTTGCAGCTTGTGGGGTAATTCTTACTATTACTGGCACCCTATGGGTTCACTCGCACTAATGCTGGCACAATATGGGGTCCCTTTCGCTATTCCTTTTGCTTTCACGTTTACTGCTGCTTGCACTATATTGTGTCACTGTTATTACTACTGTCGCCATATGGGGTTACTTTTAATACTGCTGTCACCATATGGGGTCACCTTTATTATTGCTATAACCCAGTGGGCTCACTTTTACTGCTGCTTGCACCATAAGGCATCATTCTTACTACTGCTGTCACCATATGGGTCACTTTAAATGCTGTTTGCACCTTGTGGGGTAACTTTAAATAATGCTTGCACCATATGGGGTCACTCTTCCTACTCCTGGCACCTTATGGAGTCACTTTTCCTACTGCTTGCACCTTGTGGGGGTCACTCTTACTATTGCTGTCACCATATGGGGTCACGTTTACTACTCCTGGCACCCTGCGGGGTGCATTTTAATACGGCTGGCACTACATAGAGTCACTTTTACTACTGCTGGCACCTTAGGTCATTCTTATATTGCTGGCACCATATCACGGCACTTAACTACTGCTTGCACCTTTTGGGGTCACTCTTACTACTGTGAGCACCATATGAGGTCACTCTTACAACTGCTGGCGCTATATAGGGTCACTTCTATTATTCCTGGCACACTGTGGGGTGACTTTTACTAATGCTTGCACCATATGGGGTCATGTTTACTACTGCTGGCACCATATGGGTCACTTTATTTGTTGTGTAGACTGGGCTGAGCCACTGGATCAGTAGATCTAGTGCTTCTGAAGCAGTAATGTCGAGATCGTGAGTTGCGGTTCTGAAGGCACATTTCCAGCCTCTGTAATTCTCAGGCTGGTCGTCGAACCTTATCAGTCATGTCTTAGTGAGCTCACGACGTACCATATATCTAGCAAACTCTGACATGTCGGTTTTCTCTGACTTCAGGTGTGAAATTGGTTGAGTGCTGCTGATCACATCGTTTTGGTGTTTTGCATGAGAGACATAGGTACATATGGGGCTGTCAGGGTGTTCAGCCTAGGAGCTTGTTTGAAGTCCATAGGTTTGGGGACATGTGGATATGGAACCATGTAATTGCTAGAGGTTTGGAGAACCGCTGGTATCTTGAATTGTCCATGAATACCCGTATATTGAGCTTGCTGGGGTGCAGAGCCTTGGTGCTCCATATCGGACAGGAGGTTGGTGTGAGGAACAAGCAGAGTTCTGTGCTGACTTTGCATGCCTGGTGCTGTAGAAGAATGTGTAGCCTGACGCTCTGGAGAAACGTCTGTTTTGTCTGGAATGTTTGCGGCAGATGGGGAATCGAAGCATTGGCTTAGTACATAGTCTCTTGTACACTCGAGAGGTTACATTGCATCCAGTCCGCTGAAGTCAACGCTGTCTCTTTCACTCTGACTCGTGGCTTGTTCTAAAACTCTCAACCATGCTACGGCTGTAGCATGTTCACATTGTTTCTCCAGAGCTTCCATTTCCGCTTCTGCTTTCTTCTGTGAAAAGATGGCCTGTACCTTAGTCGCTTCCGCTTCAGCGCGTGCTTTTACAAGCTGCTCGCTGAGGGTGAAATGCTTTGAAGATCGTGACCTAGATGTACGCTTGGAGCGCCTGGTAGAGTCAGAAATGTGAGATGACATCTCCTGAAGTTGCGCGATTCTCGCTTCTGTCTTAGACTTAATGTCGCGTACTAAGCCATCTCTTTCTACACTGAGATGTTGGAAGCTTTGCAATTCCTCTATGGAATCCTCTGTGTTTAATCTTTTCAAAGTTTTCGTACTCCTGGACTTTTATATAATAATAATCTTTATTTGTATAGCGCCAACTTATTCCGCAGCGCTTTCAGGCATGGATAAATGCAAAACAATACAACAATTACAATATAAGGTACATTGGGTTAGACACAAATGGGTTGAGGGTGGTACAGGAGGTGCAGGGGGTGGGGAACACAGGCAATAGGGGATTTCATGTACAGATCATTTATCAGAAGGCAAACAGGGTGGAGCACCATGGGGAGGGGCGAGGGACTAAGTCAGGAGATTTGGTATGCTTCCCTGAAGAGGTGCGTTTTTAAGGCACGTCTGAAATTTCGTGCATCGGGAATTGTCCAGATGCCTTGGGGTAGAGCGTTCCAGAGGATGGGTGCTGCTCTGGTGAAGTCCTGTAGGCGAGCATGAGAGGTTCGTATTACAGGGGTGTTTAGTCTGAGTGTGTTAGCCGATCGGAGTGAGCGGGCTGGGTGGTGTACTGACAGGAGGGAGGTGATGTATGGTGGCGCAGCACCATGCAGAGCTTTGTGAGTGAGGCAGAGGAGTTTAAATTTAGTTCTGCAGTGGATGGGCAGCCAATGCAGCGACTGGCATAATGCAGAGGCGTCTGAATAACGACTGGATAGAAAAATGAGTCTAGCTGCTGCATTTAGTATGGATTGGAGCGGAGCGAGTCTAGTGCGGGGGAGGCCAATGAGTAGCGAGTTGCAGTAGTCAAGCCGGGAGTGGATGAGCGCAACCACGAGCGTCTTTAGCGTGTCCGTGGTTAGGAACGGACGTATTTTAGCAATATTTCTGAGGTGCATGTGGCATGTTTGGGCCAGAGATTGGATATGGGGGGTAAAGGAGAGGTCGGAGTCCAGTGTGACCCCAAGGCATCGGGCATGCCGTCGGGGGGTTATGATGGTGCCAGACACTGGAATGGAGATGTTGAGGGGAGGTCGGTTAGAAGGTGGAAAGACAAGGAGGTCAGTTTTAGAGAGGCTTAGTTTGAGAAAAAGGGAGGACATAGTGTTAGAGACAGCGGACAGACAGTCGGTGATATTTTGGAGGAATGGTCCAGAGATCTCACGAGAGGAGGTGTATAGTTGGGTGTCGTCAGCATAGAGATGGTATTGGAGGCCGAATCTGTGGATTGTTTGTCCAATTGGGGCAGTATAGATAGAGAAAAGAAGGGGACCAAGGACCGAGCCCTGGGGTACCCCGACAGCGAGAGGAAGTGGAGCAGAGATAGAACCAGCAAAGGAAACACTGAAAGAGCGGTCAGAGAGGTAGGAGGAGAACCAGGAGAGAGCAGTGTCCTTTAGACCAATAGAGCGGAGCATAGTGAGAAGGAGATCATGGTCAACAGTGTCAAATGCAGCAGACAGGTCAAGGAGGATTAGTAGAGAGTAATCACCTCTCGACTTTGCAGTCATCAGGTCATTTGTTACTTTTGTAAGGGCAGTTTCGGTCGAGTGTAGAGAGCGGAAACCAGACTGGAGGGGGTCGAGGAGTGAGTTGTCAGAGAGAAAGCGAGTAAGCCGAGAGTAGACCAGGCGTTCCAGTAATTTGGAGATAAAGGGGAGGTTTGAGACGGGTCGGTAGTTAGCAGCATTAGTCGGGTCCAGAGTTGGTTTTTTAAGCAGAGGGGATATAATGGAGTGTTTGAATGAGGAGGGAAAAGTGCCAGAGGTTAGGGAGAGGTTGCAGATTGTGGTAAGGTGAGTAATGAGAGCTGGGGAAAGGGAGCGGAGGAGGTGAGAGGGGAGAGGGTCGCTGGCGCAGGTGGTAGGGCGGGCAGTGGAAAGGAGCCTGGAGACTTCTTCCTCTGTCGTTGGTTCTAGCGTAGATAGTGAGTAGGTGCTGGGTGCAGTGCTGATGGAGCTGGGATCAGGGCTAACCATGCAGCTTTCAGAGATTTCTTTTCGAATGTGGTCGATTTTTTTCTTTGAAATAGGCAGCTAGTTCTCCAGCAGTCAGGTCTGTTGCAGGGGGCTGTTCCTTGGGGCTGAGGAGGGAGTGAAAGGTCTCAAAGAGTTGTTTGGGGTTGTGGGATAGTGAGGAGACAAGGGAGGTGAAATAGACTTGTTTGGCATGGTGAAGGGCTAGGTTATACATTTTAAGCATGAATTTGAAGTGGAGGAAGTCAGCTGGCAGCTTTGACTTTCTCCACAGCAGCTCAGCGCACCTAGAGCTCTATAGGAGCGCCGGCCGCAACGGAAAAGCATGCGGCCGAGCCGCTTCAAAGCCGCCGCAGCTAAAACCGCGGCGGTTCTCCTGGCGGAGATCTCACGGTTTTTTCTGCGGTCAAACCGCGAGATTTCCGACGGTAATCCGCCCTGTGTGAACCCAGCCTCAAGGTTCTCTCTAACCTTCCAGGTTGGCTTATTAGAGCGCCTGTCTCTCTCACTAGGCTGCAGACTAGGGTCCATGCTAGCTTGTGCCTCAGAGTGTCCTTCAGCCATGATGCAGCACACAGGATGGAGGTAACACTGAGGAGAGTTATAGCTTGGTGGGAGATTATGAGCTGCAGCTGTGGTTGTATGTGGAGCTGCTGGAGGAGTCTTTACAGCAGTGTCTGGCAGGATTTATACATTCTTTTTACTATTCTGACTCTTGTAGTTATGGACCAGTACTCACACCAGGTATATGTTGTCAGACAATATCCAACTGGACTGCAGAGGCATGTGAGAAGATTCCAGGGTTTATTCAAGTAGAAGTCTTGTAGAATGCACATTCAGCAGTAGGTAAAAGGAATGATGATGAGCCAAGGCACAGAGTAGAGAGTAACACGTGGGTATAGACAGGAAACTCCCTAGCAGGAGGAAAGGGAGGGGTTATACAACACAGGGGGTACAGAGAACCAGAAGGGACAAACTAAAAAGGCAAACACTTGCAGATACAGTACAGGTTATACATGTCATTGAATAGAGTCAGGTAGTGAGACATGACAACCGTACTAAAACTGCAGTCTTGTTGATGATGAATCAGGACACAGGAATGCCTGCCCACAGAATCTACTGGCTCAGCACGAAGCATCACTTTATGGAGGTGAGGCACAAGCTAACATTATAACAAATGTGACGGTGGTCAGTTACTCTCTTTTAGGCTGCCTGTCCACGGGCGATGATCTGCAGGCAATTTATCGCACTAACAATTTGGTTGTTAGGGAATTTAGCTGCGCCCAACACTGGGAAAAGACGACAGCTGGCTCTATTTGAGCATTAGCAGTCATTCTGAGAATTTCTGCTGATTGCGGGGTTTCCACGATGCAGCATATTTTTTGTGCTGACATGCTGCAGCCGGCCGTGTGAGCTGCAGAAAATATGCAGCTAAAGATCGGGACTTGATTGCGGCTGTTCTTCATGTGTGTTTTTTTTTTTTTAGTGCATATGGTCGAAAGTAAAAAGGCATACTGAAAGAGGCCCTATAGGCAAGAATCCCAAGTGGTGGTTCCTCTCCTGCCAATCAACTATTGATGACCTATCCTGTAGAAAGGTCATTAACCCCTTAGTGACCTCCCCTTCTCTTTAAAATAGTGTTCAATAATTGGCTTTATTCTGATGCTTGCGCTTTTTTATGGCTCTGCATCAGAATAATGGCACAGGTCTCCAGTGCTGGTAGGACAAGGGGGTATTAGTGTAGCTTGATGCCACCGGAAGGTAGGGGTTTGACAGGAGTTAAGCCCCTGTCACACCCCTAGCTTCTGATAGGGTCAATGTAGTAAGGTCCTAGCAGCACAGTGTGGATTGATTTGCTGCGTGCAGGACACGCACAAATCAATGCACAGTGTGCTGCTCTCTGTTTGTGCTGCAGGCCAGCTGTCAATTCAGGCATGCTTACCTCCCGGGCGGTGGCTGAAGGCTCCCTGCTATCCATCACCTGAGTCCTCCGTACGGACCGCCAGCTGCGTGTTCCCTGCAGGGGGCCAACAGACTGCAGTGTCTTGCACTGGCCATCTCTGTGCTGGGTGACGGCCGCTCCCCTGGTGGCACATGAAAATACTGCGGGCATCTCTCTGCTGGGTCAGGGCGTCCGCCTATGTGCAGGGGCCCGACTGACAGCTGTGTCTGGCGGCAGCCGTCTCTCTCTTCTGCCTTACGGAAGCTTCTCCGGTGACACCTCACTATACGGCGGCCGCCTCTTTTGTGGGATAAGGTCGGCCGGCACTGTGACCCCGGACGCCCGCTGCAGCGTCGACACATTCAAAAACGACGGCCGCCTCTGTGAAATGTCATGGCGGCCACGTCAGTGAGCCCTTATGCCCACTCCCCTCCTGCCAGCTGGGAAGCTAAGTGCTATCCCTTCAGTGGTCCAGCCGGGGAACGCACTTGCACCACGGGCTGCTCTAAATCATGGCAGTCTCTGCACTGGGAGCCCTGATCACAAGCCGCACAACAGCACTATCCACCGCTGCACATACTCACTGCTCGGCAGTGCCAAGGTAAGGGAGCAGCTGAAGGACCCCATTAGAGGGCACCACTGTCAGGGGACCAGGGAAAGCAGAAGTCGGAGGTCCCTGCAACATAGCCAGCAACCCCTGTCCCTGCCTACTTGTCCCTCTGGGCTAGGCCCCAGGGCGGCAACTGGGTAACGGTCCCTACTCTGAGCTAGGAAAAATGACGCAGGACACAGAGAACGAGAATACAGACAGACAAACAACCAGAGCGCAGTACCAAGGGAAACAGCAAACCAGTCCAAGAGCAAGGCAAAGGTCCAAAGCACAGAAGTCAGTCCAAGAAGTGCCGTACAGGCAAGGGAAGAACGGAGTCAGGTCTTGGGGAAAAGCCAAGGTCAATACCACTAACAGTCAGATAACAAGGAAATGCTGGTGAGTGACTGGGAGCCTAATCAAACACTGGCAGTGTCTGGCAGAAACTGGGGGGTTTAAATGCTGTCAGAGCTCCCCCCAGGAGCTGATTGGGGTGTCAGACAGCAGCAGTAATCGCAGCGTGCTGGGAGAACCGCCTCCAGCACTAGCAGAACAAACTAACACAGAGGAGATGCAGTCGCTGTCATAGCAACAGGAACGTGGCACCGGGCAGCTGCCATCGCATCCCGAGCACCCCTGTATAGGAGCCACGCGGCCAGAAGTAGTAACCAATGCCGGAGTTGCCTTACGCCACACACCACTCACAGGAGCAACAGTACTGGCAGTGCAGGCGACTCTGGGAATCACCAACCCTGACAGCCACGAGGAGTTCCTGGCTGGAAGGCAAGACCCAACAAGCAACACTAAACAGCAGAAAGATCAGTGCAACAGCCGCAAATAGCACCCAGCGGGGGTAAGCTGGTGAGAAATGGATTACTGAAGCTGGGCTCCATCTAAGAGCTGCATAATATATATAAACTGGGGCATTTCTAATATAAGAACACAGGCATATCAGCCACCCTTAGTGTGCCATACATACACAGCAAAAGGCAGCAAAGAGGACAATCGAAAGTGCTTTCTCACAGTCGGTTCTGGAGCTTGTAGTGCCGTTCGGTTGCACTGTGATATGTAGATTATATCAGCACAAACCCACATCAAGTCCCACATCAACAATCACGCAAGGCAAGTATGATCCTCTTATAACAGCCTATATGAGCACAAGAAATAAAAGTACTCCTGTCTCAGAAAGACTTATAGTTTATCCGAGTGGATGCATCTGACAATACACCACGCACAGCGTCTGAAAATAACTCTAAGAATAAGGAAAAGGACGCGGATGCTGACATGGAGCACAATGCAGAACCCACACTGCGACAAGTGTCTTCACAATTACTAGAGGCCATTAATGCTTGTAAAGCCACACTGACAGGGCAAATGGCTGAAATCCAGATTGATGCAAGATTTCCAAGTGAAGTGGGGCCGAATGACCGTAATGAAGAGCCGCATATCCAACATGGAGGATGAGATACGACCTCTTTCTGGCGCAGTTCAGACAGCTACGAAAAAAGCTTAATTTTGCCAATCTAAACGGATGACTTAGAAAATCACCTCCGTCACAATAATAGTTTTGCCAGAGAGAGAAGAGGGATCGCACCCAGAAACCTTCACCAAACAGTGGCTGAAATACACCTTGGGAGAGGATGCCTTCTCTATATCTTTTACAATGGAAAGAGTCCATCATAAACCTTGAAGCCACCTCTACCGGGAGCCCCCAACCCCCGCGGGCATTCTTGGCGAGGCTGCTGAATTGTAGAGATCATGATACAGCATTGCGTCTAGCCAGGCAAAAGGGTCCCATCAAGTCTAACAACTCTGCAATCTCTGTTCCTGGATTTCTCGGTGGATCTTGAAAAACAAAGGGTGATGTTAACAGAAGTGAAGAAAAAGTTTAAAGATAGGGGCATCATTTATTCAACGGTGTACCCAGAATCCCTTTGCATTGTGGCCGAGGGCAAAACCATCTTTTTACAGTTCCCCTCAGAATAACAGGAGCGGCTCCGCTCCCATCATGTTTAAAATGTTGGACGTTAATTGACTCTCATTTCACTAACCCTTATTTTACAGGACTGACCGCATCATTCTGATTCTTCTTCCATGTCACTGAGTGGAAATTAGATAACCAGATATTGTCTGGCCATAAAGGGAATGGTAGCTATATAGTGAGTCAAATATGGGGCTGTTCCCCCGTACCACATTGTGCCAATTATCTACCATCATTGTAGGATTAGATAGTATTAAGCTGCACACAATAATATCACTACTATTACATTTGTGGGTGCTGCCCTGCTCTCATGCCACGGGATTATCCCCAATAATACCCAAGTCACATTCTAGCTGTTCATTTGAAGGAAGGGATTACACATCTGTTCCTCTACAATGTAGTATCCCAGACATGCTATATGTTATGGATGCTACAAGTTAGCTTTATAAGCTGTTTAATTCAACTTTATCGAATTTTACTGTTTTGTCTGCAACGATGTATTTGCCTCAATACTGCCAAATCAGATGGCAACCAACACTGCGGCATTTACATGATAACCAATATGGGCTCCGTAACCCAGAACAATCGCTTCCTCATGCCATGAATATTATTGACATATTTTCTCAATAGTCTGGCCTATACATTAATTGGCAGACGTCCACAATATTGTTTACCACGCAAAGCCCGATTATAGATTCATATATAACCAGACAAGTTACCAGTAGTGTCTAAATTCAGACACTTAGGCATTACAATGGTGTGTGATCAGGAACATGCCCTAGACAAACTATCGACCCACTGCTGGATCTAATCAAAACCAAACTCAGACTCTGGTCTAAATTACCTCTCTGTGTGGCGGGGAGAATGAATCTTATTAAAATGGTGATTCAGGGGCGGGGAGAATAAATCTTATTAAAATGGTGATTCAGGGGTGGGGCCTAACCGCAACAGTGGAGAACAGGCTCTCCTACGAGCTCCGGCGAGGACCGCACCATACTGCGCAACAACAGCGTGACAGGCATCTAAAGCCTCCTGGCCCATTGTATTTGCCCCATAAAGCCAGTGAATCTACACAGAAGCCCACTTTGACAGGCAGAAACACCTGGAGAGCCCGCAGCTGCTTCCGAGACCTAGAGTAGCAGCTGCCTGCAGGTGCAGCTCCCATCCTCGAAAAGTAAGTGCATGGAGCGCTAAGCGCAGGCTAGATAGTCCGACACTGACTCACCCGACACTCTGCACCATCGGACAGCGTCACCAGGTGACCTGGGTCAGAAACGCTCTTTTCTCCTTAGGGAGAGCAACTATATACTATAAACTAAGTGAGGAGACTCAAATGGCCACACACGCTCCTCTGGGTAAAATGCAAATAAGGGAGATGGAATAAATCCTCCACAGTGCCACCTATTGAAAGGCAGCATTCCTTCGAGTCAAAGTGGAACTTTTTATACAAGTCTTCTTACAATGACTGGGAATCAAAAGCAAAGCCAGACTCCATGTACATACAGCTGTTTCCGGGTTATTGCCCATCATCAGTGTACAGTAGGAGTCTGGCTTTTGCTAGTGAGAGGCCTGGGACAGGGGTCAGAAACGCTCTTTTCTCCTTAGGGAGAGCAACTATATACTATAAACTAAGTGAGGAGACTCAAATGGCCACACACGCTCCTCTGGGTAATATGCAAATAAGGGAGATGGAATAAATCCTCCACAGTGCCACCTATTGAAAGGCAGCATTCCTTCGAGTCAAAGTGGGACTTTTTATACAAGTCTTCTTACAATGACTGGGAATCAAAAGCAAAGCCAGACTCCATGTACATACAGCTGTTTCCGGGTTATTGCCCATCATCAGTGTACAGTAGGAGTCTGGCTTTTGCTAGTGAGAGGCCTGGGACAGGGGTCAGAAACGCACCAGGTGACCTCTAACGGAGAACGCAGGCCGATAGGAAAGGGCCAGGGCTCTATCCTGTGTAGCCGTTGTCTGCTTCAAAGGACCTCATAAAGCATCTCAATGACGGAAGCTGCTGCCTTCCCCGCAGCAGGAGATGCTCAGTTTAACCCACAAGGTTAGGAAAAGTAGCACCCTGCGCCTCCTCACACCACCCTGAGTACATACATTACACAGACACCAAGTCTTTAAGCTGCTAATTACTCCTTACAGTATTAAGAAACTTCCATCTGGAACAGTTTATGGAGCCAATATAAATCCCTCCATAGCATTTCTATACAACACTTTCTATTACAGTAGTTCTATACATTTTTCTTAAAAATACTATATTTAGACCCTGACGCCATCTAGAGGTAGAAAGTAATACTACAATCTACAATATTATTAGGAACTTTGGTTTGAAGAAATCGCTCAAATAATACACGTTATGTGAACACAATTCATTTCTAATTCTCCCAGCGTAACTACAATCAGACAGGCAAAATGCGGAAACCCACAAAACCCCAAATTACTGACAAAACCAGGGATCCCAAAACACCAAAGAAACTATAAGATCCAGCAAAAGCCTCTAGAAAATCCTCCCATGACACTCCTTACACATACCAGCCCAAGCAGACATCACTGGAAGAGGATAACAAAAGCCACACTGCCTACCTGCTAGACTCAGAGAGTGATTCTGAAGATAACCTACCAATACATTTAGACTCTGACATTAGAAAATATATCAGGGCTCTGCTTACCAGGGAGTGCATGAAAGATCTCTTCAAGGAATTCATTCACACAATAAAGGAAGAGATCTCAGACTTAAGGAAAGATGTGAAAGAAGTACATGTTAGAATCAACACCCTTGAGAACTCTTGCAAGATAATCCACCATGCAGAAAAAGTCAAAAGAATTCTGATCGACAAGCATAAGGAACCGTACCTTCAAAGAATCCACATAGACTACTACCTAGAGAACCGCTCCAGACATAACAGCATACGCATATATGGAATCTCAGAGAATATCCCTGACAAGGAGATCCCCATTTTTCTCTCCCAGATCTTCAACAGCATGTTGGGAACAGATGAAGGCGTGGATCTTGGCCTGGAAAGGGCTCATAGGGTTTTCAAGCCTAGATCTGTGACATCTGACAGGCCATGGGATGGCCTCTGATGCCTACAATGCTTTAGAACTAAAGAGGAAATTCTACACAAGGCCAGAAGAGCTAAAAAAAAATCGAATTCGTCGACAATGAGATTCAATTTTTTAATATCTCTCCAAACTTACAGTTGACCTGAGGAGAAAACTCCAACCCCTCACGAGAGTGCTGAGAGATAAAGAAATATCGTACAAATGGCTCTTACTGTTCAGCCAAGCAATCTCAAGTCCAAATAGAACATGGATTATTAAGACCCCAGAGGACCTTCCCTTGGTTGTAGGCAAGCTAGACATTTCCCACATCCAAATCTCAGATTGGACATGCACAGAGGCATCTCAGTATCTTCTCCTCTCCCCAAAACAGATTCCTGGACCCGAGTCACCCCGACCAAACCAACGAAGATGGGAAGAGGAGGAGATTAGAAAAGGGCCACACCAGATCCCCTGTAAAAGATCATCCATTAGACACCACTTGACCAGATCAGACACTCCATACAATCTCAACAATCTGCTCTCCTTTGTAGAAATAAGTATTGACTCGTTTATTCTCTAATTATTGCAAAAATCCTTTATCACTATTCTTGAGTCTGTTTTTTTTTCTCATTGTTACTTTCTGCCATGCTGGGAGATCTGGCTGGAGAAAATCTGATTTGACACACCCAGTTTATCTCACTAATTTTTGATAATCTAGGATCATAAACCATCATTTTTGGTTTGCCCCCACACCCTACACCCCCAAACTTAGTTTTTTTTGCTGTTGATTCTGAGTGTGTGCGGACATAGTCCATACTCTCCTGCCCAGCGGCAAAATGCTACCAATTGTTTTTTTAATCTCATCCTCATGTTGACAATGAAGATTTTCTGTGTTCCCCCATATTCCATTCCCCGAACCGTTCACCTCAAACCAACCCACACATTGCCTAATGACTAAATTACACATCGGCTCTTACAATGGTAAAGGCATTAATGTTCCACAAAAGAGATCCCAGATCCTACATTATTTAGAATCTAAAACAACAGATGTGGCTTTTCTACAAGAAACACACCTTAAGAAATGCTGCACTCCTTTATCCAAGAATAAAACATTCACCAAATGGTATAACGACTCTTCTCTGCTCAAAAGACACAGAGGCGCTCACCTTAACCAAACATCTTCAGTTTCAATTTTTAAATGTACAACCGGACCCAGAGGGACGCCATATATTTCTTAAAGGCACGATCCAGGAGTAACATAGACATTTGTCAATAACTATGCCCCAAATAAGAACCAAGCAAGTTTTTTCCTCAAAATCAATCAACCAATTAGAAACATTCAAAAGTCGGTTAATAATAGGAGGAGACTTTAACCCCTTGAGTGGTGGGTTTCTTATCACTCTGTCGTCCCCACCAGGGCAGGTGTTTTAAATGGGTCAATCATTTAATTTCAACTAATTTTGCAGTCGCATTCCAAGAGCCATAACTTTTTCATTTTTCCATTGACCACGGCCATATGAGGGCTTGTTGTTTTTTGCGTACAAGTTGTACTTGTTGATGGCATTATTTTTGGGTATAAATAATGTATTGCATAACTTTTGTAAAAAAATTTGTAAGGAGATTGGGGAAAAAAAAGTTCTGCCATTTGTTTTTTAGATTTCATTTTTACGGCGTTCAGTGTGCAGAATAAATAGTGTGATAACATTATTCTCTGAGTCAACACGATTTTGGCGATACCAAGTTTATACAGTTTTTTTAATGTTTTGCTATTTTTGTACATTTAAAACATTTTTTTTTCTTAAAGGTTTGCTTTTGTGCCACCACATTCCAAGAGCCGTATTCATTTTATTTTTCCATTGCCAGAGCTCTAGAAAGCCTTGTTTTTTGCGGGATGAACTCAAGTCTTCATTTATCAAATTTTTAGGAACATGTAAAATTTTGATCGCTTTTTATTCCATTTTTTTCTAGATTAACAAAATCTCTAATTATGGGATTTTTTATTTTTATTTTTCACTGCATTCTCTGAGCAGTATAAATAATATATTAAAGTCATTCTACAGGCCACTGCATTCAAAGACTCCTAGCATTTTAATTTTTTTTATCAACAGAGCTGTGTAAGGCTTTTTAGTTTGCGGGATGAGTTGTACTTTTTATTAATACCATTTATTGTTCTGTGCAGAATTTTGATCACTTTCTATTTTGCCACATTTAATTTTTTTTTTAATACTGTGCACCCTGCAGATTAACCTCTTCTGGCTCCGGGGCATACATTTACGTCCTGCAGCGTCGGGGTATGTATAAAGCACAACCTCTCTTCATACAGTGCAGGTGTCAGGTGTTTATTACAGCTGACACCCGCGGGAAATAACTGCAATTACGTTATACTGCGGAAGCAATTAAAGCACCACTAGTTTTGGTCCCCCAGGGGGCTTAAAAGAACAAGAAATAATGAACTCAATAAAGTGCTTTTTTTTGCAAAAAAAAGTAATAAAAGTTTAAATCACCCTCCTTTTGCCAAATCTATAATAAAAACATCTAAATCATAAAAGAAAAACACATATTTGGTATCACGGCATCCGTATAAGTCCGATCTATCAAAGTAGTGCATTATTTACCCTACATGGTGAACGTAGTCCGAAAAAAAAAATAAAGAATGCCAAAAATGCATTTTTTTTAGTCACCCTGTCTCCCAGAAAAAATGCAATAAAAAGCGATCAAAAAGTCGTATATATTCCAAATTGGTACTAACGTAAACTACAGGACATCCCGCAAATAATGAGCCCTTGCCGGAAAAAAAAAGTTATTGTGCGCAGAAGTACAAGTACTATAGCAAAAAAAAAACTATACAAGTTTGGTATCGCAGTAATCATACTGACCCATAGACTAAAGTTAGCATGTCATTTTTATGGCAATTTGTGTACCGTAGAAACAAAACGCAATGAAAGATGGCGGAATGGGATGGTTTTTTCTTTAATTTTACTCCACTTAGAATTTTGTGAAAGTTTTTTAGTACATTATATGGTACATTAAGTACCACCATTGAAAAATACAACTCGTTCCACAAAAAGCAAGCCCTCATGCAGAGACATCGATGAGTAAATAAAGCAGTTATGTTTTTTAAAAGAGGGGAGGAAAAACGAAAAGGCGAAAAAAAGGGCCGCATCATTAAGGGGTTAAATAATGTACTAACTTCCTTCTCTGGGTCATTACGAATACAGGGATACCACATATGTAATTTTGTTTTAAATTTTATACAAAGTAAAGGGAGAAAGTGGTTTTTATTTTTATTTTTTTACTCTTTTTTTTTTACAGTTTTTTTTAAATTTTGGTCCTCTGATAGAGGGAGCCCCCTCTCTCTGTCAGCCCTTTACATGCTGCAGTCGCATAGACTGCGGCATGTAGAGTGTTAACACAGCAGAGATTGGAGGTTTTCTCCATTTTCTGCTGTGTAAGAGCTGGTGCCCAGCTAACCTCTGACAGCTGATCACCAGCTCTCCCTGCCACAGGGATCATTGGCTAACTTCTGACAAGCTGATGGTTTCTGTGGCAACCTGTAAACAAAGCAGTGCAGAAGTTTAAAAAAAGAAGCAGTAAGCTTCCGGCAGATCGGTAATATCTTTCTGCTTCTTTTTTTAAAGTCCTGCACAGTTCTCTGTGGGTCTGTGCAGACAGAAAACAATGCCACAGCATATGGCATTGTGCTCTACAGGTCCCACAGTAAAACTTAGCCCGGAAATCTTCCAGGCTATATCACTATGGGCAGTGGAGCTCATCCAGGAAAATTTCCGGGCATACCACTGAAGGTGTTAATGCATCCTTACAACCCTTGATCGATATGTCTAATGGCACATCCTCAATATCGTATCTTCATTTAAAGAAAATAAAAATATTATTCTCAGAGCTAGGTTTGGTAGACCCCTGGAGGATACATAATCCCTCCACTAAGGACTTCTCCTTCTGCTCCCTGGTGCATAATTCTCTAGAACAGATTACATCTATATACCCCATCACTTACTCAGCGCGGTGACCAAAGTCATTATATGGCTCAATACTCTTCTCACACCATGTCCCCTTCTCTCTAGAAATAGCACTTAAAACCAAAAAAAGAAACACCCAATAAACTGGATATTAAATGATAGTCTTCTCCAAAACAAAGACGTAATCACTACCATCAACCAAAACATCCAGATGTACTTCAAAGATAATGCAAGTTACCACATAAAACCAGCAATTCTTTGGGAAGCCCATAAGGCGGTAGTAAGAGGCCTTCTAATACAGATCGGTTCCAGAAAGAAAGAAGAGAAGGAGGAAGCTGACCTTATTGAACAAATTAAAAAATTAGAACTACAGCACAAAAAACCACTACACGCCTTATAGAAAAAGAACTCTTTGACTTGCATCTAAACTTAGGGAATCGCTAAATATAAAGACTGAAAAATACCTTTTTTTTAATGCAAAATTCAAGCATTATGCCTTATCAGACAAATGCGTAAAAATATTAGCCTCCCTGATCAAAAAACAAAACATTTAAATGTTCATCACTGAAATTAAATTAAAAAAATGACCAACCTCACTATACAACAGATGAAATAGCCAAGATATTCAGCGCTTACTACTCTGATCTCTATAATATTCATAAGCAAAATGCTATAGACCAGTGTTAGTGAACCTATAGCATACGTGCCAGATGTGGCACACAGAGCCCTCCTTCCTGGCACACGAGCCGGCAGCTGCTCACCACGGTAGTGAATACAGCCCAGGGTGCCGCAGCTCTGCAACACCCCAGAGGGATGACCCTGGGCACTTGACTACTGTGCAGAGCTGGGAAGGATAAGTGCTGATGTGTCATGGGGGCACTTACCAGGTTCTGGTCCTGGAGGGATGACACGTAGCCAAAGCCAGAGTATTATCGCAGGCCAGCTTCGACACCCCTATGATAGCGAATACCAATAAACAGGATGGGGGGGTAGTACTACTAATCACTCATGACGCTACCGTTCCTACACACTGGTATGCCACGCAGCGGAGAATAAGAACACAGAGACTTGTGTATAGTGCCTCGGGTCCCCAGGAACGTTTGAGGCCCAGTATAACTATATTTGCACAAATAAACTTTTAAACAGAGAGGTTTTAAAGACAAGGCTGGTACAATTCACTTTCAATTAACACAGACTAGAGCTCAAAGGTCCGTGAGGATACACAGGATGAATATGATCCTACAGTCCACATTATCTGTATGGCACCACTCCTGGACTGGGAGCACTCCAGAGGAGGGAGGGGTAGGAATCACTCTGCAGACTCTCTGGCAGACAATTATTGACAAAAGGCTTAACCCCTTAGTAACCAAGCCTGTTTGCGCCTTAATGACCAGGCCAAATTTTGCAAATCTGACACATGTCACTTTAGCATGGAAAAAGACCAGAAAGGTTTTGCATATCCAAGCGATTCTGACATTGTTTTTTCGCCACATATTGTACTTCATTTAGTTGGAAAAAAAAGACCGATATAATTTGTGTTTATTTATTAAAAGCGCCAAAATTGGGAAAATTTTGAAAAAATCGTCATTTTTTCATATTTCCAACTGCAATATCTCAAATATGTGCAAACATAATATAGAAATTTTTGCTAAGATTTATATTTCCATCCGTTTACTTTATTTTGGGCGCACATTGGAAAAACTTTCGTTTTTTTTTTAACCATTTAGGAGACGTACAAATGTAACATTACTTTTCAGCATTTTGAGGAACACTTTGTTTTCCTACACCAATCCAAGATTGGAAAGGCTCATAGGAGTCAAAATGATAGATACCCCCACAAGTGACCTCATTTTAAAAACTACACCCTTTAACGTATTCACTGAGGGGTGTCATGAGTATTTTAACCCCACAGTTTTTTTTTAGGAGTCAATGCAATTTAGAAAAGAAAAACAAAAATGTCATATTTTTGCAAATATGTCATTTTAAAGACTGGACTTTTTTCTATAGTACACATGAAAATTAGGATTTGCACCACAGAATGGATACCCCTGTTTGTCCCGTGCTCAGAAACATACCCATTGTGGCCCTAATCTTACGTTTGGATGCACAATGGGGCCCAAAATGAAAGGAGCAACCGGTGGCTTTCGGAACAGAAATTTTGCTTGAAGGAGATTTAGTCCCCATTGCCCACTTGTAGAGCCCTTGAGTGACCAAAACGATGGAGAACGCCCACAAGTTACCACATTTTGAAAAGTAGACCCCCTAACGAATTTATCTAGGGGTACGATGACTTTTTTGACTTCACAGTTTTTGAATGAATCTAAGCCAAGCCGAAGGAAAAAAAATACGATTTTCATTTTTTTGGTAATTCTGTCATTTCAAAAGCAGTTTTTTTTTGTACCGCACATATATGAATGAAGACTTGCACCCCAAAATGGATACCCCTGTTTGTCCTGTGCTCAGAAACATACCCATTATGGTCCTAGTTTTACGTCTATATGCACAATGGGGCCGAAAATGAAAGGAGCAACCGATGGCTTTCGGAACAGAAATTTTGCTTGAAGGAGATTTAGTCCCCATTGCCCACTTGTAGAGCCACTGAGTGACCAAAACGATGGAGAACCCCCACAGGTGACCCTATTTTGAAAAGTAGACCCCCTAACGAAATTATATAGGGGTATGATGACTTTTTTGACTTCACAGTTCTTGAATGAATCTAAGCCAAGCAGAAGGAAAAAATTATGATTTTCATTTTTTTGGCAATTGTGTCAATTTAAAAACTGTTTTTTTGGGGAAAGTGTGCATAGGAATGAAGACTTTCACCCCAAAATGGATACCCCCGTTTGTCCCGTGTTCAGAAACATACCCATTGTGGCCCTAATCTACTTAAAGGAAACATAGCTAGGCCTATAATGGAAGGAGCACCCGTTGGATTTCAGGGTACAACGGAATAAATTCCAGTCCCCATTGCCCACTTGTAGAGCCATTGAGCATCCAAAACGATAGAGAACCCCCACAAATGACCCCATTTTAAAAACTAGACCCCTTAACAAATTCATCTAGTTGTGTACTGCATATTTTGACCCCAAAGTATTTGAATGAATCTAAGCAAAGCAAAAGGAAAAAAATTACGATTTTTATTTGTTTGTCAATTTTGTCAATTTAAAAACTGTTTTTTTTTGTACAGTGTACATAGGAATGAAGACGTTCACCCCAAAATGGATACCCCCGTTTGTCCCGTGTTCAGAAACATACCCATTGTGGCCCTAATCTACTTACAGGACACATGGCTAGGCCCATAATGGAGAGAATGCCCGCTGGATTTCAGGGCAGAACTGAATAAATTCCAGGCCCCATTGCCCACTTATACGGAAAAAAATTTGACTTCCTAAAAATAATCCCCATTTTTTAGCATTTCCTAAATATTAGATAAAGGTAATAATATAAACTGCGTTTTATGTCCGAAGACAGGGGTAATTACGGAGGCTGACTGGGTTGGGCACATGGGGCAAGAAAACTGGGTATCCCCCCTCCTCTCATGTATTTTGCGGGGTATTTCGTAACCTCAGCGGCGGGGATGGGATGTAGAAAGTGGCGCTGTGAGGCTTTGTAATCTTGCTGCGGTGCGGCGGTCTCACAGAGAAGGCACTCAACAAGCTGCTCCTGGAACTGCAGGAAGACGAACGTTCCCGGGGCTTCTTGTAAATTACGGATTACTGGTAGCGGTCTGAATAACGCCGGGCTCACGTAGCCGTAGGCGGAATCCGCTTGTGGAGGCCCGCAGCGGATTCCAGCTGTGAGCCCGGCTGTGACTCTGCGTACGGTTGCGTAATGTACTGCGCATAAATGCCTACTCACACAGGCGTTTTTTTGTTTGCATTTCCCGCGCCGTCGCTTAGAGATGACCCGGGTACCCGCAGCCCGTACACAATGTGTTTGTATATGGGCTGTGGGTATATCCGCAGTCATAGAGCACAATGGGCTCTAGGTCGCAGATATTCGTGGTAAAATATAGCATGCTGTGTTCTGTTTCTGCGAGTGGATTCCGTAATTCCAACCCACTAATTGGGGGGGGGGGGGGGGAAATTGTGTAATCCAATGCATGCGATTGATCCGTGGATTACTGCTGATCAAGCGCATGCAGAACCTGTAATTCCTCTCCGGTCACGCGAGACCGGCCTAATGTTAGATCGCTACTTTATCACGTGACCGGGGACCGCTCAGCGAGGCCACCGGTCACTGCTCCAAGCACTCAGCGACCGTTGGTCGCTGGGAGCAAGGAGATTTAAAATTTCCTGGGCTTCCCGGCTCCTGTGAATGTGTCCGGCATTTTGCCGGCGGGCGCATGCGCAGCAGACGGAAGGGTCCATTAAGGATAATCGCATCTGGATTTAAATGCGGAAGCCTCCGAGAAGATGTTTCATCTTTCCCCACCGATCGCATCGGTGAGGGGAAATGAAACTGCCACTTTTTAAAGAACTTTTACGTGATCGCCATTATGCATTGGATAACGGCGATCACGTGACCAGTAACCGCATACCGCGGCTCCCCGTGACATCTCCAGGCTCTTGGCTACCTTTTGTAGCCAGCAGCAGGGAGATTTTATATTTCTTGGGCAATATTTCACTTTTGCGCATGCGTCCGCCATCATGCTGACGGGCGCATGCGCCGAAGCTGGGGTAAGATCCGCGGATCAACATCCCACCAGGGAACAAATCCGGGACCTTGGGTACGTAATTTCATCCCCCCTTACGGATACGATCCATAAGGGGAGATGAAACTTTAACTTTTTAAACTTTTTTTTACTTTTAACTTTTTTTTTTTTTTTACTTTTTAACTTTATATGATCACCGTTATCTGATGGATAACGGTGATCATATGACTGGAAACCACATACAGCGGTCCCCAGTCATATCTCCCTGCACTCAGCTATCTGTGACAGCCGGGTGCAGGGAGATTTTGAATTTGCCGGGCTCGCCGGCTTCCGCGCATGCGCGCCGCATCGGCACGTCACAGAAGCCAGCGGGGGGTCCCGACACCAGCCGGAGGACATCGGCGGACCTGAGGTGAGTATTTTCACCTCTCCTCATGGATCGGATCCATGAGGGGAGGTAAAACTTTTCTTTTTTTACACTTTTTTTCACTTTTCCGCGATCGCCGTTATCCATTGTATAACGGCGATCGCGGGTACCGGGGACCGCTCACAGCGGGCCCCGCTGACATCTCCTGCCTCCCGGCGACCTACAGGAGCCGGGAGCCAGGAGATTTTAAGTCTCCCGCCCCGCCGGGCCTTCTGCGCATGCGGCTGACGTAATGCCGCCTGGCGCGCATGCGCAAAAGGACGGCTACGGCGCCCGAAGCATCGTGACAGCGGGGAGTCGTGCGGCGGACCTCGGTGAGTAATTTCAGCTGCTCCGATGGATCCGATCCATCAGAGCAGCTGAATCTTTAACTTTTTGGGCACTTTTATTTACTTTTTGCGATCGGCGCTATCCATTGCATAGCGCCGATCGCAATGCCGGGGGGGGAGTCCGAACAGCCCGGGATGACAGCTCCATGCTGTCAGCTACCTGCGGACACCGACAGCATGGAGCTGTAACGTCCACAGCCCGAGGGGCATTATTCTCTGCAGGACACATGTTTTTACGTCCTCAGAGAATAAAGCCCACTTCGGGAGGACGTAAAAACACTATGGGCTGGTCGTTAAGGGGTTAAACAATGATACGCCGCATGGCAGGTGTGTGGGTGTAACTCAGTCTTGTACCCCTGTGCAGTGATCCTAACTTTGGACGACTTCATAGGAAGAGCCTGTAGTGTGAACTATTACCTGGTACGGGGGGTTCCTCTATACAGAATTATTGGAATTTGCTCTCACTCTAAGATCTTGGGACTCACTCCGCTCACATCCACACTCCAAACGCTATGAGATGTCGCTCTTGACTCTTCCATCTTCACCTACATGGAAGCTGAAGGTGCTTCTATATGGCACTCTCTCAGGTAGACAAGATGGATGACTTCTTCCCGCTCTCAAGCACTCATATTTATAACTTCAATTGTACCACATAACATGACAAACTGACACAATTACATGCAAGCAGTGATTTTATTGGAGTTAACCTCTCAAGCGCTGCAGCTGTGCAACACACACACTGGATATGATAGGACAAGTTTTGCACAGTGCATCTACATAGGACAAAAGATGTATGACATTTATCAAGGGGACCAGGATGGTGTTCTGGGCCACTATAGCTCCCCTGCAGGTATTCACTCAGTGGCTCTGCTAAGTGGCACTGATTCCAGGTGCACACTGTGATGTCAGTGTGCACCTGGGATCCTCCTGCCCCATCCCCTGACAGCTCCTCTTTGGTTCTGCTAGAGCAGAGGGGAGCAGGTGTATGGACAAGCACACTGACATCATAGTGTGCACCTGGGATCAGCGCCAACAGCAGCAACAAGCAGAGGAGCAGTGGCACTTCGATGTGGAGGAAGGGGTAAATATATGGGTCTCAGGGGGGCACTATTACTACTGGGGCTATTATAGGTAATCCTATTAGTAATAGTGTCCCCTATATCAGCCCCCGTAGTAATAGCATTACTACTGGGACCAGTGTGGGGTGTAACTATTATTTCTGGGGCTGCTGTGGGATGTCACTATTACTACTAAAGCCATGGTGGGATGTCACTATTACTACTTGGACTATTGTGGGGGGGTCAATATTAAGACTGGGGCTGCTGTGGGATGTCACTATTACTACTGAAGCCACTGTATGGGGTCACTATTACTACTGGGGCCTCTGTGGAATGTCACTATTACTACTGAGGCCGCTGTGGGGGGTCAATATTACTACTATGGCCACCTGTGGGATGTCACTGTTACTACTGGCGCTGCTCTGGGGGGTCACAATTACTGCTGGGGCCGCTCTGGGGGTCACTATTATTGCTGGGGCAGCTCTGGGGGTCACTATTATGGCTGGGACCTCTCTGGGGGTCACTATTATGGCTGGGGCCTCTCTGGGGGTCACTATTACAGCTGGGGCTGCTCTGGGGGGGTCAATATTACTACTAGGGCCACTGTGGGATGTCACTATTACTACTGGGGCTGCTCTGGGGGTCACTATTACAGCTGGGGCTGCTCTGGAGGTCACCATTATGGCTGAGGCCGCTCTGGGGGTCACTATTACTGATGGGATATGTTTACTCATGGCAGAAATGCTGCAGAATGTCCTCAGTAGAAACTTCCGTGGCAAATTGTGCAACATTTCCACATCCAAAAAGCAGTCAAAATCTGCACCATGTCTATTTTGAAACAGCACTGTCCTCTGTATATTGACGGAGGTAAAATCATACGTCGTGATAATCCTCCTCCCCTGATGTGTTGGCACTTTGCGATAAATAAATGGGTTTTGGTTTGAAGTTTGGGCACTTGGTCTTTAAAAGGTTCGCCATCACTGCTTATGACCCACACAAAACTAAGCAAATTCAAAAATTTTAAAATCCAAAGCTCTCCCACAAATTTCAATCCTCAGAAAGTAGCACCGAACAACCCTATCTCCATATAAAAAAATTTGAGGACGTTATCAGTGCCCTTCCTAAAGGCAAACGTTCAGGCCCAGACGGCTTCAGTGCCATTTACTATAAAACATTTAAAAACATGCTACCGGTAATCCCTGCTTTACACAAATACTTTATTTACATCAACGCCACTAATGGTTTCCCTAGTGAAGCTCTTACCACCCACATTTTTCTCATCCCCAAAGATGGGAGAGATAATACCCTCTGCAGTAGCTGTAGGCCAATCTCACTAATCAACCATGACATTACATCGTATGCAAAAATCCTTGGCAATAGAATCAAACTTCTCCCGAATCTCATCAACATGGAACAAGTGGGATTCACACCCCACAGGCAAGAAAAACCCCTCTAGCTCTTCTTATGACTGACGCAGAGAAGGTGTTCGATAGGGTAAACTGGCTTGTTCTTAAAATGACTCTGCAAAAATTTGGCTTCCCTGAAAACTTTATTGATAAGATTATAGCTCTATAGAAAATCCCCTCAGTCAAAATTAAAGTCAACGGAAACCTTCCCAGCCTTTCACTATTAATAACGACACAAGGTAGGGCTGCCCTCTTCCCCTTCTTCTAATTATACTTACAATGGGGGTCTTCTTGGGAAGAATAAGGTAAAACCAACAAATTATGGGCGAACATAACACAAGACAGCATGCTGTGCAGATGGTGTCCTGTTATTTCTAACCAACCACCATCTTTCTCTTAAACCACTACTGAGAGAATTTGAGCTTTTCAGTCAAATCTCTAATTTTAAACTTAATATTTCAAAATCAGAACTCCTCAATATAAATATTGATAAAACAACGTGGGCCCTGCTATCCAAAAAAATCCACGTTTAAAAACACTTGCTCCCACATAACATACCTAGGAACCAAAATTTCCCCAGACCTATCCGAAATATACAAACTAATAGAGATAAGTGAACGTACTCGTCCGAGCTTGATGCTCGCTCGAGTATTAGGGTACTCGAGACGAGCACCACGCGGTACTCGAGTCAATTCAATTTCCTTCCCTGCATGTTTTGCGCCATTTTCTGGCCAATAGACATGCAGGGAAGGCATTACAACTTCCTCCTATGACGTTCCAGCCCTATCCCACCCCCCTGCAGTGAGTGGCTGGTGAGATCAAGTGACCGCCGAGTATTTAAATCAGTCCTCAGACACACGCTGGCAGAGATTAGGGAGGGTGCTGCTGGTGCTATAGTTAGTGTGTTGGCGTGTTCAAGAACCCCAACGGTCCTTCTTAGGGCCACATCTTACCGTGTGCATTACTGTTGTGGCTGCGGGGAGCAGTTTTCCACCAATTTTGTTTTTCATCTTGGGCTCTGCAGACTATTGCGTTCTCAGTCTGCAGCCATACAGAGTATAGGGGAAGTACTGATGAGGCAGAGACAGTGCTAGTGTAGAATCCTATCAACAAGTACCCCAAAAAAGCTCCTGCTTACGGCTACCTGTCACCGTGTGCATTACTGTTCTGGCTGCTGTGACTTGCAGTGGCTCACTATTAGCCAGCTTGGCCTTTCTGCAGGCAAGCGTATAATTTTTTTCGGCCTACAGTGTGCGTTACAGTACCGCTGTGTGCATACCGTCAACTTCACGCACAGCGTACGGCCACAGCCACTGATAGAGGGAAAGACATATACATGCTATCTAGGCTGCTGTGTTTTTTTAAAAAAAACTAAAAAAAAAAATCCTGCTTAGGGCTACCTGTCACCGTTTGCATTACTGTTCTGGCTGCTGTGACTTGTAGTTGCTCAATATTAGCCAGCTTGGCCTTTCTGCAGGCAAGCGTATAATTTTTTCGGCCTACAGTGTGCGTTACAGTACCGCTGTGATCGTGCAAGTTTTTACATCGCTGTGTGCGTCCCGTCAACTTCACGCACAGCGTACGGCCACAGCCGCTGATAGTGGGAAAGACATATACACGCTGTCTAGGCTGTTGGCTCTTTCAAAAAGAAAAGCTGAAAAAAATCCGCCTTAGGCCTGCCTGTCACCGTGTGCAGTTTTCTGCGTGGCTGCTGGGGGTTGTAGTGGCTCACTATTAGCCAGCTAGGCCTTGCTGCAGGCCAGTGTATAATTTTTTCGGCCTACAGTGTGCGTTACAGTACCGCTGTTAGCCTCCAAGTGCAGGCCAATAATTGCCTAATTTTTTACACCACTCTGTGTCTGTGGTATTCGAAAACACCATGCTGAGGGGTAGGGGTAGGCCTAGAGGACGTGGCCGTGGACGTGGGAGAGGATGCAGAGGTCCAAGTGAGGGTGTGGGCACAGGCCGAGTTCCTGGTCCAGGTGAATCGCAGCCGGCTGCAGCGGGATTAGGAGAGAGGTAAGTTTCTGGGGTCCCCAGCTTCATATCACAATTTTGTGGTTCACGTGGTGGACCTTTATTACAAACAGAGCAGTGTGAGCAGGTCCTGTCGTGGATGGCAGACAATGTATCGACCACCCAGTTTTCAATGCCGTCCACTGCTGCAACTCTGAATCCTCTGGCTGCTGCTCCTCCTTCCTCCCAGCCTCCTCACTCCATGAAAATGACACATTCTGATGAGCAGGCAGACTCCCAGGAACTGTTCTTGGCCCCCTGCCTCGATTGGGACGAAATGGTTCCTCTCCCACCTGAGGAGTTTGTCGTGACCGATGCCCAACCATTGGAAAGTTCCCGGGGTCCAGTTGATGAGGCTGGGGACTTACGGCAACTGTCTCAAGAGCTTTCAGTGGGTGAGGAGATTGATGATGATGAGACACAATTGTCTATCCGTGAGGTAGTAGTAAGGGCAGTAAGTCCGAGGGAGGAGCGCACAGAGGATTCGGAGGAAGAACCGCTGGACGATGAGGTGACTGACCCCACCTGGTTCTCTCTGGCAAGTGCAGCAGCAGGACAGGTTGGAAGAGGCAGTGGGGTGGGCAGGGTTAGAGGCAGGGCAAGAGCGAAGACTCCCCCAACTGTTTCACAAAGCACCCGCTCGCGCCAAGCCACCCTGCAGAGGCCTAGGTCTTCAAAGGTGTGGATGTTTTTCAGTGAGAGCATGGACAACTGACGAACAGTGGTGTGCAACCTGTGTCGCGCCAAGATCAGCCGGAGAGCCACCAGTAACAGCCTCGCCACCACCAGCATGCGCAGGCATATGATGGCCAAGCACCCCACAAGGAGAGACAAAGGCCATTCACCGCCTCCAGGTCGCACCACTGCCTCTCCCCCTGTGCCCCAACCTGCCACTCAGATCCCACCCCGATTTCAGGACACAGGCACGAGCGCCTCACGGCCTGCACCCACACCGTCACCTCTGCTGTCCTCGGCCCCATCAAGCAATGTCTCTCAGCACGCCGTCCAGCTGTTGCTAGCGCAAGCGCAAATATGCCACCACGCATTCGCACGCTCAAGCTTTAAACGTGCTCATTGTCAAATTGATCAGGCTGGAGATGCTGCCGTACAGGCTTGTGGAAACAGAGGCTTTCAAAAACATGATGCGGCGGCAGTCCCACGCTACTCGGTCCCCAGTCGCCTCTATTTTTCCCGGTGTGCCGTCCCAGCCCTACACCAGCACGTCTCCCGCAACATCAATTATGCCCTCACCAACGCAGTTACTGGGAAGGTCCACTTAACCACGGACACGTGGACAAGTACTGGCGGGCAGGGACACTATATCTCCCTGACGGCACATTGGGTGAATTTGGTGGAGGCTGGGACCGAGTCAGAGCCTGGGACCGCGCACGTCTTACCCACACCCAGAATTGTGTGTCCTTCCTCGGTTCTGGTATCTGCTGCAGTCTATGCGACCTCCTCTAAACCCTCTCCCTCCTCCTCCTATGCAACCTCTACCTCTCAATTAAGAAATGTGAGCAGCGTGTCGCCAGCAGTCGGTGTCGCGCGGTGCGGCAGCACAGCGGTGGGCAAGCGTCAGCGGGCCATGCTGAAACTACTCAGCCTAGGTGACAAGAGGCACACTGTTCCCGAGCTGTTGCAGGGTCTGTCTGAGCAGACCGACTTCTGGCTTTCGCCGCTGAGCCTGCAACCGGGCATGGTCGAGTGTGACAACGGCCGTAACCTGGTGGCGGCTCTGCAGCTCGGCAGCCTTACACACGTGCCATGCCTGGCCCACATCTTCAATCTGGTGGTTCAGCGGTTTCTGAAAAACTACCTGTACTTGTCAGACCTGCTCGGCAAGGTGCACCGCGTCTGCGCACATTTCCGCAAGTCCACCACGGACGCTGCAAACCTGCAACATCGGTTTAATCTGCCAGAGCACCGGCTGCTGTGCAACGTGCCCACACAGTGGAATTCTACGCTCCACATATTGGCCAGGCTGTATGAGCAGCGTAGAGCAATAGTGGAATACCAACTCCAACATGGGCCGCGTAGTGGGAGTCAGCCTCCCCAATTCTTTACCGAGGAGTGGGCCTGGATAGCAGACATCTGCCAGGTCCTCGGAAACTTTGAGGAGTCTACCTAGATGGTGAGCGGCGATGCTGCAATCATTAGCGTCACCATCCTCTGCTATGCCTGCTGAGAAATTCGCTGCAAAGCATAAAGGCTAAAGCTTTGCAGTCGGAACAGGAGACAGGGGAAGAGAGTATGTCGCTTGATAGTCAGAGCACCCTCATGTCTATATCTCAGCGCGTTTTGGAGGAGGAGCAGGAGGAGGAGGAGGAGGGGAAAGAGACAGCTGGGCCCACTGTAGAGGGTACCCATGCTGCTTGCCTCCCATCTGTTCAGCATGTATGTCGTGGATTACTGGGTGTACACCCTTCTCGACCCCTGGTATAAGGAGAACCTTTCCACTCTCATTCCTGAAGAGGAAAGTGGTTCAAGAGTGATGCAATACCACAGGGCTCTGGTGGACAAACTGATAGTAAACTTCCCATCTGGCAGCGCTAGAGGCAGAAGGCGCAGATCTGAGGGCCAAGTAGCAGGGGAGGCGCGGAGATCAGGCAGCATGTTCAGTGCAGGCAGGGGAACACTGTCCAAGGCCTTTACCAGCTTTATGGCTCCCCAGCAAGGCTGTGTCACCACTCCCCAGTCAAGGCTGAGTCGGAGGGAGCACTGTAAAAAGATGGAGAAGGAGTACGCAGCCGATTGCACCACCGTCCTCCGTGATGCCTCTGCTCCATACAACTATTGGGTGATAAAAGCTAGACACATGGCACGAACTTGCGCTGTATGCCCTGGAGGTGCTGGCTTGCCCTGCCGCTAGCGTCTTGTCAGAGAGGGTGTTTAGTGCAGCTGGGGGAATCATCACGGACAAGCGTACCCGCATGTCAACTGACAGTGCCAACATGCTTACACTCATAAAGATGAACAAAGGCTGGATTTCCCCAGACTTCTCTTCTACACCGGTGGAGAGCAGCGGAACCTAAAGATTCTTTTCGCTGCAAACGCAGATAAGAGCACTCTTCTCTGTCACCGGTAAAATGGGGCATTTAGCTTTGCCAATCTGTCTCTGACATTAGTCCTCCTCCTGCCACTCCTCCTCCAGAAACAACATGTCATCACGCTGGCCAATTTTTCTGCGGCCCAAAAGGCTTATCTACATCTATCAATTTTTTTAAGTTTCAAAAGTATTGAGACTGTAACATGAACCAATTTTTTAGACAGGGCTGCCACCAGGCTCTGTTACAAATTAAGCAACAGTGAGCTGTATCTTTAAAAAAATGTCTATGAGTTTCACCTGCCCTCTTGGTTGATAAATTTTTCAGAGGTACACTTATACTCTTGGTACACTAATTTTTGGGGCCCACGCCTACACTCTTATCCAACTAATTTTACCGGCCTTCGCCTACGCTCATGGTATTCCAATGTTTCAGAGGTTGGCCTATACTATTACTACAGAAATTTTACTGGGGTCTGCCTGCCTATACTTCTGCTACAAGAAAGTTACAGGGGTCTGCCTATACTGCTGCCACTTACATGTTACAGGGGTCTGCCTCTACTGCTGCCACTTGAAAGTTACAGGAGTCTGCCTATACTTCTGCTACAAGAATGTTACTGGGGTCTGTCTATACTTCTGCAACGTAAATGTTACATGGGGTCTGCATATACTGCTGCTACACAAATGTTACAGGGGTCTGGCAATACTGCAGCTACATAAATGTTACAGGGGTCTGCCTATACTGCTGCTAATGAAATGTTACTGGGGTCTGTCTATACTGTTACTACAGAAATGTTAATGGGGTCTCCCTAGACTTCTGCAACACAAATGATACTGGTGTCAGCTTATACCTTTGCTACAGGAATATTACAGGGTTCTGTGTATACTATGGGTGCACTGAGTCTTTCCATCGTGGTATTCTACCTATCTGGCCCGAAAAACAACCCAGACTGACTAGGGCATGGCGTGTGGGCAGCAGCCAACATGTATTTCCTCTCACGCACTGCAGCTATCCAGGGCACTGCAATGGGATTTCCTTCTGTACCGTCTATGTGTTCCTGCTAGCCACCCATGCTGCGGGTGCACACAGACTTGCCATAGCGGAGTTGTACCTGCCTGGCACTTTTAAAGAAACCACGAATGTCTAGGGCATGGCATGTGGGCCGCAGCCAACATGTATTTCCTCTCACGCACCGCAGCTATCCGGGGCACTGCAATGGGATTTCCTTCTGTACCGTCTGTGTGTTCCTGCTAGCCACCCATGCTGCGGGTGCACACAGACTTGCCATAGTGGAGTTGTACCTGCCTGGCACTTTTAAAGAAACCACGAATGTCTAGGGCATGGCATGTGGGCCGCAGCCAACATGTATTTCCTTTCACGCAACCGCAGCTATCCGGGGCACTGCAATGGGATTTCCTTCTGTACCGTCTGTGGGTTCCTGGGGGGTCACCCATGCTGTGGGTGCATACAGACTTCCCATTGAGGTGTTTTACACTGAGCCCGAATTACTGCGCTAACTCATCTCTCCGGCGGTAAACTCTGGGCCGGACTCGAACCGAGCTATGTTAATAGCTGCCTCTGATTGAAAAGTGAAGAAATGTTTTATGTTCCTAAAAATGGCATCAATGTAGACTAGGGCTCATCCTGCAAAAAATAGGCCCTCTTAGAGCTCCATTGATGGGAGAAGAACAATGTTCTATCTCTTGTGATGCAGCGACACAAAAGCAAATCTTTAAAAAATATATTGTTTTAGTGCACACAAATAGCAAAACATAAACTACACAAACTTGGTATCGCTGGAATCCTGCGGACCCCGAGAATAAGGTTATCACATTGTTTATTCTGCATGCTGAATGACGTAACAATGAAATACAAAAACCAATGGATGAATGTCCTTTTATCTAATAGTGCTGTAAGCCTGTACAGAGCCCTCCATGTACTTGTGGCAGTGGCCCCTATACAAGCTCTATTAGTGGTTGTTCAGCAGTATTTTGCCCCTGTTACATCCCCTGCTACAGTATTTTCCTCCTGCATGCTGGGAATTGGTCTTTGCACCAACGTACCAAACTGGGCCACATCCTGAAGGGGTTAAGAATAATTTACATGAGCCCCATAGCTCTCTGGCAGATTACACAAAATCTGCATGTTTATTAGTACAAGCATTGTATTTTAGTGAAAACTCACTTTTAATAACTCCCTCTTATAAGCCACGGAGGTGGACCACCCGAGCCTCGAGTAATGCAGCATTTCATCACAGCCCTCCAGCTTTCCAGCACCTCTCACGGGCTGACATCGGTGATAGAGATGAGCGAACGTATTCGTCCGAGCTTGATATTCGTGCGAATATTAGGGTGTTCGGGATGTTCGTTATTCGTAACAAACACCATGCGGTATTCGGGTTACTTTCACTTCCCTGAGACGTTAGCGTGCTTTTCTGGCCAATTGAAAGACAGGGAAGGCATTACAACTTCCCCCTGTGACGTTCAAGCCCTATACCACCCCCCTGCTGTGAGTGGCTGGGAAGATCAGATGTCACCCGAATATAAAAGTCGGCCCCTCCCGCGGCTCGCCTCAGATGCCTTGTGAGTTAGATGAGGGACAGTGCTGCTGGTACCGGAGCTGCTGTAGGGAGAGAAATAGCAGTTAGTGTAGGCTTCAAGAACCCCAAAGGTCCTTATTAGGGCCAGTAATACCTGTGTGTTGGCTGCTGTTAGCAGTGACTTTTTTTTTTTTTTCCTCAAAATCGCCTCTGCAGAGCGTTGCACCCGGCATTAGGGACAGAAGTGTTGGATAGGCAGGGAGAGTGTTAGGAGTGAGTGTAGCCTTCAAGAACCTCAACGGTCCTTTCTAGGGCCATATTTAACCGTGTGCAGTACTGTGCTGGCTGCTGTTAGCAGTGCTGCATATTTTTTTTTCCTCAAAATCGCCTCTGCAGAGCATTGCACCCTCCATTGATACTACAGGGAAAGAATTGTGTAGGCAGGGCCACAACACAGTTATTATTCATTGAATATACGCAGTGGGTCCTTTTGGTGTAAAAAAAGGGAAAAGAAATCTATTTGTCCTGCCTCTGTCCGTCCTAAGGGCTGTGGACACGTGTGAGCTGCGTGTACAACGTTAAAAAATCAGACGCACCCAGCTACGGTTTACTGCTGGCTTCGCCATTTGCTTTCCTTAATTGGGAAAAAAATACCTGCTCTGCCACAGTTAATAACTCTGCTACCATCAAGTTCTGTGACACATTAGCAGGGCCACAGCACAGTTATTAAACTTAGATTATTCATTCACTAGAGGCAGTGGGGCATTTCGTTTTCAAAAAAGGGAAAAAATTATATTTGGCCTGCAGTCTTGCGCCAATTTATTTCCTGCCTGTGAAATCAAATCACTGGTAATACAGCATGCTGAGGGGTAGGGGTAGGCCTAGAGGACGTGGACGCGGCCGAGGACGCGGAGGGCCAAGTCAGGGTGTGGGCACAGGCCGAACTCCTGTTCTAGGTGTATCGCAGCCGTCTGCTGCGCAATTAGTAGACAGGCACGTTTCTGGCGTCCCGACAGTCATCGCACAATTCATGGGTCCACGCGGGAGACGGTTATTAGAAAATGAGCAGTGTGAGCAGGTCCTGTCGTGGATGGCAGAAAGTGCTTCGAGCAACCTATCGTCCAGCCACAGTTCTGCGCCGTCCACTGCTGCAAATCCGAATCCTCTGTCTGCTGCTCCTCCTTCCTCCCAGCCTCCTCACTCCACTACAATGACACATACTCAGGAGCGGGAACACTCCCAGGAACTGTTCTCGGGCCCCTGCTCAGATTGGGCAGCAGTGGTTCCTCTCCCACCAGAGGAGTTTAACGTCACTGATGCCCAACCATTCGAAAGTTCCCGGGGTGCGGGGGAAGAGGCTGGGGACTTCCGCCAACTGTCTCAAGAACTTTCTGTGGGTGAGGAGGACGATGACGATGAGACACAGTTGTCTTGCAGTGAGGTAGTAGTAAGGGCAGTAAGTCCGAGGGAGCAGCGCACAGGACAGGTCTTCAGAGGGGGAGGCATGGGCAGCAGCAGGGCAGGTTGCAAGAGGCAGTGCGGTGGCCAGGGGTAGAGGCAGGGCCAGACCGAATAATCCACCAACTGTTTCCCAAAGCGCCCCCTCGCGCCATGCCACCCTGCAGAGGCCGAGGTGCTCTAAGGTCTGGCAGTTTTTCACAGAGACGCCTGACGACCGACGAACAGTGGTGTGCAACCTTTGTCGCGCAAAGCTCAGCCGGGGAGCCAACACCAACAGCCTCACCACCACCAGCATGCGCAGACATATGATGGCCAAGCACCCCACAAGGTGGGACGAAGGCCGTTCACCGCCTCCGGTTTGCACCCCTGCCTCTCCCCCTGTGCCCCAACCTGCCACTGAGATCCAACCCCCCTCTCAGGACACGGGCACTACCGCCTCATGGCCTGCACCCACACCCTCACCTCCGCTGTCCTCGGCCCCATCCACCAGTGTAGTTCAGCGCACCGTCCAGCCGTCGCTTGCGCAACTGTTGGAGCGCAAGTGCAAGTACGCCGCCACGCACCCGCACGCTCAAACGTTAACCGTCCGCATAGCAAAATTCATCAGCCTTGAGATGCTGCCGTATAGGGTTGTGGAAACGGAGTCCTTCAAAAGTATCATGGAGGCGGCGGCCCCGCGCTACTCAGTTCCCAGTCGCCACTACTTTTCCCGATGTGCCGTCCCAGCCCTGCACGACCACGTCTCCCGCAACATTGTACGCGCCCTCACCAATGCGGTTAGTGGCAAGGTCCACTTAACTACGGACACGTGGACAAGCACAGGCGGCCAGGGCCACTACATCTCCCTGACGGCAAATTGGGTGAATTTAGTGGAGGCTGGGACAGAGTCAGAGCCTGGGACCGCTCACGTCCTACCCACCCCCAGAATTGCGGGCCACAGCTCGGTGGTGGTATCTGCGGAGGTGTATGCTTCCTCCACTAAAGCACCCTCCTGCTCCTCCTACTCCTCCGCAACCTCTGTCTCGCAATAAAGATGTGTTAGCAGCAGCATGTCGCCAGCAGTCGGTGTCGCGCGGTGTGGCAGCACAGCGGTGGGCAAGCGTCAGCAGGCTGTGCTGAAACTACTCAGCTTAGGAGATAAGAGGCACACGGCCCACGAACTGCTGCAGGGTCTGACACAGCAGACCGACTGCTGGCTTGCGCCGCTGAGCCTCCAACCGGGCATGGTCGTGTGTGACAACGGCCGTAACCTGGTGGCGGCTCTGCAGCTCGGCAGCCTCACGCACGTGCCATGCCTCGCCCACGTCTTTAATTTGCTGGTTCAGCGCTTTCTGAAAAGCTACCCACGCTTGTCAGACCTGCTCGTAAAGGCGCGCCGGCTCTGCGCACATTTCCGCAAGTCCCACACGGACGCTGCCACCCTGCGCACCCTGCAACATCGCTTTAAGCTGCCTGTGCACCGACTGCTGTGCGACGTGCCCACACGGTGGAACTCTACGCTCCACATGTTGGCCAGGCTCTATGAACAGCGTAGAGCTATAGTCGAATACCAACTCCAACATGGGCGGCGCAGTGGGAGTCAGCCTCCTCAATTCTTTTCAGAAGAGTGGGCCTGGTTGGCAGACATCTGCCATGTCCTTGGAAACTTTGATCAGTCTACCCAGGTGGTGAGCGGCGATGCTACAATCATTAGCGTCACCATTCCTCTGCTATGCATCTTGAGAAATTCCCTGCAAAGCATAAAGGCAGCTGATTTGCGCTCGGAAACGGGGGCGGGGGAAGACAGTATGCCGCTGGATAGTCAGGGCACCCTCCTGTCTATTTCTCAGCGCGTACAGGAGGAGGAGGAGGAGCATGAGGAGGATGAGGAGGAGGGGGAAGAGACAGCTTGGCCCGCTGCTGACGGTACACCGGCTGATTGCCTGTCATCCTTTCAGCGTGTATGGCCTGAGGAGGAGGAGGAGGAGGAGGATCCTGCAAGTGATCTTCCTAGTGAAGACAGCCATGTGTTGCGTACAGATACCCTGGCACACATGGCTGACTTCATGTTAGGATGCCTTTCTCGTGACCCTCGCGTTGCACGCATTCTGGCCACAACGGATTACTGGGTGTACACACTGCTCGACCCACGCTATAAGGAGAACCTGCCGCTCTCATTCCCGAAGAGGAAAGGGGTTCGAGAGTGTTGCTATACCACAGGACCCTTGCGGACAAGCTGATGGTAAAATTCCCAGCCGACAGCGCTAGTGGCAGAAGGCGCAGTACCGAGGGCAAGGTAGCAGGGGAGGTGCAGAGATCGAGCAGTATGTACATCCCAGGCAGTGCAACAGTCTTTAAGGGCCTGGACAGCTTTATGGCTCCCCACCAAGACTGTGTCACCGCTCCCCAGACAAGGCTGAGTCGGCGGGAGCACTGTAAAAGGATGGTGAGGGAGTACGTAGCCGATCGCACGACCGTCCTCCGTAACGCCTCTGCCACCTACAACTACTGGGTGTCGAAGCTGGACACGTGGCCTGAACTAGCGCTGTATGCCCTGGAGGTGCTTGCTTGTCCTGCGGCTAGCGTCTTGTCGGAGAGGGTGTTTAGTGCGGCTGGGGGAATCATCACAGATAAGCGTACCCGCTTGTCAACCGACAGTGCCGACAGGCTAACACTCATCAAGATGAACAAAGCCTGGATTTCCCCAGACTTCTCTTCTCCACCAGCGGACAGCAAGGATACGTAAGCAATACGTAGGCTGCACCCGCGGATGGAAGCTACGTTCTCTCTCACCATCCAAAACGGGGACATTTCTGCTTCATCAATCTGTGTCTAATATTCCTCCTCCTCCTCCTGCTCCTCCTCCTGAAACCTCACGTAATCACGCTGAACGGGCAATTTTTCTTAGGGCTACAAGGCTCACTCAAATAATTTTTCTGAACAATTTTTAAAAGTTTCAATGCGCTTAAAAGCGTTGGAACTTTACCTTGAACCAATTTTTCGTTAAACTGGGCTGCCTCCAGGCCTAGTTACCACTTAAGCCACATTAACCAAAGCGATTAATGGGTTTCACCTGCCCTCTTGGTTGGCCATGGCCAATTTTTTGGATGTACATTAGTACTGTTGATACAGCAATTTTTGTGGGCCCTCGCCTACAGTGTAATCAAATTAATTTTTAGCCCACCTGCATTACAGCTGACGTTACCTCAGCTGTGTTGGGCAATGCAATGGGATATTTTTATGTACCGCCGGTGGGTTCCAGGGAGCCACCCATGCTGTAGGTGCACACGGAGTGTAACCTACATGTGTCCACTTGTAAAGAACCCCAGTCTGACTGGGGCATGCAGTGTGGGCCGAAGACCACCTGCATTAAGCACGACATTACTACCTCAGCTGTGTTGGGCAATGCAATGGGATATTTCTATGTACCGCCGGTGGCTTCCTGGCACCCACCCATGCTGTGGGTCCACAGGGAGTTGTAAATGCATCTGTTTCCACTTGTAAAGAACCCCAGTCTGACTGGGGCATGCAGTGTGGGCCGAAGCCCACCTGCATTAAGCACGACATTACTACCTCAGCTGTGTTGGGCAATGCAATGGGATATTTTTATGTACCGCCGGTGGGTTCCAGGGAGCCACACATGCTGTCGGTCCACAGGGACTTCACAATAGGGGGTTGTACCTGCCTGTGTCTATGAATTAAAAAGCCCGGTCTGACTGGGGCATGCAGACACCTTGACAGAATGAATAGTGTGTGGCACATAGGTTCCCCATTGCTATGCCCACGTGTGCAGCTCCTGATGGCGGTGGCACAGGATTATATTTCTCATTGCTTCTGTACAGCATTGTGGGCTATCGCCCCGCCCCTTTTAAAGAGGGTCGCTGCCTAGCCCTGCCAACCCTCTGCAGTGTGTGCCTGCGGTTCCTCCTCATGGCGGACGCACTTATAAATAGACATGAGTGTGGCGTGGCATGAGGGCAGCTGAAGGCTGCGCAGGGACAACTTGGTGTGCACTGTGGACACTGGGTCGTGCGGGGGGGTTGGTCAGTATGTAACCCAGGAGAAGTGGCAGCGGAGTGTCATGCAGGCAGTGATTGTGCTTTGTTGGAGGTAGTGTGGTGCTTAGCTAAGGTATGCATTGCTAATGAGGGCTTTTCAGAAGTAAAAGTTGTTGGGAGGGGGGGGGGGCCCTCTTGCTGGTATTGTGGCTTAATAGTGGGACCTGTGAACTTGAGATGCAGCCCAACATGTAGCCCCTCGCCTGCCCTATCCGTTGCTGTGTCGTTCCCATCACTTTCTTGAATTGCCCAGATTTTCACACATGAAAACCTTAGCGAGCATCGGCGAAATACAAAAATGCTCCGGTCGCCCATTGACTTCAATGGGGTTCGTTATTCGAAACGAACCCTCGAACATCGCGGGAAGTTAGTTTCGAATAACGAACACCCGAGCATTTTGGTGTTCGCTCATCTTTAGTCGGTGATGAAATTCCAGGCTGCGTGACTCAGGGACTCAGACAGCTGAGAAAATCGTGCGAGATTTGTGCATTGTGAGACGCACAAATATGAAACCCATTCTTACACATTATTAAAGACTAGCTGATATACCCACTGTTGTAGCTTGTCAGTCACGACAGCATTATGACATGGTGGCATCAACACAGTCAAGATCTGTCACCTTGTTATGCAGGACAAGGGTTAATGCACCATGTGCAGAGACTGCTGGTGCTGCCTGTCTTTGTTGCATGGATGCATGCTGGATTAGTCATGCCTGGAATTAGGGTGGAGATGTGGTTTTCCATTCACTCTGCCAGTTCCCAGAGGCTATATATTCTCACCCCTCCCTTTGCTCAGTTCTTCTTAATCTGTTCCATAGTGGAGACCCTAGAGTTTAGAGCTCTTCTGTGCTGGGTGTATTTCTACTTGCAGATAAGTTGTTGTGGGTTCCTTTTCAGATGCATTTCTCCTTTTCATTTCCATTTTGCTTTGCCGTTCGGTTCATCTCTCCAGGGGTCATTTCAGGGACAGTCATGGCCCAGGATGAAGATCGTGGGCCGTCTCTAATGAGACGAATACTCCGCTTCTAGGCAGGGACCTTTCACCCCCCCCCCCCTGCTAGGTTAGGGTCAAGCTTCCTCCTCCCTGGAGTGGTGCTACCGCTCAGCATGGCATGGTGTGCAGCTAGTTCCTACAGTGTGTACGTTCCCTGTTGCCATGCTGAGTGTTGTACTCTAGTGTTGCACAGACTTGTCATCTGGGTTACGTTTTTCAGTTGTTGTGCGCACTGTTCTTCGGTGCATATCTACCTACTACAGTAGTTGTGAACATCATCCTGCATCCGTGCTGAATGTGGTGCTTGTGAGCCGCACGGACGTGACACCCGGGCCTCACCCGAGTTAATTTGATACAGGTGTTTGCACGGAAAGTTTTGCCAATACTTTTGCACTTAGCATTGGATTTTTGAGTTGTGACCCCTTTACTTTTCCTATTTAGGACCTAAAGAATGCTCCTGCCAAATTTCATGTTTGTACAACATCGGGAAGTTAGAGAATTAGATTTAGTACATTACACAGGGGCGTCAATGCTTTTGCACTTAGCATTGAATTTTTGAGTTCTGACTTCTTTACTTTTCCTTTTTAGGACGTAAAGAATGCACCTGCCAAATTTCAAGTTTGTACGACATTGGTAAGTTAGAGAACTAGTGGCCAGTCAGTCAGTCAGTAAGTCAGCCAGTCAGTCAGTCAGGGACCTAGTGAGTGAGGGCTTTCACCTATTTAGATAGATAGATAGATAGATAGATAGATAGATAGATAGATAGATAGATAGATATGGCAAAAGGTGTTTTTTTTTAACTTTTATTACCTTTCAGAATTAGTAAAACTTTATAAAACTTTTTTTTACATTTTTCTTTAGTCCTCATAGGGGACAAGAACTTGCAATACTTTGATTTCTCCTGTAGTATTGTGTAATGCCATAGCATTATATTATTTTGCAATCAAACAGGCATTCTATTAAGCCATGCCACAGGCGTGGCTTGATAGACACTCTGCAATGGCTGCCCAAGGCCCCAGCTGCCATGACAACCGCATGGCAACCTGCAATCTCATCACAGGGGCCTGTACTAGCGATGAGCGAGCACCAAAATTAAATCAGTTACCTTTTCTTTCACCGCTCCAATGACTGGATTAGCCAGGAAAAAGTTCCACAGGTCCAACCTGGCGCAGTTGCAATTCCCCCGGGACATAGGCTTCGGCCAACAGCTTCAGCAATCGTAGCCATGAAGCGGACTTCGATGCTAGCACAGCATTGAACGTCTCATTAATGGAGTAACGCTCCTCTTCTTTGGCCCAAACCAGTGTATCAGATAACTGTGGTAACACGAGAGCAAATACATGATGCCCAGTGCTGATCCCCTGACCCCAAGCAGGAGGAGGAGGTGGCCTTACAAGGCCAAGAAACCATGACCAGGACCCACTGTAGCCTGTGTGGGAAGTATGTGAGCAGGCCCTTGGTATGGCTTGGTTCAAGCAAACACACTGTGGTACCCAAGGTGCCGCGAGTTACATAGCAATGGGCAATCCGGGTCCCCTCACACTATTCATTCTGTGTTGGTGTCGGATAGCTCAATCGACACCACAAGGGGAAAGCCATCTGGACTCTGCACCCTACCCAAGTCAGCCTGTGACTTTGTGCCTGACAGGTGAAACACCGCAATGGGAAGTCTTTGTGCACCCACAGCATAGGCGAGCAGAAGGAACCAAAAGAAAGTAATAAACATGAAGAAATGACAGTGCTGTGGGAGATATCCCATATGTATTTTCTGTATTTTTGTCAACTGTGAAGATGCTATGTTATGTTTCCGGTCTGAAACTCTGGGTAAAGTGAACATCACCCCCCCCCCCCCCCACCTCCACAAGAATTTAAGGAGCAGTGCCTATTGTCCCAATACTGGTCAAACCGGTTCTAACTGGCAAAAAGCTATCTAGGATTGTCTTTATCTTGGTCAAGCAGAGAGGAGAAACAAGATGTTCTTCTCATGAGACCAAATTCAAGAATGAACTGAGCGTGCTCACTGAAGTTCCTCCCAGATGGATGACATCACAAGCTACCTCACAAATACCTCCCTCTGAGAACGACCAATAGGCTCGCTAACTACTGTAACTGTATTCCTAAATTACTTCACTTCCTGTGTTGAAACTTATTTAAGTTTTACGCACGCTTAATAAAGGGAGACTCTTTTGGGAACACATGATGTAGGCCGTGTGGTCTTTGAAAGGCTCTCCAGGCCTGTACACATATTATTTAATTTGGAACACACGGTATATCTATAATAGCGAATTTTGCGCTAACAGTGCCCAGACATGGCAGACTTTCACTCCGCCGAGGACATAGGGCACTGCACTCACCCTCAGCAAACGCGGGCATAGAGCAGACTCCGATGCTAGTACAGCTGTGCATGTCTCATGAAGGCAGTAACGCTCCTCTTCAGTGGCCCAAGCGAGTTTCACAGACAGCTGTGGTAACACGAGAGAAAATACATATTGGCCTCGGCCCACAATTCATGCCCTAGTCAGTGAGTGTTTTGGGGCCAGATAGGTAAAACACTGCGATGGGAAGTCTGCGTGCACCCATAGTATAAACAGACCCCTATAACATTCCAGTAGAAAAGGTATAAGCAGACCCCAGTAACATTTTGGTTGCAGTAGTATAGGCGGACCCCAGTACCATTTCTTTAGTAGAAGTATAGGCAGACCCCTGTAACATTTTGGTAGCATAAGTATAGGCAGACCCGTCTAACTTTTCGGTAGCAGGAGTAAAGGCAGACCCCAGTAGTACCATTTCTGTACAAGTACAGGCAGACCCCTGTAACATTTATGGAGCAGCAGTATAGGCAGACCCCAGTAACATTCACGTGGCAGAAGTATAGGCAGACCCCAGTAACATTTATGTAGCAGCAGTATAGGCAGACCCCAGCACCATTTCTGCAGTAGAAGTATAGGCAGACCCCTGTAACATTTAAGTGGCAGCAGTATAGGCAGACCTCTGTTACATTTATGGAGCAGCAGTATAGGCAGACCCCTGTAACATGTACGAGGCGGAAGTATAGGCAGACCCCAGTAACAATCTTGTAGAAGAAGTATAGGCAGTCAGACCCCAGTAAAATTTCTGTAGTAATAGTATTGGCCAAACCCTGAAACATTGGGGTACCATGAGCGTAGGCGAAGGCCGTAAAAATTAGTTGGATAAGAGTGTAGGTGTGGGCCCAAAAAATAAGTGTACCAAGAGTACAAGTGTACCTCTGAAAAATTTATCAACCAAGAGGGCAGGTGAAAGCCATAAATATTTTTTGAAAGATACAGCTTGCTGGTGCTTAATTTGTAACAGAGCCTGGAGGCATGTTGAAAAAATTGGTTCATGTTATAAATTATCAATACTTTTGAAACTTTGAAAAATTGTAAAAACATTGCTAGATGAGCCTTTTGGGCTGCAGAGCAAATTGGCCGTTCAGCGCAATGACATGTTTCTGGAGAAGGAGGAGTAGCAGGAGCAGGACTTCTTATGTCAGAGACAGATTGACAAAGCTAAATGCCCCGTTTATCTGGTGATAGAGAAGAGTGCTTTTATCTGCGTCCGCCTTTATGCTTTGCAGCGAACTTCTCAGCAGGCATAGCAGAGGAATGGTGACGCTAATGATTGCAGCATCGCCGCTCACCATCTAGGTAGACTCCTAAAAGTTTCCGAGGACCTGGCAGATGTCTGCCATCCAGGCTCACTCCTTGGTAAAGAATTGGGGAGGCTTACTCCCACTACGCGGCCCATGTTGGAGTTGGTATTCTACTATTGCTCTTCCGGTCGGTGGAATGCTTCAGCAAGGAATAATGGAATAGGCCCCCGGTTGTATTTTGTTGGTTTTCGGAACTGGGGCCATGATTAAGAGGGACGGCCGGGGTCATTCGTATTGTGTCGGTAGAGGTGAAATTCTTGGACCGGCGCAAGACGGACCAAAGCGAAAGCATTTTCCAAGAATGTTTTCATTGTTGGAGGAGGAGGAGGGGGAGGGTTTAGAGGAGGTCGCATAGACCGCCACAGATACCACAACCGAGGAAGGACCCACAATTCTGGGTATAGGTAGGATGTGTGCGGTCCCAGGCTCTGACTCGGTCCCAGCCTCCACCAAATTCACCCAATGTGCCGTCAGGGAGATATGGTGGCCCTGCCCGCCAGTACTTGTCCACGTGTCCGTGGTTAAGTGGACATTCCCAGTAACCGCGTTAGTGAGGGCACAATTGATGTTGCGGGAGACGTGCTGGTGTAGGGCTGGAACGGAACACCGGGAAAGATAGTGGTGACTGGGGACCGCGTAGCGTGAGACCGCCGCTGCCATCATGTTTTTGAAAGCCTCTGTTTCCACAAGCCTGTACGGCAGCATCTCCAGGCTGATCAATTTGGCAATGTGCACGTTTAAAGCTTGAGCGTGCGGGTGCGTGGCGGCGTATTTGCGCTTACGCTAGCGACAGCTGAACGCTGCGCTGAGAGACATTGCTGGATGGGGCCGAGGACAGCGGAGTCTGCTGCTCATCAGAATGTGTCCTTTTCATGGAGTGAGGAGGCTGGGAGGAAGGAGGAGCAGCAGCGAGAGGATTCAGAGTTGCAGCAGTGGATGGCGTAGAAGACTGGGTGGTCGATACATTGCTGGATGCATTTTCTGCTATCCAGCACCTGTTCACACTGCTTATTTTGTAATAAAGGTCTACCACTTGGAACCCCAAAATTGTGATATGAAGCTGGGGACCCCAGAAACTTGCCTCTCTCTTAATCCCGCAGCTGCTGGCTGCGATTCACCTGGACCAGGAACTCGGCCTGTGCCCACAACCTCACTTGGACTTCCGCGTCCTCGCCCGTGTCCACGGCCACGTCCTCTAGGCCTACCCCTACCCCTCAGCATGGTGTATTTTGAATACAGCAGACACAGAGCGGTGTAAAAAATTAGGCAATTATTGGCCTGCACTTGGAGGCTGACAGCAGTACTGTAACGCACACTGTAGGCCGAAAAAATTATACGCTGGCCTGCAGCAAGGCCTAGCTGTCTAATAGTGAGCCACTACAACTCCCAGCAGCCACAACAGTAATGCACATGGTCACAGGTAGCCCTAAGCAGGATTTTTTTTTTTTAAACAGCAGCCTAGATAGCCTGTATCTGTCTTTCCCTCTATCAGCGGCTGTTGCTGTACGCTGTGCGTGAAGTTGACGGGTTGAACGGAGCGGTGTAAAAAATTAGGCAATTATTGGCCTGCACTTGGAGGCTGACCGCGGAACTGTAACGCACACTGCAGGCCAAAAAAATTCTACGCTTGCCTGCAGAAAGGCCAAGCTGGCTCATAGTGAGCCACTAGAACTCACAGCAGCCAGAACAGTAATGCACACGGTGACAGGTAGCCGTAAGCAGGAGCTTTTTTGGGGTACTTGTTGACAGGATTCTACACTACCACTGTCCCTGTCTGACCAGTACTGCCCCTATACTCTGTATAATTGGCTGCAGACTTAGAACGCAATAGTCTGCAGAGCCCAAGAAGAAAAAAAATTTGGTGCTAACTGCTCCTAGCAGCCACAACAGTAATGCACACAGTAAGATGTGGCCCTAAGAAGGACCAATGGGGTTCTTGCAGACGCAGACAGTAGCTTAACACTCTCCCTATAGCACCAGCAGCACTCTTCCTAATCTCTGCCAGCTTGTGTCTGAGGAGAGCAGTGGGCAGGACTGCCTTATATACTCGGCAGTCACTTGATCTCACCAGCCACTCACTGCAGGGGGGTGGGATAGGGCTGGCACGTCACAGGAAGAAGATGTAATGCCTTTCCTGCATTTCTATTGGCCAGAAAATGGCGCAAAACATGCAGGGAAGGAAATGGAATTGACTCGAGTACCGCGTGGTGCTCGTCTCGAGTAACAAGCATCTTGAGTACCCTAATGCTCGAGCGAGCATCAAGCTCGGACGAGTACGTTCGCTCATCTGTATTCTCTATATTTGGGTATTTTCATCAGGAATGTATTTATTCTCCAAGGTTTAGGATGTGAATACTGAGGTCCCAGACAAAGGGTGGTAACACTGGGAGCTTGGTCAGACCACATGCTGTTCCTAATTTAGAAGATGACACAGCGGATAATAGTGCTCTATTTACAAGGCATAAGTCTATCCTGGAAAAGGATCTGTGGCGGGCCGAGTAATACCCTAATACTCGAGCGAGCATCAAGCTCGGACGAGTACGCTCGCTCATCTCTAGCCTGTACGAGACCTCTGAACATTGGTCGGAGCATTTAAATGCCGCTGTTAGAATTGATGGCAGCATTTAAAGGGTTAACAGCTCCGATCAGTGGCGTGACTTATCAGAGCATTTTCGGGAGGGTGTTGGCTGTAAAAAACGGCTGCCACTCACATTGTATGGAGCGTGATAGGCCCGCAATTTCCCTTCATACATACCCCGAACCTGCAGTATGTAACCGTACGTCCTGTAGCTTTAAGGGGTTAAAGAGCAGATAATATCCTAGAGTAAAAAAAGCCACCCTCGCCTCTTCAGTCTCCCTGATCCAGCAAAGATGCCGCGGTGGTCTGTGCATACTGTCGGCCAGCGATGATGTGCTATAACAGCAGAGAATTCCATGCAGGAAAAAGGGTCATCCACGCTTGCTTGCAGAATAAAATATATAATCTTCCTTTATTTAGACATATTTAAAATTGCCAGATATACACATCTCTAAACCAGACGCGTATCGGCTGCACAGAGCCTCCGTCAGTGGTATGATCTGAATAGAGTGTGGGACCAGCTTAAATAGGTGGAACAGAATGAATTATTACAATGACTGTCAGCTGTACAGGTTATAGGGCAAAAGGGAATAACAGCACGTGCTACAGCTAGTCGCCGACCGGAGGAGTCACCTGCTGTTCTTAGTGACATCTTTTTTAAACTACTGGACAACAACTTTACCAGGCAGCACCGAAGCTAGAAGTTAGAACACTCGTAGGCTATGGAGCGCTCCCTTGACTCTGTGTTCTTACTTGGTTGCACACAAAACCTTCAGCAAGAAGCCATCGGGAGGTAAGAAAATGACTCCAGAGTGAGCTGAAAAAGCACAAGCAGCAACACCTCAGTAAGATTGTATGTGTATACCATATATGGGGTGGCGCTATTTAGCTGTTCGCTTCAGGTTGCAGGAGGGGCAGGCGCACCCCTCTGCACATCCGCTCACAGATTACCCCCCATTCCATGGAGCTTACCCTCGTACAGATCTTCTGATGCAGATTCCATGCAGGTTTTTATTCCACAACGCGGATTATAAATCGTTGTGTAGAAACCCGCGTCACATGAACTACGTCACCGATCCCAAGGACTTCTATGGGATGTAAAAGTGACTTGGATTCCAATGTGGATTTTGGTACTGAATCCACACAAACCTTCAGTGTGTTCGAGGTCTTACATTCAGTGCCGGATCCGTCATTATAACTTGTAGCATGTTCATTGTCTTGGATTATATAGCCAGCAGGTGGCGCTCTGACACCAGTATTACTCAGTTATACCTTCAGCCACTTCATGTATCACATATAATCCCTGTACAGTCCGGTATCCGCCTCTTATATGTATATATCACTGAGTATTATGGAAGGGATATAGAGTCTACTATCTGTAACATTCAGTAGCTGGAAGATCCTGTGTGATGTGAACATGCCCTGCGTGCCCAAAAGCTACAGTAAAATGTGCCGATGTGTTGTGCTTAAGCATGTGCAATTGTGCATACGTATCTATAAAGCAGCCTTTATGCAGGTGATTGTCCCATGAACGCTTGTGCAGCTCCTGTACACACAGCACCGACACACAGACACGGCTGCTCAGCTGTAACTCCTTCTGAGTTTCCCTGGTCTGCAGTGTTCTATGGCTGGACGCTACCGGCAGTGATTGGTTGTGTGACATCATTGGTGCAGCCCCGATAGCTTGCGGCAGCTGAGAAGTAACTACTGCACAGTAAGTAGGTTTCCTCTATCCCTGCCCTCAGCCTGTTAGAGCCGTCGCTGTATCCTTGTATTGTCTATAACAAAGCTGCTGACTGATATTATGATTGCTGATCATTACAAATGGAATTACTGGTTAGATGCATTCGCACTGACAGCTTGTGGCCGCTGCGCCGTCCTCCTACACCCCCAATAGCCACCCGTCATATGCAGCGTGCTGTCCTCCAGACACTGCAGAGTATTTGTATCTCATCCTGTTACAGCCCATTGCTGTATCCGTGTATCTGATATGTAACATGGCTGGGGATGTAGATCATACATGCACCCAGGAACTTAAAGATGGTATTATGCATAAAGAAATTACAGCGCCCGAACATGGCAAAGTTTCACCCCGCCAAGGGCCTCAGCCCACACCCTCAGCAATCGTGGGCATAAAGCGGACTTCGATGCTAGCACAGCTGTGAACGTCTCATTAAATTAGTTGCGGTTGCTTTTACCGCTCCAATGACTGGATTAACCAGGAACAAGTTCCACAGGCCCAACCTGGCGCAGTTACATTTCCCCCAGGACATAGGCCTCAGCCCACAACCTCAGCAATCGCGGGCATGAAACGGACTCTGATGCTAGTACAGCAGTGAACGTCTCATTAATGCAGTAACGCTCGTCTTCTTTGGCCCAAACCAGTGTCTCAGATAAGTGTGGTAACACGAGAGCCAATACATGATGCCCAGTGCTGATCCCCCTGACCCCAAGCAGGAGGAGTAGGTGGCCTTACAAGGCCAAGAAACCATGACCAGGACCCGCTGTAGCCTGTGTGGGAAGTATGTGAGCGGGTCCTTGGCCAGGCTCGGTCCCAGCAAACACCTTGTGTGGCCCAAGGTGCCGCGATTGACATAGCAATGGGGAATCCATGTGTCCACACACTGGTCATTCTGTTTGGGTGTCGGATACCTCATCGGCAATGCACGGACATAGAGCGGACTCCGATGCTAGTACAGCTGTGAACATCTTATTAATGCAGTAACGCTCCTCTCCTTTGGCCCAAATGAGTTTCTCAGAAAACTGTGGTAACACGAGAGAAAATACCTGATGCCCAGTGCTGATCCCCTGACCCCAAGCAGGAGGAGGAGGTGGCCTCAGAAGGCCAAGAAAAAATGACCAGGACCCGCAGTAACCTGTGTGGGAAGTATGTGAGTGGGCCCTTGGTCAGGCTCGGTCCCAGCAAACACCTTGTGTGACCCAAGGTGCCGCGACTGACATAACAATGGGAAAATCCATGTGCTCACACACTATTCATTGTGTGTAGGTGTTTGATAGCTCAATCGACACCGCAAGGGGAAAGCCATCTGCACTCTGCACCCTACCAAAGTCAGTCAGTGTCTTTGTGCCGAGCTGAAGGAACACAAAGACAGTAATAAACATGAAGAAATGGCAGACTTTCACTGCACCGAGGACATAGGCCTCTGCACACACCCTCAGCAATTGTGGGCATAGAGCGGACTCCGATGCTAGTACAGCTGTGAATGTCTCATTAATGCAGTAACGCTCCTCTTCTTTGGCCCGAACCAGTGTCTCAGATAACTGTGGTAACACGGGAGAAAATACAAGATGCCCAGTGCTGATCCCCTGACCCCAAGCAGGAGGACGAGGTGGCAATACAAGACCGAGAAACCATAACCAGGACCCGCTATAGTCTATGTGGGAAGCATGTTAGCGGGCCCAGGGTCAGGCTCGGTCCCAGCCTCCACCTTGTGTGACCCAAGGTGCCCTGAGTTACATAGCAATGGGAAATCCATGTGTCCCAACACAGAAAGCTCAACACTACAAGGGGAAGTCTTTGAGTTCCTTGGGCTCGCCTATGCTGTAAGTGCACAAAGATGGTATTCAACAGGAAGAAATCAGAGTGCCCAACCATGCGAGAGTTTCACCCCGCGAAGGAACTTGGCCTCAGCCCACAATTCTGGCCTAGTCAATCACTGTATTAATTGTGCCAGATAGGTAAAACACCGCGATGGGAAGACTTAGTGCACCCATAGTATAGACAGACCCCTGTAACATTCCTGTAAGTATAGGCAGACCCCTGTAACATTTTTTCAGTAACAGTATAAACTGACCCCAGTAACCTTTCTGTAGCAGGAATATAGCAGACCCCTGTAACATTTATGTGGCAGAAGTATTAGCAGACCCCTGTAACATTTATGCGGCAGAAGTATGGGCAGACCCCTTAACATTTATGTAGCAAAAGTTTAGGCAAACCCCAGTAAAATTTATGTAGCAAGAGTATAGGTGAACCCCTGAAAATTGGGGAACCATGACTGTAGGCGAGGGCCAGAAAAATTAGTGTACCAAGAGTACAAATGTACCCCTGAAAAATTGGTCAACCGAGAGGGCAGGTGAAACCCATAAATATTTTATGAAAGATATAGCTCGCTGTTGCTTAATTTGTAACACAGCCTAGAGGCAGCCCTGTTCAAAAAAAATTGGTTCGTGTTAAAGTATCAATACTTTTGAAACTGAAAAATTGGAAAAAATTGTTAGATGAGATTTTTGGGCTGCAGAAAAATTGGCTGTTCAGCGTAATGACATGATGTTTCAGGAGGAGGAGTAGGAGGAGGAGGACTAATATCAGAGACAGATTGACAAAGCTAAATGTCCCTTTTTTTCCGGTGATAGAGAAGAATGCTTTTATCTACGGTTGCAGCGAAAAGAATCTTTAGGTTCCGCTGCTCTCCGCCGGTGGAGAAGAGAAGTCTGGGGAAATTCAGGCTTTGTTCATCTTTATGAGTGTAAGCATGTCGGTAAGGGCAGTTGACAGGCGGGTACGCTTATCCGTGATGATTCTCCAAGCTGCACTAAACACCCTCTCTGACAAGACGCTAGCGGCAGGGCAAGCCAGCACCTCCAGGGCATGCAGCGCAAGTTCATGCCACGTGTCCAACTTTGACACCCAATAGTTGTATGGAACAGAGGCATTATGGAGGACGGTGGTAGGATCGGCTACGTACTCCCTCACCATCTTTTTACAGTGCTCCCTCCGACTTAGCCTTGACTGGGGAGTGGTGACGCAGTCTTGCTGGGGAGCCATAAAGCTGGCAAAGGCCTTGGAGAGTGTCCCCCTGCCTGCGCTAAACATGCTGCCTGATCTCCGTGCCTCCCCTGCTACTTGGCCCTCAGATCTGCGCCTTCTGCCACTAGCGCTGTCAGATGGGAAGTTTAGCATCACTTTGTCCACCAGGGCCCTGTGGTATTGCATCACTCTCGTACCCCTTTCCTCTTCGTGAATGAGAATGGAAAGGTTCTCCTTGTACCGTGGGTCGAGAAGGGTGTACACCCAGTATTTCGTGTTGGCCAGAATGCGTCTAACGCGAGGGTCACAACAAAGGCAGCCTAACATGAAGTCAGCCATGTGTGCCAGGGTGCCAGTACGCAAGACATCGCTGTCCTCACTAGGAAGATGACTTTCAGGATCCTCCTCCACAGCCCATACACGCTGAACAGATGAGAGGCAAGCAGCATGGGTACCCTCTGCAGTGTGCCCAGCTGTCTCTTCCCCCTCTGCCTGCTCCTCCTCCTGCTCCTTCCCCTCCTCCTCCAAAACACGCTGAGATATAGACATGAGGGTGGTCTGGCTATCAAGCGACATACTGTCATCCCCGGCTCCTGTTCCAACCGCAAACCGTCAGCCTTTATGCCTTGCAGCGAACTTCTCAGCAGGCATAGCAGCGGGATGGTAACGCTAATGATTGCAGCATCGCCGCTCACCATCTGGGTAGACTCAAAGTTTCCGAGGACCTGGCAGATGTCTGCCATCCAGGCCCACTCCTCGGTAAAGAATTGGGGAGGCTGACTAACACTATGCCGCCCATGTTGGAGTTGGTATTCCACTATTGCTCTACGCTGCTCATAGAGCCTGGCCAACATGTGCAGCGTAGAATTCCACTCTGTGGGCACGTTGCACAGCAGTCGGTGCGCTGACAGATTAAACCGATGTTGCAGGGTCCTCAGGGTGGCAGCGTCCGTGGTGGACTTGCAGAAATGTGCGCACACGCGGTGCACCTTGCCGAGCAGGTCAAACAAGTACGAGTAGTTTTTCAGAAACTGCTGAACCACCAGATTGAAGACGTGGGCCAGGCATGGCACATGTGTGAGGCTGCCGAGCTGCAGAACCGCCACCAGGTTACGGCCGTTGTCACACACGACCATGCCAGGTTGGAGGCTCAGCGGCGAATGCCAGAGGTCGGTCTGCTCTGTCAGACCCTGCAACAGTTCAGGGGCCGTGTGTCTCTTGTCACCTAAGCTGAGTAGTTTCAGCACTGCCTGCTGACGCTTGCCCACCGCTGTGCTGCCGCGCCACACCGACTGCTGGCGACGTGCTGCTCACTCTTAATTGAGAGGTAGAGGTTGCGTGGGAGTAGGGGGAGGGTTTAGAGGAGGTGGCATAGACCGCCGCAGATACCAGCACCGAGCTAGGACCCGCTATTCTGGGTGTGGGTAGGACGTGAGCAGTCCCAGGCTCTGACTTGGTCCCAGCCTCCACTAAATTAACCCAATGTGCCGTCAGGGAGATATAGTGGCCCTGCCCGCCAGTACTTGTCCACATGTCTGTGGTTAAGCGGACCTTCCCAGTAACCGCGTTGAGGGCACGATTTATTTTGCGGGAGACGTGCTGGTGTAGGGCTGGGATGGCACACCGGGAAAAATAGTTGCGACTGGGGACCGAGTAGCGCGGGACCGCCGCCGCCATCATGTTTTTGAAAGCCTCCGTTTCCACAAGCTTGTATGGCAGCATTTCCAGGCTGATTAATTTGGTAATGTGCACGTTTAATGCTTGTACGTGCGGGTGCGTGGCAGCGTATTTGCGCTTTTGCTCTAACTCTTGTGCTAGCGACAGCTGAACGCTGCGCTGAGAGACATTGCTGGATGGGGTTGAGGACAGTGGAGGTGAGGGTGTGGGTGCAGGCCGGGAGGCACTCGTGCCTGTGTCCTGAGAGGGGGTTGGATCTGAGTGACAGGTTGGGGCACAGGGAAGGAGGCAGTGGTGTGACCCGGAGGCGGTGAACGGCCTTCGTCCCACCTTGTGGGGTGCTTGGCCATCATATGCCTGCGCATGCTGGTTGTGGTGAGGCTGGTAGTGGTGGCTCCCCGGCTGATCTTGGTGTGACACAGGTTGCACACCATTGTTCGTCGGTCGTCCGCACTCTCACTGAAAAACATCCACACCTTTGAACACCTAGCCCTCTGCACGGAGGCTTGGCGCGAGGGGGTGCTTTGGGAAACAGTTTGGGGATTCTTCGTTCTGGCCCTGCCTCTACCCCTAGCCACCCCACTGCCTCTTCCAACTTGTCCTGCTGCTGCACTTGCCTCCCGCTCTGAAGACCTGTCCTCAGTAGGCTTAGCAAACCAGGTGGGGTCAGTCACCTCATCGTCCAGCTGCTCTTCCTCTGAATCCTCTGTGTGCTCCTCCCTTGGACTTACTGCCCTTACTACTACCTCACTGATAGACAACTGTGTCTCATCATCATCATCCTCCTCACCCACTGAAAGCTCGTGAGACAGTTGCCGGAAGTCCCCAGCCTCATCACCCGGACCCTGGGAACTTTCCAAAGGTTGGGCATCGGTCACGACAAACTCCTCAGGTGAGAGAGGAACCATTTTTTCCCACTCAAGGCAGGGATCCGAGAACAGTTCCTGGGAGTCTGCCTGCTCATCAGAATATGTCATTTTCATGGAGTGAGGAGGCTGGGAGAAAGGAGGAGCAGCAGCCAGTGGATTCAGAATTGCAGCAGTGGACTGCATAGAAGACTGGGTGGCCAATACATTACTGAATGCATTTTCTGCCATCCACGACAGGACCTGCTCACACTGCTCTGTTTGTAATAAAGGTCTACCACGTGGACCCATAAATTGTGATATGAAGCAGGGGACCCCAGAAACTTGCCTCTCTCCTAATCCCGCAGCAGCCGGCTGTGATTCACCTGCACCAGTAACTCAGCCTGTGCCCACACCCTCACTTGGACCTCCGCGTCCTCTTCCACATCCACGACTCCTACCCCTACCCCTCATCATGGCGAATTACGAATAGAGCAGGGGCCAAATAAATTACCCCACGGTACAGCACTGACAACTGGGCCTTAATTCACCGCACACAGAGAATTGTAGATAGCGGAGGCTCTATGCTGTGACTAGGAAAAAAGTAACCTGCTGTCTCGCACTGCTACCTAGGGGTAATTTACTGCTCGCAGAGACTTGTAGATTATAGAGGCTGTGTGGATTGGGAGAAGACTGTAAAGGCAGTGGATAGTGCTGGTAACTGCGGCGATCTCAACCCCACCAACGGAAATGTTATTGTGGGACGTTCTACACAGCGGCTGAGCTGAAATTCTCAGTAGTGGCCCCGGTAATATTACAGTACTGTTTAGTGGTGAGACCGCGGTTTAATTCATTGCAGCCGGAGAACGGTATAAATAATTATGGAATTATTTCCGTTCACTTTCACGCTGAGAGTGGTATTGTAACGCAAACTCTAGCCAGAAAAAAATTATATGGAAGGCTGCAATTAGGCCTAGCTGCGTAATACTGAAGCACTACAACTCCCAGCAGCCACCCTGTAAAATGCACACGGTCAGATGCAGCCCAATGAAGGAGCTTTTGTTTTTTTTTTTAAAAAAGAATACAGGCTGTATAGTGTATATCACTTTCCCTCTATAAGTGGCTGTGTAGGCCCTACGCTCTTCGTATAATTCACTGCAGACACAGAGCGGTGTAAATAATTATGGAATTATTTGCGTACACTTTCACGCTGAGAGCGGTATTGTAACGCAAACTCCACCCAGAAACAAATTGTATGGAAGGCTGCAAACAGGCTTAGCTGCGTAATACTGAAGCACTACAACTCCCAGCAGCCACCCAGTAAAATGACCACGGTCAGAGGTAGCCCTAAGAAAGACCGTTGGGGTTCTTGTAGACAGGATCCTACACTACCACTGTCCCTATCTCAGCAGCACTTTCCCTATACTCTGTATTACAGACTGCAGACTGAGAACGCTATAGCTGTAATAGCCTGCACAGCCCGAGATGAAAAAAAAAAAATCGTGCAAAACTGCTCCCAGCCAGCCACAACAGTAATGCACACAGTCAGATGTGGCCCTAAGAAGGACCGTTGGGGTTCTTGAAGACAGGATCCTACACTAACACTTTCCCTATCTCGTCAGCAGCACTTTCCCTAACCTCTGCCAGCATGTGTCTATGGTGAGCCGCGGGCGGGACTGCTTTAAGTATTCGGTGGTCACTTGATCTCGCCAGCCACTCACTGCAGGGGGGTGGGATAGGGCTGGCACGTCACAGGAGGAAGTTGTAATGCCTTCCCTGCATGCCTATTGGCTAGAAAATGGCGCTAAACATGCGGGGAAGGAAATGGAATTGAATTGAGTAGTGGTGCTCGTCTCGAGTAATGAGCATCTGGAGCACCCTGATGCTCGAACGAGCATCAAGCTCGGACGAGTGTGCTCGCTCATCTCTAATAATAATAACTAGAGATGAGCGAACGTACTCGGATAAGCACTACTCGTCCAAGTAATGTGCTTTATCCGAGTACCTCCCCGCTCGTGCTGAAAGATTCGGGACGCGCTGCGGAGCGGGGAGAGCGGGGAGGAACGGAGGGGAGATCTTTCTCTCCTTCTCTCCCGCCAGCTCTGCCCCGCTCCCCGCTGCGACTTACCTGTCAGCAGCGGAGCGTCCCGAATCTTTCAAGACGAGTACAGCGGTACTCGGATAAAGCACATTACTCGGACGAGTAGTGCTTATCAGAGTACGTTCGCTCATCTCTAATAATAACCTAACTCCTTTCCAGGGCAATTTATACAGATGAACCAGGAAGAAAGTAGGTAAATTCTGATGCCAAGACTCAATAGCAGAGAGGACGGGTTAGCCGCTAATATGCTATCTGCCTGTCCAACAAGACGACTTACCGTACTTCAAGTCGTGTGAGAGTTTCCTCAAAAATGTCAGAGAAACTTGTGGGTAGATCATTTCAGCCATTTCCAGACAATTCTTCATCCAAAGATGTTTACTCAACCTACAGTTGGGACTTACCTAAGCCTACTTAAAATCAATCATACCATTCTAACCTAAGGAAGCGTGATTTATAAGGTACTTGCTAAGAAAAATAGGTTTATCTGTGTCACATTGTGCTCCTGGGACCTGTAGTACTTTGGGTTTCCAGAATCACACTGCTGTAGGTATAGGTGATTTGGCTGGCTGATGGTGTGGAGCTCTCCAGCCAGCCAATCACCATCATGATGCACACATAAATATCAGCCTCTTACTAGCGGGTGCTGGTCATTTATCCACTATCCTTTTCCAATTCAGTGCTTGGTGTTATGCATGTTGCTATTTTGACGTTGCTTTCACTGAAGATGGTCTGCACACCTGATCTTCTATCTGCAGGTTCTGTGGCCCCTCCTCCCTTCCCTTTTATCAGATGTGGCCTCCAGACATCTGATGTCCTATACATTGTGTGGTGGGTGATATCTGAAATGTTCCTCTTACGTCAGTTTGGTGTCTGACGCTCTTGCCCCTTTCTTGATGTGTGAACACTTAAACTAACTCCTGTTTTATTTGTTAGGCCAACTACCCGTGTCTGCCGCCCTCTCGCTATTTTGGGCAGATGCAGGCTTTGCTCTGCTCCTTCTATATGAATGGATTCTTAGCTGTGTACTTTCCATTGGCACTGCAGGAGGTAATCCTCCCCAGCGCTCCCAGCCCAGCTGCAGGGTAACAGGCTATTGCCCACCTATTTAGTGGAGCTGGAGATTCTCCTCCTTTGCCTGAGTGTTGGTGTTTATGACTTCTGTGTTCGCCCTGATTCCTTTTACCAGGGTGTTTGTTCTCTGCCTGCCCAGACATTGCACCAGATTCTGTTTACAGTTTGGCCTGCTTTGCGGAGCTTTGCACCGGTGCCTCTGACCTCCATGGATCAGCTGCCAACCACACCAGGACTACTCCAGGAAGTAGCAGTCTGCTCGGTTTCCTACAGTAAATTCTAGATCCCTGTACAGTGGTTAAAGAGTGAATACCGGGGAACCATCAGGATAATGCCCTTAGGATTAGCCCAGGCCAAGGCCAAACTGGTTGGTTGGCACAGTGGGTCCACACTCATTGTCCATAACATATTTCTGCATGCATGATATTCTGAGTGGGGTTTTCCTCTGTGAGGTGAGCAGAGTTCATGTGGTAATAATCACTTCTTCAGTGTGGTCTGAAGGAGTGGACTGCTCTTGGTGTGTACAATGACATGTTCTGTGTGGTGTTCCCTCTGTGTTGCAGTCACTTGGTGTGAACAAGGTCGTGTTCTGTGTATGTCTGTAGGTGTTGACTACACTTGGTGTGAATTGTCCTGCTCAGTGTGTGTTTTGTTGTATCTCCCCTGCCTGCTGTTCCTGTCTGTTACCATCTTGGATGAGCTGAGCCCCTAGGTTCCAATGTGGAGCCATCCCTAAAATAAAAAAATAAATAAATCTTGGTATTTGTATAGCGCCAACTTATTTCACAGCGCTTTCGGGTAATTATTACTCCCCACCAAGCTGGATTCTCATTTTACCGACCTCAGAAGGATGGAAGGCTGAGTCAACCTTGAGCCGGCTACCTAAATCATGCGGGGATTGAACTTCAGGTCGTAGGCGAGAGATTACACTCTGCACCACATGAGGCTCTTATTGAGACAATCTCCCCGATTAAGACAATCGCCCCATTTTCAGGCAAGGTTCCCTAGGGACTCACAAGACACCGAAGACCCGTGATGTGGGCTTATGAGGTTACATATTCTGGCCAAAATACAAACCAATATCTCTTACTTATTAGCAATTCCAGCTGCCTATGTGGGTTTGTACTATAGGTAAATGTTTTGGTGTCTGTTGTTGTTTGTATGCATGTTTGATTTTTGTATGTTATTGGTGTTAGAGTGCATATTCTTTCCCTCCTGTTTTATTTGGGTTACGTTCATCTAGGTCATTGTTCCCATGGCTTGCACAGATATAACAATCAGAGGTAGACACCTGAACAAAAGGTGCCTATACCTGTATAGCAGTGTTTCGTAACTCTAGTCCTCAGGACCCCCAAACAGGCCATGTTTTCACGGTATCCTATAGGAAGAACACATGTGGCAATGTCTGAGGAACTGATAATTAGATCACCTGTACAATACTGAGGAAATCCTGAAAACATGACCTGTTTGGGGGTCCTGAGGACTGGAGTTGAGAAACACTGCTGTATAGTGTCCATCTTCATAAATAGTGTGAACAAGGAAGGCTTTTAGCAGAGAAAACCCATATTGAGGAGTGATGCAACATATTCCACAGGATGGATTTGAGAAAGCCTAAGGTAAGACTTTAGCTAAAGACCCTTTGACAAAGTGGTTCATAATGGCTATTCAGAGACTGAAGACAGCTAAATCAACCCTTTCCCAAAATTGAAAGCTATGTGAGCACTCCTAACCTTTACAGGAAACTGACTTGCTATTCCTATCAGGAAAGGTGGAGATCCTGGTGTCACTTACCTCAGCCAAACGGATCACTGATCTATGGGCCTTGACTGTCAAAGAGCCTTATTTATCCTTCCATGAGGATAAAGTGATATTAAGGACTCTGGGTTTTTTTCAGGCCCAATTGGTTATTTTTTCTCAATATGAATCAGGTTATTGTCCTGACGGCCTTCTGTGCTGAACCTACCTGAGAGGAAGAAAGGTGCTCATAGACACCAGATGTGGGGCACTGTCTGAGAATACACCTATCACAGCTGAGAGTTTGGACCGATCAGTTGTCTGTGCTCACACAGATCCCAAAGAAAGGGAGAAATCACCCCAGCCCATCATATCTAGGTGACCGAGAGACCCTGTTATCACTTCATATAAAAGTGAAGGTCTCCGTCTAGAAGGCGTCAGACTCGCTATACCAGAGTCACAGCAACATCAGGGGCAGAAGGTGCGGCATCTGGCTGAGAGCATCGGCACATGGAGCACACAACACACCTTCTGTGTAAGAAGAACCTCTCTATGGAGAAGACTTTTCCTCCTGTCCTTCAGTTTTTATTTCTGGTCCTTGCCACCCCTAATAAATCCTGCTCTCCCCCCGTATGTATATGGCTGCTGTGTGAGGATACCCAAGGAAGCCAGAAGTTATTATGCTATACTTCTTTCCTGGTGATCTAACAGCAGCACATATCTACCCAACCAATACAGTATTTTTCTCTACATCTCTTTGTAGAATTTAAAAACAGACAAGGGGGAGGAGCTAAAGTCCTTCTTCTTATAGGGTTTGTACAAAATTTGAATTAACTCTCCAAAGCATGCGGTAGGGGAATAAATCCCCATGTCTATATGTGCTGCTGTCAGGGCTACAGGAAAGAAGAACAGCATAATAAATTCTACCTGTCTGCAGAGTAATATTGACTGTAACAGGTCAGTGTAATGTAAGTATGAAGTCAGTTGTAAACACGCAGAGCACACGGATGTGAGAACCAGTCCGTCTGGGTAAGCCCTTTATAGATTCCTCTATGAGCTTCACACATCAGCAGTCCTCCTATTACTCCTCTTCTAGACTCCTGACTGCTACATTGTAACAAACTGCTGCTGTGTGAGCCAGACAACGTGATGGCTTCTCAGCCTCTGAATGTCAATGTTTTCATTATCTGATAGCAAGCAGAGATCTTGAAATCAGTGAAGAAAGACAAAACATATCATGAAGTTGTAAAAGCTTTATTTCCATAAGATTCACAACTTCTTGTAGATCCGTGTAGATACAGGCGGATACTTTCTCATCTTAGACTTAGTTATTTGCTGTTTGGCTACTTGCAGAAGTAACGGGTATTCCGATCCCTCTGACATGTAAGTCCTCTCGCACACGGGCAGTAATCCGGGTAGAGCCCATTAATAATCTGAAGAAAGAGATGATAGGGTTAATGAAGACACTTGTGACTCCTAACCACATCTGCATGACTTTAGTCCATGTAGACGGACTGATGCCGCTGTGGGGCGTCTTACATCAGAGTTTGTGTTTTTAACGCACAAATGTCATCTGATTGCAATCAGTGTTTTTAATGGGGGAGAAAAAAACGGAAGGCGGTCAAGATGATGTCATTTAAACCTCCCATTAAAGTCAATGGGTGCGTAAATAAAACAGAAGTTACTCCCTCGCCGTACAGGGGCGTTTATTTTAAATACATTCATTGATTTTAATGTGCGATTCTGGTCCGAGAATCAAAAAATAAAGACTTGATAAAGACTGCTAAAGTCGGAGCGTCGCCTGCTGTATGGAGCAATAACACTTTATATTCCTTCGCTCCACCATTGATGCTGCCATTTGCTTCTCCACTGGATGTACTATGCTGGGGACTAAGGATCCGAGGTCCCTTAAGTGGCTGTTGCATCACATCTCTTCCGTGGCCTCTTTTTTGTGCATACGGAGGGGTGCTGGGGGACTTTCTTTTTGTTACATAGAATCAAAAAATAAGACATTCAACCTGTTAAAATGAATATAAAAAAAACCGCACATAAATAAACTCATCGCCTTTAAGGACTCACGCGGGCGTACGCAGTATTAGTCCATGAAGAGCGCACCGTTGTTTCCGCCCGTGTATGTTGGATGCTTTTGCACGTTTCTCTGCTTGCATGTTGCGTCTGTATTCACTGTGGTTTCCAGATGCGCAAAAAAACAAAACGCAAGAAAGATGAACTGATGTCATTTTTTCCGCACTTCCTTGCAACAAGTTTAAAAAACGCTCTTTCCTGGTGATTTTGGTCTGTAAATCGGGGTGACAGCAGGACATCCGCATCACATATCTACATCTGACTCCACCCATGCAGATCAGCCGTGTTGTGCGGACAGGGGATACGGCGGTGTGAATGGGCCTGATTGCTCCAAGTTTTGTCCAAATTCTGTCAGTTTCACACTTGAGCATTAACCTCCTCCGTGTGAATAATATCGCGGCTCCTCAGCGCAGGTTTTGGCCGCGCAGCTTGTAGAGACGGAACACGAGGTTGTAGGGGGCGACAAAGATTGTGGTAATTTATAGTAGAGGCTCCTGTCACCTCACTGCTGCAGGTACAAGTACCTGAGTGTGTAGGTATTCATACACTGCCAGGAGGAGTAACAGAGGAACCGCAGCATGTAGAGCTCTAAGATAAGAGGCTGCAGGAGGCTTATTTGTGGGCAAAGCAAATATTTAGTAAAGCCGACAATGAAGGGAAATAACCGTATTTGTGCTATTAGGAGTGGAGGCTGAAGAATCACCACATGTTCTATTTACGTGTCGCATGAGAACAGGACATGTAATCTGTGGTGCCCGCACATCACACAACACACGGATGGGACGCCCATGTGATGGGAGCGGCACCTGGGAATTCTGTACACAACGAAGGGAGAAGCAAATAGATCAGCCGCTTACAGATACTCACCAGAGGGCTGCAGGTCGCATTTTCTGCTGCTCTTGGTTCACATCTACTTATATCAGTACCGTTCAGTAAGAATCTCTGACGACAACACCCACTGTCACATGCTGCACTTAGAGAACAGAAATCTCCATTGCTCTAAATATAAAAGAGAGACATAAATGTGATGTGATTGGAATTCTCTTTGTTTGTCTCGTTGTTCTCCTTCCTGAGATCGGCCACAATTATTACTTCACACCGGAAGGAGAGGCTGTTAGGGACAGTTCAGGCGGTTGTTCCCCATCTGTGCTGTCCGTGTATTTCACGGCACACGGACCCATATATGACAATCAGGCTCTTCACATGAGCGTTATTTCACGTGGATCCTGCCCTGTTCCGGTCCGTGTCATGGATGAGCAGGATATGTAATGTCCGCTACCCGCCGCTCGGACATCACATGGACGTACATCCGCGTGCGGTCCGCTGCGAGTTGGGCCCTAGATTGTCACACACAACTCACAAACATCCTACCAATATATGTAGCAAGGTCTGCAGCACACCAAAAGCGTGAATGCCAAATAGGCTGAGGCAATAATAAAAGTATGCAAAAGCCAGCAGGAGGACAGAACCCCGAACCTCTGTAGGGGTCATCCAATGCAGTGATCAGCGAGTGGCAGCATGAATGGCGCAAATATTAAAACTCTCTTTATTCCTCCACTAAAATTGCGCCGATTCGACGGCCTTGGTCTTTGCCGAGCTCCATGTATGCCGCCACTCGCTGATTACTACATGGGATACCTCACAAGCATCCGTCTGAGCGCACACTTAGACCTCTATCATTTAGTGTTATGGACTTCTTTTCCTATAGAGGTTCTGTTGGGAACAACGCCTCCATAAACAGGAATAAGGCGCGATCACACGGGCTTTGTGGCGATTTTTTTATAGCGCAAAAGTCAATAGTACCTTTTAATGTTAAAAACACATCGCATGAAAATAACAATTTTGTGCTTTGCGATGCAATAAAAAGGAGGCTCCATAGGGAAACACGGGAGGTTTAAAAAAACAAGAAATATATTTTTTAATGCAACATCGCAGAGTGAAAACCTTCCTAATATGAAGGAAACCATTGAAAATCATTGATTTCATAATTCTGCTATTTTACTCGCTCTCGCGTTGCACTGAAATCGTGCGATTTTATCGCCCATGAGAAACCCCACTAAGAGCTGTATGAGAACGGTACCCGGATTATTTTGTCAGTGCTTATAGCTCTACTCTTACTAGATGGGGTCTCTAATAAAGGTGCATTCGGTGCATAGTTATAACCCAATGGGATTGGAGGAGAGATGCCTGTATATGGGGGTCATGGAGTAATGCTTCCCTCCAGCTGCTCCTCCGCCATTGTAAAACATAAGAGAAATACTCGGGGGCCGGACCCTGATGAGAGATGGCGGTGCTACATGGGTGGATGGTCCTAAGGAGCGCAGAGAGTATGGCGCCATATGGTACTGTGAAGTAAAGGAAATCTTTACTAAAAGGGCATTTCATGTTGTCTTGACAGCTCTATACGGGGGGTTATTTAGTCCCCATATGGTGATATTAGAAGCTATATGGGGGGTTATTTGGTCCCCATATGGTGATATTGAAGCTATATGGGGGTTATTTAGTCCCCATATGGTGATATTGAAGCTATATGGGGGTTATTTAGTCCCCATATGGTGATATTAGAAGCTATATGGGGGGTTATTTGGTCCCCATATGGTGATATTAGAAGCTATATGGGGGGTCATTTAGTAACGATATGCTGATATTAGAAACTATATGTTTTTTTTTATTACCCACATGATGATATCAGAAGTTACCTGGGGGGTTATTTAGTCCCTATATGGTCATATTAGAAGCTATATGGGGGGTTATTTGGTCCCCATATGGTGATATTAAGAGCTATATGGGGGGTTATTTGGTCCCCATATGGTGATATTGAAGCTATATGGGGGTTATTTAGTCCCCATATGGTGATATTAGAAGCTATATGGGGGTTATTTAGTCCCCATATGGTGATATTAGAAGCTATATGGGGGGTTATTTGGTCCCCATATGGTGATATTAGGAGCTATATGGGGGTTATTTGGTCCCCATATGGTGATATTAGGAGCTATATGGGGGGTTATTTGGTCCCCATAGGGTGATATTAGAAGCTTTATGGGGGGTCATTTAGTAACGATATGCTGATATTAGAAACTATCTGTTTTTTTTTATTACCCACATGATGATATCAGGAGTTACCTGGGGGGTTATTTAGTCCCCATATGGTCATATTAGAAGCTATATGGGGGTTATTTAGTCCCCATATTGTGATATTGGAAGCTATATGGGGGTTATTTAGTCCCCATATAGTGATATTGGAAGCTATATGGGGGCTATTTAGTCCCCATATGGTCATATTAGAAGCTATATGGGGGGTTATTCAGTCCCTATATGGTGATATTAGAAGCTATATGGGGGGTTATTCAGTCCCCATATGGTGATATTAGAAGCTATATGGGGGGTTATTTAGTCCCCATATGGTGATATTAGAAGCTATATGGGGGGTTATTTAGTCCCCATATGGTGATATTAGAAGCTATATTGGGGGTTATTTAGTCCCCATATGGTGATATTAGAAGCTATATGGGGGTTATTTAGTCCCCATATGGGGGTATTAGAAGCTATATGGGGGTTATTTAGTCCCCATATGGGGATATTAGAAGCTATATGGGGGTTATTTAGTCCCCATATGGTGATATTGGAAACTATATGGGGGTTATTTAGTCCCCATATGGTGATATTAGAAGCTATATGGGGGTTATTTAGTCCCCATATGGTGATATTAGAAGCTATATGGGGGTTATTTAGTCCCCATATGGTGATATTAGAAGCTATATGGGGGGTTATTTAGTACCCATATGGTGATATTAGAAGCTATATGGGGGTTATTTAGTCCCCATATGGTGATATTAGAAGCTATATGGGTGTTATTTAGTCCCCATATGGTGATATTAGAAGCTATATGGGGGTTATTTAGTCCCCATATGGTGATATTAGAAGCTATATGGGGGTTATTTATTAGTAAAGCGGGTGAGCATGAAGCGAGAATGTCTGAAGAAAATTAAGACATAGTAGAAATAACGAAAACATGGCCTGATGATAAGTGCGATTGGGCGGTGAATTTACAGGGTTACAATCTCCTCAGAAGTGACCATGAGAACAAGAAATGGGGGGGGGGGGGTATGTTTGTATCTTAAATCCTACTTAATGCCGAGGCTACAAGAAGATATCGGTGTAGAAGATGATCTACTCCTGATCCCTGTTATGTAGGGCCTCCCCATTGGGCCCCCGATCCGGCCCTGTACTTACTTACTCTCTCCACCGCTCAGCAGTGAACACTCTCTTATTTTATTTGCTTTTTGTGTTTTGAATTACTAAACAAAACTTTTACATCCATGTGTCATGTATGATAGATCCAGTCTGTGTCCCAGATGCCAAGTTAGAGCGTTAGCCACAGCTAGATCATAGGCCATGAAGTGTTCCCCGGGCATTGTTCTGGGGCATAGCGCCACCCTGTGCCTTTCTTGATAGAAGAAGCTCAAGTTTTTCATTTTTTCATTTTGTTGTTTTAAGCATTAAGCTGTGAAATCCATATAGGAAATATATGGTGTAAAATGTAACAATTCAAAGCCTGTGTGAATGAGACCTTATACTGAATATGTGGAGGGGAAACCAGGACTGCAGCTGGTAACAGGTACTCACCGGGCCGAGACATTCCTGAGGGTGGCGTTTTGGTCCAGATTCATCAACTGCCCGGCGAGAGGTACTCCTGAAGCAACACCCGCTATTACACTGGTCACTAGAATAACATGCATCTCCATTGTTCTAAAAATACAACAGGGGAAGAAAAGTTTTAGGAATCCATTTATAAGGTCTCACATTTATGTCACATAAAGAAGTGCGCTTTCTAAAAATTACTGACACATCATACGGACACGCGAAAAGTTTTGATCGCTGGGGGTGCAGATGCTGAGACCCGACTGATTGCTAGAATGAAGCAGCTAAAGCCTCATCCCAGCGCTGTCACTGCTGGTTCGCTGAGGATGGGCCTTAGTCTTTATATTGAGCCTGTTTTCAGCCAGATAGCAGGGACAGCACTGATGAGCGCTTTAGCTGACTTGTTCTAGTGATGGGTTGGGGTCTCGGCACTCAGATCCACAGTGTACAAAACTTCTGACAAGTCCATATGTAATGACAAAACTATATGAAATCCCATTTAGGGCCCATTCACACCTGCATTTAGGGCTTCAGCCACAATTCTGTTTCTCTCATTTTTGGAGCAGAAAAGTGAAATTAAAATGGAAATAATCATTTCCATTTTTTTCTTATTGATTTTATTGGGTTTTCAAATTAAAGGAAAACAAACGGATAACTCTATGTTACCGCCATATCATTAGGTTTACATTTTTGTAAAGTTAACAAATAGCGCTGCAGACGTGCCAGTGGGGGAAAAAAAACAACGAAACAGAAGCAGATAGAAAGCTTTCCGTTTTTTGAAAACCAATTGAAATCAAAGAGAAAAAAGGGGAAATTTTATTTACATTTTCAATTTGTTTCTCTGCTCTTACAACAGAATTGTGACTGAAGCCCTAAATGCCGGTGTGAATGGGCCCTCACACCGCTGAAGAGTATTCTCATCCAGGGAAAGCATTCTGCACATTGAGGGTACATTTACACATAGCGGAAATGCTGCATCACCTGACCAGCGGCGCTGTGCCCACTAGAGACTGCCAGATGTAGGGGTACGCTGCAGTGCAAGGAAGTGCGAGGTGAGAGGGAGAACTGTGTGAGCCGCTATGTGTAAACATCCCCTAATTACCACTCAGCCCAGCTGATAGTGGGCAGAGCTGACAGGCACACACTGTGATTTAGGAATGCTCTTTATAACTTGTGTTAATCATCGTGATTGGCTGGGCGATAAAATTGGGTCAATTTTTGCCAAATTGGATTGGATCATCCTGATCTAATTTTTGCAAAAATTGCCAAACTATTAACTTCCTACCTAGAGGAGAGGGGACGGGTGTGCTGGTGCCGTGTGGCTGCCTTGCAGTGCTGGAGATCTAGATTTCCATCAGCAGTGCTGCCCACTGGGCCACCACCACCTCCACTGTTGTTCCAGGGACATTTTGAAGGCCAAATTAGAGAACCCGATTTTTGCTGCCATTGATTTTAATGAAGGTTGGAAGAGGGAGTCTCAATTGGCAATTATTTTTTTAAAATCTGGTCAGTCGGTCACTGCAAAACCAATTACAGTTAAATCTCTAGATTTGTTGGTAATCCGTCTGAAAGCAATCAGCCAAACTTGAAACCAATGAAAGTCGAGGTAATTGTTTCCATAGCAATCAATGTAAATCCAATTAATTTGTTCTAGACATTCCAGAAAACACACCCCGCCTCCCAGTAAGAGATTGCTCTAATTGGCTAAATTATGACTAGCAAGCAGAGGTTTGTTACAAAAGAGTTAAAACAGACAGAAGGAAAGGCAAATAATTATAGTAAAGTAATTGTATTATGATTGAAAAGTATATAGGAGAGGAAAAATGTATTGTATAAGGAGCAGAGTCAGATAATCAGTTACCATAAACCCATCATATAATCTCCATGTAGATACGTGTAATACAGTTACTTTATTGTAATTATTTGCCTTTCCTTCTGTCTGTTTAACTTTTTTGTAACAAACCTCTGCTTGCTAGTCATAACGTGATGCAATTAACTTCTGAACACACCCACCACACCATTCCCCAGTCGTTCCCCTCTTGACAAGCTAGCACACACAGGTGTTGCTTTTTTGACTTTAATTTGTATTCTGTCTATAAATGTTTTGCGTATCTTATACCTCAGAGCTGTTGACAAAGGCTATCGTAGCCGAAATGCGTTCAGCGCGGACCTGTGAGCTGTATGCTTTCTATTCAATAAAGGACATATTTTTTTAATGGTAGCAGCTCCTCTCCACTTCTACTTTTCTCAACTGGTCACTAAGGGGTAAAGATACAGGGCACCTACTTACCCTGATCAACCAAGTCCCTTGGCAAGACTCCAATATATGATGCACACTAGACCTTAAAGGGGTTGTCCTGCGGCAGCAAGTGGGTCTATACACTTCTGTATGGCCATATTAATGCACTTTGTAATGTACATTGTGCATTAATTATGAGCCATACAGAAGTTATAAAAAGTTTTTCACTTACCTGCTCCGCTGCTGGCGTCCTCGTCTCCATGGAGCCCGCCTAATTTTCGCCGTCTAAAATGGTTGAATGGCCAAATTAGACGCGCTTGCGCAGTCGGGGTCTTCTGCTTTCTTCAATGGGGCTCCGTGTAGCTCCGTGTAGCTCCGCCCCGTCACGTGCCGATTCCAGCCAATCAGGAGGCTGGAATCGGCAATGGACCGCACAGAAGAGCTGCGGTCCACGGAGGAAGAGGATCCCGGCGGCCATCTTCAGCCGGTAAGTATGGAAGTCACCGGAGCGCGGGGATTAAGGTAAGCGCTGAGTGGTTTTTTTTTTACGTCCCTGCATCGGGGTTGTCTCGCGCCGAATGGGGGGGGGGGGGGGGGTTTGAAAAAAAAAAAAACCCGTTTCGGCGCGGGACAACCCCTTTAAGTCTCTCTACTCTAATATCCCAAATGATCTAGGGATTAAGGCAGTTGAACACTTTCTGAGTGGAGATTTTTTAACACCGCACCAACAAAAACTTTTTATTTACCAAGTTTGCACCCAGCTATGCCAACCTTTTTCTGGGTGCATCTGAAGAAAGTAATTTTAATGATTCCTGCATTGTATTTTTTAGGGGATTTATTGACAATATCTTATTGACCAGGAATGGGGACTTGGAGGATTTAGCATCTTTTATTGTTAATTTGAATAAAAACAACTGACCTTGGGTTTTCTGGTACTATGAACCCTGTTAGTGCGGCCTTCTTAGACTTGGAATTATTTATTCCTAAAGGTAACATCCAAACTAAACCCCATTTTAAGCCCATTGATTTAAATAGTTACCGAAACTCTTGCAGCGAAGAACTGGAAAACTAATATCCAGTATGAACTGTTTAAATGGATTAAGAGAAACTGTTCTTCTACCCGAACGCACAGTGAACAGGCCAAAATCAGGAAAACAAGATTTAAGAATAAGGGGTATCCTAAAACACGTATTGCATCGGCATATACAAAAGTCCTGGAAGAAGATCACCATGGTGACAAAAATAGAAAAGACATGATTCCGAAGAAAAATGACTTTAGTTTGAAAACTCTGTTCATTCCCCGCTACAACTCCCAGCATGCCTCTATAAAAAACATAGAAAATGTACTTTAAAATGCGCCTCACTTGCAGTTTAAAAATGCTTTTGTAGCTAAATGAAAGGTGGACTTACCCGGTGCCAGAAGGGTTAATCCGGTGGTGAAGGAGTTAACCCCTCTGCACCTGTTGTCCACGTTAGCCTTCAGCAGGTTTCTTGCTTCTCCATGTTTCTTTTTTGGAGTGGCGTCCAGGGATATCCTTTCACCGTGTTTGCAAGCACGGTCGGGCTGGATAACTTAGTATAAAAGTAAAAAAGAAAAACTATCCCGCGCCTTGGCAGAAAACCAATCTTTTTTTATTCTTTAAAACAACGCGTTTCAACACAATATGTGTCTTTTTCAAGTTCATACAGACATTTTCATATATGCTGCCTTATATAGTGTGGAATAACATGTATGTGTGGCTCACTCCCCAATTATCTAGGGGTGTGGTTTTTTGTTTTTTTTTTCAATTAGGGTACTTTATTGTTCCCTTGTCTGTCCACGGAGCTCTTTTGGAATGCATTGCATTCCATAGATTTTTTTTTTTTTTCATTAACCTTTATTGTTTTCGTTTTAATTGTCTCTCCTATTCACACCATAATCCAGTTCTGTTTTTAAAAATTTTTCATATAAAATTATTATCTAGGATTACTATCTATTCATTTTACTATATTCTACATAAAAACTTTTTATTTTTTATTGTGTATTTTTAATAATTTTTTTTATCTAATTCCCATGTAAGTGCATTTATTTTGTTAAAATTTCTCCAGTACTTCATTTAATCCTTCTGGCATTAAGGTGTTCAGATGGTAGATCCAGTACATTTCTTTTCTTCTCAGTTTCATTATTGAGTTTTGTTTTATGGTTTCTAACGGAATTAGTTTTAATTTTTCACTGTTTTTATTGTGTTTTTCTTGGAAATGTTTAGATATACTGTGTTTTTCGTACCCCCTTTTTATGTTATATCGATGTTGATTAATCCTTATATTCAGGCTATTAGTGGTTCTTCCAACATAACGCAAGCCGCAAGGGCATTCTAATAGATAGAGGATATTTTTACTTTTACATGTCATTTTTTCTATTTTTTCCTCACCTTTTTGTACATAGTTTTGTTTATGACATATATGTGTACAGCATTTACATTTCTTGCTGTTACATTTGAAACCACCTGTTATTGTTTTATTTTTCTCTTTAAATGGATTGTTTTTTTCTTTTTTATTTAGAGGATTTGATGGAGCTAAACTATTACCTATCGTTCTATTTTTTCTAAAAATAATTCTAGGGTTTTTTTCTAGTGTTTTACCGAGATAGGGGTCATTTTTTAAAAGGGACCAGTTTTTTTGTATGATATTTTTTATGTAATTGTGGTCTGTACTAAATTTTGTAATAAAAATATTATTGCTGTAGGTGTTTTGTTTTATGTTTATTTTGTTTATTGTTTTTTCACTTTTTTTGGTTTTTTGATAAGCATCTTTTAGTAATTGCTTTGGGTAATTTTTTTTTTTTAAAACGGTGAATTATGTTTTTTGCTTGATTTTCAAAGATATCTTTTTCACTGCAGTTTCTGTAAACTCGTCGTAATTGACTGTAAGGTATGTTGTTTTTCCATTTTTTGTGATGGCAGCTGTTGTATTGTAGATAACTGTTTTTGTTTACCTTTTTAAAATGAGTTTTTGTATTTATGATATTATTTTTAATGTATAAAACTAGATCTAAGAAAATTATTTCTTTATTGTTAATGGTGGACGTGAATTTTAGATTTTTTTCGTTTTTATTGATATTAATGATGAAATTTTCTAGTTCTAGTTTTGAACCTTTCCAGATTATTAGTATGTCGTCAATGTAACGACCATGGTATACTATATTATTATTTTTGAATTTTCGGCCTCGAATTGTCCCATATATAGATTAGCGAATGTCGGAGCAAATTTGCTCCCCATCGCTGTTCCGGTTGTCTGAAAATAAAAATTTTTAAAAAAAGAAAAATAATTATTTTTTAATGCAAAGATTATGAATTTTAATAAATGCTTTTTTTTGAGACTGTGGCATGAGTGGGTCATTGTTTATGAACCACTCAATTGCTTCTACCCCTAATTCGTGTGGTATACTTGTGTACAACGATTCTACATCAAGTGAGCACCACGTGTATTCTTCTTTCCATTCAATTTTTTGTATAGTATCTATTATTTGGCTGGAGTCTTTAATATAAGTAGGGAGGCTAATGACATATTTTTGTAAGATTTTGTCTATATATTCCGCTAAGCGGCTAGTTACTGAATTTATTCCTGATATTATAGGTCTACTGGGGGGATGTTGGAAGAACCACTAATAGCCTGAATATAAGGATTAATCAACATCGATATAACATAAAAAGGGGGTACGAAAAACACAGTATATCTAAACATTTCCAAGAAAAACACAATAAAAACAGTGAAAAATTAAAACTAATTCCGTTAGAAACCATAAAACAAAACTCAATAATGAAACTGAGAAGAAAAGAAATGTACTGGATCTACCATCTGAACACCTTAATGCCAGAAGGATTAAATGAAGTACTGGAGAAATTTTAACAAAATAAATGCACTTACATGGGAATTAGATAAAAAAAATTATAAAAAATACACAATAAAAAATAAAAAGTTTTATGTAGAATATAGTAAAATGAATAGATAGTAATCCTAGATAATAATTTTATATGAAAAATTTTTAAAAACAGAACTGGATTATGGTGTGAATAGGAGAGACAATTAAAACGAAAACAATAAAGGTTAATGAAAAAAAAAAAAAATCTATGGAATGCAATGCATTCCAAAAGAGCTCCGTGGACAGACAAGGGAACAATAAAGTACCCTAATTGAAAAAAAAAAAAAAAAACCACACCCCTAGATAATTGGGGAGTGAGCCACACATACATGTTATTCCACACTATATAAGGCAGCATATATGAAAATGTCTGTATGAACTTGAAAAAGACACATATTGTGTTGAAACGCGTTGTTTTAAAGAATAAAAAAAGATTGGTTTTCTGCCAAGGCGCGGGATAGTTTTTCTTTTTTACTTCTATAAAAAACATGCTTTTTAAGCAATGTGGAATCCTAAAAGGAGACCCCTTTTTACTTAACGATACCCCAGATAACCCTAAAGTTGCTTTCCACAAAAAGGACCCTAAAAACATCCTTGCAACTTTGTATCAGGATCCGCGGCTCGCGGGTCCTCCGTGCCCACATCTCCGGTCCTGTCACCCAGCATTTAAACGTCTATACGCTCCTGACCTTGCCAGTGTTAGTGTGGTCTTCCCGCTGTACCTGTGTTTCCTTGTATTTGACTCCCGTTTTGATTCTCTGCTTTCTGGACGCAACTTGCCTTTGCCTGACCCTTTGTACTGCGTACCCTCCTGTTGCCGACCTGGATAGCTTGGCTTGCCTGAGTGTTTCGTTTGTTCCAGTGTCTGTCTGTTGTCTGTCCCCATGTCCCACTTCCCTAGTGAGTGTAGGGACCATCGCCCAGTTGTCACCCTGGGGCTTAGCCCAGGCGCAAGTAGGTAGGGACAGGGGTTGCGGGCGGTTTTCAGGGACTTCCAGTATCCCGATTCCCTGACACTTTGTGTTCTCACATTAATCTACCTACTTTGAAAAACACATTTCTGAAACCCTTCATAGGCTCCTTAGATGTGGCTTGTAAAGGTGCAACTGCTGTCTGTATGTGCAACATGGAAGAAAGGAGATTCCTATAAACCCGGATCAGGACCCAATTAAATTATGGCAGTTTTTAAACTGTGGAGTAAGCGATGTCATTTATCTTGTTGAGCCCCCTGTGGCCTCAAGTATATCGGAAGAACTGTAAATGCTTTAAGAACACATTTTATCATTTCTAACGGATATATAAAAGATAGTGCTTCTCGATAATTTTTACATGTCCTCGACAGATACGAGACAAAACTCTGTGTCACCCCAATGAAATATGTAAAGTCAAGGTTATTCTCACGTTTAAAGTCAAAAGAAATGTCCTGGATTTTCAGACTTTATACTTTTGCTCCAAATTTCTTAATGAAGTCCTAGAGAAATTGTAATTTATTGTTATTTTTATCGTGTTCCTGATTAGAGATGAGTGAGCGTACTCGTCCGAGCTTGATACTCGTTCGAGTATTAAGGTGTTCGAGACGCTCGTTACTCGAGACGAGCACCACGCGGCACTCGACTCAATTACATTTCCTTCCCTGAGAAATTTGCGCTCTTTTCTGGCCAATAGAAACACAGGGAAGGCATTACAACTTCCTCCTGTGACGTTCCAGCCCTATCCCACCCCCCTGCAGTGAGTGGCTGGGGAGATCAGGTGACACCAGAGTATTAAAATCTGCCCCGGCTGCGGCTCGCCACAGACACATGCTAAGAGAGATCAGGGAAAGTGCTGCTGCTGCTATAGGGACAGTGTTAGCGTCTTCAAGAACCACAACGGTCCTTCTTAGCTCACGTAGTGCATTACTGTTGTGGCTGCTGTGAGCAGTTTTGCACTTTTTTTTTTAATGTATATCGGGCGTGCAGGCTGTAGCGTTCTCAGGCTGCAGTCTGTACTTGAGTATAGGGGCAGTATTGGTCAGGCAGGGATAGTGGTAGTGTAGAATCCTGTCTACAAGAACCGCAACGGTTCTTCTTAGGTCAACCTGTGACCGTGTGCATTTAACTCCGTGGTGGCTGGGAGTTGTAGTACCTCAGTATTGCACAGCAGAGCCTATGCGCAGCCTTCATTTAAAAACTTTTCTGTCCACACTTTGTGTTGCGTCAGCTCAGTCTGCCTCTAAGTGTACACCAAAAACCACAAATTTTCTACACCGCTCTGTGTTATACGTGTGCTGTCTGACAATTGCACAGTGTGTCAGACACCCATAGATTGAAAGTGCAATACACACTGCATAGCCTCAGCCTGCATTGCATCGAAAAAAAAGGTGATTTAAAAAAGAAATCCTTTTTACGGCTACCGGTGATCCAGTGCATTTGCTTGCGTGGCCTGTGGGACTTCACGTCCATCCAAACTGCATAATGCACAGCAAGGCCTAAGTGCAGCCTTAGGCTTCATTTTGCGTTATATTACCGCTGGCAGCCACCAACTGCGCGGCAATAATTCAAAAATATTTTTAGACCGCCCTGTCTCTGCTCGATTCTTAATCCACCATGCTGAGGGGTAGGGGTAGAGGACGTGGACGCGGTCGAGGACGTGGAGGTCCACGTGAGGGTGTGGGCATAGGCCGAGTTCCTGGTCCAGGTGAATCGCAGCCGGCTGCTGCTTGAGTAGGAGAGAGGACAGTTTCTGGGGTCCCCAGCTTCATATCACAATTTTTGGGTCCACGTGGTAGACCTTTATTAAAAACTGAGCAGTGTGAGCAGGTCCTGTCGTAGATGGCAGAAAGTGCATTCAGCAATCTATTGACCACCCAGTCTTCTACGCCGTCCACTGCTGCAACTCTGAATCCTCTGGCTGCTGCTCCTCCTTCCTCCCAGCCTCCTCACTCCATGAAAATGACTCATTCTGAGGAGCAGGCAGACTCCCTGTAACTGTTCTCGGGCCCCTGCCCAGATTGGGCAGCAATGGTTCCTCTCCCACCGGAAGAGTTTGTCGTGACCAATGCCCAACCTTTGGAAAGTTCCCGAGGATGAGGCTGGGGACTTCCGGCAACTGTCTTAAGAGCTTTCAGTGGGTGAGGAGGACGATAACGATGAGACACAGTTGTCTATCAGTGAGGTAGTAGTAAGGGCAGTAAGTCTGAGGGAGGAGCGCACAGAGGATTCGGAGGAAGAGCCGCTGGACGATGAGGTGACTGACCCCACCTGGTGTGATAAGGCAACTGAGGACTGGTCTTCAGAGGGAGAGGTAATTGCAGCTGCAGGACAGGTTGGAAGAGGCAGTGGGGTGGCCATTGGTAGAGGCAGGGCAAGAGCGAATAATCCACCAGCTGTTTCCCAAAGGACCCCCCCCCCCCGAGCGCGCCAAGCCACCATGCAGAGGCCAAGGTGCTCTAAGGTGTGGCAGTTTTTCACTGAGACAGCGGACGACCGACGAACAGTGGTGTGCAACCTTTGTCGCGCCAAGATCAGCCGGGGAGCCACCACCACCAGCAGCATGAGCAGGCAAATGATGGCCAAGCACCCCACAAGGTGGGACGAAGGCCATTCACTGCCTCCAGCTTGCGCCACTGCCTCTCCCCCTGGGCCCCAACCTGCCACTGAGATCCAACCCACCTCCGCTGTCCTCGGCCCCATCCAGCAATGTCTCTCAGTGCAGCGTCCAGCTGTCTCTAGGAGAATCGTTGGAGCAAAAGCGCAAATACGCAGCCACGCACCCGCACGCTCAAGCTTTAAATGTCCACATAGCCAAATTGATCAGCCTGGCGATGCTGCCCTACAGGCTGGTGAAAACTGAGGTATTCAAAGACATGAAGGCGGCGGCAGCCCCGCGCTACTCTGTCCCCAGTCGCCACTATTTTTCACGGTGTGCCATCCCAGCGCTGCACGACCACGTCTCACGCAACATTGTACGCGCCCTCACCAACTCAGTTACTGGCAAGATCCACTTAACAACGGACACGTGGATAAGCACAGGCGGGCAGGGCCACTTTATCTCCCTGACAGCAAATTGGGTGAATGTAGTGGAGGCTGGGACAGAGTCAGAGCCTGGGACTGCTCATGTACTACCCACCCCCAGAATTGCGAGCCCCAGATCGATGCTGGTATCTGTGGGGGTGTATGCTTCCTCCACTAAACCTTCCTCCTCCTCCAACGCAACCTCTACCTCGCAATCAAGACTTGTCACCAGCAGCACGTCACCAGCAGTCGTTGTCGTGCGGCGCGGCAGCACAGCGGTGGGCAAGCGTCAGCAGGCCGTGCTGAAACTACTCAGCTTAGGAGAGAAGAGGCACACGGCCCACGAACTGTTGCACGGTCTGACATAGCAGACCCACCGCTGGCTTTCGCCACTGAGCCTCCAACCGGGCATGGTCGTGTGTGACAACTGCCGTAACCTGGTGGCGGCTCGGCAGCTCGGCAGCCTCACGCACGTGCCATGCCTGGCCCACGTCTTTAATTTGGTGGTTCAGCGGTTTCTGAATGGCTACCCACACTTGTCAGACCTCCTCGGCAAGGTGCGCAGGGTCAGCACACATTTCCGCAAGTCCAACACGGATGCTGCCACTACTGAAATGTAACAAATACTATGCTCTCCCTACACTGCTGCTAGGGAAATGTTTATCTGCTTCTTTGCCCATACTGCTGCTACGTAAATGTTACTAAGGTCTGACTATACTGCTACTACTGAAATGTTACAAATACTATACTCTCCCTACACTGCTGCCAGGGAAATGCTTATCTGCTGCTTTGCCCATACTGCTTTGACATAAATGTTACTGGGGCCTGTCTATACTGCTACTACTGAAATGTTACAAATGCTATGCTCTCCCTACACTGCTGCCAGGGAAATGTGAATCTGCTGCTTTGCCCATACTGCTTCTATGTTAATGTTTGGGGTCTGTCTGCACTGCTGCCAATGAAATGTTACTGGGGTCTGTCTGCACTGCTGCCAATGAAATGTTACTGGGGTCTGTCCGCACTGCTGGAACTGAAATGTTACAGGGGTCTGTCTAGATTGTTGCTACTGAAATGTTACTGGGGCCTGTTCCTAATGCTGCCAATGAAATGTGACTGGGGTGTGTCTGCACTTCTGGAACTCAAAAGTTACTTGGGTCTGACTATACTGTTGCTACTGAAATGTTACTGGGGTCTGTCTTTACTGCTGCCAATGAAATGTTACTGGGGTCTGTCTTCACTGCTGCCAATGAAATTTTACTGGGGTCTGTCTTCACTGCTGCCAATGAAAATTTACTGGGGTCTGTCTGCACTGCTGGAACAGAAATAATACGGGGGTCTGTCTATACTGTTGCTACTGAAATGTTACTGGGGTCTGTCTTCACTGCTGCCAATGAAATGTTACTGGGGTCTGTCTGCACTGCTGGAACTGAAATGTTACAGGGGTCTGTCTATACTGCTGCTACTGAAATATTACTGGGGCCTGTCCCTAATGGTGCCAATGAAATGTTACTGGGGTAGGTCTGCACTGCTGCCAATGAAATGTTACTGGGGTCTGTCTGCAATGCTGCCAATGAAATGTTACTGGGGTCTGTCTGCACTGCTGCCAATGAAATGTTACTGGGGTCTGTCTGCACTTCTGGAACTGAAATGTTACTGGGGTCTGACTATACTGTTGCTACTGAAATGTTACTGGGGCCTGTCTGTAATGCTACCGCTGAAATGTTACTAATTCTTGGCTCTGCCTATACCGAAGCTAATGCTATGTCACAGGGGTGTGGAAACGGAGGCTTCCCAAAGACATGATGGCGGCGAGGCCATTTCCCGCCAACGCGGTTACTGTTAAGGTGCATATAATCACGGACACGTGGATAGGACACGTACTGCCTCAAAAACATCCCCCTCCTCCTGCTACAACAATGAAAACATTCTTGGCAAATGCTTTTGCATTGGTCTGTCTGGTGGCAGTCCAAGAATTTCACCTTAAACGACACAATAAGAGAGCCCCCCCCCCCACCATCCCCCACCACGGCCCACTTAATCCTGGCCACATTCCGAAAACCAACTAAATAAAACCGCGCTACTAGGTCCGCAGTCGCGACCACTTTCCCACCAACATGGTTACTGTAAAGGTACATATTACCAGTCTGACTGGGTCATGCAGTGTGGGCCGAAGCCCACCTGTATTTTACCTGACGTTAGCTCTGCTGTGAAGGGCACTGCAATGGGATACATTTATGTACCGCCGGTGGGTTCCAGGGAGCCACCCATGCTGTGGGTCCACAGGGACTTCACATAGGGGATTTGTACCTGCCTGTGTCTACGTATTAAAAACCCCAGTCTGACTGGGGCATACAGTGTGGGCCGAAGCCCACCTGTATTTTATCTGACGTTAGCTCTGCTGTCCAGGGCACTGCAATGGGATTTGTTTATGTACCGCCGGTGGCCTCCTGGGACCCACCCATGCTGTGGGTCCACAGGGACTTCACACTAGGGAGTTGTACCTGCCTGTGTATACTTATAAAAAAACACAGTCTGACTGGGGCATGCAGTGTGGGCCGAAGCCCACCTGTATTTAATCTGACGTTAGCTCTACTATCCGGGGCACTGCATCGGGACAAACTACAGGAGCAATACATCGCTAATGAGACGTGCACAGCTACGCTAGCATTGGAGTCCACTGTAGGCCCGCGATTGCTGAGGGTTTGTGCAGAGGCCTATGTCCTGGGTGCAGTGAAAGTCTGCTTCCTGCCTAGGATTGCTGAAGCTGTGGGGCGAGGCCTATGTCGTGGGGGTGGTGCAAGTCTGCCATGTTTGGCCGCTCAGATCAATTTTTTGTTCATGTCTTGGGTTTCCTAGGACCCACATATGCTGTTGGTGCAAACTTAGTTCCCATCACGGTGTTTGTCCTGTCTGGCACAAAGGCACTGACTGACTTGTGTATGGGGGCAGAGTGCAGATGGCTTTCCCCTTGCAGTGTCGATTGAGCTATGCGACACCTTGACAGAATGAATACTGTGCGGTGCATGGATTCCCCATTGCTATGCCCACGTTTGCAGCTCCTGACGGAGGTGGCACAGGATTGGATTTCTCATTGCTTCTGTACAGCATTGTGGGCTATCGCCCCGCCCCTTTTAAAGAGGGTCGCTGCCTGGCCCTGCCAACCCTCTGCAGTGTGTGCCTCCAGTTCCTCCTCATGGCAGATGCACTTATAAATAGACATGAGGGTGGTGTGGCTATGAGGCCAGCGTGTGGCATGAGGGCAGCTGAAGGCTGCGCAGGGACACTTTTGTGTGCGCTGTGGACATTGGGTCATGCGGGGGATTGGGCAGCATGTAACCCAGGAGAAGAGGCAGCGGTGTGTCTCGCAGGCAGTGCTTGTGCTTTGTTGGAGGTAGTGTGGTGCCTAGCTAAGGTGTGGCTTACTAATGAGGGTTTGTCCGAAGTAAAAATTGTTGGGGGGGGGGGGGCACTCTTGCCGCTATTGTGGCTTAATAGTGGGACCTGGGAACCTGAAATGCAGCCCAACATGTAGCACCTCGCCTGCCCTATCCGTTTCTGTGTCGTTTCCATCTCTTTCTTGGGTTTTCCAGATTTTCACCAATGAAAACCTTAGCGGAGCATGGCTGATATACAAAAATGCTCGAGTTGCCCATTGACTTCAATGGGGTACGTTACTCGAAACGAACCCTCGAGCATCGCGGAAAGTTCGACTCGAGCAACGAGCACCTGAGCATTTTGGTGCTCGCTCATCTCTATTCCTGATATATTTATATATTTCTAACAATATTACGTTTTCTATATCTTTTACATGACTCCTTTCATGCACCCATGATGTATTATGACCCTGCGTGGTGCTGTAGTGACATCATCACGCTCTTGGACCTCACACGGCTGCGCACACTGGGCACTTGCCCCCAGATGGAACACAATTAGTCTGTGGTGCCGTGGGGATATCACTCAGCCACGCGTGCTGGACACTAGCATCCATGCTGCATGTGGCAGCCTTTGATAACTTCTCCATGTCTACTGGTGTCATTCGGTGGTGCGTGCCGCCTGATGGTTCCACCATTGCGGTGAGCCTTTATAAATATTTCTCTCCTTTATGTCAAATTATTCATGATAAAGGTGCTCCAGAACGTGTTGCATCTAACTTTGTGCTCCTTACCCAGCTCCTTGTTACCGGATTACAGAATTTTATCACTGATCATTTGGACTTCTCCCTGATGTATTTGGTCTAAAAAAAGGGGGTGGGGAATGGGGGGGGGGTGATATTCCCAAGCTAGGGTCTGTACCCCCTCCTCTTCATGTAAGTCATTTATCCTAATTCTCCTACTAACTCTTTAAAGCGCAGAGCATTTAAAGGGTTAATAGCGCTGATCATTTACTCGGCTAATTGCAGCTTTTGCCCGCAGTTGTCAGCTGTAATAAACAGCTGTAGTCCACGCTGTAAGAAGAGAGGTCGCCCTGGAGCATTAAGGGGTTAAGTTATATACATCAGTAATGCCTTGAGGGTCAGATGTCTTAACCTGAGCATCAGTTTAGCTGTACGAGTTTTTGCTTGTTTCACTAATGTAGATCCAGTTTTATCGCCTTGTCAGTAGTAAGTTAATAGTAATTCCCCTAGAGCTAGGTCATGTTCATAGGCATGAAGCTCCTGGAGCTGCTGGTGTAGGGCCAATATCTTTCTAGCTCTATCCAAGGAGTAGGATGCTTTGTTTAATCAGTGCAATGTGCATAGTTGTGAGGACAGTAATAAGTCATTGCTATACTTTTATTGTAAGATGCTTGCTTGATAAAATTACCCTTGATAGTAGCTTTATGTGCGCACCAGAGTTGGGTTAGAAACCTCAGCATTGCCATTGAGATTTAAGTAATCCAGGAGGTCCTGCAGTGACTGAAAGCCCATTCAGACAAAATGATTATCGGCCAAAATTTGCTCAAAAGCAATCTTTTAAGCAATAATCGCTGTGTCTAAACACGCGGCCATTATGCACTGTTCATGCACAATTCATTCATCGGTGATTTTTAGCAAGCTAGAAATCACCGATAACTCTTATCAGTGCCGTGCGCTGATTCTTCTCAGTAGGCGACGGCAGTAATGGAATTCTTTCAGCTGATATCCTGCTGGGACTTCTCAGCAGAATACCAGCTGCAAGCTCTGAGAACAAAGCTGCTGTCAGCACTCCTGCTGCTTCTTGGAGCTATCAGCTCAGCGGGATACAAAGCGGATGTTTGCATATACAAAATAGCTGCTGTTCTCAGAGTTACCAGTGGTGTTCCGCTCCACCTGTGTTTAACTCTTTAAGTAGCTAATTAGCTACTTAAGAGTTATGCAAAGATGATCGCTCAAAACTGTCACTGAAACTGTCATCTGAGAGATCATCTTACAGTGTAAATGCACCTTAAAGTGCATATTTTGGGTGCTGTAATATGTAATTATTCAGGTACCAAGTAGCAGTGGGTGGTTGATTAAATTATTCTTAAAGTGTCCATGCTACCCCGGAATGCTTTGGCCAGGTTATGGTCGCTACTGTCGTAAATGTAACAGTTTTTTTATAAGGTTTATGTCTATTAGAGTAAAATCCATTCTGCTGTGTACTTTTTGAGGATGTGGAAAAAAATGTATAATTGGGGCGTGACCTGGATGGAGACCGGAGCAGTCGCAGGTCCCTGAGCTCTGTGAGATTTGGCTCTGCAAAGCGACAAGAAGAAGGGGACCTGAGAAAGGGAAAGCTTAAAGAGACTCTCTTTGGCGATGGCTGCAAGGAGGAGAAAGAAAACGGGACTGCAGGGGCTCACATCGGTCTGCACCACTCGTACAAGCGGAGGAGAAGAATAGACTGCCGGCACACAGGAGAAGAGGACGGGCGGACATCTTGAAGAAAAACAAGGGTAGGAGACCTTCTCCCATTCCCCCGCTTTCGGGATCCCATGATTCAAGTAAAACTCCCGCCCTTCAATTACAGCAGCGACACTCCACAGCGATGGGGTCTCCTGCAAACCACCCAAAACCCGGAGCTGCAGGAAAGAGACTCTGATGCAGTCTCAGGAGACCCTGAAGTCCCCATTCTAAGTATTTCTTGCTCTGAACAAGCAGCATCAGAACTGTTTATAAAAGAAATGATCCTAGCCCTGAGGGGGGCGCTTCAAAGAGATTTATCATCTATCTCAACATTACTAAACTCTTACATTGCAGAGCTAGAAAATAGAGTAGAACATCTGGAAAGTAAAATGGTGGAAATCACACAACGATCTTATTGATGCACACTATAATGTGGCGGATGAGTTAGAAGCATTAAAGTGCAAAGTGGCAGATATAGAAGACAGGAACAGGCACAACAATCTAAAAATCAGAGGAATTGCGTGGTCAATCCCGCGATCTGAGTTAAAAGAATTTATCCAGCAGTTCATAAAACATCTGCTGCCATGCACCCCCTCAGAGGAAAGAATAATCGACAGAGCGCGTAGACTGCCACATCCAAAATCAGCCTGATCATCTACCTAGAGATGTTATAGTGAGGATTCATTTTTTCCATATCAAGGAAACCATACTGTTCGCAGTTAGGAAGAATGCATCCCTGCCTGTACCATATGGGCAAATAAAACTTTTTACAGATCTTTCCCAGATGACTATTAAAACTTGGAAAAAGTTCTGCAATATCACCCTGGCCCTGCGGGACAACAAGATCCCTTACAAATGGAGATTCCCACCTAAAATGATTATAGTCAAAGAGTTCATTTTATACAAAATCCTGAAGACGGACAACAACTCTTGCAAAAATGGAATATTCAATTGTAAAACCTGAGCGCTCTGTCACGCCTTAATCCAGTTTGGGTCAAAATCCTTAACCGCTTTATTAATAGGGGAGCCTTTCAATTTGCTCCTTGCTTCATGGTCTCTCACTATGAGAAGTCGCCTGTTGAAAATGTTAAGGTTTCCTTCTTCACGGTTTGATTTAAGAAGGGCCTAAGTCTTGCAATGGCTGGACATTTTGATGATGTTTGAGCATTCAGAGAAGGATATTGTAGCTAAGATTCTTCAAAGTTTGTGGTTCCCCACCTGGTTAGGTGATTCTCCCCTATCCTGTCAATTTCCCCTATTTTGGAGGTAAATTCTGACTGCTAATTTTTCCTCAGTAACACTGGAGCACATTCTGAAATGGGAACCTGAGAGAGCTTCTTCCCGCCAGACCATTTGGAACTGTTTGGAACTAGTTAATAAAAACCCATATATAAAATGGTAAACAGACCTGCCATCATGAGTATGAAACTTATGTCCTTTAACGTGAAGGGGCTTAATTCTCCATACAAACGAGCCTTCCTATGGAAAGATGCTTAAGCAGCTTCGGCAGACATCATTTGGTTGCAAGAGACTCCCTTTACAAAAGAGAGACACCTAAGGCTGTCCCACCCAAGTTTCCTATGATGTTTATGTCAAATACGGAAAAGAAAAAAGCAGGTGTTCTTATAGCAATAAGAGATTCTATTGATTTCAAACTTGTTAAATCCAAAATAGATGAAAAGGGGAGCTATATAATACTAATTTGTGACGGTAATGGGTTTCCTGTAACATTGGTAAATATGTATGTACTGAACAATGCTCAAATATGAGTTCTTAATATGGTGATGAGAAAGGTTTTAATTTCTGATAGAAGTATAGACACCAACAGCAGAGGCAGAACGGTAGCACCTACACTAGCACCATGGCTGCTAAAAGAGGAACTCTATGATACAACGCAAACACAAAAAAGTACTCCTTCTACTCCACAAGACATAGAACCTTGACTAGGATTGACATGATCTTAGTGGATTTTTTTTTTGTTACCAAAAGTGAAGGAGGCCCCGATTGGAACCACTCACCGAAGAAGAAATTTAATTAAAACTACTGACTTTATTGAAAATTCTTAAAAACTTATTAATGGGCAGACTGAAACATATATTTTTCAAACATGAGGAAGGGAATTTATTGATAATTTGTGGCCAGAAAATTCCTCTACCCCAAAAAGAAACCCCTTTTCTTTGATCGTACTATTGTTCCAAATACAGAGTGTCAATCCACTTTATTATTAGTGTTTGTACCACAGGTGGAGACACCCCCTAGGTGTTAATTCAGTAAGATCAACAGATCAGGAAGGTCATTCCCTTTGTAAGTTTATCTAAGAGCCTCTTTGCGGTCTCCCAGATTAGTAATATTCACAAAAGGGAGTTAAGATAGTGTGTGATGGCTACTGAATATGTACACTCTCAGATACATTTAAAAATGCACCTCTTTAATACTTCATTTCCCCTGTATATGATATTGCAAAATGGGGAAAGAGATGCATAATATTGACCCCTCTATGTCCACAGATGTGGCCCACTGAGCAAGTGTGACCCAGAATTAGGGAATCAAGGTGTGCTAGATAGAAAATAAAACACTCCTAATGATTCCCTTAAATGGCATGTAGTAGTGGAAAGGACGGGGTTAATTATAAGCAGGACAGCTATAGCAGGCACACATATAGTCCTTTTAGGATTCTACATATGTTGCCCCATAGTCCAAACACAGTGCCATCAATATATTGCAAAGTGTATGTTTTCTTAAAAAGAAAAAAGAGGGTCCAGTGCACAAGGGGTTAAGGTTCCCCTATGTATCTGAATGGGAATCAGCTTCCCCGATCTCAAGCAGTGTATTCCATTCCTTGCAGTAAATGGGTTTTGATGCATAAATTCACCCAAATTGCTAAATGGAACTCCCTGCTAAGTATTCTGGTATTAATTGCCGTAATAAGAGATAGCTGACTGTCTGGGCATTGTTGTAGCCGCCCGATGAAAGGTACCGGGCAGCCGGCTAACACTGTACTAGCTAACTCGCTTTGGAGATGAACTGACTCACTACTCTTATAACATCAATGCGTTTCTACACTCTGCTACGGCAAACTGTGTCATCAGGATGTGTTTAAATTCATTAGCTTGAGCGGCCGTGATGACCGGCGGCTTTCCCGATAGTGAGTGCCGCGCGTCAGGAACTGACAGCGCTTATATGTGAAACGCCCCTCCTTCCCTCATTCCCAGGGTTACTCCCCTTTTTCCATCTGTCCCCTATCCTGATTGAGATCTGAAACACTCCCCTCTTTTGCTCCCTCGCGATATATTGCAGGGAGTGTGTTCACTGACAGAAGTTCAGCACTGGACAGCTCCCCTGCTGTTACGATATCAGACAGCAGGGTGGTAGTGCTTAATAATCAGTGCTGGACAGCTCCCACACTCAAAATGCAATGTATAGGCATAATGAGCTCCTTCCCATGCTTCAGGGGTTTTTAAGAAGTTTTTTTATGATGCCATAAATTCTCTCATCAGGATCATTAGATGGTGGGGGCAATTTAAATACTCTAGAGGGATTGTTTGAGTTAGTAACACTGGAAGCATAAAAGTCTATGTGTGTCTTTTAATTTTTGGTCAAACTCAGCATGTACACCAAATCCAAAATTTCAAAATGTATAAGAGGTGGAGATCAATCAGAGGAAGTCATTTTTCATTCAGGAATTTCTCTTTTTCTTTGATCTTGAACCTTTCTCTTTTTCCTTCTTTCCTTCTTCCTCCTTCTTTTTCTTTTCCTTTAATCTCATTCTCCTCCAGATCTTAGTGGGAGATAGGAAGCTTTATACTTCTTTTTGTCACATGATTATTCCCACTGGAATTAGTCTGATAAATGACGTATAAGAAACTTGGTCGTTCAAGCCTTTGGGGGAGCGGTCTGTAATCTATGGATCCACATGCACTCTTTTTGTAGTAATTTTCTATCAATATTCCCCCTTCTTCCATTGCACCTGATCAGCTCTATGCCATGAAACTTCAGGACACTAGGTTGTTATCATGGTGGTCTCTCACATGGTTTGCTAAATTGGTATGCTCATTTCTCTGCACATTTCCCACATGAGCCAGTATTCTTCTCAATAGTTGTTTCATTTTGCCTACATATTCCATGGGGCATGGGCAGGTTGCCAGATATACCACCCCTGATGTTTTGCAGTTTATGAAATCACCGATGTCATATGTCTTTTTGTGTTGGAACCTGCAAATGTGGTGCCTTTCCTTATAAATTGGCACTCTGCACAGTCGGAGCAAGGGTACGACCCCTTAATTTTTTTGGAGTTTAACCATGTTTTCTTAGGGGACTCAGGGGTGAAATGACTATGAACCAGATGGTCCTTGAGATTTCTACCTCTTCAGTATGTGATAGAAGGCCTACTTCCCAGGCAATCTGCCGAATCCTTATCCTTAAGTAGGATATACCAATATTTATGAAGGATCCTATCCACATTTTTGGATTAGAACCACCTCCTGGTCTGATCACACACCAGATTTCCTTCCTTGGGATTGTTTCACTCTGAGTATATACAAAAAGTTTGGCGGATTAACTCCTATTTAATGAAGGTTGACCCTTACAAAAGTCAATTGTGTACAGCTATCCAAGAATATTTTGTAATTAATGATTTACATTTTACTGTGTGGAATGCTCATAAATCAGTAATTAGGGGACTGATGATCCAACAAGGGTCCCGATTAGAGATGAGCGAACGTACTAGTCCGAGCTTGATGCTCGGGCGAATATTAGGGTGTTCGGGATGCTCGTTACTCTTAACGAGCACCACGCGATGTTCGGGTTACTTTCACTTTCATCTCTAAGATGATAGCGCGCTTTTCTGGCCAATAGAAAGACAGGGAAGGCATTATAACTTTCCCCTGTGATGTTCCAGCCCTATACCACCCCCCTGCTGTGAGTGGCTGGGGAGATCAGATGTCACCGGAGTATAAAAGTCGGCCCCTCCCGCGGCTCGCCTCAGATGCGTTGTGAGTTAGCTGAGGGAAAGTGCTATTGTGTTGGAGCTGCTGTAGGGAGAGTGTTAGGAGTGAGTGTAGGCTTCAAGAACCCCAACGGTCCTTCTTAGGGCCACATTTAACCGTGTGCAGTATTGTGGAGGCTGCCTTTTGCAGTGGTGCACATTTTTTTTTCCAAATCGGCCGTGCAGAGCATTGCACCCTGCAGTAATACTACAGGGACAGAAGTGGTGGTTAGGCAGGGAGATTGTTAGGAGTAAGTGTAGGCTTCAAGAACCCCAACGGTCCTTCTTAGGGCCACATCTAACTGTGTGCAGTACTGTGCAGGCTGCTGTTAGCAGTGTTGCACTTTTTTTTTTTTTCCAAATCGGCCGTGCAGAGCATTGCGCCCTGCAGTAATACTACAGGGACAGAATTGTGTAGGCAGGGCCAGAAGACATATATTATTGATTGAATATAGTCAGTGGGCCTTTCCTTAAAAAAAAAAGGGCAAAAATTCTATTTGGCCTGCAGGCTTGCGCCGATTTATTTCCTGGCTGGGAAATTACCGCTCTGCTGCAGTTAATAGCACTGCAGTTCTGTGACACACAGCAGGGCCACAGAACACATTTGTTACTTGATTGAATATAGTCAGTGGGCCTTTCCTTTTTAAAAAAAGGGGGAAAAAATTCTATGTGGCCTGCCTCTGACAGTCCTCAGCGTTCTGGGAACGGGTGTGGTGGGTGGAGAACGTCAAAAAAATCATACGCAGCCAGCTAAGTTTAACAGCAGGCTTGCGCCAATTTATTTCCTGGCTGGGAAATCACCGCTCTGCTGCAGTTAATAGCACTGCAGTTCTGTGACACACAGCAGGGCCACAGAACACATTTGTTACTTGATTGAATATAGTCAGTGGGCCTTTCCTTTAAAAAAAAAGGGCAAAAATTCTATTTGGCCTGCAGGCTTGCGCCAATTTATTTCCTGGCTGGGAAATCACCGCTCTGCTGCAGTTAATAACACTGCACTTCTGTGACACACAGCAGGGCCACAGAACACATTTATTATTGATTGAATATAGTCAGTGGGCCTTTCCTTTAAAAAAAAGGGCAAAAATTCTATTTGGCCTGCAGGCTTGCGCCAATTTATTTCCTGGCTGGGAAATCACTGGTAATACAGCATGCTGAGGGGTAGGGGTAGGCCTAGAGGATGTGGACGCGGCCGAGGACGCGTAGGCCCAAGTGAGGGTGTGGGCACAGGCCGAGCTCCTGATCCAGGTGTATCGCAGCCAACTCCTGCACGATTAGGGGAGAGGCACGTTTCTAGCGTCCCCAAATTCATCGCACAATTAATGGGTCCACGCGGGAGACCTTTATTAGAAAATGAGCAGTGTGAGCAGGTCCTGTCGTGGATGGCAGAAAGTGCTTCGAGCAAGCTATCATCCACCCACAGTTCTGCGCCGTCCAGTGCTGCAAATCCGAATCCTCTGGCTGCTGCTCCTCCTTCCTCCCAGCCTCCTCACTCCACTACAATGACACATGTTCAGGAGCGGGAAGACTCCCAGGAACTGTTCTCGGGCCCCTGCTCAGATTGGGCAGCAGTGGTTCCTCTCCCACCAGAGGAGTTTATCGTCACTGATGCCCAACCATTGGAAAGTTCCCAGGGTCCGGGGGATGAGGCTGGGGACTTCCGGCAACTGTTTCAAGACCTTTCAGTGGGTGAGGAGGACGATGACGATGAGACACAGTTGTCTATTGGTGAGGTAGTAGTAAGGGCAGTAAGTCCGAGGGAGGAGCGCACAGAGGATTCGGAGGAAGAGCAGCAGGACGATGAGGTGACTGACCCCACCTGGTGTGCAACGCCTACTCAGGACAGGTCTTCAGAGGGGGAGGCAAGGGCAGCAGCAGGGCAGGTTGCAAGAGGCAGTGCGGTGGCCAGGGGTAGAGGCAGGGCCAGACCGAATAATCCACCAACTGTTTCCCAAAGCGCACCCTCGTGCCATGCCACCCTGCAGAGGCCGAGGTGCTCTAAGGTCTGGCAGTTTTTCACAGAGACGCCTGACGACCGACGAACAGTGGTGTGCAACCTTTGTCGCGCCAAGATCAGCCGGGGAGCCACCACCAACAGCCTTACCACCACCAGCATGCGCAGACATATGATGGCCAAGCACCCCACAAGGTGGGACGAAGGCCGTTCACTGCCTCCGGTTTGCACCGCTGCCTCTCCCCCTGTGCCCCAACCTGCCACTGAGATCAAACCCCCCTCTCAGGACACAGGCACTACCGTCTCCTGGCCTGCACCCACACCCTCACCTTCGCTGTCCTCGGCCCCATTCACCAATGTCTCGCACCGCACCGTCCAGCCATCGCTAGCGCAAGTGTTTGAGCGCAAGCGCAAGTACGCCGCCACGCACCCGCACGCTCAAGCGTTAACCGTCCACATAGCCAAATTTATCAGCCTTGAGATGCTGCCGTATAGGGTTGTGGAAACGGAGTCCTTCAAAAGTATGATGGCGGCAGCGGCCCAGCGCTACTCAGTTCCCAGTCGCCACTTCTTTTCCCGATGTGCCATCCCAGCCCTGCACGACCACGTCTCCCGCAACATTGTACGCGCCCTCACCAACGCGGTTACTGCCAAGGTCCACTTAACAACGCACACGTGGACAAGCACAGGCGGGCAGGGCCACTACATCTCCCTGACGGCACATTGGGTGAATTTAGTGGAGGCTGGGACAGAGTCAGAGCCTGGGACCGCTCACGTCCTACCCACCCCCAGAATTGCGGGCCCCAGCTCGGTGGTGGTATCTTCGGCGGTGTATGCTTCCTCCACTAAACCACACTCCTCCTCCTCCTCCGCAACCTTTGTCTCGCAATCTAGATGTGTCAGCAGCAGCAGGACGTCGCCAGCAGTCGGTGTCGCGCGGCGTGGCAGCACAGCGGTGGGCAAGCGTCAGCAGGCCGTGCTGAAACTACTCAGCTTAGGAGATAAGAGGCACACGGCCCACGAACTGCTGCGGGGTCTAACAGAGCAGACCGACAGTTGGCTTGCGCAGCTGAGCCTCCAATCGGGCATGGTCGTGTGTGACAACGGCCGTAACCTGGTGGCGGCTCTGCAGCTCGGCAGCCTCACGCACGTGCCATGCCTGGCCCACGTCTTTAATTTGGTGGTTCAGCGCTTTCTGAAAAGCTACCCACGCTTGTCAGACCTGCTCGGAAAGGTGCGCCGGCTCTGCGCACATTTCCGCAAGTCCCACACGGACGCTGCCACCCTACGCACCCTGCAACATCGGTTTAATCTACCAGTGCACCGACTGCTGTGCGACGTGCCCACACGGTGGAACTCTACGCTCCACATGTTGGCCAGGCTCTATGAGCAGCGTAGAGCTATTGTGGACTACCAACTCCAACATGGGCGGCGCAGTGGGAGTCAGCCTCCTCAATTATTTTCAGAAGAGTGGGCCTGGTTGGCAGACATCTGCCAGGTCCTTGGAAAGTTTGAGGAGTCTACCCAGGTGGTGAGCGGCGATGCTGCAATCATTAGCGTCACCATTCCTCTGCTATGCCTCTTGAGAAGTTCCCTGCAAAGCATAAAGGCAGACGCTTTGCGCTCGGAAACAGAGCCGGGGGAAGACAGTATGTCGCTGGATAGTCAGAGCACCCTCCTGTCTATATCTCAGCGTGTTCAGGAGGAGGAGGAGGAGGAGCATGAGGAGGATGAGGAGGAGGGGGAAGAGACAGCTTGGCCCACTGCTGACGGTACCCATGCTGCTTGCCTGTCATCCTTTCAGCGTGTATGGCCTGAGGAGGAGGAGGCGGAGGAGGAGGAGGAGGAGGAGGAGGATCCTGAAAGTGATCTTCCTAGTGAAGACAGCCATGTGTTGCGTACAGGTACCCTGGCACACATGGCTGACTTCATGTTAGGATGCCTTTCTCGTGACCCTCGCGTTGCACGCATTCTGGCCACTACGGATTACTGGGTGTACACACTGCTCGACCCACGGTATAAGGAGAACATTTCCACTCTCATTCCCGAAGAGGAAAGGGGTTCGAGAGTGTTGCTATACCACAGGACCCTGGCGGACAAGGTGATGGTAAAATTCCCATCCGACAGCGCTAGTGGCAGAAGGCGCAGTTCCGAGCGCCAGGTAGCAGGGGAGGTGCGGAGATCGAGCAGCATGTTCAGCACAGGCAGTGCAACACTGTTTAAGGCCCTGGACAGCTTTATGGCTCCCCACAAAGACTGTGTCACCGCTCCCAAGTCAAGGCTGAGTCGACGGGGGCACTGTAAAAGGATGGTGAGGGAGTATGTAGCCGATCGCACGACCGTCCTCCGTGACGCCTCTGCCACCTACAACTACTGGGTGTCGAAGCTGGACACGTGGCCTGAACTCGCGCTGTATGCCCTGGAGGTGCTTGCTTGTCCTGCGGCTAGCGTCTTGTCGGAGAGGGTGTTTAGTGCGGCTGGGGGAATCATCACAGATAAGCGTACACGCCTGTCAACCGACAGTGCCGACAGGCTTACACTCATCAAGATGAACAAAGCCTGGATTTCCCCAGACTTCTCTTCTCCACCAGCGGACAGCAGCGATACCTAAGCAATACGTAGGCTGCACCCGCGGATGGAAGCATCGTTCTCTATCACCATCCAAAACGGGGACATTTCTGCTTCATCAATCTGTGTATAATATTCTTCCTCCTCCTCCTCCTGCTCCTCCTCCTGAAACCTCACGTAATCACGCCGAACGGGCAATTTTTCTTAGGGCCACAAGGCTCACTCATATAATTTTTCGAAACAATTTTTATACGTTTCAATGCTCTTACAAGCGATGAAACTTTAACTTGAACCAATTTTTCGTTAAACTGGGCTGCCTCCAGGCCTAGTTACCACTTAAGCCACATTAACCAAAGCGATTAATGGGTTTCACCTGCCATCTTGGTTGGGCATGGCCAATTTTTTCTGAGGTACATTAGTACTGTTGGTACACCAATTTTTTTGGGCCCTCACCTACAGTGTAATCATTGTAATTTCTATGTTCTTCGCCTGCACTCATGGTACAGAAAGGTGTGTGGGGTTGGCCTATACTTTTGCTACATAAATGTAACTGGGGCCTTGTCTATACTGCAGCTACTGAAATGTGAAAGAGACTGTTATCTCCCTAAACTGCTGCAATGGGAATGTTACTGGGGCCTGTCTTGAGTGCTACTATAACTGAAATGGAACTAAGACTGCGCTCCCCCTATACTGTTGCTAGTGATATGTTAGTGGGGCCTGTCCCTAATGCTACCGCTGAAATGTTAATAATTCTGGGCTGTGCCTATACCGCAGCTAATGGTATGTCACTGGGGTGTGGAAACAGAGGCTTCACGAAGACATGATGGCGGCAAGGCCGTTTCCCACCAACGCTGTTACTGTTAAGGTGCATATAACCACGGACACGTGGAGAGGACACATAGTGCCTCCAAAACATCCCCCTCCTCCTCCAACAATGAAAACATTCTTGGCAAATACCTTTGCATTGGTCCGTCTGGTGGCAGTCCAAGAATTTCACCTTTAACAACACAACAAGAGAGCACCACCACCATCCCCCCGCCACGGCCCACTTAATCATGGCCACATTCCGAAAACCAACTACATAAAACCGCGCTACTAGGTCCGCAGTCACCACCACATTACCACCAATGGTATCCAAGGAGGCGGCAGCATCAACGGTGTAGAGATTATAAAAAAAGGGTTTTATTGCTCCATAAAACGTCGACGTTTCGACTTAATCTAAGTCTTTTTCAAGCTTGAAAAAGACTTAGATTAAGTCGAAACGTCGCCATTTTATGGAGCAATAAAACCCTTTTTTTTATAATCTCTACACCGTTGATGCTGCCGCCTCCTTGGATACCATTGCATTTATTTGGGGTTTGGTTCATGACCCCACAGGTGGCTTGGCATATACAGACTGGAACCTCTGCACTGAAGTGCATGTGTTAGGTGTGCTGCGGGACTTTCCTATTTCTACCACCACATTACCACCAACGAGGTTACTGTTAAGGTACATATTACCAGTCTGACTGGGGCATGCTGTGTGGGCCGAAGCCCACCTGTATTGTATCTGACGTTAGCTCTGCTGAGTAGGGCACTGCAATGGGATATATTTATGTACCACCGGTGGGTTCCAGGGAGCCACCCATGCTGTAGGTGCACACGGAGTTTAACCTACATCTGCCAACTTCTAAAGAACCCCAGTCTGACTGGGGCATGCAGTGTGGGCCGAAGCCCACCTGCATTAAGCACGACATTACCTCAGCTGTGTTGGGCAATGCAATGGGATATATTTATGTACCTCCGGTGGCTTCCTGGCACCCACCCATGCTGTGGGTCCACAGGGAGTTGTTACTACATCTGTCCACTTCTAAAGAACCCCAGTCATACTGGGGCATGCAGTGTGGGCCGAAGCCCACCTGCATTAACCACGACATTACCTCAGCTGTGATGGGCAATGCAATGGGATTTTTTTATGTACCACCGGTGGGTTCCAGGGAGCCACCCATGCTGTAGGTGCACACGGAGTTTAACCTACATCTGTCCACTTGTAAAGAACCCCAGTCAGACTGGGGCATGCAGTGTGGGCCGAAGCCCACCTGCATTAAACATGACATTACCTCAGCTGTGATGGGCAATGCAATGGGATATTTTTATGTACCGCCGGTGGCTTCCTGGCACCCACCTATGCTGTGGGTGCACACGGAATTCCCATTGCGGAGTTGTACCTGGCTGTGACTATTTATAAAAAACCGCGGTCTGACTGGGCCATGCAGACACCTTGACAGAATGAATAGTGTGTGGCACATAGGTTCCCCATTGCTATGCCCACGTGTGCAGCTCCAGATGGAGGTGGCACAGGATTGGATTTTTCATTGCTTCTGTACAGCATTGTGGACTATCGGCCCGCCCCTTTTATGGGGGGGGGGGTCGCTGCCTAGCCATGCCAACCCTCTGCAGTGTGTGCCTGCTTTTCCTGTGGCAGACGCACTTATAAATAGACATGAGGGTGGCGTGGCATGAGGGCAGCTGAAGGCTGGGTAGGGACACTTTGGTGAGCGCTGTGGACACTGCGTCGTGTGGGGGGGTATTTGACAGCATGTAACCCAGGAGAAGTGGCAGCGGAGTGTCATGCAGGCAGTGATTGTGCTTTGTTGGAGGTAGTGTGGTGCTTAGCTAAGTTATGCCATGCTAATGAGGGCTTTTCAGAAGTAAAAGTTGTTGGGAGGGGGGGGCCCCACTCTTGCCGGTATTGTGGCTTAATAGTGGGACCTGTGAACTTGAGATGCAGCCCAACATGTAGCCCCTCGCCTGCCCTATCCGTTGCTGTGTGGTTCCCATCACTTTCTTGAATTGCCCAGATTTTCACACATGAAAACCTTAGCGAGCATCGGCGAAATACAAAAATGCTCGGGTCGCCCATTGACTTCAATGGGGTTCGTTACTCGAAACGAACCCTCGAGCATCGCGAAAATTTCGTCCCGAGTAACGAGCACCTGAGCATTTTGGTGCTCGCTCATCTCTAGTCCCGATACAAAAAGTAAAATCCTAAATGACCTGCTATCACAATTAAAAAATCTAGAACTAAAGGTACAGAAAGACCCAACAGATAGCATACATAGGAAACTACTCTGTGTAAGACAACAACTGAGGGACCACTTACTATTGGAACATGACAAACAACTCAAAGCCTATAAAACTACCTACTATGCAGCTAACAACAAATTTAATAGCTATATGGCTGGGAGAGTAAAACAAATAAGGATCAAATCCAAGATTCCATTTATAAAAGAACCAGGCTCAGAGCATAAGCTTTGCAACCCAACAGATATAGCGGAAGCTTTTAATCTGTTCTACACAAAGCTTTATAACTTAAAAGATGAATCTCTAACAATTCAACCGAATGAGGGGAGTATAAACGAATTTTTGAGCAGTATTAATCTCCCGACAATTAGTCAGGAACAATTAGAGACACTTAATAACCTGATTACAGTACAGGAGGCCTTAAAAATAATCAATAGTCTTAAAAAAGACAAAGCCCCGTGGCCCTGACGGGTATTCTTACAAGTACTACCACATTTTTGGAAAAAACAACTGTCGGTAAATCTCACTAAAATCTTTAACGAAGCTAAAAAGATAGGCAAACTACCTGTGGAAATGCTTCAAGCCACAGTAGTAACAATTCCTAAACCAGATAAAGACCTTACTTCCCCAGCGAATTTTAGGCCAATCTCTCTGTTGAACAGTGACACAAAAATATATGCAAAAATCCTAGCCCAAAGATTACTGGAAATGATCCCATTACTAGTACATAGTGACCAGGTGGGGTTCACTCGGGGCCGTCAAGTGTCAGATAAAACGAGAAGAATAATAGACCTGCTGGCTCAGGTCTCGGGTTTGTGGGCACCTTCTCTGCTCCTTACATTGGATGCGGAGAAGCCATTTGATAGGATTCACTGGGGCTATAAGTTCGCGGTTTTGAAAAAAATTGGATTCAAGGGAGAGATTCTTAGAGCTATTCAAGCTGTATACTCCTCCCCATCTGTGAGAGTATTAGTTAATGGAACCCTTTCAAGTTTTTTCCAGATCACTAATGGTACTCGCCAGGGCTGCCCCCTTTCACCTCTATTGTTTATTTTGGCAATGGAACTGTTTGCAGATAAAAGTTTGGTTGTTTTCTTTTGTTTGGAGAATGTAATATCAGCGTGAGGCCGGGGGTCCCGTTACCGAGAATGTCCCGTCTGATGGTACATCACATTTTGCTCCGCTGGCTAACACTAAGGCTTATTGCTTGTACAGATGAAACACGCGGTTATAACATGTTTTATCTGTGATACCCGTGTGCCCAAAAACTGCATTGAAAATGCAGCAAAAAAAGCGTCATACACTATTGTTATGTGTACAAGTACCCGGAGTGTGTACTTATTCATACACTTCCAGGAGGAGTAATAGAGGATCATCATCATATACGATCCTCCAGGATTATTATTTTATGGCCAATACAAATAGTTACTTAGATCTGTCTGCAGACGGACGGACGGCTCTCGGGTCTCCTTCTCATGGCAGAATGTTGCCACTGAATTGAGCACAGATTCCACACCCGATTTTGCAGTGAAATGCACCATTTTAGGGTTCTATTGCTGCTCCCCAGATCTGTGCTGTAGCTCATATAGTAGATTTTTCTTCATGCAGATCTTCAAATCCATAATGCGGCAAAAATAATTGTCCTGACAATTCACGCGGAGACGAGATCTGCTGGCGCACACGGATTTGTCCCGCCGACAGGAGATAAATCCATCTGTATGCAAAAAGATCACAGAACCCCAAAGCTCAGCCGCAATATTCCACCGAGGGTTAAACTGTCAGATCTACGTGGATAAATCTGACCCGGATCTGACGGATTATAGACCGTGCGAATGATACCGTGTACTATACGCGGAGGAGAAACCAGGACAGCAGCGGCACGCATGTACTCACCGGCCCGATGCATTTCGTATTCGGTCCTCTTTTTGGTATGCATTTGGCTATGGAATCCTGAATCCGAATTCCACAACACCCGCTGTCACATTCACTGCTGTTAGAACATTCATCTTCGATTTCCTTAATGTAAAAGAGGAAATAAATGATTAGTGAATTTGTTTCTAAGGCGTCACATTTACATCACAGGAGGAAGTAAAGACTGTTACAGACTTGCCAACTCTCCAGTAACATCCGGGAGACTCCCAGGCAGAAGGGAGACCTGATTACCGGAATAGTTGTCAAATCTGCCGTACGTTACTGAAGTCTCTCGTAAGGAACCCTATACGAAAATATTCCTCTCCCCCGGGCCGATGGATGTATGTCAGGTAGCCAGGGACATGCTGATGCCCTGCTGACCTTGTTTGCACATAAATCCTGCCCTCCCTTTGGAGATCAGTGGCGCCCCTGCAGGCAGATCCCATAGAAACACCAGTACATCATGATGAGTGAGGCAGAGGCCCTCAGGAGGCGGAGCTATGTGCCAGGAGGTGCAGTAGAAGTGTGCCTTTTTCATTCTATGTTTGGGCATAAACATCTCAGTAAGTGAAGGCATCAGCTGATCCCTGGGCTGGAGTATCATCTCCAAGACAGATAAGGGGGGAGAATTCTTGTCATCCAGTAGTTACTTCTGTAGGGAGCAGTAGGGATTCCTATAATGGAAGTGTATAATCACTGCCACCAGGATCTTTGTATGGATTTCATTCCTTTTCAGTGAATTATCTATAAATAGACGCAGCGTGAGGCCGGAGGTTCAGGGTCCGAGAATGTCCCATCTGGCGCTACACCTCCCGCCGCACACGGTTTTACCTCAAATTTTGTCAGTTGTTCAATGCAGTTTGTCGGTGAGGCTCGTAAAGATAAAACACGAGGCGGTAAAGGTTACCTGTGGAACCCTTGCGTCCCAAAACATGGTTTGCAGTAAAGAGCGGCGCACTACTGCTATGTGTACCAGCACCAAGGAGGTATTTATCATACAGTTCCAGGAGAAGTAAAGGAGGAACAGCTGTAGGGTTATAAGATAAGACGCTCCTGGATTTACATTCTATGGACAATTTAACTAGTTGTTAAACAGACAGTCAGGAGGCGGATCATTCAGATGTTTCCTTGTGCAGATTTTCAAGTCTGCACTGCGGGAAAAATAATTGACCCGTCATTTCTTGGTGATGAAACCACGTCAGGCGGCCGCACATGGATCTGTCCCGTAACAGAGGTTACATCCACGTGCGAATGCACACAAGAATCTGCAGCAGAATTCTAGAGCTCAGTCTCAGAGATCTTTCGTGGGTTAAATGGTCAGAGCCGCATCAGGAAAATATGGCGCTAATCTGACAGTGTAAGGTCACTCTCACACACGGTATCGCATTTTGCCGGGATAGTTTACCGTGATTTCTGAACGCACTCCACCATTGTGAGGGTGATGAGGTATGCTAAAAATTGTGAAAATGAACGGGGGCGTGGCCTAGTCTCAATGGGAAACCACTTCACAGAGGCAGTAAGTTCCCAATTACTTAATTAAGCTCACTTTTAGGACCCAAAAATATAAATTCATAAAAATTAACTTTTAATAAATATTGCTTAAAAACCTTATGGACACACAAACAAAAAAAAAAAAAAACCACTATCCGGTAGGGAATGTGAAATTGTATCATACAGTAACACTTCAAGATCAGTATCGATCTTGGACGTTTTCTTTATTATGTCTTTTACGTCCAAAAGATAGCTCTTTTTGGGGGGGGGGGTTTCTTGGTTTTAATGTTCCAAAAAACCTATGCATTTTTTCCGAACCTGAACATGATGTCGTAATCAGCCGGAATCTACATGCAACTCATATAGTCCAATGTATAATAGACATGAGATGTTTTTATGTACAGAATAGACCTTGTAATTGCCCAGATGTTTTTATCTACAAAATAGACCTTGTAATTGCCCTACGCATTTCGCCCACTGCGTGGGATCCTCAGGGGCTCAAGTATCTCCTGGGATGATTCCCTGGAGAAAGGGTTATCAGTCATCAACTGAGTATAGAAAATTGTTTATAGATTAGGACTATAATCCATTAGAGGCAATGAGTAAGTATAGGTAAGGTACTGTATTGAATTAGCACCCCACTATGAGGAGTGATCGCTGCAATAATACCTCTTAAGCTGATATGCGGTACTTGATAGCCTAATAATATTTCCTAGAGGAACAGTGCCCAGTTATCACTTAGAGTGATGTCTTGGTCAATACCCAGATAGTCTGCGCACTAAAAAAAGTTCCCCAGGTAATACATCGCTGTCTATTAGATCCTTTTAGTAGGTGAGTTTTGATATACTCAAAAGCTATCAATAGTATAGCTCCCACTAAATAGGGTTTTTCTGCAGTCAGGCAAATTCTCAGCCTAGTGAAGGGTTGTAAGGTTTCCCCCCTATCAGGATCAGATAAAGCAGAATGAAATCATGGCAGTCCACCACCAGGACTGTCATGCTGCCGCTTGTTCTATTTATTTTATGATTTATTATTTTATGAGGTATTATTGCAGCGATCACTCCTCATAGTGGGGTGCTAATTCAATACAGTACCTTACCTATACTTACTCATTGCCTCTAATGGATTATAGTCCTAATCTATAAACAATTTTCTATACTCAGTTGATGACTGATAACCCTTTCTCCAGGGAATCATCCCAGGAGATACTTGAGCCCCTGAGGAGCCCACGCAGTGGGCGAAACGCGTAGGGAATTACAAGGTCTATTTTGTACATAAAAACATCTGGGCAATTACAAGGTCTATTCTGTACATAAAAACATCTCATGTCTATTATACATTGGACTATATGAGTTGCATGCAGATTCAGGCTGATTACGACATCATGTTCAGGTTCAGAAAAAATGCATAGGTTTTTTGGAACATTAAAACCAAGAAACCCCCCCAAAAAAGAGCTATCTTTTGGACGTAAAAGACATAATAAAGAAAACGTCCAAGATCGATACTGATCTTGAAGTGTTACTGTATGATACAATTTCACATTCCCTACCGGATAGTGGATTTTTTTTTTTTGTTTGTGTGTCCATAAGGTTTTTAAGCAATATTTATTAAAAGTTAATTTTTATGAATTTATATTTTTGGGTCCTAAAAGTGAGCTTAGTCTCAATGGGAACAGTTGGGCTTCCAAGAGCTCTGTCCCTGCCTTACAAGATCTATCAGCATCCTGCCTCTGCTGGACCTGAGCCAGGCTCCCAAAGCCCTGCATCTTACCCTCCAGCATTAGGCCCAATGCCCATGGACAGAAATTCTGCAGCATTTTTTCCCACTGAAATCTCGCCATGGCACGCTGTACATAGGATGGCATTAATTTAATGCCATCCTATGCTCACTGCCCTGATTTGACCGCATGAAAATCTGTGCAGTAAACAAATGGAGGCATGATCTATTTCTGTGCGGGCTTTGCAGAAGCCCACACAAAAATGTCACTGATGATGCGCCGGCTCCGCTCTGCAGAGCGGAGGAGAAGATGCCGGACGAGTGAGTTTGAGGTCAATGCCAGGGCATGAGTCGCCTCCTACTGCATGAATCTCGCAGCGAGATCCGACCTGGCCGTGGGCATGAGGCCTTAGGGGAACATTTAGAGACGAAACAGACCGGAGATCCACTGCGCCCGCAAGGCCCGAACATCCCCGCAAGGGCGAGCACCGGGTGCTAACACCCGAGGAGGACCCGGCTTAAGCCTTCCTCATCAGGTGGTCCAGAGTGGGGACCAGCTAGAGGCTCCTAGATTGCTGAAGCTGCAGCCTGCTCCTAGCTCCTCGTGGCCGGGTGACACTGCCGCCAGCGGCAGCTCCATCCGACAGCTTCTTCCCTGTGAGTCCTCGGCCACCGCGGGCCCCCTGTGCAGTTCACTGCATCCTCCTGGACAACCCTGTACCCCAGGAAGCTAAGACCATCATCGCCAGCCAAGCAGACACCATCTAGTGTGAGCCCCCTGCTGCAGCGGGACCGGCTTTCCTTAAGTCGCTGCATCCCCAGGAAGAGCCTGACCGTGGGACAATCAGACACTCCCCACCCCCTCCCCGTCAGGCAGTCGCAATCTTGAGCCGGGGGACAGCGGACAGCGTCCCTCCTGTTGTACTCCCGCAGCTGCAGGGGGTAGATAGAGGGCACAAAAAGTGAAAGAAAGAAGCAGGGAGAGGAACTAGGGAAGGAGGGCAGTCCTCAGTGAAGTTCCCCTGGGTATACAACACCCATAGCCCAGAGGGGTGAAGCTGCCTGGCCTCCCCCCATTAGTGAGGGGAGAAATAGAAACCCGGTCTTCAGCTGGCAGGACTTTGTTGCTCTCTGCTACCACCCAGGTGCCAGCTAAGGGAACAACATCTTCCAATATACTCTTGCTAGACTGAAGTGGCCTGCAAGAATAGACCTCCATCATTGGCAAGACACACGAGCATGTACAGGAGAGGACATAAATAAATAAAACAGTGCAGGACTGCCTCCTGAAAAAGCAGTGGGACCCCTACTCTCTTCCTCCCCAGAAACATAATCCAATAACCACCATGGACATATCAGGCTCCCGCCTCCAGTCATCACTCAGTAAAGCAACAAGTAAAAATCTTGTGAATAATAGAGGAAACCATGCTGTAATTGGCCTGAGCCCCTCCATCACCCCGTGGGATGAGCTCATACATGGCCTTTGGGATGACTGCCGTCCTCCCTTGAGCTGTGCCCTGACTCTGTCCTAGACAGCTGACTGGAATATTTCAATCATCACTCCCCAAGCTATTCCCTCCAGGTTATGGCTTCAGAATGACAAAAACAAACAGCAAACAGAAAAAATTGCTTACAACGTCAGCTTAAAGTACCCTTCCAGAACTCTTCTCAGGATCTCAGCCTATTGTTTCCACCGCTATGGCTCTCTCTCCCCAAAACTCTGATTCCAAGCTAGTGAACCAGTGAAAAACACCCAAATTACAGACCTCTCCACTGCAGACTCAACGCTCTTTAACCACGTAAAAAAAAAATGTTTCAGGGCGAGCTGCAATCAGCATTTCGTGATATCTCTAAGCAAATCTCTGACCTAGGCCAGCGTGCAAACAACCTTGAACAAAAAATGGATAAGATAATCGATGCATTGGACCAAGAGCAAGCCAAATGGTATGAACAATCAACAAGGGTTGAAGCTTTTGAGCTGAAATGTAAAGATCTCGAAAACAGGAGCAGAAGTGCAAATTTAAGGATTTGAGGCGTCCCCGGGAGCATCACTAACTTAAAAGAAGTGGCCACCAACCTCCAATTCCTCTGCCGGCTGACAAGGAAACCCTCCATATGGACAGAATTCCTCATTACCTTACTAAGCCTGCCAACTCTGACCTCCCAAGAGACATTATCTTGAAGCTCCACTACTCCGAGATGAAGGACCAAATCCTATCTGCTGCTCGCAACCTACCCTCACTTCCAGGCGTTCCACCTTCGATCAAGTTGTACACTGACATTGCTTCCTCTACCCTTGCAAAAAGGAAGATCCTAAAACCCATCACCTCAGCACTACAACAGGTGAACATAAAGTATAGATGGAACTTCCCGTTTGCACTATCTGTTCGCATCAACCTGGAAGAAGGGAAATGTATGCTAGAAGAGGAAGGAATTCCCTACGATCCTGGCAGTAACCCACCGCCTAGACCTCAACGGCCAACCTGAAATGAGCCAGTTCCACTGCGACGCAACCAGAACCTCTGAAACAAGACACATATGAACAGACTTTGTTTAAATACTGAAAGGTTAAGGTTTTCTAATTCTTGGCTTGCGAAATCCCGGACATAGTTAAATGGTTTACTGACCAGCTCTTCCGGTCAGCTGGTTATTTAGTTTAAATCTTACATATTTTAAGAACTTGCTAGGACAGAGAGATTTGATGCTCCTTCCCATTTAGAATTTAGATGCGCCTCACATATTTATTTGGAGGTGCACTTAGCCTGGGCTACCTTGGGTCCAAAGACCCAATATTGTTTTTTTATTAAGTTTGCTCACATATTTCATTCTGCTGAGTTACTTATGTTTGATGTTGGTTCCACACAAGTAGCGAACGACCTTCGCCTCTTCTCTGGGAAAACTAGGCTTACTCAGCTCCCAGCTTACCGCCACAATGATCTTAATACTTTCCCATAATGTTAAAGGGTTTAATTCCCCATTAAAAAGGAGGAAGGCTTTCCTTCAGTATCTTAAATACAAGCCAGATGTCATCTGTCTACAGAAGACCCACTTCTCCACCACTTCAGCCCTTAAATACTTCCACTCCCAATACACACGAGCATACTCATCAGTAGCCACCAAGAAGCACCAGGTTGTTTCTATCATCCTACACAACTCACTCCCCCTCACCATAAACAAAGCAGAGATAGACCCGCATGGCAGAGTCATCATCCTACAAGATACCCTGTGATGGGTGATTTTAACACAGTACTCTCCCCTGCTCTGGATCGTTCCTCTTACAGTCCAGACAAATTAAGTGCATCACAGAGGGCAACACTGGCCTCCATCCTGGGGAACTTGGTTCTGGCTGATGTGTGGAGGCACACGGTTTTAAAAGAGGCTATACCTTTTCCTCAGCCTCACCTAAATCATATTCTCGTATCGACTGGACGCTTGCCTTCACCCACCTTCTGTCAGCACTAGCACAAGTGGTGCACATTCCCTGTGCGTGGCCAGATCATGACATGGTCATATCCCACTTTGTGAACCAAGGTACCCCATTTTTCCCCAGGAGATGGAGGCTCAACGAATTTCTGCTGAAAGACCCCATATCTCTTGGCCTAGTAGTCAGTATTGATAAAACAAAAGCCCTTTTTAATAATCTACCCTCACACACGCAAAAACTCATAAAGCTTAACTTTGGCTTTCAAACACCCCCACACTACATTACCTATTTATGCAACAGGCAATCTTGGTATAACGAGAGACCCCCACATCAAACAAAAAATTATGCACTTCCATAAAAGTGTTGGAGGCCTATCAGTCTCTAATCTGCAAAAATACTTCTTGGCAGCCCAGTTGTCACAAATTCCCCCATGTCCTCTGGCCTAAGGGTTCCTCTATGGGTAGAAATAGAAACATCTCTTATAGCCCCAATCCACCTCAAAGAGCTTCAGCCACCCAACACCTATCACCACTAACATACCATCTCTTTCTCATCTGGAGGAGGTGCAGATTCAAGTTCTCGCTGATGTCAAATCTTCCCCCTTGCTACCCATTATCCTCAATCAAGTGTTTGACTTAAGTTCCCAAGAAAACAGCCTCCTATAGTGGTGAAACAGAGGCCTAACTTTATTCTTCCACTAGCTTACCCGTCGCGCGTTGCTGTGAAGACAGACATACATACATACATTCGTTTTTATATATCTAGATAACAGCCAATCACAGCGCAGCTTTCATGTTACCTCAGTGGTATAATATATAACAACGAATTGCAGCGCAGCTGTCATGTAACCTCAGTAGTATAAAAAGTAGCAACCAATCACAGCACAGCTAACATTTTACCTCAGCAGTATAAGAAATAGCAAACAATCACAGCACAGCTTTCATGTTACCTCAGCATTCTCAAAATCCAGCAATTGTCTTGCGAATGCATCATTTTCTAGTTGAACATGCATCCCGTTGCTCGTAATGCCTTTTGCTTTCGTGCTTGAGATGGAAATCAAACGATCTTTGTCTGGGGGGGCATAACTGTCGACGATGCTCGCACACGCGCAACCTATCGTAGGATAGATGTACTATGCCAGTAATCTTCCCAGGAGTGTACTCAACAACTTCCCAAAGTTTCATGGTGATTAGATGAATGGTGTAGTAATGCATAAAGGACAGAGAGATAGACATACATACATTCATTTTTATATTTAAAATCCCCGCCTGCTGAATGGGCTGCCTCTGATTGGTCACAGCCCTCACCAATCAAAGGCAGCTCTCGCTCACCCATTCATGAATTCATAAATGGGTGAGTGCTGCCTCTGATTGGGTGATTGCAGGGACCAATCAGAGGCAGCTCTCAGCTATTGAATGACAGCAGTCAGTTGGGTACTGTTGTATCTGGTCTCCACCACAAATATGGGTGGAGAACTGCCTAGTGAGAGGTAATGCCTTGTTACGGCCCTGATAATGCCCCCCTCAGCTCCCAACCTGTTTTCGGCTATATCTCTTCCTGTGGCAGTATGTCAGATCATAGCTCTGCCAGAGTTTGAAGGTAATCTGGTCCAGGGGAAGCTAGACAGTGACAGCAAGAGTGACAGTGGGGAATGGCAACAGGACACATTGCAGGGAAGAAGGGAGGCCGGCGCGGAGATTCACAGCGGGGGACCGCAGTGCCGTTAATCTTCCTGCAGTTTACATTGGTGGAGCCGTTTATCCATCCAACAATGGTGACAGCGGGGCGGGCTCATGGGGCACTGCAGAGTGACCAGACCACAGCGGCGAGGACAGCGAGTGCACAGGAGCCACAATGGCACAACGCAGAGCAATGGGGACAGTAACATCGCAGGAGCTACAACTGCACAAGGCAGAGCGGTGGAAAGATTTACAGGAGTCGGGAACAGAGATTATGCTAGACCTAGGCCCGGGGACAGTCACAGAAGCCGGAAAGGGCGATATTATGCTGTATCACCAGGCAAATTGCCAGTGGCCTCGCCACTGGAGATTGCAAAGCCAGCTGGGGAAACACAGAACATGGGCGGGGAGACTTGACAAGGGCGGGAAGCACATCTGCGTTACCTACCCATTCCCTGTCACCCAACCCATATCTCTATCCGTATTTCAAGTGGAGACAAGATACAGCAGTACCTGTTAGTTGTAGGTCAATATTGAAATTTAATACAAACACTACATGTTTTGTGACCATTCATTTTTAATTTAGGGGTCAGAAGCATTTTTTGCAATCATGGCAGGCTGCAGGTTTAACAATTTTTCTGGTCTTTTTTCGTGTAGGCTTCTCTGTAGAAAAAAAAAAAGCATGTAAAAATGTGACCTTAAAAAGACACCCAAAAAAGCCGTCTAAAAAACACAAGTGAGGAAATTTCAAGCTTTTTTAGCTGTGTTTTTAGGGTCAGAAATGCTTCCAAAAAGGGTGTGTGATGCCGCCTATTCGCTCTTGCAGGTTTTTCTTTTTAGCTTTTAACTCCTTCCTCTCACAGCTTGCTTTGATCTTATTGACAGCACAGTTTTTTTTTTAATCTGACATTTTTCATTAGGGTAAATGTCAGGAAAGGGTTAAATACTGTAAATGACTCCTATGAAACGTGTGCATTTCTCTAAAGTTTAATTTTCATACTATTTTAGTGCTGTTTAACAACATCTATTTGGTATATGTGTTTAGATGGTATATACAGTGTGTGATATGTATACATGCGTGTGTGGCATACACTGTATTTTCTGGACTAGAAGTGGTGGCGTCTTTTACTCTGAAGTGACCTCACCAAGCTCCTCTGCCTCTCTCTGCTGTGATCCCACTCGGCTCTCTGACTGCTCCCCATCCTGGTCGGCTGATTCCCCAACACTAACATGAGAGACCGAGCCCCCTCAGAGTCCTGACCATGGAGCTCGGCCTCCTATAGCGGAGGCGCCCTGTTTGTTTTCTCTCACACTCTGCAGCTGCTGGTGACATTAACAGCACAACCTCCATTCTCCATCTGGCGGCATTGAGCAGCCTGCGCCACTTCTGATTGACTGAGCTACGGCGGCTCAGAGTTAATGCAAGTAAGCTGGGCTGTTGTAAAAAGGAGGGCAGAAGTATGCCTATTTTAGAGTAGGAGATGACAGCAATTGTATAGTTAAAGAATTACTGCGCCTGTTTAACACTGTAGTGAAATGTAACCAATTAGTTTGCTTTTAGATGGAAGAATGTCTCTGCGTGGATTCCTTTTGTTTTGGTTCAGTCTTTTGGAGACTATTCCAACTGGACACATATATATATATATATATATGGATACAATAAAGTGTCTATGCCTCCTGAAGAACAGCCCGGTGTCATTGGACTCTACAACATTTGTGGGGCATCAATCGGAATTTGGAGGGTCAGAAGAGGGTGATTTCACCTCCTGCTAGCTCATAGGTTTTAAGACTGATTGACTGAGAGAGAAGATCCACTTGGGTGCCAAAGAGCTATTTGCTTCATAGCGGGAAAACACACTCCCAAAGATTGTGACTGTAACTGCGACGTACAGGAACCGTCAGAGGCACGGAAATCATAGACGAACAGGTGGGGATTCAAATTGTAAGGTAGGGGACCTACTGTTTGGTACGGCAGAAGTAAGAGACCGATCATCTTTTAAAAACTGACTTCTTTTAGTAGCCTTCATTGGCGAAGCCTTGTTCTGTATGGGAACGTTGGCAGGGTTGGAATTAGTAACTTAGAATAACTCTGATAGAGCAGAGTCATATGTGTGTACAAGTATATATATATGTGTTTTAACTGGCATTGTCATTGCATTTGTTATATGGCATGTAATGTTTTTTGCTGTATCAGTTCTGTATCCTCTCTAATTGCTTGTGCAGATGTAGCAGTGCTGAAAAGGCTATTGTATGTAGATAGTTAAAAGTTCCTACAATGCATCTACATTTTACTACACTGCCACTGGTGAAACACTGGAGTCCACATTCTTAAGGGAGGGGAAAGAGTAATGTTGTGGTGGGAGGGTGATGTATGAGTCTCTCGTGGGAACTATACACTGCTTGCTTAAGTTGAATAGAGCTGTGCAGTGTATTGAGTTACTTGTGGTGGTTTAATGCTTAAACACTAATGTCATAATAAGACTGTTATTTCTATGTAGAAGAGATATGTTTGTCTTCCTATTTTTGTCTTGTGTTCTCATAGCAATAAGGAACATCCGTTGTTCTTGGGTTATCAACACAGACATTCTATGGTTACAATTGTGTCTGGTTGTTGTATGTCTATATTCACTCCGGACCCCCCTGCGAACCCTCTTACATTATTTCCATAACCACACCCTACTCTGTCTATATCTTGAGGTTATAACTAAGCATGGGAGAATTCGTCTTAACCCGTCTAAATCTGCAATGAATTCATAAGAATTTCAAAAAAGCGGGAGCTTATGGTGTACAATGAATCAGGTGAAGAAAGAGGCATGTTTGAGAAAAGACAGTGAATTAAAGTGTCAGCATGTGTATGATGGAGGCTACAAGGAAATGGAATTGAAAGGATGTTTATGTACAGTAATTTAACAGTTGTCCGTATATAAACAATGGGAAATGAAAATGTGTGCTTTTTGCTGCACAAGACGATTAGGATGTAATAGTTGGTTTCGTGACTTTGTGTGCGTTAGTGTGAAGGGACCCAAGTGTGTGTATATATATATATATATATATATATATATATATATATATATATATATATATATATATATATATATATGAGATGTGTACTGTGGGAGCTCTTGATCTGAAGTATGAACGATATGCTTAAACAATTAGCCAAACTCCAAGGGGTGGAGCTAGATAATGTAAGGAAAAGGAGGGAAGAGCAACAGATATGTATCCATTTTGTATCTATCCTCTATATTGTATACATCGATCTGTCATATTTTTGACATTTTCCTTCATGAGAACTTTGCAGATGACCACGTTTTTTTTTGTCTAAGAATGAATAAGTGTATATTTGCAAAGATGGGTGGAAATACAGTCTTGGGCTCTGAGGTGGATGAACAGCTGATTTTCTTGCTATAAGGCCATATGGCCTATATAGGATCTTGTGGGCGCACATGAGGATCTGTCAGGGGGACTGTACAATAATAGCGGAAATATCTACAATAGCATCTGCTGTTATTCTATTCTATTTCCAGGTTGCCTTAATCTCCTGGGTAATAGGAGTGACAAGCCTTAAAGGAAGCTATTGTAGCGCCTATGGAGGTTGTGCTCCACTTACAGACCTGTGAATGTGGCCTCTTAATTCTAGATAATGGAACATTCTTGAAATAGCATATAAAATAAATTTTACATGTTTTGCAAGAGTATAGATCCTTCCAGAAGAATAGGAGCCCAAATGAATTGGGTGATGCACATCTTGAGTAACAGCATTGTAGCTCTGCCTCCAGGTATCTACATTGTGTGCGGAGATAAGGCTTACAAATGGCTTGCATTGCATAAAACAGGATTCTGTACTCTTGCCCGCTCACACCTGCCACTTTTATGCTTCCACATGATGGTTTCTCATACATGAGCCGCCCTAAGCACACTCCCTTTAAGAGGGCAGCGGATAATAGACCAAGGCCAAATGGCAAACCCCATGTGATATCTATGGGTGCAGCAAATAAAGTGTTCAGTATATTTCTCAATTCTCTTATGCTAATGCGAATGTATGATAAACTAGTGGAAGCTACAAACTAGCTTGATGACCAGATCTGGAACTAGTAAATCAGACTAATCAAACAAAGGCCCAAATAATAACTGTCCTTAACCAGCACACAATTGTCTTAGACTACATCATGGGCGCTCCGGGTGGGATGTGTCAGCTAATAGGACCGACCTGCTGCCATTATATAGATCCAGGGGGATATATGCAGGTAAGAGCGAGTGCTGAAGTGATCTCAGAAAGGAGAGACAAACTGTTGGAGGAACAAAGTGATAACCAGGATCAGGGGCGTAACTATAGAGGGTGTAGGTGATGCGGTTGCACCCGGGCCCAGGAGCCTTAGGGGGCCCATAAAGCCTCTCTTCTCCATATAAGGAGCCCAGTACTATGAATAAAGCATTATAGTTGGGGGCCCTGTTATAGGTTGTGCATTGGGGCCCGGATGCTTCAAGTTATGCCTCTGTGCAGCATGGTTTAGGTATGGGTACAGATACAGATAGAGGGGGGGGGGGGCAGCTCACCTTTTGCATGAGGGCTCCTGAGCCTTTAGTTACGCTCCTGACCAGGATACATGGTGGACGGATACATTTTCTGTATTTAGTCCTGCACATTTGTTCACACATGTGCTCCCATCACATTTATTTAGCAGAATTTCATCCTTACTTCTGTTCCCTCTTCTCTATGCCTTTGCATGTTTAAGTGTCAGTCTTCACTGAAGCTCAGGCATTCTATTCATGAACTCAAAGTTGAGGATAAGCAGTGTTATAGACTTGTCTAGAAAAGGGAGGGCTGCGATGCATTTATTTATAGCAAGAAGCATAAAACTGAGTGTTGGTGGTTCGATACAGATCTCTATAGATAAACCTTGCAGTTCACATTCAGACTTCACAACTAGCTATTCACCAGTAATATAATGTTACTCAATAGCAGGGACACAATTAGAAACTGATGAGCCATATGGCACTATTTTCATTTCTGTCCATAGGAACTTGGCCTGCAATCCCGAACTAGGCCATTGTAATCTGGTTGAACGCCGGAGTGTAGCGCCCAATGAACAGCTACTAATGGCCTCTCCTGAGGGTAAGCCATCAGTGGCCCATAAATGGACAACCCTGTTGTATGAGCCGCAACACAGAAATTGGGAAACTTCTTGTCCCATCTGTCTTGGTCAATCACACGCCTCAGTACACCCCGAGCCCTGCACAACAGGCAGCCATTGATGTAACAACTCACGTCTAACTACAGGCCGGGGGCCTAAAAGAAACTACATGGAATCCCGTTATATTACTATCGCTTGGATTGAAAGGAGGGGAAATGGCCACAGTAACCACTGAGGAGCCCAAAAATACTCTGTATTGTAAATCACTAGAGCCCACAGAACAACAAGATGTCTTATGGCAACATGATTGCATTTCAGTATGTTAAAGATGAGCCAATTGCTAATGCAGATTTTGAGTTTTCCTTAGATTGTTCCAGATATCATGAAGATGGACAAGTAAAACAGGTTATGCATTAATCGTAGAAAAAAAAACTCCTCTATTCCAGGGACTATATTCAAGGAGGCTGGAGTTAATGGCGCTCACTACAATGTGTAGACTGGCTTGAAGGTAAGACAGTATTGGCACCGACTTGAAGTACGCTTTTGAAATTGCATTTGATTTTGCACCTCTGTGCCGAAGTGGAAATTTTGTAGGGTCATTGGGTAAACCAGTCTACAATTCAGAAGCCATGTCTTTGTTGTATAAGGTTTTAGCACTTCCCACACAGGTAGTTGTCATCAAGGTCTAGGCTCACACCAATATGTAACTCCTGAGGCGCTAAAGAACCAAAGATTAGACACAGTAGCCTGACTCTACTTGACTGAGGTAATGGCTGTTAACCTGGCTGCGCCCGAAGCAGATGTGGATATCTCTCTGCTGTTTGCAATTGCAGAAATAGGCCTCAAAGGGAGACAAGGAAGACTGTCAAATGAAAGGAGAGAACAGCACCCTGATGGGGTCTGAAGGAAGGATCATCTCCTGTGCCTCCCCCACACGCTGTACTCCATGATGTCACACCTGAGCCATGAGCTAACACATTAATCCAAGGTGGTACTCTGTGGTATAGAGTCTTCTGCTTGGATTATCTCAGGGTTTAACACTGCTGCAACCCATGGTATGCGCCCATCACAATCCAGGCCAATTGGTCAAAGTACCTCCTTGCTGTTACTTCAGGGCCAGACTATCAGTTTCAGTGACTGCAGATTGACTGCATACAGCTACTAAAGGTAGGTGTTTTGGGGTTTGTGTTGGTTTGCATAGACCTCTTCTCATGTCAGCTAGAGGTGTGGATTGTAAAATTAAATTTAAAAAAATGCCAATGCCCAAACCAGAAATTGTTAACTGAAGTTATTTGTAAATATGATGTACCAGGAGTCATAGAAAATAATAGTGGCACACATTTCATTAGCCCTTTAGTCTGTCAGAACAGTGCCTAATCAAAACAGTAAAAGCCCTTTTACATCAAACGATTACCCCTCAAAATTCGTTCAAACGATAGCATATAAGTAATAATTGTTGCGTGTAAACACTTCCATCGTGCACTTTTCGACTGAATGATTATTTTAAGGTGAGATGAAAATTCATCTTTCAGCTGTAGATAGATAACAGAGACCGCACACTATATTCTCAGTTGGTTGCTGGAGATTACATTGTATTCTGTCTGTGGCCCATGCCATGAAAATTAAGCTGTGTGCAAAGTGCAGCCCACATACTAGGCTTTGTAAACAGCCTTTGAATGCACTTTTTTCACTCAAATGAAGGTAATGAATTGCTAATGGACATTAGTGTCCATTACCACTTTATGCAAAACGATCACTAAAACTGTCAATCTTTCCATTGTTTGAAAGATTGTCTTTACGTGTAAAGAGGCCTTTAGTTGAGTCCCTATGGAGTTTTGTTTAGTAGGGCCCCTAAAAGGTCTATACTTTCCCAGCATGAAAACCTCACTTTATATGTGAGTGCTTTATATCAGGAGTTAATTTACTGATGGCAGTGTCAATTATACCTTTATAACCCCTGCAAACTGACCATACATAACCCAAGAACCAAACAACAGACCTCGGACTTCCACCAGGCGATGGAAGGGTGCCACAGATGACACTTCCACCCTGCTGTGGCCATATTTCTGGAAGCTTGTCACTCTATGCATGACTGAAGCTTGAGGATCTGCACTGGTGGAAGAGGTAGATCTTCAGCCATGCTCTAATCACTTCAGAGGTTGACTAGCCTACATACGGCACAAGAACGAGGATTACCTTTATGCTATTATTATGTCTAGTACAATGCGAAAAAGAATGGATAAAAGAGATTGGATGTGTCATATGTATCATGAATGGTCACTCAGTGCCAGTGAACCCTAGGACCTTAGCATATCATACATGTTATCAATGTGTGGGACAACATAACATGGTAGAAAATTGGGCAACAACATAGATTCTCCTGAGTTTTAGATGACACATGTCTGGTATCCTAGATATTTGGCCATGGCCAATTAGTAAGCTTCATGTAAAGTAAGGGCCATAACTAAGCCTGCATGGCTGTAAGTGGGGGCCAGACACGACAGGGTTAACAGGGAGGGGATTTAAGGGGGTTAATAAGGAAAATAAGGAGGGGTTAAAAGCAGAAGAGGGGGAACGGGGAAGAACAGTTAAGTGACATCACAGACAGCAGACAAGAAGAACAAGAGAAGACAGAAGATCGATGAAGAGGAGCTTTTTCATACCCGATTAAATGAAGCATCTGATAGAGGAATTACATTCTGTTGCAGCCGTCAGAGATGATGTCTGGCTTCAGCAAGTAGTAAGGGAAGCCTTATCGCCACCAGGGACAGCACCCGAGTCTCTGGCAGTGATTAGTGAGAGCAGAGTGGGGAGAGAGATGGGGAGAGCCCTTTCAGGACCACGGACAGCACCCGAGACACTGATGCAAGAGAGCAGGGAGAAGAGCAGTGAGGAACTCCCTATCAGGACCAAGGACAGCATCTGAGAGGCTAGTGGTGAGGGAGAGCAGAGGCAGGAGATTGCGGGCACCTTTGCAGTTGAGCCCCGACACTGTATCCAGGCTTTGACACCATGTAGGGAGACTGTCTTCGGCCCCACTAGGTCAGCTTTCTGCTGGTTCACCTGCCAGCGCTGCGGGTATGCCTGGGAAGAAACCCGCTAAATGGCAGGGCCCTGGGCTGTGGTCCAGAGCTCACTCATTAAAATGGGCGGGACTTAACTGGGGGCTGACACCAGAGAGGAATATTAGGTGTGGGGTGGTGCTTACCTGGAGATACTCCAGTCGGGGAGTGTCCTCACCACGGTGCTACACTATCTGAGGATGATGCTGGGAATGAAAGTCTAGAGAGAGGGTCCAGGGGACGAGTCTGCAGCATCTGGATGACAGCCTGTCAGTCCAGCAGCGCAGAGGTCGGTTCCATCTGCAGGGAGATCGATGTCAGTTCCAGGAGAGGGGGATATGTTGCAGCTGTTTCGGAATCCAGATGGGAGATGTTCCAGTGGCAGAAGAAAAGATGGTGTGTGGCAGCGTTTATGTTTGTTACGAAGCAGCACGTCTCAGTGAGAGGGTCAATATGGACAAGCGGGAGGGAATAAATTGGGCATCTGCTGGTAATTCAATGAGGGTTAGTGCAAATTCAGAGTGAGCTGCAAATTCAAGAATATATGCTCGCATTGCAGTGGCACATCCCATGGTGCAGCCAGATGTTTTAAAAGAAGAAAGGGAAAATGGCCAGCAAGTAATGAAGAAAGGGATAATGCGATGAGGCTAGCAGAAATGCTGCCTTATCTAAGTAGGTGTCTGGATGCGGTTAAAGTGGAATTGTTACTGTTAGGTTTCCGTGAAGATTTTTATATCCCCCCAGTTACATCATGTTCTTTTTTTCTACTGTGATTTGCAGTCCGCTACGATGCATCCTGAGCTTGTTTCAGAAAAATTGGGGAAGGAAGTGCCTTTAGGCCAAATGGCAAACCATTGGGAGTTATACCCAAAAAGGGCTAAATAGATTTTGGTTGATCCACCATTTGTCATACTCAAAGTGAGCGTCGGTCAATGATGGCATGGATTGTGAACTTTGTTCGGTGGTTTATACATCATTTTATGCTTCGGTAAATTGGGTTAGAAAGTATGGAAAGGGGGCTTTGTTGGCAAAAACCTATATTGAGTCGGCTTTTCGCCTTTTACCAGTGCATCCTGACAGCTGTCGTTTGTTGGGGTGTTATTGGGAAGGAAGGTATTTTGCAGACAGATGTTTGCTGATGGGATGCGCAATCTCATGGGCATACTTTGAGACATTCATTTTTGTAAAAGGTGAAAAAGGAGGTGGCGGGCATTGACTCAGTTATTCATTATTCAGATGATTTTTTGTGTATGCACAAAATTACCAATGTGTTCCTCGTTGTTAGCTACAGTGGAGTGGGTGGCACTTCATTTTGGGTTTGCCATTATCCCTGGGAAAGATGGATGGACTGGTGACGTGCTTGGATTTCCTGGGCATTACCATCGATTTGTAGGTCATCGAGTATAGGCTGCCAGTAACAAAATTACAGGATTTGCGACGTAAGTTACTGCGGGCTTGGCAGGTCAACATAGGTTACATTGCGAGAATTGCGGTTGCTTAATTTTGCATGTCGAGTCATGCCAATAGGTAGGGGTCTTTGCAGAAGGCTGGCGGCAGTGGCAACGTCAGGAGCACAATTACTGCATCATTTTATTCGATTGGGGAGAGAGCACAAGGAGGAATTGGAAGTTTGGTTGCCTTTTTTCGAATAGTACAACCAAAAATCAGTGATGATTTCGGGGGTAGTAGAAAATGATTGTGAGCATTTTATGGATGCAGCGGGCAGCAAGAGTTTTGGGACCTATTTTCAAGGGCAATGGTGTACAGGGAGTTGGCTGGTGGAATGGAAAGAATCATATTTGGTTAAGGATTTGGTGTTTTTGGAGCGATTTCCAATTGTTTTCGCTGTGTCCTTGTGGGTTGAGTTTTTGAAAAATAACAAGGTGTATTTTCACTACAATAATTTGGGTGTGGTTCAGGTTATTAACAATTTGGCGGCATCTTCTCCCCAATGGTGAATTTACTGTGACATTTGGTATTACAGGCACTGTTATTAAACATGTGGGTAGTGGTGGTGCATATATCAGCCGTACAAAATTCAATAGTGGATTCTCTCTCTCGTTTTTAGTGGGATCAATTCCGAGTGGTGGTCCTAGGTGAAGTGTGTCCGGCTTGTCTTTGGAAACTGGTCAGAAAGTAGCGGAGCACCTGATAAGTGGATAATTTTTGCACAGAGTACAGGGGGAGCATACAAAGTTGCATGGAGGGAGTGAAAACAGTGGGTCAAGTTGTTAGGTGACATAAGGACTAATAAGGATAAAGTAGGAGTGGTTTTGCAGTGGTTGGGGAATGCACATAGGTCGGGTGTATCGGTGGCTATGTTAAATCAATTTTTGGCCAGCCTGTCTTTTGGTTTTGGGATGTGATAGGCCTTAGAAGGTTTTCAAAAGATAAAAGTGGTCATGGATAAATGTAGGCCTGTGTCGTTTCAGTTATTGGAAGAAGTGGTGGTTGCATTGGAAATAATCTGTGGGGGGGGGGGGGTATCGAGGTGGTCTTGTTCCATTTGGCTTTTATGTTGGCATTTTTTGAGCATTAAGGTTGGGGGGGAATTGGTTTTGCCTAGCAAGAAAAAAAAAAACAGGGGACTACTAGCAGAGGATGTGAGAGTTGGGGAAGAACAACTCAAGTTTTTTTTATACAAAGGTCTAAGACAGCCAGAAAAGAAAAAGGAAGAAAGGTATTGATTTGACAGGTTCAAGGGGAGTAGATGAGCCTTGTTGCATGTTGAAAGCACTATGGCGAGTAACCTTTGTACTATTCTGTAACCTTTGTACTCCAACTCAATTGGTGAGTAACGGAAGTAACGTCAGACACCAGGGAACGAGCACCAGAAGCTTAAAGCTAGCCTGGAGCAGGGGACATTGGAGCAGCGCAAGAGTCGACACTGGCACCAGGAGGCCGCCAGAAATGCGAGGGAGCAGCTGGAGAATTGCGGACAGAAGGAGCGGATCCTGGAGCAGTAGGAGGAGTGAGCGAGTGGCCACCGGGAGAGAGACTGCTGGTGATGTTACCGAAGCTGCAGGGAAGCTGCCAACAGAGCCGATAAGTATTCTGTGTGTGTGTGTGCCTGTGGGTCTAAGTGTGTGTCTGTGACTAGGTGAGGCGGTATTAGAGTGTGAGTGTGTAAGTGTCCGTGGGCAAGGAGTAAGTGAAGCAGGATAAGGGGATTGAGAGAGAGTGCGAGCGTTAGTTAAATAAAAAAAAGTATGCGAGCAGTTGCCCACGGGCGGTGGTGTGTGAGCGGTTGCGCACGGGCAGCGGCGTGTGAGCGGTTGCACACAGGCGGCGAGGTGTGAGCAGTAAGGAGTGTGAGAAAGTCTATCTTCACTTCTTCCACAAGTAAATTGTAGATTAGGGCGAGGACCTCCAGGGTAGTTTTCTCGGAAAATGTGTATAAATATCCATGCTCCTTCAGATCTATTCCATTTTATCCTGACGAAGAGCCCGGGAGGTTCGAAAGCTCACTGTAACATCATGTATTACTGTTAGCCATTAAAAGGTATCACATCTACAAGATTATGTGGTTTCTCTTGCTGGGAACAATCACATTCCACTTTTCAAAATTATCTAGAAAAGAAAAGGGGGCAAGGTTTGAGTGTAATGAAGTTTTTAAACAGATTTAAGGATTGCAAGTTTTTAAAAAAGACAGAAAAATGCTCTCATTCCAGAATCTGGGTGACTCCAGACTCAGCCCCCCACCTGAAACTCTCTTTTGCCCCCTGTGATATTATTTACCCCTCACCCAGCTCCCGTTCAGTGTACTATTTTTTAGCATCATAACATGTTTTCTATTGGTCACATATTAGCAAATGAAATGTTCTGGAGCTGCACAAGTGGAAGGATTTGGTCCATTTAGAAATGTTGCTCAGGAAAACCGAGAAAGTCCAGCGTTGGGTTAAAAGCTTTCAGTCGTTATTAGATGATCCAGACAGACAGACACGGAGGAACAAAGGACATGTGCCGTCGTATATGTTTCAGGCAAACATGTTGCCCTTAATCATAGACACCAAAGCACATGTGAGTAACGCATATATCACAATAGATAGCCAATGGGGTGCTTAGAACGAGAACACATGACCCCAGGGGCCACATATAATTACAAGGAAACAAAGTAAAAATAACTAATAATGCAACAGAAAGTCCCACTGGCGGTTCATAGGTTTGCAAAATATGCATCCAAAATGCCCCTTTAGCAAATAGCTTGCTATGATGATCTCCACCCCGTAATGGGTGGTTAACTCTTTCAATGCCGCAGTCTTGTAGACAGAAAAAATATCCTTTATGAACTAAAAAGAAATGGGATGCAACACCCGGGTACATTCGTTCTTCCAGCGTGTTCATTATCAGATCTATGTCTCATTATCCTAGTTTTCAGTTTTGCACATGTTGCACTCCACCAATAAAAATGGAGCCTTTGCTGTAGGGAACCCTAATCTGCTTCCCTAGAAGTAGTCTCTGTTAGGATGCAGCTGACACTAACTGATCAGGGTTACCATAACTTGATACTGGAGGAGACAGAGTCGTGGTCATATGACAGAGCCGAGGACAGCAGGTGGAAATCTTACATAACAGTGAAATCAGGTGGCAGGTCAGAGCAAGCAGCAAAGTAAGGGCTCATGCCCACGGGCGTATGTGTAATGTACTGCGGGTCTCCGCACAGCATTTTAGCCACTTCGCAGACATACGCTCCACCAGCAGAGAGCCAGCAATGACTGCGTACGGCTGTGTGTTTCAGAGTGAGACGTGTATGAAAACACTGTCCATTTATTGCATATGGAGAACATATCGCACACAACCTATACAAGTGGATAGGGCTCACGCTGCGTATATATGCAGAGATATAGAGCATGCTGTCATTTATTTCTCTTGTGTATCGATACGCAGTGTCCACCGCCGGGGTGCATGGATCAATCTAAGTCCATTTACTTTCATTGCCTCCATTCACCAAGTATCATGCATGCATCAAATGCCTAATACATGGTGAGAACGCGGTTGTGGACATGAGCCCCAAGTGTGGTAAAGAATAAGCCAAAGTCAGGACTGGAAAGGAGAGTGAAGCAAGCGTCATGTGTGACACAAGTTCAGGATGACACGGCCATGATAGATGGTGTTGGCATATGTTTTATAATATATATATATATATATATATATAAACTTTATCCCCACGGTCCCCGCAGGAATGAAGGAATCCTCTGCAATAGCTGTCACAGCTGTGGCAGAAGTCTGCGCTGCACTCCCTATGTTCTCAATGGGGCTGGCGCTGCTGCTGCCAGCCCCATTGAGAACACTGAGCGATATCTTGGATTTTTCTGTGCGCTGCAAGACTTAAGAAAAAAAACCACGCAAATGAGTATGAAACCATTGAAAAAAAATTGGTATCATAGTCATTGCTCTTGCATCGCAAGAAAAAATTATCACTAGTGGGTAGAAGCCCTAAAAAAAACAGATATTCTCAAGAAGGAAAAATGAAGCAATACCTCAAAATATGGTCTGTTTGGCTCTCCTACCGGAACAAGTAGTTCCCACCACACACCTATGCTGGTCTACCACTCAATATATCTTTTTAATCCAATGCAATTATCGTATCGTATCATCAAGCAGAGCCCTAAACTCCTTGCTGAAGAGCTCCCTATTGCAGACCACTTCCTAGCTGAAACCATAAATAAGAAAAACTTGGTAAGCTACCTGGAAGGACCACTAAGGGCTCTTTCTCACGAGCGCATAACTGGCGACGATGTTTTTACGTTTTTACACCTGCTCCGTATAAGACCCTAAATGAGCATTTTTCCACAATCACGGCCAGCATTTTCTTGTTCATTCACATGACTGTGAGCGTTGTTTTTAGCTCTACCAAAATCCTCAGGATGTAGGAGTTCCAGTAAGCTTTTAGCAGCATTGGACGTTGCAAAAATGCCTCCCCCCCTCTTCTTTCCCTGCTCCAATAGGAGACTATAGGAACCACCGGCGTATATTGGCTAAAACATACTTCCAGAACTTCCAAATGTTTTGGCTGAGTGTATATATGCCATCCACGTATATGTTATATTTTTTCCACTGCTGGTGTATGTAGGCGCCATATATTCGCCCGTGTGAACGGCTGCATTGGAAACCAATGCTTCAAATTAGTACCGTATATGCGCCCTGTTACATAAATTAGCCTTATGCGTTGGGTGGTCGGCTAAATCTGTGCAACATTTTGCAGATACGATAGTGGAAATGCCGTTATGGAATAACCCTATTCTCCTGGCCATGGGTTTGGTACCAGATCCCAATACAGGGTGGGCTTGGTTGTAGCAACGCTGGGAGATATATATAGGACCAATATGTTTATTTCCTATACTCTATTACGGGACGAACTACAAACACCCCACCTGAAACTATTTAGGTATTTTCAACTGACATGTTGGCAATGCCCAGTTCCCTCCTGCTGCGCTCCAAATCTCTAAATACCCTGTCATAGGAATTTTCAAATCCCAAGACCCTAAAGGACTGATCTCTGCGTTATATACGCACCTATTGTAAGCCAAAATTGGCTACACCCGACCAGCAGTTCAAAATAAATGGCAGGCTCTCCTCCCAGAAATAACATCGGAAGACTGGCAGAATATACTAGAGTCCCATTTGTGGGTATCCCCAGCAGCAAATAATAGATTAATACAATTATATACAATACATCAATCTTATCTTACACCCATATGATTACATAGATTGGGCAGAACTCAGACATCAAAATGTCATAGGTGTCACCATATGAATGCTGACTTTGGGCATATGTTATGGGATTGCCCACACATCAGGGATTACGGGACGGAGGTGATAGCATTTGTATCGGAGCTTGTGCTCTCCCCTTGGAAAGTCACTTTGGATCCCAAAATAGCAAAATCAGATGGCTTAGTAGATGAAGAACAACAATGGCCTCATCACATGTGAGTCTTTTTAAGGGAGGTGTTGTTTTTGGCTTGGAAAGCAGTTGCCCTGAAATGGATGGCTGATGAATCTCTATCCGTATCGGGGTCTTTGGTTAGATCACTATGCTACCATACGTTAGCGCTAATGCAACCTCATAGCCACAAAAAGCCAACAACCACTAATGCAGACTCGCTCGTAGTTTATTGTTTATTCATCATCTGAAGATTGGAGAAGATGCTGCTGTTATTACAGCGGAGTGTGAGATCCATGCAGCAGAGAATGGAAATGATAGTAAGAATTGTGTAATAGTTTATTGCCATAATACCAACAATGATACATGGAATGTGCTTGTATACCAAATTCATTCCGTGATCAATAAAGCAAAGTTGAAAAAAAAGTACAATTCGTCCTGCAAAAAAAAAAAAGACGTCAAAAGAATCGTGGATGAGAAAAAAAAAACAATGTTAGGGATCTTTGAGTGTGAGAATACAAAAAAATACATTTTTTTGTAAGAAAAGGTACCAGGGGTTAAAAAAAAAACTATATACATTTGGTATCGTTGTAATCATACTGATCTGCAGAATTAATCTACCATATTATTTATACCGCACTGTGAAGACCGTGAAAAATAAAGAAAAACATGTCAGAATTGCACATTTTGTTAGCATTACCTCCAGAAGAAAAAAACTGATTGAAAAGTGAAGAAAATGTTTTATGTTCCTAAAACGGTATGAATGTAGACTAGGGCTTATTCTGCAAAAAATAAGCCCTCCTAGAGCTCCATTGATGGGAGAAGAACAATATTCTGGCTCTTGTGATGCGGTGACACAAAAGCAAATCTTAAATAAAAATTGTTTTAGTGCACACAAATGGCAAAACTATATAAACTTGGTATCGCTGGAATCCTGCGGACCCCGAGAATAAGGTTATCACATTGTTTATTCTGCATGCTGAATGAGGTAACAATGAAATACAAAAAACAATGGAGGAATGTCCTTTTATCTTATAGTGCTTGTAGGAGTGGCTCCTATTTGTGCATAAGTATGATACTAAGCAGACCCCCGCCCGTACATCGAGGGGGAAGTGGTTATTCAGCAGTATTTTGCCCCTGTTACGTCCCCCGTACATCATTTTCCTCCTGCATGCTGGGAACTGGTCTTTCTACCAAAGCACCAAACTGGGCCACATCCTTAGGGCTGACACCCACTGGCGATTTTTTCTATCTTGCGCTGCGAGAGCAAGTGAAAATATTCGCCTCGCAGCGAATATGCCGGGATGAGACCAGGATATCTCCAGTCTTTTCAATGGGGCCAGCGGCAGCAGCGATAGCCCCATTGAAAAGATAGGGAGAATGCCGTGGACTTCTGCCACAGCTGTGACAGCTGTGGCAGAAGTGCAGCATACTATCCCATTGCTTTCAATGGGATCGGCGCTGCTGCCGGCCCCATTGAAAGCAGTGGTTTGCGGCAAACCCTGCAGTATGATTTTCGGGGAAGGGCTTGAAATATAAGCCCTTCCCTGAAAAATCATCATTAAGTGGTAAAAAAAAAAAATTACTCACCTCTCCGCCGCGTCCTCCGGCTGGCTCCCCGACACTGCTGTCCAGCACTTTCAGCAGGCGGGGATTTAAAAATCCCTGCCTCCTGAAAGGGCTGTGCTGATTGGCTGAGCACTCAGCCAATAACAGCTAGTGCTTAGCTATTGGCTGAGCGCTCAGCCAATTACAGCTAGTGCTTAGCTATTCATGCACTAGCTGTAATTGGTTGAGCGGGGATGAAGAAAACTCATGCCACAGCTGTCACAGGGGTATTCACCCTATCTTTTCAATGGGGCTAGCACTGCTGTCGCTGGCCCCATTGAAAATACTGGCGATATCCCGGCGTCATCCCGTTTATTTTCTCGCACTGCGAGGTAAGTGTTTTCACTTGCTCTCGCAGAGCAATAAAGAAAAAATCGCCAGTGGGTGGGCGCCCTTAGGGTGACTACCCACTAGCGTCTGCGAATTTTCAGGGTTTTTTTCCAGGTGTCTATGGGGTTTCCTAATGTTAAAAACGCATCACGGCAAAATCGCAGTTTACCGCGAAATTGTGATTTTGCGCAATGCAATTTTAACATTAACAAGTCCCATAGACGCCCGGAGAAAAAAAACACAGCAAATTTCCTGGTAAAAAAGAACTGTAGTGGGTAGTCACCCTTAAGGGATTAAGAATAATTTACATGAGCGCCCTCTGGCAGATTACACAAAATCTGCATGTTTATAAGAACAAGCATTGTATTTTAGTAAAAACTCACTTTTAATAACTCCCTCTGTGTAAGCCACGGAGGCGGACCACCCGAGCCCCGAGTCATGCAGCATTTCATCACAGCCCTCCAGCATTCCGGCACCTCCCTTGGGCCGACGTCAGTGATGAAATGCTGGGCAGCATGACTCAGGGACTCAGAGGGCCGAGAAAATCGCATGAGATTTGTGCGTTGCGAGACCCACAAATATCAACCCCATTCTTTAGAGTGGGTTTATACACATGAGCGATATTTTCCTGCATAGCACTGCTATGTGATGAGATTCTGTGGGAGAAACAAATCACAGCATATTCTATCTGGCTGCGTGATCTCGCCGACCCCATTGAAAGCAATGGGGGACCTCTGCGATCCTCTGGCGTGGCTGTCATAAGGATCCCTTCATTCCCTGAGTGATATGGGGCCTTTATCACGTGTAAATGCTTCGCATCCCTGGGGCTTTCACATGCTGCACCACACTAGGCTGCGTGTTCAGGCATATAGTCTCAATAGATAGAGTAGCAGGATTCAGGATTTCCCCCAAATGTCAATACAAAGGGGAAATATATTAGGCAAATAATAATAATAATCTATCCCCTTTCCAGGGCAACTCATACAGATGATCCAGGAGAAATGTAGTGTCAGGGGCAAGCGAGGTAAATTCTGATGACAAAACTCAATAGCAGAGAGGACGGGTTAGTCTCTATTATGCTGTCTGTCTGTCCTACAAGACGACTTACCGTACTCCAAGCCTTGTGAGAGTTTCCTCAAAAATGTCAGAGAAACTTGTGGACGGATCATTTCAGCCATTTCCAGACAATTCTTCATCCAGAGAGGTTTTCTCAACCTAGAGTTGGGACTTTCTCAGGCAAGACTAAGCCTGCCATTCTGGCCTAAGGAAGCGTGATTTCTCCTGCTTTGGAGGATTAGTCATGGCAGGCTTTCACTCAGGCCAGCTGTTCAAGAGCCTGAAGGTATTCAACCTGTTGGCATGAGAGTTTAGAGGTCTTTGCTAAGAAAAATGTGATTATCAGTGTCACATTGTGCTCCTGGGACCTGTAGTATTATGGGTTTCTAGGATCACACTGCTGTAGGTATAAGTGATTTGGCTGGCTGATGGTGTGGAGCTCTCCAGCCAACCAATCACCATCATGATGTGCACATAAACACCAGCTGCTCTTACTAGAGTGTTCTGGTCATTAATCCACTATCCTTTTCCAACTCAGTGCTTGGTGTTATGCATGTTGCTAGTTTGATTTGCTTTCCCTGAAGATGGTCTGCACACCTGATCTCCTGTCAGCAAGTCCTATGGTTCCTCCTCCTTTCCCTTTTGTCAGGTGCGGTCCCCAGACATCTGAAGTCCTATACATTGTCAGGTGGGTAATAGCTACCAAAATGTTCATTTAATATTAGTTTGGTTTCTAACGCTCTTGCACGTTTCTTGGTGTGTGGACACTTGAACTAACTCATGTTTTATTTATTAGGCTGGCTACCCATGTCTGCCACCCTCTTGCTATTCCTGGTAGACTTGGGTGTCACTCTACTCCTTCTGTGTGAATGGACTCTTTGCTGTGTACTTTTATCAGCACTGCAGAAGTTAATCCTCCCAGGTGTTCTCCGCTCAGCTGAAGGGTAATAGGATATTGCTCTTCTATTTAACTGATCTGGGAATCCTCCTCCTTTGTCTGAATGTTGGTGTGAGTTTGCCTCGGTCACTCAGCAGGGGTCTCCTGTCTCTGACTTCTGTGTCTGCCCTGATTTCTGGACTTTTACCCGGATTACTTTTGTTCTCTGCCTGACCAGACATTGAATCAGATTCTGTTTACTGTTCAGCCTGTTTCGCTGTACTTTGCATCGGTCCCTTTAACCGCTGTGGGTCAGCTGCCAACCACACCGGGACTACTCCAGTAAGTTGGCACAGTGGGTCCACACTCACTGTCTGTAAGATATTTTTGCATGCATGAGGTTCTGAATGGGGCTTCCCTCTGCCTGTGAGGTGAGCAGACTTCACGTGGTAACAACTTGTTCAGTGTATGTCTGAAGATGTGGACTGCACTTGGTGTGTACAATGACCTGTTCTGTGTGGTGTTCCCTCTCTGTTGCAGTCACTTGGTGTGAACAAGGTCATGTTCTGTGTATGTCTGTAGGTGTTGACTATACTTGGTGTGAATTGTCATGCTCAGTGTGTGTTTTGTTGTATCTACCCTGCATGGTCGTCCTGTCTGTTACCATTTAGGATTAGCCGGGGCCCCTAGGTTCCAGTGTGGAGCCATTCCTACTGGGGGAATCACCCTGTTTGTAGGCAGAGTTCCATAGGGACTCACAAGACACCGAAGACCCTTGAAGTGGGCTTGTGAGCTTATGTATTCTGGCCAAAATACAGATCAATACCTCATACTTATCAGCAATTCCAGCTGCCTATGTTTGTACTATTGGTAAGTATTTTAGCATCTGTTGTGGTTGTTTGTATGTATGATTTATGTATGTTGTTGGTGTCAGAATGCATATTCTTTCCCTCCTGTCTTATTTGGCTTGTGTTCATGTAGGTTGTTGTTCCCACGGCTTGCACAGACGTAACAATCAGAGGCAGAAACCTGAACCCATTCGGCTACCTAAGAAATGCAACTCAAAGTGCCTATACTTGTATAGTGTCCATCTTCATAAATAGTGTGAACAAGGAAGGCTTTTAGTAGAGGAACCATATTTAGGAGTGATGCTCCATTTTCCACAGGATAGATTTGAGAAAGGGCTCAGGTAAGTCTCTAGCGAAAGACCCTTGTGGTTGACAAAGCGGTTCATAATGGCATTCAGAGAGTGAAGACAGCTAAAGTCAACCCTTTCCCAAAATTGAAAGCTATGTGAGTGCTCCTTCTAATATTTACAGGAAATGGACTTGATATTCCTGTCCGGAAAGATGGCGTTCCTGGTGTCCCTTACATCAGCCAAACAGATCAGTGATCTATGGGTCTTGACTGTCAAAGAGCCTTATCTATTCTTCCTTGAGGATAAAGTGATATTCAGACGCAATGGTTATTTTTTCTCCAATGTGAATCAGGTAATTGTTCTTCCGGCCTTCTGCGCTGAACCTACCTGGGATTAGGGAAGGTGCTCATAGACACTATACAGGGGCAGTGTCTGAGAATAGACCCATCCCAGCTGAGAGTTTGGACAGATCAGTTGTCTGTGCTCACACAGATCCCAAAGAAAGGGAAAAATCCCCCCAGCCCACCATAGCTAGGTGACCGAGAGACCCTGTTATCACTTCATATAAAAGTGAAGGTCTCCATCCAGAAGACGTCAGACTCGCTATACCAGAGTCACAGCAACATCAGGGGCAGAAGATGCGGTATCTGGCTGAGAGCATCGGCACATGGAGCACACAACATACCTCCTGTGTAAGATGGACCTCTCTATGGAGAAGACTTTTAGTCCGGTTCTTCAGTTTTTATTTCTGGTCTTTCCCACCCTTAATAAATCCTTCTCCCCCCGTATGTATATGGCTGCTGTGTGAGGATACCCAAGGAAGCCAGAAGTTATTATGCTATACTTCTTTCCTGCAGATCTAACAGCAGCACATATCTACCCAACTAGAGATGAGCGAACACCAAAATGTTCGGGTGTTCGTTATTCGGAACGAACTTCCCGTGATGCTCGAGGGTTCGTTTCGAACAACGAACCCCATTGAAGTCAATGGGCGACCAGAACATTTTTGTATTTCGCCGATGCTCGCTAAGGTTTTCATGTGTGAAAATCTGGGCAATTCAACAAAGTGATGGGAATCACACAGAAACGGATAGGGCAGGCGAGGGGCTACATGTTGGGCTGCATCTCAAGTTCACAGGTCCCACTATTAAGCCACAATACCGGCAAGAGTGCCCCCCCCCCCTCCCAAAAACTTTTACTTCTGAAAAGCCCTCATTAGCATGGCATACCTTTGCTAAGCACCACACTACCTCCAACAAAGCACAATCACTGCCTGCATGACACTCCACTGACACTTCTCCTGGGTTACATGCTGCCCAACCGCCCCCCCTCCCCCCCCCACAGCGCACACCAAAGTGTCCCTGGGCAGCCTTCAGCTGCCCTCATGCCACACCACGCTCATGTCTATTTAGAATTGCGTCTGCCATGACGAGGGACTGCAGGCACACACTGCAGAGGTTGGCACGGCTAGGCAGCGACCCTCTTTAAAAGTGGCGGAGCGATAGCCCACAATGCTGTACAGAAGCAATGAGAAATAGAATCCTGTGCCACCGCCATCAGGAGCTGCACACGTGGGCATAGCAATGGGGAACCTATGTGCCACACACTATTCATTCTGTCAAGGTGTCTGCATGCCCCAGTCAGACCGGGCTTTTTAATTCATAGACACAGGCAGGTACAACTCCCTATTGTGAAGTCCCTGTCGACCCACAGCATGGGTGGCTCCCTGGAACCCACCGGCGGTACACAGAAATATCCCATTGCATTGCCCAACACAGCTGAGGTAGTAATGTTGTGCTTAACCCTTTCCAATCCAATTTGTATATGGTTTTCCTAGGGGGCTTACTCTTTTTCTGCCGTTATACAACGGCGTTATATGCTGGCTAAAGCCAGTACTGCATGAGCTGACACGTAGGATAGGCTCCGACAGCAGAGAGGCTGGCAATATACAGTAAGAGAACCCCGACGGACGTCTACCAACAACGGAGCTGTACAGCCTTAAACCCTAATGTCTTCACAGGTCACACAGTGGACTGGAAAGGGTTAATGCAGGTGGGTTTCGGCCCACACTGCATGCCCCAGTCAGACTGGGGTTCTTTACAAGTGGACACATGTAGGTTAAACTCCCTGTGGACCCACTGCCTAGGTGGGTGCCAGGAAGCCACCGGCGGTACATAGAAATATCCCATTGCATTGCCCAACACAGCTGAGGTAGTAATGTCGTGCGTAATACAGGTGGGCTTCGGCCCACACTGCATGGCCCAGTCAGACGGGTTCTTTAGAAGTGTACAGATGTATTAAAAACTCAGTGTGCACCTACAGCATGGCTGGCTCCCTGGAACCCACCGGCGGTACATAAAAATATCCCATTGCATTGCCCAACACAGCTGAGGTAACGTCAGCTGTAATGCAGGTGGGCTAAAAATTAATTTGATTACACTGTAGGCGAGGGCCCACAAAAATTGCTGTATCAACAGTACTAATGTACATCCCAAAAATTGGCCATGGCCAGCCAAGAGGGCAGGTGAAACCCATTAATCGCTTTGGTTAATGTGGCTTAAGTGGTAACTAGGCCTGGAGGCAGCCCAGTGTAACGAAAAATTGGTTCAAGTTAAAGTTCCAATGCTTTTAAGCGCATTGAAACTTATAAAAATTGTTCTGAAAAATTATTTGAGTGAGCCTTGTGGCCCTAAGAAAAATTGCCCGTTTGGCGTGATTACGTGAGGTTTCAGGAGGAGGAGCAGGAGGAGGAGGAGGAGGAATATTAGACACAGATTGATGAAGCAGAAATGTCCCCGTTTTGGATGGTGAGAGAGAACGTAGCTTCCATCCGTGGGTGCAGCCTACGTATTGCTTACGTATCGCTGCTGTCCGCTGGTGGAGAACAGAAGTCTGGGGAAATCCAGCCTTTGTTCATCTTGATGAGTGTTAGCCTGTCGGCACTGTCGGTTGACAAGCGGCTACGCTTATCTGTGATGATTCCCCCAGCCTCACTAAACACCCTTTCCGACAAGACGCTAGCCGCAGGACAAGCAAGCACCTCAAGGGCATACAGGGCTAGTTCAGGCCACGTGTCCAGCTTCGACACCCAGTAGTTGTAGGGGGCAGAGGCGTCACCAAGGATGGTCGTGCGATCCGCTACGTACTCCCTCACCATCCTTTTACAGTGCTCCCGCCGACTCAGCCGTGACTGGGGAGCGGTGACACAGTCTTGGTGGGGAGCCATAAAGCTGGCCAGGCCCTTAAAGACTGTTGCACTGCCTGGGATGTACATGCTGCTCGATCTACGCACATCCCCTGCTACCTTGCCCTCGGTACTGCGCCTTCTGCCACTAGCGCTGTCGGCTGGGAATTTTACCATCAGCTTGTCCGCAAGGGTCCTGTGGTATAGCAACACTCTCGAACCCCTTTCCTCTTCGGGAATCAGAGTGGCCAGGTTCTCCTTATACCGTGGATCGAGCAGTGTGTACACCCAGTAATCCGTCGTGGCCAGAATGCGTGCAACGCGAGGGTCACGAGAAAGGCATCCTAACATGAAGTCAGCCATGTGTGCCAGGGTACCAGTACGCAACACATGGCTGTCCTCACTAGGAAGATCACTTTCAGGATCCTCCTCCTCCTCCTCCTCCTCAGGCCATACACGCTGAAAGGATGACAGGCAATCAGCCGGTGTACCGTCAGCAGCGGCCCAAGCTGTCTCTTCCCCCTCCTCCTCATCCTCCTCATGCTCCTCCTCCTCCTCCTGTACGCGCTGAGAAATAGACAGGAGGGTGCCCTGACTATCCAGCGGCATACTGTCTTCCCCCGCCCCCGTTTCCGAGCGCAAAGCAGCTGCCTTTATGGTTTGCAGGGAATTTCTCAAGATGCATAGCAGAGGAATGGTGACGCTAATGATTGTAGCATCGCCGCTCACCACCTGGGTAGACTCCTCAAAATTACCAAGGACATGGCAGATGTCTGCCAACCAGGCCCACTCTTCTGAAAGGAATTGAGGAGGCTGACTCCCACTGCGCCGCCCATGTTGGAGTTGGTATTCGACTATAGCTCTCCGTTGTTCATAGAGCCTGGCCAACATGTGGAGCGTAGAGTTCCACCGTGTGGGCACGTCGCACAGCAGTCGGTGCACTGGCAGCTTAAAGTGATGTTGCAGGGTGCGCAGGGTGGCAGCGTCCGTGTGGGACTTGCGGAAATGTGCACAGAGCCGGCGCGCCTTTACGAGCAGGTCTGACAAGCGTGGGTAGCTTTTCAGAAAGCGCTGAACCACCAAATTAAAGACGTGGGCCAGGCATGGCACGTGCGTGAGGCTGCCGAGCTGCAGAGCCGCCACCAGGTTACGGCCGTTGTCACACACGACCATGCCCGGTTGGAGGCTCAGCGGCGCAAGCCAGCGGTCGGTCTGCTGTGTCAGACCCTGCAGCAGTTCGTGGGCCGTGTGCCTCTTATCGCCTAAGCTGAGTAGTTTCAGCACGGCCTGCTGACGCTTGCCCACCGCTGTGCTGCCACACCGCGCGACACCGACTGCTGGCGACATGCTGCTGCTAACACATCTTGATTGTGAGACAGAGGAGGAGGAGGAGGAGGAGGAGGAGGGTGCTTTAGTGGAGGAAGCATACACCTCCGCAGATACCAGCACCGAGCTGGGGCCCGCAATTCTGGGGGTGGGTAGGACGTGAGCGGTCCCAGGCTCTGACTCTGTCCCAGCCTCCACTAAATTCACCCAATGTGCCGTCAGGGAGATGTAGTGGCCCTGCCCGCCTGTGCTTGTCCACGTGTCCGTAGTTAAGTGGACCGTGGCAGTAACTGCGTTGGTGAGGGCGCGCACAATGTTGCGGGAGACGTGGTCGTGCAGGGCTGGGACGGCACATCGGGAAAAGTAGTGGCGACTGGGAACTGAGTAGCGCGGGGCCGCCGCCTCCATGATACTTTTGAAGGACTCAGTTTCCACAACCCTATACGGCAGCATCTCAAAGCTGATGAATTTTGCTATGCGGACGGTTAACGTTTGAGCGTGCGGGTGCGTGGCGGCGTACTTGCGCTTGCGCTCGAACACTTGCGCAAGCGACGGCTGAACGGTGCGCTGAACTACACTGCTGGATGGGGCCGAGGACAGCGGAGATGAGGGTGTGGGTGCAGGCCATGAGGCGGTAGTGCCTGTGTCCTGAGAGGGGGGTTGCATCTCAGTGGCAGGTTGGGGCACAGGGGGAGAGGCAGGGGCGCAAACCGGAGGCGGTGAACGGCCTTTGTCCCACCTTGCGGGGTGCTTGGCCATCATATGTCTGCGCATGGTGGTGGTGGTGAGGCTGTTGGTGTTGGCTCCCCGGCTGAGCTTTGCGCGACAAAGGTTGCACACCACTGTTCGTCGGTCGTCAGGCGTCTCTGTGAAAAACTGCCAGACCTTAGAGCACCTCGGCCTCCGCAGGGTGGCATGGCGCGAGGGGGCGCTTTGGGAAACACTTGGTGGATTATTCGGTCTGGCCCTGCCTCTACCCCTGGCCACTGCACTGCCTCTTGCAACCTGCCCTGCTGATGCCCTTGACTCCCCCTCTGAAGACCTGTCCTCCTGAGTAAGCGTTGCACACCAGGTGGGGTCAGTCACCTCATCGTCCTGCTGCTCTTCCTCCGAATCCTCTGTGCGCTGCTCCCTCGGACTTACTGCCCTTACTACTACCTCACTGCAAGACAACTGTGTCTGATCGTCATCGTCCTCCTCACCCACAGAAAGTTGTTGAGACAGTTGGCGGAAGTCCCCAGCCTCTTCCCCCGGACCCCGGGAACTTTCGAATGGTTGGGCATCAGTGACGATAAACTCCTCTGGTGGGAGAGGAACCGCTGCTGCCCAATCTAAGCAGGGGCCCGAGAACAGTTCCTGGGAGTGCTCCCGCTCCTGAGCAGGTGTTATTGTAGTGGAGTGAGGAGGCTGGGAGGAAGGAGGAGCAGCAGACAGAGGATTCGGATTGGCAGCAGTGGACGGCGCAGAACTGCGGGTAGACGATAGGTTGCTCGAAGCACTTTCTGCCATCCAGGACAGGACCTGCTCACACTGCTCATTTTCTAATAACCGTCTCCCGCGTGGACCCATTAATTGGGCGATGAATGTGGGGACGCCAGAAACGTGCCTCTCTCCTAATCGCGCAGCAGTCGGCTGCGACACACCTGGATCAGGAGCTTGGCCTGTGCCCACACCCTGACTTGGCCCTCCGCGTCCTCGGCCGCGTCCACGTCCTCTAGGCCTACCCCTACCCCTCAGCATGCTGTATTACCAGTGATTTGATTTCACAGGCAGGAAATAAATTGGCGCAAGACTGCAGGCCAAATATAATTTTTGCCCTTTTTGGAAAACGAAAGGCCCCACTGCCTCTAGTGAATGAATTATCTAAGTTTAATAACTGTGCTGTGTCCCTGCTTATGTGTCACAGAACGTGAGGGTAGCAGAGTTATTATAACTCTGGCAGAGCAGGTATTTTTTTTCCCAATTAAGGAAAGCAAATGGCGAAGCCAGCAGTAAAGCGTAGCTGGGTGCGTATGATTTAGCACTGTTCTTCACGCAGCTCACACGTCTCCACCGCCCGTAAGGACGGACAGAGGCTGGACAAATAGATTTGTTTTCACTTGTTTTTCCACCAAAAGGCAGCACTGCGTATATTCTATGAACATGAGAAGTTTAATAACTGTGCTGTGTCCCTGCTTATGTGTCACAGAACGTGAGGGTAGCAGAGTTATTATAACTCTGGCAGAGCAGGTATTTTTTTTCCCAATTAAGGAAAGCAAATGGCGAAGCCAGCAGTAAAGCGTAGCTGGGTGCGTATGATTTAGCACTGTTCTTCACGCAGCTCACACGTGTCCACCGCCTGTAAGGACGGACAGAGGCTGGACAAATAGATTTGTTTTCACTTGTTTTTCCACCAAAAGGCAGCACTGCGTATATTCTATGAATAATAACTGTGTTGTGGCCCTGCCTATACAATTCTTTCCCTGCAGTATCAATGGAGGGTGGAATGCTCTGCAGAGGCGATTTTGAGAAGCCCAAAAAAAATGCAGCACAGCTAACAGCAGCCTGGACAGTACTGCACACGGATAAATATGGCCCTAGAAAGGACCGTTGAGGTTCTTGAAGGATACACTCACTCCTAACACTCTCCCTGCCTATGCAGCACTTCTGTCCCTAATGCCAGGTGCAACGGTCTGCAGAGGCGATTTTGAGAAAAAAAAAAATGCCACTGCTAACAGCAGCCAACACACAGCTATCAGTGGCCCTAATAAGGACCTTTGGGGGGTCTTGAAGCCTACACTAACTACCAATTCTTTCCCTACAGCAGCTCCGGTATAAACAGCACTGTCCCTCATCTAACTCACACGGCATCTGAGGCGAACCGCGGGAGGGGCCGACTTTTATATTAGGCGAACACCTGATCTCGCCAGCCACTCACAGCAGGGGGGTGGTATAGGGCTTAAACGTTGCAGGGGGAAGTTGTAATGCCTTCCCTGTCTTTCAATTGGCCAGAAAAGCGCGCTAATGTCTCAGGGAAGGAAGTGAAAGTAACCAGAACACCGCATGGTGTTCGTTACGAATAACGAACATCCCGATCACCCTAATATTCGCACGAATATCAAGCTCGGACGAACGCGTTCGCTCATCTCTATACCCAACCAATAAAGTATTTTTCTCTACATCTGTTTGTAGACAAAAGGGGAGGAGCTAAAGTTCTTCTTATTGGGTTTGTACAGAATTTGAATTAACTCTCCAAAGCATGTGGTAGGGGAATAGATCCCCATATCTATATGTGCTGCTGTTAGGACTACAGGAAAGAAGAACAGCATAATAAATTCTACCTGTCTGCAGTCACATTGACTGTAACAGGTCAGTGTAATGTAAGTATGAAGTCAGTTGTAAACACGCAGAGCACACGGATGTGAGAACCAGTCCATCTGGATAAGCCCTTTATAGATTCCTCTATGAGCTCCACACATCAGCAGTCCTCCTATTACTCCTGTTCTAGACTCCTGACTGCTACATTGTAACAAACTGCTGCTGTGTGAGGCAGACAAGAGGACGGCTTCTCAGCCTCTGAATGTCAATGTTTTCATTTACTCACAGCAAGCAGAGATCTTGAAAACAGCGAAGAAAGACAAAACATATCAGAACGTTGTAGAAGCTTTATTTCCACAAGGGCTCCTACACACTAGTGTTTTTTTAATGCAAATGTCAATGGGATTTTCTAATGTTAAAAATCGCAAAGCACACACTTGCGATTTTTGTGCGATGCGATTTTAACATTCGAAAGTCCAATTGACATAAAAAAAAATGTGAGTGGGTAGAAACCCTAAGACTGACAACTTCTTGTAGATCCGTGTAGAATCCGGCGGATACTTTCTCATCTTAGATTCCGTTATTGGCTGTGTCGGGCTTCTTGCAGGTGGGACGGCCCGTCTGGTCCCCCTGACCCCTCTGACATACAAGTCCATTCTCACACTGGCAGTCAATGAACGGCGAAAAAAACCCCTAAAGAAAGAGATGATAGGGTTAATGAAGACACTTGTGACTCCTAACCACATCTGTCACTAACATGTAGGCTCAGCGGTGGGAGACGCAGCGTGAGGCCGGGGGTCCAGTTACTGAGAATGTCCCATCTGACGCTACGTCTCCCACCGCACGCCGGTTTACACTGAATTAGTCCTCATTCACATGACGAGGGGAATTATAGTCAGAAAACAATGACTGAGGTCCCTTTGTCGGTGCGTTTTACATAAGGGTTTGTGTTTTTAATACAGAAATGTCATCTGATTGAAATCCGGTTTTTAAAGAAAAAGAATGGAAGGCGCACGAAATGATGTAATTTAAACATCCTATTAATTTCAAGGGGTGCGTAAATAAAGAAGACATTACGCCCACGCCGAACAAGAGCGTTTTATATTTTACATCCATCCACTGATTATAATGTGTGATCCTGGTCAAAGAATCAAAAAGCAAAAAGACATTCGGCCCGTGAAAAAAAAAAAAAAAAAATATATATATATTTTATATAGCACATATATAAACACATGGTCTGTAAGGGCTCATTCACACCTGCGAACGCAATGTAGCCCATGAAGAGCGCACCGTTGTTTCCGCCCGTGTATGTTGGATGTTTTTGCACGTTTCTCTGCTTGCATATTGCGTCTGTATTCCCTGTGGTTTTCTGATGCGCAAAAAAAAAAACGCAAGGCGGACGAATTGTTGTCACTTTTTTCTGCACTTTTCCTGGCAATAAGTGTAATAAACACGGTGAAAATGTAACTTTGTATTTTCAGCTTTTTCCCCAATCCGCTCTTTCCTGGTGATTTTGGTCTGTAAATCGGGGTGACAGCAGGACATCCGCATCACATGTCTACATCTGACTCCACCCATGCAGATCAGTCGTGTTGTGCGGACAGGGGATACGGCGGTGTGAATGGGCCCTGAATGCTCCAAGTTTTGTCCAAATTCTGTCAGTTTCACACTTGAGCATTAACCTCCTCCGTGTTAATAATATCGCGGCTCCTCAGCGCAGGTTTTGGCCGCGCAGCTTGTAGAGACGGAACACGAGGTTTTAGGGGGCGCCACAGGTTGTGGTAATTTGTAGTAGAGGCTCCTGTCACCTCACTGCTGCAGGTACAAGTACCTGAGTGTGTAGGTATTCATACACTGCCAGGAGGAGTAACAGAGGAACCGCAGCATGTAGAGCTCTAAGATAAAAGGCTGCAGGAGGCTTATTTTGTGGGCAAAGCAAATATTTAGTAAAGCCAACAATGAAGAGAAATAACCGTATTTGTGCTATTAGGAGTGGAGGCTGAAGAATCACCACATGTTCTATTATGTGTCGCATGAGAACAGGACATGTAATCTGTGGTGCCCGCACATCACACAACACACGGATGGGGCGCCCATGTGATGGGAGCGGCACCCGGGAATTCTGGGCACAACGAAGGGAGAAACGCATACAGCAGCTGCTTACAGATACTCACCGCTAGGCTGCAGGTCGCATTTTCTGTGCCTCTTGGTTCACATGTACGTCTCGGAGGAACGATCCGTATGCGTGGCAAACGACAACACCCGCTGTCACATTCTGGACTTCGAAAACAGAAATCTCCATCGTCCTAAATGTAAAAGAGAGACATAAATGTGATGTGATTGGAATTCTCGTTGTTTGTCTTGTTGTTCTCCTTCCTGAGATCGGCCACAATTATTACTTCACACCGGGAAGGAGAGGCTGTTAGGGACAGTTCAGACGGTTGTTCCCCATCTGTGCTGTCCGTGTATTTCACGGCACACGGACCCATATATGACAATCAGGCTCTTCACATGAGTGTTATTTCACGTGGATCCTGTCCTGTTCCGGTCCGTGTCATGGATGAGCAGGATATGTAATGTCCGCTACCCGCCGCTCTGACATCACATGGACGTACATCCGCGTGCGGTCCGCTGCGAGTTGGGCCCTAGATTGTCACACACAAGCATCCGTCTGAGCGCAGCCTTACACCTCATTCAACCGGAATTTCAAGTGTTATGGCTCTTCTTTTCCTATAGAAGTTCTGTTGGGAACAACGCCTCCATAAACAGGAATAAGGCGCGATCACACGGGCTTTGTGGGGATTTTTTTTAAGCTCAAAAGTCAATAATACTTTCTAACGTTAAAAACACATTGCACGCCGCATGAACTGGGATCCGGTAAATGGAAGGCTAACCTCTATAGCAGAAGATAAAGTGATACATTTCTGAGTATATGGACCCCATGGATAAATGATGCCCTTCCTACGACGGGGATGAGCCTATTAACCTAAACATGATTACCTGATGCCTCTGCCCTTAGGGGCGGCGGTCTTGAGAGAGAGGGAATACCCCCCCCCCAACCCCCACCATCCAACCCTTCTTTCTCCCCCTTTGAAATACTAATTGGCCCTGGCCAGGCCATGGTTGTTCATTTTATAATGTTCTTCCTGAAAATAGCACTGAAAGCTGTGAATTAAAATAACGATGGAATGCTATTGTTTCGTTTATATTCCCTTTCAGAAGACACAAGGCTTGTGACTACACTCTTGTATTAGAACCGGAAACCTTTCCATACTGCTGTGCCTTTGTATGCATAAATGAAAACTCAATAAAAATTATTGTTCAAAAAGATCCCAACACATTGCACGAAAATTGCAGTTTTGTTCTTTGCGATGCAATACAAAGGAAGCTCCATAGGGAAACATGGGAGATCAAAAACACAACGTTTTTTTTCCCAGCAACATCGCATGAGTGAAAACATCACAAGTGTGAAGGAAACCATTGAAAATCATTGATTTCATAATTTATTGTTTTTACTCCCTCTCGCATTGTGTGGAAATCGCACGTTTTTATTGCCTGTGTAAAACCACCCTAGGAGCTGTATAAGAATGGCAACAGGGTCTCTAATAAAGAGGCCATTTGGTGTATAGTTATAACGTGATGGGATTGGAGGAGGGATGCCTGTATATGGGGGTCATGGAGTAATGCTTCCCTCCAGCTGCTCCTCCGCCATTGTAAAACATAAGAGGAACGCTGCTGCATGACTCCGATGAGAGATGGCGGTGCTACATGGGTGGATGGGCCTAAAGAGCGCAGAGAGTAATCTTTACTAACAGTACATTTCATGTTGCCTTGACAGCTCTATATGGGATGTTATTTAGTCCCCATATGGTGATATTAGAAGCTATATGGGGGTTATTTAGTCCCCATATGGTGATATTAGAAGCTATATGGGGGGTTATTTAGTCCCTATATGGTGATATTATAAGCTATATAGGGGGTTATTTAGTCTCCATATGGTGATATTAGAAGCTATATGGAGGTTATTTAGTCTCCATATGGTGATATTATAAGCTATATGGAGGTTATTTAGTCTCCATATGGTGATATTATAAGCTATATAGGGGGTTATTTAGTCCCCATAGGGTGATATTAGAAGCTATATGGGGGTTATTTAGTCCCCATATGGTGATATTAGGAGCTATAAGGGGGTTATTTAGTCCCCATATGGTGATATTAGAAGCTATATGGGGGTTATTTAGTCCCCATATGGTGATATTAGAAGCTATATAGGGGGTTATTTAGTCCCCATAGGGTGATATTAGAAGCTATATGGGGGTTATTTAGTCCCCATATGGTGATATTAGAAGATATATGGGGGGTTATTTAGTCCCCATATGGTGACATTAGAAGCTATATGGGGGTTATTTAGTCTCCATATGGTGATATTAGGAGCTATATGGGGGGTTATTTAGTCCCTATATGGTGATATAGGAAGCTATATGGGGGGTTATTTAGTCCCCATATGGGGATATTAGGAGCTATATGGGGGGTTATTTAGTCCCTATATGGTGATATAGGAAGCTATATGGGGGGTTATTTAGTCCCCATATGGTGATATTGAAGCTATGGGGGGGGGGGGGGGGGCTATTTAGTCCCCATATGGTGATATTGAAGCTATATGGGGGTTTAGTCCCCATATGGTGATATTAGAAGCTATATGGGGGGTTATTTAGTCCCCATATGGGGATATTAGGAGCTATATGGGGGGTTATTTAGTCCCCATATGGTGATATTGAAGCTATAGGGGGGGGGGGGCTATTTAGTCCCCATATGGTGATATTGAAGCTATATGGGGGTTATTTAGTCTCCATATGGTGATATTAGGAGCTATATGGGGGGTTATTTAGTCCCTATATGGTGATATAGGAAGCTATATGGGGGTTATTTAGTCCCCATATGGTGATATTAGAAGCTATATGGGGGGTTATTTAGTCTCCATATGGTGATATTGAAGCTATAGGGGGGGGGGCTATTTAGTCTCCATATGGTGATATTAGAAGCTATATGGGGGTTTAGTCCCCATATGGTGATATTATAAGCTATATGGGGGTTATTTAGTCCCCATATGGTGATATTAGAAGCTATATGGGGGGTTATTTAGTCCCCATATGGGGATATTAGGAGCTATATGGGGGGTTATTTAGTCCCCATATGGTGATATTGAAGCTATAGGGGGGGGGGGGGCTATTTAGTCCCCATATGGTGATATTGAAGCTATATGGGGGTTATTTAGTCTCCATATGGTGATATTAGGAGCTATATGGGGGGTTATTTAGTCCCTATATGGTGATATAGGAAGCTATATGGGGGTTATTTAGTCCCCATATGGTGATATTAGAAGCTATATGGGGGGTTATTTAGTCTCCATATGGTGATATTGAAGCTATAGGGGGGGGGGCTATTTAGTCTCCATATGGTGATATTAGAAGCTATATGGGGGTTTAGTCCCCATATGGTGATATTATAAGCTATATGGGGGTTATTTAGTCCCCATATGGTGATATTAGAAGCTATATGGGGGGTTATTTAGTCTCCATATGGTGATATTAGAAGCTATATGGGGGTTATTTAGTCCCCATATGGTGATATTAGAAGCTATATGGCGGGTTATTTAGTCTCCATATGGTGATATTGGAAGCTATATGAGGGGTTATTTAGTCCCCATATGGTGATATTAGAAGCTATATGGGGGGTTATTTAGTCTCAATATGGTGATATTAGAAGCTATATGGGGGTTATTTAGTCTCCATATGGTGATATTAGAAGCTATATGGGGGTTATTTATTCCCCATATGGTGATATTAGAAGCTATATGGGGGTTATTTAGTCCCCATATGGTGATATTAGAAGCTATATGGGGGTTATTTAGTCCCCATATGGTGATATTAGAAGCTATTTGGGGGTTATTTAGTCCCCATATGGTGATATTAGAAGCTATATGGGGGGTTATTTAGTCCCCATATGGTGATATTAGAAACTATATGGGGGGTTATTTAGTCCCCATATGGTGATATTAGAAGCTATATGGGGGTTATTTAGTCCCCATATGGTGATATTAGAAGCTATATGGGGGGTTATTTAGTCCCCATATGGTGATATTAGAAACTATATGGGGGGTTATTTAGTCCCCATATGGTGATATTAGAAGCTATACGGGGGTTATTTAGTCCCCATATGGTGATATTAGAAGCTATACGGGGTGTGAGTCGCTCTACAGTTCAGCACCCCCCAGATGCTGTATGACACAATGAGGGGTCACACACAGCGGACTTGTAGATGGCACGCAGATATCCTGAAACAATGCGCCGTACAATGTAAGTGATGTGATGCTACCGACCCCATTCACTCACAGCGGGAAATAGTCACGCCGCAGACTTTACATCCGCAGCGTGCTGTAATTGTCGCAGGAAAGGCGCTGCGGATTTAATCACTGTAATACAATAGTGGAATCCGAAGTCAGAAGGAACAGGAAAATCTACATGTGGGTTGTTGTTCAGAAGGTTTCTGCCCCGTGTGACCCCCTTATGTATTGTATGAGGTCCGGGGGGCATCATGTTTCTCTCTATATGACTGCAGTTGGTGACATTGTAGCGGGGCTGTTATTGTACATTATGGGGTATTGTGTGTTATGTTGGTGTTCTACGGGGTTATTATAGCTATATAATAGTATAGTGATAGAAGTGGCTGTATGCAGAGGGGTCAGCAGTTCAAAGATCTTTCAAGGCACAAATCAGCATTGATGACGAGTGGTTTATTGTGGTCTGGCACATTATTGGGTGGGTTTATTGTGGTCTGGCACATTATTGGGTGGGTTTATTGAGGTGTAGCTCACTATGGAGTGGGTTTGTCGAGGTGCAGCTTACTATGGGGTGGGTTTATTGAGGTATAGCTCACTATAGGGTGGGTTTGTCAAGGTGTAGTTCGCTATGGAGTGGGTTTATTGAGGTGTAGTTCGCTATGGGGTGGGGTTATCAAGGTGTAGTTCGCTATGGGGTGGGTTTATTGAGGTGTAGCTCACTATGGAGTGGGTTTATTGAGGTATACCCCGCTATGGGGAGGGCTTACCAATGTGGCACAATGGTACGATGGTATCAGCTACACCTCGATATCAGTTCACACCCATCTGAAATACGCTGCTCCTCTGATGCATTGGTTTACAATGCATCAGTGCACGTATGCGTATTTACGCAGCATAAAAGCGCCTGCCGGCCAAGACAGTGCATTTTGGCCGGGCGTTTTTATGCCGGTGGTGACTGCATAGACTCCTATGGGAATCTATGAGAGCTGCCGGAGTAGAGAGGTGGGAGGGAATTTAGCAGAGTGACTGCTAAACTCCGCCCCCATCCCGCTCCTACCATTGCTGGCTGCGGCAAGAGGAGAGGGGGCGGGAGCTTAGCACACTAGCTCCCACCCTGTCCTGCCTCCTCCCCTTGCTGAGACACGATGAGGGGGAAGGAAAGGGGACACACAGTTTAGCAGAGCTAAACTGTCTCCCCCCACCCAACGCCATTGTGGCCTCGGCGCATATGTGTCGGGCTGTCTGAACAGGCGCACAAACGTCGGGTGGGCGAACGTAAAAAACGGTGGGCGAACGTAAAGACATTGACGCACGTTTGAATCCAGCCTTATTGTGTTTTTTGGGATATGAAAAAAATAAGCATTTTGTTTTTGTGTTTTTTTACGCTTTTATTCAGGATAGACAGTGTGTTCAATTTATTGTACAAGTTGTTATGGATATGATGATACCAATTATGTTGCCCTTTAATTTTTTTTTACATTTTTTTATATCAATAGGGTAAACAGTGCTGAAAAGGTTGTGTTTTTTTTGCAATTTTTTTTTACACCTTTTAGATCTCTATAGGGGACTTGTACCACAGTAGCTATGATAGAGGACCTGAAATGACTAGCATGTTGGCAGAATGTTTATACTATGGACTGGAGGGAGGGGGAGGTGGAGGGTAAAAAGGACAATAAGGGGGAAGACAACATAGGCAGTGACCTGGGACCAAGTAATGGGAATGGGGGTTGAGTGGAGGGTGGGGTTAGTACAGTTAGAACTGACAGAACAGCTAGGAGGACCATAAGTAGCATAATGAATATAAAGAATACCAACAACCATATAAATTGTATGGCAGCAAATGCAAGAAGTCTGATAAGTAAAGTGGTTTAGTTCAATGAGAATATCTGAAGAAAATTAGGACATAGTAGGAATAACGAAAACATGGCCTGATGATAAGTGTGATTGGGCGGTGAATTTACAGGGTTACAATCTGTTCAGAAGTGACCATGGGAACAAGAAAGGGTGAGGGGTATGTCTGTATGTTAAATCCTACTTAATGCCAAGGCTACAAAGAAGATATAGGTGTAGGAGATGAACACGGGGAATCTCAGGCTGCTACAACAGAAAATACACTTCCATAAACCCATGCAAATACTATATGCCTAAAATTCCTCTAATAAACTCACTAACTCTTCATACTCTCTTACAGGTGGGCCGGACTCTTCTCACTTTCTCTTTTCTAAAATTGCGCTCTCACTCAAACCCCCTACTTTTATAACCTTACTCCCCCTAACTAACATTTCGCCCTCTCCACCAATCCCTGTCTACCACTATTTTTATCCTCTCCTTTACACATAATTGCTCGATTAACCCTTCTATCTACTCCTGAGCCCTAGCCTCCCTATTGGCCCCCAATCTGGCCCTGTACTTACTTTCACCACCACTCAGCAGTGAACACTTTTTTATTTTATTTGCTCTTTGTGATGTGAACTACTAAACAAAACCTTTATATCCATGTGTCATGTATGATAGATCCTGTCTGTGTCCCAGATGCCAAGTTAGAGCGTTAGCCACAGCTAGATCATAGGCCATGAAGTGTCACCGGGCATTGTTCTGGGGCATATCGCCACCCTGTGCCTTTCTTGACAGAATAAGTACAAGTTTTTCAAAGTGTGTGTGTGTGTGTGGGGGGGGGTCATTTTGTTGTTTGTCTCGGCGCATTAAGCTGTGAAATCCATGTCAGAAGTATATGGTGTAAAATATAACAATTCAAAGTTCATGTGAATGAGGCCTTTTTTGTAAATATGGAGGAGAAACCAGGACAGCAGCTGCTAACAGATACTCACCAGACCGACACATTCCCGACTTTCTCCTTTTGGTCTACATTCAGCAGCTCTATAATTATAGCGACTTATGAAGCAACACCCGCTTTCACATTCAGCATTAGTATAACATGTATCTCCATTTTTCTAAATATAAAACAGGGGAAAGAAAAGTGTTAGGAATCCATTTATAAGGTCTCACATTTATGTCACATAAAGAAGTGCGCTTTCTAAAAACTGTTGATATGTCTTTGGAACACGTGAAAAGTTTTGATCGCTGGGGGTGCAGATGCTGAGACCCCACTGATTGCTAGAATGAAGCAGCTGAAGCCTCATCCCAGAGTTGTCACTGCTGGTTCGCTGAGGATGGGCCTTAGTCTTTATATTGAGCCCGTCTTCAGCCTGATAGCAGGGACAGCACTGATGAGATTTTTAGCTGACTTGTTCTAGTGATGGGTTGGGGTCTCGGCACTCAGACCTCCAGTGATCAAAATTTCTGACAAGTCCATATGTAATGACAAAACTATATGAAATCACATTTAGGGCCCATTCACACCTGCATTTAGGGCTTCAGTCACAATTCTGTTTCTCTTTCATTTTTGGAGCAGAAAAGGGAAATTTTATTGGGTTTTCAAATAAAAAGAAATCAAACGGAAAAACCTGTTTTCCTCCATATCATTAGGTTCACATTTTTTAATGAATTAATAGCGCTGCACTACTTGTTCCAGTGGGGAAAAATAGAAACTTAACAGACCAGAAGCAAATAGAAAGCTTTCCGTTTGCTTTCCGCTTTTTGAAAACCCATTGAAATCAAAGGGGAAAAAAGGGGGAACACTTATTTATGTTTTCAATCTGTTTTTCTGCTCTTACAACAGAATTGTGACTGAAGCCCTAAGCGCCGGTGTGAATGGGCCCTCACACCACTGAAGAGTATTCGCATCCAGGGAAAGGATTTTTCACATTGAGGGTACATTTACACATAGCAGAAATGCTGCATCACCTGACCAGCGGCGCTGTGCTCACTATAGACCGCCGGATGAAGTGTAAATATACCCTAATTACCACTCGGTCCAACTGATAGCAGGCAGGGCTGACAGGCACACACCGTTATTTAGGAATGCCCTCTATAACTTGTGTTAATCATCATGATTGGCTGGGCGATAAAATTGGGTCCATTTTTGCTAAATTGGATTGGATGATTTTTTGCAAAAATTGCAAAAACTATTGGCTTCCTACTTGGAGCAGAGGGGAGAGGCAACATGCTGGGCTTCTTTTCAGGTTCCCAGGTCCCACTATTAAGCCACAATAGCGTCAAGAGTGCCCCTTCCCCCCCTAACAAGTTAGACTTCGGACAAACCCTCATTAGCAAGGCACACTTTAGCTAAGAACCACACTACCTCCAACCAAGCACAAGCACTGCCTGTGGGACACACTGCATGGGTGGGTCCCAGGAAGCCACCAACGGTACATAAATAAATCCCATTGCAGTCCCCCGGATAGATGAGGTAACGTCAGATAAAGTACAGGTAAGCTTTGGCCAACACTGCATGCCCGAGTAAGACTGGGTTTTTTAAAGTAATAATCACAGGCAGGTACAACTCCGCTCAGGGAAGTCTGTGTGGACCCACAGCATGGGTGGGTGCCAGGAAGCCACCGACGGTACATAAATATATCCCATTGCATTGCCCATCACAGCTGAGGTAACATCGTGCTTAATGCAGGTGGGCTTCGGCCCACACTGCATGCCCCAGTCAGACTGGGGTTCTTTAGAAGTGGACACATGCAGTTACAACTCCGTGTGGACCCACGGCATGGGTGGCTCCCTGGAACCCACCGGCGGTACATAAATAAATCCCATTGCAGTGCCCCGGACAGCTGAGCTAACGTCAGATAAAATACAGGTGGGCTTCGGCCCACACTGCATGCCCGAGTAAGACTGGGTTTTTTAAAGTAATAATCACAGGCAGGTACAACTCCGCTCAGGGAAGTCTGTGTGGACCCACAGCATGGGTGGGTCCCAGGAAGCCACCGACGGTACATAAAAAAATCCCATTGCAGTCCCCCGGATAGCTGAGGTAACGTCAGATAAAGTACAGGTGGGCTTCGGCCCACCCTGCATGCCCCAGTCAGACTGGTTTTTTTTATAAATAGTCACAGGCAGGTACAACTCCGCAATTGGAATTCCATGTGCACCCACTGCATGGGTGGCTCCCTGGAACCCACCGGCGGTACATAAATAAATCCCATTGCAGTGCCCTGCACAGCTGAGCTAACGTCAGATGAAATACAGGTGGGCTTTGGCCAACACTATATTCCCTAGTCAGACTGGGTTTTTTAATAAATAGTCACCGGCAGGTACAACTCCGCAATGGGAATTCCGTGTGCACCCACAGCATGGGTGGGTCCCAGAAAGCCTCCGACCGTTTATATATAAATCCCATTGCAGTGCCCCGGACAGCAGAGCTAACGTGAGATAGAATACAGGTGTGCTTTGGCCCACACTGCATGCCCCAGTCAGACTGGGTTATTTTATAAATAGACACAGGCAGGTACAACTCCGTTATGGGAATTCTGTATGCACCCACAGCATGGGTGGCTCCCTGGAACCTACCGGCGATACATAAATAAATCCCATTGCAGTGCCCTGCACAGCAGAGCTAACGTCAGATAAAGTACAAGTGGATTTTGGCCCACTCTGCATTCCCCAGTCAGACTGGGGTTATTTATAAATAGTCACCGGCAGGTACAACTCCGCAATGGGAATTCCGTGTGCACCCACAGCATGGGTGGGTCCCAGGAAGTCTCCGACCGTTCATATATAAATCCCATTGCAGTGCCCCGGACAGCAGAGCTAACGTGAGATAGAATACAGGTGTGCTTTGGCCCACACTGCATTCCTCAGTCAGACTGGGGTTTTTTATAAATAGACACAGGCAGGTACAACTTCCCAATGGGAATTCCGTGTGCACCCACAGCATGGGTGGGTCCCAGGAAGCCTCCGGCGGAACCTAAATAAATCCCATTGCAGTGCCCCGGACAGCAGAGCTAACGTCAAATAAAATGCAGGTGGGCTTCGGCCCACACTGCATGCCCCAGTCAGACTGTTTTGTTTTTTTTTTGGGGGGGGGCAGATAGGTAGAACACCGCGATGTGAAAACTTAGTGCAGCCATACTATACACAGACCCCTGTAGTAATCCTGTAGCAAACATATGAGTTGACCACAATAACAGTTATGTTGCAGAAGTCTAGGTAGACCCCAGTAACATTTCTGTAGTTACAGTATAGACAGACCCCAGTAACATTTTAGTTGCAGCAGTATAGACTGACCCCAGTAACATTTATGTAGCTGCGGTATTGGCAGACTCCTGTAACATTCCTGCAGCTGAAGTATAGGCAGACTCCTGTAACGTTAATGCAGTTACGCTCCTCTCATTTGGTCCAAACAAGTTTCTCCGATAACTGTGGTAACACGAGAGAAAATACATGATGCGCATTGCTGACCCCCTGACCCCAAGCGGGAGGAGGAGGTGGCATTACAAGGCCAAGACAGCATGACCAGGACCCGCTATAGTCTGTGTGGGAACCACGTTAGCGGGCCCACATTCAGGCTTGGTTCCGGGCCTCCACTGTGGATTTTGCCTCCATGGGCAAAATCAAACCTTCAGATCCACCTAAGAGCCACTGGACAAAAGTAAAGCCACAGAACAAAAAAGCAGAAGTGACAACAGCTATGTAGAAAAGCTAGTATATTCTGAGAGACAAGAGGGGCATTTGATAGCAATGAAAAGGATATTATAGGAACTAAAAGTAGGCACTCCTCCTCATCTCAATCAGAAATATGGAAAGGCTTCATTCATATGTTTTCTGTTGACCATTGCGAAGTGTTAGCAATGCAAGTTTCTAGCTATACCACTCATCTTTGTCAGGAATTACCAAAGATGATCACAAGTAAAGGCCTCTTCAATCAGTTCAAAATCAGACTGGGAGCATGTGGCTTTCAGCTGGCCTGCTTCCACCAAGGATATGTGCCTGCTGCTACTGTCCCCAGCCCTGTAGGGATGCTGTGTTCGAGAGTCGGCTCTATTCCTACCTTAGCATGACACAACACCATGTAATTATTATCTGCAACAACAAGATGGAAGCCTGCAAATGCTGTACCGCTCGGCTGAATGCTTTAGCGAGGGATAATCAAATAGCACCCCGGTTGTATTTCTTTGGTTTTCGGAACTGTGCCCAGGATTAAGAGGGACGAAGGGGGGGGGGGGGGAGGGAGGTGCATTCCTATTGTGCCGGTTAAGGTGAAATTCTTGGACTGCCGCAAGAGGGACCAAAGCTTTACCATTTGCCAAGAATGTTTGCATTGGAGGAGGAGGAGGAGGGGCGGGGTTTAAAGGAGGTGGCATTACAAGGCCAAGACAGGATAACCAGGACCCGCTATAGTCTTTGTGGAAACCATGTTAGCGGGCCCAGGTTCAGGCTAGGTTCCGGGATACCACCGTGGATTTTGCCTCCATGGGCAAAATCAAAGCTTCAGATATGAATAAGAGCCAATGGACAACAGTGAAGCCACAGAACAAAAGTGTGATATGAAGCTGGGGACCCCAGAAACTTTCCACTCTCCTAATCCCTCAGCAGCCGGCTGCGATTCACCTGGACCAGGTACTCGGTTTTTGCCCACACCCTCACTTGGACCTCGGCGCCCTCGCCCACGGCCACATCCTCTAGGCCTACCCCTACCCCTCAGCATGGTGGATTACGAATACAGCAGTCACTGAGAGTTGGTAAAAATTAGGCGATTATTGGCCTGCACTTGGAGACTGACAGGGGTACTGTAACGCACACAGTAGGCTGAAAAAATAATACTGTTACTACTGAAATGTTACTGGGGTCTGTCTATACTGCTGCAAATGAAATGTTACTGGGGTCTGTGTATACTGCTGCAGATGAAATGTTACTGTAGGCAGACCCCAGTAACATTTCAGGAGCAGAAGTATAGGCAGACTGAAGTAACATTTCTGTCGCAGAAGTATAGGCAGACCCCTGTAGCATTACTGTGGCAGAAGTATAGGCAGGCAGACCCGGGTGACATTTCTGAAGCAAGAGTGTAGGCCAACCCCAGACACATTGGTGTACCATGAGTGTAGGCGAAGGCCAGTAAAATTATTTGGATTACAATGTAGACGAGGCCCAAAAAATTGCTGTACCAACAGTAGAAATGTACCCCAGAAAAATTGTTCAACCGAGAGGGCAGGCGAAACCAATTAATATTTTAATTTGTCTTAATTTGTAACAGAGCCTGGAGGCAGCCCTGTTAAAAAATTGGTTCATGTTGAAGTTTCAATGCTTCAGTTAGAAACATTGAAATATTGTTAGACAAAAGTTATATGAGCCTTTTGGGCCGCAGAAAAATTGGCAGTTTAGCGTTATGACAGGATGTTTCAGGAGGAGGAGCAGGAGGACTAATATCAGAGACAAATTAACAGAGGTAAATGTCCCTTTTTTTTTACGGTGATAGAGAACAGTGCTTTTATCTGCGGTTGCAGCAAAAAGATTGTTTAGATAACGCTGCTCTCCGCTGGTGGAGAAGAGAAGTCTGGGGAAATCCAGGCTTTGTTCATCTTTACGAGTGTAAGCATGTCGGCACTGGCAGTTCACAGGTGGGTACGCTTATCCCTCTCTGACAAGATGCTAGCGGCAGGGCAAGCAAGCACCTCCAGGGCATACAGCGCGAGTTCGTGCCACGTGTCCAGCTTTGACACCCAGTAGTTGTACGGAGCAGAGGCGTCACGGAGGACGGTGGTACGATCAGATACGTACTCCCTCACCATCCTTTTACAGTGCTCCCTCCGACTCAGCCTTGACTGGGGAGTGGTGACACAGTCTTGCTGGGGAGCCATAAAGCTGGCAAAGGCCTTGGAGAGTGTTCCCCTGCGTGCGCTGAACATGCTGCTCGATCTCCGTGCCTCCCCTGCTACTTGGCCCTCGGAACTGCGCCTTCTGGCACTAGCGCTGTCAGATGGGAAGTTTACCATCAGTCTGTCCATCAGGGCCCTGTGGTATAGCATCACTCTCGAACTCCTTTCCTCTTTGGGAATGAGAGTGGAAAGGTTCTCCTTATACCGTGGGTCAAGCAGTGTGTACACCAAGTAGTGTCCAGAATGCGTCTAACGCGAGGGTCACGAGAAAAGCATCCTAATATGAAGTCAGCCATGTGTGCCAGGGTACCTGTACGCAACACATCGCTGTCCTCACTAGGAAGATCACTTTCAGGGTCCTCCTCCTCCTCCTCAGGCCATACACGCTGAACAGATGAGAGGCAAGCAGGATGTGTACCCTCTGCAGTGGGCCCAGCTGTCTCTTCCCCCTCCTCCTCCTGAGGCTCCTCCCCCTCCTCCTCCTCCTCCAAAACGCGCTGAGATATAGACATGAGGGTGCTCTGACTATCCAGCGACATACTGTCTTCCCCCATCTCCTGTTCCGACCGCAAAGCGTCAGTCTTTATGCTTTGCAGGGCACTTCTCAGCAGGCATAACAGAGGAATGGTGACGCCAGTGATTGCAGCACCGCCGCTCACCATCTGGGTAGACTCCTCAAAGTTTCCAAGGACCTGGCAGATATCTGCCATCCAGGCCCACTCCTCTGTAAAGAATTGAGGAGGCTGACCCCCACTACGCCGCCCATGTTGGAGTTGGTATTCCACTATAGCTCTACGCTGCTCATACAGCCTGGCCAACATGTGCAGCGTAGAGTTCCACCGTGGGGGCACGTCGCAAAGCAGTCGGTGCACTGGCAGATTAAAGCGATGTTGCAGGGTCCGCAGGGTGGCAGCGTCCGTGTTGGACTTGCGGAAATGTGCACTGACCCGGCGCAGCTTGCCGAGGAGGTCTGACAAGTGTGGGTAGCTTTCATAAACCGCTGAACCACCAAATTAAATATGTGGGCCAGGCATGGCACATGCGTGAGGCTGCCGAGCTGCAGAGCTGCCACTAGGTTACGGCCGTTGTCACACATGACTATACCCGGTTGGAGGCTCAGCGGCAAAAGCCAGCGGTCGGTCTGCTCTGTCAGACCATGCAACAGTTCGTGGGCCGTGTGCCTCTTCTCTCCTAAGCTGATTAGCTTCAGCACGGCCTGCTGACACTTGCCCACCGCTGTACTGTCGCGCCGCACGACACCGACTGCTGGCGACGTGCTGCTGCTGACATGTGTTGATTGCGAGGTAGAGGTTGCGTAGGAGGAGGAGGAGGAGGAAGGTTTAGTGGAGGTGGAATACACCGACGCAGATACCCACACTGATCTGGGGCCTGCAATTCTGGGGGTGGGTAGGACATGAGCGGTCCCAGCCTCCACTAAATTCACCCAATGTGCCATCAGGGAGATTTAGTGGCCCTGCCCGCCTGTGCTTGTCCACGTGTCCGTGGTTGAGTGGACCTTCCCAATAACCGCGTTGGTGAAGGCGCGTACAATGTTGCGGGAAACGTGGTCGTGCATGGCTGGGACGGCACAACGTGAAAAATAATGGCGACTGGCGACCGAGTAGCGCGGGGCCGCCGCCATCATGTTTTTGAAAGCCTCCGTTTCCACAAGTCTGTACGGGAGCATCTCCAGGCTGATCAGTTTGGCAATGTGGACATTTAAAGCTTGAGCGTGCGGGTGCATGGCGTCGTATTTGCGCTTTCGCTCCAACGCTTGTGCTAGCGACAGCTGGACGCAGAGCTGAGAGACATTGGTGGATGGGGCCGAGGACAGCGGAGGTGAGGGTGTGGGTCCAGGCCAGGAGATGCTTGTGCCTGTGTCCTGAGAGGTGGGTTGGATTTCAGTGACAGGTTGGGGCACAGGGGGAGAAGCAGTGGTGCAACCCGGAGGCGGTGAACGGCCTTCGTCCCACCTTGTGGGGTGCTTGGCCATCATTTGCCTGCGCATGCTGGTGGTGGGGAGGCTGGTAGTGGTGGCTCCCCGGCTGATCTTGGCGCGACACAGGTTGCACACCACTGTTCGTCGGTCGTCCGCGCTCTCAATGAAAAACTGCCACACCTTTGAGCACCTTGGCCTCTGCACGGTGGCTTGGCGCGAGGGGGTGCTTTGGGAATCCATTGGGGGATTATTTGCTCTGCCCTGCCTCTACCCCTGGCCACCCCACTGCCTCTTTCAACCGGTCCTGCTGCTGCACTTGCCTCCCCCTCTGAAGACCTGTCCTCAGTTGGCTTATCAAACCAGGTGGGGTCAGTCACCTCATCGTCCAGCGGCTCTTCCTCCGAATCCTCTGTGCGCTCCTCCCTCGGACTTACTGCCCTTACTACTGCCTCACTGATAGACAACTGTGTCTCATCATAATCATCGACCTCCTCACCCACCGAAAGCTCTTGAGACAGTTGCCGGAAGTCCCCAGCCTCATCACTCGGACTCCGGGAACTTTCCAAAGGTTGGGCATCGGTCACGAAAAACTCCTCAGGTGGGAGAGGAACCATTTTTTCCCAATCAGTGCTGGGGCCCGAAAACATTTCCTGGAGTCTGCCTGCTCATCTTAATGTGTCATTTTCATGGAGTGAGGAGGCTGGGAGGAAGGAGGAGCAGCAGTGAGAGGATTCAGAGTTGCAGCAGTGGACGGAGTAGAAGACAGGTTGCTGGAGACATTGCTGGATGCACTTTCTGCCATCCACGACAGGACCTGCTCACACTGCTCATTTTGTAATAAAGGTCTACGAAGTGGACCCAAAAATTGTGATATGAAACTGGGGACCCCAGAAACTTTCCTCTCTCCTAATCCCGCAGCAGCCGGCTGCGATTCGCCTGGAACAGGAACTCGGCTTGTGCCCACACCCCCACTTGGAAATCCGCGTCCTCGCCCGCGTCCACGTCCATGTCCTCTACTTCTCAGCATGGTGGATTACGAATAGAGCAGACACAGAGTGGTGTAAAAATTGTTGAATTATTGGTGTGCAGTTGGAGGGAGACAGGGCTTATGTAACGCAAACTGCAACCAGGAAAAAAATTATTCGGAAGCCTGGAAGCACTCCTAGCTGTGCAATATGCAATACTGATACACCTGACCTCACAGCAGCCACGCAGTGAAATGCAGAGAGTCACAGCTAGCCGCAAGAAGTATTTTTTTTTTTGGGGGGGGGGCAATGCAATGCAGGCTATATTGCGTCTATCTGATTTTCGCTCTATTGGGGTCTATCGCCGTGCGTGCAGTTGACGCCAGACACACAGCGGTGTAAAAAATTTTTTAATTATTGGCGTGCATTTGGAGTGAGACAGCACTTATGTAACGCAAACTGCAGCCAGGAAAAAAATAATTCAGAAGCCTGAAAGCATGCCTAGCTGTGCAATATGCAATACTGATACACCTGACCTCACAGCAGCCACGCAGTGAAATGCAGAGAGTCACAGCTAGCTGTAAGAAGTATTTTTTTTTTTTTTGGGGGGGGGGGGGCAATGCAATGCAGGCTATATTGCGTTTATGTTGCAGCCGTTCTGAGGCCTGCACCTTGCTTGCAGGCCAGACCAGGTTTTGGGTGTGCTCTCGCTTCTCCTGGAGCTGAGGGGTGTGGTAGTTTCAGGAGTAATGTCAGTCAGCACCTGGTGCTGAGTAGCAGGGCTCCTACTTAAACAGTGCCAGCATTATCTCCTGTGCTGGTCAATAGTTCAGTTGCCTTTGGACAGCGATGCAGGAACACACCTTGGCTGAAGCTCTCCATGCGAGCTAAGTTCTTTTCTGTTTCATTTGGTTTTCTGTTTCGCCTGTTTTCTGTGCTAGGGCTCCCTGATAGGGACTTGTCAGTGGCCCAGGCATGCGTGCAGGCTTGCACTTGTCAGAGCGATCGGTCCGCCGAGTAGGCAGGGCCCCCTCCTGGGTTAGGGAACTATAGGGAGAGAATTCCCCATAGTGTTATGTTTTCTTTGCACAGTTGTGCTTTTTTGTTTGTGTATTTGAGGTTGCACGTCCGTAGGACGCAACAGATTGACCAGCCCTTACCTACTCAGGGAGATTCTGTGCAGTTAACATAAATCCCCTTGAGGTTTTGTCGCACCAGCGACTGCCGAGGTCGCTGAGATTAAACAGCGACAACTTGCACTGCAGGTTCCCAGCAAGGAACCAAAAATTGAGCTACCTGACCGTTTTTCTGGTGATAGGCAGAAATTCGGATCATTTCGAGAGGCCTGTAAGCTCTATTTCAGACTGTGTCTTAGTTCTTCGGGGGACGACACCCAGAGGGTGGTCATTGTAATGTCCAGACTGCAGGGGGCGCCACAGGCGTGGGCTTTTTCATTACCCCCGACGTCTGAGGCCCTGACCTCAGTGGATAACTTTTTTGCTACTTTGGGTCTTATCTATGACGACCCCATAAGATAGCGGTGGCTGAGGGAAATATCAGACGTTTGCGACAGAGAGATTCCACTGTTGAAGATTATTGTGCTAAGTTTCGATGTTGGGCAGCAGAAACTCAGTGGAACGACCCTGCTTTAAAGAGCCAGTTCCATTGTGGCCTGTCCAATAAGATCAAGGACGTACTGGTAGAACATCCAGTACCTCGCAGTCTAGATGAGGCCATGTCTCTGGCTATTAAAGTTGGGAGACGGATCAGGGAAAGACATCAGGAGCTGTCTATGGATTCCGGCCTCCTACCTGCAGCTATGGAAGAGCCCATGCAGCTGGGGTTTCTAGCTGGCGAGGTTAGGATGCTTTGTCTGTAATCGTACAGGTCATATGGCTCAGTTTTGCCCACGTCGTAATGCTCAGTGGGAAAAACTAGATGGCCTGGAGGATAGAGGGAAGGTCCCTCTAGGCCATCAGATTGCTTGGGTATCCTCTTCCAGGCTGGTACTTCCCGCTGAAATTCGTTGTGGCAGTGTTGACTGTCCCATACAATTCTTTCTGGATTGTGGAGCTAGTATTAATTTAATACATCAGGAGACAGTCAAACGTTTAGGCTTAGAGATGAGTGCTTTGGATTGTCCCATCCCTGTGTCCACCATTGATGCTGCTCCACTATCTCAGAGAAGTCTGAGTTTTTGTGTGCCTAATGTCCATTTAAGGATTGGGATGTTCCACATGGAGTGTATAGCACTATATGTCATGGAATCCCTCCCTACGCAAGTAGTCTTGGGGTTGCCCTCGCTGCGCTTACACAACCCAGTTGTGGACTGGGAAAAGGGGGATATTGTGAAATGGAGCCCGGGTTGTTTGTCCGGTTGCATTTCTGTTGATATAGCCTCCATACAGGCAGAGGAGTTACCTGAATTTATAGCTGACTTCTCTGATGTGTTTTCCCAAGAGGGGGCAGACAAATTACCACCACACAGAAAGGGGGATTGTGCAATTGAACTTCTCCCTGACTGCAAGTTCCCCAAGAGTAGCATGCTCAACATATCGGCCCCTGAGAGACTTGCGCTCAAAGACTATCTCCAGGACAGCTTAAGAAGGAATGATATACAGCCATCTAATTCCCCACTAGCAGCTGATTTCTTTTTTGTAAAGAATAAAGATGGCGGGTTACGTCCCTGTGTTGACTTTAGGGAATTGAACAAAATCACGAAACGCAATCCATACCCTCTCCCCCTTATCCCGGATTTGTTTTCGCAGTTGAATGGCTCCAACTGGTTTTCCAAACTAGACTTGCGCGTGGCATATAATTTAATCTGGATTAAGGAGGGGGACGAGTGGAAGACTGCGTTTAATACCCCAGAGGGGCATTTTGAGAGTCTGGTGATGCCTTTTGGTCTCACTAATGCCCCTGCTCTATTCCAGTCCTTGATCAATGAGGTTCTCTCTCAGTTTGTGGGCAGATTTGTATTAGTATACTTGGATGATATTCTGATCTTTTCGCCGGATTTTGAGTCCCATGTTTCTCATGTTCGCCAAGTGCTCCAAGTTTTGCGTGAGAATTACTTGTTCACCAAAAGAGAAAAGTGTGTGTTTGCCGTACAAGAGATGACATTTTTGGGGCATATTATTACCCACGAAGGGTTCAAGATGGATCCTGAGAAGGTCCGAGCTGTGCAGTATTGGGTCCTACCAGAAAATGTGAAAGACTTACAAAGGTTCTTGGGATTTGCCAACTATTACCGTAGATTCATTAGGAATTTTTCGGTGATAGTTAAACCTCTTACTGATATGACTAAGAAGGGGTGCTTTCCTACTAAATGGTCGACGGAAGCTATGCAGTCATTTCAGAGATTGAAGAGGTGTTTTGCTACTGCTCCGTTTCTGGTGCAGCCAGATTCTTCTAGGCCCTTTACTGTTGTGGTCGATGCTTCAGAGGTGGGGGTTGGAGCAGTTCTCTCCCAGTAGTTTCTGAGGAACCTCCTGCCCCTATCCTGTCTGAAGGGGTGGTGGTGTTGGCAGTGTCAGTAGAGTTAGAGGAGCAAGTCCGTAGAGCACAAAATTTGGCCCCGTCAAAGCTTCCGGCTGGGACGCTTTTTGTTCCTGTTCACCTAAGGTTACAGGTGCTGGCCGAGATTCACAGTTCGGTGTTGGCCGGGCATCCGGGGATTAATAATAGCCGTAAGCTACTCTCTAGAACGTTTTGGTGGCCGTCATTACGACAGGATACGTTCAGTTTTGTGTCGTCATGTGAGGTGTGTGCCAGAACCAAGTCATCCCGCAGTCGGCCAGCCGGTATGTTATTGCCTCTGCCTATTCCTAGGAGACCATGGATGCATTTGTCCATGGATTTCATTACGGATTTACCACCTTCCGATGCAAACACTGTTGTGTGGGTGGTAGTGGACCGGTTTAGTAAAATGTGCCATTTTGTGGCACTCCCCGGTTTACCTAATGCCAAGACGTTGGCGAGTTTGTTCATTTGCCACATCGTGAGACTACATGGTTTGCCAGAGAATATAGCTTTTGGCGAATAGTCTGCTCTCGTTTGGGTGTCCAGCTTTCATTTTCCTCGGCATACCATCCTGAGACCAATGGGCAAACTGAGCGGTGTAATCAGAACCTGGGGCAGTATTTACATTGTTATGCCTCAGAAAATCAGGAGGACTGGTCGAAGTTCTTACCACTAGCCGAGTTTGCTCCAAACAATAGACCACTGGAGGCTAGGGGACTTCACCATTCTTTTGTAACTACGGATTTCACCCATGTTTTGGCCCCCTTTCCGAGAGGGTTTCTGAGGTACCAGGAGCAAATGAGTTGTGCTCTGATATTGAGGCCGGGTGGGCAAAGGTCCAGAAAAATTTACAGCGATCCGTTCGGCGGAGCAAGTGAGTTGCAGACAGTCACCGCTCTGAGGGGGCGGGATTCTGTGTTGGAGACTTGGTGTGGTTGTCTACCAGAAATATAAAACTCAAACAACCATCCGCTAAACTGGGCCCGCGATTTATTGGTCCATTTAAAATAATTGAGAAGATTAACGCGGTGGCCTTCAGGTTAGAAATTCCCAGCACGATGAAGATTAACAATGTTTTCCATAAATCTCTGCTCAAAAGATTCATCGATTCGGGGAATAACTTACCACCCCCGGCTCCTGTGCTAGTGAATGGGGAGGAGCAGTTTGTAATAAGTCACATTTTGGACTCCCGCCGAGTCAGGAATTCCTTGCAGTACCTGGTTCATTGGCGCGGTTATGGCCCAGAAGAGAGGTCATGGGTTCCTGCAGCGGATGTTCATGCGGATCGTCTGGTGAAAAATTTTCACAGATCAAACCCTGGTCGTCCTGGTCCTAAGGGTCCTGGGGCCCCTTCTAGAAGGGGAGGTACTGTTGCAGCCATTCTGAGGCCTGCACCTTGCTTGCAGGCCAGACCAGGTTTTGGGTGTGCTCTCGCTTCTCCTGGAGCTGAGGGGTGTGGTAGTTGCAGGAGTAATGTCAGTCAGCACCTGGTGCTGAGTAGTAGGGCTCCTACTTAAACAGTGCCAGCATTATCTCCTGTGCTGGTCAATAGTTCAGTTGCCTTTGGACAGCGACGGAGGAACACACCTTGGCGGAAGTTCTCCATGCGAGCTAAGTTCTTTTCTGTTTCATTTGGTTTTCTGTTTCGCCTGTCTTCTGTGCTAGGGCTCCCTGATAGGGATTTGTCAGTGGCCCAGGCACGCGTGCGGTCTCGCACTTGTCAGAGCGATCGGTCCACCGAGTAGGCAGGGCCCCCTCCTGGGTTAGGGGACTATAGGGAGAGAATTCCCCATAGTGTTATGTTTTCTTTGCACAGTTGTGTCTTTTTGTTGGTGTTTTTGAGGTTGCACGTCCATAGGACGCAACAGTTTATCTGAGTTTCCCTCTATTGGGGCTGTCGCCGTCCACTGTGCGTGCAGTTGACGGCAGACACACAGTGGTGTAAAATTTTTTAGAATTATTGGCGTGCAGTTGGAGTGAGACAGGGCTTATGTAAAGCAAACTGCAGCCAGGAAAAAAATAATTCGGAAGCCTGCAAGCACGCCTAGCTGTGCACTATGCAATACTGATACACCTGACCTCACAGCAGCCACGCAGTGAAATGCAGGGAGTCACAGCTAGAAGTATTTTATTTTTTGGGGGGGTAATGCAATGCAGGCTATATTGCATCTATCTAAGCTTCCCTCTATCGGGGTCTGTTGCCGTGCGTGCAGTTGACGCCAGACAAAAATTTTTTAATTATTATTGGCGTGCAGTTGAAGTGAGACAACGCTTATGTAACGCAAACTGCAGCCAGGAAAAAATAATACAGAAGCCTGCAAGCAGGCCTAGCTGTGCAATAGTGAGGTACTACAACTGCCAGCAGCCACGGAGTTAAATGCACACGGTCACAGATAGCCCTAAACAGGTGCCTTTTTGGGGTACTTGTTGACAGGATTCTACAGTAGCACTGTCCCTACCTCACCAATACTGCCCCTATACTCTGTATAATTGGCTGCAGGTTGAGAACCGCAATAGTCTGCAGAGCCCAAGATGAAAAAAAAATTGGTGCAAAACTGCTCCTAGCAGCCACAACAGTAATTCACACGGTAAGATGTGGCCCTAAGAAGGACCATTGGGGTTCTTGTACACTACCCACTGTCCGTGCCTGACCAATACTGCCCCTATACTACGTAGTACAGACTGCAGCCTGAGAACGCTATAGCCTGAACGTCCGATATTTAAAAAAAATGTGCAAAACTGCACCCAGCACCCACAACAGTAGTGCACTAAGTGAGATGTGACCCTAATAAGGACCGTTGGGGCTCTTGAAGACGCCAACACTCTAACTATAGCAGCAGCACCCTCCCTAATCTCTGCCAGCGTGTTTCTGAGGCGAGCAGCGGGCGGGAAAGATTTAAATACTCTGCAGTCACCTGATCTCGCCAGCCACTCACTGCAGGGGGGTGGGATAGGGCTGGAACCTCACTGGAGGAAGTTGTAATGCCTACCCTGCATGTCTATTGGCCAGAAAATGGCGCTAATATTTCAGGGAAGTAAATGTAATTGACTCGAGTAATGCGAGGTGCTCGTTTCGAATAACGAGTATCTCGAACCCCCCAATACTTGAACGAGCATCAAGCTCGGACGAGTATGCTCGCTCATCTCTACTCTGATTTCTGACCTCCTCAACCAGGTTGTAGGAGCGCATCGGTTCTCCAAGCTTGATCTTCGGGGAGCCTATAATCTCATCCGTATCAGGGAGCAGGACGAATAGAAAACAGCGTTTAATACTCCTTTGGGGCATTTTGAATGTCTAGTCATGCCATTCCGGTTATGTAACGTGCTAGCTATTTTTCAAGGTTTTATGAACAGCATTTTCCACGACATCCTAGGAGCATACATGGTTTGGATGACATTCTGATATTCTCAGATATTGGGAGAGACATGTCAAGCATTTACAGACAGTTCTTTCTCGCCTTCGAGCCCATCACTTGTAAGCTAAGTTTGAGAAATGCCTTTTCAGGGTACAGGATATTGCTTTTCTGGGATATGTTATTTCTCAATCAGCCATCCGGACGGATTCAGACAAGGTCAAGGCCATCACTAAATGGGTGCAACCTGCCAACTTAAAGGCGTTACAATGCTTTTTGGGGTTTGCAAACTTTTACCAGAAATTTATCACAGACTTTTTGGTGGTGGCCAAACCCTTGACTGACCTGACTAAAAAGGGAGCTAGGGTGGATTTCTGGTCGCAAGGAGGCTGTTAAAGCCTTCACACTTCTCAAGAGGGCTTTTTCCACAGCACCGGTTTTAGCTCAGCTGGATCTAGATCGCCCGTTCATCATTAAAGTGGATGCCTCTGAGCATGGTGTGGGGGCAGTTCTCTAGAGGGAATCTCCCGGCCGCCCTGGTCTCCAACCCTGTACGTTCTTTTCCAGGAAGTTTAATCTGGCAGAATGCAACTATGATATTGGCAACAGGGAATTATTGGCCATAAAATGGGCCTTTGATGAATGGAGACATATTTTAGAGGGCGCTTGTCTTACTATTACGGTCCTAACGGACCATAAGAATTTGGTTTATCTGGAGTCCGCCAAGCGCTCGTCAGGCAAGGTGGGCATTGTTTTTTTCGAGCTTCAATTTTGTAGTCACATATGTGCCGGGGTCCAAGAATTTCAAGGCTGATGCTTTGTCACGTAGCTTCGGGGTACCCGAAGTAGTCGAGGCTCAGCTGGAGATTGTCCTGGGCATGGGCGTGGTGGTAGCTGCCCTTACGTCCGACACCCCTGCTTTACTACTGGCGGCTCACCAGTCCATTCCCGAAGGTCTCCCAGAGAGGAGGTTATTTGTTCCCAGTGCGGCTTCTCATATTGGAGGAAGTACATTCGTCGGTCTTGGCAGGTCATCCAGAAATCCGAAGCACCCTGGAGCTGTGTGGCCTCCTATATTGGTGGCCACAAATGTCTCGGGACATCAGGGAATTTGTCAAGTCCTGTCCTATTTGTGCCTGAGGAAAGAGTGTACGGAGACGGCCTGAAGGTCCGCTTCTTCCCCTTCCTGTTCCACAGAGACCATGGACCCATCTGTCGATGGATTTTATTACCGACTTGCCCGAGTCCCAGGGGTGTTCGGGCATCTTGGTGGTCGTTCGCAGATTTTCCAAGATGGAGCATTTTACGTCTCTTAAGAAGCTTCCTTCTGCCCCTGAGTTAGCCACCATATTTATCGAGGAGATTGTGCCCCTGCACGGGGTTCCCAGGGATATTGTTTCCAACTGGGGAGTCAAATTTGTTGCCCGGTTTTGGAGGGCTTTTTGTAAGATTATTGGTATTGGGTTGTCGTTTTCCTCTGCCTTCTACCCTGAGTCCAATGGGCAGACAGAACGTATGAACCAGGACCTGGTTCAGTACCTCAGAATGTATGTGAGCAATTGTAAGAGTCTCTGGGTGAACTATTTAGCGTTGGCTGAATTTGCTATCAATAACCACACACATTCGGCTTCTGGAATTTCTCCTTTCTTCTGTAATTTTGGTTTTAATCCCAGTTTTGCAGGGGGGGCAAGTAGGTAGGGACATGGGAGAGGGCTGGCGTAGGTATCCCCTGACCATCTGCCCCCACCAGTCCCTAACACTTTTATTATGTGGATACTTTAATATAATTTCTGATAGAAGTATAGACACCAACAGCAGAGGCAGAACGGTAGCACCTACATTAGCTTCATGGCTCCTAAAAGAGGAACTCTATGATAAATTTAGATGTATCAACGAAAATGCAAAAAAGTACTCATTCTACTCCACAAGACATAGAACCTTTACTAGGATTGACATGGATTTTTTTTGTTACCAAAAGTGAAAGAGGCCTGGATTGGAACTACCTCCTGGACGTATCACGCACCAGGTTTTCTATCCTTGGGATTGTCACACAAAAAAGAAAAAAAAAATGAAATCCTACATGACCTGATATCACAATTATCAAATCTAGAACTAAAAGTACAGAAGGATCCGACAGATAGCATACATAGGAAACTACTCTGTGTAAGACAATAACTGAGAGATCACTTACTATTGGAACATGACAAACAACTCAAAGCCTATAAAACTACCTACTATACAGCTAACAACAAATTTAATAGCTATATGGTCCAGAGAAAGCTGAACAAGGTACAAAAAGAGAAAGGGGGCTCAGCGCTCCACAAAACCAGTCCGGAAAGGTTATGGAAATGGTCCCAATAGGACCCCTTAATGCAACATGCAACGCGTTTCGTCGCGGTAAAAACGCAACTTTTTCAAGCATATTAAATCACACTGACAAAAAGACATATAAGCATAAAATGTGGGACTTACAATGTCCGATGAGCCAATCATGATACTAAGATTATTAATTGTCCTTCCAATATACCGCCTTTCGCACGGACTTTCTAGTAAATAAATAACATCTACTTTTGCATGTTAAGTGCTGTTTTATTTGAACAATCTCTCCCTCTTTAGCCCCATCATGTCCCAAAAACGAGAAAAAACTGGGATTGGAGGAAGATTGCGGCAAATTTGCGGCAAAAATCCGCTGCGTTGCCCCCTGCTATTAGGTTCTATTGAACCTAATAGCTCAATGCTCACGATGCGGAATTCTACCGCAGAATTTCGCACCGTGAAATCTCCCGTCCTCACCCGCGGCATGCTCTATTTGCCGCGGGTGTACGCGCTGACGGCTTCCATTGCAGTCAATGGAAGCCGTCCGTTCACGCTATCTCCTGCTGTAACACAGCGGAAGATAGCGTGAAAACGCTTTCCCGCCTACCGCCGCCGCGTCATATGACGCGGCCGGCGCATCATGTGACACGGCCGGCCGCGACGGCGGTGGGCGGGGAAGCGTCTTCACGCTATCTTCCGCTGGTAAGTATGGGGTCTCTGGGGGGCGCCGTGACGGGCTTCACTGCGGAAGATTAACAATGTTTTCCATAAATCTCTGCTCAAAAGATTCATCGATTCGGGGAATAACTTACCACCCCCGGCTCCTGTGCTAGTGAATGGGGAGGAGCAGTTTGTAATAAGTCACATTTTGGACTCCCGCCGAGTCAGGAATTCCTTGCAGTACCTGGTTCATTGGCGCGGTTATGGCCCAGAAGAGAGGTCATGGGTTCCTGCAGCGGATGTTCATGCGGATCGTCTGGTGAAAAATTTTCACAGATCAAACCCTGGTCGTCCTGGTCCTAAGGGTCCTGGGGCCCCTTCTAGAAGGGGAGGTACTGTTGCAGCCATTCTGAGGCCTGCACCTTGCTTGCAGGCCAGACCAGGTTTTGGGTGTGCTCTCGCTTCTCCTGGAGCTGAGGGGTGTGGTAGTTGCAGGAGTAATGTCAGTCAGCACCTGGTGCTGAGTAGTAGGGCTCCTACTTAAACAGTGCCAGCATTATCTCCTGTGCTGGTCAATAGTTCAGTTGCCTTTGGACAGCGACGGAGGAACACACCTTGGCGGAAGTTCTCCATGCGAGCTAAGTTCTTTTCTGTTTCATTTGGTTTTCTGTTTCGCCTGTCTTCTGTGCTAGGGCTCCCTGATAGGGATTTGTCAGTGGCCCAGGCACGCGTGCGGTCTCGCACTTGTCAGAGCGATCGGTCCACCGAGTAGGCAGGGCCCCCTCCTGGGTTAGGGGACTATAGGGAGAGAATTCCCCATAGTGTTATGTTTTCTTTGCACAGTTGTGTCTTTTTGTTGGTGTTTTTGAGGTTGCACGTCCATAGGACGCAACAGTTTATCTGAGTTTCCCTCTATTGGGGCTGTCGCCGTCCACTGTGCGTGCAGTTGACGGCAGACACACAGTGGTGTAAAAATTTTTAGAATTATTGGCGTGCAGTTGGAGTGAGACAGGGCTTATGTAAAGCAAACTGCAGCCAGGAAAAAAATAATTCGGAAGCCTGCAAGCACGCCTAGCTGTGCACTATGCAATACTGATACACCTGACCTCACAGCAGCCACGCAGTGAAATGCAGGGAGTCACAGCTAGAAGTATTTTATTTTTTTGGGGGGTAATGCAATGCAGGCTATATTGCATCTATCTAAGCTTCCCTCTATCGGGGTCTGTTGCCGTGCGTGCAGTTGACGCCAGACAAAAATTTTTTAATTATTATTGGCGTGCAGTTGAAGTGAGACAACGCTTATGTAACGCAAACTGCAGCCAGGAAAAAATAATACAGAAGCCTGCAAGCAGGCCTAGCTGTGCAATAGTGAGGTACTACAACTGCCAGCAGCCATGGAGTTAAATGCACACGGTCACAGATAGCCCTAAACAGGTGCTTTTTTGGGGTACTTGTTGACAGGATTCTACAGTAGCACTGTCCCTACCTCACCAATACTGCCCCTATACTCTGTATAATTGGCTGCAGGTTGAGAACCGCAATAGTCTGCAGAGCCCAAGATGAAAAAAAAATTGGTGCAAAACTGCTCCTAGCAGCCACAACAGTAATTCACACGGTAAGATGTGGCCCTAAGAAGGACCATTGGGGTTCTTGTACACTACCCACTGTCCGTGCCTGACCAATACTGCCCCTATACTACGTAGTACAGACTGCAGCCTGAGAACGCTATAGCCTGAACGTCCGATATTTAAAAAAAATGTGCAAAACTGCACCCAGCACCCACAACAGTAGTGCACTAAGTGAGATGTGACCCTAATAAGGACCGTTGGGGCTCTTGAAGACGCCAACACTCTAACTATAGCAGCAGCACCCTCCCTAATCTCTGCCAGCGTGTTTCTGAGGCGAGCAGCGGGCGGGAAAGATTTAAATACTCTGCAGTCACCTGATCTCGCCAGCCACTCACTGCAGGGGGGTGGGATAGGGCTGGAACCTCACTGGAGGAAGTTGTAATGCCTACCCTGCATGTCTATTGGCCAGAAAATGGCGCTAATATTTCAGGGAAGTAAATGTAATTGACTCGAGTAATGCGAGGTGCTCGTTTCGAATAACGAGTATCTCGAACCCCCCAATACTTGAACGAGCATCAAGCTCGGACGAGTATGCTCGCTCATCTCTACTCTGATTTCTGACCTCCTCAACCAGGTTGTAGGAGCGCATCGGTTCTCCAAGCTTGATCTTCGGGGAGCCTATAATCTCATCCGTATCAGGGAGCAGGACGAATAGAAAACAGCGTTTAATACTCCTTTGGGGCATTTTGAATGTCTAGTCATGCCATTCCGGTTATGTAACGTGCTAGCTATTTTTCAAGGTTTTATGAACAGCATTTTCCACGACATCCTAGGAGCATACATGGTTTGGATGACATTCTGATATTCTCAGATATTGGGAGAGACATGTCAAGCATTTACAGACAGTTCTTTCTCGCCTTCGAGCCCATCACTTGTAAGCTAAGTTTGAGAAATGCCTTTTCAGGGTACAGGATATTGCTTTTCTGGGATATGTTATTTCTCAATCAGCCATCCGGACGGATTCAGACAAGGTCAAGGCCATCACTAAATGGGTGCAACCTGCCAACTTAAAGGCGTTACAATGCTTTTTGGGGTTTGCAAACTTTTACCAGAAATTTATCACAGACTTTTTGGTGGTGGCCAAACCCTTGACTGACCTGACTAAAAAGGGAGCTAGGGTGGATTTCTGGTCGCAAGGAGGCTGTTAAAGCCTTCACACTTCTCAAGAGGGCTTTTTCCACAGCACCGGTTTTAGCTCAGCTGGATCTAGATCGCCCGTTCATCATTAAAGTGGATGCCTCTGAGCATGGTGTGGGGGCAGTTCTCTAGAGGGAATCTCCCGGCCGCCCTGGTCTCCAACCCTGTACGTTCTTTTCCAGGAAGTTTAATCCGGCAGAATGCAACTATGATATTGGCAACAGGGAATTATTGGCCATAAAATGGGCCTTTGATGAATGGAGACATATTTTAGAGGGCGCTTGTCTTACTATTACGGTCCTAACGGACCATAAGAATTTGGTTTATCTGGAGTCCGCCAAGCGCTCGTCAGGCAAGGTGGGCATTGTTTTTTTCGAGCTTCAATTTTGTAGTCACATATGTGCCGGGGTCCAAGAATTTCAAGGCTGATGCTTTGTCACGTAGCTTCGGGGTGCCCGAAGTAGTCGAGGCTCAGCTGGAGATTGTCCTGGGCATGGGCGTGGTGGTAGCTGCCCTTACGTCCGACACCCCTGCTTTACTACTGGCGGCTCACCAGTCCATTCCCGAAGGTCTCCCAGAGAGGAGGTTATTTGTTCCCAGTGCGGCTTCTCATATTGGAGGAAGTACATTCGTCGGTCTTGGCAGGTCATCCAGAAATCCGAAGCACCCTGGAGCTGTGTGGCCTCCTATATTGGTGGCCACAAATGTCTCGGGACATCAGGGAATTTGTCAAGTCCTGTCCTATTTGTGCCTGAGGAAAGAGTGTACGGAGACGGCCTGAAGGTCCGCTTCTTCCCCTTCCTGTTCCACAGAGACCATGGACCCATCTGTCGATGGATTTTATTACCGACTTGCCCGAGTCCCAGGGGTGTTCGGGCATCTTGGTGGTCGTTCGCAGATTTTCCAAGATGGAGCATTTTACGTCTCTTAAGAAGCTTCCTTCTGCCCCTGAGTTAGCCACCATATTTATCGAGGAGATTGTGCCCCTGCACGGGGTTCCCAGGGATATTGTTTCCAACTGGGGAGTCAAATTTGTTGCCCGGTTTTGGAGGGCTTTTTGTAAGATTATTGGTATTGGGTTGTCGTTTTCCTCTGCCTTCTACCCTGAGTCCAATGGGCAGACAGAACGTATGAACCAGGACCTGGTTCAGTACCTCAGAATGTATGTGAGCAATTGTAAGAGTCTCTGGGTGAACTATTTAGCGTTGGCTGAATTTGCTATCAATAACCACACACATTCGGCTTCTGGAATTTCTCCTTTCTTCTGTAATTTTGGTTTTAATCCCAGTTTTGCAGGGGGGGCAAGTAGGTAGGGACATGGGAGAGGGCTGGCGTAGGTATCCCCTGACCATCTGCCCCCACCAGTCCCTAACACTTTTATTATGTGGATACTTTAATATAATTTCTGATAGAACTATAGACACCAACAGCAGAGGCAGAACGGTAGCACCTACATTAGCTTCATGGCTCCTAAAAGAGGAACTCTATGATAAATTTAGATGTATCAACGAAAATGCAAAAAAGTACTCATTCTACTCCACAAGACATAGAACCTTTACTAGGATTGACATGGATTTTTTTTGTTACCAAAAGTGAAAGAGGCCTGGATTGGAACTACCTCCTGGCCGGATCACGCACCAGGTTTTCTATCCTTGGGATTGTCACACAAAAAAGAAAAAAAAAATGAAATCCTACATGACCTGATATCACAATTATCAAATCTAGAACTAAAAGTACAGAAGGATCCGACAGATAGCATACATAGGAAACTACTCTGTGTAAGACAATAACTGAGAGATCACTTACTATTGGAACATGACAAACAACTCAAAGCCTATAAAACTACCTACTATACAGCTAACAACAAATTTAATAGCTATATGGTCCAGAGAAAGCTGAACAAGGTACAAAAAGAGAAAGGGGGCTCAGCGCTCCACAAAACCAGTCCGGAAAGGTTATGGAAATGGTCCCAATAGGACCCCTTAATGCAACATGCAACGCGTTTCGTCGCGGTAAAAACGCAACTTTTTCAAGCATATTAAATCACACTGACAAAAAGACATATAAGCATAAAATGTGGGACTTACAATGTCCAATGAGCCAATCATGATACTAAGATTATTAATTGTCCTTCCAATATACCGCCTTTCGCACGGACATTCTAGTAAATAAATAACATCTACTTTTGCATGTTAAGTGCTGTTTTATTTGAACAATCTCTCCCTCTTTAGCCCCATCATGTCCCAAAAACGAGAGAAAACTGGGATTGGAGGAAGATTGTAACTATCAAAAGAGGGGAGTTTTTAGATGTGGGTTAAAGAGGTGTAAAAGTTGTAAACATATTGTGCATGGTACAACAAAAATTATTACTAAAGAGGGGGAGGTAATATAATGCAACATGCATGTTTAAGGCCTCCTTCCCACGAACGGATTTACGCCACGTAAATTTGCGGCAAAAATCCGCTGCGTTGCCCCCTGCTATTAGGTTCTATTGAACCTAATAGCTCAATGCTCACGATGCGGAATTCTACCGCAGAATTTCGCACCGTGAAATCTCCCGTCCTCACCCGCGGCATGCTCTATTTGCCGCGGGTGTACGCGCTGACGGCTTCCATTGCAGTCAATGGAAGCCGTCCGTTCACGCTATCTCCTGCTGTAACACAGCGGAAGATAGCGTGAAAACGCTTTCCCGCCTACCGCCGCCGCGTCATATGACGCGGCCGGCGCATCATGTGACACGGCCGGCCGCGACGGCGGTGGGGGCGGGGAAGCGTCTTCACGCTATCTTCCGCTGGTAAGTATGGGGTCTCTGGGGGGCGCCGTGACGGGCTTCACTGCGGAATATTCCGCTGCGGAGCCCGTCACGCTCGTGTGAAGCCGGCCTTAGACAGTAATCTATATGCATTATCTTTGTGCACATTTAGTTTGTTTATTTTGTTTTTTTCTCTTCATACATTGTTGCCAAAGAGGATCTTTAGCTTTAGCTTATTCTTTTATATGCTTTCTTCAAAATAATCTATAATATTATATGTTACTAGGTCATTGATGGGTTTATATGTTATTTATGCACACAATAAGTGGTTTTAATTCTTAGTCATATGTCCCGATTATAGGTTTCCTGGTATGCGTTCCTCCTCCTTATGCCGTGAGGTCCAGAGGTACGTGGTTACACCATCCACGTATCCGCATCTTTCCGGGTTTTTGTTGGTACGTGTTGATGTGGGGCGCTGATGCGTCGCACGTCACATGCGCTACCCGGAAGATCCATTCCAAGTGCGTGTTGATGTGGGACGCTGACACGTCACACGTACCACCCGGAAATTCCATTCCATCCATGTGCCAGCCACGGTGGCACGGCCCCAAGTGAGGGGAGGACCGACATATGCGGAACGACATGATTGGCTCATCGGACATTGTAAGTCCCACATTTTATGCTTATGTCTTTTTGTCAGTGTGATTTAATATGCTTGAAAACGTCACATCTTTACCGCGATGAAATGCGTTGCATGTTGCATTAAAGGGTCCTATTGGGACCATTTCCATAACCTTTCCGGACTGGTTTTGCGGAGCGCCGAGCCCCCTCTTTCCTTTTGTACCTTGTTCAGCTTTATCTTATAAGTCGAGCCCTATCCTTAGGGAACGACGGGCTGAGGCTTGCTCCCCCTGTATATACAAGGTCCAACTTAACCATTACATTGGATTTCCATCTATTGGATTGATTTTACACCTACTGGGACCTGGAGGTGTTGTGTGGGGGCCCCTCTTTTTTGGGGGGTTTTCCCACCCGCACCCTATTTGCAGTTTATGGAGTCATTTTAATATTGGGAGGAGCGCTGTCTTGATTCTTATTTTATATGGTTTAGAGAGTAAAACAAATAAGAATCAAATCCAAGATTCCATTTATAAAAGAACCAGGCTCAGAGCATAAGCTTTGCAACCCAAAACATATAGCAAAAGCTTTTAATCGGCTCTACGCAAAGCTTTATAACTTAAAAGATGAACCTCTAACAATTCAACCGAATGAGGGGAGTATAAATGAATTTTTGAGCAGTATTAATCTCCCGACAATTAGTCAGGAACAGTTAGAGACACTTAATAACCTGATTACAGTACAGGAGGCCTTAAAAATAATAAAAAGTCTTAAAAAAGACAAAGCCCCGGGGCCCTGACGGGTATTCTTATGACTACTACCATATTTCTGGAAAACAACTGTTAGTAAATCTCACTAAAATTTTTAACGAAGCTAAAAAGATAGGCAAACTACCTGTGGAAATGCTTCAAGCCACAGTAGTAACAATTCCTAAACCAGATAAAGACCTTGCTTCCCCAGCGAATTTTAGGCCAATCTCTCTGTTGAACAGTGACACAAAAATATATGCAAAAAACCTAGCCCAAAGATTACTGGAAATGATCCCATTACTAGTACATAGTGACCAGGTGGGGTGCACTCGGGGCCGTAAAGTGTCAGATAAAACGAGAAGAATAATAGACCTGCTGGCTCAGGCCTCGGATTTGTGGGTACTTTCTCTGCTCCTTACTTTGGGTGCGGAGAAGGCATTCGATAGGATTCACTGGGGCTATGCATTTGCGGTTTTGAAAAATTTGGGATTCAAGGAAGAGATTCTTAAAACTATTCAAGCTTTATACTCCTCCCCATCTGCGAGAGTATTAGTTAATGGAACCCTTCCTAGTTTTTTCCAGATCACTAATGGTACTCGCCAGGGCTGCCCCCTTTCACCTCTATTGTCTATTTTAACAATGGAACCATTTGCAGAGAAAATAGGAAGAGATACTGAAATTAGGGGAATCCCTAATCGTCAACATAAAATAAGCTTATTTGCTGGTGATGATGTTGAGCTGCTTATGACCTATCCGATCAAAATTCCAAGTGTCCTGCAGCAGTCCTTAGTAGATCCCAAACATGGGTGAGGTACCTTTAGGCTTGATAATGACATCTGTGTTGAAACGTTGCCTTTTTAACATGGAGCAATAAAGAGAAGCTGATTTTATTACACCTCTGATGCTGCCGCTACCTCAATTATTGTTGGTATGACCTATCCAATATCTTCTCTTAGGGCTGTAACAAGGATTATAAATAATTTTGGACAGGTTTCATACTATAAAATTACCTCCCACAATTCTCATTTATTGGGAATTATTATAATTAAAAATCTTAGAGGTGATCAAAAGAGAATTTCCTTTCTTGTGGGAAATGGGGCCAATCCCATATCTGGGCTTAAAGATTGTCCTTCTCTTTAGTAGTATGCCTATGCATATTATAGAGCTACCATACTACTTCAACTAAGAGCTTGGTGCGTTCCCCAAAATAACATTAGCTGGCCTGCAATTGAAAAATGCTTAGGAGGCAGTAGAAATCTACAAACAACTTTGCTGGCAGCCTCAATTAACCCATACACTTAATTTTCCAACCGCTTGACCATTAAGGCCTCAATACAAATATGGTTACATGTGCTTAAACTTTCTCATTCTCTTAGACGACAGGTCCCTCTACTATAGATAAATTAGAACTATTTATCCCCAACCTATCAGTTAAAAGTTGGAGGGAAAAAGTAATTGACATATTATCAGACATTCAGGAAAATTCCAAGCTCATCCCCTTTGACAGGCTGTGTAGAGAGATTTGAAAATTTCGCATAATTCGGATTATTGGGCTAATACCTGCAAATGGGCATTTAAAAGTAAGGTTAGTGCTAGATTTTTGGAAGTTCACCAAAAAGTATTAACCAGATGGCACTACTCGCCATTGCGACGCTTTTTCGACATTCCTCTGGAGTTTGTTGGAGAGGATGTGCAGCAATTGGATCCCGTTTGCAACTATTTTGGGAGTGTCCTTACATTTATGGAACTCGGTTTCTCTAAATACTTTTCAAATGTTGGGGATCAAACTCAAACTAAAACCGCAAACAGCTATGCTATTGATGGGCATGGGAGAATCCCCACACACACACACACACACATACACACACACACCCAGAATAGGAAGATTCTCACTCATATTCTGCTCAGTGTCAAATTATTGAGTGCCAGGGAATGGAAGTCCTCTAGTGTATCTACCACTCAAAAGCTTATCAATATGATATCTGAGCATTGTTCATTTGAAAAACTATTTGCAATAAGACAGGATAGAGTATCCAGTTTTAAAGAAACTTGGCAACCATGGAGAGACAGGTCAAAAAAGGACTGATTTCATAAATAGTGGATCAATAGGAAATATTGTAGTAAGGCAGTATCAGAATGGCCTATAGAGGGTGCTAAATATGCAGTCTTGATACCTGGAAAAGAAAAAGAGAGGGTTACCACCTAATGGGTGTAGCAGGAATTGGTTGCATATAAGCCAGTTGCTGCCAGAAGCAAAAGAGATGACGTTGGCTGAGAGCAAATGGGGGAGTTTCTTTGCAGTTTTCCTTAGTAACTTTAGTTGCGCGGGTGTCTACAAATGGCTTTGTACATGTGCGAGTGTCCAGTGGCAAAGTGGCCGGTAAAACCCCACTGGTCTGGGTTGGAGGCTGACTGCAAGGCTTTGAGGGCACAACAGGAGGTGTCCCGTCAAAGGACTTTGACAGAACTCCAGAAAAGACTCCATGGAGTGATGAGCCACTACAAAGACTGTGGGTTCTGTGCGGTATGGACTTGACAGTGAAAAAATTGATGCCAAAGTAGTTAAAATGCTGCATAATGTGTCCTTTGTTGCAGGTCGGTGCAGAGGAATCTGCACAATGTTAACTGTCATCCATTAACCCTGAATTGTCATGTTTGGAAGATTGTGGGATGTGTTTGCTATATGATGTGCCTAATATGTGGTGTTATGTTCCCTAAAATAAGTCAAGGTCTGAACAGGTTTCTACAGGCAGTGCAGCCAACACCCATTGAGGGTGTTAGCACGCCTCTAGTGATAGAGAGGAGTAGTGAAAGCAATCTAAAGAGTGAGTTAACAAGTAGTACTGAATGTGCAAAACAGGAAAAAAAAAAGCCGCTTCTAGTGGGACAGGTGAGATTGTCAGTACAGATCCTGGAGTCCAGGGTGAGACAGAAAGAGAACACTTGCTTAAAATTCAGGAGGGAGTTGTACAGATGCAGGCTTATATTAAATTTCTGAAGGAAGCCTGTCAAACTGCTAATAGAAAATATGTGGTTCAGTTAGAGAAAGAAAGGACTAACCTGTGACTACTTGAAGAAGATGCCAAGAGGCGAAGGACACTAATACAGGAAATTGAGCACCTTAGAAAATTAGCTGAAGTGGATCAGAGGTTGTTTCTGGAACATAAAACCTCTGAATGTGAACAGAGCTTAGAGGAAATGAAAAGTGAGAAAAATAGATATGAGGGACATCTTTCAATAGCTCATGAGGAGATACAAGACCTCAGATATTTAGTCCGCAATGAGGCTTATCTCAAGGTATGTCTGGAAGTGCAATATGAACAGGACTGTAGGAAACTGCAAATGAAAATTCAAGAGTTGGAGATGACGTGTTGCAAGTTGGAAAGAGATTCTACAGATGCACGTAATCAAGCTACAGGTTTGCAGAATCAGGTTGCAGAGTTGAAAATGCAGTTAGCAAAGAAAAAATTGTGAATTGGAGTCCCAGATAAGTCAGCTCAAGAAAAATTTAGATATAGAGAAAGCTGCTTGCAGTCAGGCAGAGAAGCAAGCAGAGATCTTGAAAAACAGACTGGGTTACAAGGAAAACCAGGAAGCGCTCCATGAGAGACTGGTGTCCCAGCTACAGATGAACTTGGATGAGAAAGCTGAACTACAGAAAATCCAGATCCAAGAGCTGGAACGGAGTCATGCTCTAGTTATGGGGGCAGTGTCCAAGCAGTTGGAATAAACTGAAAAAGTGGAAGAAACATTGAAAAGTGAGTGTTCAAGCGCTACAAGTAAAAGTCATTGAAGGTGACAGAGTCCAGGCAGAGCTGCCTGAGAAGGTGAATAGACTGCAGCTGGAGCTGGAAGCTCAGATCCAAGAGTCTCAGAGGCTGGTGCAAGAAGAGACATAGAAGAGGCTTGGCCTTAGTGCACACCTGAAGACTGTGCAAGATGAGAGAGATGTATTCCTCAAGCAGTTAGAGGAAGATGCAGAAACTAAGAGGAATCTGTTAGAATAGATTGCATCACTTCAGGCACAGGTGTCAGATATGGTAGAGAAACTGGATGAGAACCCAGCATTCTGGGTCACGGTTGAAGAACAAGACAGTGAAATCCTAGAAGAAGTGGAAGCAATAAATCAGCTGTTTTTTCTTCAAACTGATATCTATGATGAAATTGAAACGTTTACAGCGAGTCTTCAACAGAAAGTAGAAGACATTAGTGTGGAGCTTGGTTACCAATGGCAGATGGTGTCCAACTGGGAGAAGAAACAGAAGATGTGTGAACAGTGGCTTACTGAGGAGAAATCAATGTTTCCTAAAGTTGCAAAACAATGGCTTAATAAGTGGATGCGCACTGAAATGCAAGACTGGATTAGCGCTAAGACAGACACTGATACAGGAAAAGGATTCTAAAAAGGAGATAAAAATTGTGAAATTCATTGAGAAAGTCAGAGCTGAGCCACAGACGGGAGGTGAGCAATCATCTGAAGTACAAGTTACCAAACAGACGGCAGAAGGTGAAACTGCTGAAGCAGAGAAGGCCACTAAGGTAGCAGAGAAATCACAAAAAATGCTAACCAAGCTGCGCTACGAACATGCAGGATTAAAGAATACACACTTAGACCTCATGTCCACGGGCAAAAGAAGAATTAAAATCCGCTGCGGATTTTAACTCTTCTCCTGCACGCGGATCCGCATCCCATAGGGATGCATTGACCACCCGCAGGTAGATAAATACCGGCGGATGGTCAATAAAAGTGATTTTTTTTAAAAATGGAGCATGAAAAAATCTGGACCATGCTCCATTTTCGTGCGGGTCTCCTGCGGGGAAGGCTCCCGCAGGCTTCTATTGAGGCCTATGGAAGCCGTCCGGATCCGCGGGAGACAAAAATCGGAATTTACTCACCCGCCCTGGTTCTTCCCTTCGCCGCGGCTCCATCTTCTCTCCGTCGCGGCCGGATCTTTTTTCTTCGGGCCGGCACATGCGCGGGCCATGTCACCGACGTCACCCTGCGCATCCGCCGGGCCGAAGAAAGAGGATCCATCCGCGACGCAGAGAAGATGACGCCGCGGCGAAGGGAAGATCCGGAGCGGGCAAGAGGTAAGTTTATTCTTATTTTAAGCGCTCATGTCCGCGGGGCAGGAGGGACCCGCTACGGATTCTCCATGGAGAATCCGTAGCGGGCCTGATTTTCCCCCGTGGACATGAGGCCTTAAGAGAGGTGTACCCAGAAGGAATGGGCAACAAATCTCCCCTCTCAAAATTTAAAAGGGTGGCTTTAAACAAGACTAGTCCAGATCCACATCCACCAGGATCAAAACTACTTTGTGGCAATACAATGATGAAAAAGGATTTTTATTTACAGATACAAAAAAGTCCCTGCTTAGGGGGACCGAACACATAAGATGCGTTTCGGCTATATGTAGCCTTTTTCAAGTATAGTATCACAGATAACAACCAAGTTTAAATAGTAAGTCAAATACACTTACCATTAAGTCACTTAATGAGCCTGGCCGACGACATTAAGCAAACGTACCAATTGGCCAGCATGTGCCAATAGTATAGGATTGCCACAGAATCCTAGCATTGAGTCGGCGGAACAAGCGGTCACATGGCCAGCAGCGTCACATGTAGTGACGTAGGGTAGCTGCAAGATCCTAGCAAAGAGGAGGCGGGGCCGATGGTCACACGGCCCACGGCGGCTTACTTGATGACGTGTAAGCCAACGTGCATGCTGATAGGAGCAAAGAGTCCGTAGCTACGTGCAGCATATGTCATGGTGTGTTTCAACGCCAACAATCACATGACCCATAGTGGTATGCGTGATGACGTGTATGCCACGAGACTAGCAGAGACTAAGGGAAAAAGGCCTCAGAAATTACTCCTGTCCTAGATAAAGAAGTTATGCAAACAAATAAAAGTGTCTATGATAGAGGGCTCGCAGGTGGAAATAAGTGCACATGACGCCACTGAAGTGCAGACTGAGGAAATGGCTCCAGCAACAGTTGAATAGATGAGTGATGTACAATTTGAAGTATCCAATGTGGAAGCTGAGAAAGTGCCAGTTATCGACAGTCCCCCGAGCCAGGAGTTTTGACCCTGGAGGACCAAAGGCTGTGATACGGCCTTTATCAAGGAAGGGGGGGGGGGAGGATATGTAGTAAGGCAGTATCAGAATGGCTTATAGAGGGTGCTAAATAGGCAGTCTGATACCTGAAAAAGAGATGGAAAACACTTGATAGGTGAAGCAGGAATTGGTTGCATATAAGCCAGTTCCTGCCAGAAGCGAAAAAGGTGATGTTGGCTGAGAGAGCCAGAGAGGCGGTGAAGGGAGCCACTTCAGGGACTTGAAGCCTGGGGTCCAGTGCGGACCAGTTGGGTCTGTCACCCTGTCTGATGGAGGAAGACGCCCTCAAGATGCCCTAGGCGGGGTTAGTGACAGGACCCTGTGGGTTGTGAACCATAAACCAATATGGACTGTTTATGATTTGTGATGTGCTTCGAATAAAGGCTGGCAGGAGCTAGATTTAAAGAAATTTTAGACGTCTGGAGCATGTTTTCATGTGAGGTGCGCCACTTCCTAACCATGTGGACAGTGATCCAGAGGCGAGTGAACCCCGACTTGTTACAATATGCTTCCATAAAGGTTTGGCAATTGGAGAGCTTTCTTCGGTTAGAATGTATGCAGATCTCAGAACATACTTCCCTCCTTGCCCCACCCTTCTTTCCTACTTTCCTGCTCCTTATGTTGTTTGATATGTTTATGTTTAGGTATGGAAAACGAGGAAAATGTGATGTTTAGGCCTACAACTCTATGACAATGTAAAACTGTTACTATGCTACGCTACCCAACAACATACCAAAGATTTATTGAAATTAAAAAAGGTATAATTGCACTTAGTTGGATGCTGTAGATGCCCAATATCAAAGAGTTTCTTACTGTTTAGTAGGGGAACAATGCAAGCAGGTTGGTCTGTAATCTGAGTAGTGGATGATGTGTCCACTAAGGGCCATAGAGTTTTATTGAAGTCACCCAATAGTCCTAATGGACCAACTTTAACCTGGTCTATAGTTTTTAATGATAGTATGCTGCTTAGAATTAGGGGCATATATTGCGGCTAGAGTGTATTTAGTGCTGCTAATTAGAGATGAGCGAACCTACTCGGTCACGCCCCTTTTTCGCCCGAGCGCAGCGATTTTCGAGTACTTCCGTACTCGGGTGAAAAGATTCGGGGGGCGCCGTGGATGAGTGGGGGGTTGCAGGGGGGAGTGGGGGGGAGTGGGGGGGAGAGGGAGAGAGAGAAGGCTCCCTCCTGTTCCCCGCTGCTACCTCCCGCTCCGCCACGCCTCCCCCCGCCCCCCAGCGCCCCCAAAATCTTTTCACCCGAGTACGGAAGTACTCGAAAATCGCGGTGCTCGATCGAGTAATTACTCGAAACGAGTATATTCGCTCATCTCTACTGCTAATAAAACATATTAGTATAGCGTAACGTCCATTGTCATCCAAGATCGCTTCATGAACAGAAATTGCAATTGCATCCTTGATAGCTATGGACACCCCACATTTTCTATGTATGGCAGGTGAGGAAAAATATGGGGAAACCACTTGTGTGTTAGCTTAAATACATCTTCTTTGTTTAAATGCATTTCCTGAATGCATAGTATGTCTGTATCAGTTATGCAGCCTCTCTCCACACCATTGATCACCTAAAGTGTGAGTTTAGGCCCCTGACAATGATTGATAGTATTTTTAACTACCATAATGCAAGAAGCTAGATGCATTCGACTTGGAAGGGACCTGGGGGACCCAGGAGAGTTATCTCCATTTTGTGGAGCTCCCCCCAATTACAATATAGCCACAGCACAATCACATGCAAGCACATCTCAGGCCTATTGGTAAATGAGAACAGAATAAAACTCAAAACACCAAACAGTATGGTTAGAAATATGGGCCTATAAGACCAAGAAAACAAACCTCAGGATAAATGGGGCACATACTTCCATAGTTCTTGAGGCGGCCTGGATTTATCGGTTACGAATGGTTTGCATGCCAGGTATGGCAATTTTAGGAATAAGAACAAGACAATCTGAATAAGGAGAGTCCCCAGCCTTGTAATGGTCTTTTCATAGGGAGTTATGTTAGTTGGCCAAAGAAAGTTCTTCAATGTGCTTCTTCCCACCGAGATGGAGAGCTCCACTTTCCATTAGAGCTTAGTGGACCAGGTGAGCCCTGGTAGGGAGGCTTCTTATGGGAATTTTGCATAGAATTTTGTGCCATTCCTGGTGATAATGAGTTTCACTGGGACGCCTCATATGTATGTGATGCCGTGTTCTCTGAGGATTTTTTGCTCGTAGAGTATGCTTCTTTTTGCAGAAGTGTCTCTTCTGATAGCTCTACGAAGAGTGCAATAATTTGCACTTGATGAAAAGTTTGGAAGTCTAGCAGTTTCCATCAATTTTTCTTTAATATGAGAAAAATGTATACGCAATAACGCCCCTTGGTACGGAAAACGGGCAAAGATTTAGTCTTAGGGCTCACACCCACTGGTGTTTTTTTTTCTCTTGTGCTGCGAGAGTGAGGGAAAACACTCGGCTCGCAGCCCAAGAAAAACACTGTGATAACGCCAGTGTTTTCAATGGGGCCAGTGCCAGCAGCGATAGCCCCATTGAAAACATAGGGAAAATATTGCGGACTTCTGCCACAGCTGTCATAGCTGTGGCAGAAGTCCAGCATGCTATCCCATTGCTTTCAATGGGGTCGACCATGATGGGCAGTATTATACCTGCACATAAATGAGGCTTGTATAGGGGGCCAGTCACACAGATACATGTAGTGCATCATGCAGGCAGCAGCCTGGCCCTTAAATTCTGGAGGGCCCGGGGTGTTAGTGCTTTGTACACTTAGAATATACAGGATAGCCCGCCTGATATAATAGTAGGGGCATCACTAATAGTTGTAACCCTGCATGGTGCACTACACGTATCTGTGTGACTGGCCCCCTATACAAGCTTTATATATATGCAGGTATAATACTAAGCAGCCCTCCAGTGTACGATCGGTGTAAGAGCGGTCATACATCAGTATGCTGCACCGGTGTCCCTCCCCCATATACCATTTCTGCCTGCTGCGGGGAGCTGGGGTGTCCCCGCCCTTCTATCTCTGGATCAGTAAGTTTGGTTGTTTTCTTTTGTTTGGAGAATGTAATATCAGCGTGAGGCCGGGGGTCCTGTTACTGAGAATGTCCCGTCTGACATTACATCGCAGCACATTTTGCTCTGCTGGCTAACACTACGGCTTATTGCTTGTACAGATGAAACACGCGGTTATAACATGTTTTATCTGTGATACCCGTGTGCCCAAAAACTGCATTGAAAATGTGACATGCAGGAAAAGAGCATCAAACACTAATGTTACGTGTACAAGTACCCTGAGTGTACACTTATACATACACTTCCAGGAGGAGTAATAGAGGAACATCATCATATACGATCCTCCAGGATTATTATTTTATGGCCAGTACAAATAGTTACTTAGATCTGTCTGCAGACGGACGGACGGCTCTCGGGTCTTCTTCTCATGGCAGAATGTTGCCAATGAATTGAGCACAGATTCCGCACCCGATTTTGCAGTGAAATGCACCATTTTAGCGTTCTATCGCTGCTCCGCAGATCTGTGCTGTAGCTCATATAGTAGATTTTTCTTTATGTAGATCTTCAAATCTCTAATGCGGCAAAAATAATTGTCCTGACAATTCCCGCGGAGACGAGATCTGCTGGCGAACACGGATTTGTCCCGCCGACAGGAGATAAATCCATCTGTATGCAAAAAGATGTAAAAGTAATGCAAAACAACACTGCTCCATAAAACCAAAAAGGTGGGACCATATAGTAAAGTGCCAGCCACGAAAGGAACCTGGATCACTACGACTTTAACAACTCGGCCTCCGAATTGGCAACTACCACCAGCACAGAAGAAGCCGTGAACCGCGACATTGTGGTAAATATTTCTTCTAGAACATTGACTGATACTGAGGTCACGGTTCTAGCGAAGGGACTTTCGTTTTGCCCCTCCAATCAGATAGATTGGTTCGAACTGGACCTTGATTTGCGTAGATTCTTTAGAAATCTTGGTTTAAAACAATATTTTGGGTCGCAGGATGTCACCTCTGTTGCGTCGGCAGCTACTCCCCCTGAGAGTTTTACCCTAACGGGAGTGGGCCTACGCAATAAGAGTCACTTTATGCCACCGACCTCTAATTTTGCGATAGAGACCTTTACGTCTCTGGTCCTGAAGGACATTTCAAAGTTAAAATCGGATGCATCCTGAAATCGGATAAAGAGTAGACCCAATCTAACCAATGCTGAATAACGTGCTCTAAATGATCTATCATGTGATAAGTCAGTGATTGTAAAACCCGCGGACAAAGGGGGTGCGGTGGTCACTATGAATGCCACAGACTATTGTGCTGAAATGGATAGACAACTAGCTGACCGACAGGTATATGAGAAATTGATGGGAGACCCCACCCCCAAATTTCAGGTCCAATTGAGAATTATGCTGCAGGATGCACTATTGGAGGGGGTGATTGATAGCCCTTTACATAAATTTCTTGATGTGACTTACCCAATAGTCCCGGCTTTCTACACATTGCCAAAGATTCATAAAGATCTACATCCCCCCCCTGGGAGGCCTATACCGTAGTAGCCGGTTGCGACTCCCTTTTCTCTAACTGCGCTAGGTTCTTGGTCAAAATTCTCAGATGCTTTGCTGAGAAATCCCAGTTGTATCCTAAAGATACTGGGAACTTGCTGAGGAAACTCGGTGATTGTACTATAACAGAATCTACTGTTTTGGTTACATTCAATGTGGTCAGTCTATATACCTCTATCACCCATACATGTGGTTTGGCAGCTGTAAAGCACTATCTTGAAAATTCCTCTTTCCCAGTGGGTAGCCAACAGTTTGCCCTGTCGCTGCTGGAGTACATCCTTGTGAACAATTACTTCATGTTCTCGGGGTGTACTACCGGCAGCGACAGGGTACCGCTATGGGATCTAATGTGGCGCCCACGTACGCGAATATATTTATGCGTGCGTGTGAGGAACAATATATCTATGTCTCTGACTATTGGCGCCACGTGATATGTGGGTATCGCTTTAGTGATGATATTTTTCTATTATGGAAGGGTTCTGAGGTGGAACTGACAGCATCCAAGGTACTTTAAATAACATCTATCCGGAAATCAAATTTACCATAACTTATTCAGGGGAGAGTATAAACTCTTTGGATGTCAATGTGATACGTGAGGGCTGCACATTGAGTATGGATCTTTTTATTAACCCTTTCCAATCCAATTTCTATCCTGGTTTTCTTAGGGGGCTTATTCTTTTTCTGCTGTTATGTAACGGCGCAATATGCTGGCTAAAGCCAGTACTGCATGAGGTGACAGGTTGGATAGGCTCAGACAGCAAAGAGGCTGGCAATTTACAGTAAGAGAACCCTGACGGACGTCTTCCAACATCAGAGCTGTACAGCCTTAAATCATAATGTCTTCAGAGGTCAGACAGTGGATTGGAAAGGGTTAAAGATATGGATAGAAACTCTCTTCTTTACTACAGTAGTAACCACCCGTGCCCTATGGTGGACTCACTTCCTTGGTCCCAATTATTGCGTGTCCGCCGTATCACAGATGATAGACTGGTTGATAAAAATTCTTGCAGAGGGGATTTCCTCCCTCTTTGTTGCAATCCACAAGTGAGAGAATTAGGAATGTGGATAGGAGAGATTTTTGGCAGATAAAAAACGTACACCACGGGCACGTAGGATTCCATTTATTTCTACCTATAGCCCCTTGAGTGGCAAGATTAAGAATATTCTCCTTAAACACTGGCCCATTGTTAGTAATTGCTGTCAGAATATCCCTGAGTTTACACAACCAACAATGCTAGCCTACAAAAGGGGTAGGAACATAAGAGATAAATTGGTCAGACCCCTATTTACCCCGACTGGGGGACTTATCCAACGGACACTTGCACAGAGCAGGAAGGGTAATTTCCCGTGCCTTTCCTGCTCTTGTTGCAGTAATATGCACAAGGGGGACCATTTCAGACATCCAACCTCTGGAAAAAAATATATTCTTAAAGAAAGATTTACCTGTTCCACATCTTTTGCCATATATCTTATCACCTGCCCTTGTGGGCTAGGATATGTTGGCGAAACAACGATGGAAGTACGTAGCCGCATCACAAACCATAAAAGTACTATACGAATGAAGAAAACTGGTCCGCCGATCCCTAGACATTTTTGCGAACATCGACATTCTGTGAGCCAACTCAGGTTCAAAGTCATTGATTGGTGGCCCCACTACCCCGAGGGGATGATCGGGTGGGCCTACTCAAACGGAAGGAGATAAAATGGATTTCTGAACTCGATACTCTGTCCCCTAGAGGCCTTAACATTGAATATCCAATATCTTCTTTTCTTTGATTCAATGTCAGCTGGATGATATGTATTTGTGACTATCTGATATATGCTATACTTGCATAATAGAATACTGCGATTCCATCCTCAGTTTTGTTTTTAATCACATTCTTGTTTGTTTGTCTTACAGATATGAAGTTTTGCGCATATGCCTCGTGCTTCTAGCTTCCGGTGTCTCAGATTTGCTTTTTTTTTCTGCCGTTGTTCCTCTTTTGGAATTTTTTGGATATCACAATAAAAATTGTATTCTTTCACGCCAATTGGAGTGAGGAGTCCTTTTTAGGCCATTTGTTAATATATGGGATATGGTACCATTGGTATCATTACTACTTATGTATGCACATATACATATAGCCTAAGGTAAACAGATTTCGATATCAGTTGGGATATGTCAGTATGATCCCTTTAAGCCCTTGTTGATTTATGTACTATTCGTGGTATAATTCTGATATAAGTACTCTGTAATGTACATTTGTATTATGTAGTATATATGATCTATCATATTAGACTGACAGATTGTCAGCTACACTTTACCCACGATTGCAGTCCATATGCCTATATACAATTCCCGTGATGTGGACGGTTTGGAATGCATGGGTTGTTATACCAACAGAGATATGGGAATATGTCATTTTTTAATATATGCTGCTCAACATACTAGGGGTGGTTTAACTCCTTTTCTATGTGCCGCATAATAAAACATACAGCTGATATAGTATAGGCATATGGCCCTTAATATATGACTGACAGATTGCCAATAGTATATGGATTATGTCTGTGGGCCGAGCATTTTCTTACATTTCTGGTATGTGCAGTCTATAATATGTACCTAGAAAAGGCACATACGGATGTTTCTGCACTAAGCCCAAGTCCAGGAAGGGGGCTCGATATGTCAATTAGGCGATATACTAAACGATGAACGCATTTAACTTTGGATGTAAGTAACTGTAGTCCGAGAGTTCAGGTTTGGACCGCAACGCGCTTTCCAATTACTCAACAAACTTTATCACTCCAACTGCACAGAGAGAAGCTTACGTTTTACTACCGTTCTGTTTATGAATGGATACATATCATTCATCAGTTACGTGCATTACTTAGTCACAAAATAATCTCTGCATATAAAATCAATTGCTTATTTAAGACCCAATTATGTACTTAAACATAATTCAATGTGTTTAAATAAACTACGTTTAAAATAAACCTGATAGTTTTATGAACTGAAGATCCGCTCACTCGTGGTCCTCCGCAGCGCCAGCTACATTGTCTTGTCAAGTATACCCTGGACGTCTCTCCTTCACCAGGTGGATTTTGGATAGAGTGATTCTTACACGCTATCCTGGACAATGGGTGCCGAAGGGCCGTCCCTGAGCAGAGTTAACCCTTCAAGCCCCAGGTGAGTTTTCATTCACCTTCAAAACTTTGTTTCTATTGAATGAAGATTTAATTGTTTCATAAGGCGCATTCTTACTGTATATTTTCCTACAGTTCCAGGAGGAGTAAAGGAGGAACAGCTGTAGGGTTAGTTGATCGCTCTGCGTATCTCATCTGTAGGGCATATAATTTAGATGTTTCTTGTGCAAAATTTCAGGTCAGCACTGTCAATTCTTGGTGATGAAACCACGTCAGGCGGCCGCACATGGATCTGTCACGTAACAGAGGTTACATCCACGTGCGAACACGCACAAAAATCTGCAGCAGAGTTCTAGAGCTCAGTCTCAGTGCTGCCGTGGGTTAAATGTTCAGAGCCCCATGAGGAAAATATGGCACCAATCTGACAGTTTAAGGTCACTCTTACACACAGCATCGGCAAAATGACGTTCATTTTTTTTACCGTGATTTTTGAACGCACCCCGCCATTGTGATGGGTGTGTTTAAAAAGAGTGAAAACACACCAAAAAGAGCAATCAGCACTCCAAAATCACGTTTTAGAAAGCGCTGCCTTCAAGCGCAGGTCTGCGAGGCCCCATTGAAATCAATGGTAGTGTTGTATCACAATTACCGTGGTGTTCAAATTACGGCAGTAATCGCAGGTCTGAAGCCACATCCGCTCTCACATTCAGTACTATTCATACATGAACCTCCCAGCAGCTAAATGTTAAACAGGGGAAATAAATAGACTGGAGGTATTCTACTGTTACCTACTCCCTTTCTTATCTAAAATTACCACACTTGACCATTTCTGGCTATTAAAGTGGAATTGGCCGCAGCCTTATTAAATAACCTTATGAACAATTTTAAAACATTTAAACGTTTACAAAAACAAATATACCCTTCCCATGCCTCTCTACACCTTTCCACTTCTTTACCCAAAATTGGCGTACATAAGCCCCGCTAGAGTCGGGCTGTAGACCGCCTTGCTCCGTTGACATGACAATTTTATCCGCCACTAAGGGTGCGTCATACCGCCTATGACGCATCCCACCCCACCCCACCCCATTACCTCTCTCCATAGCTGCCTCTAACCCGTCCTGTAGTCTGGAAATGAAGATGTCCAATCCCACATCTGTCAAATGAACTCCATCCTCCCTAAGCGCGCTCCATGCCAAATCCTCCAGCTCTCAATGATGAATGGCGATCCCACCCAAACTTCGATATCCTTCTTTTTACGATGTCCGACCACACGAAACGCACCTCTTCGAAACATTCTCGAAATCGGAGTAGATCCTGCTTCATCATAACTAGAAGCTCATTCATCTTTTTGTGGCCCAAGTCATTTCTCTCTGCATGAATAAGCAGGATGACCCCGCGTTGTGCATGTCCGCTAATCCGAAGTACCTCCAGAAGCAAGCTATGCCACCGAAGACCTTTGCACCAATGTACAGATGCCCCTTTAAGAACCAGTCCTGATCCGACTGGTTGAATTCGGGCCCGTCTCTCCGCCCAATGAATATAATAATGTCCCAACATCCAAATTTGCCACGTGTCTTCCACTGCAAACAAAAACCCGTGATAAAAACAGCTAAAGCAAACTTCTAACCAATACTACTACTACTAGTACTATTCCCCCCTACCTCCCCTGTTACATCATGCTTCCTTCTACTTCCAGGTCCGGCCGTACGTATGACTTATATGCATCTGATTTCCATCTTCCCAACTTCTTAATGCTTTCTGCGCTAACCCCGCAATCGTAAGCTATCGTCGCAGTGGCAGTGCGGAAAGAGTGTGTGCCGAACTCTTTTGGCTGAAATCCCGCTCTGCGCAATATCGCTTCAAACTGGAATCACATAAGGGGGGGCCCAGTTGCATGGGCCAAAAAAATAGTCCGCTGTTCTTGCCAGTGATACGTATTGTCTCACCAGAGCTACCAGGCACCAAGCCGACCCCAGTGCCACTATGGAAACCCAATCAACACGGCCGTACAGGTCAGTTTTTGACCTTCTGATACACACCCTATCCGCCAACTCCTCCACCACCACGTCCGTACTGCACAGGCCACCAGACTTTCGCTTGCTCGCTGGCACCAACTCGCCGATTCTGAGGGCTGCAAATGACGCTAGCAAAAAAACAGCTCAAAACAGTCGCATCTCCACTGCATACCTGTACACTCCTTTCTGAGCTTGCAAAATTGACACCAACACCAGAAACGTGATAGGGCGGCGACTGTCAACTCGCCCCCGCTCCTTTTGCCATTCTTTTATAATCTGACCAAAAACGAACGCTTTTGTTACATCGACCTCTCCATGTAGCTTCAGCAGAAGGGCTATCCCGGCTAGGTTTCTCTTTGCCACCCCCACTGATGCACCTTCCCTGCGCAGTTCCACCATCATATCCAAAACTGCTGACCTAGCGGCTCCTTTTTCTGGCAGACTTCTTCCCGTATGACTCAACCACCACTCCCATATTGCAGTGTAGCTTCTCCACGTGGCCTCAGCCATTGACGTTCTCACCAGCTTCAACATATCTCCTCTGCCACTCTCCATAAGAAACAAAGGCAATGTACCCCCTCGGCGTCTGCCGTCGGGTGGAGTTCACTGAAAACCTCCATCTCGAAACAAGACAGGGCATCAGCCATACCATTTTCCATACCAGGGATATGCTTTGCTGTCAAACCAATATTCAACTGCAAACATTGCAAAACCACAGCCGCAGCACTGCCAACACCAGGGGGGGGGGGGGGGAGGAAGAGAAGGTCTGCCGATTGACAACCTGTACTGCCTCATTGTCTATCAACAAATCCTCCTATTCCCCAACCTCACCCCAAATTTCCAGCGCAACCGCTATAGGAAAGAACTCCAGCAACATAACGTTCTTCAGCCAACCACGCTCCTCCCACTCTGCAGGCCATCCATCACTGCACCAATGCTCCTGAAAAATCACCTTGAAACCGTATTTTCCTGCCGCGTCTGAAAAAATGCTGAGCGCCTCTATCGAAACTTCCTCCCTCGGGCAGATAACCTGGCCATTGAAGGACTGCATAAAAATTCGCCACATATGAAGGTTGCTTTGCATCTGCCTCGTGATTCTAATAAAATGATGCAGTGACTTGACCCCTGCAGTCGCTAACGATAATCACCGGGCGAAAGCCCGCCCCATGGGCATCCCCTTGCACGCAAGATTCATTAATCTCATCAAAAACATGCATTTAGTGGAGCATGACCTTGTTGGATGCTCCAACTTCTATTACCGTTTGTCGCAGGCGCACCACTTTCTCCACTGGTAGCCGAAAAACTATGTCACCTGTGTCAATTTCTATGCCCAGGAAAACTAGGCGTGTCACGGGCCCCACTGTTTTTTCCTCCAAAAGTGGCACTCCCAGAAGACCCATCAACCTCCAAAATGAGTATAGCAAAAATTTGCAGTCCGAACTAGCCTGTGGGCCCACGAACAAGAAATCATCTAGATATCATTGTTAGCTACAGTGGAGTGGGTGGCACATCGTTTTGGGGTGCTGTTAGCCCTGGAAAAGACGGAAGGACCGGCGACTTGCTTGGATTTCCTGGGTATTACCTTTGATTCGTAGTTCATGGAGTATAGGCTGCCAGTAACATAAATACAGGATTTGCGGTGTGAGTTACAGCGGGCTAGGCAAGTCAACATAGGTTACGTTGCGAGAATTGCAGTCACTTTTGCATGTCGAGTCATGCCAATGGGTAGGGTTCTTTGCAGAAGGCTGGCAGCGGCAATGTCGGGAGCTGCATCATTTTATTCAAATGGGGAGAGAACACAAGGATGATTTGGAAGTTTGGTTGCCTTTTTTCGAACAGTACAACAGAAAATCATTGATGATTTTGGGGGTAGTAGAAAATGATTGTGAGCTTTTTAGGGATGCAGTGGGCAGCAAGAGTTTTGGGGCCTATTTTCAAGGGCAATGGTGTACAGAGAGTTGGCTGGTGGAATGGAAAGAATCAGGTTTGGTTAGGGATTTGGTGTTTTTGGAGCTGTTTCCAATTATTTTCGCTGTGTCCTTATTTGGCGAGTTTTTGAAAGATAACAAGGTGCGTTTTCACTTCTTTTAGGATTGGGGTGGTGACTAGAGATGAGCGAGCACCAAAATGCTCGGGTGCTCGTTACTCGGGACGAACTTTTCGCGATGCTCGAGGGTTCGTTTCGAGTAACGAACCCCATTGAAGTCAATGGGCGACCCGAGCATTTTTGTATTTCGCCGATGCTCGCTAAGGTTTCCTTGTGTGAAAATCTTGGCAATTCAAGAAAGTGATGGGAACAATACAGCAACGGATAGGGCAGGCGAGGGGCTACATGTTGGGCTGCATCTCAAGTTCACAGGTCCCACTATTAAGCGACAATAGCGGCAAGAGTGGCCCCCCCCCCTCCCAAAAACTTTTACTTCTGAAAAGCCCTCATTAGCATGGCATACCTTAGCTAAGCACCACACTACCTCCAACAAAGCACAATCACTGCCAGCATGACACTCCACTGCCACTTCTCCTGGCTTACATGCTGCCCAACCGCCCCCCCCTCCCCCCCCACAGCGCACACCAAAGTGTCCCTGCGCAGCCTTCAGCTGCCCTAATGCCACACCACCCTCATGTCTATTTAGAAGTGCGTCTGCCATGAGGAGGAACCGCAGGCACACACTGCAGAGGTTGGCACGGCTAGGCAGCGACCCTCTTTAAAAGGGGCGGGGCGATAGCCCACAATGCTGTACAGAAGCAATGAGAAATAGAATCCTGTGCCACCGCCATCAGGAGCTGCACACGTGGGCATAGCAATGGGGAACCTATGTGCCACACACTATTCATTCTGTCAAGGTGTCTCTGCATGCCCCAGTCAGACCGGGCTTTTTAATTCATAGACACAGGCAGGTACAACTCCCTATTGTGAAGTCCCTGTCGACCGACAGCATGGGTGGCTCCCTGGAACCCACCGGCGGTACATAAAAATATCCCATTGCATTGCCCAACACAGCTGAGGTAGTAATGTCGTGCTTAATGCAGGTGGGCTTCGGCCCACACTGCATGCCCCAGTCAGACTGGGGTTCTTTACAAGTGGAAACAGATGCATTTATAATTCCCTGTGGACCCACAGCATGGGTGGGTGCCAGGAAGCCACCGGCGGTACATAGAAATATCCCATTGCATTGCCCAACACAGCTGAGGTAGTAATGTCGTGCTTAATGCAGGTGGGCTTCGGCCCACACTGCATGCCCCAGTCAGACTGGGGTTCTTTACAAGTGGAAACACATGCATTTATAATTCCCTGTGGACCCACAGCATGGGTGGGTGCCAGGAAGCCACCGGCGGTACATAGAAATATCCCATTGCATTGCCCAACACAGCTGAGGTAGTAATGTCGTGCTTAATGCAGGTGGGCTTCGGCTCACACTGCATGCCCCAGTCAGACTGGGGTTCTTTACAAGTGGACACATGTAGGTTAAACTCCGTGTGCACCTACAGCATGGGTGGCTCCCTGGAACCCACCGGTGATACACAAAAATATCCCATTGCATTGCCCAACACAGCTGAGGTAGTAATGTCGTGCTTAATGCAGGTGGGCTTCGGCCCACACTGCATGCCCCAGTCAGACTGGGGTTCTTTACAAGTGGAAACAGATGCATTTATAATTCCCTGTGGACCCACAGCATGGGTGGGTGCCAGGAAGCCACCGGCGGTACATAGAAATATCCCATTGCATTGCCCAACACAGCTGAGGTAGTAATGGCGTGCTTAATGCAGGTGGGCTTCAGCCCACACTGCATGCCCCTGTCAGACTGGTAATATGTACCTTAACAGTAACCTCGTTGGTGGTAATGTGGTGGTGACTGCGGACCTAGTAGCGCGGTTTTATTTTGTTGGTTTTCGGAATGTGGCCAGGATTAAGTGGGCCATGGCGGGGGATGTTTTGGAGGCACTACGTGTCCTCTCCACGTGTCCGTGGTTATATGCACCTTAACAGTAACAGCGTTGGTGGGAAATGGCCTCGCCGCCATCATGTCTTTGGGAAGCCTCTGTTTCCACACCCCAGAGACATACCATTAGCAGCGGTATAGGCAGAGCCCAGAATTAGTAACATTTCAGCCGTAGCATTAGCGACAGGCCCCACTAACATATCACTAGCCGCATTATAGGGGGAGCACAGTCTTAGTTCCATTTCAGTAATAGTAGCAGCCTACACAGGCCCCAGTAACAATTCCGAAGCAGCAGTATAGTGGGAGCGCAGTCTTAGTTCCATTTCAGTAGCTGCAGTATAGCCAAGGCCCAAGTTACATTTATGTAGCTAAAGTGTAGGCCAACCCCACACATACTTCTGTACCATGAGTGCAGGCGAAGAACATACAAATTGCTATGATTACACTGTAGGTGAGGGCCCCAAAACATTGGTGTACCAACAGTACTAATGTACCTCAGTAAAAATTGGCCATGCCCAACCAAGATGGCAGGTGAAACCCATTAATCGCTTTGGTTAATGTGGCTTAAGTGGTAACTAGGCCTGGAGGCAGCCCAGTTTAACTAAAAATTGGTTCAAGTTAAAGTTTCAACGCTTTTAAGAGCATTGAAACATATAAAAATTGTTTAGAAAAATTAGATGAGTGAGCCTTGTGGCCCTAAGAAAAATTGCCCGTTCAGCGTGATTACGTGAGGTTTCAGGAGGAGGAGCAGGAGGAGGAGAAATACTAGACACAGATTGATGAAGCAGAAATGTCCCCGTTTTGGATGGTGAGAGAGAACGTAGCTTCCATCCGCGGGTGCAGCCTACGTATTGCTTACGTATCGCTGCTGTCCGCTGGTGGAGAAGAGAAGTCTGGGGAAATCCAGGCTTTGTTCATCTTGATGAGTGTTAGCCTGTTGGCACTGTCGGTTGACAGGCGGGTACGCTTATCTGTGATGATTCCCCCAGCCGCACTAAACACCCTTTCCGACAAGACGCTAGCCGCAGGACAAGCAAGCACCTCCAGGGCATACAGCGCTAGTTCAGGCCACGTGTCCAGCTTCGACACCCAGTAGTTGTAGGTGGCAGAGGCGTCACGGAGGACGGTCGTGCGATCGGCTACGTACTCCCTCACCATCCTTTTACAGTGCTCGCGCCGACTCAGCCTTGACTGGGGAGCGGTGACACAGTCTTGGTGGGGAGCCATAAAGCTGTACAGGCCCTTAAAGACTGTTGCACTGCCTGGGCTGTACATGCTGCTCGATCTCCGCACCTCCCCTGCTACCTGGCCCTCGGAACTGCGCCTTCTGCCACTAGCGCTGTCGGATGGGAATTTTACCATCAGCTTGTCCGCCAGGGTTCTGTGGTATAGCAACACTCTCGAACCCCTTTCCTCTTCGGGAATGAGAGTGGGAAGGTTCTCCTTATATCGTGGGTCGAGCAGTGTGTACACCCAGTAATCCGTAGTGGCCAGAATGCGTGTAACGCGAGGGTCACGAGAAAGGCATCCTAACATGAAGTCAGCCATGTGTGCCAGGGTACCTGTACGCAACACATGGCTGTCCTCACTAGGAGGATCACTTTCAGGATCCTCCTCCTCCTCCTCCTCAGGCCATACACGCTGAAATGATGACAGGCAAGCAGCATGGGTACCGTCAGCAGTGGGCCAAGCTGTCTCTTCCCCCTCCTCCTCATGCTCCTCCTCCTCCTCCTGAACGCGCTGAGATATAGACAGGAGGGTGCTCTGACTATCCAGCGACATACTGTCTTCCCCCGGCTCTATTTCCGAGCGCAAAGCGGCTGCCTTTATGGTTTGCAGGGAACTTCTCAAGATGCATAGCAGAGGAATGGTGATGCTAATGATTGCAGCATCGCCGCTCACCACCTGGGTAGACTGCTCAAAGTTTAGAAGGACCTAGCAGATGTCTGCCAACCAGGCCCACTCTTCTGAAAAGAATTGAGGAGGCTGACTCCCACTGCGCCGCCCATGTTGGAGTTGGTATTCCACTATAGCTCTACGCTGCTCATAGAGCCTAGCCAACATGTGGAGCGTAGAGTTCCACCGTGTGGGCACGTCGCACAGCTGTCGGTGCACTGGCAGATTAAACCGATGTTGCGGAAATGTGGCAGCGTCCGTGTGGGACTTGCGGAAATGTGCGCAGAGCCGGCGCACCTTTACGAGCAGGTCTGACAAGCGTGGGTAGCTTTTCAGAAAGCGCTGAACCACCAAATTAAAGACGTGGGCCAGGCATGGCACGTGCGTGAGGCTGCCGAGCTGCAGAGCCGCCACCAGGTTACGGCCGTTGTCACACACGACCATGCCCGGTTGGAGGCTCAGCGGCGCAAGCCAACGGTCGGTCTGCTCTGTCAGACCCTGCAGCAGTTTGTGGGCCGTGTGCCTCCTATCTCCTAAGCTGAGTAGTTTCAGCACGGCCTGCTGACGCTTGCCCACCGCTGTGCTGCCACGCCGCGCGACACCGACTGCTGGCGACATCCTGCTGCTGCTGACACATCTAGATTGCGAGACAGAGGTTGAGGAGGAGGAGGAGGGTGCTTTAGTGGAGGAAGCATACACCGCCGAACATACCACCACCGAGCTGGGGCCCGCAATTCTGGGGGTGGGTAGGACGTGAGCGGTCCCAGGCTCTGACTCTGTCCCAGCCTCCACTAAATTCACCCAATGTGCCGTCAGGGAGATGTAGTGGCCCTGCCTGCCTGTGCTTGTCCACGTGTCCGTAGTTAAGTGGATCTTGCTACTAACCGCATTGGTGAGGGCGCGTACAATGTTGCGGGAGACGTGGTCGTGCAGGGCTGGGACGGCACATCGGGAAAAGTAGTGGCGACTGGGAACTGAGTAGCGCGGGGCCGCCGCCGCCATCATAGCTTTGAAAGCCTCCGTTTCCACAACCCTATACGGCAGCATCTCAAGGCTGATAAATTTGGCTATATGGACGGTTAACGATTGAGCGTGCGGGTGCGTGGCGGCGTACTTGCGCTTGCACTCCAACACTTGCGCTAGCGATGGCTGGACTGTGCGGTGCAATACATTGGTGGATGGGGCCGAGGACAGCGGAGGTGAGGGTGTGGGTGCAGGCCATGAGACGGTAGTGCCTGTGTCCTGAGAGGGGGGTTGGATCTCAGTGGCAGGTTGGGGCACAGGGGGAGAGGCAGCGGTGCAAACCGGAGGCGGTGAACGGCCTTCGTCCCACCTTGTGGGGTGCTTGGCCATCATATGTCTGCGCATGCTGGTGGTGGTGAGGCTGTTGGTGGTGGCTCCCCGGCTGATCTTGGCGCGACAAAGGTTGCACACCACTGTTCGTCGGTCGTCAGGCGTCTCGGTGAAAAACTGCCAGACCTTAGAGCACCTCGGCCTCTGCAGGGTGGCATGGCGCGAGGGTGCACTTTGGGAAACAGTTGGTGGATTATTCGGTCTGGCCCTGCCTCTACCCCTGGACACCGCACTGCCTCTTGCAACCTGCCCTGCTGCTGCCCGTGCCTCCCCCTCTGAAGACCTGTCCTGTGTAGGCGTTGCACACCAGGTAGGGTCAGTCACCTCATCGTCCTGCTGCTCTTCCTCCGAATCCTCTGTGCGCTCCTCCCTCGGACTTACTGCCCTTACTACTACCTCACTGCAAGACAACTGTGTCTCATCGTCATCGTCCTCCTCACCCACAGAAAGTTCTTGAGACAGTTGGCGGAAGTCCCCAGCCTCATCCCCCGGACCCCGGGAACTTTCCAATGGTTGTGCATCAGTGACGATAAACTCCTCTGGTGGGAGAGGAACCACTGCTGCCCAATCTGAGCAGGGGCCCGAGAACAGTTCCTGGGAGTGTTCCCGCTCCTGAGCATGTGTCATTGTAGTGGAGTGAGGAGGCTGGGAGGAAGGAGGAGCAGCAGCCAGAGGATTCGGATTTGCAGCAGTGGACGGCGCAGAACTGTGGCTGGACGATAGGTTGCTCGAAGCACTTTCTGCCATCCAGGACAGGACCTGCTCACACTGCTCATTTTCTAATAAAGGTCTCCCGCGTGGACCCATTAATTGGGCGATGAATGTGGGGACGCCAGAAACATGCCTCTCTCCTAATCGCGCAGCAGTCGGCTGCGACACACCTGGATCAGGAGCTCGGCCTGTGCCCACACCCTCACTTGGCCCTCCTCGTCTTCGGCCGCGTCCACGTCCTCTAGGCCTACCCCTACCCCTCAGCATGCTGTATTACCAGTGATTTGATTTCACAGGCAGGAAAGAAATTGGCGCAAGCCTGCAGGCCAAATATAATTTTTTTACTTTTTTTAAAAAGGAAAGGCCCACTGCCTCTAGTGAATGAATAATAAGTTTAATAACTGTGTTGCGGCCCTGCAAACGTGTCACAGAACTTTACTGTTGCAGAGTTATTAACTGTGGCAGAGCAGGTATTTCCCAGGCAGGAAAGAAATTGGCGCAAGGCTGCACTCAACCGTAGCTGGTTGCGTCTGATTTTTTTACGTTCTCCACGCAGCACACACGTACCCAGAGCCCTTAGGACTGACAGAGGCAGGGCAAATATACTTTTTTCCCTTTTGTTTAAAAGGAAAGGCCCACTGCGCCTATTCAATGACTAATATAACTGTGTTGCGGCCCTGCAAAAGTGTCACAGAACTTTACTGTTGCAGAGCTATTAACTGTGGCAGAGCAGGTATTTCCCAGGCAGGAAAGAAATTGGCGCAAGGCTGCACTCAACCGTAGCTGGTTGCGTCTGATTTTTTTACGTTCTCCACGCAGCACACACGTACCCAGAGCCCTTAGGACTGACAGAGGCAGGGCAAATATACTTTTTTCCCTTTTGTTTAAAAGGAAAGGCCCACTGTGCCTATTCAATGACTAATAACTGTGTTGTGGCCCTGCCTACACAATTCTGTGCCTGTAGTATCAATGCAGGGTGCAATGCTCTGCACCGCCGATTTTGAGAAAAAAAAAAAAAAGCAACACAGCTAACAGAAGCCTGCACAGTACTCCACACAGTTAAATGTGGCCCTAGAAAGGACCGTTGAGGTTCTTGAAGGCTACACTCACTCCTAACACTCTCCCTGCCTAAGCACCACTTCTGTCCCTAATGCCGGGTGCAATGCTCTGCACTGCCGATTTTGAGAAAAAAAAATAATTTCTCCACTGCTAACAGCAGCCTGCACACACGTAGATGTGGCCCTAAGAAGCCTACACTCACTACAAACACTCTCCCTACAGCAACTCCAATAGAACAGCACTTTCCCTCAGCTAACTCACACGGCATCTGAGGCGAGCCGCGGGAGGGGCCGACTTTTATACTCGGGTGACATCTGATCGCCCCAGCCACTCACAGCAGGGGGGTGGTATAGGGCTTGAACGTCACAGGGGGAAGTTGTAATGCCTTCCCTGTCTTTCAATTGGCCAGAAAAGCGCGCTAACGTCTCAGAGAGGAAACTGAAAGTATCCGGAACATCGCGTGGTACTCGTTACGAGTAACGAGCATCCCGAACACGCTAATATTCGCCCGAGCATCAAGCTCGGACGAGTACGTTCGCTCATCTCTAGTGGTGACAGAGGCTGTGAGAGGGGATCTGAGTGTTGATGCAATTAAGAGGCGTGAAAGATGGCAGTCAGGAAGGTTTAAATCTTATATTAGACCACGGGGGTTATGAAGTGGTCTGGGAATTTAATGAGTAAGGTTCATTTAGGGGTGGAGGAATTTTTTATATTGCTATGATTGCTTTGTTTTCCCTTTCAGATCAGCGACAGGCCCTAGTAGAGATTCTGGGGCATTCGTATGTGTATTGGGGTGGGGAGAGAGCAAAAGTATGATCAAAAGGAAGGCAGTTGGGTTTTTAAGAAGTATCAGTGGTGTTACGATGGATAGGAATACGAGGAATGTTATGGTGGACGGTTTTGCATGAGTTTTATAATTTTGTGGATTTGGACAGGGCAACAAATAATCTGGTGCTGCATGCAGGTGGGAACGATTTAGGGAAGGGGCCTTTTTGCGAGCCATTGAGAGATATCCGGTATGATATGCTATGTTTAATGACATCATTTCCAGGGTTGGTTGTTATTTGGTTGGAAATTATGCCGCACAAAGAGTGGAGGGACGGAAGATCAGGTTAACCCCTTAGTGACCAAGCCTGTTTGCGCCTTAATGACCAGGCCAAATTTTGGAAATCTGACGTGTCACTTTTACATGGAAAAACACCGTAAAGGTTTTGCGTATCTAAGTGATTCTGACAATGTTTTTTCGCCACATGTTGTACTTCATTTAGACGGAAAAAATAGACAGATAGTATTTGTGTTTATTCATTAAAAGCGCTAAAATTGGGAAAGTTTTGAAAAAATCATCATTTTTTCACATTTCCAACTGCAATATCTCAAATATGTGCAAACATAGCATAGAAATTTTTGATAAGATATATATTTCCATCTGTTTACTTTATTCTGGACGCACATTGGAAAAACTTTAGTTTTTTTAACCATTTAGGAGTCGTACAAATTTGACATTAATTATCAACATTTTGAGGAACACTTTATTTTCCGGCACCAAGCCAAGATTGCAATGGCTCATGGGTGTCAGAATGATAGATACCCCCACAAATGATGTCATTTTAAAAACTACACCCCTTATTGTATTCAATTAGGGGGGTCAGGAGTATTTTGATCCCACAGTTTCTTTTCAGGAATTAATGCAATTTAGAGTAGAAAAAATAAAATTTGATATTTTTGCAAATATGTAATTTTTAATACAGGATTTTTTTCTTTAGTGCACATAAAAATGAGGATCTACACCTCAAAAAGCATACCCCCGTTTGTCCTGTGTTCAGAAACATACCCATTGTGGCCCTAATCTTCTGTCTGTATGCACAACTGGGCCAAAACCGAAAGGCGCAGCCGGTGGCTTTCAGATCAGAAATTTTGCTTGAAGGCGTTTTAGGCCCCATTGCTCACTTGTAGACCCCTTGAGCGGCCAAAACGCGGAGGACCCCCACAAATGACCTCCTTTTGGAAATTAGACCTCTTTGCGCATTAATCTAGGGGTGTACTACATATTTTGACCAAACAGTTTTTGAATGAATCAAAGCAAAGCCGAAGTAAAAAATTACGAGTTTTTTTTTTTTTAATCAATTATGTGATTTTAAAAACAGTTTTTTTTGGACAGCAGACATATGAATGGAGGCTTTCACCCAAAAATGGATACCCCTGTTCCGTGTTCAGAAACATACCCATTGTGGGCCTAATCTTCTGTCCGTATGCACAACGGGGCCCTAACCGAAAAGAGCAGCGGGTGGTTTTCAAAACAGACATTTTGCTTGAAGGTGTTTTAGGCCCCATTGCCCACTTGTAGAGCCAATGAGCGGCCAAAACTATAGAGAACCCACACAAATGACACATTTTAAAAACTAGACCCCTTAACGCATTCATCTAGGGGTGTACTGCGTATTTTGACTCCCCCATTTTTAAATGAATCGAGGCAAAGTAGAAGGAAAAAATTACAATTTTTGTTTTTTTGGCCATTATGTCATATTGCCCGGCGCTTAGCTCCGCCCCTCCCATTGCAAATAGTGGTGAGGGTTGGGGAAGGGGAGGGAGCTCAGTTCCTGCTCCTGGCTCTTCCATCCTCCTCCCCCTACATACAAGGACACCGTATATCGGCTCGGCGTGAAAACCGAGCCGATATACGGTCGTCTAAATAAGCCCTAAGTATGTTCCTTTATTTTGCATGGTAACATGTGACTGCTATTAATGTATTGTGATATGATGCTGGTTATACATTGTAACATGCATATGGGACATCAACCATTATTCTAATGCAGATCTGACTGATGATGTACTGTTTTTGTGTGAGGGCTGCACTCTCTTGTGAAACTTCTTTCTCTCTTGTGAAATTTTAAATAGAAATATTACTAAATGACTGGTAAATAAAGATTTTTTTTATATATTTCTAATCTGTGTATCTTTTGGGGGTTGGAAAGGGAAGGTGACAGATGTCGGGGCTCCAAGGACGTCCCCTCGTATTGGAGGGGAAATTAATTAAGGTTTATGATTATTAGTATTGAGTTAATAAATATTTTTGTTTTGTAAAAAAATTCGCGGCTGCGGCCAAAATTATCCAAAGAAAGATGTATTGTCATTAATTCAAGCTACAGCAAGTAAAGGAACGAGTCCGTTATACCCGGGTCATGTCTATGGGCATGGTTAACAGGATGGTTTTCCCACTCATACTATGAATGGGGGATTAGTTAGTGAAAGCTACAGACTGTCTAGATTATCACATTTTCACAGTATTGGGCTGAATAATCAAATTAATGTAATCCAAGCTTGATTGATTGTTGTTACTAACCAATACACAATAGTGCTAGATTACTTTATAGCTGCTCAGGGTGGAATGTGTTAAATAATAGGGCCAACTATAGTCATTATATAGATCCGGAGGATAATATGCAGGTATGACCCAGTTTACATGTTGTTAATGAAATGAGAGAAGGAACAGGAGCAGAAGCAAGCTTCATGGTGGAGTGACACTTTTTCCATGTTTAATCCAGGAAATTGGTGCAAGTTGATAGAATGATGAGTTATGGGTGTAATACAAATTATCCTCCAAATATTGCTGATATTGTTTGCAGTCTTTTTAGGTGTTAAGCTCCTGTTGTATTGTGTTCCACAAGCCATATAGATATGTATGTATGGGCAGAGAGGAAAGTATTCCACAACATCCAACAAGGCACACTCCCTGAACAGTTACCCAAATTAATCTTAGGTGACATCCAGGACAAGGAAAATACATCCCAACACACTACAATCCCCTAACTGTAAGAAGGAATAATGCAGGTGATAGGGACAGGGTGGTGGCATGAGCATGAATCCTTGTAGAAGTAATCCTCATGGATAATCCCCACTGCTGTCCCAGTGTCCAGTGATGAGGGGACATGCCGGGGAGATGAAGGAATCTCCTGCTACAGCTGTCACAGCAGTAGGAGCAGATCGCACTGCTCTCTCATTACTTTGAATGGGGACGGCCGGCTGCCGGCTCCATTCAAAGCTGTGAAGCCTGCGTCTCCATTATGACGCCGATCCTCCAGTCATGTGACCAGTGTCATCAGGAGCGCGCACTGAGGAGAGAGAGGCAGCAGTGCATCATGGAAACTACCCAGCGGCGCCATCTTTGAAAAATTCTTCAGGCCAGCTTTATAAAGGGAAGAAAAGGAATAAAAAGGTGAGCAAAATATCATTTTTTATGGGTAAAGCTGTAGTGTGTGATGCTTCTCCTCAACAGGGCATTCATGGGGGAAAAAAAATCAGTTTCGGCGGCGGACAACCCCTTTAAAGCCTCGCCGTAATTTTACATACGGCTAGGCTTTGAGCCCAGGACCTGGTGCCATACATTTACAGTGCCTGGTCCTTAATGGGTTAAAGTAGCAAGTAATAAATATCAGCAAGCCACACTCACTTTTTACAACTGTCCGGCAAGGCACAAATGGCTCTTATTTTTCATGTAAATGGTTAATAAATGTGTCCCACGGATGATTAGACATTAGTTAGAAATACACTACTACAGAAGAGAGGTGCACATACATAGATAAACAGGGTCTCTGCATTTACACACTGTGCTACAGAATTATTGATTCCCGGAACTTAGCCCCGCCCCCGTTCCGCCTCCTCTCATTGCAAATAGTGCAGAGGGGAGGAGAGGGGGCGGGAGCTCAGAGCACTGCTCCCGGCTCTTCCATCCTCCTCCCCCTGCAGAGAGAGACGCCATATATCGGCTGGGTGTGAAAACCCAGCCGATATACGGTCGTCTGAATGCGCCCTAAGTATGTATGCTATAAGTGTGTATAAATATTCATGCCTCCTCGGATCTATTCCATTTTAGCCTGACGAAGAGCCCGAGAGGTTACCAAGCTCGCTATTACATCATGTATTATTATTAGCCATTATAAGGTATCATATCTACAAGATTACGTGGTTTCTCTTGCTGGGAACAATCACATTCCACTTTTCAAAAATGTCTAGAAAAGAAAAGGGGGCAGGGTTTGAGTGTAATTTTTAACCCCTTAATGATGCGGCCCCGTTTTTTTTTCCATTTTCGTTTTTTCCTGCCTTTAAAAAAATCTTAACTCCTTTAAAGGGTTAATAGCCGCGATTGGCAGAACGGACGATCGCAGCTATTGCCCGTGGGTGTCAGTTGTAAGAAACAGCTGACGCTTGCGCTGTATGAAGACAGGTCACCCCGCGACCTGTCTTCATACATACCCCGACGCTCCAGCACGTAAATATACATCCTGGAGCGGGGAGGGGTTAAACAGATTTAAGAATTGCAAGTTCTTAAAAAAGACAATGTTTGTTGCACTCTCACTCCAGAATCTGGGTGACTCCAGACTCAGCCCCCCACCTGAAGCTTTCTTTTGCCCCCTGTGATATTATTTACCCCTCACCCAGGACCTTTCAGTGTACTACTTTTTACCATCATAACATGTTTCCTAGTGGCCCCATATTAGCAAATGATCTAAACTACAAGTGGAGGGATTTGGTCCATTTAGAAATGTTGCTCAGGAAAACCGAGAAAGTCCAGCGTTGGGTTAAAAGCTTTCAGTCATTATTAGATGATCCAGACAGACAGACACGGAGGAACAAAGGACATGTGCCGTCGTATATGTTTCAGGCAAACATGTTGCCCTTAATCATAGACACCAAAGCACATGTGAGTAACGCATATATCACAATAGATAGCCAATGGGGTGCTTAGAACGAGAACACATGACCCCAGGGGCAACATATAATTACAAGGAAACAAAGTAAAAAATAACTAATAATGCAACAGAAAGTCCCACTGGCGGTTCATAGGTTTGCAAAATATGCATCCAAAATGCCTCTCTAACAAGAAGCTTGCGGAGATGATCTCCACCCCATAATGGGCGGTTAACTCTTTCAATACCGCAGACTTGTAGACAGAAAAAATATCCTTTATGAACTAAAAAGAAATGTGATGAAATGGCCGATACATTCGTTCTTCCAGCGTGTTCACTATAAGATCTGTCTGCTTATCCCAGTTTTTAGTTTTCACATGTTGCACTCCACCAACCAAAATTGAGCCTTCACTGCATGGAACCTTAATCTGTTACCCTGGAAGTAGTCTCTGTAGGATGCAGCTGACACTAACTGGTCAGGGTTACCATAACGTGATACTGGAGGAGTTGACCGAGACGTGGTCATATGACAGAGCCGAGGACAAAGCAGGTGTAAATCCTGCATAACAGTGAAATCAGGCAGAGGGTCAGAGCAAGCAGCAAAGTAAGGGCTCATGCCCACGGGCGTATGCATAATGTACTGCGGGTCTCCGCACAGCATTTTACCCACTTCGCAGACATATGCTCTGCCAGCAGAGAGCCAGCAGTGACTGCATACGGCTGAGTATGGCACTTCGCACGCCCACATATCACATGCACAGGTATCGCACGGACATGTGCAGCGTGATTCTTTTGTTTTTTTCTTAGCAATTCCCCGCTCTGTTTCAGACCTGGATGTGTACGAGAAGACTGTCCATTTATTGAGTATGGAGAACATATCATACACAGCCTATACAAGTGTATAAGGCTCACACTGCCATTTATTTCTCTTGTGTATTGATAAGCAGTGTCCACCGCCGGGGTGCATGGATCAATGTAAGTCCATTCACATTCATTTCCTCCATTCACCAAGTTTCATGCCTGCACCACATGCCTAATATGTGGTGAGAACACAGTCGTGGACATGAGCCCTAAGTGTGGTAAAGAATAAGCCAAAGGCAGGAGTGGAAAAGATGGGAAAGGAGAGTGAAGCAAGCGTCATGTGTGACACAGGTTCAGGATGGCGCGGTAGTGATAGACAATGTTGGCATATGTTTTATAAGATATATATATGAACTTTACCAAACAAACTGGTAATTAACCCCTTAGTGATCAGGCCAAATTGTGGAAATCTGACGTGTAACCTTAACATAGATTAACTCTGTAGAACTGTTGCATATCCAAGTGATTCTGACATTGTTTTTTCACCACATATTATACTTCATTTAGGTGGTAAAAATAGACTGATAGAAATTGTGTATGTTTATTTAAAGCACCAAAATTGGGAAAAATTAAAAGTTTTTTTTTAATTTTTCACATTTTCAACTGCAATATCTCAAATATTTCCATCTGTTTACTTTCTTCTGGATGCACATTGGAAAAACTTCAGGTTTTTTTAGCCATTTAGGAGACATACAAATTTAACATTGATTATTAACATTTTGAGGAACACTTTGTTTTCTTACACCAAGCCAAGAATGAAAAAAAAATGGGGCCACGTCATTAAGGGGTTAGAGACAGTTTTTTTTTTCTATAGTGCACATGAAGATGAGGATTTGCACCCCAAAATAGATACCCCCGTTTGTCCTGTGTTCAGAAACATACCCATTGTGGCCCTAAACTTATGTATGTATATACAACGGGGCCCAAACTGAAATGAGCTGCCGGTGGCTGTCAGAATAGAACTTTTACTTGAAGGTGTTTTAGGCCCCCTAGCCCATCTATGGAGCACTTGAGTAGCCAAAATGATAGAGAATCCCCACCAATGACCCCATTTTATCTAGGGGCGTACTGTGTGTTTTGACACCAGTTTTTCAATTAATCCCAGCAAAGCAGAAAGAAAAAAATACTATTTTCATTTTTTTGGCAATTGAGTCATTTTAAAAATGTTTTTTTTTTGTACAGGACATGTATGAATGAAGACTTTCATCCCAAAATAAATACCCCTGTTTGTCCTGTGTACAGAGACCTACCCATTGTGGCCCTAATCTTATGTCCATATGCACAATGGGGCCTAAACTAAAACAAGCATTACACTTCAACAATTTTTTAACTTTTACGTGATTACCATTATCTATTGGATAACTGTGATCATGTGACCAGAGACCACTCACCACGGTCCTTGGTCACTGCCCCAGGCTATCGGCTACCTTTTGTAGCCAGGAGCAGGGACATGTTAAATTTCCCGAGCCCTCCCCAGCTTCTGCGCTTGCGTCAGTCGAAGCTGGGGAAAGGTCTGTTGATAAGGATCCCATCGAGGGACATCACCAGAGGCCTGAGGTAAGTAATTTCACTCCCTTCAAGATTCGGATCTGTGACGGGAGATGAAACTTTAGCTTTTTTTACTTTTACGTGATCACTGTTATCCATTGGATAGCGGCGATCACGTGACCAAGGGCCCCGTACTGCATAATGTGGCCCCGCATGAAATCTCTAGGCTATCGGCTACGTTTGGTAACCAGGAGCAGGGAGATTTTAAATTACTCCGACAATCCATGGCTTTTGTGCATGCCAAGTTATGGTCCGCGGATAAATATGGGGATAAATAAAGTGGGGAATTTCATCTCCCCTCATGGATATGATCCGTGACGAGAGATGAAACAAACTTTTTTTTTGCATTTACATTTTTTTCTACTTTTACATGATGAATAACGTCGATCATGTGACCGGGAATCGCATACAGTAACGTATAAAGCGGGACGTATAACGACATGTTGCCTTTAATCATAGACATCAAGGCACATGTGAGTAATGCATATGTCACAATAGACAGCCAATGGGGTGCTCGGAACAAGAATAACTAATAATGCAATGATAAGTCCTATTGGCGGCTCAGAGGTTTGCAAAATATGCATCCAAATGCCTCTCTAACAAGACGATTGCGGAGATGATCTCCACCCCATAATGGGCGGTTAACTCTTTCAATACCGCAGACTTGTAGAGAGATAAAATCTCCTTTATAAACCAAAAGAAATGTGATGAAACGGCCGATACATTCTTCCTTCCAGCATGTTCACTATCAGATCTGTGACTCCTTATCCTAGTTTTTGGTTTTGCACATGTTGCACTTGGCAGGACAGACGTGATGAGATAAACCACAGAAGTCGGATTACAGTTTATATATTGACTTATGCTGAAAGGTTTCATCGTGACACAAAGTGTTTTGTAGTGTGAACAACAGAGCAACAAATCCATCTGTTCTGGCCACATTTCACACAGCCTGAAAAGTGAAGCCAGGAGGACGGATCAATGCGATGGTCAATAGTCATACTGGGGGGATAATAAATGTCGCACGCTGTGGGCTTAATAGCTGCAAATTTACAGCCTGAATCAAGAATTCTGGCAAAATCCCCGTCAGCACGCAATAAAGGAAGATATTTCTGCATAATCTGACAGATAGAGGGATATTCTACACTATATGGGGGTGAATAGATCATCATGCCCCCCATGGATGTGGTTTAACTCTCAACAAGCCAGTATAATTTTTTTCAGAAGAAATTTTTGGGCCCCAAAACATCCATTGTGGGGAATTGTGATGCTGTAATCTCTCCATAACGTATTGTTCCTCCATCTGGTGGGCCAAATCAGAGGAACAATTTGCTTGTCACGCAGCAATTCTCCCACTGGGACACTATTACACACATGAATAGGATGACAGGATGAAGCATATAATATAGTGTTACCAGCAGACGGCTTGCAGTAAGTGGATGTCTCCACCAGAGACCGCATAGCATTGCCTGAAACCATATTAGCAAATGTAATGTCCTGCAGCTACAAGTGGAGGGATCTGCTCCATGCAGAAATGGTAATCTGCTCAGGAAGGTTTATAGCTGGTAAATTAGAGCAATGAAAAATAGCTTTTTTAGTTTTTGCAAGAAATATCCCCTATTGTTAACAGAGAGAAGCTGCATATAGAAGCCTGAAATATCTACATAAATGCAAATATACAACATAGGAAATACATAATGTGATATAAAGAATTCACTTTACCCGAAATTGAGACTGTGCGACCCCAAAGCAGAGCGATAGGCACACAAACAGCAAGATGGACATAATGCTATGCTGTGCCATATCTGTAGTGATGGAAGCTGCAGCAGAAGATTGGAGCGTTTACCCAGTGAGCCAGCAAGCAGACAGGGAGACTGAAGAATGCTGGGTGTAGATGGGACATATATAGTTCCCTCAGTCACACGTCGCAAAGATATATGATGAGGAAGAAGGTAAACGCCCCGGAGCTTACTGTCACAAGCTGCATCCAGCCTCCTCATCCATTTACTAAAGTCTATAGATTTCTTGGCTATGTACATACTGGGCAAACAGAAAAACGTGAAGCTTCATGGCCACGTGTACTTATACAGTGTTTCCCTGAAAATAAAATCCTGTCTTATGTTATTTTACCCCAAAAGAGGCACTAGGTCTTATTTTCAGGGGATGTCTTATCATACTTACCTAGCATGCTTGGTCCAGGTCCCTCCCGCTGCTCTCCGGAGCTCTGATGTGCTGAGCAGCGGCATTGATTGGCCAATTTAAAAATCCCGCCTCCACAGCACGATAGTCGTAATTAGTTCTTTGACCGATGCTTAGCCAATCAAAGCAGCACTCGATAGCGCTGCATTGATTGGTTCTTGAGCGCTGCTCAGCCATTCAGAGCCATCACTTCTTGGAGGTGGGATTTATGAATCCTGTAACCAGGAAGTGATCTGTGGGTGAACAAGGACTGCAGGACACATGGCGGAGCTCCGGACAGCAGCAGGCGGACCTGGACTTAGCCAGCTAGGTAAGTATTCCCTTTTTCTATGTAATGCAGCTAGGGCTTTTATTTCCAGGGTAGGGCTTATATTTCAAGCCTTTCAAAAAACCCAAATAATCAGGGAAAGGCTTATTTTTAACCCTTTCCGACCCAATTTGTATCCTGGTTTTTCTAGGGGGCTTACTCTTTTTTCTGCTGTTATACAATGGCGCTATATGCTGGCTAAAGCCAGTACTGCATGAGGTAACACATTGGATAGGCTCTAACAGCAGAGAGGCGGGCAATATACAGTAAGAGAACCCTGATGGATGTCTTCCAACATCGGAGCTGTATAGCCTTAAATCATAATGTCTTCAGAGGTCAGACAGTGGATTGGAAGGGGTCAAGGGAGATCTTTTTGGAGATCACATGTGCTGTCAGTAGGGCAGGAAATGTAAACTTACATAAGAATCCCATATACCTATTACTTACAAGCCTAAATAATCTGGTCAGTTTCTCAGGGAGAAAAGATAAAGTACGGGTAAGATACCCCTCCGCCCTTTGGGCCCTGGACAAAATTTTGTCCTGAAACTGGAGGGTTGCTTTAACCAAATGGCAGTCGGCAGTTCAAAATAATCATGTCTTCCTAGATAATCTCTCTGGATAATCCTCTCAGTTAGGTGCCGATCATTAGCTATTGGGCGGCACTCAAACGAAAATATAATTCCTTCCTTCTCATCCCTGCTCCCATTTACATATATTAAGGTGTTACCAGAGGAGCCACCAAATGCTGATGTGAATTCCAGATTAACTCAGCTCAGACACTGGATGTGGGTCTGCTGGGCTACAAAACCAATTTAGCCTTGGATAAAATTGAGGGGCAGCACCCGCTGTTCTCTGGTTTTCATCCTTTAACGCCACCAATGAAGCTCGAACATTCACTGCATTAAAAAATCCCCTGCCACCCCTGTGCCAAAATAACGAGATGTTCTCCATTTCAATGGAGCCGGCGCTGCCGGAAAAGTTATAAAAAGTAAAATAAAGTTTAAAAATACATCTTCCCTCATGGATTAGATCCATGAGGGGAGCTAAAAATACTCACCTCTACCCTCAGTGATGTCCCGCGGCGATATGGTCCTTCCAGGCCCTTACGTCGCCTTCTGCACAGAAGGGCTCGCGCCCCAGGAAATTTTTTTAAATCTCTCTATTCCCAGCTAACATATGCTGCAGGCGGTTCCTGGTCACAATGGATAACAATGATCATGTAAAGTAAAAAAAAAAAAGGAAAAAAATCTGTGAGGGGGGATGAAATTACGTACCTAAGGCCCCTGGATTTATTCGCAGACCTTACCCCAGCTTCTGCGCATGTCACCAAAATGGCGGCCGCATACACAAAAGCCACGGATTACCCTGCTTCTGGCTACCAAACGTAGTCAAGAGCCTGAAGATTTGACCTGGGGCCGCAGTACACGTTTCATGGTCACGTGATAGTCGCTATCCAATGGCATAAGTAAAGAAAAGGTAAACTTTCACCTCCTGTCATGGATAGTCATAAGACAGAGCCGAGGACACAGCAGGTGGAAATCTTGCATAACTGTAAAATCAGGCAGCAGGTCCGAGCAAGCAGCAAAGTAAGGGCTCATGCCCACGGGTGTATGTGTAATGTACTGCGGGTCTCCGCACAGCATTTTGCCCACTTGACAAATATATGCTCTGCCAGCAGAGAACTGGCAGCGACCGCGTACGGCTGCATATGGCATTACGCATGCCCACATATCACATGCACAGGTATCACACGGACATGAGCATTGTGATTCTTTTTTTTTTATTTAATACCTTGCTGTTTCAGACCTGGATGTGTATGAGAAGACTGTCCATTTATTGAGTATGGAGAACATATCATACACAGCCTATACAAGTGTATAGGGCTCACACTGCCATTTATTTCTCTTGTGTATTGATAAGCAGTGTCCACTGCCAGGGTGCATGGATCAATGTAAGTCCATTCACATTCATTTCCTCCATTCACCAAGTTTCATGCCTGCACCACATGCCTAATATGTGGTGAGAACACAGTCGTGGACATGAGCCCTAAGTGTGGTAAAGAATAAGCCAAAGGCAGGAGTGGAAAAGATGGGAAAGGAGAGTGAAGCAAGCGTCATGTGTGACACAGGTTCAGGATGGCGCGGTAGTGATAGACAATGTTGGCATATGTATTTATATATATATATATATATATATATATATATATATATATATATGTGTGTGTGTGTGTGTGTGTGTGTGTAAAGACGAAAGCCCTCACTGGCTGACTGACTGGCCACTAATTCTCCAACTTCCCGATGTAGTAGAAACATGAAATTTGGCACGAGCATCGATTATGTCCAAAATAGGAAAAGTTATTGGGTCCCAACTCGATTATTCAATTTTTGCGCAAAAGAATTAGCGTACAAATTTTACGCACGTAATCTAATTCACTTCCCGATGTCATAGAAAGATGAAATTTGGCACGAGCATAGATTATGTCATAAATAGGAAAAGCTAATGGGACCCAACTCGATAATTTAATTCTAAGTGCAAAAGAATTAATATCCAAATTTCATGTACGGAATCTAATTCTCTCACTTCCTGATGTCATTTTATGTAAAGGAAATGTCGCATGGTTGCCTCCACGTGGTGTTTCCTGGGTAACACAAAGAACCATGCAAAATGGTGAACATATTTTTTTCCTTGGTATCTCTAAAGTAACGACGACTTCATAAGATTTTCCGTGTGAACACCAGATAAACACCAGTACCAAATTAACTCGGGCGAAGCCGGGTATATCAGCTAGTTACATATATACACGAACTTTACCAAACAAACTGGTAATGACCTGTCATTTTTAGGGTGACTACTCACTACAGTTCGAAATTCGCAGCATAAAATTTAAAGATTATCCACAGTGAATCTGCTTCAGAAATCTGCATTAAATATCTGCTCGGGCTGTATATTCCTCATGGACATGAGGCCTTAAGGCCGAACAAAGGTGTGGTGCAGACTAACAGAAAAAAAAAATACCTCGGTCATGAAAGGTTACAGAAGTAAAAGGTCTTGATTCTGTCGTTACATTCTGGATGAGGCGTCCTTAAGGTTTCTAATAATATTTTTACTACTGTAAATATTTACTGTGCAAACAGATAGAGGAGAAGATTCAAGTAGATGTGCAAACATCCTGGAACGTCAGCGAATGCCGGGCTATCTAAGGTAACCTAAAAAAAAAGAAATCACGTTACATACAGACCTAAATCATTCCTTTACCTCCCTGCACACAAGGGGTCTGTCAGTCATCACAGATGGCCACTTACCTCCAGTATAAAAAATAGCACCACTCGTGATACAATTAAAGTCACCACTTACCTGCAGTACAATAAAAGGCGCCACATACAGTATATTTAATGTCACCATTTACCTCCAGTATAATAAATGGAGCCACTCACAGTACAATTCATGTCACCGCTTACCTCCAGTATAAATGGCACCACTCACAGTACCATTAATGTCTCCACTTACCTCAAGTATAATAAATTTAGCCACTCACGGTACAATTAATGTCACCACTTACCTGCAGTACAATAAATGGTATCATTTACAGTACATTTAATACCACCACCTATCTTCTGTATAATAAATGGTTCCACATATGGTACAATTTATGTCACCACTTACCTCCAGTATAAATGGCACCACTCACAGTACCATTAATGTTACTACTTACCTCTAGTATAATAAATTACATCACACACAATATATGTAAAAGGAATCTGTCACCAGACTTATGGTGCCGGATTGGAGAGCTGCAAAAACTAGTGGCAGAAACTCCGATAATGACAAATTACTGGTTTTCTTTCATTACTTCCCATAAAATCAGTGTTTTCTGTGCCAGTATCAGCAGCTCTTCAGGAACATGGCACCTCGCCACTTCCCACCCCATCAGACTAATTGCTGGGTTACACGGTGCCCCTTACACATTCCACAACCCTGACAGCGGAAACGCATCTCGTCTCTTAATTCCTGGATCTGCTCACTCTGCGGCAATAGGGATGACACCATTCTCTCCGAAAAATAGGAGATAAGTTAAGTTTTGTCAGTTGTATCCTCTGTACAGTGTCCCATAGGGTGACCCTGGACATGGGGCAAATGTTTAGAAGGGAGGGTTAGATGCTGGCTTGTTACAGCGGCACTTACCAGGCTCCCTCCCAGTGGGACACATGTACCCTTGGCCAGGGCAGCGTTGGGCCTCTTTCGGGCACCCCCGACATAGGGATGCCCAATAGATTGTGGAAAAGGTGCAAGGGCTGTCACGGATGACGCCACAGTTCTGGTACCTACTGGCATGAACATCGGCGGGGAAGTAATGGAGCCACAGACAGTGATATCATACCTCAGGTCACCAGGAACGATGAAGTCCTGGAATAACTTTACTTAATGGTAACTTTAGCAATAGACAAGGCACAAATGTCAGGGTTGGAAAGTGCAGGAATTACATAAGCCAGAGTATCTCAAAGTGGGAGACCCAGACTTTAGGCCATGTGTGCGTGACCTAATAATTGTTAACTTTTTTTTCTTTTCTCTTTAAAAATTCAAAAAATTCAGAACTTGACTTGTAATAATGTTGCCATCCAATAGGTGGTGCTGCATCTCCTTCAGTGTGCAGGTTGAAGGAGAGATAAGACACATCATAAAACTGTCCTGAGCTCAGTGGACTGATTTACGATTTATTTCTCAGCTCTGTTTGTCTAATGTTTTAAGTTTTGAGTGCAAAACAGTCTTAAATTTCTATGTGTGAACATTTATTTAGATCAATAGCTATTTGTTCTCCTCCCCTCGGCATCTGTATGTTATAGTTATGTGTCATCCAAACTAGTTTCATTCAATAGCCTGACGAAGGGGGCAAGATATCCCCGAAAACTTGTTGTAACATCATGCATTTTTGTAAGCCATTGAAATGTATCATATTTACAAGATTACTGGGTTTCTCTCACTGAGAACAATCACACATTGACCTAAAAAGGACGCGCACCTCCACATAGCAAGACCCAGACTTCAGGACGCTTGAGGATGAGCAATGAAAGTAGAATACCTCCACCTGGCGGTCCCAGACTTCAGGACGCACGGGTCTGAAGTAATTATGAATGTTCTCCTACCTACCCAACCACCTCTGCACCAGGCTTTGGAAGAATGCACTCACTTGTTGCTCACTTTCTCTCTCTTGGGGGGCGCCTCACTCCATCATCATTACCAACACAAGCACTCCGGGAAACCTCTCTACTAGAGATGAGCGAACGTACTCGTCCAAGCTTGATGCTCGTTCGAGTATTAGCGTGTTCGAGATGCTCGTTACTAGAGGCGAGCACCACGCGATGTTCGAGTTACTTTCACTTTCGTCTCTGAGACGTTAGCGCGCTTTTCTGGCCAATAGACAGGGAAGGCATTACAACTTCCTCCTGTGATGTTCCAACCCTATACCACCCCCCTGCAGTGAGTGGCTGGCGAGATCAGGTGTCACCCGAGTATATAAATCGGCCCCTCCCGCAGCTCGCCACAGATGCATTCTGACATAGCTCAGGGAAAGTGCTGCTGATGCTGGAGCTGCTATAGGGAGAGTGTTAGGAGTGATTTTAGGCTTCAAGAACCCCAACGGTCCTTCTTAGGACCACATCTGACCGTGTGCAGTACTGTTGAGGCTGCTTTTTGTAGTGTTGCACTTTTTTTTTTTGTATATTGGCCATGCAGAGCATTGCGTCCTCAGTCTGCAGTAATTTTACATAGTATGGGGCAAGTAGTGGTGAGGCAGGGGCAGTGAAAAAGCTGAAAGAGATATACTGTCTATATAGGCCGTGGGCTTTTCCTAAAAAATTTGGGAAAAAACTTTCTATTTGGGCTGCCTGTGACCATCCTTAGTGTACTGCATCTGTGCTGGGGGTAGTAGTCCTAATTAATACGCAGCCAGCTAAGTGTTACAGCAGGCTTGCGCAAAATTCTTTCCTGGCTCTGCTGTGCGTTCCATAAGCAAAGTCAGCCTCCAACCACAGGCCAATAAGCGGCACATTTAATTACAGCGTTCTGTTTCTGCTCTACTCGTAATACCACCAGCGTGCCATGCCTGGCCCATGTCTTTAATTTGGTGGTTCAGCGCTTTCTGAAAAGCTACCCACACTTGTCAGACCTGCTCGGAAAGGTGCGCCGGCACAGCGCACATTTCCGCAAGTCCAAGTTGGACGCTGCCACCCTGCGGACCCGGCAACATCGGTTTAATCTGCCAGTGCACCGACTGCTGTGCGACGTGCCCACACGGTGGAACTCTACGCTCCACATGTTGGCCAGACTCTATGAGCAGCGTAGAGCTGTAGTGGAATACCAACTCCAACATGGGCGGCGTAGTGGGAGTCAGCCTCCTCAATTCTTTACAGAAGAGTGGGCCTGGTTGGCAGACAGCTGCCAGGTCCTTGGAAACTTTGAGGAGTCTACCCAGATGGTGAGCGGGGATGCTGCAATCATTAGCGTCACCATTCCTCTGCTATGCCTCTTGAGAAGTTCCTTGCAAAGCATAAAGGCAGACGCTTTGCGCTCGGAAACGGAGGCGGGTGAAGACAGTATGTCGCTGGATAGTCAGAGCACCCTCTGACTAGGAGGAGGAGGAGGAGGGGGAGGAGGAGCATGAGGAGGAGGGGGAAGAGACAGTTTGGCCCACTGCTGAGGGTACCCATGCTGCTTGCCTGTCATCCTTTCAGCGTGTATGGCCTGAGGAGGAGGAGGAGGAGGAGGAGGATCCTGAAAGTAATCTTCCTAGTGAGGACAGCCATGTGTTGCGTTCAGGTACCCTGGCACACATGGCTGACTTCATGTTAGGATGCCTTTCTCGTGACCCTCGCGTTACACGCATTCTGGCCACTACGGATTACTGGGTGTACACACTGCTTGACCCATGGTAAAAGGAGAACCTTTCCACTCTCATACCCGAAGAGGAAAGGGGTTCGAGAGTGATGCTATACCACAGGACCCTGGCGGACAAACTGATGGTAACATTCCCATCCGACAGCGCTAGTGGCAGAAGGCGCAGTCACGAGGGCCAGGTAGCAGGGGAGGCGCGGAGATCAGGCAGCATTTACAGCGCAGGCAGGGGAACACTCTCCAAGGCCTTTGCCAGCTTTATGGCTCCCCAGCAAGACTGTGTCACCGCTCCCCAGTCAAGACTGAGTCGGCGGGAGCATTGTAAAAGGATGGTGAGGGAGTACGTAGCCGATCGCACGACCGTCCTCCATGACGCCCCTGCCCCCTACAACTACTGGGTGTCGAAGCTGGACACGTGGCCTGAACTCGCGCTGTATGCCCTGGAGGTGCTTGCTTGTCCTGCGGCTAGCGTCTTGTCAGAGAGGGTGTTTAGTGCGGCTGGGGGAATCATCACAGATAAGCGTACCCGACTGTCAACCGACAGTAACGACAGGCTTACACTCATAAAGATGAACAAAGCCTGGATTTCCCGAGACTTCTCTTCTCCACCAGCGGACAGCAGCGATACCTAAACAAAACGTAGGCTGCACCCGCGAATGGAAGCATCGTTCTCTATCACCATCAAAAACGGGGACCTTTTAGCTTCAGCAATCTGTGTATTATATTCATCCTCCTCCTCCTGCTCCTCCTCCTGAAACCTCATATAATCACGCCGAACGGGCAATTTTTCTTAGGCCCACAAGGCTCAGTCATATAACTCTTGCAAACAGTGTTTATACGTTTCAATGCTCATTAAAGCGTTGAAACTTGCACCTGAAACAATTTTTATTTTAACTGGGCTGCCTACAGGCCTAGTTACAAATTAAGCCACATTAACCAAAGCGATTAATGGGTTTCACCTGCCCTCTTTGTAGGGCATGGGCAATTTTTCTGAGGTACATTAGTACTGTTGGTACACCAATTTTTTTGGGCCCTCGCCTACAGTGTAATCCTAGTAATTTTTAGCCCACCTGCATTAAACCTGACATTACCTCAGCTGTGCTGGGCAGTGCAATGGGATATATTTATGTACCGCCGGTGGGTTCCAGGGAGCCACCCATGCTGTCGGTCCACACGGAGATTTAACTGCATGTGTCCACTTCTAAAGAACCCCAGTCTGACTGGGGCATGCAGTGTGGGCCTAAGCCCACCTGCATTAAACCTGACGTTAGCTTTGCTGTCCAGGGCACTGCAATGGGATATTTTTATGTACCGCCTGTGGCTTCCAGGGAGCCGCCCATGCTGTCGGTCCACACGGAGTTGTAACTGCATGTGTCCACTTCTAAAGAACCCCAGTCTGACTGGGGCATGCAGTGTGGGCTGAAACCCACCTGCATTTAATCTGACATTAGCTCTGATGTCCAGGGCACTGCAATGGGATACATTTATGTACAGCCGGTGGGTTCCAGGGAGCCACCCATGCTGTGGGTGCACACAGAATTCCCATTGCGGAGTTGTACCTGCCTGTGACTATTTATAAAAAACCGCGGTCTGACTGGGGCATGCAGACACCTTGACAGAATGAATAGTGTGTGGCACATAGGTTCCCCATTGCTATGCCCACGTGTGCAGCTCCTGATGGCGGTGGCACAGGATTCTATTTCTCATTGCTTCTGTACAGCATTGTGGGCTATCGCCCCGCCCCTTTTAAAGAGGGTCGCTGACTAGCCGTGCCAACCCTCTGCAGTGTGTGCCTGCGGTTCCTCCTCATGGCAGACGCACTTATAAATAGACATGAGGGCAGTGTGGCATGAGGGCAGCTGAAGGCTGCCTAGGGACACTTTGGTGTGTGCTGTGGACACTGGGTCGTGCGGGCGGGGGGGGGGGGGGTTGGGCAGCATGTAACCCAGGAGAAGTGGCAGCGGAGTGTCATGCAGGCACTGATTGTGCTTTGTTGGAGGTAGTGTGGTGCTTAGCTAAGGTATGCATTGCTAATGAGGGCTTTTCAGAAGTAAAAGTTGTTGGGAGAGGGGGGGCCCACTCTTGCCGCTATTGTGGCTTAATAGTGGGACCTGGGAACTTGAGATGCAGCCCAACATGTAGCCCCTCGCCTGCCCTATCCGTTGCTGTGTCGTTCCCATCACTTCCTTGAATTGCCCAGATTTTCACAAATGGAAACCTTAGCGAGCATCGGCGATATACAAAAATGCTCGGGTCGCCCATTGACTTCAATGGGGTTCGTTACTCGAAACGAGGCCTCGAGCATCGCAAAAATTTCGTCCCGAATAACGAGCACCCGAGCATTTTGGTGCTCGCTTATCTCTACTCTCTACCTCTTCCATTTTTCACTACACGAGGGATAAAGGTACACCCGTGTAGCTGGCATTCTTTAGCAGAAACCCAGGAGACATGGACAAGACCCTTTCCTGCTCTCAGGCACTCATTTATATCTTCACTCATGCCACTTGACAGGATAGAAATTGTTACAATCACACTTTGCAGACTTTAACTCTACATTTGCTGCAGCTGTGCAATACACATAACTGAATGACAAGACAGGCTTGCACAGTGCATCAACATAAGACATGACATGTATGACATTATGGAGATGACAGGATGATGTACTGGGCCACTACAGTTTTCCCACATACTTTAGGAGGCGCAGGGGCGGCTTATTCTTAACAGAGTGTGTGAATCCAGAGTCCGGTCATCTTCAGTGTTTGACTTCCTATTTACCTCTGCACAGTCATGGAGTGTGCAAGGCTAAACCGATAAACACATGTCCTACCCCCAGTTACTAATGTTAAGGATCAACCCACTCCAGGTGTACAGAGACTACTAGAAGTGTAATTTCTGTGTATGGCTTTTCTATTATGACAGCATGTCAGGAATATGACTTGCAAGTACATTAAGGAATTTCTACTAGGCTGAACAGAATTCAGGAATACTAGTATAGCTATGAGGGTTATTCATTACTCTTTCCCCTAAAGACAAAAGAATTGAGACAAGTGGAATGAACATCACTTTCTCTTTTGAAGAATAAAACAAACTACAAAAATATGAGGGGGGCGACTGGCAGTAAAGAGAAACAAGAGACGAGTGGAATGACCATCATTCTCCATGAAAAAGTAGAACTAGGAGAAAGGAAGGCCCTGCTAGCTGGAACAGACCAGACGGACAGCCAGCACTGTTATCAACTAGATCACAGCTGGGCAGCATCAATATAAACAGGTGTAGAGAAACACTCACCCATCGGTCTGCTGTAGAGACCAGAACAGTCTGCCTCTACAGCAGACCGATGGGTGAGTGTTTCTCTACACCTGTTTTATATGTCTGTGCTTTTATGTGATTGGTTGTGTGCCATATTCAAGGATGGGTGGGGGTTAGTAGTGATGAGCTTCACAAAGACCCGTGTGGGGTTGATATATGGCTTGTACATCCCCTCCTATCATGGACGATTAACCCCTTGAGTGGCGGGTTTCCTTCCACCCTGTCGTGCCCACCAGGGCAGGTTTTTTAAAATGGTCTAATCATTGAATTTCAACTAATTTTGCAGTTGCGTCTCAAGAGCCATAACTTTTTCATTTTTCCATTGACATGGCCATATAAGGGCTTGTTTTTTGCGGGACAAGTTGTGATTTTTTAAACAGGGGGGAGGAAAAAAAGAAATGGGGAAAAAAGAAAAAAAGGGGCCATGTCATTAAGGGGTTAAATAATGCATTAACTTCCTTCTCTGGGTCATTACGACGCATGGATACCACATGTGTGATTGTATTTTTGATTTTTTACAAAGTAAAGGGAGACAAGTGTCTTTATATTTTTTTTTACTTTTTTTTTTTTTTTTGTCCCTTTAGGGGACTTCCACAGGGACCCATCAGGACCCCTGATCACATTCCGGGGGTCCGATGGTGACAGCCCTTTACATGCTGCAGTGACAGTCCTTTACATGCTGCAGTCACATAGACTGCAGCATGTAAAAGGTTAACACAGCAGGGATCGGAGGTTTTCTTTGATCTCTGCTGTAAGAGCTAGTACCTAGCTGTCCTCTGACAGCCAAGCACCAAGTTCTCCCTGCCACAGAGACAATCGGCTTGCTTCTGACAAGCCGATGGTCTCTATGGCAACCTGTAAACAAAGCAGGAGATACCCGGCATATCGGCAATATCTTCTGCTGGTTTTTCAAAGCCCTTGCACTGCTCTGTGTGGGTCTGTGCAGGCAGAGCACACTGCCACAACTTGTGGTAGTGTGCTCTGCTGCTCCCATAGTGATACATAGCCCGGAAATCTTCCGGGCTATGTCGCTATGAGCAGTGGAGCTCGTCCCGGAAAATTTCCGGGTGTGCCACTCAAGGGGTTAAAGGAACTTCTTTTACATATTGATGCTGCCCACTTGTGATCTATTTGATACCTGGAGTCCGGTTCCTTCTCTGGGCTTTGCATCTGAACGAATACCTTGCACCAGCGGTGTTACACAGGGAGGTGCTGCTGCTTTTTCTACTTTTGTCTGCAGGACAGCCAGCACTATGACATGACATAGGGGACCTAAGAAAGCTCCAGTCATACACATAAATCATACATACCATACATACAGTCTCATGCACATGGTGGCATATCTAAGCTAAACATTTCTACATTAGTACATTAAATTTATAGGAGAATATATTACTTTGAATTAGACTTTAGCAGGTGCAATAAACAATAAGTGCTGTATTAAACATCCTCCTGCACATTACTTTAATTGTTACCATTGGGCGGTTGCTGGTCCTCCCGGAGCCGCGGTATGTGGGGTCCCGTGGTCGAGGCGCGTCCCCTCAGGTTGTTGTCCAGCTGCCGGGGGTGCAGGTGCCCGGCCTTTTCTGTCAGTATTCTACCCTTTCCATCCAGGTACGCCAATGTCCCTTTTCATTCCCTAGTGAAAGTAGGGACTGCCGCCCAGTTGCCCGCCTGGAGGTAGCCAGGGGTGGAGGTAAGCAGGTAGGGACAGGGGTTGCGGGTGAGATCTAGGGCACCCGGGCTGGCATATCAAGGATAGTATACCATAACATAATAACTGGCCCTTAAAATTGCTCTCCAATGGAGGCCATGAGTACCCTCGCAAGTCAGTTGCAGGATTTAGTGGTCATGATCCAAGATCTGTCCGGTCGTATGATGGCCCAGGAGCAGTGGGGGTTAGTGCATGTTTCTACTGCCCCTTCTATTCCTGAGCCCAAGTGTCCTCCTCCTGAGGTATTTTCAGGGAGACGAGTAGTTTTTTTGTTTTTCAGCAGGCGTGTAGATTGTATTTTAGGATGCAGCCCCGCTCCTCCGGCTCAGAATCCCAGAAAATTGGATTGATTATGTCCTTACTTCGGAGTCCCACCCAGACATGGGCCTACTCCTTGCCGGAAAGATCAGCTTGCCTGCAGTCAGTTGACTTGTTTTTTTCAGGAACTTGGAGGTAGTTTTGATGAGCCAGACTGTGCGGGGTTGGCGGTATCTCATCTCATGTCTCTCTGTCAGGGGCAGCAGTGGGTAGAGGACTATTGCTCTAAATTTGGACTGTATGCAGGTGAAACGTCTTGGAATGAAAGCGCCCTTAAAGATGTGTTCTTGTTGGGTCTTTCTAACGCTGTCAAGGATCTACTCATTTCTCATCCCGCCCCCGTGACATTCAATGATACAATGAAACTGGCGATCAACCCTGACAGGAGGCTGAGATCTAGAAAAGAGGAATGTCAGGCCCATAAGGCTATGGAATCCGGCAGGCTCGTCCTCCTTCTCCCATGTCAACTTATGGTGCCGAGCCTATAGATGTGGATCAGCTAAGTCCTGAGGAAGAGCGACGGTTCAGGATGACTCATTGCCTCTACCTCTATTGTGGGAAAGCCGGACATCGGGTAGTGACCTGTCCTCAGAAACATCCATAACATCAGTCTGAACCAACGGAAAACTTCAGATCCTAGGCGATCTTTGGGAGGATCGCCTAGGATCACAGGTACTCCCTAAATTGTTGGTGTCTTGTCAGATTGGCTTCCGGAATTTCACTCGGTCCGGTCCAGCCTTTATTAATTCGGGTGCTGCCGCCAATTTGATTAGTTTAAGTTTTGTCAGAACTCTGATGACTGAATTTTCAGCGTTAAAAATTCCCATACGCTTCACTAGTATTGATTCTACCCCTCTATCTGCAGGGGTTGTACAATGGAGGACTCCTATGTTACAGATCACTGTGGGTGTTCTCTATTCTGAGAATCTGTTGTTCTTGGTAATGGGAAGGATTTTTGTTCATGTAGTGCTTGGTATTCCCTGGTTGGCACTGCACAATCCCCGATTTGATTGGTCCACTCGGGAATTGACACATTAGGGGTTGTCCTGTCATAGTCACTTAGCTACTATTTCTGGGTGTTCAGCAGATACCATACTTATTCCTGAGTATTTGTCTGATTTTCATTATGTATTTTCCCAAACACTGTCTTAGACTTTACCTCCCCATAGGGAGTGGAACTGTGGTATTGATTTGATCCCCAACAGTCCCATCCCTAAGAGAGCCATTTTCAATTTGTCTGGGCGTGAGCACGAAGCCCTTAAGTCCTATATCTCAGAGTCTCTGGCAAAACCACATGTCAGACCGTCCAAGTTCCCTGCCGGGGCAGTTCTCTTCTTTGTGGAGAAGAAGGATAGGATATTGAGGCCTTGTGTGGATTATCAGGCTTTAAATAAAATTACAGTGAAGAACCAGTGCTCCTTGCCCCTGATTCCTGACTTATTGAATTAGGTTGTAGGAGCCCACTGGTTTTCCAAATTTGAATTAAGGGGTGCTTACAATCTAATTCACATTTGAGAGGGAGATTAGTGGAAAACCACCTTCAACAACTCGTTGGGACCTTTTGAATGTTTAGTCATGCACTTCGTACTTTGTAATGTCCCCGCTGAGTTCCAGGGATATATGAACGCGGTCCTTCAAGACTTTCTGTGGGTATTTTTGGTCATATATCTCAATTACATTCTGGTGTACTCCCCAGACTAGGACTCACATGTGCGGCACCTGAGGCTGGTTCTGACCCATTTGCGTGAGTACCAACTTTTTGTCAAATTGGAGAAATGCATTTTTGGTAGTAAACAAGTGTCTTTTCTTGGTTATATGATTTCACACACGGAGATTCAAATGGAGTCTGATAAAGTGGCAGCAATCTCCCAATGGGTCAGAGCAGATAACCTGAAAGCTCTCCAGCGGTTTTTAGGTTTCCCAAATTTCTACCGTAGATTCATTAAGAATTATTCTGTTATTGCTCTACCCCTGACCGATCTAACCAAGAAGGGTGCCTGAGGCCCTAGAGGCGTTTAGTCATCTCAAAAGTGTGTTTACTGCTGCCCTGATGCTAGTAGAGCCTGACACGCGGTGACCATTCTTCATTGAGGTCGATGCGTCTGAGGTGGGGGCAGGGGCTGTACTGTCTCAGGAAGTCAGCAGGAGACTTGGGTATAGTCCATGAGCATTCTTCTCGCAGACGTTCAGTTTGGTGGAGCGTAACTACGATGTGGGTTATCGTGTGTTATTCGCGATTAAGTTGTCTCTAGAAGAGTGGCGTCACCATCTTGAGGGGGTAAGGAATCCCATTACCATGTGTACTGATCATAGAAACTTGGTATATCTCACCAATGCTAAGAGACTCACGGCTCGTCAGGCCAGGTGGGCGTTGTTTTTTACCAGGTTTAACCTCGTCGTTACATATATTCCAGGAGAGAAGAACATGAAGGCAGATGCCCTGTCACGGAGTTTCAGTTCGCCGGAAAGTGAGATAGTGGCTCCCGAGAATATCTTGGCACCTGGGGTGGTGGCAGCAGCTGCAGAATTTGATCTTGTTCCTCATCTACAAAATTGTCAGCAGAACGTTCCCTCGGGGGTGCCAGAGGGCCGATGGTTTGTGCCAGAGACCTTGCGTCTCAGAGTCATTGAAGAGTCTCACTCATCTGGTCTCGCAGGCCATCCGGGGGCTCAGGGGATTCTGGATCTTTGTACTAGAAACTACTGGTGGCCAGGCATGTCTCGGGAGATCCACGACTTTGTTAAGGGATGATCTGTCTGTGTACATGGTAAAAGTAGCCGTCGGCGTCCGGAGGGGCCTCTGAGACCATTACCGGTGCCTTTTCATCCGTGGTCTCATTTACCGGTGGATTTTATCACTGATTTACCTGAGTCTCAGAAGTTCAACACTATCCTAGTTGTTGTACACCGTTTCTCAAAGATGGCCCATTTTGTGGTGTTAAAGAAGCTACCTTCTGTGATAGAATTTTCCAAGATTTTTGCAAAAGAAATCATTCGTCTACATTGGGTTCCCGAGAACATTGTATCTGATCGTGGGGTTCAGTTTGTTGCGCAATTTTGTCGAGCCTTCTGTAGAAACCTGGGAATTTCGCTTTCCTTCTCATCTGCATTCCACCGGCAAACTAATGGTCAGATTGAGTGGAAAAAACAGGATTTAGTGCAATATTTACGGTTGTTTGCTAGCAAAAAGGCTCATCAGTGGGCAGAATACCTGCCGCTGGCAGAGTTTGCATTGAACAACCGTACTTGTTCTTTCACTGGGGTGCCTCCATTCTTTTGCGTATATGGTCAGTATCCTCACTTCCTAACAGCTATTTCTACTGCGTCGGCCTGTCCTGCAACTGTTGCCACCACAGATACACTGCAGGGGGTATGGAAAGAAGTACAGAAGAACCTGGAAGCAATGGGGGCTCGTATGCAGTTGCGTAGTGAAAAAAGTCTGTCAGTATCTGACATGGCAGTCAACCTTGGAGGGTGCAGTTCCCTCAAATGGGAGAAATGTTCACGGGCCTGGAAAAAGACTTTACCCTGGGGTCTTCAAAATCCTGTATGAAAGGATGCAACCCTGGGGGTATAACAGCGTGGGCCACCCTGTTGGCCTGATTAATTATAATCCAGGGGAGAGATGGCTCCTCTCCACCATAGGGTAGCAACCGTGGCACCAGTCTTGCCCGTAGAATGTTCGTGGACAGGACTGCAGGCAGAATCGCGGACACACTCGCCTCATTTAAAAGTTCTCCGAGGCCTAGCCGGCTAGCAGTCAAGACAGGTCCCAGTAACAATTCCAAAGCAGCAGTATAGGGAGAGCACAGTATTAGTTCCATTTCAGTAGTAGTAGCAGTCTAGACAGGCCCCAGTAACATATCACTAGCAGCAGTATAGGGGGAGCACAGTATTAGTTCCATTTCAGTAGTAGTAGCAGTCTGGACAGGCCCCAGTAACATATCACTAGCAGCAGTATAGGGGGAGCACAGTATTAGTTCCATTTCAGTAGTAGTTGCAGTCTAGACAGGCCCCAGTAACATTCCCGTTGCAGCAGTTTAGGGAGATAACAGTCTCTTTCACATTTCAGTAGCTGCAGTATAGACAAGGCCCCAGTTACATTTATGTAGCAAAAGTGTAGGCCAACCCCACACACCTTTCTGTACCATGAGTGAAGGCGAAGCCCATAAAAATTACTAGGATTACACTGTAGGCGAGGGCCCAAAAAAATTGGTGTACCAACAGTACTAATGTACCTCAGAAAATTGCCCATGCCCAACCAAGAGGGCAGGTGAAACCCATTAATCACTTTGGTTACTGTGGCTTAATTTGAAACTAGGCCTGGAGGCAGCCCAGTTAAAATAAAAATTGGTTCAGGTGCAAGTTTCAACGCTTTAATGAGAATTGAAACGTATAAACATGGTTTACAAAAGTAATATGACTGAGCCTTGTGGGCCTAAGAAAAATTGCCCGTTCGGTGTGATTAAGTGAGGTTTCAGGAGGAGGAGCAGGAGGAGGAGGATGAATAGAATACACAGATTGATGAAGCTAAAAAGTCCCCGTTTTTGATGGTGATAGAGAACTATGCTTCCATCCGCGGGTGCAGTCTACGTATTGTTTACGTACCGCTGCTGTCCGCTGGTGGAGAAGGGAAGTCTGGGGAAATCCAGGCTTTGTTCATCTTTATGAGTGTAATCCTGTCGGCACTGTCAGTTGACAGGCGGGTACGCTTATCCGTGATGATTCCGCTAGCCGCACTAAACACCCTCTCTGACAAGACGCTAGCCGCCGGGCAAGCAAGCACCTCCAGGGCATACAGCGCGAGTTCGGGCCACGTGTCCAGCTTCGACACCCAGTAGTTGTATGGAGCAGAGGCGTCACGGAGGACGGTCGTGCGATCGGCTACGTACTCCCTCACCATCCTTTTACAGTGCTCCTGCCGACTCAGCCTTGACTGGGGAGTGATGACACAGTCTTGCTGGGGAACCAGAAAGCTGTCAAAGGCCTTGGAGAGTGCTCCCCTGCCTGTGCTGTACATGCTGCCTGATCTCTGCACCTCCCCTGCTACCTGGCCCTCGGAACTGCGCCTTCTGTCACTAGCGCTGTCAGATGGGAATTTTACCATCAGTTTGTCCGCCAGAGTCCTGTGGTATAGCATCACTCTCGAACCCCTTTCCTCTTCGGATATGAAAGTGGAAAGGTTCTCCTTATACCATGGGTCGAGCAGTGTGTACACCCAGTAACCCGTAGTGGCCAGAATGCGTGTAACGCAAGGGTCACGAGAAAGGCATCCTAACATGAAGTCAGCCATGTGTGCCAGGGTACCTGTACGCAACACATGGCTGTCCTCACTAGGAAAATCACTTTCAGGATCCTCCTCCTCAGGCCATACACGCTGAAAGGATGACAGGCAAGCAGCATGGGTACCCTTAGCAGTGGGCCCGGCTGTCTCTTCCCCCTCCTCCTCATGCTCCTCCCCCTCCTCCTCCTCCTCCAAAACGCGCTGAGATATAGACATGAGGGTGCTCTGACTATCCACTGACATACTGTCTTCCCCCGCCTCCGTTTCCGAGCGCCAAGCGTCTGCCTTTATGCTTTGCAGGAAACTTCTCAAGATGCATAGCAGAGGAATGGTGACGCTAATGATTGCAGCATCGCCGCTCACCATCTGGGTAGACTCCTCCCACCTGGTTACGGCCGTTGTCACACACGACCATGCCCGGTTGGAGGCTCAGCGGCGAAAGCCAGCGGTCGGTCTGCTCTGTCAGACCATGCAGCAGTTCGTGGGCCTCTTAATTCCTAAGCTGAGTAGTTTCAGCACGGCCTGCTGACGCTTGCCCCCCGCTGTGCTGCCACGCCGCGTGACACCGACTGCTGTCGACGTGCTGCTGCTGACACATCTTGATTGCGAGACAGAGGTTGCGTAGGGGGAGGAGGCGTTGGAGGAGGAGGAGGGTGGTTTAGTGGAGGAAGCATACACCGCCGCAGATACCAGCACCGAGCTGGGGCCCGCAATTCTGGGGGCGGCGAGCACGTGAGCGGTCCCAGGCTCTGACTTGGTCCAAGCCTCCACTATATTCACCCAATGTGCCGTCAGGGAGATATAGGGCCCTGCCCGCCTGTGCTTGTCCACGTGTCCGTTGATAAGTGGACCTTGCCAGTAACCGCGTTGGTGAGGGCGCGTACAATGTTGCGGGAGACTTGGTCGTGCAGGGCTGGGACGGCACATCGAGAAAAGTAGTGGCGACTGGGAACTGAGTAGCGCGGGGCCGCCATCATGTTTTTGAGAGCCTCCGTTTCCACAAGCCTATACGGCAGCATCTCCAGGCTGATCAATTTGGCTATGTGCACGTTTAACGCTTGAGCGTGCGGGTGCGTGGCGGCGTACTTGCACTTGCGCTCAAACAGTTGCGCTAGTGACCGCTGAACGCAGCGCTGAGAGACATTGCTGGATGGGGCCGAGGACAGCGGAGGTGAGGGTGTGGGTGCAGGCCGGGAGACGGTCGTGCCTGTGTCCTGAGAGGAGGGTTGGATTTCAGTGGCAGGTTGGGGCACAGGGGGAGAGGCAGTGGTGCAAATCGGAGGCGGTGAACGGCCTTCGTCCCACCTTGTGGGGTTCTTGGCCATCATATGCCTGCGCATGCTGGTGGTGGTGAGGCTGGTTGCGGTGGCTCCCCGGCTGATCTTGGCGCGACAAAGGTTGCACACCACAGTTCATCGGTCGTCTGCACTCTCAGTGAAAAACTGCTACACCTTTGAGCACCTCGGCCTCTGCAGGGTGGCATGGCGCGAGGGGGCGCTTTGGGAAACAGTTGGTGGATTATTCGGTCTGGCCCTGCCTCTCCTCCTCGCCACCGCACTGCCTCTTCCAACCTGCCCTGCTGCTGCACTTGACTCCCCCTCTGAAGACCTGTCCTCAGTAGGCTTAGCAAACCAGGTGGGGTCAGTCACCTCATCGTCCAGCTGCTCTTCCTCCGAATCCTCTGTGCGCTCCTCCCTCGGACTTACTGCCCTTACTACTACCTCACTGATAGACAACTGTGTCTCATCAACATCATCCTCCTCGCCCACTGAAAGCTCTTGAGACAGTTGCCGGAAGTCCCCAGCCTCATCCCCCGGACCCCGGGAACTTTTCAAAGGTTGGGCATCGGTCACGACAAACTCCTCCGGTGGGAGAGGAACCATTGCTGCCCAATCTCGGCAGGGGCCCGAGAACAGTTCCTGGGAGTCTGCCTGCTCCTCAGAATGTGTCATTTTCATGGAGTGAGGAGGCTGGGAGGAAGGAGGAGCAGCAGCCAGAGGATTCAGAGTTGCAGCTGTGGACGGCGTAGAAGACTGGGTGGTCGATAGATTGCTGGATGCACTTTCTGCCATCCACAACAGGACCTGCTCACACTGCTCAGTTTCTAATAAAGGTCTACCGCGTGGACCCATTAATTGTGAGATGAATCTGGGGACCCCAAAAACTTGCCTCTCTCCTAATCCCGCAGCAGTCGGCTGTGATACACCTGGACCAGGAGCTCGGCCTGTGCCCACACCCTGACTTGGGCCTCCATGTCCTCGCCGCCGTCCACGTCCTCTAGGCCTACCCCTACCCCTCAGCATAGTGTATTACGAGTAGAGCAGAAAATGGAACGCTGTAATTAAATGTGCCGCTTATTGGCCTGTGGTTGGAGGCTGACTTCGCTTACAGAACGCACAGCAGAGCAGGAAACAATTATGCGCAAGCCTGTAGTGAGACCTAGGTGCGTATGACTGAGCTACTGGAATTCATAGCGCAGAACCAGTCAAGTGGCCAAAGGCCAGTGGTAGGCCTTAAGTATTTTGCTTCAATTTTTTAAAATGGTGAGGTGAAAAACCAGACAGACACCGTATGCAGCGTATATATGTATACTCTTTCCCTCTGGTGGGATGATGGCGATCATGTAACGGACACAGCAGAGCCAGGAAACAATTATGCGCAAGCCTGCTGTAACGCTTAGCTGGGTAATAATGAGCGACTACTACCCCCAGCAGACATGCAGTAAACTGTTCACGGTCACAGGCTTGGCTGGGTATTAATTAGCAACTACTACCCCCAGCAGACACGCAGTAAACTGAAGACGGTCACAGGCAGCCCAAATATAGTATTTTTTCCCAATTTTTGGGAAAAATCCCACTGCCTATGTAGCCTGTATATGGATTTCCCTGTTGGAGGATGACTGTGGTTATTGAAAGCACAGTGCAGCCAGAAAAAATTATGCGCAAGGCTGCAGTAACACCTAGCTGGGTAATAAGTGAGCGACTACTACCCCCAGCAGACACGCAGTAAACTGAACACAGTCACAGGCAGCCCAAAGATTTTTTTTTCCAATTTTTTTGAAAAAGCCCACTGCCTATATAGCCAGTATACCTCTTTCCCTCTACCACTGTCCCTGCCTCACCAGTACTGCCCCTATACTCAGTAAAATGACTGCAGACTGAGGACGCTATGGTCTGCACGCCCGATATACAAAAAAAAAAAAAATAAGCAAAATTGCTAAAAGCAGCCTCAACAGTACTGCTCACGGTCAGATGTGGCCCTAAGAAGGACCGTTGGGGTTCTTGAAGACAAATATAACAGCCTAACACTCTCCCTATAGCAGCTACAGCAAGACAGCACTTTCCCTAAATATACTGGGCGGGCCCAGTTTATATACTCGGGTGGCACCTGATCTCCCCAGCCACTCACTGCAGGGGGGTGGGATAGGGCTGGAACTTCACAGGAGGAAGTTGTAATGCCTTCCCTGTGTTACTATTGGCTAGAAAACGGCGCAAAATTTTCTGGGAAGAAAATGGAAGTGACTCGAACACCTCGTGGTGCTCGTCTCGAGTAACGAGCATCTCGAGTACCCTAATACTCGAATGAGTATCAAGCTCGGACGAGTACGCTCGCTCATCTCTAATCTCTACTCCATGAGGTCCGCCAATGTTAGGTCTCATGGAGTCTGCAGCAGCAGATAACTCCTTCCCCTGTGGTTTGTCCTGAATTATAGGTAAAGTTCTTTTGATAGGGGTAGTCCTCTCCCCTACTTCACGCACAGCCAGGGTGCAGTTCTTTTCATACCAAAAACTTGTTGGAGTCTTTTGGTGGGAGAGAGTGAGCCAGAGAGGAGCTCTGATGATTGAGCACCATATTGAATAGTCCCTCTCAGATCATGCAGAGCACACACTTGTAAATTATTTACACATTCCTTCTTTCGTTGTGGCGCAGAGGATTTAATCCTGTTCCCAGTGATACCAAAAAATAGGGTCCTGCAGTGCCCCATAGGGTGACCCCGAAGCACGGGGCATACGTTGAGGAGCAGGGAGAGTAAGATGCTCGTTTGTCATGGTGGCACTTACTGCGTTCCTTCCCAGAGAAACACAAGTAGCCTTGGCAAGGGCAGCTCTGGGCCTCTTCCGATCACCCCAGCCATAGGGATGCCCAATAGACTGGGGAACAGGTGCAAATGTTGTCACGGGTGATGCCACCATTCCGGTACCTATCGGCATAAACATTTATTTGTAGAGAAATATCGTGAGATAAAAATCACAATTCTCTGAATAATTTAACACACCAGTGCAAGAAAGACAATGATGGAGGTCAGGGAGGAAAACACAGGATGACACCAGGACTACAGTTGAGTTATCTGTATGACACACACTCCAGAGGAGAACTCGAACACTCCACTGACACTCACTTTCTGACGGTTTCTAAACTCTGCACAGTGAATTCCTTTCTCTTGCTTTCTTTCTCTCACTCTCTCTTAGGGTAGGGGTCCTGTGCATGAACCTCCAGGGTACCGCTCCTCTGCTTCTATTCTTCAACACATGAGGGTTGAAGGTACCCCTATGTGGCTTGCATTAACTCTCCGACTGATAGGAATGGAACTCTCTGACTTGCACCTTGCAGTCACATATATCTTGTATACTTACATGACAACACAAATTCTTACACTTTCCAGACATATCCCAGACATTCACAGACATTAACCTCTCACATGCTGATGCTGTGCAATACACATAACTGGTATCAGGACAATCTTCACAGTCCATCCACGGTGAAGACATGACATGTGAGACAAAGACAGTTATGGAGGGGCCAGATATATAGGTATTTCGGGCCACTACACTAACACAAGAAAATAAATATGATGTCATAGATCCAGACATTTCTTGGGAATCTCTCTCAGGCAAAAGTAATGGGTCCAACAAATTCTTATCCGCTCTTGCAGAAAACCTTATCTTCCAAAATGTAGAAGAGAAAAAGGGATCTGTTATCTTGGACCTAATTATTACCAACAGGGAGGGAATGGTTGAGAAAGTAAGGGTGGCTGGGACCTTAAGAGGCAGTGATCATGCCATTCTAAGGTCCCAGCCCCCCTTAACAAGGAAACTACAGACCAGTGAGCCTGACTTCTATACCAGGAAACATCTTTGAACAAATTATTAAACAGCATGTATGCACGTACTTGGATGAGAATGGAATAATTAACCAGAGCCGGCATGGGTTTGAAACAAACAAATCATGCTGGTGAAATCTAATTTTTTATATGACATAATCACTGACTGTGTATAAAAGAGAACAGTTCAGCTCCCTTGCGCTATTAAACAGCTATAAGTAAGGGATGTACATTCAAACCAGAGTGAATGTTACTTACTTCACTGGGGTTATCAGGATGCAACTATTTCTTCCCATTCCAGGTCAGCCTTAAAAGATAGAAATAGTGATTTTATTCTTTCTTCACTCCTTATATTTACAAAACCAGCTGTAATTTGAATAAATAGGTATACAGGGCAACGCGTTTCAGGGTCCACATAGCCCTTTTTCAAGCATAACGGTAATACACAAACATACTCACATATATTATCCTATAATAGTATTCACAAATGGACCCACAGCGTTTCCAAATGACGTCAGTTATCACGTCGGCGCAATCATTTGGCATCATCCACAGCGGGACGATGTGTTCCATTGTGCGTTCCAACTAACTCGGTCATGTGACACGTCACGTGGTGATGTGATACATCAAGGCGCACATCACATGAGGACACAGCAAGATGGCGATGCGTTCCACTGCGCGTCTCAGCTGACGCCAGTCACCATGATCAGAATGTCCAACGCTGCCCTGCGTTCTACATGTATTTCAGAGCCAAGCCTCATTAAAGCAAATGAGTGAATCTTCACTTATTCATATGTATGTAAACACAATATATTACAAGATTAGAAAATTAAAGACAATGATTACGTTTTTGATTAGACCCATACTCCCGATATATCTATCATTACAGGAACTCTATGGATTTTTGGTTCCCATTTGTAATAACTGTTGATATAATCCTAAATATTCATGTAAAATTCTGCTATCTGTAAGTATACGCAATATATTAAATTTTAAAACATTATGTATTAACCCCTTAAGGACGCAGTACTTCTTTCCCTGACATTTTCGTTTTTTCCTCCCCTCTTTTAAAAAATTGTAACTCCTTTATTTATCCATCGACGTAGCTGTATAAGAAAGTCATGATTGGGTTAACGGGGAGGAAAGCAGTTAAGGAACAGCCTGCATGCTCGAAGCAGGGGGAGAGGAGGATACAAAGGAAGAGTGCACGAAAGACAGGGGAGGAGCCAGTTCCAGCAGTAAGGGAGAAGAAAGAAGAACAACCTGGAGCAGGACGGAGAAGAGGAAAGTAACTGACTGAAGTAAAGAAGCTGGCTGGCAATCAGAAGGAGGAAGAGGAGAAGTAAGAAGAGTAGATGTAGAAAAATGCTGTCTTCACAGAGATAGTCTTTGTTTTTATGTAGCACTTTATTCAATAGTCAGACGTCTACACAGAACGCGTCTTGATCAAGACTCCTCACAGAGTGGAAACGCGTCCTGTGTAGACGTCTGACTGTTTTTATGTAGCACTTTATTCAATAAAGACTTGTGGACACTATTTCTGTGAAGACAGCATTTTTCTGCATCTACTTACCTGTATACCGCAATTGGACGGAGCGGTTGTAGCAGCCAATGCATAATTTTTCCAGAGGAGGAGACACCTAGGCAGTGGACGAGCAAAAATATTTCCAATACATATCGAGAAGTAAGAAGAGCCTGAAGAGGAGAAGAAGGAAGAGCCCGAAGATGAAGGACTTATGGAGGAGAAGATGGAAGCATTGCTGGTACACATCCTGGTGGCAGCAGAAGAACAGGGCCTGGCATGGCTGGAGCAGATCTCCGGAGCGGCCCTTGGAGCAGCAAAGACAGAGCCAGTGGCAGGTCTGAAGAGGGAGTGGAGGCTGCAGAGGGTGCATGCACCCACAAGCGTTAGCCCCGAGCACGTGCCAATGCGCTGACGCCGGAGAGGGAGCGCATCCCAGGTCCCTTCAGGCAGGCTCTCCCCTGCATCAGCACCAAGCAGAGATAGTAAGGCTGGGGGGAATCCCGCTCAGTGGCATGGGGCGGCATCCACTAATGGGTCCCATGTGGAGAGGGAGGCGGGGACTAGTGCTGGTCTGGTATCCATAAGAGCTGAGAGAGGGGGGCTGATCTCCTGTTGCAGGACCGAGCGGGGAGTAGTCCCACCACAGACACAGCCCAGCAGAAAGAGGAGAGAGACAAGCTCCACTGGTTGGTGGAGGCAGGTGGCATGGAGAAGTTAGTGTGGGATGGTGTTCGGGCGGTTCAGCACAGAACAGGAGGATCTCAGCACCGGAGCATGCAGTGGTGGCTGTGTGCACAGGTGGGAGGAAGCAGTCAGGAGTAGAGATGGTGGCGCAAAGCAGAAACGTCATGGACTCCAAGGGAGATCGGCAGGAAGGCAGGTCCTATGCAGCCTGGTGAGTTAACATTCATGTCGGTTTTGTCTAACATACTTAGCTGGGTAGTGCCTGCAGGGAGTAGTTTTTCAGGGGATGGGTGGTTTGGTGATGCCTTTGCAGCTGTGTGCGGTGCTAGCAGTGAGGTTAGGGCATTAGTAGGGTGCATGGTGGAGTTTTTGCAGGGACAGGAATTAGGGCTTGGTCCACAGTCTGTTTCGCTGTGTCACATGCCGTTCAGCACATCATCCAGTAGGGAAAGCCTTCCGAATGGAAGCTCAGTCAGTGGGACTGGGGTAGAAAGGCAGTGCGGGGTGTCTGAGGTGTGGCCAGTCCCGTTGCTGACAGCGGCATGAAACTTGCCGATGCGAACTTCATCCAGCAGGAATGGTACTCTGGCTGGAAGCTTGGCTGGGGGGGGGGTGAATGGTCAGGAATCGCTAGTGGGGGTTACAGTGGCAGTACAAACAGAAAAGGATGGGGATGGGATTCGCCGGGATGATAGGGTGAAAGGGGAGGTCTATGTTTGCTTTGAGGGGCCATTATGGGCTCACTTGAAGAAAGACGTTAGGGAAAAGATCTGGAAGGATGAATATTTGGAAATATTCTCCCTCCTTCCTTTGGAAAAATTAATTTAGATAAAGTGAAGAGGACAGAGTACAGGGAGGAGAAAAGACATAGGTGGCATATGATTCCTCAGACATTCACCAATTCGCTGCAAGCATTTGCCATTTTGCAAGGGTAATTGGGGGGAAAAAAAGCATGGGAAAATTGCTGCGGCCTTTTTGTTATTTGTACTCAATAGGAGAAGCATATCGAGTATACAGGGGGCAGACTTGGCTGCGCTATGATGAGCAGTTCAGGCAGTGGAAAGCAGTCCGGCCATCAATCAGATGGCATGAAAAAAACATTGGTTTGTGGCTGAGGGTAATGGCCTTAATGCGTTCTGGGCAGCCCTTTCAGGCAGGAGCCGCTTCTAATTCGCAAGCTGGAAGTCAAGGAGACTGGGCAGGAGGTAATAGATTTTGTTTTGTTAGCAATTCCATGAAGGCCAATGTAAATTTGGGGCGGGTTGTAGGTTCAAACACGGCTGCTCCCTCTGTAATACAGGGTCACACAGAGCAGCTAAGTGCTTCAGGAAAGGAAAGGGGAAAGCTTACAGGGCTTTGGAAAAAAGGGATGACCCCGGTGATGCTAGTTGAGTTGGTGTACTTCCTAAATAGATACCATGACAGGGAGAAGGCCGAGTTATTGTTTAGGGGTTTTAGGGACGGTTTTGCCATTTCGTCTCATTGCATAAATTACCATTTTCTACAAAGAACTTGCTGTCGGCACTGAGGTGTCCGGAGATTGTAACCGTAAAGTTGGCCAAGGTGGCTAGTTTAGGCCACAAGGCAGGACCTTTCAAGAACCCTCCTTCACAGGAATTTGTGGTGTCACCTCTGGGGGGTAGTTTCAAAGAAGGAACCGAACAAGTTTCAGTTAATCCATCATTTATCCTACCCAAAAGGGGGCTTCAGTAAACGATGGTATAGATCCTGAGCTATGTGCGGTGGTGTATACCTCGTTTGACACTGCGTTATGAGGGGTCAGGAAATACGGAAGTGGGGCTTTATTGGCAAAATCTGATATTGAATCAACTTTTCGCCTATTGCTGAGGCTCAAGACAGCATCCAGTTACTGGGGTAATAACGGGGGTTATTGTGCAGGTCATCCTTTTTAGAGAGGGCAATAGGAGATCCATGATAATGGATGACTTGAGCGAGAATGTAAATTGGGAATTGTTCAGGTATATGGCAGTAAGCGCGGGTCTTCGCGCCTATTGCCAGGGGCAATGGTGCATGGGGAGAGTTGCCAGAGGAGTGCATAACGTCGGGTTTAGTACGGAATCTAGTACTATTGGAGCTTTTCCCAATAGTTGTGGCTATTGCACTTTGGGGCACTCATTTTCAAAACAAAAAGGTGAGGTCCCACTGCAACAATATGGGGGCTGTACAGGTCATTAATTCCCTGATGGCCCCAGCTCCCCCTGGGGTAAATGTGCTGCACCATTTGGTTTTGGAGGCACTGTCCTTGAATATGTGGGTAGTGGCAGTGCACGTTCCATGGGTCAAAAACTTAATTGCGGATGCTCTCTCTCCATATCAGTAGGAGCGGTTCAGGACATTGGCCCCAGAGGCGGAGGAAGAAGGAGACCCCAGAGACCCCAAAGAAGGAGGAACAGGGAGACTGACCAGTGAGCACCGCGTAGCTGACTGGAAGCAACAAATGAACAGACCAGAGAGTAGTCGTGAAACAAGCAGGGTCAAGCCGAAAGACACCTGTGGAGTACAGAAGGGCAAAACAGAGGCGGAGTCAAATGAAAGGCCGAAGTCGAACACACAAAAAGTCAGGTCAATAATTGCGGTTGTAGGCAGATAAGTCAAACCAAACACTGGCAACCAGAGTCTGGGCCAGCAAGGTATAAGTGCAGAACTCCCCGCCTAGAAGAGCAGAGCGAAGTCACATGACGAGTGGAGGTAATCATAAAGCTGCCTCCCCCCAGCGGAGCGCACCGGCCCGAGCACCACACGGCCGCTGCGACCAACCACCAGAGTGGGGGAACCTAGGAGAGAGCTGCCAGTTTGGGCCCCCGCAGCGCCAGGATGAGCAATTTTTATCAAAGTTTCAATTTATAGTAGTCTTTAATAAGGCGGTGGAGAGTTCAGGTTTAACACATTAAGGAACAAGCATGGTAAATATATGGCGCCTGGTCCCAGGCTAAAGCCCAGCCAATAGTAAAATTACGGAGTGTTTTTATGCCTCCTGCCTCTGCAATAAATCATGTGATCGCCGGGATTCTCCGTTACAGTAGAGCTACAGGGTCCTAGAAGACCCTGACCAGGTTGCCAGTGACGAATGTCACTACAGGGGATGTTTTTCTCTGTAACTGGGGCTCCTATGGATGCCCCAACTACAGTGGAAAAGTGTCAAATAAAAATAAAAACATGTGAATGACCCCCAAAGGTCTTATACGATGTCAAGGGGAACATAGATAGTAAAAAACATAATTACATATATAAGTAATTAAAAAATGACAGAATAAAACAATATATACATAAGAAAGAAAACGACCCAAAGCCGACGCCAACCAAAACCGTCACCGTATGCGCCCTGTACACCAAGGCCATACATATATATCCAAACATCCAAAACAAATAGAGGAGCCCGTTCCCGAACTTTATTTTAGCATAAATATACCCATGAAAGGCTTTAAGAAAGTAAAAGGTTTTGGGGAGTGGCTTGAGAGCCTGAGGAAGATGGTGGTGTAGAGGAGAGCTCTGTGCTGCAGCCTCCTTTCTAGAAACATCCCAGCCTGTAGAGGGAGAGAACTTTGTCCTAATCCACAACAGAGAACTTCCTAATATAGATGGCTACTATATCAAGAGCATCCAAAGCTAGGGGGCGTGGCCTGGATGCAGGCGGAGGCAGACGTGCAGTCTTGAGCTCCATGCTCCACTAGCCTTACAAGCAACTAAAAAAGCATTTCCAGCCTCAAAAACTTCATATAAACCTCCCGGAGGACCGATAAGCATCCCAGCTAACCATGCCTAAGAGAAGAACGTCAAAGGCTCCGCTCTCAAAGGTCTCCGACTTCTCCTCCCGCGGCGCGGGGCAGAAGGGACCGACAAGAGAAAATGGCTTCCCTCACTCCACATGCTCCGAAGTGAGCGCTGACAGCTTACAGGCTTCTACAGCTACTCACCACAGCAGAGCTGCTTCTGTCGGCGATCCGAAGGGACATGGGGATGAGATGTCAGGTGTTCCCCTGCAGTGTCGGGTGAGGGAAGACTTTGTTGAGTCAGACATACCCCGCAGGGCTGCATCTAAAATGGCCCCTGAACGCAGTCACTCCACCTCTGCCCCCTCCACCCCTTCTGCAAGCCCTGAAAAACAGAGACCATGTCTCTCATCTTCCCTAAATTCATACCAGCAGCTATCCCATTTGGAAGATGACCTTATCAAGGACCTTCCTTCATCAAACCTCCCTGCTTCAGAGATTTTATAAAAAATATGATTTTAGCCTTCCGTGGCTCCATACAAAAGGACATAAAATCTCTTTCAAATGCGCTCAACCTTTCTATGCAAGATCTAGAAATGCGTTCTGACCATATTGAAAACAAAATGGGAGAAGTTACAACCTCCCACAACAAACTAATCGATGCGCATTATACTCTGGAAGACGAAGTGGAACAAATTGACCAATCTGGAAGATAGAAGCAGACATAATAACGTCAAATTTAGGGGTATACCTGAAAGTGTCGCCCAGGCTGAACTGAAAAATTTTCTCACCAAACTTATAAAACAACTTCTCCCAAGCTCTACAGAACAATATTGCATACTGGACAGAGCTCACAGATTAGCAAAACCAAACTTTCTCCCAGATGCGGTCCCATGCGACGTGATCGCAATAATCCATTTTTTTCATATAAAAGATATCAGCCTCACGAGATGTCAGCCTCACGAGCCTCCAATCCCCTTCCACCTGCATTTTCCACCATCAAGCTTTATACAGACCTCTCCCAAGCAACAGTACAAGCCAGGAAAGCTTTCTCTCACGTCACTTCAGCTTTGAGAAGCACTAAAATACCATATAAGTGGGGCTTTCCAGTTAAACTAATAATTCACAAGAACAATGCAATTCAGATTATTTCTTCTGTAGAAGATGGCGCCAAAATCCTATCTAAGTGGGATATCCCTCTACTAGAAGCTTTACCTTCAACTAAACCTCAAAACTCACTAAAAGCTTCTAATTGTCGTGCGCTACCCTCCACTCCTCCTTGAAGGAAACAAATTACTCTTAAGACCTTCCTTGCTAGATCTGTGACATACGCTGGACGTCCAGTACTCTCACTACAGAAAAAAAAGGCTATTGTCTATGTGCCAAACCTCCCCCCCCCCCCCAATGCTCCAGGTTTTAACACCTGTCATTCTGCTTTGTTTCTCATGTTCTTATTTAGAGGTCGTAAACCAAGTTTCCAGAATCTATTCTACAGGAAACCTACTTTCGCTACCTCCCTCAAGAAGACCGGTATCTGTTTCTGTTTTTTCTAAGTTCTACTATTTCTGTATTACATGTTATTTCTGCTGCCATGCTAATTCTACCCTCAAAGCAAATACTAAATATGTACAATGTCAGTCAATATTTGCTCACTAAATGTCAAGGGACTTAATTCTCCCTTCAAAAGGGCGATGGTCTGGAGGGATGCCAGGTTAGCAAATATTGACATTCTGTGTCTCCAAGAAACACACTTCACACAACATTCTTCCCCCAAATTTAGCAACATCTCTTATCCAAACATCTTTACCGCAAACGCCTCATAAAAACATGTAGGCATTTTAATAGGCTTCAGGAAGAATATAAACTTCTCCTTAAAAGACTCAATCATTGATACAAAAGGCAGATACCTTATTCTGCTCTGAACCCTTAGGCCTCGGTCACATGGGCGATTTTCCGTGCGATCTGTGCATGCGCATGCAATGTGCGATTTTATAAAACCATTGCTTCGCAATGGTATCGGACACATGAGCGCTTTTTATTCGCTCGTCCGATAAATTATAGAACAGAAATCGCAGATTGCACCTATCTGCGATCTGCGATTCCTGTTCTCTTCTCTATATGTGCTCAATGGGGCCGGCGGCAGCAGCGCCGACCCTATTGAGAACATATACTAGACAAATCATTCTCCTCTGCCACAGCTGTAACAGCTGTGGCAGAGAAGAATGATGTTTGCCCATTGAATTCAATGGAGCCGGCAATACAGCCGGCTCCCTTGAAAGCAATGGGCTGAATTCATGAATGGGTGAGTGAGAGCTGCCTCTGATTGGTGAGGGCTGTGACCAATCAGAGGCAGCTCATTCAGTAGGCGGGGATTTTAAATCCCGGCTGCCGAATACTACTCATAGCAGTTCAGGAGAACAGCCGGCCGGCCACGGCTGAACTCAGTCTGCCGGGACAAGGTGAGTATATTTTTTTTTTACTTTTTACACATTTCTGGATGAATTTCAGGGAAGGGCTTATATTTTTAAGCCCTTCCCGAAAATTCATTGTGAGATCGCCCGCAGCCCATTGCTTTCAATGGAGCCGGCTGTATTGCCGGCTCCATTGAATTCAATGCGCTGGACAGCGCTGAACTGCTCCAGCCCGTTTCTAATGAAACACGGCTAGGAGCAGTTTTTTCTGGCGATTTTTTGGCCCCGGTCACGTGATTTGCAGATGCACTTCCGTCATGCGATCCGCAAATCGCGGGGAAAAAAGCCTGTGTGACCGAGGCCTTAACGAGGTCCAAACAACTCTAGTCAATGTTTATGCACTCATCAAGAAACAAATCTCCTTCTTAGATAAATTAATACAAAAGTCAAAAAAAATCCAATCAGGAAAGCTGATTCTATGTGGAGACTTCAATGCTACTCCAGACACTAAAATAGACTCCACAGCACAGACAAGAATGGCCCCAGCGCTCCAACCTTGGCTTCATAGAGAGGGGCTCTATGACTCTTTTAGATGTCTAAATTCTTCCTCAAGAGAATTCACGTACTATTCTCCAAGACACCAAACATACTCAAGGATTGATCTTATACTAATCGATAGATGGACCCTTGCCTCAGCCATAAACTCGACAATAGGTACCATTACTTGGTTGGATCATGCCACAACCTATCTAACGCTTAATATCAATGCTCCCTTTAACCCCTTGAGTGGCGGGTTTCCTACCACCCTGTCAGACCCACCAGGGCAGGTTTTTTCAATAGTCTAATAATTGAATTTCAACTAATTTTGCAGTTGCGTCTCAAGAACCATAACTTTTTAATTTTTCCATTGACATGGCCATATGAGGGCTTGTTTTTTTTGCGGGACAAGTTGTGATTTTTTAAACAGGGGGGAGGAAAAAAAGAAATGGGGAAAAAAGAAAAAAAGGGGCCATGTCATTAAGGGGTTAAATAATGCATTAACTTCCTTCTCTGGGTCATTACGACGCACACGGATACCACATGTGTGATTGTATTTTTGATTTTTTTACCAAGTAAAGGGAGACAAGTGTTATTATATTTTTTAATAATTTTTTTACTTTTTTTTTTTTGTCCCTTTAGGGGACTTCCACAGGGACCCATCAGGACCCCCTGATCACATTCCGGGGGTCCGATGGTGACAGCCCTTTACATGCTGCAGTGACAGCCCTTTACATTCTGCAGTCACATAGACTGCAGCATGTAAAGGGTTAACACAGCAGAGATCGGAGGTTTTCTCTGATCTCTGCTGTAAGAGCTAGTACCTAGCTGTCCTCTGACAGCCAAGCACTAGCTCTCCTTGCCACAGAGACCATCGGCTTGCTTCTGACAACCCAATGGTCTCTATGGCAACCTATAAACAAAGCAGGAGACTTAGAAGCAGGAGATTGCCGGCAGATCGGCAATATCTTCTGCTGGCTTTTCAAAGCCCTTACTTTGTTCTCTGTGGGACTGTGCAGGCAGAGCACAGTGCCACAGCTTGTGGCATTGTGCTCTGCAGCTCCCATAGTGATAGATAGCCCGGAAATCTTCCAGGCTATATCGCTATGGGCAGTGGAGCTCGTCCCGGAAAATTTCCGGGTGTGCCACTCAAGGGGTTAAGCCAACTAGAATATGGCGCAATGATGTGAATTTGCTCAAGTTTCCCACCTACGAAAAGAAAATAAAAAACGCCATAGATGAATACTTCACTACTAATGCTACTCCTGACATCAACAATTTTACATTGTGGTGTGCATACAAAGCTGTAATTCGAGGGGTCCTAATTAAACTAAAAATCCAAGAAAGGAAAAACAAACAAGCAAAAATTGTTCTCCTACTAAACAATATCAGAACACTACAAAAAGCACAACAAGACTCTCCTCAAAATAACCTTCACCAAGAACTAACTACACTAAGGGGAGAACTAAGGAAAGCCCTATTAGACAATTATAACAGAAACATTACCTTTCTTAAAGCTAATTATTACTCATATATTGACAAGCCCTCAAAATTAATGGCCAATTTGGCAAAAAAAAAGGCGAGTTAAGGCCAAAATCCCATACATAAGTCATGCTAAAGACCCCACTCAAAAAATAACCCATCCCCAACAAATAGCGGAACAATTCAGAACTTTCTACGCTAACCTCTATAACCTAAACAAACACATAAAACACCTCCCAACCCACTTCAACTCTCATAAAAGAATTTCTAGACAGTGTGTCCCTCCCTTCCTTGGCCTCACAAAATGAATCCTTAAACAATCCAATATCCATCCCAGAAATTACCAACGCTATTAAGAGTCTAAAAAACCACAAATCCCCTGGCCCTGACGGCGTATCTAACGAATACTATCAAATATTCGCCTCCTCTCTCTCCCCTCACATGACATCCATATTTAATGATTCAATTAGTCAAGGAGAAATGCCAGAAGAGATGTTACAAGCCGCAATAATTACCATACCGAAGCCAGGAAAAAACATCACCTCTCCGGCAAACTTTAGGCCCATCTCGCTCCTAAATACGGACACGAAACTCTATTCAAAAATTCTAGCTAATAGACTTTTAAAGCTACTACCAGGGATCATACATAATGACCAAGTCGGCTTCACGAGGGGCAGGAACGCAACGGATGGTGCACGGAGAGTCCAGAACCTGCTGGCATTAACAAGCTCAAGTCGGACGCCATCTCTCTTCCTTTCCCTGGATGCAGAGAAGGCATTCGATAGAGTCCATTGGGGCTTTGCTTTTGCGGTCCTCCAAAAATTCAGTGTGGGAGATAACTTCCCCGAGCGGTTCAGGCACTTTACGTGAAGCCTTCTGCCAGGGTTCTAGTTGATGGAGCCTTATTTTCAGTGTTCCCAATCAGTAACGGGACCAACCAGGGATGCCCACTTTCCCCCCTATTGTTTGTCATGCTAATAGAGCCTTTAGCGGAAATGATCAGAATGTCCTCAACAATTAAAGGCATCCCAGTTGGCTAAAGGCAATACAAAATTGGCCTCTTTGCCGACGACGTCCTTATTTCAATAACTGATCCCATAAACTCTCTGAGAAGCGTATACCAATGTATACTCCAATTCAGCCAAGCCTCATTAAAGCAAATGAGTGAATCTTCACTTATTTATATGTATGTAAACACAATATATTACAAGATTAGAAAATTAAAGAAAATGATTATGTTTTTGAATAGACCCATACTCCCGATATATCTATCATTACAGGAACTCTATGGATTTTTGGTTCCCATTTGTAATAACTATTGATATAATCCTAAATATTCATGTAAAATTCTGCTATCTGTAAGCATACGCTATATATTAAATTTTAAAACATTATGTATAGGGATGAGCGAGTATACTCGCTAAAGCACTACTCGTTCGAGTAATGTGCTTTAGACGAGTATCTCCCTGCTCGTCCTTAAAGATTTGGGGACCGCCACGGAGCAGGGAGCTGCGGGGGAGAGCGGGGAGGAACGGAGGGGAGATCTCTCTCTCCCTCTCTCCCGCCCGCTCTCCCCTGCTCCCCGCCGCAACTCATCTGTCAGCTGCGGCGGCTCCCGAATCTTCAGGGACGAGCAGGGAGATACTCGACTAAAGCACATTACTCGAGCGAGTAGTGCTTTAGTGAACATACTGGCTCATCCCTAATTATGTATTAACCCCCTACGGACGCAGCCCTTTTTTTCCTGACATTTTAGTTTTTTCCTCCCCTCTTAAAAAATTGTAACTCCTTTATTTATCCATCGACGTAGCTGTATGAGAAAGTCATGATTGGGTTAACGGGGAGGAAAGGGGTTAAGGAACAGGCTACATGCTCGAAGCAGGGGAAGAGAAGGATACAATGGAAGAGTGCATGAAAGACAGGGGAGGAGCCAGTTCCAGCAGTAAGGGAGAAGGAAGAAGAAGAACCTGGAGCTGGACGGAGAAGAGAAAAGTAAGTAACTGACTGAAGTAAAGAAGCTGGCTGGCAATCAGAAGGAGGAAGAGGAGAAGTAAGAAGAGTAGATGCAGAAAAATGCTGTCTTCACAGAGATAGGCCGTCTGCACACGAGCGGAAATTCCGCGGCAGGATTTCCTGCGGAATTTCCGCTGCTGGAAGCCTGCATGGGATTGCGTTAACAAACGCAATACTATGCAGACGGCCGTGATTTGCCCGCGCGAAATATCGCGGCATGGCGAGCCCCACACAGAAATGTCACTCACCTGCTGCCGGCTCCGGTCTGCGCATGCGCCGGCACATCAAACAGCCGGAGCTGGTGGGCGTGGGTGAGTACGCCGCCGGATCCGACCCGCCCGTCTGCAGGCGGCCATAGTCTGACTGTTTTTATGTAGCACTTTATTCAATAAAGACTTGTGGACACTATTTCTGTGAAGACAGCATTTTTCTGCATCTACTTACCTGTGTACCGCACTTGGACGGAGCGGTTGAAGCAGTCTGAAAGAGATCCCAAGCCAATGCATAATTTTTCCAAAGGAGGAGACACCTAGGCAGTGGACGAGCAAAAATATTTCCAATACATATCGAGAAGTAAGAAGAGCCTGAAGAGGAGAAGAAGGAAGAGCCCGAAGATGAAGGACTTATGGAGGAGAAGATGGAAGCATTGCTGGTATGCATCATGGTGGCAGCAGAAGAACAGGGCCTGGCCTGGCTGGAGCAGATCTCCAGAGCGGCCCTTGGAGCAGCAGAGACAGAGCCAGTTGCAGGTCTGAAGAGGGAGTGGAGGCTGCAGAGGGTGCATGCACCCACAAGCGTTAGCCCCGAGCACGTGCCAATGCGCCGACGCGGGAGAGGGAGCACATCCCAGGTCCCTTCAGGCAGGCTCTCCCCTGCATCAGCACCAAGCAGAGATAGCAAAACTGGGTGGAATCCCACACAGTGGCATGGGGCGGCATCCAATAATAGGTCCCATGTAGAGAGGGAGGCGGGGACTAGTGCTGGTCTGGTATCCATGAGAGCTGAGAGAGGGGGGCTGCTCTCTTGTTGCAGGACCGAGCGGAGAGTAGTCCCACCACAGACACAGCCCAGCAGTAAAAGGAGAGAGACAGGCTCCACTGGTTGGTGGAGGCAGGTGGCATGGAGAAGTTAGTGTAGGATGGCGTTCGGCCGATTCAGCACAGAACAGGAGGATCTCAGCACCGGAGCATGCAGGTGGGAGGAAGCAGTCCAGAGAAGAGATGGTGGCGCAAAGCAGAAACGTCATGGACTCCAAGGGAGATCGGCAGGAAGACGGGTCCTATGCAGCCTGGTGAGTTAACATTCATGTCGGTTTTGTCTAACATACTTAGCTGGGTAGTGCCTGCAGGGAGTAGTTTTTCAGGGGATGGGTGGTTTGGTGATGCCTTTGCAGCTGTGTGCGGTGCTAGCAGTGAGGTTAGGGCATTAGTAGGGTGCATGGTGGAGTTTTTGCAGGGACAGGAATTAGGGCTTGGTCCGCAGTCTGTTTTGCGGTGTCACATGCCGTTCAGCACATCATCCAGTAGGGAAAGCCTGGGATTCGCCGGGATGATAGGGTAAAGGGGAGGTCTATGTTTGCTTTAAGGGGCCATTATGGGCTCACTTGAAGAAAGACGTTAGGGAAAAGATCTGGAAGGATGAATATTTGGAAATATTCTCCCTCCTTCCAGTGGAAAAATTAATTTAGATAAAGTGAAGAGGACAGAGTGCAAGGAGGAGAAAGACAAAGGTGGCATATGATTCCTCAGACATTCACCAATTGGCTGCAAGCGTTGGCCATTTTGGCAAGGGTAATTGGGGAAAAAGAAAAAAAAAAGCATGGGAAAATTGCTCCGGCCTTTTTGTTATTTGTACTCAATAGGAGAAGCATATCGAGTATATAGGGGGCAGACTTGGCTGCGCTATGATGAGCAGTTCAGGCAGTGGAAAGCAGTCCGGCCATCAATCAGATGGCATGAAAAAAACATCGGTTTGTGGCTGAGGGTAATGGCCTTAATGCATTCTGGGCAGCCCTTTCAGGTAGGAGCCGCTTCTAATTTGCAAGCTGGAAGTCAAGGAGACCGGGCAAGAGGTAATAGATTTTGTTTTGTTAGCAATTCCATGAAGGCCAATGTAAATTCGGGGCGGGTTGTAGGTTCAAACACGCCTGCTCCCTCTGTAATGCAGGGTCACAGAGAGCAGCTAAGTGCTTCAGGAAAGGAAAGGGGAAAGCTTATAGGGGTTTTGAAAAAAGGGATGACCCCGGTGATGCTAGTTGAGTTGGTGTACTTCCTAAATAGATACCATGACAGGGAGAAGGCCGAGTTATTGTTTAGGGGTTTTAGGGACGGTTTTGCCATTTCGTCCCGTTACATAAATTACCATTTTCTACAAAAAACTTGCTGTCAACACTGAGGTGTCCGGAGATTGTAACCGAAATGTTGGCCAAGGTAGTTAGTTTAGGCCGCAAGGCAGGACTTTTCAAGAACCCTCCTTCACAGGAATTTGTGGTGTCTGGGTGTAGTTTCAAAGAAGGAACCGAACAAGTTTCAGTTAATCCATCATTTATCCTACCCAAAAGGGGGCTTCAGTAAACGATGGTATAGATCCTGAGCTATGTTCGGTGGTGTATACCTCGTTTGACACTGTGTTATAAGGGGTCAGGAAATACGGAAGTGGGGCATTATTGGCGAAATCTGATATTGAATCAGCTTTTTGCCTATTGCTGGGGCTCAAGGCAGCATCCAGTTACTGGGGTAATAACGGAGTTATTGTGCAGGTCGTCCTTTTTAGAGAGGACAATAGGAGATCCATGATAATGGATGACTTGAGCGAGAATGTGATTTGGGAATTGTTCAGGTATATGGCAGTAAGCGCGAGTCTTCGCGCCTATTGCCAAGGGCAATGGTGCATGGGGAGAGTTGCCAGAGGAGTGCATAACGTCAGGTTTAGTATGGAATCTAGTACTATTGGAGCTTTGCCCCAAAGTGCAATAGCCACAGCTATTGGGAACTCATTTTCAAAACAAAAAGGTGAGGTCCCACTGCAACAATATGGGGGTTGTACAGGTAATTAATTCTCTGATGGCCTCAGCTCCCCCTGGGGTAAATGTGCTGCGCTATTTGGTTTTGGAGGCACTTTCCCTAAATATGTGGGTAGTGGCAGTGCACGTTCCATGGGTCAAAAACTTAATTGCGGATGCTCTCTCTCCATATCAGTAGGAGCGGTTCAGGACATTGGCCCCAGAGGCAGAGGAAGAAGGGTAGACTTGCCCGTCTTGGCTTTGGAATGCGGTAAGTGAGCAGTAGGGTACCTAATTGAAGGGCTGCATATGGGGCGGCATGGCAGGAGTAAGAGGAGTGGTTAGCTCATTGTGCTGTGGGGAGTTCAGAAGAAGATATGGTGGGGGCTTTACTGAGTTGGTTGGGGGATGTAGCGGGAAAAACATTTGTCAATAGTGGGGGTGAACTGGTTGCAAGTTGAGGGGAAGCGGAGACATTACCAAGAATGTTTGGTTAGACAAGCATTAATGGGTTTTAGGAAGAGGAAAGAGAGAATGGATACACGTAGGCCAGTTTCGTTTAGCCTGTTGGAAAAATTAGGAGTAGCTGTAGAGAGAATTTGTATAAGTCAGAAGCGGCGCTCCAGTGATTTATGGGAAAGACAGAAGAGGAACTGGTGTATAGGGGGTCTCACCGCAACTGAACTGGTCCTAAGATTTAGGAACCGGTCAGTCTGTTGATCCACGTAAGCCTCGTATACTAGAATTTGGTTATTAGAAGATCAACGGTCCTAAGACATCCCAGAGGGAGAGCAGCAGAAGGTGACTCCAAACAAATACATTTGAGGAGGAAGAGAATATACAATCAGGATAAAAGGAGAAAACACTTCAGCTCTCCGTTAAAACTGTATCGATATGTGTCAGGATCTTATTTGTTTGGGGGTGCCCGATCTCCTGGCACCCCTCACATCCAGAGAAGCAGAAAACCCAGTAGAGGGAAGCGTGTTCTTGTAGGTCAAATGTAATAATTTTAAAACAAATTTACAATGCTGCGACGCGTTTCGGCTTATACCAAGCCTTTTTCAAGATCTCTGCTTGCTTCTCTGCCTGACTGCAAGCAGCTTTCTCTATTTCCAAATTTTTCTTGAGCTGACTTATCTGGGACTCCAATTCACAATTTTTTCTTTGTTAACTGCATTTTCAACTCTGCAACCTGATTCTGCAAACCTGTAGCTTGATTACGTGCATCTGTAGGGGATGTCTTTTTCTGTAACTGGGGCTCCTATGGATGCCCCAACTACAGTGGAAAAGTGTTAAATAAAAAAAAAACAAACATGTGAATGTCCCCCAGAGGTCTTATACGATGTCAGGGGGGACATAGATAGTAAAAAACATAATTACATATATAAGTAATTAAAAAATTGCAGAATAAAACAATATATACATATATATAAGAATATATACAAGAAAGAAAACGACCCAAAGCCGACGCCAACCAAAACCGTCACCGTATGCGCCCTGTACACCAAAGCCATAGATATATATCAAAACATCCGAAACAAATAGAGGAACCCGTTCCTGTACTTTATTTTAGCATAAATATACTTATGAAAGGGTTTAAGAAAGTAAACTTCATAGAAACCTCCCGGAGAACCGATAAGCATCCCAGCTAACCATGCCTAAGAGAAGAACGTCAAAGGCTCCGCTCTCAAAGGTCTCCGACTTCTTCTCCTCCCGCGGCGCGGGGCAGAAGGGACCGACAAGAGAAAATGGCTCCCCTCACTCCACATGCTCCGAAGTGAGCGCTGACAGCTTACAGGCTTCTACAGCTACTCACCACAGCAGAGCTGCTTCTGTCGGCGATCCGAAGGGACATGGGGATGAGATGTCAGGTGTTCCCCTGCAGTGTCGGGTGATTGAAGACTTTGTTGAGTCAGACATACCCCGCAGGGCTGCATCTAAAATGGCACCTGAACGCAGTCACTCCACCTCTGCCCCCTCCACCCCTTCTGCAAGCCCTGAAAAAATAAGACCACGTCTCTCATCTTCCACAAATTCATACCAGCAGCTATCCCATTTGGACCTTATCAAGGACCTTCCTTCATCAAACCTCCCTGCTTCAGAAGATTTTATAAAAAATATGATTTTAGCCCTCCGTGGCTCCATACAAAAGGACATAAAATCTCTTTCAAATGCGCTCAACCTTTCTATGCAAGATCTAGAAATGCGTTCTGACCATATTGAAAACAAAATGGGAGAAGTTACAACCTCCCACAACAAACTAATCGATGCGCATTATACTCTGCAGGACGAAGTGGAACAAATTGACCGATCTGGAAGATAGAACCAGACGTAATAACGTTAAATCTAGGGGTATACCTGAAAGTGTCGCCAAGGCCGACCTGAAAAATGTTCTCGCCAAACTTATAAAACAACTTATTCCAAGCTCTACAGAACAATATTGCATACTGGACAGAGCTCACAGATTAGCAAAACCAAGCATTCTCCCAGATGCGGTCCCACGCGACGTGATCACGAGAATCCATTTTTTTCATATAAAAAAAGCCTTGATGTCGGCCTCACGAGCCTCCAATCCCCTTCCACCTGCATTTTCCACCATCAAGCTTTATACAGACTTCTCCTAAGCAACAATACGAGCCAGGAAAGCTTTCTCTCAAGTCACTTCAGCTTTGAGAAGCACTAAAATACCATATAAGTGGGGCTTTCCAGTTAAACTAATAATTCACAAGAACAATGCAATTCAGATAATTTCTTCTGTAGAAGATGGCGCCAAAATCCTATCTAAGTGGGATATCCCTCTACTAGAAGCTTTACCTTCAACTAAACCTCAAAACTCACTAAAAGCTTCTAATCGTCGTACGCTACCCTCCACTCCTCCTTGAAGGAAACAAATTACTCCTAAGACCTTTCTTGCTAGATCTGTGATATACGCTGGACGTCCAGTACTCTCACTACAGAAAAAAAAAGGCGATTGTCTATGTGCCGAACCCCCCCCCCCCCCCCCAATGCTCCAGGTTTTAACACCTGTCATTCTGCTTTGTTTCTCAAGTTCTTATTTACAGGTCGTAAACCAAGTTTCCAGAATCTATTCTACAGGAAACCTACTTTCGCTACCTCCCTCAAGAAGACCGGTATCTGTTTCTGTTTTTTGTAAGTTCTACTATTTCTGTATTACATGTTATTTCTGCTGCCATGCTAATTCCACCCTCAAAGCAAATACTAAATATGTACAATGTCAGTTAATATTTGCTCACTAAATGTCAAGGGACTTCATTCTCCCTTCAAAAGGGCGATGGCCTGGAGGGACGCCAGGTTAGCAAATATTGACATGCTGTGTCTCCAAGACACACATTTCACACAACATTCTTCCCCCAAATTTAGCAACATCTCTTATCCAAACATCTTTACCGCAAACGCCTCAAAAAAACATGCAGGCATTTTAATAGGCTTCAGGGACAATATAAACGTCTCCTTAAAACACTCAATCATTGATACAAAAGGCAGATACCTTATTCTGCTCTGCACCCTTAACGAGGTCCCAACAACTCTAGCCAATGTTTATGCACTCATCAAGAAACAAATCTCCTTCTTAGATAAATTAATACAAAAGTAAAAAAAAATCCAATCAGGAAAGCTGATTCTATGTGGAGACTTCAATGCTACTCCAGACACTAAAATAGAGTCCACAGCACCACAGCACAAACAAGAATGGCCCCAGCGCTCCAACCTGGGCTTCATAGAGAGGGGCTCTATGACTCTTTTAGATGTCTAAATTCTTCCTCAAGAGAATTCATGTACTATTCTCCAAGACACCAAACATACTCAAGGATTGATCTTATACTAATCGATAGATGGACCCTTGCCTCAGCCATAAACTCGACAATAGGTACCATTACGTGGTGGGATCATGCCTCAACCTATATAAAGCTTAATATCAATGCTCCCTTTAACCTAACTAGAATATGTCGCAATGATGTAAATTTGCTCAAGTCTCCCACCTACCAAAGGAAAATAAAAAACGTCGTAGATGAGTACTTCACTACTAATGCTACTCCTGACATTAACAATTTTACACTGTGGTGTGCATACAAAGCTGTAATTAGAGGGGTCCTAATTAAACTAAAAATCCAAGAAAGGAAAAACAAACAAGCAAAAAATGATCTCCTACTAAACAATATCAGAACACTAGAAAAAGCGCAACAAGACTCCCCTCAAAATAACCTTCACCAAGAACTAACTACACTAAGGGGAGAACTAAGGAAAACCCTATTAGACAATTATAACAGAAACATTACCTTTCTTAAAGCTAATTATTACTCATATATTGACAAGCCCTCAAAATTAATGGCCAATTTGGCAAAAAAAAAAGACGAGTCAAGGCCAAAATCCCATACATAAGTCATGCTAAAGACCCCACTCAAAAAATAACCCATCCCCAACAAATAGCGGAACAATTCAGAACTTTCTACGCTAATCTCTATAACCTAAACAAAGACAGACATAAACACCTCCCAACCCACTTCAACTCTCATAAAAGAATTTCTAGACAATGTGTCCCTCCCTTCCTTGGCCTCACAAAATAAATCCTTAAACAATCCAATATCCATCCCAGAAATTACCAACGCTATTAAGAGTCTAAAAAACCACAAATCCCCTGGCCCTGACGGCCTATCTAACGAATAGTATCAAATATTCGCCTCCTTCCTCTCCCCTCACATGATATCCATATTTAATGATTCAATTAGTCAAGGAGAAATGCCAGAAGAGATGTTAGAAGCCAAAATAATTACCATACCGAAGCCAGGAAAAACCACCACCTCTTCGGCAAACTTTAGGCCCATCTCGCTCCTAAATACGGACACGAAACTCTATTCAAAAATTCTAGCTAATAGACTTTTAAAGCTACTACCAGGGATCATACATAATGACCAAATCGGCTTCACGAGGGGCAGAAACGCAACAGACGGTGCACGGAGAGTCCAGAACCTGCTGGAATTAACAAGCTCGAGTCGGACGCCTTCTCTCTTCCTTTCCCTGGATGCAGAGAAGGTGTTCGACAGAGTCCATTGTGGCTTTGCTTTCGCGGTCCTCCAGAAATTTGGTGTGGGAGATAACTTCCTCCGAGCGGTTCGGGCCCTTTACGTGAAGCCTTCTGCCAGGGTTCTAGTTGATGGAGCCTTATCTTCAGTGTTCCCAATCACTACCGGGACCCGCCAGGGATGCCCCCTTTCCCCCCTATTGTTTGTCATGCTAATAGAGCCTTTAGCCCCCACCTTGCCCTTCTCCTTCTAGATTGCGAATCTATTCCCCCAGGAAAAAGATCGTGGATTTGCCATGTTCTACTGGCGGCAAAGAATGTTATAGCAAGGAAATGGAGAGAAACCTCTCCCCCCGCTTTGAAAGAACTGTTGGACTTAATGCCAAACCACTACTGTTACGAGAGACTATATGCAACAAACAACACTTCTCTCTCTAAGTTCACAAGCATGTGGAATGACTGACAGAATTTTGAGTTAAACTGTTGTTTTAATTTTACTGAAGTGATAACAAATATTTCTCCAAATATCTACCTTGCCGCGTTAATCAAGGACTTAATAATGCTCATATGGAAACATGTCAAACTTTGCTCATTAACCTACATGTATTCTATCTGTGAGTCACTGTTTATAAAATAGGCATTTATCTCTATTGATCTTCACCCAATCGTCGAATACTGTATTACATACTTGATGTGTACCTTGTTTTCATGTACGCTTTGAAAATGTTCAATAAAAAATATTAAAAAAAAAAAAAAAAAAAAAGAGCATCCAAAGCTCTGCCAAAGAAACTAGAGGACTTTTTCTCCTCCAAAGAAATCCCATCCAAGATGGCGCCAGTTTCCATGCGGAAGTCGGGAGCAGAGAGAAGGGAGAACACTAAGGCATTGTCCCGCAGCTATTAGGTTCTATTGAGCCTAAAAGCTGAATGTTCATGCTGTGGAATTCCACCGCGGAAAAACGCAGCGTGACAGAAAACGCAGCATACTCTATTTCCCGTGTGAATACGGGCGGATGGCTTCCATTGTAGTCAATGGAAGCCGGTCATCACGCTATACTTCTGCTGCAGCACAGTAGAGTAATCACATGAATTTGCATCCCCACCCACCCCTGGCCGCGTCATCCATCACTGCCAGCGCATCATGCATTATACTGCGCCGGCCCAGCAGACAAAATTCACGCAGCAGATCTGAGAGATGAGTATTGGGGTTTTGGGGGGCGCTATTGCGGACTCCACTATGATATTCCGCTGGAAGATGGCCATGGGCATGAGGCCTAATAGCAGCACCCCATGGTCCCGTCACTTCCTCCAGGACTGTCCAGAGTTCGGGTGAGTCCTCTAAAGCATGGGGGACTTCTCTCCCACCTCTGCCACAAGTGGGAGAGGAGAGGACAAACAGGAAGAGAGGCGGCAGTGGGATCCCTGGTGGCAAATAGCCAGCAGTACATTGTTTTTGCTTTGCTCAGTGGCTCCCGCAGAGACAACCGTCAAAGATCACAGTAGACAAAACATCAAATTTCGAGGAATCCCTGAGTCTGTCTCTTCTGAGAATTTAAAAGACTTCATTTTTAAGGTTCTCCCTGACAACCCCTAGGAGACCTTGTTGTTGATAGAATTCATAGACTCCCAAAACCCAGATTTCTGCCGGAAACAACGCCCCTCAACCCTATTGCCCATATCCATTTCTACCATCTCAAGGAGGCTTTAATTTCAACAACACGAAGGATAACCCAACTCTCGGCCCCTTTTTCGAATATTAAGTTGTTCCCGGATCTATCTCCGTCAACTATGCAAGCCAGAAGATCCCTTTTACGCGTAACTATGGCCCTTAGACAAGCTGGCATCGCATTAAATTATTACTAAATAAAGATGAAAAAACACATATTAGCCATAATCTGGAATCCAAAGAGGAGAGCCTCAAAACTTGGCACATTTCTTTGGCTCCGGATCTACGGGCTTTCCAAACTTCCAAGACTTCAAGGAACAACTCCGGTTGGGGCAGAAAAAATGAGCCCGTTGATTTTGTTCACTCTTTTCCTTTCCTTTTACCAGATCCTTTATTGAAAGTATAGGAGGCTGCTGGACTTTAAGAGACTTTCCACCCCCCGATTGAGGACAGCTCGTATAGTCTCGTATGTCCTCACAATGTCCTTTTTTTGTTTCTTGCCTTATTGTTCAGTATTGTTTAATGCTATAAATGCGATTAACAAGCCTGCCCCACATTTTACCTCAACATATCTAAAAAGTATGTCAATACATGTTTTCTCCTTTAACGCGAGGGGCCTTAATTCTCCCTTTAGGAGAAGAGCCGTCTGGAGAGAGGCATTACAATCTGGAGCAGACAGTGTGTTTACAGGAGTCGCATTTAAAAGCCTCTGCACCCCCTCCATGAAACATGCACATTTTTGAATATTCAGAGCCAATGCAAATTTCAGACCCTAAAGGCCGCTATATTATTATAGTTTGTACTATCAACTCAGTTCCAGTGACATTAGCGAATATTTATTCTCCAAGTACCAAGCAAACTCATTTCTTGAACAAAGTAATGAGCGAGGTGCGGAGGCTTAGTAGGGGTGATATGATTATTGGCAGAGACTTCAACATTACCCTGGACACAGAGCTAGATAATGTAGACACTAGTAATAGACGTATGCCTTCGCTTGGACCGTGGTTGCAAAGGGAAGCACTATATGACACGTTTTGTTGCAAAAACACCTCTTCCCGTGAGTTTTCCTTTTACTTGGCCCGACACAGAGCCTTTTCCAGGATAGACTTATGCCTTGTAAATAGATCACTATTACCCGCTATGTCAGCTTCTAAGTTAGGAACAGCCATGTGGTCTGACCATGCTCACAGTGTTACCACCCTCTCTCTGGGACGTCAGTATTCACATCCTAAACCTTGGAGAATAAATACATTCCTGATGACAATACCCAAATATAGAGAAATTATATTAGACAAGATTAAGAACTATTTTAAGTGCAATGCTAAGTGGGTCTGGTTGGCACATAAAGCTTATACGAGAGGTATATTTATTAAATTGGGGGCAAGATTTAAAAAAGAGAAGTAGATGATCTTATTAATCCATTAAAAACAAGGCAAAGTAAATTTATGGGCTTAAAGCATGTGTGACATCTCTGCACGTTTACTCCAAAACATCACTGACTGTCTGTCTGCTGTCTCTAACACCATGTCCTCTCTCTACCTAAAACTAAACCTCTCTAAAACTGACCTGCTGGTATTTCCACCCTCCACTAACCGCCCTCATCCTGACATCTCCATCTCAGTGTTTGGCACCACCATAACTCCTAGACAACATGCCCGCTGCCTTGGAGTCATATTTGATTCTGATCTCTCTTTTACCCCCTACATCCAATCTCTGGCCCGAACATGTCAGCTGCACCTCAAGAACATCGCAAGAATCCGCTCTTTTCTCACTGTGGACACGCTAAAAATGCTTACTGTTGCCCTCATCCACTCCCGGCTCGATTATTGCAACTCGTTGCTGATCGGCCTCCCCTGCACCAGACTCTACCCTCTCCAATCCATCCTGAATGCGGCAGGCAGGCTCATCTTCCTGTCCAGCCGCTACTCGGACGCCTCTGCCCTGTGCCAGTCACTGCACTGGCTGCCCGTTAAATACAGAATTCAATTTAAACTCGCCACCTTCATCCACAAAGCCCTCCACAGTGCAGCGCCCCCCTATATCGCCTCCCTCATCTCAATCCCTCAACCCGCCCGGGCTCTCCGCTCTGCTAACGAAACCAGATTGAGCTCCCCTTTAATTCGAACTTCTCATTCCCGCCTCCAAGACTTCTCCAGAGCAGCACCGGTCCTCTGGAATGCACTACCAAAGGCTACCCGAGCAATCCAGGACTCGCAGAACTTCAGGCGTGCTCTACAAACGCACCTCTTCAGGGAGGCATACCGAATTCCCTAAACAAACCCCTCTGTACTCCGCCTGATAACATGCTCCCTGACCTACTGACTGCAATCCCTGCTAGCCATCATAAACCGCTCCTGCAGTCATACTGTTTCTGCCGTCACACGGCTAAATGTCTGACCATTGTCTATGTGTATATCACCCCTCACTCTCCACCTCGCCATACAGTGCACATCTCCAGCCCCTTTACCTTCTGTATCAACCCATTACTTGTAGTATGTAAGCTCGTTGGAGCAGGACCCGCACCCCTATTGTTTCCATCAATTGATTACTATGTAACTGTGGTTCTGTAATGTTTGTACTTTTGTCTTTCTGTATCCCCTGTCTATGTAAGCGCTGCGGAATATGTTGGCGCTATACAAATAAAGTTTATTATTATTATTAAAGCTCTGCCGATAGTAAAATTACGGCGGCGCTTTAAGCCTCCTGCATCTGCAATAATTCAGAGCAGGAACGGGTTATCAACTGTTAGGGACAGCTGATAACCTGGAGTAGAAGGTTATCCCCCTTTTAACCCTTTCTGCCTTCTGCTTCCCAGAGTATACAGTGTACTGAAAGTGAAAGTAAAGTGTAACTTTCACATCGGGAGCCCGGGGGGGGGGGGGGGGGGTCATGTGACCACAGAGGTTCTCTGCTACAGCAGAGGTGGAGGCTCATACTAGACCCTATGAATGCCTCAGCTACAGTGGGAAAGTGTCAAATAAAAAATGAATGTTCCCCAGAGGTCTTATATGACTTTATGGGGGACATAGATAGTAAAAAAACATAATTACATACACAAGTAAAACAAAATTATAGAATAAAACAACAATATATACATAAGAAAGAAAATAACACAAAGCCGACGCCAACAAAAAAACATCGCTGTATGTGCCCTGTAAACCAAAACCATACATACTATATATCAAAACGTCCAAAATAAATAGAAGAACCCATAAATTAAAAAAAATAACTATAAATAATTTTTTTTTAAATTTTTTTTTTAGCATTTTACCCCCAATAAAACTAAAAAAAAAACAAAAAAGAGGGAAAAAGACAGTGAAAAATATATTTAAAAAATTGCCTTATATGTCATGGGAAACAAAAACGCAGTAAAAATAATTTTGATAGCTAAAGGAAACAATCCGCATCCAACATCAGAAAGCTTAGAAGACTTTTTCGCCACATCCCTTTACAGACTATATCTGAAGAAAATAATAAGATATTGGGGGCCCCTTTCTCTTCAATAGAGTTAGATTCGGTAATAAAATCCTTGAAGCCCCTAAAGGCCCCTGGTCCCGAGGGGTTTGCAAAGGAATTTTTAAACATTTTATAGAATATTTGTCTCCATGTTTACTAGAAACTTTAAAGGGGTTGTCCCGCGGCAGCAAGTGGGTCTATACACTTCTGTATGGCCATATTAATGCACTTTGTAATGTACATTGTGCATTAATTATGAGCCATACAGAAGTTATAAAAAGTTTTTTACTTACCTGCTCCGTTGCTGGCGTCCTCGTTCCCATGGAGCCGACTAATTTTCGCCCTCCGATGGCCAAATTAGCCGCGCTTGCGCAGTCCGGGTCTTCTGCTCTCTTCAATGGAGCCGCTCGTGCAGAATGCCGGCTCCGTGTAGCTCCGCCCCGTCACGTGCCGATTCCAGCCAATCAGGAGGCTGGAATCGGCAATGGACCGCACAGAAGAGCTGCGGTCCACGGAGGGAGCAGACCCCGGGGGCCATCTTCAGCAGGTAAGTATGAAGACGCCGGACCGCCGGGATTCAGGTAAGCACTCTCCGTTTGTTTTTTTTAACCCCTGCATCGGGGTTGTCTCGCGCCGAACGGGGGGGGGGGGTTAAAAAAAAAAAAAAACGTTTCGGCGCGGGACAACCCCTTTAAATTTAGCTGCAGATTAGAGATGAGCGAGCACCAAAATGCTCGGGTGCTCGTTATTCGGGACGAACTTTTCGCGATGCTCGAGGGTTCGTTTCGAGTAACGAACCCCATTGAAGTCAATGGGCGACCCGAGCATTTTTGTATTTCGCCGATGCTCGCTAAGGTTTCCTTGTGTGAAAATCTGGGCAATTCAAGAAAGTGATGGGAACGACACAGCAACGGATAGGGCAGGCGAGGGGCTACATGTTGGGCTGCATCTCAAGTTCACAGGTCCCACTAATAAGCCACAATAGCGGCAAGAGTGGGGCCCCCCCCTCCCAAAAACTTTTACTTCTGAAAAGCCCTCATTAGCATGGCATACCTTAGCTAAGCACCACACTACCTCCAACAAAGCACAATCACTGCCTGCATGACACTCCACTGACACTTCTCCTGGGTTACATGCTGCCCGACCGCCCCCCCCCCCCCCCCCCCACAGCGCACACCAAAGTGTCCCTGCGCAGCCTTCAGCTGCCCTAATGCCTCACCACCCTCATGTCTATTTAGAAGTGCGTCTGCCATGACGAGGAACCGCAGGCACACACTGCAGAGGTTGGCACGGCTAGGCAGCGACCCTCTTTAAAAGGGACGGGGCGATAGCCCACAATGCTGTACAGAAGCAATGAGAAATAGAATCCTGTGCCACCGCCATCAGGAGCTGCACACGTGGGCATAGCAATGGAGAACCTATGTGTCACACACTATTTATTCTGTCAAGGTGTCTCTGCATGCCCCAGTCAGACCGGGCTTTTTAATTCATAGACACAGGCAGGTACAACTCCCTATTGTGAAGTCCCTGTCGACCGACAGCATGGGTGGCTTCCTGGAACCCACCGGCGGTACATAAAAATATCCCATTGCAGTGCCCAACACAGCTGAGGTAGTAATGTCGTGCTTAATGCAGGTGGGCTTCGGCCCACACTGCATGCCCCAGTCAGACTGGGGTTCTTTAAAAGTGGAAACAGATGCATTTATAATTCCCTGTGGACCTACAGCATGGGTGGCTCCCTGGAACCCACCGGCGGTACATAGAAATATCCCATTGCAGTGCCCAACACAGCTGAGGTAGTAATGTCGTGCTTAATACAGGTGGGCTTCGGCCCACACTGCATGCCCCAGTCAGACTGGGGTTCTTTACAAGTGGAAACAGATGTAGTAAAAACTCTGTGTGCACCTACAGCATGGGTGGGTGCCAGGAAGCCACCGGCAGTACATAGAAATATCCCATTGCATTGCCCAACACAGCTGAGGTAGTAATGTCGTGCTTAATACAGGTGGGCTTCGGCCTACACTGCATGCCCCAGTAAGACTGGGGTTCTTTACAAGTGGACAGATGTAGTAAAAACTCCGTGTGCAACTACAGCATGGGTGGCTCCCTGGAACCCACCGGCGGTACATAGAAATATCCCATTGCATTGCCCAACACAGCTGAGGTAGTAATGTCGTGCTTAATGCAGGTGGGCTAAAAATTCATTTGATTACACTGTAGGCGAGGGCCCACAAAAATTGCTGTATCAACAGTACTAATGTACCTGAAAAAAATTGGCCATGGCCAACCAAGAGGGCAGGTGAAACCCATTAATCGCTTTGGTTAATGTGGCTTAAGTGGTAACTAGGCCTGGAGGCAGCCCAGTTTAACTAAAAATTGGTTCAAGTTAAAGTTTCAACGCTTTTAAATGCATTGAAACATATAAAAATTGTTTAGAAAAATTATGAGTGAGCCTTGTGGCCCTAAGAAAAATTGCCCGTTCAGCGTGATTACGTGAGGTTTCAGGAGAAGGAGCAGGAGGAGGAGGAGGAGGAATATTAGACACAGATTGATGAAGCAGAAATGTTCCCGTTTTGGATGGTGAGAGAGAACGTAGCTTCCATCTGCGGGTGCAGCCTACGTATTGCTTACGTATCGCTGCTGTCCGCTGGTGGAGAAGAGAAGTCTGGGGAAATCCAGGCTTTGTTCATCTTGATGAGTGTTAGCCTCTCGGCCCTGTTGGTTGACAGGCGGGTACGCTTATCTGTGATGATTCCCCCAGCCGCACTAAACACCCTCTCCGACAAGACGCTAGCCGCAGGACAAGCAAGCACCTCCAGGGCATACAGCGCTAGTTCAGGCCACGTGTCCAGCTTCGACACCCAGTAGTTGTAGGGGGCAGAGGCGTCACCGAGGATGGTCGTGCGATCGGCTACGTACTCCCTCACCATCCTTTTACAGTGCTCCCGCCGACTCAGCCTTGACTGGGGAGCGGTGACACAGTCTTGGTGGGGAGCCATAAAGCTGGCCAGGCCCTTAAAGACTGTTGCACTGTCTGGGCTGTACATGCTGCTCGATCTCCGCACCTCCCCTGCTACATGGCCCTCAGAACTGCGCCTTCTGTCACTAGCGCTGTCGGATGGGAATTTTACCATCAGCTTGTCCGCCAGCGTCCTGTGGTATAGCAACACTCTCGAACCCCTTTCCTCTTCGGGAATGAGACTGGGAAGGTTCTCCTTATAGCGTGGGTCGAGCATTGTGTACACCCAGTAATCCTTAGTGGCCAGAATGCGTTGAATGCGAGGGTCACGAGAAAGGCATCCTAACATGAAGTCAGCCATGTGTGCCAGGGTACCTGTACACAACACATGGCTGTCCGCACTAGGAAGACCACTTTCTGGATCCTCCTCCTCCTCAGGCCATACACGCTGAAATGATGACAGGCAACCAGCATGGGTACCGTCAGCAGTGGGCCAAGCTGTCTCTTCCCCCTCCTCCTCATCCTCCTCATGCTCCTCCTCCTCCTGAACGCGCTGAGATATAGACAGGAGGGTGCTCTGACTATCCAGCGACATACTGTCTTCCCCCGGCTCTGTTTCCGAGCGCAAAGTGGCTGCCTTTATGGTTTGCAGGGAACTTCTCAAGATGCATAGCAGAGGAATGGTGATGCTAATGATTGCAGTATCGCCGCTCACCACCTGGGTAGACTGCTCAAAGTTTCGAAGGACCTGGCAGATGTCTGCCAACCAGGCCCACTCTTCTGAAAAGAATTGAGGAGGCTGACTCCCACTGCGCAGCCCATGTTGGAGTTGGTATTCCACTATAGCTCTACGCTGCTCATAGAGCCTAGCCAACATGTGGAGCGTAGAGTTCCACCGTGTGGGCACGTCGCACAGCAGTCGGTGCACTGGCAGATTAAAGCGATGTTGCAGGGTGCGCAGGGTGGCAGCGTCCGTGTGGAACTTGCGGAAATGTGCGCAGAGCCGGCGCACCTTTACGAGCAGGTCTGACAAGCGTGGGTAGCTTTTCAGAAAGCGCTGAACCACCAAATTAAAGACGTGGGCCAGGCATGACACGTGCGTGAGGCTGCCGAGCTGCAGAGCCGCCACCAGGTTACGCCCGTTGTCGCACACGACCATGCCCGGTTGGAGGTTCAGCGGCGCAAGCCAACGGTCGGTCTGCTCTGTCAGACCCTGCAGCAGTTCGTGGGCCGTGTGCCTCCTATCTCCTAAGCTGAGTAGTTTCAGCATGGCCTGCTGACGCTTGCCCACCGCTGTGCTGCCACGCCGCGCGACACCGACTGCTGGCGACGTCCTGCTGCTGCTGGCACATCTAGATTGCGAGACAGAGGTTGAGGAGGAGGAGGAGGAGGAGGGTGCTTTAGTGGAAGAAGCATACACCGCCGCAGATACCACCACCGAGCTGGGGCCCGCAATTCTGGGGGTGGGTAGGACATGAGCGGTCCCAGGCTCTGACTCTGTCCCAGCCTCCACTAAATTCACCCAATGTGCTGTCAGGGAGATGTAGTGGCCCTGCCCGCCTGTGCTTGTCCACGTGTCCGTAGTTAAGTGGACCTTGCCACTAACCGCATTGGTGAGGGCGCGTACAATGTTGCGGGAGACGTGGTCGTGCAGGGCTGGGACGGCACATCGGGAAAAGTAGTGGCGACTGGGAACTGAGTAGCGCGGGGCCGCCGCCGCCATCATAGCTTTGAAGAACTCCGTTTCCACAACCCTATACGGCAGCATCTCAAGGCTGATAAATTTGGCTATGTGGACGGTTAACGATTGAGCGTGCGGGTGCGTGGTGGCGTACTTGCGCTTGCGCTCCAACACTTGCGCTAGCGACGGCTGGACTGTGCAGTGCGAGACTTGGTGGATGGGGCCGAGGACAGCGGAGGTGAGGGTGTGGGTGCAGGCCATGAGACGGTTGTGCCTGTGTCCTGAGAGGGAGGTTGTATCTCAGTGGCAGGTTGGGGCACAGGGGGAGAGGCAGCGGTGCAAACCGGAGGCGGTGAACGGCCTTCGTCCCACCTTGTGGGGTGCTTGGCCATCATATGTCTGCGCATGCTGGTGGTGGTGAGGCTGTTGGTGGTGGCTCCCCGGCTGATCTTGGCGCGAGAAAGGTTGCACACCACTGTTCGTCGGTCGTCAGGCGTCTCTGTGAAAAACTGCCAGACCTTAGAGCACTTCGGCCTCTGCAGGGTGGCATGGCGCGAGGGTGTGCTTTGGGAAACACTTGGTGGATTATTCGGTCTGGCCCTGCCTCTACCCCTGGTCACCGCACTGCCTCTTGCAACCTGCCCTGCTGATGCCCTTGCCTCCCCCTCTGAAGACCTGTCCTGAGTAGGCATTGCACACCAGGTGGGGTCAGTCACCTCATCGTCCTGCTGCTCTTCCTCCGAATCCTATGTGCGCTGCTCCCTTGGACTTACTGCCCTTACTACTACCTCACTGCAAGACAACTGTGTCTCATCGTCATCGTCCTCCTCACCCACAGAAACTTCTTGAGACAGTTGGCATAAGTCCCCAGCCTCTTCCCCCGGACCCCGGGAACTTTCGAATGGTTGGGCATCAGTGACGATAAACTCCTCTGGTGGGAGAGGAACCGCTGCTGCCCAATCTAAGCAGGGGCCCGAGAACAGTTCCTGGGAGTGTTCCCGCTCCTGAGCAGGTGTCATTGTAGTGGAGTGAGGAGGCTGGGAGGAAGGAGGAGCAGCAGACAGAGGATTCGGATTTGCAGCACTGGACGGCGCAGAACTGTGGGTGGATGATAGCTTGCTCGAAGCACTTTCTGCCATCCACGACAGGACCTGCTCACACTGCTCATTTTCTAATAAAGGTCTCCCGCGTGGACCCATTAATTGGGCGAAGAATGTGGGGATGCCAGAAACGTGCCTCTCTCCTAATCGCGCAGCAGTCGGCTGCGACACACCTGGATCAGGAGCTCGGCCTGTGCCCACACCCTCACTTGGCCCTCCGCGTCCTCGGCCACATCCACGTCCACGTCCTCTAGGCTTACCCCTACCCCTCAGCATGCTGTATTACCAGTGATTTGCTTTCCCAGGCAGGAAATAAATTGGCGCAAGCCTGCAGGCCAAATATAATGTTTTTGCTTTTTTGCAAACGGAAGACCCCACTGCGTGTATTCAATGAAAAACAAGAAGTTTAATATCTGTGGTGTGGCCCTCAAAAAGTGTCACACAAGTATAGTGTAGCAGAGTTATTAACTCTAGCAGAGCAGGTATTTGCCAGTCAGGATACACAATGGCGCTAGGCTGCAGTAAAGCGTAGCTGGTTGCGTCTGATTTTTGTACGTTGTACACGCAGCACACAGGTACACGGAGACCTTAGGACTGACACAGGCTGGCCAAATATAATTTTTTTCCTTTTTAGCTTAGGGAAGACCCCACTGCGTATATTCAATGAACAAGAAGTTTAATATCTGTGGTGTGGCCCTCAAAAAGTGTCACACAAGTATAGTGTAGCAGAGTTATTAACTCTAGCAGAGCAGGTATTTGCCAGTCAGGATACACAATGGCGCTAGGCTGCAGTAAAGCGTAGCTGGTTGCGTCTGATTTTTGTACGTTGTCCACGCAGCAAACACGTACACGCAGACCTTAGGACTGACACAGGCTGGCCAAATATAATTTTTTTCCTTTTTAGCAAAGGGAAGACCCCACTGCGTGTATTCAATGAATAATGTATGTCTTCTGGCCCTGCCTACACAATTCTATCCCTGTAGTATTAATGCCGGGTGCAATGCTCTGCACAGCCGGTTTTGAGAAAAAAAAAATATATGCAACACTGCTAACAGCAGCCTGGACAGTACTGCACACGGATAGAAGTGGCCCTAGAAAGGACCGTTGGGGTTCTTGAAGCCTACACTAACTCCTAACACTCTCCCTGCCTAACCCCCACTTCTGTCCCTATTGCTGAGCGCAATGCTCTGCAGATCCAATTTTGGACAAAAAAAATACTGTGCTAACACAGTACTGCACACTAGTAGATGTGGCCCTGAGAAGGGCCGTTGGGGTTCTTGAAGCCTACACTGACTCCTAACGCTCTCCCTACAGCAGCACCAGCAGCAGCACTTTCCCTCAGCTAAGTCACAAGGCATGTGTGGCGAGCCGCGGGAGGGGCCGATTTTTATACTCGGGTGACATCTGATCGCCCCAGCCACTCACAGCAGGGGGGTGGTATAGGGCTTGAACGTCACAGGGGGAAGTTGTAATGCCTTCCCTGTCTTTCAATTGGCCAGAAAAGCGCGCTAACGTCTCAGAGAGGAAACTGAAAGTAACCGGAACACCGCGTGGTGCTCGTTACGAGTAACGAGCATCCCGAACACCCTAATATTCTCACGAATATCAAGCTCGGACGAGTACGTTCGCTCATCTCTACTGCAGATGACGGGTTCCTTCCAGAAGAAGGTCTGCAGCAATTTCCATCCAATTTCTTTGTTACATTCAGATGCTAAAATTTATGCTAAATTGATAGCTAATCGCCTACTGACTATTCTCCCTAAGGTTATTCACTCTGACCAAGTAGGGTTTACAAAGGACAGACAAGCACCAAACAGCATACGCAAAGTTATAAACTTGATCCATATGCCAGAACAATCTCGTACCCCTACTGTGCTCCTAATGTTGGACATTAAAAATGCCTTCAATAGGGTCTATTGGGACTTTGCTTTCTTAGCCCTTAAAAAGTTTGGCATGGGAAATACCGTGATTAATACAATTAAAGCACTTTATTCTTCCCCTGCGGCTAGAGTCCTGGTTGTCGTAACACTTTTGAGACCTTTTAATATTTCCAACGGGGTAAGACAGTGTTGCCTGCTGTCCCCTTTGCTTTTTACTATGGCTATTAAACCTCTGGCTTAATTGATCTGTACCAACATATGTGTGCAGGGTGTTATCACAGGTTCCCTTAACCATAAATTAGGTTTATTTGAGGATTATATCATCCTGAGTTTTACAAAAACTCTCCAGTCTGACAGAGGTCTGGAAGGCTATACAAATGTATAGTAAAGTGTCCTATTACAGCTTGAATCCAGCCACCGTGAAGCTTTAAGGAAAGAGTTTCCCTTTGAGTGGATAGCAGGAGGATAACATTCCCTACTTGGGGATTATGTTGTCCCATCCCTTAAATTTGATAGTAAAAAGAAATATTAACTAGAGATGAGCGAGCACACTCGTCCGAGCTTGATGTTCGTTCGAGCATTAGGGTGTTCGAGATGCTCGTTACTCGAGACGAGCACCATGCGGCACTCGACTCCATTACATTTCCTTCCCTGAGAAATGTGCACCCTTTTCTGGCCAATAGAAACACAGGGAAGGCATTACAACTTCCTCCTGTGACGTATCAGCCCTATCCCACCCCCCTGCAGTGAGTGGGTGGCGAGATCAAGTGACCCCCGAGTATTTAAATCTGCCCCACCCGCGGCTCGCCTCAGACACACGCTAAGAGAGATGAGGGACAGTGCTGCTGATGCTGCTGCTGCTATAGGGACAGTGTTAGCATCTTCAAGAACCACAACGGTCCTTCTTAGGGCCACAGCTCACCTAGTGCATTACTGTTGTGGCTGCTGTGAGCAGTTTGCACAATTTTTTTTTTTATGTACAGTATATCGGGCGTGCAGGCTGTAGCGTTCTCAGGCTGCAGTCTGTACTTGAGTATAGGGGCAGTATTGGTCAGGCAGGGACAGTGGTAGTGTAGAATCCTGTCTACAAGTACCCCAACGGTTCTTCTTAGGGCAACCTGTGACCATGTGCATTTAACTCCGTGGTTGCTAGGAGTTGTAGTACCTCTGTATTGCACAGCAGAGCCTGCGTGCAGCCTTCATTTAAACATTTTTCTGTCCGCACTTTGTGTCGCCTTAGTTCACTCTGCCTCTAAGTGTACGCCAAGAAAAGACACATTTTCTACAATGCTTTGTGTTATACGTGCGCTGTCTCAGAAGTTCACGGTCTGCCCGACGCCCATAGATTGAAAGTGCAATACACACTGCCTAGCCTCAGCCAGCATTGCTGAGTAAAATAAGGAGATTTTTTTTAAAAATTCCTTTTTACGGCTACCGGTGACCCAGTGCATTTGCCTGCGTGGCCTGTGGGACTTCACGCCCATCCAAAATGCATAGTTCACAGCTAGGCCTAAGTGCAGCCTTCTTTATAATTTATCTCTGGCTTCATTTTGCGTTATATTACCACTGGCAGCCACCAACTGCGCGGCAATAATTTACCATTTAACATTTTTACACCGCTCTGTCTCTGCTCGATTCTTAATCCAGCATGCTGAGGGGTAGGGGTAGGGGCAGAGGACATGGACGCAGTCGAGGACGCGGAGTCCCAAGTCAGGGTGTGGGCACAGGCCGAGCTCCTGGTCCAGGTGTATCGCAGCCGACTGCTGCGGGATTAGGAGAGAGGCAAGTTTCTGGGGTCCCCAGATTCATCTCACAATTAATGGGTCCACGCGGTAGACCTTTATTAGAAACTGAGCAGTGTGAGCAGGTCCTGTCGTGGATGGCAGAAAATGCATCCAGCAATCTATCGACTACCCAGTCTTCTACGCCGTCCACTGATGCAACTCTGAATCGTCTCGCTGCTGCTCTTCCTTCCTCCCAGCCTCCTCACTCCATGAAAATGACACATTCTGAGGAGCAGGCAAACTCCCAGGAACTGTTCTCGGGCCCCTGCCCAGATTGGGCAGCAATGGTTCCTCTCCCACCGGAGGAGTTTGTCGTGACCGATGCCCAACCTTTGGAAAGTTCCCGGGGTCCGGGGGATGAGGCTGGGGACTTCCGACAACTGTCTCAAGAGCTTTCAGTGGGTGAGGAGGACGATGACGATGAGACACAGTTGTCTATCAGTGAGGTAGTAGAAAGGGCAGTAAGTCCGAGGGAGGAGCGCACAGAGGATTCGGAGGAAAAGCCGCTGGATGATGAGGTGACAGACCCCACCTGGTGTGATAAGCCAAGTGAGGACAGGTCTTCAGAGGGGGAGGCAATTGCAGCCACAGGACAAGTTGGAAGAGGCAGTGGGGTGGCCATTGGTAGAGGCAGGGCAAGAGCGAATAATCCACCAGCTGTTTCCCAAAGCACCCCCTCGCGCCAAGCCACCGTGCAGAGGCCAAGGTGCTCTAAGGTGTGGCAGTTTTTCACTGAGACGGCGGACGACCGGCGAACAGTGGTGTGCAACCTTTGTCGTGCCAAGATTAGCCGGGGAGCCACCACCAGCAGCCTCACCACCACCAGCATGCGCAGGCATACGATGGCCAAGCACCCCACAAGGTGGGACGAAGGCCGTTCACCGCCTCCAGCTTGCGCCACTGCCTCTCCCCCTGGGCCCCAACCTGCCACTGAGATCTAACTCACCTCTCACAACACAGGCATGATCGTCTCCTGGCCTGGACCCACACCCTCACCTCCGCTGTCCTCGGCCCCATCCAGCAATGTCTCTCAGCGCAGCGTCCAGCTGTCGCTAAGAGAATCGTTGGAGCAAAAGCGCAAATACGGCGCCACCAACCCGCATGCTCAAGCTTTAAATGTCCACATAGCCAAATTGATCAGCCTGGAGATGCTCCCCTACAGGCTGGTGGAATCTGAGGCGTTCAAAAGCATGATGGCGGCGGCAGCCCCGCGCTACTCTGTCCCCAGTCGCCACTAATTTTCATGGTGTGCCATCCCAGCCCTGCACGACCACGTCTCACGCAACATCGTACGTGCCCTCACCAACTCGGTTACTGGCAAGGTCCACTTAACAACGGACACGTGGACAAGCACAGGCGGGCAGGGCCACTATATCACCCTGACAGCACATTGGGTGAATTTAGTGGAGTCTGGGAGCGAGTCAGAGCCTGGGACCGCTCATGTCCTACCCACCCCCAGAATTGCGGGCCCCAGATCAGTGCCGGTAAACCTTCCTCCTCCTCCTCCAACGCAACCTCTACCTCGCAATCAAGACTTGTCAGCAGCAGCACGTCGCCAGCAGTCGGTGTCGCGCGGTGCGGCAGCACAGCGGTGGGCAAACGTCAGCAGTCCGTGCTGAAACTACTCAGCTTATGAGAGAAGAGGCACATTGCCCACAAACTTTTGCACGGTCTGACAGAGCAGACCGACCGCTGGCTTTCGCCACTGAGCCTCCAACCGGGCATGGTCGTGTGTGACAACGGCCGTAATCTGGTGGCGGCTCTGCAGCTCGGCAGCCTCACGCATGTGCCATGCCTGGCCCACGTCTTTAATTTGGTGGTTCAGCAGTTTCTGAAAGGCTACCCACACTTGTCAGACCTCCTCGGCAAAGTGCGCCGGGTCAGTGCACATTTCCGCAAGTCCAACACGGACGCTGCCACCCTGCGCACCCTGCAACATCGGTTTAATCTGCCAGTGCACCGAGTGCTTTGCGACGTGCCCACACAGTGGAATTCTACGCTTCACGTGTTGTTCCGGCTGTATGAGCAGCGTAGAGCTATAGTGGAATACCAACTCCAACATGGGCGGCGAACTGGGAGTCAGCCTCCTCAATTCTTTACAGAGGAGTAGGCCTGGATGGCAGATATCTGCCAGGTCCTTGGAAACTTTGAGGAGTCCACCCTGATGGTGAGCGGCGATGCTGCAATCATTAGCGTCACCATTCCCCTGCTTTGCCTGTTGAGAAGTTCCCTGCAAAGCATAAAGGCTGATGCTTTGCGGGAGGAAACGGAGGCGGGGGAAGACAGTATGTCGCTGGATAGTCAGAGCACCCTCCTGTCTATATCTCAGCGCGTGGAGGAGGAGGAGCCTGAGGAGGAAGAGACAGCTGGGCCCACTGCAGAGGGTACCCATGCTGCTTGCATGTCATCCATTCAGCGTGTATGGCCTAAAGAAGAGGAGGAGGAGGATACTCAAAGTGATCTTCCTAGTGAGGACAGCCATGTGTTGCGTACAGGTACCCTGGCACACATAGCTGACTTTATGTTAGCATGACTTTCTTGTGACCCTCATGTTAGACGCATTCTGGCCACTACGGATTACTGGGTGTACACACTGCTTGACCCACGCTATAAGGAGAACCTTTCTACTCTCATTCCCGAAGAGGAAAGGGGTTTGAGAGTGATGCAATACCACAGGGCCCTGGTGGTCAAAGTGATGGTAAAATTCCCATCTGACAGCGCTAGTGGCAGAAGGCGCAGTTCCGAGGGCCAAGTAGCAGGGGAGGCGCGGAGATCAGGCAGCATGTTCAGTGCAGCAGGGGAACACTCTCCAAGGCCTTTGCCAGCTTTATGACTCCCCAGCAAGACTGTCTCACACCTCCCCAGTCCAGGCTGAGTCGGAGGGAGCACTGTAAGAAGATGGTGAGGGAGTACGCAGCCGATCGTACCACCGTCCTCCGTGACGCCTCTGCTCCGTACAACTACTGGGTGTCAGACACTTGAATCCACCAGAGGTTTGCTAAAAATTACTCTCTCTGAGAGGACGAGGGTTACCACCCACCTGTGATCATTATCTTATTTCTGACTCTATTTCACTGCTAAGTTGCACCAGTTGAGGAGTTAGTACTGTTAATGTATGTGAGACGGTGGAACCCGACCCCTCTGGTCTTCCGAATCTGACCGGGTTGCAGAGGAGGCGGTGACACGTTTAACCTTTCCCTGAGAGATTGAGGAGAGGTCTCCTCTCTAACCCCTCACAGTTACCCACAAGACCTTCAAGGTAATTGGTTATTTAAAGTTTCTGCTATTGGTATGTGTAACGTTTACTTCAAGGTTACGTTTGTCTTTCTGTTCGATACCCGCTCATTTCGCGCTGGTTATTAAACCAGCCCCCTGCCTGATTCCCCATCAATAGCCAGGGTCCACGACCGTGCTTATTAGATCAGGTCGTGTGCTTTTTTTTTTTTCGCTCAAGTTCTTAGGTGCTGCTGTTGAGCCACCGGATTGCAGCTCACCCACCTAACAACAATACATCTGACTCTCTATATCATATATTGTATTATTTTACCTGTCTGTCTGTGTAACAACCGTTTATCTTAAGTGTCTTACCTCCTAGTGTATACTTACCTCTTGTCCCCACCCTCACCCCTTCACCTGTTCATATCCTATACCTTGGGCTGGTAGGCAGATTTCAGCACAAGACCGGGAACTCTCTTAAGTAACTTCTCTCATTCCTCTTCCCTATAAGCAGTGCGACATTGATGACTTGAAGATAACTTCCTTCAATGTTCGAGGTCTCAACACGCCCGAAAAACGTCATGGAGTGGCTCTACTTCTTAAAAGATACGCCACGAAGATTCTCCTCCTCCAGGAGACCCACTACAAGGGGGATAGGTGCTTCGCGTTGCCAGGTAAACAATTTGCCCAGAGTTTTCACAGCACTTACACTGCCTCAGCCTCCAGGGGGGTTTCAATATTCTTTCACAAAACCCTCAGTTTTATCCCCGACTCGCAGTACACTGACGGTGAGGGAAGGGTTTTGTTCCTGAAGGGGACCATCAACAATAAACAATTCACAATTGCAAACCTGTATGCTCCCAATACTGACCAGGCCTCATGGTTAATTTCTCAACTAGAAGGGCTTAAACACTTTGCGGTGGGACAGATCATATTGGGAGGGGACATTAATACCACCCTCAATCCCATTCTTGATTCCTCTACCGGGCGATCCCAGTTACCTAGATTGAGATTGAGGAAGCTCAACAAATGCCTACAGGATATGGGATTAGTGGATGCTTGGCGACTTATATACCCAACAACGAAGGACTACTCCTTCTTTTCCCAGGTACACTCATCCTACCAGAGGCTTGACTACCTGTTTATTTCATCCGAGCTTCTCACGGAATTGGTAGGAGCCGATATGGGTTCGGTGAGTCTCCGACCACTCACCTGTACACGTGACACTCCGCTCTGTACGGCAGGTCCCCAAGGAATGGAGATGGAGGCTCAATGCTACACTATTGGACTCAAAAGAAGAGACCATAAAATTAACTAACCAAATTGAAGAGTATTTCCAACTTAACGCGGGAGGAGAGGTTGAATTGCCCATGGTGTGGGAGGCCCATAAGGCTTACGTGAGAGGCCTGCTGATCGCCTTGGGCTCTAGAACTAAAAAAATAAAGCAAAAAGAAATAGATGATAAACTGGCGCAAATAGCCAAGATAGAGCAGCTGGCAAAGCTCTCACAAACCAACTCCCTCATAGATAAATTGTCAGAGCTAAGGAAGGACCTGCGATTGTGTCTCGACTCTAAATTCAATAAAAAACACCTTTATAGGAAGCATATTGTCTATGCACAAGGCAATAAAGGTAGCAAATATACATCTTCTTAAATTAAGAAAGCACAGGCCAAAAGTACAATTCATGCCATCAAAACCGGGGCCAATACAACAGTAACTTCAACTAAAGACATTGCCAGACAGTTCCAACTTTTTTATACGGATCTGTACAATCTACAGAGACAATCCCCAGAGGGACCGACATCTAAAATTAAGAAACAAATTGACTTCTTCTTAAGCAGACTCACTCTACCAAAATTAAAAAGGGACGAAGCAAGAGAACTTCTGGAACCTGTGACACAATCGGAGATAAAAAAGCTAATAGCCTCCTGCCCACCCAATAAGAGCCCCGGACCTGATGGTCTTACTTTGACATACTATAAAGCCTTTGAGTCTACTTTGACCCCCAGTCTGATGGACTTGTTCAATGCATTTCTTTCAGGGTCCAAACTACCCAAACAAGCACAGGAGGCGCATATAGCATTAATTCACAAAGAAAACAAGGACCCTGTGCTCTGTGGGAGTTATAGGCCCATATCTCTTATTAATCAAGATGTCAAACTGTGGGCAAAACTCCTGGGTAAAAGGTTAGATAGATTCATACCAGCTTTGAGCAGTGGAGAACAGGCAGGCTTTGTGGGGGGGAGAGAGGGTAGAGACAACTGCCACAGGCTCCTCTATGCAGCACGTTATGCACGGATCCACAACATTCCGTTAGCCTTTGTCGGAACTGATGCCGAAAAGGCATTCGATAGGGTCAGCTGGAGTTACATGAAAAGCACCCTACTTAATTATAATATCCCAGAGGAGTTTGTGTCAGCTATTTTCTCGTTGTACGATTGTCCTCATGCTAGACTTCGGGTCAATGAAGTATTATCACTCCCGTTTGACATTAAGAACGGCACTCGTCAAGGCTGCCCTCTCTCTCCCTCACACTTCATACTGACACTTGAGTCCCTCCTAACACAAATCAGACACGACCCCGACCTTAAAGGCCTAAACATAGGAGAGGACACTTTGTCCACTGCGGCTTATGCGGATGACATAGTCTTCCTCATAACTAATCCTGAAAAAGGCTTTACCAGGTTAGTTGAGATACTAAACGCATTTGGCGCAATTTCAAATTTAAAAATAAATTTTAATAAATCCACGGCTCTCAACATCTCCATTCCCGTTTCTCGCTCCGAAATACTTAAGACAACATCTCCCTTTGCGTGGTCGGAGACCTCCCTGGACTATCTAGGCATAAAAATACCAAAGAGAACTAAGGACATATACGCTGTAAATTTTGTTCCACTGCTGGACCAGGTTAAGAAGCTTTTAACCGAATACGACTTGCCAATTATGTCCTGGTTCGGCAGGAGGAACATTTTGAAATCCTACGTCCTGCCAAAAATTTTGTACAAAATTAGGATGCTCCCCATACACCTTCCAGGCAGTTTCTTAAAGTCTCTACGCTCAGCTTTCGCGGCATATGTGTGGAGGCATAAAAGACCAAGGCTGGCATACAGCCTAATGATTAAGAGGAAATCAGAGGGCGGCATCGGACTCCCTAACATACTCGATTATTATAAAGCCTCGCAACTGAGCCACTGGTTGGACTTAGTCCTTTCGGCTAAAAACAACATGCTTCCTAAGCTTGCCTTAGCTCGCAACAATGTGGTGCGATTGGAGGATCTATGGTATCCGAGCAGAAATAACTATAGACAAAGGGACTTCTGTCCCCTCTTGAGAGGACCATGTGAGGTATGGGACATGGTGAGAAAGGAATTAGCCCCAGACCCATCTCCAATTTTCCTGTTAAGCACCATTCATAAAATGCTAGACTTGCCATCCGACTCATGCAATGCTTCAATCTGGGTAAAATTCCGGGATCAAAAAATCGGAGATCTACAGGAGCTAGCTCATATTCCCCCTTCAGAGATCCCACAAAGACTGTTACCAAGCTGGTCCCCCTCCTTCCTCACTCTAGCATCAGTGTCCAAGACAATAGGGGACTTTCTCAAGAGTCATGGAACAGCCAGACCCTTGACACCTTTCGAAATTACACTTAAACACATCATGCCAAGTAAGAGGAAAATCTCCCTGATAAGGAAGCACTTAATCACCCCCATAACTCAACAAAACCCACCCTTATCACCTCGTGGGAAAAGGAACTGAGCCTAACTCTCTCCCCTAGTGAAATTTAAGCGATCATGAACACCTCACTGGGCCTATCTCCTTGCATTCTTGCTCAAGAATCTCATTACAAACTCCTGGTCAGGTGGTACAGGACTCCGCAATGGCTTTCAGCATACAAATTATCCTCTCAGGACTGCTGCTGGAGGTGTAAGGGGGAGGTGGGCTCATACCTCCACATCTGGTGGACGTGCGAGAGGCTGAAACCCTTCTGGAAATGTGTGGGGGAGGTCCTGGAAAAGATAAAACCAGGATTCTCACTTACGCCAGACATGGTGTTTCTCTGGAGGCCATCCCCATCATTCCACCCGAATAGGGATAAGTTGATAGCTTTCCTAATAGAGGCTGCGAAGGCTCTGATTCCTCTCTGCTGGCAACGCGAGGCACCTCCCTCTCTGATGCAATGGAGAGGTAAAGTAGACATGATCTACAATCTGGAAGAGCTTTCAAGCTGGCATAACAACTCATATGATAAGTTCATTAAAACTTGGTTTTCCTGGCGTGACCTGAGACTCCTCAATATTTTCACTATCTAGCTCAAGTACATATCTTCAAGACATAGCTACCTCCTGCTGCACCCCTACTAAACACCCAACCTCCCGCCCTGCTACCTTTCTCCATTCCCCCCCTTTTCACTCCCCTTGTCCTTGTCTTTGTTGTGTCTCGTCATGTTTGTCACAACGCTTTATTCTGGAGAGATACCCTCATATTGCTCTTGTCTAGGTTAGTTAAAACTTTACTCTAGCCTAACAATCAACCTGTTAATTGTTAGATTGCATCACAGTCTTCTGACTTACTTTCTATCCTCTGAATTGAAAACTGTGTATTACGATCTGTGATTTGCCTTATGTTGTCTGATGTTGTTAGTATATTGTAAAACTGAAAAATTCAATAAAAACAGATTTAATAAAAAGAAACAAAAAACTACTGGGTGTCAAAGCTGGACACGTGACCCGAACTCGCACTGTATGCCCTGGAGGTGTTGGCGTGCCCTGCGGCTAGCGTCTTGTCAGAGAGGATGTTTAGTGCAGCTGGGGGAATCATCACGGACAAGCGTACCCGCCTGTCAACTGACAGCGCCGACAGGCTTACACTCATAAAGATGAACAAAGCCTGGATTTCCCCAGACTTCTCTTCTCCACCAGCGGACAGCAGCGGTACCTAAAGACCTTTGTCAATCTGTGTATGATATTCGTCCTCCTCCTCCGGATCCTCCTCCTGAAACCTCTCGTAATCACCCCGAACGGGCAATTTTTCTGTGGGCGAAAAGGCTCATATAACTTTTCTAAATAATATTTATCTGTTTCAATTCTCATTAAAGCATTGAAACTTCCACCTGAACCAATTGTTTTTTAGACTGGGCTGCCTCCAGGCCTAGTTAAAAAGTAAGCCACAGTAAGCTAAGCGATTAATGGGTTTCACCTGCCCTCTGGGTTGGGCATGGGCAATTTTTCAGGGGTACATTTGTACTGTCGGTACAACAGTTTTTCGGGCCCTCGCCTACAATGTTATCCAAGTAATTTTTATGGTCTTCGCCTGCACTCATGGTACACCACTGTGTCTGGGGTTGGCCTACACTTTTGCTACAGAAATGTAACTCTGTTCTGCCTACCTATACTTCTGCCACAGTAATGCTACAGGGGTCTGACTATACTTCAGCAACAGAAATGTTACTTCGGTCTGCCGATACTTTTGCTCCTGAAATGTTACCTTGGTTGGTGTATACTGTTACTACTGTAATTTTACTAATACTGGGCTCTGCGCATAATGCTTCAACGGATATGTTACTGGGGCAGGTCTATAGTGCTAAAACAGAAATGCAACTAATAGAGGGCTCTGCCCATACTGCTTCTACGTTACTGTTACTGGGACCTGTCTATACTGCTACTACTGAAATGTTACAAATGCTGTACTCTCCCTACACTGCTGCCAGAGAAATGTGAATCTGCTGCTTTGCCCATCCTGGTTCTACGTTACTGTTACTGGGGTCTGACTATACTGCTACTACTGAAATCTTACAAATGCTGTGCTCTCCCTACACTGCTGCCAGGGAAATGTGAATCTGCTGCTTTGCCCATACTGCTTCTACGTTAATGTTACTGGGGCAAGTCTATACTGCTACTACTGAAATCTTACCAATATTATGCTCTCCCTACACTGCTGCCAGGGAAATGTTTATCTGCTGCTTTGCCCATACTGCTTCTACGTAACTGTTACTGGGGTCTGACTATACTGCTACAACTGAAATATTACAAATACTTTGCTCTCCCTACACTGCTGCCAGGGAAATGTTTATCTGCTGCTTTGCCCATACTCCTTCTACGTAACTGTTACTGGGGTCTGACTATACTGCTACAACTGAAATATTACAAATACTTTGCTCTCCCTACACTGCTGCCAGGGAAATGTTTATCTGCTGCTTTGCCCATACTGCTCCTACGTAAGTGTTACTGGGGTCTGACTATACTGCTACAACTGAAATATTACAAATACTTTGCTCTCCCTACACTGCTGCCAGGGAAATGTTTATCTGCTGCTTTGCCCATACTGCTTCTACGTAAGTGTTACTGGGGTCTGACTATACTGCTACTACTGAAAAGTTACAAATGCTGTGCTCTCCCTACACTGCTGCCAGGGAAATGTGAATCTGCTGCTTTGCCCATACTGCTTCAACGTTACTGTTACTGGGGTCTGTCTGCACTGCTAGAACTGAAATGTGACTGGGGCATGTCGCAACTGATACTACTGAAATGTTACTGGGGTCTGTCAATACTGCTGGAACTGAAATATTACTGAGGTCTGTCTATACTGATACTACTGAAATGTTACTGGGGTTTGTGTATACTGCTGCAAAAGAAATGTTAGTGGGGTCTGTCCTCACTGCTGCCAATGAAATGTTACAGGGTGTTGGTGCATACTCTTACCGCTGAAATGTTACTAATTCTCGGCTCTGCCTATACTGCTGCTACTGCAATGTTACAGGGTAGTGGAAACGGAGGCTTCCCAAAGACATGATAGTGGCGAGACCGTGCTACTAGGTTCCACAGGCTCGACAACTTTTCAGCGACGCGGTCACTGGGAAGGTGCATATAACCGCGGACACGGGGACAGGACACGTACTGCCTCAAAAACTTCCCCGTCCTCCTCCTCCAACAATGAAAACATACTTGGCCGAAGCCCACCTGTATTTAATCAGACGTTATCTCTGCTGTCCAGGGCACTGCAATGGGATATATTTTTGTACCGCCGGTGGGTTCCAGGAAGCCACCCATGCTGTCAGGTGGTGAATTGGCCATGGTATTATTAAGCAAAGTTTTTTCTACCTGACTTGGAATAAGTTCAGGAGTAAAAAACATAAATTCCTGGGGAGTTTGTTTAGGTGTGTGTCTCTCATTAGCTATATGACTATGTTCTGGTGACTGGGATTTAGACATAGTGCTACGCTCCACAGAATCTATGACCACCAGGGAACTAATATTGCTGTCCAAATACTGTGCTGTACCTTGATCCATGAACCTAGGATAGCTAACATCCGTTTGTGTGTTAATATCTCTCCGTTTGGAGCTAACCTGATTCCTTACTGGCCTCACCCAATCCCTTTGCTGATCATATTTATTATCAGAGATGTTATTAGATGCAAACCTTCTAGGCCCATTAGAAGAAGGATGGTAAGTCTTCCTTCTTGGAGGATAGGGTCTTCGAGAAAAAAGTTATTACTTCTATTATTTGCTCCTGACATGGGTTGACCCTCATGACGTGATAGATCCCCAGGGGGATTGATGTTACTGGGATGGTTATCATTACAGGACTCACCATTGGGACCCATCGTTGCATTATTATTATAATTACTACGATTATAGTTGGTGAACACTCTGGTTTCACCAGACCAGACCCGTCTACCAATTGTCCCCCTATCGTTAGTATACCCTCTATTCTTATTGTTATGTGAGGACTTTAATTGTCCTAATTGCTCATGTTGATTATTTCTATTATTAGTTTCATCATTATTTTTATTCTTATTATTGTTTTTATTTCTTTTCCTATATTCTGTGGGGAAAAAAAGTCTCAGACTGGAAATCCTCATGATCCCTTATCGATTTCTTTATTTTCCTGAGTAAGATGTCTTTTTCAATTTGATATATCGAATCAATTACATGTATACTTTCTTTTCTAGGGGCAATATCTCCCAAGTTTATAGCTTGTTGTACCTGAGTGTTGGCCATCAGCAAGGGATAAGGGCCATCAACACTATCTTGAATGAAGACTCCCTAATGCCAAATCAACAAAGGGAGTTCATAACTAGAGCGATACTGTTCATTTTAAAAAATAATTATTTCTCTTACAATTCGGTGTATTACAAACAGATAATGGGTACCGCGATGGGGACTAAATGTGCCCCATCTTTTGCTAATCTGGTCATGGGAGCCTTCAAGACCCACGCATTATACTATACAAGCGGTACATCGATGATATTCTTATTATTTGGAATGGTAGCAGTGAACATCTGACCGAATATATTGAGACATTGAATACTAACGAGTATGAATTTAGATTTACGGACCATATAAGTAATAAAAGCGTTGTCTTTTTAGATTTACAATTGGTTATTGAAAACCAGACAGAAATTATCACTAGGACCCACTTCAAAAAAGTTGATACAAATAGCTATTTAAGCTTCCATAGTTGTCATTATAAAAGGTGGAAGATAAATGTTCCATATAGTCAGTTCAAGAGAGTTAGGAGAAACTATACGAAAGACTCTGATTTCATCGAACAAGCCAAAATCATCTCCACTAGATTTCAAGAAAAAGGATACCCCCCATCTATTGTTAAATCGGCTTATGATAGAGTATTAGGTAGTACAGAGGATCAGATTAAGGTAAACAAGACTGGGGTAAATGAAACCATATTGAGAGTTGAAGACAAAGGAGGCGAAAAACAAAGTCTTGTTAAGAATCAGGTTTAGGTATACACTATAAAACAGCATTTATAACCAAATATAGCTCGCATCATGGCCATTCTGAAAGAGGACCCTTACTTGAGTAAAAATATGTCTAGTAATCCTGTATGTATATTCCAGAAAAACAAAACTTTGAAAAATATATTGGCCCCCTCACGTCCGAAAAAAGAAAAAAGTAAAAACAATCATTTATTCATATCTTCAAAAAAGGGAGTATATAAGTGTGGAGTAAAAAAATGCAAATGTTGCGCTTACATATCGCACAAAACTCAGGGGATTCAGCTTAATACGAATGAACATATCGAGAGTAAACAACATCTCACATGTAGCACCCCATATGTTATCTATTTATTGGAGTGCCCGTGCGCTAAGCGATATGTGGGACGCACTAGTAATGCCCTGAGAATTCGGGTTATGCAGCATAGGTGCAATATAAAAAAGGGGTATTTGAAACATAGCATCTCCCGGCACTTTTGCATTGAACATGCTTGTGATCCCTCTGGGCTTAGAGTCACCCCTCTCGAATGTATATATAATAAATCCATTTCAGATTTGCGAAATAAAGAAATGTTTTGGATCTTTAAATTAAATACATTAACACCCGCTGGTTTAAATGAGGTCTTAGAAAAAATGTAAGTAACTTTGTGCAGTTTGATATGTATAATTATTAGAGATGAGCGAACGTGTTCGTCCGAGCTTGATATTCGTGCGAATATTAGGGTGTTCGGGATGTTCGTTATTCGTAACGAACACCATGCGGTATTCGGGTTACTTTCACTTCCTTCCCTGAGACGTTAGCGCGCTTTTCTGGCCAATTGAAAGACAGGGAAGGCATTACAACTTCCCCCTGTGACGTTCAAGCCCTATACCACCCCCCTGCTGTGAGTGGCTGGGAAGATCAGATGTCACCCGAATATAAAAGTCGGCCCCTCCCGCGGCTCGCCTCAGATGCCTTGTGAGTTAGATGAGGGACAGTGCTGCTGGTACCGGAGCTGCTGTAGGGAGAGAAATAGCAGTTAGTGTAGGCTTCAAGAACCCCAAAGGTCCTTATTAGGGCCAGTAATACCTGTGTGTTGGCTGCTGTTAGCGGTGCCTTTTTTTTTTTTTCTCAAAATCGCCTCTGCAGAGCGTTGCACCCGGCATTAGGGACAGAAGTGTTGGATAGGCAGGGAGAGTGTTAGGAGTGAGTGTAGCCTTCAAGAACCTCAACGGTCTTTTCTAGGGCCATATTTAACCGTGTGCAGTACTGTCCAGGCTGCTGTTAGCTGTGCTGCATTTTTTTTTCTCAAAATCGCCTCTGCAGAGCATTGCACCCTCCCTTGATACTACAGGGAAAGAATTGTGTAGGCAGGGCCACAACACAGTTATTATTCATTGAATATACGCAGTGGGTCATTTGGTGTAAAAAAAGGGAAACAAAATCTATTTGTCCTGCCTCTGTCCGTCCTAAGGGCTGTGGACACGTGTGAGCTGCGTGTACAACGTTAAAAAATCAGACGCACCCAGCTACGGTTTACTGCTGGCTTCGCCATTTGCTTTCCTTAATTGGGAAAAAAATACCTGCTCTGCCAGAGTTAATAACTCTGCTACCCTCAAGTTCTGTGACACATTATCAGGGACACAGCACAGTTATTAAACTTAGATTATTCATTCAATAGAGGCAGTGGGGCCTTTCGTTTTCAAAAAAGGGAAAAAATTATATTTGGCCTGCAGTCTTGCGCCAATTTATTTCCTGCCTGTGAAATCAAATCACTGGTAATACAGCATGCTGAGGGGTAGGGGTAGGCCTAGAGGACGTGGACGCGGCCGAGGACGCGGAGGGCCAAGTCAGGGTGTGGGCACAGGCCGAGCTCCTGATCCAGGTGTGTCGCAGCCGACTGCTGCGCGATTAGGAGAGAGGCACGTTTCTGGCGTCCCCACATTCATCGCCCAATTAATGGGTCCACGCGGGAGACGGTTATTAGAAATTGAGCAGTGTGAGCAGGTCCTGTCCTGGATGGCAGAAAGTGCTTCGAGCAACCTATCGTCCACCCGCAGTTCTGCGCCGTCCACTGCTGCAAATCCGAATCCTCTGTCTGCTGCTCCTCCTTCCTCCCAGCCTCCTCACTCCACTACAATGACACCTGCTCAGGAGCGGGAACACTCCCAGGAACTGTTCTCGGGCCCCTGCTTAGATTGGGCAGGAGTGGTTCCTCTCCCACCAGAGGAGTTTATCGTCACTGATGCCCAACCATTCGAAAGTTCCCGGGGTCCGGGGGAAGAGGCTGGGGACTTCCGCCAACTGTCTCAAGAACTTTCTGTGTGTGAGGACGATGACGATGAGACACAGTTGTCTTGCAGTGAGGTAGTAGTAAGGGCAGTAAGTCCGAGGGAGCAGCGCACAGAGGATTCGGAGGAAGAGCAGCAGGACGATGAGGTGACTGACCCCACCTGGTGTGCAACGCCTACACAGGACAGGTCTTCAGAGGGGGAGGCACGGGCAGCAGCAGGGCAGGTTGCAAGAGGCAGTGCGGTGGCCAGGGGTAGAGGCAGGGACAGACCGAATAATCCACCAACTGTTTCCCAAAGCGCACCCTCGCGCCATGCCACCCTGCAGAGGCCGAGGTGCTCTAAGGTCTGGCAGTTTTTCACAGAGACGCCTGACGACCGACGAACAGTGGTGTGCAACCTTTGTCGCGCAAAGCTCAGCCGGGGAGCCACCACCAACAGCCTCACCACCACCAGCATGCGCAGACATATGATGGCCAAGCACCCCACAAGGTGGGACGAAGGCCGTTCACCGCCTCCGGTTTGCACCCCTGCCTCTCCCCCTGTGCCCCAACCTGCCACTGAGATGCAACCCCCCTTCTCAGGACACAGGCACTACCGTCTCCTGGCCTGCACCCACACCCTCACCTCCGCTGTCCTCGGCCCCATCCACCAGTGTAGTTCAGCGCACCGTCCAGCCGTCGCTTGCGCAACTGTTGGAGCGCAAGCGCAAGTACGCCGCCACGCACCCGCACGCTCAAACGTTAACCGTCCGCATAGCAAAATTCATCAGCCTTGAGATGCTGCCGTATAGGGTTGTGGACACGGAGTCCTTCAAAAGTATCATGGAGGCGGCGGCCCCGCGCTACTCAGTTCCCAGTCGCCACTACTTTTCCCGATGTGCCGTCCCAGCCCTGCACGAGCACGTCTCCCGCAACATTGTACGCGCCCTCACCAACGCGGTTACTGCCACGGTCCACTTAACAACGGACACGTGGACAAGCACAGGCGGGCAGGGCCACTACATCTCCCTGACGGCACATTGGGTGAATTTAGTGGAGGCTGGGACAGAGTCAGAGCCCGGGACCGCTCACGTCCTACCCACCCCCAGAATTGCGGGCCCCAGCTCGGTGGTGGTATCTGCGGAGGTGTATGCTTCCTCCACTAAAGCACCCTCCTCCTCCTCCGCAACCTCTGTCTCGCAATCAAGATGTGTTAGCAGCAGCATGTCGCCAGCAGTCGGTGTCGCGCGGTGTGGCAGCACAGCGGTGGGCAAGCGTCAGCAGGCCGTGCTGAAACTACTCAGCTTAGGAGATAAGAGGCACACGGCCCACAAACTGCTGCAGGGTCTGACACAGCAGACCGACCGCTGGCTTGCGCCGCTGAGCCTCCAACCGGGCATGGTCGTGTGTGACAACGGCCGTAACCTGGTGGTGGCTCTGCAGCTCGGCAGCCTCACGCACGTGCCATGCCTGGCCCACGTCTTTAATTTGGTGGTTCAGCGCTTTCTGAAAAGCTACCCACGCTTGTCAGACCTGCTCGTAAAGGCGCGCCAGCTCTGCGCACATTTCCGCAAGTCCCACACGGACGCTGCCACCCTGCGCACCCTGCAACATCGCTTTAAGCTGCCAGTGCACCGACTGCTGTGCGACGTGCCCACACGGTGGAACTCTACGCTCCACATGTTGGCCAGGCTCTATGAACAGCGTAGAGCTATAGTCGAATTCCAACTCCAACATGGGCGGCGCAGTGGGAGTCAGCCTCCTCAATTCTTTTCAGAAGAGTGGGCCTGGTTGGCAGACATCTGCCAGGTCCTTGGTAATTTTGAGGAGTCTACCCAGGTGGTGAGCGGCGATGCTGCAATCATTAGCGTCACCATTCCTCTGCTATGCATCTTGAGAAATTCCCTACAAAGCATAAAGGCAGCTGCTTTGCGCTCGGAAACGGGGGCGGTGGAAGACAGTATGTCGCTGGATAGTCAGAGCACCCTCCTGTCTATTTCTCAGCGCGTAGAGGAGGAGGAGGAGGAGCATGAGGAGGATGAGGAGGAGGGGGAAGAGACAGCTTGGCCCGCTGCTGACGGTACACCGGCTGATTGCCTGTCATCCTTTCAGCGTGTATGGCCTGAGGAGGAGGAGGAGGAGGAGGAGGATCCTGAAAGTGATCTTCCTAGTGAAGACAGCCATGTGTTGCGTACAGGTACCCTGGCACACATGGCTGACTTCATGTTAGGATGCCTTTCTCGTGACCCTCGCGTTGCACGCATTCTGGCCACAACGGATTACTGGGTGTACACACTGCTCGACCCACGCTATAAGGAGAACCTGCCCACTCTCATTCCTGAAGAGGAAAGGGGTTCGAGAGTGTTGCTATACCACAGGACCCTTGTGGACAAGCTGATGGTAAAATTCCCAGCCGACAGCGCTAGTGGCAGAAGGCGCAGTACCGAGGGCAAGGTAGCAGGGGAGGTGCGTAGATCGAGCAGCATGTACATCCCAGGCAGTGCAACAGTCTTTAAGGGCCTGGACAGCTTTATGGCTCCCCACCAAGACTGTGTCACCGCTCCCCAGTCAAGGCTGAGTCGGCGGGAGCACTGTAAAAGGATGGTGAGGGAGTACGTAGCCGATCGCACGACCGTCCTCCGTGACGCCTCTGCCACCTACAACTACTGGGTGTCGAAGCTGGACACGTGGCCTGAACTAGCGCTGTATGCCCTGGAGGTGCTTGCTTGTCCTGCGGCTAGCGTCTTGTCGGAGAGGGTGTTTAGTGCGGCTGGGGGAATCATCACAGATAAGCGTAGCCGCTTGTCAACCGACAGTGCCTACAGGCTAACACTCATCAAGATGAACAAAGCCTGGATTTCCCCAGACTTCTCTTCTCCACCAGCGGACAGCAGCGATACGTAAGCAATACGTAGGCTGCACCCGCAGATGGAAGCTACGTTCTCTCTCACCATCCAAAACGGGGACATTTATGCTTCATCAATCTGTGTCTAATATTCCTCCTCCTCCTCCTGCTCCTCCTCCTGAAACCTCACGTAATCACGCCGAACGGGCAGTTTTTCTTAGGGCCACAAGGCTCACTCAAATAATTTTTCTGAACAATTTTTAAAAGTTTCAATGCGCTTAAAAGCGTTGGAACTTTAACTTGAACCAATTTTTCGTTACACTGGGCTGCCTCCAGGCCTAGTTACCACTTAAGCCACATTAACCAAAGCGATTAATGGGTTTCACCTGCCCTCTTGGCTGGCCATGGCCAATTTTTCTGATGTACATTAGTACTGTTGATACAGCAATTTTTGTGGGCCCTCGCCTACAGTGTAATCAAATGAATTTTTAGCCCACCTGCATTACAGCTGACGTTACCTCAGCTGTGTTGGGCAATGCAATGGGATATTTCTATGTACCGCCGGTGGCTTCCTGGCACCCACCCATGCTGTAGGTGCACACGGAGTTTTTACTACATCTGTACACTTGAAAAGGACCCCAGTCAGACTGGGGCATGCAGTGTGGGCCGAAGCCCACCTGCATTAAGCACGACATTACTACCTCAGCTGTGTTGGGCAATGCAATGGGATATTTCTGTGTACCGCCGGTGGGTTCCAGGGAGCCACCCATGCTGTGGGTCCACAGGGACTTCACAATAGGGAGTTGTACCTGCCTGTGTCTATGAATTAACAACCGCGGTCTGACTGGGGCATGCAGACACCTTGACAGAATGAATAGTGTGTGGCACATAGGTTCCCCATTGCTATGCCCACGTGTGCAGCTCCTGATGGCGGTGGCACAGGATTCTATTTCTCATTGCTTCTGTACAGCATTGTGGGCTATCGCCCCGCCACTTTTAAAGAGGGTCGCTGCCTAGCCGTGCCAACCTCTGCAGTGTGTGCCTGCGGTCCCTCGTCATGGCAGACGCAATTCTAAATAGACATGAGCGTGGTGTGGCATGAGGGCAGCTGAAGGCTGCGCAGGGACACTTTGGTGTGCGCTGTGGGGGGGAGGGGGGGCGGTTGGGCAGCATGTAACCCAGGAGAAGTGTCAGTGGAGTGTCATGCAGGCAGTGATTGTGCTTTGTTGGAGGTAGTGTGGTGCTTAGCTAAGGTATGCCATGCTAATGAGGGCTTTTCAGAAGTAAAAGTTGTTGGGAGGGGGGGGGGCCCACTCTTGCCGGTATTGTGGCTTAATAGTGGGACCTGTGAACTTGAGATGCAGCCCAACATGTAGCCCCTCGCCTGCCCTATCCGTTGCTGTGTCGTTCCCATCACTTTCTTGAATTGCCCAGATTTTCACACATGAAAACCTTAGCGAGCATCGGCGAAATACAAAAATGCTCGGGTCGCCCATTAGCTTCAATGGGGTTCGTTATTCGAAACGAACCCTCGAACATCGCGGGAAGTTCGTTTCGAATAACGAGCACCCGAGCATTTTGGTGTTCGCTCATCTCTAATAATTATTAATTTTATTAATTAATTTTTTTATATCAAATTTTTCTATTTTATACATATCATTATGTTCCATGTATGTAATATGTAATATAGTAAGTTTTTTAACATAATTATTTACCAACGATGTTTTTATAAGAAATGCTTTTTTCATATATATGTATATATATATTTGGTTTTTATCTATACCAATTTAATCTAATTTATTAACTTAATTGGCTATATACTATACACACACACATACATATATATCTTTATTTGTAACATGAGATATCTTTATTAATCTGCCTCTACAAGAGGCTATTGATAATTTTTATTTTTTGCCTTTACCTATTATGTCAGCCAGCTAGTGTCCCGGTAGTTACAAAGATCCAATATTTTAACTTGGCCCCCATTCCCCTTCTTTCTCCCTCCCCCCTCCCCTTTTCTCAACAGTGCAATGTCAGTAATAACTTATTATCCTTTTGAGACAACGTAATAAACGCATCGATTCATGTAATTTTAGTGACCGAGAGTTAGGTCACATGATCGGGGTATCTCATTCAGCCACGCCCCCACATTAGGGCTTTCTTCTATGATTGTTTCACGTTTCCTTGTGTGAGCGCTACGATAACGCAATGACGCACGATACAATGACGTAGGTGTCACGTGCGCTAGTGTCTGGGATCACATGACCCTTGTTAGCTCTATATCGTAAGGTCTGTTAACTATATTAACGTACAGCGCGGGGTCATGTGCTCATATGTCACACATCACATGATCGTTTTACTTAATGAAGAATGCCGAATATATCACTTCTGGATGTGTTTTTTATTATCTGATGTTATCCGTTTGGAAGAAGGTTTATATTAGAAAGATGGAGAGTTGTGTATAGCAACTTTGCATAGTGTAAACAATAGTTTTATGATGGTGTGTGTTATCTACACTTGTCCCCGCCTCCAAGATGGCCGCTGCCTGTGGACACATGCAAAGCTCATGGGGGCACTGATGAGCGTACCCGTCGCGCGTTGCCGCGAAGACAGACATACATACATACATACATTTGTTTTTATATATCTAGATAACAACCAATCACAACGCAGCTTTCAAGTTACCTCAGCGGTATAATATATAACAACCAATCACAGCACAGCAGCTTTCATGTTACCTCAGCAGTATAATATATAGCAACCAATCACAGCACAGCAGCTTTCATGTTACCTCAGCAGTATAAGAAATAGCAACCAATCAGAGCACAGCTTTCATTTTACCTCAGCAGTATAAGAAATTGCAACCAATCACAGCACAGCTTTCATTTTACCTCAGCATTCTCAATATCCAGCAATTGTCTTGCGAAACATTCGGCGGATGCATCATTTTGTAGTTGAACACGCATCCCGTTGCTCGTAATGCCTTTTGCTTTTGTGCTTGAGATGGAAATCAAACGATCTTTGTCTGGGGGGCATAACTGTCGACGATGGATAGTTGTACTATGCCAGTAATCTTCCCAGGAGTGTACTCAACAACTTCCCAAAGTTTCATGGCGATTAGATGAATGGTGTATTAGCGCAAAAAGGACAGACAGACATACATTCCTTTTTATATAAATAGATGACATCAGGAAGTGAGAGAATTAGATTCCGTACGTAAAATTTGGACGCCAATTCTTTTGCGCTAGAATTGAATAATTGAGTTGGGACCCATTAACTTTTCCTATTTATGACATAATCAATGCTCGTGCCAAATTTCAAGTTTCTATGACATTGGGAAGCGAGAAAATTAGATTCCGTACGTAAAATTTGGACGCTAATTCTTTTGTGCTTAGAATTGAATAATCGAGTTGGGACCTATTACCTTTTCCTATTTATGACATATTCAATGCCCGTGCCAAATTTCAAGTTTCTATGTGAGAAAATGACATTCCGTACAAAAAATTTGGACGCTAATTCTTTTGCGCATAGAATCGAATAATCGAGTTGGGACCCATTAGTGTTTCCTATTTATGACATATTCAATGCCTGTGCCAAATTTCAAGTTTCTATGTGAGAAAATTACATTCCGTACGTAAAATTTGGACGCTAATTCTTTGGCGCATAGAATTGAATAATCGAGTTGGGACCCATTAGCTTTTCCTATTTATGACATAATCAATGCCCGTGCCAAATTTCATGTTTCTATGATATTGAGAAGGGAGAAAATTACATTCCGTACGTAAAATTTGGACGCTAATTCTTTAGCGCTTAGAATTGAATAATGGAGTTGGGACCCATTAGCTTTTCCTATTTATGACATAATCAATGCTCGTGCCAAATTTCACGTTTCTATGACATCGTGAAGTGAGAGAATTAGTGGCAGTGCTGGAAATCGAACGATCTACGTGGGGAGGGGCGTAACTGTCGACGACGCTCGCACGCGCGCCATTTATCGTAGGATAGTTTTACTATGCCTATAATCTTCCCAGGAGTGTACTCAACAACTTCCCAAAGTTTCATGGCGATCGGATGAATGGTGTAGTAGCGCATAAAGGACAAACAGACAGACACGCATACATTCAGTTTTATATATATAGAAGATGGAGAGTTGTGTATAGCAACTTTGCATAGTGTAAACAATAGTTTTATAATGGTGTGTGTTATCTACACTTGTCCCCGCCTCCAAGATGGCGGCTGCCTGTGGACACATGCAAAGCTCATGGGGGCACTGATGAACTTCTTGATTGTAAGTCTTGTTTTTGTCTATATATACTGTTTATATATGATTTATTTTTATGCTTGAAAAAGACCATGTTTGGCTGAAACGCGTTGCAAATAAACCAGTTACTTCTATATTTCATTGGAACATTCTTCTCCAGCGAGCGCTGGGGCCATTTTTCTCTATTCAATTTGGGGTCCCCTGTCTGGGGCACCCAAGGAACCCTGCAGTTCTCCGAATTTCCGGATGCGGAGGAAGGATTTTCATCTTAATTGTTAAGGCGATCTTGGACTAGGAGGTGCTGGCAGGGCCTGTCCACGACTGGACCCTGCTCAGTACCGGGTAAGTCCCTATTAGTATTCTAATCTCACTATATATGACCACAGGAGCGCTGCACTGACCTTCGTTTCTTTATTTGGGCATATCTACAACCTCTCAGAACTAGAGTTAGGATCTGTCATGGAGATTAATAGAAAACAGCTTTCAGAACAAGATCTGTCCATTTTGAGTATCTAGTGATGCCGTTCGGTTTCTGCAATCCTCACAGACATTTGCAGCAAGGGTTTCCATTGCAATGTTATGAGTGGGAAGACAAGTGTGTTCAATATGCATAATGTTTAGCTAGGCTACACTATTGGACAAAGTGTGGAACTAGCGATTTGCAGTCATTAAGCTACATTACCCAATTTATCTAGGTGTTTCCCATCCAGGCCAAAAGTGAATGCACAGAGGCAACAAGCTCACCAACCACATCCCCAAGGGTCGACCCACCTAGGATATAGGAGGAGCCAGGGCCATCCGCTTGACTTGGCCCATCTCAAGGGCCATAGCCTGCATTATCAGCAAGCAGAGCCAGGCGAACAAGGTAGGAGGTCCCAGTGGGACGCCTTGTCAACCAGCGAGTCCTGCCCCAAGACTGGTGGGCTGGGTGCATAACTTTGGGCAGACTATGGTGGACAGTTTGAAGGCCTTGGCTGTGGAGTGCTGCTTCCCACTGCAGTCTGCAATCATGACATTAATAGAAATATCTTCCTCCCCAGTGATGCCAGGCTGCTATGTGAAGGCATACACCAGTTCAGGCTAAATTGCTGCCTCCATCCCAGAGCCTTCCTTCATGTCGCTTTGATTTTGTTTACTTTGTTATGTAATTTTTTTGCTAAAAAATGTGTAGATTTTTTCAAAAGCCGATGTGGTGAATTTTATGTTGTTCATATCCCTTCTTTAAAAGAAAAAAAAAAGTTTTTTATTATTGTATGTGTTTTTCTTGTTTTCAGCCCTCGAAAACGTAAAAGAATTTTAGCGCTATTCCCCAACAGGTTTAACAAAAAAAGTGTCAACATTCTTGTTAAGGGTGTACAGAGGCCTTTACTGGGTATCCCATTTAATCTACACATGAGCACCTTGCTGGAGAACAAAACTATGTAATTTGTTGTAAGAACGTTGTAAAATTGCATAGGTCCCAACTAAATTACTATTGCGGACCTATGCGACTGTATCTATGGCAACAATATACCAGACATTCGCCTTTGAGCCTTCAGCACTGATGTTTTAGCTTACACAAACTTTTTTTTATACACAATGATAGATGAACAATTTTTGAAAGGCTTGACAATTACACTACCTTTAGCAAATGTGTGAAGATTACTGCAGACACATGGTCTAGGCAGTGACGAAGCAGGCAAGCACAGGTAAAATATCCTGAATTTGCTATTTTAGATTCAAAAGATATTTATGCACGTTTGTCAACATTACAAATATTTAGTGTGAACTCGCATAAATTGCGGAAGAGAAAAAAAAAATTCCTGGCCCATTAAAGGGGTGGTCTCGCGAAACCAAGTGGGGTTATACACTTCCGTATGGCCATATTAATGCACTTTGTAATGTACATCGTGCATTAAATATGAGCCATACAGAAGTTATTCACTTACCTGCTCCGTTGCTAGCGTCCTCGTCTCCATGGTTCCGTCTAAATTCGCTGGCAGCTTGCTTTTTTAGACGCACTTGCGCAGTCCGGTCTTCTGCTCAGCGCGAGCCGCTTCAGTGTGTTAGACGCTACAGCTCTTCTGCGCATGCGCAGACGAGCTGTAACCTCTCGGGAGCGCGCTGGAGCAGCCATTCTGTACCTTCCTCTGTTACAGAAATGTGCAGAAAGTTCAGTAGCCCAGCCGAGCGGAGACGAGAAGCCCAGCCGAGAAGCCGCCCATGTAAGTCGCCTGCCCCCGGAGCCCACCGCCTGCCCCCGGAGCCCACCGCCTGCCCCCGGAGCCCACCGCCTGTCCCCCGAGCTCACCGCCTGTCCCCCGAGCTCACCGCCTGTCCCCCGAGCTCACCGCCTGTCCCCGGAGCCCACCGCCTGCCCCCGAGCCCACCGCCTGTCCCCCGAGCTCACCGCCTGTCCCCCGAGCTCACCGCCTGTCCCCCGAGCTCACCGCCTGTCCCCCGGAGCCCACCGCCTGTCCCCCGGAGCCCACCGCCTGTCCCCCGAGCTCACCGCCTGTCCCCCGAGCTCACCGCCTGTTCCCGGAGCTCACCGCCAGCCACCGGAGCCCACCGCCATGCCCCCGAGCCTGTCGCCGTGCTGCCCGAGCCTGCCGCCGTGCTGCCCGAGCCTGCCGCCGTGCTGCCCGAGCCTTCTGGCGGTCCCCCCGAGCCTGCCGCCATGCCCCAGATGCTGCCCCCGATGCTGCCCAAGCCTCCCGCCGCCGTGCCCCCGATGCTGCCCGAGCCTCCCGCCGCCATGCCCCCGATGCTGCCCGAGCCGCCCGCCGCCATGGCCCCGATGCTGCTCCCGATGCTGCCCGAGCCTCCCGCCGCCGTGCTCCCGATGCTGCCCGAGCCTCCCGCCGCCATGCCCCCGATGCTGCCCGAGCCTCCCGCCGCCGGGACACACAGACAGACAGACAGACATATATATATATATATATATATATATATATATATATAATATACATATATATAATATACACACACACATACATACATACATACATACATATATATATATGTGTGTGTGTGTGTGTGTGTGTGTGTATATATATATATATATACACACACATATACAAACACGTGTGGGTATATATATATATATATATATATATATATGTGTGTATATATATATATATATATATATATATATATATATATATATATATATATATATATATATAATGTGTGTGTATATATACACTCACGAATACGCGTATGCGTATACTCGTACACACGTATACTATATATATATCTCTCTATATATCTATATATAGATATATAGATATATATATATATATAAAAGATGTGTATATACACGCATATATACACACACACATTATATATATATATATATATATATATATATATATACACACATATATACACACGCATATAAAAAAACACGTGTGTGTATGTGTATCTATCTATCTATCTATGTGTGTGTATATACACTCACGAATACGCGTATGCGTATACTCATACACACGTACACTATATATATCTATCTATATATATATATAGATATATATATATATAAAATGTGTACACGCATATATACACACACATATATATTTAGGTGAAAAAACTATTTCATCTAAAACAGTGGAAAGTGAATTGCAGGGAGGCATTACAGTACCTTCTGCTGAGAATTCAGCACTGGACAGCTCCCTGCTATTACGAAGCCTGGGTTACTTGTGCAGGGGGAAAGGATCAGCACTGGACAGCTCCCTGCTAATACGAAGCGTGACCGGCGTCTCGGGAGCGAGCACGTCGGGCTGAAGCAAGCGCAGGGAGAAGAAGCGGCGGCCATCTTTGGGAAACTTTTTATAAGTTCATGAAACGCCAGAACTGTAAGTAGGAACCGGCTTTAAAAGCCATTTACATTGGTACTTAGTAATGTATGCTGAAGAAGGGGGACTGGGCAAAAAAAATATTTCACTGCTGCCTCGAGACATCTCCTTTAAGGTCGAGGAATGCCTCGGCCTCCGCAATCACATTCTGGTTACTGGACTGGTGGTCTCCCTTGATGCTATATAGCTTAGTGTAGTAGCTCTTAAATTCCTCTAAGATGTCTGAAGAAGCGTGGACCAGGCCTCCCTGACCTGACTGGATTTTGGAAATGTGTGTTAAGGGAGCTCTAAAATGAAGGGCCTTTGCTAACCATCTTCTGCACTTATCCCCATACTCAAAGGAACCAAGGCATAGCCTGTCCCTCGAACCCAAGGACCGTTGGTCAGGAATGCTCAAAATTTGTTGTCTTAGTGTGAAAATTTCTACCTTCGGAACTTCCTGTTGGGGCCGTTTATAAGCTGCCTCCTTGGACTGTAAACTTTGTATTAGCAGAGTTATCTTTTTTAAAGTCTTGATCCATGTGCGATCAGAACTTCCCTAAGGACGCATTTTAGTGCTTCCCATTGTATGGGAGCTCCTGTGCTGTCACTCTGGTGAGTTTCTATGAACTCTGCTATTGCTTTTTTTAATGTCTAGTATGCATCCTTAAGAAGATTGTCGTTGAGCCTCCAGGAAAAGCCCCAAGTCGACTGCCGCAGTTCGAAAATTCATCACAGACCGGTGCATGGTTGGACCAGATAAGATTGCCCTGGTAGCATCTCAGGGAGCAGTCCAAAAAACTCTGCGAGACTAGAAGTATGTCTATCCTACTGTATGAGTTGTGGGCCAAGGAGTGGAATGTGTAATCCCTGACCCCCGGATGAAGGATCCTCCACAGGTCAACCAGATGCATTGCATCCAGCATATGTTTGAATGTGCAAAGCGCTGCTCGAAATACGGAGGTCCTACCTGACGACGTGTCTATTCCCAGGTCCAGGACCAGGTTGAAATCACCCCCTAGTATGATCCTGGAGCCTCCGGCGAATTCCGCCAGTGTTTGTAGCATACTTGATGCACCTGTGATCTTATCCCAGTTAGGGAGATAGACATTAGCTAAAGTTACAATAGACCCAGCTGCATCAATTTTCAGGAAAACATAACGCCCATCTGGATCCGTTTTAGAATCCAGAACCTGATGTCTAAACTCTTTGTGTAGAGCTATTGACACACTTTTTAGAGGGGTGGGGGCCATGCAACCAGGTGGGATAATATCTGGAACGACAGGAGGAGACTGTCAGTTCGAAAGTGTGTTTTCTGGAACCTGGCCACCATCACACACTTCTTGTGGAAGTGGTAGAGTATCTGGTTCCTTTTCTGTTGAACATTTAGCCCTTCCACGTTCAAAGTACTACATGTTAGGTCACCCATAATGTCTGAAGAAAAAAAGAACTGGCCCCCCAGGGGGAGGTTGGGGGAGAGGAGAGGAGCAGGGTAAGGGAGAAAAACAGTAGAAAGACAAGACACAGACATTTAACATATAAGACAAAAGGTTATTATCATGGTATGACAGACAGCAACGGCCAACGGAGCCCTTGCTTCCCGGCAGAGCTGTGGAAGCCAACAAACGTCCACCCCCACCACCCACACTATAGATTAAACTTCTTGAATAAACATTATCAACCCCCAACAGGTCCCGGACCCTCTAGGACAAGCTCAGGTCCTTTTGACAAGGTACAAGAGTGCAAGCCACTATATTCCCTTCACGTGAGGTCACCGGCTGGAGATGCGCATGTCCCCGGTGTTTTCAGACGCTAGTGGTCTGTTCATACTGGGCGCTAGATCTGCTTGTGAATCCCCTCCAGGTGAGGGTTGGTGTGACTCTAGTGGGCTGTAAGCCTCCGTGAGGGATCTCCCCCTTGTATCCTCCTGCTGGTGAGAGGTTCTGGGGGGTGTCAGAGTGAGCAATTGTCTTCACTCCATCTTTCCTGGTTGGGGCTGGAAGTTGTGGAGAGGCCCCCTTTACTGTCCTCGTGGGGGGTAGCAGTGGACATGTTTCTCTTCACCCCCAGGCCTCCCCTCTTTTCTGGCAGGGGCTGGGCGGTGTGGGGAGACCCCCCCCCCCTCCCTGCTCTGTCCTGCTAAACTGGAAGTGTGTCGGGGCCCCACTGGACCATGTGCTGTGATGGGCTGTTTCCCCTCTGCAGGGCTTCCCGCCTGTTCCCTCTCTGCTCCAGACATGCGGATGGCCGGACCCCAAAGGTACTCCACCTGACACCGTGCTCTCTACCTGGAAGCAGTCATCGCTCTCCATGGGATCTTCTCCACTGACTGATGGGTTTCCTGCTCTCTCTGCAGCCAGCTAGTCACTTGTGTCGGGAGCGATGCAGGGACATGTCCTAGCAGCTCATCCGCAAGTCGACCTTGCTATTTTATTAAAGATTTGACTATTTTGAATAATGCCCTACAAAAAAAAAAAATAAAAAGGTACAAAGATTTTTTGGCCTTTTACTGTTTCCCCAAAATTTGCATTTAATGTAATTATTAAAAAAAAAATCCTGAATTATATCCAGGACCCTTTCCTGATCAAGCTAAAGCTAAAGCTGGAAAATTTGCCACGTGGAAATGGTGTGCCAAAAGCACACTCCATAAAACGCTGTGCCCTTGTGAGCCTGTGATCTAATCCTCGCATTCTAATATTAAGGCCGTGGCAGGTAAAAAGATGCAACAAGGTGTTGAATGAGCCTGAATTCCTCATCTACTTCCAGGCTGCTTGATCCCAGAAGGTTGTGAGGACGTGGGGGCAATAGCTGGAAAAACTCGCGTCTGTCCCATCCGGCAAGCCATGAGGATACATCAGTAATGCTGCCATAGTCAACTATTTATTTTTGTTAGCCATGTGCAACCCTAAAGGCGAGCTTTCTCTATGTTTTTCGGTTTTGCACTGCTTTCAGTTGTGTGATGCCAGTATCAGCTTTGACAGTATCAAGCCATCGTGTCCTTTGAGGGCCAGGTCTTCTTTTGCCACTGATCTGTCCAAGCATTATAGATTTTTCTAGTGACTGCTTGCATTACAAAGCCAAAATATGTGAGTCTGAGTCTGGTCTTCTTGCCCTCCAGTGATATATCGGGTATTATACGATTCATGACTTCTCTGTTTGTTACTCTCACCATCCAGGGCATGCACAGAAGCCTTCACCAGCACCACAGCTCAAACGCATCAATCCTCCTTTTATTAGCTGTTTTTGCAGTCCAGCGTTCACATCCATACATGGCTATGCAGAAAATGGTTGTTCACTTTATCTTGCATTTAGTTGCTATACCAATATCCCTACGTTTTGAGATTTTGTCCATATAAAGCACTGAGTTTCGTCCCAACTAGAGATGAGCGAACGTACTCGTAATGAGTACTGATGCACCCGAGTACCGCCATTTTCGAGTACTTCAGTACTCGCGCGTAAAGATTCGGGGGGCGCCGGGGGGCGGGGAGAGGCGCGGCTGTGTGGGGGTAGCAGCGGGGAACAGGGGGGAGCCCTCTCTCTCTCCCTCTCCCCCCCACTCCCTGCCGCAACCCCCCGCGCCGCCACGGCGCCCCCCGAATTTTTTCGCCCGAGTACGGAAGTACTCCAAAATCGTGGTACTCGGGCGAAAAAGGGGCGGGGCCGAGCACGTTCGCTCATCTCTAGTCCCAACGCTATCCTACATTTCGGCTATAGTCTGGTCATCTGGCCCTTCATTAATATATCAGGTCTTATATGCTTCAGGACTTCTCTGCTGGTTACTCTCGCTGTCCAAGACATACGCAGCAGCTTTCGCCAGCACCACAGCTCAAATGCATCAATCCTTCTTCTATCAGCTTTTTTCCGCAGTCCAGCTTTCACATCCACACATGGCTAGGGGTAAAAGGTGGTTTGCACCATTCTGCATTTAGTTGCTATACTGATATCCCTACTTTTTTAGATTTTCGCCCCAATGCTATAGTACGTTTTATCACTGGCATAGATTGTCCAGCCTGGTCAATTTTGGAGCCAAGCAAGATGAAGTCTTGCAAACATTCTATGATCTCATTGTCAATTTTGATGTTCAGTTTTAATTTTCCATATCACCTACTTCAGCCCTTCTTCTGCTTCCACAAGCAGAGTTGTGTCACCTGCATAACAGAGACTGTTGAGGTTTCTTCCACCTATTTTCACCCTGATTTTCAATTTGTCTAGGCGCATTTTCTGCATGATCACTTCCGCATATAGGTTAAACAAGAAAGGTGAGAGGATGCAGCCCTGTCGGACGCCTAAGCTGATCCCAAACCAATCGGTGTCCCCATAATGTGTTCTCACAGTGGCTTCTTGATTGGTATAAAGTGATTTATTAGCTTAACAAGATATGCCCATACGCCAAGTTCTTGTAGGGCCTGCCATAGTTTGTCATAGTTAGAGATGAGCGAGCACCAAAATGATCGGGTGCTCGTTACTCGAGTTGAACTTCCCGCGATGCTTGAGGGTTCGTTTCGAGTAACGAACCCCATTGAAGTCAATGGGCGACCAGAGCATTTTTGTATGGGACCTATGCTCCGCTAAGGTTTTCATTTGTGAAAATCTGGGAAATTCAAGGAAGTGATGGGAACGACACAGAAACGGATAGGGCAGGCGAGGGGCTACATGTTGGGCTGCATCTCAAGTTCCCAGGTCCCACTATTAAGCCACAATAGCGTCAAGAGTGCCCCCCCCCCAACAATTTTTACTTCTGAAAAACCCTCATTAGCAAGGCATACCTTAGCTAAGCACCACACTACCTCCAACAAAGCACAATAACTGCCTGCATGACACTCCGCTGCCACTTCTCCTGGGTAACATGCTGCCCAACCGCCCATTTCAGTAATAGTAGCAGTCAAGACAGGCCCCAGTAACAATTCCAAAGCAGCAGTATAGGGGGAGCACAGTATTAGTTCCATTTCAGTAGTAGTTGCAGTCTAGACAGGCCCCAGTAACATATCACTAGCAGCAGTATAGGGGGAGCACAGTATTAGTTCCATTTCAGTAGTAGTAGCAGTCAAGACAGGCCACAGTAACATTCCCGTTGCAGCAGTTTAGGGAGATAACAGTCTCTTGCACATTTCAGTAGTTGCAGTATAGACAAGGCCCCAGTTACATTTATGTAGCAAAAGTGTAGGCCAACCCCACACACCTTGCTGTACCATGAGTGCAGGTGAAGCCCATAAAAATTACTAGGATTACACTGTAGGCGAGGGCCCCAAAAAATTGGTGTACCAACAGTACTAATGTACCTCAGAAAAATTGCCCATGCCCAACCAAGAGGGCAGGTGAAACACATTAATCGCTTTGGTTACTGTGGCTTAATTTGTAACTAGGCCTAGAGGCAGCCCAGATAAAATGAAAATTGGTTCAGGTGCAAGTCTCAGCGCTTTAATGAGAATTGAAACATATAAACATTGTTTACAAAAGTAATATGACTGAGCCTTGTGGGCCTAAGAAAAATTGCCCGTTCGGTGTGATTACTTGAGGTTTCAGGAGGAGCAGGAGGAGGAGGATGAATATAATACACAGATTGATGAAGCTAAAAGGTCCACGTTTTTTATGGTGATAGAGAACGATGCTTCCATCCGCGGGTGCAGCCTACGTATTGTTTAGGTACCGCTGCTGTCCGCTGGTGGAGAAGAGAAGTCTGGGGAAATCCAGGCTTTGTTCATCTTTATGAGTGTAAGCCTGTTGGCACGGTCAGTTGACATGCGGGTATGCTTATCCGTGATGATTCCCCCAGCCGCCCTAAACACCCTCTCTGACAAGACGCTAGCCGCAGGGCAAGCAAGCACCTCCAGGGCATACAGCGCGAGTTCAGGCCACGTGTCCAGCTTCGACACCCAGTAGTTGTACAGAGCAGAAGCGTCACGGAGGACGGTCGTGCGATCGGCTACATACTCCCTCACCATCCTTTTTCAGTGCTCCCGTCGACTCAGCCTTGACTGGGGAGCAGTGACACAGTCTTGCTGGGGAGCCATAAAGCTGACAAAGGCCTTGGAGAGTGTTCCCCTGCCTGGGCTGTACATGATGCCTGATCTCCGCGCCTCCCCTGCTACCTGGCCCTCGGAACTGCGCCTTCTGCCACTAGCGCTGTCGAATGGGAATTTTACCATCAGTTTGTCCACCAGGGTCCTGTGGTATGGCATCACTCTCGAACCCCTTTCCTCTTCGGGTATGACAGTGGAAAGGTTCTCCTTATACCGTGGGTCGAGCAGTGTGTACACCAAGTAATCCATAGTGGCCAGAATGCGTCTAATGCGAGAGTCACGAGAAAGGCATCCTAACATGAACTGTACGCAACACATGGCTGTCCTCACTAGGAATATCACTTTCAGGATCCTCCTCCTCCGGCCATACACGCTGAAAGGATGACAGGCAAGCAGCATGGGTACCCTCAGTAGTGGGCCAAGCTGTCTCTTCCCTCTCCTCCTCATTCTCCTCCCCCTCCTCCTCCTCCAAAACGTGCTGAGATATAGACATGAGGGTGCTCTGACTATCCAGTGACATACTGTCTTCCCCCGCCTCCGTTTCCGAGCGCAAAGCGTCTGCCTTTATGCTTTGCAGGGAACTTCTCAAGAGGCATAGCAGACGAATGGTGATGCTAATGATTGCAGCATCGCCGCTCATCATCTGGGTAGACTCCTCAAAGTTTCCAAGGACCTGGCAGATGCCAACCAGGCCCACTCTTCTGTAAAGAATTGAGGAGGCTGACTCCCACTACGCCGCCCATGTTGGAGTTGGTATTCCACTATAGCTCTACACTGCTCATAGAGCCTGGCCAACATGTGGAGCGTAGAGTTCCACCGTGTGGGCACGTCGCACAGCAGTCGGTGCACTGGCAGATTAAACCGCTGTTGCAGGGTCCGCAGGGTGGCAGCGTTCGTGTTGGACTTGCGGAAATGTGCGTTGACCCGGTGCACCTTTTCGAGCAGGTGGGTAGCTTTTCAGAAAGCACTGAACCACCAAATTAAAGACATGGGCCAGGCATGGCACGTGCGTGAGGCTGCCGAGCTGCAGAGCCGCCACCAGGTTACGGCCGTTGTCACACACGACCATGCCCGGTTGGAGGCTCAGCGGCGAAAGCCAGCGGTCGGTCTGCTATGTCAGACCTTGTAGCAGTTTGTGGGCCGTGTGCCTGTTCTCTCCTAAGCTGAGTAGTTTCAGCACGGCCTGCTGACGCTTGACCACCGCTGTGCTGCCACGCCGCGCGACACCGACTGCTGGCGACGTGCTGCTGCTGACACATCTTGATTGCGAGACAGAGGTTGCGTAGGAGGAGGAGGAGGAAGGTTTAGTGGAGGAAGCATACACCGCCGCAGATACCAGCACCGAGCTGGGGCCCGCAATTCTGGGGGTGGGTAGGACCTGAGCGGTCCCAGGCTCTGACTCGGTCCCAGCCTCCACTAAATTCACCCAATGTGCCGTCAGGGAGATATAGTGGCCCTGCCCGCCTGTGCTTGTCTACGTGTCTGTTGTTAAGTGGACCTTGCCAGTAAGCGCGTTGGTGGGGGCGCGTACAATGTTGCGGGAGACGTGGTCGTGCAGGGCTGGGACGGCACATCGGGAAAAGTAGTGGCGACTGGGAACCGAGTAGCGCGGGGCCGCCGCCATCATGTTTTTGAGAGCCTCCATTTCCACAAGCCTATACGGCAGCATCTCCAGGCTGATCAATTTGGCTATGTGCACGTTTAACGCTTGAGCATGCGGGTGCGTGGCGGCGTACTTGCACTTGCACTCAAACAGTTGCACTAGCGATGGCTGGACGCTGCGCTGAGAGACATTGCTGGATGGGGCTGAGGACAGCGGAGGCGAGGGTGTGGGTGCAGGCCGGGAGACGGTCGTGTCTGTGTCCTCAGAGGGGGGTTGGGGCCATGGGGGATAGGCAGTGGTGCAAACCGGAGCCGGTGAACGGCCTTCGTCCCACCTTGTGGGGTGCTTGACCATCATATGCCTGCGCATGCTGGTGGTGGCTCCCCGGCTGATCTTGGTGCGACAAACCTTGCACACCACAGTTCATCGGTCGTCTGCACGTTCAGTGAAAAACTGCTACACCTTTGAGCACCTCTGCCTCTGCAGGGTGGCATGGCGCAAGGGGGCGCTTTGGGAAACGGTGGATTATTCGGTCTGGCCCTGCCTCTACCCCTGGCCACAGCATTGCCTCTTCCAACCTGCCCTGCTGCTGCACTTGCCTCCCCCTCTGAAGACCTTTCCTCAGTAGGCTTAGCAAACCAGGTGGGGTCAGTCACCTCATCGTCCAGCTGCTCTTCCTCTGAATCCTCTGTGCGCTCCTCCCTCGGACTTACTGCCCTTACTACTACCTCACTGATAGACAACTGTGTCTCTTCATCATCATCCTCCTCACTCACTGAAAGCTCTTGAGACAGTTGCCGGAAGTCCCCAGCCTCATCCCCCAGACCCCGGGAACTTTCCAAAGGTTAGGCATCGGTCACGACAAACTCCGCCGGTGGGAGAGGAACCATTGCTGCCCAATCTCGGCATGGGCCCGAGAACAGTTCCTGGGAGTCTGCCTGCTCCTCAGAATGTGTCATTTTCATGTAGTGAGGAGGCTGGGAGGAAGGAGGAGCAGCAGCCAGAGGATTCAGAGTTGCAGCTGTGGACGTCGTAGAAGACTGGGTGGTCGATAGATTGCTGGATGCACTTTCTGCCATCCACGACAGGACCTGCTTAGACTGCTCAGTTTCTAATAAAGGTCTACCTCGTGGACCCATTAATTGTGATATGAATCTGGGGACCCCAGAAACGTGCCTCTCTCCTAATCCCGCAGCAGTCGGCTGCGATACACCTGGACCAGGAGCTCGGCCTGTGCCCACACCCTGACTTGGGCCTCCGCGTCCTCGCCCGCGTCCACGTCCTCTAGACCTACCCCTACCCCTCAGCATGGTGCATTACGAGTAGAGCAGAAACAGAACGCTGTAATTAAATGTGCCGCTTATTGGCCTATGGTTGGAGGCTGACTTCGCTTACGGAACGTACAGCAGAGCCAGGAAACAATTATGCGCAAGCCTGTAGTCAGACCTAGGTGCGTATGACTGAGCTACTGGAATTCACAGGACAGAACCAGTCAAGTGGCCAAAGGCCAGTGGTAGGCCTTAAGTATTTTGCTTCAATTTTTTAAAATGTTGAGGTGAAAAACCAGACAGACACCGTATGCAGCATATATATGTATACTCTTTCCCTCTGGCGGGATGACGGCGATCATGTAACCGACACAGCAGAGCCAGGAAACAATTATGCGCAAGCCTGCTGTAACGCTTAGCTGGGTAATAATGAGCGACTACTACCCCCAGCAGACACGCAGTGAACTGTACACGGTCACAGGCTTGGCTGGGTATTAATTAGTGACTACTACCCCCAGCACACACGCAGTAAACTGAAAACGGTCACAGGCAGCCCAAATATAGTATTTTTTCCCAATTTTTGGGAAAAAGCCCACTGCCTATATAGTCTGTATATGGATTTCCCTGTTGGAGGATGACTGTGGTTATTGAAAGCACAATGCAGCCAGAAAAAATTATGCGTAACGCTGCAGTAACACCTAGCTGGGTATTAATGAGTGACTACTACCCCCAGCAGGCACGCAGTAAACTGAACACGGTCACAGGCAGCCCAAAGATTTTTTTTTCCAATTTTTTTGAAAAAGCCCACTGCCTATATAGCCAGTATATCTCTTTCCCTGTACCACTGTCCCTGCCTCACCAGTACTGCCCCTATACTCAGTAAAATGACTGCAGACTGAGGACGCTATGGTCTGCACGCCCGATATACAAAAAAAAATTTTTTTTGCAAAACTGCTAAAAGCAGCCTCAACAGTACTGCACACGGTCAGATGTGGCCCTAAGAAGGACCATTGGGGTTCTTGAACATGAAGATAACAGCCTAACACTCTCCCTATAGCAGCTACAGCAAGACGGCACTTTCCCTAAAGTCTCTCAGCGTGCATCTGTGGCGAGCCGCGGCCGGCCCCAGTTTATATACTCGGGGATCTCCCCAGCCACTCACTGCAGGGGGGTGGGATAGGGCTGGAACTTCACAGGAGGAAGTTGTAATGCCTTCCCTGTGTTTCTATTGGCCAGAAAACGGCGCAAAATTTTCTGGGAAGAAAATGGAAGTGACTCGAACACCGCGTGGTGCTCGTCTCGAGTAACGAGCATCTCGAGTACCCTAATACTCGAACGAGCATCAAGATCGGACGAGTACGCTCGCTCATCTCTAGTCATAGTGGACACAGTCAAATGCTTTGATGCAGTTGATGAAGCACATGTAGATATTCTTTTGGTATTCTCGAGCTTCTTCCATGGTCCATCACAGGTTTGCGATATGGTCGCTGGTGCCGCATCCTCCCCGGAATCCTGTCTGCACATCAGGGAGCGCCGCATCAACTACTAATCTCAGGATTTCCGGTAAAATTTTGAGAAGGATCTTGCTTGCATGCAGAATGTGGACTATTGTTTGGTAGTTAGAACAATTCTGTGAGTCGCCTTTCTTTGGTAGAGGGATGAAGACAGATCTTTTTCATTTCTGTGGCCATTGTGTGGATGCCCATATTGCCTGGCACAGCACTGTGATGGTTTTCACTGTTACTGGCAGCAATAGCTCTGCCGGTATGTTATGTATGCCTGGTGCTTTATTTTTAGCTAGTTGCTTCATTGCCGTAACCACTTCTGGCTCCATAATGGAGGGCTCCAAGTCCAGGGGCTCCACATCATGCAATGGTCTTGGCATGTGGTTGCAGGCATATAGTTCCTCTGAGTATTTCCTCCACCTATGCTTGATACTCTGTTGATTATTTTGTTCCTTCCCATTTTTGCCTTTGATTGTGTTGTTGCGTGCCATGAAAGGTTTTTGGGCCAGCCTGACCTGTGAGAATAGGCCTCGCATATGGCCTTTCATGGCTTCTGCTTCAACTTGTTTGCAACGCTCATTCCAGTCCATTTCCTAGTTACCGAACATCGTTTTTGCTGCTGGCTGCCCTTGATGCTCTTCTTTATCAGCTATTCTGAGGGTTTGCTCAGAACCCAGCCATGTATCCTATATACGCCGCTCCCAAGCCCGTATAAATAGCAAGGGTTAGGAAAAGACCTGACGACCTACCCTGTAAAAACTTTGCCTTGGAAACCCTACGTAAGAGCTCTCCAATGATTCAGATATGGTATCCAATGGCAGGCCCCCCGGGCCAAAGGATTCTCTAAATGCTAAAGAGCAAGATGTGAGTACAAGTAGTCGAGGTTCCCTCAGTAGCCTTTATTATAAACAAGCAGACTTCAAAAGCTGTAGAAAGTTTTAGAACAATCAGTGACCATATCACTGCTATCCAGATACGTGGTAAACCAGTGAACATCTCACTCTTACAGGTTTATGCCCCAACGACGGATGCTGATGAGGAAGCCATTGAAGATTTTCATGCCGACATCTTGAAAACTCTAAACGAAGTGCCAAAGAAGGACATCATTTACATTATGGGTGACTTCAATTCCAAAGTCAGCAGCCAGACAGAAGCAACCGACACAGGAAGATTTGGGCTTGTGGAAATGAAATGAAGTTGGTGATCGTTTGGTACAGTTCTGCCATGAAAACCGGCTAAGGATAACAAACACATGGTTTATGCAACCCAAACGCAGAATGTACACGTGGACATCTCCCAACGGCCTCCATAGAAAGCAGATTGATACATCCTATGTAATCATCGTTGGCAAGCTTCAATTGTTGCAATAAAAACCTGGCTCCGACAGCAGCTCTGATCATGAACCCACAATCCAGATAATGGGAACTTGACAAGCAGAAAGAATGCTTCAATCTATATTAGATCCAATATGCCACAAAAACAAGCAGGTTTACAGAGAATGTGTTTCGGGTTCACAAGCGAACCCTTGTTCACCTCAGTGTTAAAATCATGTGTAACCTGCTTAAATAGATATCTACCATCACCAAGTAAAAAACAACCTGTGTGTTAACCCTTGGAACGCTGAATAGAACATTGAAATGGAATGTGCTCTGCTATTAGCACCAACCAGTGTATATGTATAGCTGTATGTATCAGGTAATTCATTATTGTTAGTTGATGCACATAATAAACTTATGATGTTATAAACAAAATGTGTCGTGTTAAATTACATTAACCCCTTAGTGACCAAGCCTGTTTGCGCCTTAATGACCAGGCCAAATTTTGCAAATCTGGCATGTGTCACTTTAACATGGAAAAACACCAGAAAGGTTTTGCATATCCAAGCGATTCTGACATTGTTTTTTCGCCACATGTTGTGCTTCATTTAGGCGGAAAAAATAGACTGATAGAAATTGTGTTTATTTATTAAAAGTGCCAAAATTGGGAAAATTTTGAAACAATCGTCATTTTTTCACATTTCCAACTGCAATATCTTAAATATGTGCAAACATAATATAGAAATTTTTGCTAAGATTTATATTTCCACCCGTTTACTTTATTTTGGGCGCACATTGGAAAAACTTTTGGTTTTTTTTAACCATTTAGGAGACGTACAAATTTAACATTACTTTTTAGCATTTTGAGGAACACTTTGTTTTCCTATACCAAGCCAGGATTGGAAAGGCTCATGAGTGTCAGAATAATAGATACCCCCCCCCCCCAAATGACCTCATTTTAAAAACTACACCCCTTAGTGTATTCACTGAGGGGTGTCATGAGTATTTTGACCCTGACCGTTTTTTTCAGTAATTAATTCAATTTAGAGGAGAAAAAGTAAAATTTCATATTTTTGCATATCTGTCATTTTAAAGACATATTTTTTTCCTATAGTTTACATGAAAACCAGGATTTGCACCCCAAAATGGATACCCCTATTTCTCCCGTGTTCAGAAATATACCCATTGTGGCCCTATTGTTATATCTGAGTCCACAACGGGGCCCAAAATGAAAGGAGTAGTCAGTGTCTTTCAAAACAGAAATTTTGCTGGAAGTCCTTTTAGGCCCCATAGCACACATGTAGAGTTCTTGAGTGCCCAAAACCATAGAAAACCCCCACAAATGACCCCATTTTGAAAACTAGACCCCTTAAGGAATTTATCTAGGGGTGTACTGCATATTTTGACCCCACAGTTTTTGAATGAATTCAAACCAAGCAAAAGGAAAAAATTGTGATTTTCGTTTTTTCGGCAATTCTGTCATTTTAAAAACAGCTTTTTTTGTACAGCACACATATGAAGGAAGACTTGCACCCAAAAATGGATACCCCTGTTTGTCCCGTGTTCAGAGACATACCCATTGTGGCCCTAATCTTATGTCTGGATACACAACGGAGCCCAAAATGAAAGGAGCGACCGGTGGCTTTCGGAACACAAATTTTGCTTGAAGTCCTTTTAGGCCCCATTGCCCACTTGTAGAGTTCTTGAGCGCCCAAAACCATAGAGAACCCCCACAAATGACCCCATTTTGAAAACTAGACTCCTTAACGAATTTATCTAGGGGTGTACTGCGTATTTTGACCCCACAATTTTTGAATAAATTCAAGCAAAGCAAAAGGAAAAAATTTGGATTTTTGTTTTTTTGGCAATTCTGTCATTTTGAAAACAGCTTTTTTTGTACAGCACACATATGAAGGAAGACTTACACCCCAAAATGGATACCCCTGTTTGTGCTGTTTTCAGAAATTTACCCATTGTGGCCCTAATCTTATGTCCGCATGCACAACGGGGCCAAAAATAAAAGGAGTTAACGGTGGCTTTCAGAACATAGATTTTGCTTGAAGTCCTTTTAGGCCCCATTGCCCACTTGTAGAGTTCTTGAGCGCCCAAAACCATATAGAACCCCCACAAATGACCCCATTTTGAAAACTAGACCCCTTAACGAATTTATCTAGGGATGTTCTGCATATTTTGACCCCACAGTTTTTGAATAAATTCAAGCAAAGCAAAAGGAAAAAAATAGGATTTTCATTTTTTGGGCTATTGTGTCAATTTAAAAACAGTTTTTATTGTACAGCACACATATAAATGAAGGCTTTCACCCCAAAATGGATACCCCTGTTTGTCCCGTGTTCAGAAACATGCCCATTGTGGCCCTAATAGACTTACAGGACCCATGGCTAGGCCTACAATGAAAGGAATACCCGTTGGATTTCAGGGTACCACTGAATAAATTCCAGGCCCCATTGCCCACTTATAGAGCCATTGAGCGGCCAAAACTATAAAGAACCCCCTCAAATGACCCCATTTTGAAAACTAGACCCCTTAACGAATTCATCTAGGGGTGTACTGCGTATTTTGACCCCACAGTATTTGAATGAATCTAAGCAAAGTAGAAGGAAAAAGTTACGATTTTCAATTTTTTTGGCAATTTTTTCAATTTAAAAACATTTTTTTTGTACAGTGCACATAGGAATGAAGACGTTCACCCCAAAATAGATACCCCCGTTTGTCCCGAGTTCAGAAACATACCCATTGTGGCCCTCATCTACTTACAGGACGCATGGCAAGGCCTATAAAGGACGGAACACCTGTTGGATTTTAGGGCACAACTGAATAAATTCCAGGCCCCATTGCTTATTTGTACAGAATAAAGATTGACTCCCTAAAAATCCCCCCCCCCGCGCCCTTTTTGGTGTTCGCAAATCTTAGATAAAAGTAAAAATGTGAACTGTGTAGTATTTCCGAAGACAGGGGTAATTACGGAGGCTGGTTGGAATGGGCCCATGGGGCAATAAAACCGGGTATCCCCCCCTCCTCTCATGCTTTTTGGGGGTATTTCGTGACCTCAGTGGTGGGTATGGGGTGTAAAAAGTGGCGTTCCGTGAGTCTCCGTAAGCTTGATGAGGTGCGGCGGTCTCACACAGAAGGCGCTCAACAAGGTGCTCCTGGAACTGCAGGAAGGCGAGCGTTCCTGGGGCTTCTTGTAAAATACGTATCACAGGTAGCTGTCTGAATAACGCCGGGCTCACGTGGGTGCAGGCGGAATCCGCTTGTGGAGGCCCACAGCGGATCCCATCTGTGAGCCCGGCTGTGACCCTGCGTACGGCTGCGTAATGTACTGCGCATAACTGCCTACTCACACAGGCGGTCATGCACAGTACACCTTTTTTTGTATTTCCCGCACCGTCGCTTAGCGATGACGGGGGTACCCGCAGCCCGTATACAACGTAGTTGCGTATGGGCTGCGGGTATATCCACGACCATGGAGCACAATGGGCTCTACGTTGCAAATATCCGCAGTAAAACAGAACCTGCTGCGTTCTCTTTTCTGCGAGTGGATTACGCAATTCCGACCCGCTAATGTGAGCGGAATTGTGTAATCCAATGCGATTGATCTGCGTAATACCGTGGATCAGACGCATGCAGAATCCATAATTCCTATGCGGTCATGTGAGACCGGCCTAAGGTAGATCGCTACCTTTTTATCACGTGACCGAGGACCGTTCAACGAGGCCACCCGTCACTGCTCCAGGCTCTCTGTGACCGTTGGTCGCTGGGAGCAAGGAGATTTTAAATTTCCTGGGCTCCCCGACTGCTGCGCATGTGTCCGGCTTTTTGCCGGCAATCGCATGTGCAGAATTCGGGAAGGTCCACGGAGGAAGATCGCGTCGGGGTTCAAATATGCAGGCCTCCGGTAAAAAGTTTCATCTCCTCTCACCGATCGCATCAGTGAGGGGAGATGAAACTTCAAATTTTTTTTTAACTTTTACGTGATCGCCAATATTGGATAATGGCGAACACGTGACCAGGAACCGCTCACTGCGGACCCCCATTAAATCTCCATGCTCTTGGCTACGTTTTGTAGCCAGGAGCAGGGAGAATTTAAATTATCCTGGCAATCCACAGCTTTTGCGCATGCGCCTGCCATTTTGGCGACGGGCGCATGTGCAGAAGCTGTGGTAAGTTCCGCGGATAAATCTGGGGGCCTTAGGTACGTACTTTCATCCTCCCTCATGGATATGATCCATGAGGGGAGATGAAACGTACGCTTTTTAAACTTTTAAAAACTTTTTTTTACTTTTTTTTTTTTTTACTTTTTTACACTTTTTTTTCACTTTACATGATCACTGTCATCCATTGGATGACAGTGATCATGTCCCCGGTATAATCTCTTGCTCCTAGCTACACATGGCAGCCAGGAGCAGAGGGATTTTAAATTTCCCGGGGCTCGAGCCCGTCTGTGCACACGCCCAATGTCAATCATAGGGCGCGCATGCGCAGACGGGGATTAGGGTCCCGGGACATCGGGACACCGCTGAGGACTGGGGGTGAGTATTTTCACCTCCCCTCATGAATCCGATCCATGAGGGGAGGTGAAACTGACTTTTTTAAAACTTTTTTGCGATCGCCGCTATCCATTGGATAACGAAGATCGCGGTACCAGGGACCGCTCACCGCAGTCCCCGCTGACATCTCCTGCCTCCCGGCTACCTACAGGAGCCGGGAGCCAGGAGATTTTAAATCTCCCGCGCCGCCGGGCCTTCTGCGCATGCGGCTGACGTAATGCCGCCTGGCGCGCATGCGCAGAAGACCGGCTTCGGGCCCCGGAGCGGCAGGAGAGCAGGGAGCAGCGTGCCGGACCTGGGTGAGTAATTTCAGCTGCGCCGATGGATCCGATCCATCAGAGCAGCTGAATCTGTAACTTTTGTGTACTTTTATTTACTTTTTTTGCGATCGGCGCTATCCATTGCATAGCACCGATCGCAATGCCGGGGGGGTGTCCGAACAGCCCGGGATGACAGCTCCATGCTGTCAGCTACCTGCGGACACCGACAGCATGGAGCTGTCACGTCCACAGCCCGAGGGGCATTATTCTCTGCAGGAAGAATGTTTTTACGTCCTCAGAGAATAAAGCCCACTTCGGGAGGACGTAAAAACACTATGGGCTGGTCGTTAAGGGGTTAATGGTAGAGATGAGCGAACGTACTCGTCCGAGCTTGATACTCGTTCGTGTATTAGCGTGTTCGAGATGCTCGTTACTCGTGACGAGTACCACGCGATGTTCGAGTTACTTTCACTTTCATCTCTGAGACGTTAGCACACTTTTCTGGCCAATAGAAAGACAGGGAAGGCATTACAACTTCCCCCTGCAACGTTCAAGCCCTATACCACCCCCCCTGCAGTGAGTGGCTGGCGAGATCAGGTGTCACCCGAGTATATAAATCGGCCCCTCCCACGGCTCGCCACAGATGCATTCTGACATAGAGGAGGGAAAGTGCTGTTGGTGCCGGAGCTGCTATAGGGAGAGTGTTAGGAGTATTTGAGGCTTCAAGAACCCCAACAGTCCTTCTTAGGGCCACATCTAACCGTGTGCAGTAGTGTGGAGGCTGCTTTTTGCAGTGTTGCACATTTTTTTTTTTGTATATCGGCCGTGCAGAGCATTGCGCCCTGCAATAATTATACATACTCCAGGGCCAGTAGTGGTGGTGAGGCAGGGACAGAACACATATATTGTGAGGCAGGGACAGAAGACATATTTATTGAATACTAGCGTACCCGTCGCGCGTTGCTGCGAAGACAGACATACATACATACTTCGTTTTTATATATCTAGATGACGGCAGCAGCGACCACTGAGGTTTTGTAGGCCGCTGCTTCCCCCTTGCAGGCTGAATAAAATAGCCGTTGTGTGAGAATCGCTGGGGGGGGGGGGGGAGACATTCTTACTGCTGGGAGAATTGCTGGGGGGGGGAGGGGGAGACATTCTTACTGCTGGGAGAATTGCTGGGGGGGGATGGGAGACATTCTGACTGCTGGGAGAATCGCTGGGGGGGGGGATGGGAGACATTCTGACTGCTGGGAGAATCGCTGGCGGGGGGATCGGAGACATTCTGACTGCTGGGAGAATCGCTGGGGGGGATGGGAGACATTCTGACTGCTGGGAGAATCGCTGGGGGGGGGATCGGAGACATTCTGACTGCTGGGAGAATCGCTGGGGGGGGGGATGGGAGACATTCTGACTGCTGGGAGAATCGCTGGGGGGGGGTGGGAGACATTCTGACTGCTGGGAGAATCGCTGGCGGGAGAGCGGAGGCATGACTGCTGGGAGAATCGTTGGGGGGAGGGGGGGCATGGTGACTGCCAAGAAAATCTCTGTGGGGGAAGGGGGGCATGATGACTGCCAGGAGAACCGCTGGGGGGGAGCCATTATGACTGCTGGGGGAACCGCTTGGGGGGAGGGGGGCATTATTATTGCTGGCGGACAGCTGGGGGTGGCATTGTGACTGCTGGTGGACCACTGGGGGGGGGTATTATGACTGCTGGGGGAACCGCTGGGGGGGGGGGAGCGGGCATTATTACTGCTGGGGGACCGCTGGGGTATGTCACTCTTATTACTAATGGGGGGAGTGTCACTATTATTACTGCTGTGGGATGTCACTATTATCGCTGGGGTGAAGGTGTCACTATTACCGCTGGGGTATGTGTACATGTGGCAGAAATGGGCAGGGCTCTTTCAGAATAGACCGGGTGCAGATTTTGACTGCTTTTTAGATGCGGAAATGCTGCAGAATTTTCCACAGAAATCTCCGCTGAGGACATTCTGCAGTATTTCCGCGTCCAAAAAGCAGTCAGAATCTGCACCCGGTCTATTCTGAAACAGCCTTGTCCTTTTTAGAACGACGGGGGTAAAATCATACGTTGTGATAAGCCCCGCCCCCTGACGTGTTGGCACTTTGCGATACATAAGTGGGTTTTGGGTTATAGTTTGGGCACTCGGTCCCTAAAAGGTTCGCCATCACTGGCCTAGTACATGTTTGCCCACTTCCAACTCCAAAGGAGACTGACTGTAAATGGCTGGCATGCTCTAGTATTTATGGTTTCAAGCTGTACGTGTCATTGCATACAGTCTATCTATCTATCTATCTATCTATCTATCTATCTATCTATCTATCTATCTATCTATCTATCTATCTATCAGGGTTATTGCATACAGTCTATCTATCTATGACATCAGGAAATGAGAGAATTAGATTTTGTAGGCCGCTGCTTCCCCCTTGCGGGCTGAATAAAATAGCCGTTGGGTGGAACATACAATTTATCCGGCTGCTGTGGCTTCTTAGAAAGATATCCTAGTACTTGTTTACCCACTTCCAACTCCAATGGTAATTGGCTGGCGTGCTCTAGTGGTTCCAAGCTGTACGTGTCATAATAGAGCCTTAATGACATCACAATGCAGCTTTATAGAACATGTTGGGGCATGTTCAAGGGCGTCCGATGTTGATGACATCAGTGATGACATCACAATAGCAGGTGGCTTACTTATTCGATCTACGTGGGGGGGGGGGCGTAACTTTCGACGACGCTCGCGCGCCATTTATCGTAGGATATTTGTACTATGCCTATAATATTCCCAGGAGTGTACTTAAAGGGGTTGTCCCGAGGCAGCAAGTGGGTCTATACACTTCTGCATGGCCATAATAATGCACTTTGTAATGTACATTGTGCATTAATTATGAGCCATACAGAAGTTATAAAAAGTTTTATACTTACCTGCTCCGTTGCTGGCGTCCTCGTCTCCATGGTGCCGACTAATTTTCGCCCTCCGATGGCCAAATTAGCCGCGCTTGCGCAGTCCGGGTCTTCTTCTTTTCTGAATGGGGCTCCGTGTAGCTCCGTGTAGCTCCGCCCCGTCACGTGCCGATTCCAGCCAATCAGGAGGCTGGAATCGGCAATGGACCGCACAGAAGCCCTGCGGTCCATGGAGACAGAGGATCCCGGCGGCCATCTTCAGCAGGTGAGTATGAAGACGCCGGACCGCCGGGATTCAGGTAAGCGCTGTGCGGGTTGTTTTTTTAACCCCTGCAGCGGGGTTGTCTCGCGCCAAACGGGGGGGGGGGGGTTTAAAAAAAAAAAAAACCCGTTTCGGCGCGGGACAACCCCTTTAACAACTTCCCAAAGTTTCATGGCGATCGGATGAATGGTGTAGTAGCGCATAAAGGACAAACAGACACGCAGACACGCACGCACGCAGACAGACATACATTCAATTTTATATATAGATAGGCAGTGGGCCTTTCCAAAAACATTTGGGAAAAAAAATCTATTTGGGCTGCCTGTGAGTGTCCTCAGTGTACTGGGTCTGTGCTGGGTGTAGTTGTCCTAATTCATACGCAGCCAGCTAAGTGTTACAGCAGGCTTGCGCAAAATTATTTCCTGGCTCTGCTGTGCGTTCGGTAAGCGAAGTGAGCCTCCAACCACAGGCCAATAAGCGGCACATTTAATTACAGCGTTCTGTTTCTGCACTACTGGTAATACACCATGCTGAGGGGTAGGGCTAGGCCTATAGGACGTGGACGAGGGCGAGGACGCGGAGGCCCAAGTCAGGGTGTGGGCACAGGCCGAGCCAGTGCGGTGGCCAGGGGGTAGAGGCAGGGTCAGACCGAATAATCCACCAACTGTTTCTAAAAGCGCCCCCTCGCGCCATGCCACCCTGCAGAGGTCAAGGTGCTCTACGGTGTGGCAGTTTTTCACAGAGACGCCTGACGACCGACGAACAGTGGTGTGCAACCTTTGTCGCGCCAAGATCAGCTGGGGAGCCACCACCAGCATGCGCAGGCATATGATGGCCAAGCACCCCACAAGGTGGGACGAAGGCCGTTCACCGCCTCCGGTTTGCACCACTGCCTCTCCCCCTGTGCCCCAACCTGCCACTGAGATCCAACCCCCCTCTGAGGACACAGGCACTACCATCTCCTGGCCTGCACCCATACCCTCACCTCCGCTGTCCTCGGCCCCATCCAGCAATGTCTCTCAGCGCAGCGCCCAGACGTCGCTAGCTCCACTGTTTGAGCGCAAGTGCAAGTATGCCGCCACGCACCCGCACGCTCAAGCGTTAAACGTGCACATTGCCAAATTGATCAGCCTGGAGATGCTGCCGTATAGGCTTGTGGAAATGGAGGCTTTCAAAAGCATGATGGCGGCGGCGGCCCCGCGCTACTCGGTTCCCAGTTGCCACTACTTTTCTGATGTGCCGTCCCAGCCCTGCACGACCACGTCTCCCGCAACATTGTACGCGCCCTCACCAACGCGGTTACTGCCAAGGTCCACTTAACAACGGACACGTGGACAAGCACAGGCGGGTAGGGCCACTATATCTCCCTGACGGCACATTGGGTGAATTTAGTGGAGGCTGGGACCAAGTCAGAGCCTGGGACCGCTCACGTCCTACCCACCCCCAGAATTGCGGGCCCCAGCTCGGTGCTGGTATCTGCGCAGTGTATGCTTCCTCCACTAAACCACCCTCCTCCTCCTCCAACGCAACCTCTGTCTCGCAATCAAGATGTGTCAGCAGCAGCAGCACGTCGCCAGCAGTCGGTGTCGCGCGGCGTGGCAGCACAGCGGTGGGCAAGCGTCAGCAGGCCATGCTGAAACTACTCAGCTTAGGAGAGAAGAGGCACACGGCCCACGAACTGCTGCAGGGTCTAACAGAGCAGACCGACCGCTGGCTTGCGCCGCTGAGCCTCCAACCGGGCATGGTCGTGTGTGACAACGGCCGTAACCTGGTGGCGGCTCTGCAGCTCGGCAGCCTCACGCACGTGCCATGCCTGGCCCATGTCTTTAATTTGGTGGTTCAGCGCTTTCTGAAAAGCTGCCCACACTTGTCATACTTGCTTGGAAAGGTGCGCGGGTCAGCGCACATTTCCGCAACTCCAAGAGGGACGCTGCCACCCTGCGGACCCTGCAACATCGGTTTAATCTGCCAGTGCACCGACTGCTGTGCGACGTGCCCACACGGTGGAACTCTACGCTCCACATGTTGGCCAGGCTCTATGATCAGCGTAGAGCTATAGTGGAATACCAACTCCAACATGGGCGGCGTAGTGGGCGTCAGCCTCCTCAATTCTTTACAGAAGAGTGGGCCTGGTTGGCAAACATCTGCCAGGTCCTTGGAAACTTTGAGGAGTCTACCCAGATGGTGAGCGGGGATGCTGCAATCATTAGCGTCACCATTCCTCTGCTATGCCTCTTGAGAAGTTCCCTGCAAAGCATAAAGGCAGACGCTTTGGAATCAGAAACGGGGGCGGGGGAAGACAGTATGTCACTGGATAGTAAGAGCACCCTCATGTCTATATCTCAGCGCGTTGAGGAGGAGGAGGAGGAGGAGGAGCATGAGGAGGAGGGGAAGAGACAGCTTCGCCCACTGCTGAGGGTACACATGCTGCTTGCCTGTCATCCTTTCAGCGTGTATGGCCGGAGGAGGAGGAGGAGGATCCTGAAAGTAATCTTCCTAGTGAGGACAGCCATGTGTTGCGTATAGGTACCCTGGCACACATGGCTGAACTCATGTTAGGATGCCTTTCTCGTGACCCTCGCGTTACACGCATTCTGGCCACTACGGATTACTGGGTGTACACACTGCTCAACCCACGGTATAAGGAGAACCTTTCCACTCTCATACGCGAAGAGGAAAGGGGTCCGAGAATGATGCTGTACCACAGGGCGCTGGTGGACAAACTGATGGTAAACTTCCCATCCGACAGCGCTAGTGGCAGAAGGCGCAGTTCCGAGGGCCAGGTAGCAGGGGAGGCGCGGAGATCAGGCAGCATGTACAGCACAGGCAGGGGAACATTCTCCAAGGCCTTTGCCAGCTTTATGGCTCCCCAGCAAGACTGTGTCACCGCTCCCCAGTCAAGGCTGAGTCGGCGGGAGCACTGTAAAAGGATGGTGAGGGAGTACGTAGCCGATCGCACGACCGTCCTCGGTGACGCCTCTGCTCCGTACAACTACTGGGTGTCGAAGCTGGACACGTGGCCTGAACTCGCGCTGTATGCCCTGGAGGTGTTTGCTTGTCCTGCGGCTAGCGTCTTGTCAGAGAGGGTGTTTAGTGCGGCTGGGGGAATCATCACGGATAAGCGTACCCGCCTGTCAACCGACAGTGCCGACAGGCTTACACTCATCAAGATGAACAAAGCATGGATTTCCCCAGACTTCTCTTCTTCACCAGCGGACAGCAGTGATACCTAAGCAATACGTAGGCTGCACCCGCGGATGGAAGCATCGTTCTCTATCACCATCAAAAACGTGGACCTATTAGCTTCATCAATCTGTGTTTAATATTCCTCCTCCTCCTCCTGCTCCTCCTCCTGAAACCTCACGTAATCACGCCGAACGGGCAATTTTTCTTAGGCCCACAAGGCTCAGTCATATAATTTTTGTAAACATTTTTTATACGTTTCAATGCTCATTAAAGCGTTGAAACTATCACCTCAACCAATTTTTATTTTAACTGGGCTGCCTCCAGGCCTAGTTACCAATTAAGCCACATTAACCAATTCACCAATTTTTTGGGGCCCTCGCCTACAGTGTAATCCAATTAATTTTTTGCCCACCTGCATTACAGCTGACGTTACATCAGCTGTGCTGGGCACTGCAATGGGATATATTTATGTACCGCCGGTGGGTTCCAGGGAGCCACCCATGCTGTCGGTCCACACGGAGTTGTAACTACGTGTGTCCACTTCTAAAGAACCCCAGTCTGACTGGGGCATGCAGTGTGGGCCGAAGCCCACCAGCATTTAACATGACATTAGCTCAGCTGTGATGGGCAATGCTATGGGATATATTTACGTGCCGCCGGTGGCTTCCTGGCACCCACCCATGCTGCCGGTCCACAGGGACTTCACAATAGGGAGTTGTACCTGCTTGTGTCTATGAATTAAAAAGCCCGGTCAGGTTGGGGCATGCAGTGTGGGCCGAAGTCCACCTGCATTTAATCTGACGTTAGCTCTGCTGTCCAGGGCACTGCAATGGGATACATTTATGTACAGCCGGTGGGTTCCAGGGAGCCACGCATGCTGTGGGTGCACACGGAATTCCCATTGCGGAGTTGTACCTGCCTGTGACTATTTATAAAAAAACGCGGTCTGACTGGGGCATGCAGACACCTTGACAGAATGAATAGTGTGTGGCACATAGGTTCCCCATTGCTATGCCCACGTGTGCAGCTCCTGATGGCGGTGGCACAGGATTATATTTCTCATTGCTTCTGTACAGCATTGTGGACTATCGCCCCGCCCCTTTAAAAGAGGGTCGCTGCCTAGCTGTGCCAACCCTCTGCAGTGTGTGCCTGCGGTTCCTCCTCATGGCAGACGCACTTATAAATAGACATGAGGGTGGCGTGGCATGAGTGCAGCTGAAGGCTGCGCAGGGACACTTTGGTGTGCGCTGTGGACACTGCGTCATGCGCGGGGGGGGGGGGGGGTTGGGCAGCATGTAACCCAGGAGAAGTGGCAGCGGAATGTCATGCAGGCAGTGATTGTGCTTTGTTGGAGGTAGTGTGGTGCTTAGCTAAGGTATGCATTGCTAATGAGGGCTTTTCAGAAGTAAAAGTTGTTGGGGGGGGGCCCACTCTTGCCACTATTGTGGCTTAATAGTGGGACCTGGGAACTTGAGATGCAGCCCAACATGTAGCCCCTCGCCTGCCCTATCCGTTGCTGTGTCGTTCCCATCACTTTCTTGAATTGCCCAGATTTTCACAAATGGAAACCTTAGCGAGCATCGGCGATATACAAAAATGCTTGGGTCGCCCATTGACTTCAATGGGGTTCGTTACTTGAAACGAACCCTCGAGCATCGCCATAATTTCGTCCCGAGTAACGAGCACCCGAGCATTTTGGTACTCGCTCATCTCTAATTAATGTTGAAATAAATACACAATGTGCATAACTGTATTAATACCAATAAAATCTATCAAAAAGCACACTTATGCAAAATCAATATCTAACGGGGCAAAATGGCTGATAAATAATAATGAAATAAACTGTAAATTAATATACATACATTAAATCCGTTCTGGTTTCCTACCCATAGGTATTCTGGGGTTTAGTTCCATAATCCAATAAGCTTCCTGTTTATAAAGCTTTTGTCTTCTATTATCGGTCACAACTTTTAATTCGTTCCACCTAAAGCTAATGATATTCTTATTCCACAAAGTGTTTTACCGCTCCTGAATGTCCTGATAAAGAATTTTTTATACCTCTGGCATGTTCTGTAATCCTCGTTCTTACTTTTCATGAGGTGCATCCCATGTCCTGAATATTGCAGCTAGTGCATTCAATTATATAGATCACATTAACTGAGCTGCAGTTTATGAAACGGTCACTGTTATACTGTTTTTCATTTTTATTGTTGGAAAAAAGTGTCTTTATGGTTAAAACCACTGGGTTTTTGGATTTTTTTGAATAAACATGCTGGGGGACAGTATGAATGGCCCCCTGCACACTGGCGGAAATTCCCTGCACAATTCCCACCCGCGCCCGCTGCCATAGGATTGCATTAGAAAATGCAATAATATGCACACAGCCGCAATTTGTCCGTGTGAAAACGTGCGCGGAGCGCCACTTCTAGGAGCTTATCAAATGTAGCAATTGAGATGTGGGTGAAGTAAAAAAATGTTTCTGGATGCCTGTGCAAATCCAAAAACAAGGAATGGAAGTGCGCTTTTTCAGACCACATAGCCACCAGAGAATGCACCCACATGCTGCGCCTCCTTCTTGGCTCCTCTTGCAACATGCTACGCCGCTCGCCAGACGTCCTGGAAATAAGGCAGCTCAGGACAGAATTTAGCTGGGAAGTCATGGCAGAAGATACAAAACATGAGCCAACAAAGCAAAAATACTCAAGCATCTCTGTTCTCTTCCGAAAGAGTGAGCTGTATGCCAGCGATGTGAGAGCGGGCCAGACCGACACATCAGCAAATCTGCATCTCTTGCACAGTAAAAAGAACAAAATCGCGCATGAAAGAAGCACGCTGCAGCGCCGCGTGTCGGAAGCGTCAGAAGAATCGCTATTACGATATCGCTGTGAGTATCTTGGCCCAGTATCAAGCTTGCCTGTGTGAAGGTAGATTCTAACTCTTCAAATTAGGGGGCTAAATTTACACAACTAATAAAAAAATAAATAAATAAATTTAAAATTTTTTTTTTTTTAAATCGGCACCAAATGGTTTGAATTTTGTTGCAGATTTTGTGCTGCAGACTTAGGCCTTGTTAACACGAGCGTTGTATTGAACATGCATGCATGTGTGTGTACACAAATCCGCAAGTCCATGCATGTGCAAAAACACACGTGAACGAAGCTGCGTGCCTATTGCTGTCAGTGGGGCCACTGCTGCTGCAGGCAGCCCCATTGAAAGCAATAGTATGTCAGCAACCCCCCCCCCCCCCCCACCCCCAGTAATTTTCAGGGGAAGACTTTAAATATAATCCCCTCCCTGAAAATCATTCCTAGCTGTAGATATATTTTATATATATATATATATATATATATATATATATATATATATATATACACATACATACATACATACATACATACACACACACACACACACACACACACACACACACACACACACCTCTGCAGGGGCTCGGGTGCGTCTAGCTGCTTGAGCGCTGCCTGTGATTGGTCACAGCACTCAGCAATCACAGGCAGCGCTCGGCCATTTATTGAATTCTTGAAATTTTACTGAACTTCTTTGACACCATTTTTTTCATCCCTCAAGGGGAAGTGAAGATGTAATTGGTCACTACCCTGTTTCCCTGAAAATAAGACCTAGCATGATTTTCCAGTATTTTTGAGTATGCAAAATGATTTTGCAGGCTTTTTGAGGATGCTTGAAATATAAGCCCTACTCCAAAATTAAGCCCTGCTAACAGTTAATTAAAAAAGTCAATTTAAATAGTGTCCAGGCAGCTATACATGTAAAGAAGTTAAACCTTTTTGAACAAAAAATAATATAAGACACTGTCTTATTTTCAGGGAAACACGGTAGGAAAGTACACTGCTGCGTGCCAAGGGGCAACAGAAGGATCCCCTTTCCCCTGTCATCTGCTTACATCTGCAGTTGCTATTGATTGTGGCATGTAAGAGATTAAACAGGCAAGATCTGAGGTTTCTCCATTCCTGGCAGAGCAGGAGCCTGGCTATCAGTAGGCAGCCAAGCCACCATCCTTAACCCTTTCCAATCCAATGTCGGGCCTGCCCCGACATCATAATTTCCCTCCACAGCTCCGATGTCGGGGCAGGCCCGACACTGCAGTGCAGGAGTGCATCTGCACCCGATCGGCAGACACATCGGGTGCAGATACACTTGTGCACTGGTCCCCATCGTGGACCCCCTAGGAGAAGGCAGAAAGGGTTTTTAACCCTTTCTGCCTTCTCCTTTACACATTACATAGCGCTCAATTAGCGTTATGTAATGCATAGAGATTCCGGCCGGCCGGCGATCATGTGACCGCCGGTGTTACCTGACCCCCGGCGGTCACATGAACTCCGAGTCGGGAGCCTGCACTGTGGGACCTGCTTACCTGACCGGCGTCTTGCATGTTCTCTCTTCTGTCTCCCAGCCCGGCGATCATGTGACCGCCATGTGCCACCTGACCCCAGCGGTCACATGATCGCCGAGCCGGGAGGCAGAAGGAGAATGCGGAAGACGCCGGACAGGTAAGCAGGTTCCTAAACGGTTCAGTGAGCACCTGCACCCTCCTGAACTCTGTCAGTTCAGGAGGGTGCAGAGAAATTTATTTTTTCTCACCCATTCTCCCCAGCTCCAAATAAATTGGAGCTGGGGAGAATGGGTGAGGAAAAAATAAATGGATTGGAAAGGGTTAATAGATGTATGTGCAGGATTAAAGCCCATCAGTGAGGTCAGTAAAAAAGCATATTGGCCGTCTCTAGGGGAACAGGTTGTGCTGTGGAATATCTATATATATAAAATTGAATGTATGCGTGTCTGTGTGTCTGTCTGTCTGTGTGTCTGTTTGTCCTTTATGCGCTACTACACCATTCATCCGATCGCCATGAAACTTTGGGAAGTTGTTGAGTACACTCCTGGGAAGATTATAGGCATAGTACATCTATCCTACAATAAATGGCGCGGGTGCGAGCGTCGTCGACAGTTGCGCCCCCCCCCCCCACGTAGATCGTTTGATTTCCATCACTGCCACTAATTCTCTCACTTCGCGATGTCATAGAAACTTGAAATTTGGCAGGAGCATTGATTATGTCATAAATAGGAAAAGCTAATGGGTCTCAACTCGATTATTCAATTCTATGCGCAAAAGAATTAGCGTCCAAATTTTACGTACGAAATCTAATTTTCTCACATAGAAACTTGAAATTTGGCACGGGCATTGAATATGTCATAAATAGGAAACGCTAATGGGTCCCAACTCGATTATTCAATTCTATGGGCAAAAGAATTAGCGTCCAAATTTTACATACAGAATCTAATTCTCTCACTTCCTGATATATATAAATGAATGTATGTCTGTCTGTCTGTCTGTCTTTTATGCGCTACTACACCATTCATCCAATTGCCATGAGACTTTGGGAAGTTGTTGAGTACACTCCTGGGAAGATTATAGGCATAGTACATCTATCCTACGATAGGTGGCGCGTGCGAGCGTCGTCGACAGTTATGCCCCCCAGACAAAGATCTTTTGATTTCCATCTCAAGCACGAAAGCAAAAGGCATTACGAGCAACGGGATGCGGGTTCAACTACAAAATGATGCATCCGCCGAACGTATCACAAGACAATTCCTGGATATTGAGAATGCTGAGGTAAAATGAAAGCTGTGCTGTGATTGGTTGCTATATATTATACCTCTGAGGTAACATGAAAGCTGTGCTGTGATTGGTTGCTATATATTATACCTCTGCGGTAACATGAAAGCTGTGCTGTGATTGGTGGCTACTTCTTATACTACTGAGGTTGCATGAAAGCTGTGCTGCGATTCGTTGTTATATATTATACCACTGAGGTAACAGGAAAGCTGTGCTGTGATTGGTTGCTATATATAATACCGCAGAGGCAACATGAAAGCTGCGTTGTGAGTGGTTGCTATTTTTTATATTGCTGAGGCAGAATAAAAGTTGCGCTGTGATTGGTTGTTATTTCTCTTACTGCTGAGGTAACATGAAAGCTGCGCTGTGATTGGTTGTTATCTAGATATATAAAAACGAATGAATGTATGTCTGTCTGTCTTCGCAGCAACGCGCGACGGGTAAGCTAGTCTATATATATAAAATTGAATGTATGTCTGTATGCGTGCGTGTCTGTTTGTCCTTTATGCGCTACTACACCATTCATCCGATCGCCATGAAACTTTGGGAAGTTGTTGAGTACACTCCTGGGAAGATTATAGGCATAGTACATTTAGGCTACGATAAATGGCGCGCAGGCGTGCGTCGTCGACAGTTAAGACCCCCCCACGTAGATCGTTCGATTTCCATCATTGCCACTAATTCTCTCCCTTCCCGATGTTGTAGAAACATGAAATTTGGCAGGAGCATTGATTATGTCATAAATAGGAAAAGCTATTGGGTCCCAACTCGATTATTCAATTCTATGCGCCAAAGAATTAGCGTCCAAATTTTACGTACGGAATCTAATTTTCTCGCTTCCCAATGTCATAGAAACTTGAAATTTGGCACGAGCATTGATTATGTCCTAATGCATGTCTCAAATCATCAATTCTATGGCAACATGTTAAGAAATTGGCTTTGAAAACCAATAAGCGTGTTCAACTACAAAATGATGCATCCGCCGAACGTTTCGCAAAACAATTGCTGGATATTGGAAATGGGAAAATGCCAATCGACAGATCTACACAATGTATCACATTGCCAACAAACTTTGGAAAGATGACATCAACCAAAGACGAATTGATCCAAAAGGTGTTCCCAAATATCGCGCGGAATTACAAAAATCATCAGTGGCTCAGCGCACGGGCTATATTAGCAGCTACCAACAACGATGTCAATGCCATCAATTTCAGCATTCAAAACGGAATACCAGGCGAAGCGACAACGTATAAGTCCATCGATACTGTGATGAATCAAGATGAAGCTGTCAATTACCCAACGGAATTCTTGAATTGACTCGATTTTCCAGGTATGCCACCGCACATTTTAACATTGAAAATAGGCCTGCCTATCATTCTTCTCCGAAACATCCATCCACCACGACTTTGCAACGGTACAAGACTTTCAGTGAAAAAGATGAACCATGTCATCGTAGCTACAATTTTGAATGGGAAATTCAAAGGGGAAGATGTTCTGTTGCCACGTACTCCAATTATCCCAACAGATATGCCATTTGAATTCAAACATTTACAGTTTCCGGTGCGACTCGCTTTTGCAATGACCATCAACAGAGCACAAGGACAATCGCTGCAAGTGTGTGGGCTAGATTTGGAGAATCCGTGCTTCTCACATGGACAACTGTATGTGGCCAGCTCACGCATCGGAAAACATTCGGATTTATTCGTGTACGCACCAGACGGAAAAACAAAAAATATTGTGTATCCACAAGCACTTGATTAAATACATAGAATTAAAACAACATAAGACACAATGTAAATTCAATGTTATAAGAACGAGTTTCCTTGATTTTCCTTTCTTCTGATGTTGCAGCAACGCGTGACGGGTAAGCTAGTACTGTATATATTTTGAAGGGCCCAATTCTGAACCTTGTTATGGGTCCTGTAGCAATGCAGGGGAACACACTTCAGGCCACAACCGGAATACTGTCTGTAGTAAAAAAAAAAGAGATGAATAAAGTGCCCCCCCAACTGTCCAGTATCAATCAGCTGACGTTCAGGACATTAGAAAAGCCGAGTTGACATCCTTTCCCCTTATAGATAGACATTAGAAGGGTAGATAGATACCAGAGAGATAGATAAAGATATGTGATTAATAGATATGCATTGTGATGTGGAAGTTGTAGTCTGTCAGTCATTTTGTATAGTTTGTAGAAAGAAGGGTTAGATGTAGAGATGAGCGAACGTACTCGGATAAGCACTACTCGTCCGAGTAATGTGCTTTATCCGAGTACCGCTGTACTCGTGCTGAAAGATTCGGGGAGCGCCACAGAGCGGGGAGCTGCAGGGGAGAGCCGGGGGGAACGGAGGGGAGATCTTTCTCTCCTTCTCTCCCGCCCGCTCTCCCCTGCTCCCCGCCGCAACTCACCTGTCAGCAGTGGCGCTCCCCGAATCTTTAGCCCCGAGTACAGCGATACTCGGATAAAGCACATTACTCGGATGAGTAGTGCTTATCCGAGTACGTTCGCTCATCTCTAGTTAGATGCCTTTCCGCATATAGGAGCCTGGTGCTGAAATACCTTTGAAGTAGACTTTAGGAAAAGCTGTTACACTTCTCCCCCAGGGGGTCTTTGATGTCCTACAGCCCCTCTGGAGCCAGAGCCAGCAAATGTTCATATAGGAAATAAGGAGAGGCAACAGGCTTCACACCTCAGCAGCTCTTTCCCTCCCTTACTGGTCCAAATGGTCGTTACTGAACTGATAACTTTTGAAGGCAAAGTTAACAAAAGAACGTGCCCTTAAAGGGGTTGTCCCGCGCCGAAACGGGTTTTTTTTTTTTCAACCCCCCCCCCCCCCGCTCGGCGCGAGACAACCCCGATGCAGGGACTGAAAAAAAGAACAGCACAGCGCTTACCTGAATCCCGGCGCTCCGGTGACTTCTATACTTACCGGTGAAGAGGGCCGCCGGGATCCTCTACCTCCGTGGACCGCAGCTCTTCTGTGCGGTCCATTGCCGATTCCAGCCTCCTGATTGGCTGGAATCGGCACGTGACGGGGCGGAGCTACACGGAGCTACACGGAGCCCCATAGAGAACAGCAGAAGACCCGGACTGCGCAAGCGCGGCTAATTTGGCCATCGGAGGGCGAAAATTAGTCGGCTCCATGGGAACGAGGACGCCAGCATCGGAGCAGGTAAGTAAAAAACTTTTTATAACTTCTGTATGGCTCATAATTAATGCACAATGTATATTACAAAGTGCATTAATATGGCCATACAGAAGTGTATAGACCCACTTGCTGCCGCGGGACAACCCCTTTAAGATAAAGAAAAAAGTAATTTAGGAATTATGAAAGATCTGTACGTCGCAGCCCGCGGACGAGGATATTTTATGGAACGTTGCATCCCCGCCAATAACATGCAGGGACTCCCACATTTGCACGATGCTCAGGAACCGAGAATTGCATATCTCGGATCAGATTCGTCCAAAACTACTCATGCGTGGGCTCAAAACACACGTAAAGTCACAACAGGAAACATCGTGGTCATATTTTCATGGTGAGTCACACCCACACGGATTTATGAAGGAAATATGTATTTCAGGGAATTGTGTCCCAAGATAAGCCATCCCCCACGGGGGCTGGAAGGAACTAAATGGGAGTTACCCCAGTGAGAGTTTAAAAATCGCACACGGACGTGTGCTCAGGGTCAGCCCCTTGGAGGTCACTATACGGGAGGTCTGGTCCGCAGTTCTGGCGCGACTCCACGCCAAAGAATGGTAACACTCTTCTTTTAACCCTTGTTATTTTACTGTCTGTGATATCACATGGAAGTCTCTTGCCATTTATCTTGTAACATCATTTTTGTATTTTTCTATAAATAAGCACTGCTCTTTTCTTTGAGAATTAAACGTTAAATTAATTATTGAGCCTCGTCCGTGTTAACACGAAACCATATTCTCCGAAGATTGTATTCATAAGTCATAGATCGGGTTCCAATTTACCGTAACGAAATTGGTGGTGGCAGCGTTTGTGTATGCATATTGTAGAGCTCTGGAGTGCGTTAGAACGGATCAGGTGGGTGATTTGAGTTTCCGCTTCGCATGCGTGCAGAAGTCGGAGAATGCTATATACAAATCAGCCTGTATTCTAACGACTGCCAGCTTGCAATACTGCAGAATGTTTGAGGACCAGAGGCGGGATCGATAGGTTTCGTGGGTTGCTGTGGAGTTGTGGCTGTGGCTCATGGTTGCTTTTCTGGAGTCTGGAAAGTTGGGAACCAGTCACTCCACAACCTAAGAGCCTTCCTCGCCCTGATACGTGACACTGTCCGTGTCTCTTTTTATTCATTGGCTGAATATAAGATAAATGCACCGGTAATCTCCAGATAACAGAAAAACAGGAAGAAAACGTCCTTTTCCACGTCAACAGTCCAGCAAAGACACAAATTCCTTTTTAAATAAGAGTGGCAATGGCCCAGCAAACCTTTGTTGCAGAGTGTGGTGAAGTCTGCAGTTCCGCTCACTTGCAGCTTGTGTCTCTCACACCAGGCAGCTCTGAACTCCCCACTCACACTGCAGCCTGCACCCATTTATGCACCTCACCTGTCTGGGCCAGGTGGAACTGAGTACTGGAGTGAGGGACGGACTGGGTTTACATCACAGATGCTAGTAGTCTCCGTGATATGTACCTTCTGTCCCACACTTCACCGCTCAGTCTACTACATACCCACCCTCCCTCTGCCCCCTAGGCACCAACCACCAAACAATGAGCCCTTGGACAGGGCATCCGCATTACCATTGGCTTTTTCTGGCCTGTGTTCAACTTCAAAGTCAAACTCCTGTAAGGCCAGGAACCATCTTGCTACTCTGACGTTGTTCCCTTTCCTCTTGCTCATCCACTTTAGGGGGGCATGATCTGAGACCAATTTAAATTTCCTACCCAGTAAGTAATATCTCAGCGCATCTAATGCCCATTTTATTGTCAAGGCCTCTTTCTCCACTATTACATTTTTTTTCTCGCAGGGGGTAGGCTTCCGACTTAAAAACATGACAGGATGTTCTTCCCCGTTAACCTCCTGTGAAATAACGGCTCCCAGACCCACATAAGACACATCTGTATGGACTATAAATGGTTTCTTGACGTTAGGAGCCACCAACACGGGCTGCTGACACAATGCACGTTTCAACTCTACAAATGCCTTTTCTGCTCCTGGTAACTATTGTGCCATTACCGAATTTCTCCCTTTCGTGAGTTCTGTTAACGGGGCTGCCATAGAGGCAAAAAAAATCAGGGATGAAACACCTGTAATAGCCCACCATCCCCAGGAAGGCTCTCACTTGTTTTTTTTTGTCAGGCCTCATGTCCACGGGGAAAATAAGAATTAAAATCTGCAGCATTTTTCCCGCACGCGGATCCACGCCCCATAGGAATGCATTGACCACCCGCTTGTAGATAAACACCCGCGGATGGTATTTAAAAGTGAATTAAAAAATTTCTGGAGCATGAAAAAAAAATGGACATGCTCCATTTTAGTGCGGATCACACGTGCGGGAGCACATAGAGCACATAGCTCAATTGATCTCCCGCATGAAAAATAAAAGACAATTACAGTGCATCCGCAGCCCAAATCCGCATTACAAATCCGCAGCGGATCTGATTTTCCCCGTGGACATGAGGCCTCAGGGGTTGGGGCCAATTCTGTATGGCCTCTACTTTATTGCATTGAGGTTTTACCAAACCCCTTCTGACTATGAAGTTGAGGTATTTAACTTCCTCCATGCCTAAGGCACACTTTTTGGGGTTTATCGAGAGCCCCGCTCTTCTGAGAGAGTCCAGTACTGCCTGAACTTTACTGAGGTGGCTCTCCCAATCCTGGCTAAATATTACGAGGTCATCCAGGTAAGCGGCTGCGTATCGTATGTAAGAACCTAACAATCTATCCATCGCCCTCTGAAACGTGGCAGGGGCATGTTTCAACCCAAAAGGCATTCTCCTATATTGGAAACAGCTGCCTGGAGTTGAAAAAAAAACTGTCTTCTCTTTAGCTTCCTTTGTGAGGGAAATTTGCCAAGACCCTTTCATTAAATCTAGGGTGGTAATGTACCTGGCTGGGCCTAACCTCTTAATTAATTCATCCACCCTGGGTATGGGATAGGCATTCGACTTTGATATCTCATTGAGCTTCTGGTAATCATTACAGAATCGCCATTCCCCTGAGGGTTTAGGAACCAGCACTATTGGGCTTGACCATCCACTCTTAGACTCCTCGATTACCCCCAGTTCTAGCATTCTTTTTATTTCAGCGGACACTATTTCTCTACGAGCCTCCGGAATTCGGTACAGTTTTTGGCAGACTTTTATTTGGGGGTCTGTGAGAATCTTATGTTCAATGACCCTGGTGCGACCAGGCAGGTCAGTAAATAGGTCCATATTGTGCTGCAGAAACTCTTTACATTGTTGTACCTGGGACTTTGACAATGCCTCAGCTATTGTCACATCATGGATGCCACTCGATGAATCCATAACCAAGCATGGTCTGTCCAGAGAGTCAGTCTCCTTCCAGGCTTTCAACAGGTTAACATGATATATTTGTAGAGGTTTTCTTTTCCCCGGCTGATGAACTTTATAGTTGACCTCACCTACTTTTTCTCCGACCTCATAGGGCCCTTGCCACTTGGCCAGGAACTTGCTCTCTACCGTGGGGACAAGCACCAGTACCCGGTCCCCCGGACTGCATTGCCTGACCTTTGTCGTTCTATTATACACCTGGATTGGCTCTCCTGAGCCCTGAGGAGTTGCTGACTTTAGCCATTCTGTCTTGCATCTGGGCCACATGTTCCACCACACTTCTATGTGGAGTAACCTCGGCTTCCCATGTTTCTTTGGCAATTTCAAGCAATCCACGGGGTTGTCGCGCATATAACAACTCAAACAGCGAGAAGCCGTGGATGCTTGTGGGACCTCTCGGATGGAGAAGAGCAGGTAGGGAAGCAGACAGTCCCAGTCTCGTCCATCCTTCTCTACTACCTTTTTAAACATACTTTTTAAGGTTTTATTAAACCTCTCTACCAACCCGTCGGTCTGGGGATGATAGACAGAGGTACGTAACTGCTTAATTTTTAGCAGTTTGCAGAGTTCCTGCATCACCTTGGACATAAATGGAGTCCCCTGGTCCACTAATATTTCTTTTGGTATGCCCACTCTAGAAAATATATGAAACAATTCTTTTCCAATACTTTTGGAGGAAGTATTCCTCAGGGGAACTGCTTCTGAGTACCTGGTTGCGTAGTCCACTACTACCAAAATATACTGGTGACCCCTATCCGACTTTACCAAAGGCCCTACAAGGTCCAAGGCAACCAGTTCGAATGGCACATCAATTATTAGTAACGGGACCAATGGGCTCTTAAAATGTGGAGCAGGAGCTGTCACCTGGCAGGTGGGACAGGATTGGCAAAACTCTGCTATTACCTTGTAGCAGCCTGGCCAGTAGAATCTCTGCAAGATGCGCTCCTGCGTTTTTCGACCCCAAGTGGCCCCCTAATATGTGCGTGTGTGCCAAGTGTAAGACTGTGTCTATAGGAACCAGGTACTAGAAGCTGCTCCACTACCTCATCTCTAATTTTGGTCACTCAGTACAACAACTCATTTTTAATGGTGAAGTGAGGGAAGCTCTCTGCCGCCCCTGTACTCTGCAGTGCACCATTTATAACAGACACATTCTCAAGCGCATATTTCAAAGTCTGGTCATTAATCTGGGCAGATACAAAATTACCCAGTGCCACCTCAAGATCAATCATCTGTGGTTCTGACAGCTCCTCTTCCTTGGTTGCCCCTGTAAAAGGCAACTCATCATTAGTGACTTCACTGCCCTGATTACCCGGCGGTAACAAATTGGTCCATAAGTTCCAGAACAGGGGGAAGACTCTCCCAAGGACAACAGGGTGGATCAAATTTTCCACCACCCCAACCTTGTGTGCACACACTCCAGAGTCAGTGTCTATGGATACCTGGGAAACTAGCCACCCTTTTGTGTCCCCATGTATGCAAATGACCCCCAGTTTTTCCCCCTGTAGCAACACATGGGGAAGGGAGGCCCTGATTAGCGTGACCAAGCTCCCGGAGCCGAGCAAAGCCGACACCTTGACCCCGTTCACCGTTACCTGGCACCTCTGGGGCTGTGGGTCTTTGGTCGGCGTCACACTACATACTGGATGTGCAAACCACGAACATCACCGACCATGTGTACAGTCCATGGGCTCTGTTTTCGCTGGACAGTGGACTGCAATATGCCCTGGCTCCTGGCATTCCCAGCACCACAGCGGGGTGACTTGGCTCCTCCTGATGGGCACCACTCCCCACGAATTCTGTGACTTCTCCTCCATGCTGACCCGGGATTCCTTCCTCCGGGCATCCAACCCAACTGTGCTCTGACTGCCGTGCTGACTCCCAGGCGAGCAAGGATTTCGGCTTTTAACTTGGTGTACTCTCGGGCATCCTGCTGCGCCAAATAATAATATGCCTTCTGGGGTTCTCCAATTAAGTACGGGGCCAACAACTCCGTCCACTGCCCTTGAGGCGATTCCGCCCTCTCTGCCACCCGTTCAAAAATGGCGAGGAAGGCCTCCACGTCATCTTGTGGCATCATCTTTTGTAATGTCCCTCTTACTGTTTTTAAAGTGTCCATCTGGGCATGTTGCCTGGAGGGATCTACACTCTCTTTGGCCTGCACCACCTCAGTTAGTATGGCCAATTGCCTTTCCAGGAGTTGGTTTGTCTCCTGTTGTGCTAGTTGCTACTGGGCGACTGCTTTCTGTTGCACTTGCATTACCTCTGCTTGAGCCTTCTGTTGCTGGGCCATCATTTGTTGCTGCTGAGCAAACGTTTGTTGTTGCTGCATGTTCATTTGCACCAGCTGCTTTATTGACTCCTCCATGGTTGTATTGGCCGCCTGCATGCTCACCGCTGATTTCACCCAGGACATGCACCCGTGGGTCTTTTACTGCCGGCGCATCCTCCACCAATTGTAGCAATGCAGGGAAACACACTTCAGGCCACAACCGGAATACTGTCCATGTCTCTTTTTAATCACTGGCTGAATGTAACATAAATGCACTGAAAACATCCTTTTCCACGCCAAAAGTCCATCAAAGCAAAAACACCAAACGTCCTTTTTAAATAAGAGTGGCAAAGGCCCAGCAAACCTTTGTTGTAGAGTGTGGTGAAGTCTGCAGTTCCGCTCACTTGCAGCTTCTGTCTCTCACACCAGGCAGCTCTCAACTTCCCTTTACACTGCAACCTGCACCCATTTATGCACCTCACCTGTCTGGGCCAGGTGGAACTGGGTCTACAACGGACTGGGTCTACATCACAGATGCTAGTAGTCTCCGTGATATGTACCTTCCGTCCCACACTTCACCTCTCACTCTACTACAGTCCCCTGGGGTCTATGTAAGCCCCTGATTATAGTAAGTCACGAGTAGCCCCCCAAAAGTCTGTACATCGCTAGGAATATGTTAGCAGCTGATGTCCCAATATGGGGGTATCTGTGGGTGAAACCTGACTATGAGACCAATGCCAGCTGATGACAATACAGGAGGCATTACTGACTGTCACCTTAGTACAAGGGGCTTGAGAGCACAGAGTCATTATATAAGGAGGGTAAGAGCCTGTTGTCAGTTTATTTATACATTTCCAGCTGGAATGACAAAAATAAAATCACATGTCTTAAGGCTGAACAAAGGCGAGGTGCAGACTAACGGGAAAAAAACACCCCTGGTCATGAAAGGGTTACAGAAGTAAAAGGTCTTGATTCTGAGGTTCTCTTCTGGATGTGGCGTCCTTACTGCTTATAATAATATTTTTATTACTGTAGATATTTGCTGTGCAAACAGATAGAGGGGAAGACTCAAGTAGATGCACAAACATCCTGGAACGTCTGCTGCGAATGCCGGGCAATCTAAGGTAACCTAAAAAAATACCTTACATACAGCCCTAAATCCTTTAGTTACCTCACTGCACTTAAAGGGGTTGTCCCGCGCCGAAACGTTTTTGTTTTTTTTTAACCCCCCCCCCCCCCCCCCCCCCGTTCGGCGCGAGACAACCCCGATGCAGGGGTTAAAAAAACAACCCGCACAGCGCTTACCTGAATCCCGGCGGTCCGGCGTCTTCATACTTACCTGCTGAAGATGGCCGCCGGGATCCTCTGTCTCCGTGGACCGCAGGGCTTCTGTGCGGTCCATTGCCGATTCCAGCCTCCTGATTGGCTGGAATCGGCACGTGACGGGGCGGAGCTACACGGAGCCGGCATTCTACACGAGCGGCCCCATAGAAGACTGCAGAAGACCCGGACTGCGCAAGCGCGGCTAATTTGGCCATTGGAGGGCGAAAATTAGTCGGCTCCATGGGAACGAGGACGCCAGCAACGGAGCAGGTAAGTATAAAACTTTTTATAACTTCTGTATGGCTCATAATTAATGCACAATGTACATTACAAAGTGCATTAATATGGCCATACAGAAGTGTATAGACCCACTTGCTGCCGCGGGACAACCCCTTTAAGGGGTCTGTCAGTCACCACAGATGGCCACTTACCTCCAGTATAATTAATGGCACCACTCATGATACAATTAATGTCACCACTCTCCTGCAGTACAATTACATCCAGCATTTACCTCCATTATAATAAATGGCACCACATACAATACATGTAAAAGGAATCTATCACCGGACTTATGGGGCCAGATTGGAGAGCTGCAGAAACCTGTGGCAGAAACCGATAATGACAAATTACTGGTTTTCTTTCCATAAAATCACTATTTATGTGACAGTATTTACAGCCATCCAGGAACATGGCACCGCGCCACTTCCCTCTCTACCGGTCTCACTGCTGGGTCACACTGTGCCCTTTACACAATCCACAACCCTGACAGTCGAAACCCATTTGGTCTATTAATTCCAGGATCTGCTCACCCTGCGGCAATAGGGGTGTCACCTCTCTCTCGAAACAATAAGTTAAGTTTTGTCAGTTGTGTCCTCTATATCAGCACACAGTCCCCTGTACAGCCTCATAAATACATATACAGTATATATCTCAGATAAACTGTACAGTATGAGCTCCTAACATAGGAAATATGATGTCATAGGCATCACAGAAACTTGGGATGATACACAAGATTGAAATACAAGACTTGAAAGATACAACCTTTTTATAAGAAACAGACCTAATAAAGAGGAGTTGTGTTGTATGTTAGGAAAAGGGGTGGGTGCTGTGGCCCCCAATGAACGTGATGAGAAAGAGATTTTACGGTAAGTTATACCAAAAAATATCTGTTTCTCGTCCGTATCATTGGGGCCCACAGCCTAGACCATGGGACGTCCACAAGCAGTCCCGAAAATATCTATATATTGGGTGGGGATTTAAAGTTTGACCGTGTGGTCAAAGGACCGCCGCCTGCAAGATCTTCCGGCCGAACGCGGCGTCCGATGATGCAGATATGTGGACCTTACAAAACTTTGAAAACGTATGTAAGGAAGTCCAGGTGGCTGCCTTAAACACCTGAAGCGCCGACGCCCCGTGCCGGACTGCCCAGGAGGCCCCTACCGCCTGTGTGGAGTGGGCCGTAACCCGAAATGGTGGCGTGCGTCCTGAGGTGCGATATGCCTCTGTTATCAAGGACCTTATCCACTTAGATAGGGTGACCTTTGAGGCTGTCGCGCCCCTCCGGGCCCCCTCCGGAATCACGAAGAGGGTGTCAGTTTTACGGAATTCTTTGGTTCTTTTTACATAAATCTTCAACGCCCTCACCAAGTCCAGGTGGTGCAGCATTTTTTCCCTCGTGTGTACTGGCGTTGGACAGAAGGAAGGCAAGACAATTTCTCATTCCGAGACTACTTTAGGTAGAAATTCTGGTGATGGTCTCAGTACCACTTTATCTTGGTGGAAAGTCATATAGGGGGTCTGTATAGACAAGGCCGCCAGCTCCGAGACCCTACGAATAGAGGTAATAGCGACGAGGAATACTACCTTCCAGGTCAGTAGTCATATAGGAATCTCTTTCAGCGGCTCGAACGGTTGGTCTGTCATAGCCTCCAACACGAGATTCAGATCCCATGCTTGAACCGGGGGTTTCAACGGGGGTGTCGTATGGGCGACTCCCTGTGGGAATGTACGCACAGCCATTCTGTTTGCGATTGGCCTCTGAAACAGCACCGTCAGTGCTGACACCTGCCCCATTAGCGAGCCTACCCTTAATCCTATTTCGAGACCCGATTGTAGGAATGCCAGTATTCTGGCCACCGAAAATTTCATCGGCTGCAATCGCCGCTCCTCACACCAGGTGAAGAAACGCTTCCAGACTCTGTAATGAATAGCCGACGAGGCTGGTTTCCTGGCCCGTATTATTGTCTGAATCACCTTCTCCGAGTAACCTTTTCTTCTTAACACCTCAGTATCAACGGCCAGGCCGTCAAATGTAGAGACCTGGAATCCGGGTGTAGCAAAGGCCCTTGGGATAGCAGGTCTCTTCGATCCGGTAGGTGCAATGGTGTGTCGGTCAACATTTCTATGATGGTCGCGTACCAGCTTCTTCTTGGCCAATCTGGCGCTATTAATATCGCTGGTTGCCCTTCCTGTTTGATTTTCCCTAGGATTCTTGGTATGAGGGGGATTGGTGGAAATACGTACAGGAGTTTGTATCCCCCCCACGGGATGGTCAGTGCGTCTGTTGCCGCTGCTTGCGGATCCCGTGCTCGGGCCACAAATGGAAGAGTTTTGTAATTCAGTCTGGATGCCATGAGGTCCACGTCCGGTGTACCCCATCTCAGACATATTGTCCGGAATACTTCTGGGTGCAGCCCCCATTCGCCGGGATCTACCGTTTCCCGACATAGGTAATCTGCCACCCAGTTGTCTACTCCGGGAATGTAGACTGCTGATATTGAGTTCAGATGATTCTCCGCCCACGTCAGAATGCAAGCTACTTCGTTCATTACTGATGCGCTCCGTGTGCCCCCTTGATGGTTGACATAGGCCACAGCTGTGGTGTTGTCCGTCTGGATGTGCACATCCTTCTTTTTGAGACTGGACCCGAAGTGCCGGAGAGTCAGGTAAATGGCCCATAATTCTAGGATGTTGATGTGCAACCTTGTTTCTCTCTGAGACCAAACTCCCTGAACAGACTGGTCCCCCAGTGTTCCGCCCCAGCCTCAGTGGCTGGCGTCCGTCGTCAATACTACCCATCGTTTTGGGCCCAAAGGCCGTCCCGCCTGAAGCCTCCCAGGTTTCAACCACCACTTCAACGCATCCTGGACTTGAGGGGTTATCCGGATTCGTTGTTCCAGGGTCAGTGTGGACCTGTTCCAGTGGGACAATATCAGATGTTGTAGCATCCTTGACCGGAACTAGGCAAAGGGGACCGCCTCGAAGGCTGCTACTATCTGGCCCAGAATACTCATACAGTGTCTGATGGTTAGTGTTCTCTTCTGCATTAGAGATCGAATACCGTGTAGAAGCTTGTCTACTTTTGTTTGAGGTAGTAGAACTCGGTGCTGGCTGGTGTCGAATATCATGCCTAAAAACTCCAACCGTTGTGCTGGTACGTGGTTTACTATCCAGCCAAATTCTTCTAAAGTTTCCATCGTGAAACGTAAACTCCTGATGTTGCCGTCCCGTGACGGTGCTTTTACTAGCACATCGTCCAGGTATGGTATGGCTGCTATGCCCTTTGCATGGAGTAGTGCCATCACTGCTGCTAGTACTTTCGTAAAGACTCTTGGGGAGAGTCTTCACGCGGGGCCGTGAATTGAAAATGCCTTTCCTGCGTCTCGAAACAAAGGAATTTTTGGTGTGCTTCCCGAATCGGAATGTGGAGGTAGGCGTCCTTGATGTCTATTGAGGACAAGAATTCCCCCGGCTGCATGGAGGCTATCACGGATTTGATCGACTCCATCCGAAAATGCTTTTTTTTGATGCATTGGTTCAGTCTCCTTAAATCCAGTACCGGCCTGACCCTGCCGTCTTTTTTGGGCACTAGAAAAAGATTTGAGTAGAAGCCTTGCTTCTCTTGCGCCCCTGGCACTGGTTTTACAACTCCGTGTGCCAGAAGATTTTCCACTGCCAATTGTAGGTTGGCTACTCCTTCTGGGGTGGCAGGCACTCTGGACTTGCAGAACGAATTCTGTGGCAGAGTCGCGAATTCGATCGCGTACCCGGATGCCACGATCTCCTGCACCCACTTGTCGCTCACGCGACTCCACCATGTCTCCCGAAATGGGGAGAGCCTGCCCCCCACCCTGGTGACACTGGGTGGGGGCGGCGCCTCATGCCGCATTCTTTGATCCCGCCGCCTTAGATGTTCCAGGTCAGGATCGCCATGCTTGTCTCGTCTTGAAGGTTGGACCCTTCCTTGCGTCTGTCGGGGTCTTCCTAGATTGGGACCACTGCCCTGACCCAGCACGGGACGAGAAACGCCGAAAGGACTTAAAAAACGGTTTCCTCTTAAATGGAACCTTTTCCTTTCTTGTTGGAATTTGTGGCAATGACGACCTTTTGCCGCCTGTGGCGTCCTTTATCAAGTCATCTAATTTAGGCCCAAAGAGCCTATTTCCCTCAAATGGCAACTTTGTTATCTTGGACACTGAATCGGCTGACCAGTTCTTTAGCCAGAGGGTTCGCCTTGCGGCGGACGCTCGAGCCACGAACTTAGCTGCATCTAGCTCTGCTGCACATACGAATTTGTTCGCTTGTATGATATTGTCTGTTGCTTCCAGCAGTTCACTAGGTGGAGCGCCTGCCAGAATGTCTTTCCGCAGCTGTTTGGCCCAGGCTATGGACGCTTTACTGACCCATGCGGCCGCGAAGATCGGCTGCAGGGCGGTGCCCGTAGCCTGAAACACTGATTTCGTCAATGTATCCAGTTTTCTGTCTTGAGGATTAGCCAGAGTTGCCACCTCGGCTGTTGGCAACGCCGTGCCTCTAGATAGCCGTGACACTGGTGGATCGACTACCGGGGGTACCGCCCAACCCTTTTTCAGACTTCCTGGGAATGGGTATGTAACTTCCCAAGTTTTCCCAGGTTGCCTAAATTTTTTGTCAGGGTTCTGCCATTCTTTATTAAGGACGTCCGCGAAATCCTGATGGTCTGGAAAGACCTGTCGTGATCTCTTCTGCCGTCTAAACGACACCGTGAAAGGAGTCGTCTCTACTGGTTCCTCCGTTACTTGGAGGGTTTCTCTTACAGCTATTACTAGGCTGTCCATTAGGCTCGCCAGCCGCAAAACCTGTTGATCATCCAGATCAGAAGCAGACGAGACCGCGGAGCGTTCGTCGTCTTCTGACCCACTGCTCTCGCCCGCTGTTTGGGCCGTATCCTGAGAAGCCAACGAGCACGATGCTCGGGGGGGAGTCATGGCAAGCCCAGCCCGGTCTTGCAGAGTACCGGGACCGCGAGGAATGCCTTGACCTGTGGTAAGTATGGAAGGACTCCCTGGACCCATGGGAATCATGAGAGTCTCTGGACCGCCTGGACTTGGAGGGTCTAGACGACCTCCTGGTATGGCAAGATTTACGGGAGGTGTGCTCGCTGCTGCGGGACCTCCTTCTTTTGTGTGCCCTCCCGCGCGCATATTCTGAAGAGGAAACGTCCGAGCTGGATTCTAACCGGCGTAAAATCGCCGCAAAAGATGTGGACAGGCCGGAGACGGCAGCGGCCAAGGACCTCGTCCATTGGGGTTTCGGGCCCTGGCTCCACAGGGGCAGCGGGGGGCACTGGGATCCCTGGAACCACGCGTGCCGTGGTACACTTAGCGCAGCGGGGGTCGACTTGACCGCAGGCAAACTTAACGCTGCAAACTGTGCAAGCATAATGCTTCACCCTCCCCTTGGCCAGGCTGGAACCCTCTGATCTAGGGTCAGACATGGCAAAAGGAAACCCCCGGGTAGGTGGGGATGCTACGTACTGCCACAGGAGTACCTGCAGGGGGGACAGGGGAGGGGAAGGGGAGACACCGCAAAGTGCTGCCTTGGAAGGGCTTACCCGGTCTAGCAGCTGTTTTAGCGGTTCCCCTGATCCAGCTGGAGCCTCTGGTCCTGAAGCTTGAAAGCCGTCAGGAGTCGACATGGGTCCACCATACGGAGATAGTAGCGCTGGTGACCTGGCAGGTGTGTAGCAGAAACTGCTGCGGTGCTGCTACAGCTGCTGGTGCCCGTTACAGAAGGTGCTGCTGCTGTCTGGGTGCTCACTCTGTAGCCAAAAGTCTGCAGGGCCGTATAAGGGCTGGATGCTAGATGCTGCTGTGTGCTGTGTGCTGCGAGCTGAGAGCTGCGCACAGTGCTGGGCTCAGTAGTGCCAGACAAACGGAGTGTCTTGCTGCTGAGAGCAGCCATTCCTCTGTCTGGCTGCTTCTTTTAAGTTTACCGCGGTTGGAGGGGGCGTGGCTTGCCCCGGATGTCCGCCCGCGACCCGGAAGTGACGTTTTCCGGCCCAGCGTCGGCGCCCCCCGGAGCGCCGCGACCGGAAGTGACCTGCCCAGCCAGCGCCCCGGCGTCCTGCTAGCATGTCGTGCTCCTACCCCTGCTGCCGGGAGAACTGTTACCGCCGCTGCCATCTTGATGTCCATTCTGCTCCATCACGTCCTCCCTGAGGTACCTTGCGTCATCATGGAAGCCACAGCCTGTCCGCACACCGACCTGTCTCCAGCAGTGCTGCCCCCTATGCGTCACTGGTCAGACAGTGCGCTACTCCAGGGAGGGGGAGTCCTATGGCTGGCGGATAACCGATGCCAATGCGCATTGCAGAGTCTGGCCCCTTTTTTCTTCTCTGGATGAGACGCCGCAGAAGTGGGGGAGACACCCCCTGCCTGCGTCTCCCCCGGGAGGCCATTAGAGCCAGGGAAAAGCCCAGACTCCCCGGATTCCCGCGAATAGCCACGTCTAGTCTTTAGCTTAGTGTCTGCTAGGAGGCAATTAGCTGAGTGCCTGCAGGGGGGATATAGCCAGGAGGGAGGAGCTAACACTTTTTTGCTTAGTGTCGCCTCCTATATCCCATGCTCTAGGCTGTGGCCCCCAATAATACGGACGAGAAATGTATTTATTGAGGTTTTCTTAAACAAAGCACAATCCGCACAAATAATCGAAGGAAAAATGAATAAAGCTCGCTTATCAGAGTTGCAAATAAATGACCTGTCTCACTAAATAACTTATGGCAAGCCGCAGTCATATAATAACAATCTATAGGTGGGTTTAAATGAACATTAGGTTAATGACATTGGCACTACTTGTCGTAGAGACCCAAAGACATGTTAAGATCTTGGATACTTGGTAGTATAATTCAATTTTAGGCAGCGAGGCATACTATATTAATCATAAGCGTGAGCCATGCGGCCCGTGGGCCCCCATCGCTCCATGAGGTCGTGTGATGACAACCTCTATGTTCTACTTTGCGACCCCTCGGGGAGTCTCAGAGGTAAACCCTGTACCAGAGGGGTCGAAGGGGTAACCTATGGGTCAGAAGCATATGTATATGTAGGGGTCCATGTCCTGGGCTCCTATATCGATCTACAAAAACCACTTTAGAACAAAGAAAGAAAAAGAGGAGACAGGGAGGGGGGGGGGGGAATAGGGTAGGTATTAGCGCTCGCCTCGGTCCCCCGCGCAATATATTGAGGCTTGAAATTTGTGGCAGTAACATACATAGTAACATACTTTGTAAGGCCAAATGAAGACAAAGTCCATCTAGTCCAGCCTGTCTATCCTCCTGTGTTATTAATCCAGAGGAAGGCAAAAAAAAACAAGAGCAGAAGCCAATCAGCCCTTTTGGGGGAAAAATTCCTTCCCGACTTCCTAATGGCAATCAGACTAATCCCTGGATCAACCCCTAATATTTCCTACCTGCTGTGTACCCAGATTAACAAATAACCTAAGATTTATATCCTGTAATATTCTTCAACTCTAGAAAGACATCAAGTCCCCTTTTAAACTCCTCTATGGATTTTGCCATGACCACATCCTCAGGCAGAGAGTTCCACAGTCTAACTGCTCTTACAGTAAAGAACCATTTTCTGTGTTGGTGATGAAACCTGCTTTCCTCTAAACGTAGCGGATGCCCTCTCGCTACAGTCACAGTCCTGGGTATAAACAGATCATGGGAGAGATCCTTGTATTGTCCCCTAATGTATTTATACATAGTTATTTGATCACCCTTTAGCCGTCTTTTTTCTAGAGTAAATAGTCCCAATTTGGATAGCCTCTCTGGGTATTCCAGTCCCGTCATTCCATGTATTAGTTTAGTTGCCCTTCTTTGTACCCCCTCCACCACTGTAACATCTTTCCTGAGCACCGGTGACCAGAACTGCGCGCAGTATTCCATGTCATGACAAGTGCCTTATATAGTGGAAGAATAATGTTCTCGTCCTTTGCCCCTATACCTCTTTTAATGCACCCCAAGACTTTATTAGCTTTTGCAGCAGCTGACTGGCATTGGTTACTCCAGTTTAGTCTACAGTTGACTAGTACCCCCAGGTCTTTTTCCATGTCACTTTTCCCTAGCAGTACCCCATTTAGTGTATATTGGTGACATCCGTTTCTCCTGCCCATGTGCATAACCTTACATTTATCCACATTGAACTTCATTTGCCATTTTTCTGCCCAAGCCCCCAGCTTATCTTGGTCAGTTTGTAGCCTTACATTGTCCTCTGTTGTATTAATTATATTGTATAATTTTGTGTCATTTGCAAATATTGATATTTTACTGTGCAACCCCTCTATCAGGTCATTAATAAATATATTGAACAGAATGGGGCCTAATACTGAACCCTGTGGCACCCTGCTAGCGACGGTGGCCCACTCAGTATGAACCATTTATTACCATGCTCTGCTTTCTATCATTGAGCCAATTCTTTACCCAATTACACACGTTTTCACCCAATCCGAGCTGCCTCATTTTATATATTGGCCTATTATGCGGCACAGTGTCAAATGCTTTAGAGAAGTCCAGATATACAAGATCAATAGACTCTCCCAGATCCAGACTGGAGCTTACTTCATCGTAGAAGCTGATCAGATTGGTCTGACATGATCAACCCTTCATGAACCCATGCTGGTGAGGAGTTATTCCGTTGTTCTCCTTGAGGTAGTCTACGATTGTGTCTCTCAGAAACCCCTCGAATATTTTTCCCGTTAGTGAAGTGAGACTTACCGGCCTGTAGCTACCAGGCTCACTTTTGGTCCCCTTTTTGTAAATTGGAACCATGTTGGCAATGCGCCAATCCAATCATATAACCCCGGTCTTTATTGCCCCCCTTACAGTCTTGTCGAGCCACATTGGTTTCCTTTTACTCTAAGTTCTTTTATTTTTAAAGGGAATTAACTGCTCACTTGAGGTGATTAGGATCCTTTTAAACTTTTCCCATTTGTCCTCTGTACTGATATTTTTGAAGATGTTGTCCCAATTAATATTACCGATAGTAGTTCTAAGCTGTTCAAATTTTGCTTTACTAAAGTTTAGTTTGTTTGTCGCTCCCTGATAAGGTTTATTATTAAATGACAGTTGGAAGTTGATTATATTGTGGTCACTGTTCCCCAAGTGCCTCTCAACCTGCACTCCCTTTATTCGGTCCGGTTCGTTAGTTAGTACTAAGTCCAGAATGACCCTCCCTCTTGTTGGTTCCCGCACAAGTTGGATAAGGTAATTCTTTAAGTGATCCTAAGAACATATCACCCCTATGGGATTTGCAGGTTTCATTTACCCATATTATATCTGGATAATTAAAGTCCCCCATGATAATTACTTCATTGCGGTTTGACACTTCTTCTATCTGCCTTAATAGTAAGATTTCAGTTTCTTCTGTTGCTTTTGGTGGTCTACAGAAAACCCCTATCAGGATTTTGTTATTTTTTTCCCCCTGTATTTCCACCCACAGAGATTCCACGTGTTCATCTCCTGCATCTATATCCTCCCATAGCTTCGGCATTAAGTACGATTTAATGTACAGACATACCCCTCCCCCTTTCTGGTTCCCACGGTCTCTTCTGAAGAGATTGTAACCCTGTAAATTCACCGCCCAATCGCACTTTTCATCAAGACATGTTTCCATAATTCCGACTATATCATAGTTTTCATTGGCCATTCTCGCTTCAAGCTCACCCACTTTACCGATCAGACTTCTTGCATCCCTGGTCATACAATTTATACGTTTTTTTTTTGTTCTTTAAATTCGTTTTGTTACTAATGGTACTGTTGGCTCATCTGTCAGGTCTAACTGTACTAATCCCTCCTCCAGCTCAACCCCCATTCCCATTACTTGGCCCCAGATCGCTAGCTACACTGACTACCCCACTATTTATCTTTCTGCCCTTCCCCCCAGTCTCTAGTTTAAACACTTTTCCAGCCTTCTAGCCATCTTCTCCCCGGCCTAGGTCCAGGGAAGTGCACAGTGCAGTTTCTTATGTTAAGCCATCGGCAAGCCACCTAACAAAGGCCGCGGAGCTTTTATGGTCTAACCACACAGTCCAGGTGTCAGAGAAGTTTTCTGCTTCCTGGTCTCCCTCAGAGTCGGTTCTCCTGAGCTCCTCCATGTACCTGATGTGTTCTAGTGCCTCCGTCCACATTGACCTTGTTAGCTCTCCCCTCCGTTTCCAGTGTGGCGCATGACCATTATAAAAGGTCTTAAAAGCCCCTTTTTAACATGGGAGATAGGACCTGGAAACATAGACAGAAGAGCCACTTCGGGGGTGAGGACCAGGGGTGACCTACACATCGCCTCATACAACCTGGCAACGTTACTCCAGAGTGGAGCTATTAGTGAACAGCTCCACCAGATATGATACATAGTTCCCATCCCTGAACCACACCTCCAGCACTTACCAGGAGTTGTTGGGAAAATTCTATGAATCTTTTCCGGAGTCCTGTACCATTGCTTCATTATTTTATAGTTTAGTTCCTGTGCCTTGCTCGAGATGGACAATTTGTGTATGAGGGTATAGGACTTAGTCCAAAGCTCTTCGGGGAAACCTCTTCCGAGCGTCTCCTCCCATCCCGTCTGCCATCTTGGCCGCGTCTCCCCCTTCTCGGAGTCGATCAACAACCTGTACAGCAGAGAAACCACATGAGGGGTGGGGGGGGGGGGGGCTACGCATAGTCTTTCAAAGGGTGTTAGTTCCTTTCTTAGTAGGTCACGGACCTTCAGCGATCTAAGATAGTCCCTCACCTGAAGGTACTGCATCCAAGCTCCAGGTTTTGTTTTCTGACCTACTGCAATATCTCTTAAAGTGCACATCCCCTGTGAATCAAGGATGTTGCGTGCTTGAGGCCTGGGGAAATGAGGCATGAACAGCAGTGTCTCCGTAGATATTGTAGCTTGGATCTGAGGGTTACCTGTTAAAGGGGTCAGGGGGCCTGGACAAGTGAATATCCTCCTCACCCCTCTCAAGCGGGTCCATGCCCTCAGCAGGCTCAGAGCTAGGGGCAAAGCCCCTTGCCCCTCTCCAGTCCACAATGCCTGGGACCCAGAAGGCACCCCCCAAGTTGAACCGGTTCTGACCTTTTTCCAGAGGCACCCACGCTTTCTCATCCGCGCAGTGTAAGATCTCCAGAACGCATCTACCTATTGTTGCTTTATGGTAGAGTTCAAGATCCGGCAGGCCTGCTCCACCCGAACTTTTTGTTCTAGTTAGGATTTTGTAGCTTATTCTTGGAGAGAGGTCTTTCCAAACGAATCTAACCATACCCCTCCGCAACTGAGTGAAGAAGCGTCCGGAGAGGTCACATGGGACAGTCTGAAAAACATAATATTCTGGGAAGAATGTTCATCTTAAGAACGTTGATTCGTTCTTGCCTGTTTAATCTCTTACATGCCACAATCAATAGCAACTGCAGATGTAAGCAGATGGCAAAGGGAAGGGGATCCTTCTATTGCCCCTTGGCACCCAGCAGTGTACTTTCCTAGTGACCAATTACATCTTCACTTCCCCTTGAGGGATGAAAAAAATGGCATCAAAGAAGTTCAATAAAATTTCAAGAATTCAGGGGCGTGGCCTAAGGCATTAGGAGATAGGCAGCAAAGGCTGAAGGCTCCCGCTGAACCCCGGCTATCCAGTGCAACTACCGACATCCACGGCGCTATAAACCTACCATGGGACGTCTAAAGAGGTCAGGAGACGGGGGGGGGGGCACCGCCAGGAGAAGAATCGGGGCCTCTGGACGCCTACCTGAATCACATTCCGCGGCGGCCGGCGACACAGGAGGCATCCAAGATGGCGCCGCCGCTCCGGAAAGGGGAGGGAGCTTCAGCCCCGCTCGGCGCCGGAGCTTCTGAGGCGACTACCCGGCATACCGGCTCACCCAGGGGCGTACCTAAAGGCTCAGGGGCCCGGGTGCAAAAGTTCAGTTCGGGGCCCCCCACCTCGGACCTCCACCCCACACTCCCCTGTACCCATACCTAGATCGTGCTGCATACATGATCTGTCCCTGGCGTAATCTTTCCAAACATGATGCATTTCCTGCACTACATAAAGATTTGTTTGTAGCCCCGCAGGCCACTCTCACACACACACCGCTTTTTACCGCTATTAGCACAGCGCCCCGAGTGCCGTACTAACCGCGGTACAACACTCCCAGAGATTTTAATGAGGTTACTCAAATTTGCGCTCGAACATGGTGTTTCTAACGCTGTGATTTTCAAGAGCTGTCTGTTCTGTTCCTGCATTTTTGTGGTTTTTAACACACATCATCACCCATCACAATGATGGGGTGCATTGAAAAGCGCTTTCAAGCGCTGTAACCTGTGTCCGAAAAGGCTGCTCGAAATTACGGTAAAAATACCACGATTTCAAGCTGCGTTTTCTGAACACATATGTGGGAGCGGCCTCAGGGGGGTCATGTTTTTGTTGCACTTTAGAACCACAATTAAGAAAAACACATAAAAACCTGCATGCAGTATTTAAAGACCGCGTACGGTATTAGGGTGACTGCCCACTACAGTTTTTTTTCACGGCGAAATTCGCAGCGTTTTTTTTTTCTGTAGGGGTCTATGGAACTTGTAATGTTAAAATCACGATCGCGCAAAACCACGGTTTCGCGGTAAATTGCGATTTTGCGCGATCGCTATTTTAGCATTACAAGTCCCATAAACACCTGCAGAAAAAAAAAACGCTGCGAATTTCGCCGTGAAAAAAAATGTAGTGGGTGGTCACCCTAAAGGAGCAGCAGACACTATTAATGACCGCACGCGGTTTTTAATTGCGTGTAAAGGGTGCAAATAAATACAGTAAATCCAGGGAGATGTGTAACTTATACCCCGGATAGATAGAGAGATAGAGAGATATGAGATAGATAGATAGATAGATAGATAGATAGATAGATAGATAGATAGATAGATAGATAGATAGATAGATAGATAGATAGATAGATAGATAGATATGAGATAGATAGATAGATATGAGATAGATAGATATGAGATAGATAGATATGAGATAGATAGATATGGGATAGATAGATAGATAGATAGATATGGGATAGATAGATAGATAGATAGATATGAGATAGATAGATATGAGATAGATAGATATGAGATAGATAGATAGATATGAGATAGATAGATAGATAGATATGAGATAGATAGATATGGGATAGATAGATAGATAGATAGATAGATAGATAGATAGATAGATAGATAGATAGATAGATATGGGATAGATAGATAGATAGATATGGGATAGATAGATAGATAGATATGGGATAGATAGATAGATAGATAGATATGGGATAGATAGATAGATAGATATGGGATAGATAGATAGATATGAGATAGATAGATAGATAGATAGATAGATAGATAGATAGATAGATAGATAGATAGATAGATAGATATGAGATAGATAGATAGATATGAGATAGATAGATAGATATGAGATAGATAGATAGATAGATATGAGATAGATAGATAGATAGATAGATATGAGATAGATAGATAGATAGATATGAGATAGATAGATAGATATGAGATAGATAGATAGATAGATAGATAGATAGATAGATATGAGATAGATAGATAGATAGATAGATATGAGATAGATAGATAGATAGATATGAGATAGATAGATAGATATGAGATAGATAGATAGATAGATATGAGATAGATAGATAGATAGATAGATAGATAGATAGATAGATAGATAGATATGGGATAGATAGATAGATAGATAGATAGATATGGGATAGCTAGATAGATAGATAGATAGATAGATAGATAGATAGATATGGGATAGATAGATAGATAGATAGATAGATAGATATGAGATAGATAGATAGATAGATAGATAGATATGAGATAGATAGATAGATATGAGATAGGTAGATAGATAGATAGATATGAGATAGATAGATGGGAGATAGATAGATAGGAGATAGATAGATAGGAGATAGATAGATATGAGATAGATAGATAGGAGATAGATAGATAGGAGATAGATAGATAGATAGATAAATGATAGATATGAGATAGATAGATAGATAGATAGATATGAGATAGATAGATAGATAGATAGATAGATAGATATGAGATAGATAGAGGAGGGAGACAGACAGATACACCCACATATATACACTTACCCCAGGGCTCGGTCCACTTCTCCTCCATGTGACAGCAGCGGCAGGAGAGGTAAACTCAGAAGCTTCCCCGTTCAGCAGGAAGCAGGGGGGGCAGCACATGATCCCTGTGCCCTGCCGTCTCATGTGACTTCCTCCCCTGCCGTCCCATGTGACCTCCTCCCCTGCCGGCCCATGTAAGTACCTCCCTGCTTTTCCTCTCAGGCTGGCTGTTCTGACTGCGGCATCATGCGGTGGAAAGAACGGCCAGCCATTAATGCACTGAATGTGCATGGGGGTATGGGGAGGGCAGCCCCGGGGCCCCCTGAGCTCACGGGCCGGGTCGCCATGGCGACCCCAGCACCCCCTGACGCTACGCCTATGGGCTCACCCCAGGCCACCCACAGCAGCACGGCAGACATCAGGGAACGGAGGTACACTGCCCCGCAGCCACAAAGGCAGTCTAAACCGGTAAGAAGCCTGCCCAGACAGGCCTCGCCCACCGCCGCCATACCCAAGAATAACATAGTAACATAGTATGTAAGGCCGAATGAAGACATTGTCCATCTAGTCCAGCCTGTCTATCCTACTGTGTTGATCCAGAGGAAGGCAAAAAACCCCAAGGCCAGAAGCCAATTAGCCCTTTTGGGGGAAAAATTCCTTCCCGACTCCCTAATGGCAATCAGACTGTTCCCTAGATCAACCCCTAATAGTTCCTACCTGCCTGTATACCAGGATTGACACTTAACCTAATATTTATATCCTGTAATATACTTCTTCTCCAGAAAGACATCAAGTCCCCTTTTAAACTCCTCTATCGATTTTGCCATCACCACTTCCTCCGGTAGAGAGTTCCACAGTCTAACTGCTCTTACAGTAAAGAACCCCTTTCTGTGTTGGTGATGAAACCTACTTTCCTCTAATCGTAGCGGATGTCCTCTTGTTACCTTTGTGGTCCTGGGTGTAAACAGATCACGGGAGAGATCCATGTGTTGTCCCCTCATGTACTTATACATGGTTATTTGGTCGCCTCTTAACCTTTTTTCTAGAGTAAATAGTCCCAATTTGGATAGCCTCTCTGGGTATTCCAGTCCCGTCATTCCATGTATTAGTTTAGTTGCCCTTCTTTGAACCCCTTCAAGCACTGTGACATCTTTCCTGAGCACCGGTGTCCAGAATTGTACGCAGTATTCCATGTGAGGCCTGACAAGTGCCTTATATAGTGGAAGGATAATGTTCTCGTCCTTCGCCCCTATACCTCTTTTAATGCACCCCAAGACTTTATTTGCCTTTGCAGCAGCTGACTGGCATTGGTTACTCCAGTTTAGTCTATTATCCACTAATACCCCCAGATCCTTTTCCATATCACTTTTCCCTAGTGGTACCCCATTAAGTGAATATTGGGGACATCCATTTCTCCTGCCCATGTGCATAGTCTTACATTTTTCAACATTGAACTTCATTTGCCATTTTTCTGCCCAAGCCCCCATCTTATCCAGGTCCGTTTGTAGCCGTACATTGTCCTCCGTTGCATTAATTATATTGTATAATTTTGTGTCATCTGCAAATATTGATATTTTGCTGTGCAGCCCCTCTATCAGGTCATTAATAAATATGTTGAACAGAGTGGGGCCTAATACTGAGCCCTGTGGCACCCCGCTAGCGACTGTGGTCCAATCAGAGTACGAACCATTTATTACCACCCTTTGCTTTCTATCATTGAGCCAATTTTTTACCCACTTACACACGTTTTCGCCCAGTCCGAGCTGCCTCATTTTGTATATTAGCCTATTATGTGGCACAGTGTCAAAGGCTTTAGAGAAGTCCAGATATACAAGATCAATAGATTCTCCCTGGTCCAGCTTAGAGCTTACTTCATCGTAGAAACTGATCAGATTTGTCTGACATGAGCGACCCTTCATGAATCCATGCTGGTGAGGAGTTATTCCCTTAATCTCCTTGAGGTACTCATTGATGGTGTCTCTCAGAAACCCCTCGAAAATTTTTCCCGTTACTGAAGTGAGACTTACTGGCCTGTAGTTACCAGGCTCACTTTTGCTCCCTTTTTTGTAAATTGGAACCACGTTGGCAATGCGCCAGTCCAATGGTACTACTCCGGTCTTGATAGTGTCTAGAAATATTAGGTATAGCGGCCTAGCTATCTCGTCACTTAGTTCCTTTAGTATCCTTGGGTGTAATCCATCTGGGCCCGGTGATTTATCAATTTTAGTTTTCTTTAGACGCTTCCGCACCTCCTCCTGCGTTAGGTATGAGATATTTTGTGAGGGGTTCGTTTTATTCCCCTGCATCTCGTGTGGCATTTCCTTTTCTTTGGTGAACACACTTGAGAAGAAGCTGTTTAGTAGATTTGCTTTCCCTTCGTCATCATCAATGATTTCTCCTGCATTGTTTTTTAAAGGGCCAGCGCTCTCCCTGCAAATCCTTTTGCTGTTTATGTAGTTGAAAAATAGCTTCGGGTTGTTTCTGCTCTCTTTTGCGATCCGTCTTTCTGCTTCCTCCTTGGCAGTTTTGATCGTATCTTTGCATATTTTGTTTTTTTCCCTGTATGATTTTAGCGCTTCTTCGCTGCCTTGTTGCTTTAGTAGTTTGAACGCTTTCTTCTTTTCGTTTATTGCCCCTCGTACCGTCTTGTCGAGCCACATTGGTTTCCTTTTAGCTGAGTTTCTTTTATTTTTAAAGGGAATGAACTGCTCACATGAGGTGATTAGGATCCTTTTGAACTTTTCCCATTTTTCCTCCGTACTGATATTTTTGAGGATGTTGTCCCAATTAATGTTACCGATAGTAGTTCTAAGCTCATCAAATTTTGCTTTACTAAAGTTTAGTTTCTTTGTCTCTCCCTGATAAGGCTTCCTATTGATTGACAGCTGGAAGTTGATTATATTGTGGCCGCTGTTCCCCAAGTGCCCCTCAACCTGCACCCCCCTTATACGTTCCGGTTTGTTAGTTAGTACTAGGTCCAGAATGGCTCTCCCTCTTGTTGGTTCCTGCACAAGTTGGTTCAGGTAATTGTCTTTAATTACTCTCAAGAATTATCACCCCTGTGAGATTTGCAGGTTTCGTTCTCCCATGTTATATCTGGGTAATTAAAGTCCCCCATGATAATTACTTTGTTTCGTTTTGACACCTCATCTATCTGCCTTAGTAGTAAGTCTTCAGTTTCTTCTGTTGCTTTTGGTGGTCGATAGAAGACCCCTATCAGGATTTTGTTATTTTTTCCTCCCTGTATTTCTACCCACAGAGATTCCACCTGTTCGTCTCCTACCCCTATATCCTCCCGTAGCCACGGCTTCAAGTTCGATTTGACGTACAGACATACCCCTCCCCCTTTCTGGTTCCTTCGGTCTCTTCTGAAGAGATTGTACCCCTGCAAATTCACCGCCCAATCGCACTTATCATCAAGCCATGTTTCAGTAATTCCGACTATATCATAACTTTCATCAGTCATTCTTGCTTCAAGCTCACCCACTTTACCGATCAGACTTCATGCATGCGTGATCATACAATTTATATCATTTTTTTTGTTTTTTAAATTTGTTTTGTTGCTATTCGTACTTATGGCTGATCTATCAGTTCTAACTGTACTAACCCCACCCCCTGCTCGCCCCCCATTCCCTTTGCTTGGACCCAGATCGCTAATTACACTGGCTACCCCACTATTTCTCATTTTTCCCTCCCCCCCAGTCCCTAGTTTAAACACTCCTCCAGCCTTCTAGCCATCTTTTCCCCCAGCACAGCTGCACCCTCCCCATTAAGATGCAGCCCGTCCCTACGGTAGAGCCTGTAGCCGACAGCAAAGTCAGCCCAGTTCTCCAGGAACCCAAATCCCTCCTTCTTACACCAACTCCGGAGCCACTTGTTTACCTCCCTAAGATCCTGCTGCCTTTCTAGTGTGGCTTTAGGTACAGGTAGTATTTCCGAGAAAACTACCCTGGAGGTCCTCGCCCCGAGCTTGGACCCTAAGTCCCTGAAATCATTTTTGAGGGCCCTCCATTGACCTCTAACTTGTTCATTGGTGCCAACGTGCACCATGACTGCTGGATCCTCACCAGCCCCTCCCAGTAATCTGTCAATCCGATCCGCGATGTGTCAAACTCGAGCGCCAGGAAGACAACACACCGTTCGACGATCCCGGTCTTTATGGCAGATTGCCCTCTCTGTCCCCCTAATAATTGAGTCCCCCACCACTAGAACCTGTCTAGCCTGCCCTGCGCTCCCCGTCCCCGTCTCACTGGAGCAGTCATCCCCCTGGCGTTCAGAGGGCGTGTCGTGCTGCAGCGGTGCTGGCTCTGTAATGGCATCCCCCTCATCTGCCAATCTTGCAAATTTGTTGGGTTGTGCCAGTTCAGGACTAGCCTCCCTGGTTCTCTTCCCTCTATCCCTCCTTCTTTCTGTCACCCAGCTGACTGCCTTCTCCCCCTGCTCTTCCGTACTACCGTCCGCCCCCGCCTCTACCCCAGCGAGTGCCTGCTCAGTGAGCACCAAACTCCTTTCCATGATGTCAATGGCTCTCAGTGTTGCCAGTTGCCCATTTAGATCCAGAATTTGGGCTTCTAAATGTGCGACGTGCATGCATCTTGCGCAACAGTATGCACCCTCGATCGGCTGATCAAGGACCGCATACATTGCACAAGTAGCACACTGGATGACATTGCCAGGCATGGAGCTCATCCTAATGGGGATCTACAATTTACTTGTGGAAGTAGTGAAGATAGACTTGTTCACACTCCGCTCACGCGCTGCTGCAACCGCTCAACCGCTGACCCGCTGCTGCAACCGCTGACCCGCTGCTGCAACCGCTCACACCCTGCTATAACCGCTGACCCGCTGCTTCAACCGCTGACCCGCTGTTGCAACCGCTGACCCGCTGTTGCAACCGCTCACCCGCTGCTGCAACCGCTCACCCGCTGCTGCAACCGCTCACCCGCTGCTGCAACCGCTCACCCGCTGCTGCAACCGCTCACCCGCTGCTGCAACCGCTCACCCGCTGCTGCAACCGCTCACAGGCTGCTGCAACCGCTCACCCGCTGCTGCAACCGCTCACCCGCTGCTGCAACCGCTCACCGCTGCTGCGACCACTCAACTGCTCACACGCTGCTGCAACCGCTCACTCGCTGCCACTCTCGCGCAAACGCTTACCCGCTGACACGCACTCACAAATTTTATTTCCCCCCCCCCCTCACAAACACTTAGACCCCCAGACACACACACACACAGAAGACACAATTAACCAGATACACAGAAGACACACAGCTCACAAACACACACAGAGGTAGAGGTAGATACTTATCAGCTCACTCTGCCCTCCTGTCTCAGCTGCTCCGTTCTGGTCCCCTCAGCTGGTCCCCTCCGGTACTGCCGGTCTCTGTTTGAGCTCCCCTCTAGGAGCATTGAAGGTACCTCCCCTGACCCAATAGGTCAGAAGACGACCCACAGCACGGCTGATAAAGGGGCAGGGATGGCTACCAGACTACAAGGGGCCCTACAGCAACCAGCCAGCACAGACACAGAGAGGGGAGGCATGTGCACGGTCTCAAAGACGGGGGAGGGGAAAGAACACGCACTCCACGACACACTGGATTCAGTGGATGAGGCTCACCCCCGATCCCCATCACAAGCGGGCCGCAGAGGGGAGCCCCCACAAGAACCCCCACCCAGCGAAGGCCACAGAGTTACCCAGCGCGGGAGCCCTAGAAACTCCATGAGCCACACCGTAACAAAACCAGCTAAGAGGCAAACCCCACAAATGTATACATGCCCCACCCCCTCCGCGGACACAGATGAGGACGACGAGGAAGACAATGATCATTGGGATTGTAAAGCCCATCTTAAAAGCATTCCTACTAGAAGTGAAATAGACGCCTTACTCACAAAAGCGACGTGTTCACAAATGCAAGCCATAGAAGCACTACAGACCGAAATAAAACATATCGGCCACAGAGTCGCTGACACAGAAGAAGCCCAGACTGAACTCCAGTCACAGCTCACAGAACATCATAACATCCTGCTAGATCACTCCTCGCAGATTGCCAACATACTTACTCATCTGGACAATATAGAAAATCGTAATAGAAGGAAAACAACATTCGCATTCGCGGCCTAAGCGAGGAAGTGGAACAGTGTCGCCTAGAACAGTGGGCAATTAGAAGCTTCGGTGATAAACTTAACAGACAAGACGACAATCCGATCGAGCTAGACAGGATCCACAGAACCCTAGGTCCCAAAAATGCAGACCCAGCTAGACCTCCTAATGTCATATGTAGGATCCATTTCTACAAAGAGAAGGAAGAACTCCTACGAAAAATCAGGGAGACGGGCCCGATTACTTACAAGGATAGCCCTCTCCTGGTACTTCAGAACTTATCTAGAAGGACACTCCAACTAAGGAGAGCCCTTCGGCCAGTGTTGGTCGCCCTTAAAGAGAAAAATATCCCATACCGCTGGGGATATCCCTTCCAGTTGCAAGCAGGAAGAGACGGAAACTCGGCTATCTTCAGGGGCCTAGGGGATCTTCCCAGGTTCCTGGCCAAATATGAACTACCTATGATTGCTCTGCCCAACTGGCCAAAAGTCGGAGCACCGGATCCGTTGCCCCAAAAGAAACCTGGCACCTGGTCGGCCCTTCCGGGAAACACTGACTAGAAGAGGGGACGCCATTGTACCCTGAGGGCCCCTCCTCTTACACCACTTGCTTGACCGCTTTCGACGGAATTATCTCTGTCATTGTCCGTGGATGACTCACCGAAGCAAAACCCCAAGATGGGTTCTGATTTAAAAGTCGGGGTTTGGGGGGCGCTGTAAGCCAAGTCTTGGTACAGGCTCCCCCGACCTAGGCCAGCAGCACAAGTTGCTGCACTAAAACTTTAGTTATATTCGTAGCCTTACTTGCTACGTGAATTCACACAGGAGGCGGGGCCTTCTTGGCCTAAAACCTCGCCTCAACATGTTGCATTTACATTTGTTTTGCCTAATTGTTTTCTTTCCGTCCCCTCATGTCTCCCCTCTTTCCCTCCCTCTCTGCCCTCTACCCTCTACCCACCCATGGTCTTCCTCCACCAAACCCAGAGGTCTACGACCTGTGGGCCCTGGCGATGTTCCCTCTGAGCCCGCAAGATGGCATCTCTAACAGTACGTTCCTACAATGCTAGAGGCCTAAACAGCCCAAATAAGAGGAAACAAATCCTATATAGCCTCCACAAGAAGAAAGTAATGATAATTTTATTTCAGGAAACCCACTTCACCACCGCAAATACCCCACAGCTGCCACAAACGATATTACTCACACTGGTACCATGCCCCTCACCCAGACCGCAAAGTAGGAGGGGTCTCCATAGCATTCCATAGATCATTAAAACCCCAAACCTTAGAAATAGAAAAAGACGAAGAAGGGAGATACATATTCCTGAAATTAAAACTGCTAAATTACGTGTACACTCTCGCTAACTTCTATTTCCCTAACCAGGGGCAGGTGTCCTTCGGCTCCAGAGCTCTTCGGAGACTGTCGGACTTCGCGGAGAATTCGATGATCGTTGCCGGTGGCGACTTTAACGTACCCTTGGATCCACACCTGGACACCTCCTCGGGACGCTCCTCGGTCTCCCACTCGGCTATCCGCAGACTTAAGAAGATGCTGGTGAGTCTACACCTGGTCGACCTGTGGAGATCTCTCCATCCAGCCGACAGGGATTATAGCTGTCACTCGAGGGTATACAATACATACAGCAGAATTGATTACATCTTCGTATTGCATAAGCTTCTAGACGGGTTCCCTAAATGCTCTATAGGACATTTCATATGGTCAGATCATGCCCCAATACTAGGGGAACTCAAACCCACTAGACAAGACTATAGAGGTTTTAACTGGAAACTAAATGACAATCTCCTTAAGGATCCCACATGTCTGGCTGACATAAAAAAGACAATAGAGGTTTTCTTGGAGGCCCACGCAAATGACTCGACCCCGGCACCAATTAAGTGGGAGGCCTTGAAATATACCCTGAGAGGGGTGTTCATGGCCCATGGAGCGAGGCTTAAAAAAGAAAGATCTCACAAACTTAAGCAGCTATTCTTGGAACTAGAAACCCGCGAGATGGCCAATAAAACTCAGAAGTCGGAGACGCTGTTAGCAGAAATTATAGACATCAGACATAAAATCTTAGCCATACTAGACCAGAACACTCTTAACATCAGGGACAGATGCAGGGCGAACTGTTACGAATACGGTAACAAGTACGGGAGGTGGCTCGCAAGGGCCTTACGCCCCCGAGTTCCCCAGACGAATGTCATGTCCATCTGGGACTCCTTCGGGGGGGGGGGGGGGTCCACGCTCCGAGCGAGATATTAGAAGTTTTCAGGACTTATTACTCCGACCTTTACAATATCTCAGGATCGGAGGGAATAGAGGAGCCCACCCACAGGGAACAAACAGTTCAATATCTATTACAAAACATACACAGAACTATCCCACAAGCAGAGGCGGAATTCCTTGAGGCGGACCTCTCTACGGAGGAACTATCCCAGGTTATACGGGACCTGAAGTTAGGGAAGAGTCCCGGGCCTGACGGCTTCACGCCAAGATTTTATAAAACCTTTTGGGGACCAGCTAGCAGAAAGTATGTTGGCCGCATTACATGCGGTATCTCAGGGGTGCCCATTCCCACCCCAGGCACTGCAGGCTAATATTGCGGTAATTTTGAAGCCAGGGAAGGACCCTCGGTCATGCAAAAGCTACAGACCCATCTCCCTCATAAACAGTGATTTAAAAATATTCTCAAAAATTTTGGCAAATAGATTAAATCCCCTCATCCCGTCACTCATACATGTAGACCAAGTGGGGTTTGTCCCTGGCAGGGAAGCCAGCGATAATACTATCAAAACTATCTCCCTAATCAATAAAGCACGGAACTCAGAAACCCCAATGTGCCTTCTAGCGTTGGATGCGGAGAAGGCCTTTGATATGGTGAAATGGACCTTCCTAGAGTCGGTACTGGAGGGGGTGGGTCTGGGCCCAAGGGCCCTCCGCTGGATAATGTCCCTCTACAGCTCTCCCTCAGCGCGGATCAGGGTTAACGGTCTTCTGTCAGCACCCCTCGAGATACGGAACGGAACTAGGCAGGGCTGCCCCCTCTCCCCCCTCCTATATATACTCGCGATGGAGCCCTTGGCCGAGGCCCTGAGGAGAAATCCAGATATCCGAGGAATAGCAGGGGGGGGGGGGGCAGAGAGCATAAGCTATCCATTTTTGCGGACAACTTATTATTGTACATCTCGAGCCCTAGTACCTCAATCCCCGAGATTAAAAGGGAACTCACTAGATACGGGAACCTTAGTAATTTTAAAATCAATCCCCAAAAGTCAGAAATTCTAAACGTGTCATTGTAAACCTCAGAGGCCAACCAGTTGAGTGGGTCTCTCCCATACACGTGGAGGAACGATGCAATAAAATACCTGGGCATATTAATCCCGGCTGACCCACAAGAAATCTTTTACCTAAATTATAGACCGCTATTATCATTATTCGAGACGGATCTTGAAAGGTGGTCTAAATTGTACTTATCGTGGTTCGGAAGGATTAGCTCCCTTAAAATGAACTTGCTGCCCAGAATCTTATATGTCTTTCATACCGCGCCATATGATATCCCCAGGAACTTTTTTAATACACTAAAAAAGGCGTTAGTAAAGTTTATATGGAAGAACCAAAAACCCAGAATTAGCTATAAGACCTTAACCCGCTCTAGGCCAACCAGGGGGGGGGGGGGGGGCGGGCCTCCCAGACCTCGAACTAGGAAGATGCATAATAGACATACTCCACCATTCAGAAGAAAAAACATGGGTGACATTGGAACTAGAACAAAATAACAAACTTGGGGGTGCCTTCTGGATCCCAAGGAAGGTAGATTGGAGGGACCAGGGAGCGTCATCCCAAGCGCGATATCTAATTGGAGCCTGGAGACGGGTGACTAGAAACAGTAAGATAGCGACCGTACCCGGTCCCCTGACACCCCTAAAGGGAAATCCTCAACCCGTAGCCACACAAGCGGCAAAGACACTGTCCATCCTCCCGGACAATTCTAGACCTCTTACTCGAGACGTATGGGGAGCAGGAGGCATGCGCTCGCTAAATGACATAATAGGAAGCCATAGAGTTAAACCGGGAGCTTGGATGCAATATTTGCAAATCAGGAATTATCTGAGCTCACTTGGGGACCCCAGGTAGCTAAACTCCGACCAGACTCCGTTTGAGGAGATCTGTTTGGCTCCCCTCCCCCCGACCCACGTGATATCTCTGCTGTATGGATTGTTGCTAGACGGTAGACAGAAGGAGTCACGCCCGCAGTGGGAGACGAGATGGGAGGAGACAATTGGGAACCAGTTCTCCGAGGAGCTCTGGAGCAGGGCATACAAGCTTTCTCACAAGATGTCCATATCATCCAAGGCCCAGGAACTTAACTACAAGATCACCTCACAATGGTACAGGACTCCGGAGAGACTCCATAGAATCTTTCCTGACGTGCCGGAGGAATGTTGGAGAGGCGGTCTGGAGGTGGGTTCCATGTTACACATCTGGTGGTCCTGTCCACTGATTGCCTCGCTCTGGGGGACATCGCCAGGTTGTACAATAAGATATGTAGGTCTAACCTTGTCTTGACTCCCGAAATAGCCCTTCTCTCCATGTTGCCAGGCACTATATCCAGAATCAAAAAAAGGTCTCCTAAGACATTTTATTATAGCTATGCGCCTCATCATCTCACAGCACTGGAGACAGAGGGGCGAGCCCTGCAGGTTGACCTGGATAGAGGCAATGGAACAAACTAAACATATGGAGGAACTCAGAAGCTCAGACTCCGAGCCCGGCGACACTCATGCGACCGCAGGCGACACTTGGAGTGCCTGGATTGACCTTAAGGAATCTCCATCCTTCCGTGCATGGCTAATTAACGGCTCATTATAAACAGTAACATACTGGGAGACCCGAGGTAGAAATGAGCCCCAAGCTTGGGAACTATCTGCTCATGGGCCTGATCACCTGTCGCGCTTATATATGCAAAATGTTATAAAGAGATGATAGAAGACCATACCCACTCTGTCCCCCCCCCCCTATCCTCCCTTCCTCCCTCTATCCCCCACTTCACCCATTTACTTCCTTCCTGCTCTTCCCCATACCACGTCCTTGTCTGTCTTTGTTTCCCCCGTTCCTCCTGGCACTTTCCCCAGGACTATAATTTTAGTATATATTTGTACTGGATAGGTTTACATAATACCTGCATTGCTACCTACTTTACAATATGGAAATGTTTAAATAGTCTCACCAGGGGAGGCAGGAGTGTGAGGGACACCAGGACTCCCAGACACAACTAACCGAATTACCAGAAAGGGGATTTACCCTTTTGAGCACTGGGAGGTGGAGAACTAGGGCTGTGCGGACCACATCCCGAGGTTGGCAGTTCCCATAAGGATTACGAATCCCACCTCCCCTCATTAATATTTTTCGTTGGGATCCTCCCGGTGACCCTTAGCGCATCCTGCTGTCACCATGTTGGCATGGCAATGCATTTTCCTCCCTTAAAATGTGTCTCCTGTAGAAGGAGGATTTTGGTGTTGTACCTTTTCACAAGTTGTGCTATGTTGAATCTCTTCTGTGGCGTGTTGAGGCCCCGGACATTGAAGGACGTCATGCAAAGTGCTTCCGTGGTCATTGTGGTCAGAGTTGGATGGGACAGCCGGAGGAAGTCTTGATTCCTGTTTCAAGAGATACAGAGGTTATAGCAATAAAATACGTTAGTGATATTGTTTATATACTCTTCTACTAGATCGTTCTATCCCTTTGTTATCTCGGCTCAATTTAAGTAGGGGTTTAGCGTTTTCGTTCCAATGGGGAGTGATGGAATAAGATGCTCTGGGAAGGAGATTGGGAGGAAGAGTAGGTGGGTAGGTAGGTGAGGGACTTGGAAAGGAAAGAAGGAAATAGGGAGATGTAGAAAGTAAATATAACAAATATACTTAAACAGTCAGTAGTATAGCAACAAACACCCTCTAACGAGGGCACGGACGTATGCAGTAAGCTCTTGGCTACGTCCGTAAAAAACTTGGGGTGGTGCTTTAATTGTAAAGTCCTCTTTAAACTTCTCTTTGCTTGATCGGGTTGAGGCGCCCAGGCACCCTGTTCCTTAATGGGCAAAATTTTGAGTTCCTTCTTCAGGTGCTAGTGAAATAGTTAGACCTGCAGCGGGCCTAAAATTCTGTCAAACTTTGTGTTGCCCTGAATGCTGAACTGCTCAAACCAACAGTGTGTGTGTGTGTGTGTGTGTGGGGGGGGGGGGGGGGGGGTTATCTGCATAATGCTAGGTGAGGGTTCTTCTCCCCTCACTCTTCCTTTTAAACTGCTGTTCAACGTCCACCTTGTGGTCCTAGTTGTTCAGTCAGGTATCGCTATTTTCCCCATCTTCTTTGGTTCTTTTCTTTTGTTTGTTCTTTGGGGATTTTGCTTGTCCCACTAGGCTCCACGTGTCGGGTGTTGCTAATCTGGGCATTCTGGGGAATTCCGGGAGTGGCAACCAGTTAGGGAGGTCAATGGGTTCTAAGTCCAAGTGTTGCCAGCACATCTAAAGGTCCTCAGGTGCGCGGATGTTGTGTCTCTTGCCCTTGTACGTTATTCCAAGCCCGAAAGGGAACAGCCATGCATACCTGATATTCTTGGACTTCAAGACATCCAGTAGGGGTCGTAGTAGCCGTCTCTTAGCAAATGTTGTGGGGGACAAGTCCTAATAGATCTGTATGTCCGCATCAGCATATTTCAGATCTCTGCTATTCCTAGCTGCTTCTAAGATGGCGGCGGCATCCGGCAAGGCCAGAAATTTACATATGATATCTCTCGGTGGGTCAGATGCTGCAGGTTGTGGTCTCAGCACCCTGTGTGCTCTCTCAATTGCCATAGTAGCCGCTCTATCTGTACCCACTAGAGAAGAGAAGATTTCCAGCAGCACTTTCGGTATAGCTTCTGCCGCACACGACTCTGGAATACCTTTTATGCGCACATTGCTGCGGCGGCTGCGGTTCTCCAGGTCTTCTTGGATAAGGAGCGTTTTATTTAAATATGAGTGTTGGTCTTTCAGCATTTGCTCCATCTCCAGGGAATGTGATGTTATGGCTGCAGTTGTGCACTCTAGATCCTCCACTCGTCTCCCCAGATGTCTTAAGTCCCCCTTGATCTCTGCTAAGTCGGCTCTCACTGGTTTCATAGGTTTGGCCATCAGTTCTTTCATAAATCCCCTGGAAATCTGGGCCCCATCTTCTTCCTCCGAGGACGACTCACCCCCTCTCTCAGCCTCAGACATAGCAGCGGTGGCCGGCGTCATCTTGCCTGCGGGACGGGGGAGGGGCGTGCGCTCTGTTCTTTCAGGTATTTCTGCATACCCTTCTGGCCGGCTTGCGAGGGGTCCTTGCGAGGGTCCCAGGTTCTCCACTCTTTTCTTTGCTTGCACCCCACTTTTATTTGCTTATTTACACGTTGTAGGCCTCGCAGGGTGTCTGTATCGGCGCCTCTGTATCGGCGCTTTCAGCCTAAGCTGCCATCACCCTCTGCGGTCAGGCTCCGCCCCAAGTCTTGTGTTTTTAAAGCTATAACTCCCAACCCGTGAGGGGAGGGATTTGAGCTTTATAGGTAGGTGAGTGAGACACGCTGGTCCTCATCGGCTTACGTGCCGCAATTTTTCTTTCGTGGCCTCTTAAAGGGGTTGTCCCGCGCCGAAGCAGGTTTTTTTTTTTTTCACCCCCCCCCCCCCCCCGTTCGGCGCGAGACAACCCCGATGCAGGGGTTAAAAAAGAACACCGGACAGCGCTTACCTTAATCCCCGCGCTCCGGTGACTTCTTACTTACCCGGTGAAGATGGCCGCCGGGATCTTCTACCTCCGTGGACCGCAGCTCTTCTGTGCGGTCCATTGCCGATTCCAGCCTCCTGATTGGCTGGAATCGGCACGTGACGGGGCGGAGGTACACGGAGCTACACCGAGCCCCATTGAGAAGAGAAGAAGACGCGGACTGCGCAAGCGCGTCTAATTTGGCCATTAGACGGCGAAAATTAGACGGCAACCATGGAGACGAGGACGCCAGCAACGGAACAGGTAAGTGAATAACTTTTGATAACTTCTGTATGGCTCATAATTAATGCACAATGTACATTACAAAGTGCATTAATATGGCCATACAGAAGTGTATAGACCCACTTCCTGCCGCGGGACAACCCCTTTAATGGTAGTAAGGCAATAGTGTCTCAGGCTCCTCAGCCTAATGGCAGTTTTCTTTATTGTTCTGGGCTGTATCTTTATGCAGCTGTAAGGGGAGGGTGTGCAAGTCCAGTGTGCAGGTTTCAGGCTGCAGTTTATGAGAGGAAGGGGGGCAGCTGTGGATGTTTGGGAAGGTTTATTGCAGGCACCTAGTCAGAGTCCACCAGACTGCAGGGGGTTAATAAGGGGCCCTGCTGGGTAAGCTTTCCCGCTGCAGAGAGCAGTTAATATGGCGGCTACTGTTTAGTGAGGTCTCCTGTCGGCCCTCAGAGGTATTTGGAGCAGCGACTGGGGTCTCCCTGAGAGATGTTGTGTACTCTCACAGCGTGTGGTATGAGATGCTGCTGTGCCCAGCTGCTGGTCCGCGGACCAGAGGAAGCTCCGACGGATCAGCGCTCAGACGGGGAGCCTCAGCCCAGGACGTTCAGCGCCTCAGCCCGTCAGTGGTGAGCGCCTCACCCGTACCGTTTCCTGGGCACGTCTGGTGGTCAGCGGGGCCGAGCGGTGGGTCTCCAGCCAGGTAAGAGGGCTGTATTGTGTCTGCGCGGCACTCTGCTGTTTCGCGCGCTTCCGGCCGGGTCAGAAATTTAGTCCTCGGCTTTCTTCGGGCGCTAGGCCTCAGTTGCCGTATGTCGCCCAGGCGCTCGTGGAACTCACGGTTTGTTCCCGGTCCTGCGGGGGTGATGGTGGGGTGCAGTGAGAGGTGTCAAGAGGTTCAGAGAAGCTAGGGGAAGCTTCTTTTTCTTCCTTGGCTGAGGAGCCCCGCAGCAGCACGTCTGCTTAGATTGTAGGTTAGGCCACGCCCCAATAAGTGTGCTTTTTGATAGATTTCATTGGTATTAATACAGTTATGCACATTGTGTATTTATTTCACCATTAATGTAATTTAACACGACACATTTTGTTTATCACATCATAAGTTTATTATGTGAATCAACTAACAATAATGAATTACCTGATACATACAGCTATACATATACACTGGTTGGTGCTAATAGCAGAGCACATTCCATTTCAATGTTCTATTCAGCATTCCAAGGGTTAACACACAGGTTGTTTTTTACTTGGTGATGGTAGATATCTATTTAAGCAGGTTGCACATGATTTTAACACTGAGGTGAAGAAGGGTTCGCTTGTGAACCCGAAACACATTCTTTGTAAACCTGCTTGTTTTTGGCACATTAGATCTAATATAGATTGAAGCATTCTTTCTGCTTGTCAAGTTCCCATTATCTGGATTGTGGGTTCATGATCAGAGCTGCTGTCGGCGCCAGGTTTTTATTGCAACAATTGAACTTTGCCAACGATGATTACACAGGATGTATCAATCTGCTTTCTATGAAGGCCGTTGGGAGACGTGTACATTCTGCGTTTGGGTTGCATAAACCATGTGTTTGTTATCCTGAGACGGTTTTCATGGCAGAACTGTACCAAACGATCACCAACTTAATTTCATTTCCCCAAGCCCAAATCTTCCTGTGTCTGTCCCTTGACAAAGACTTTCTATGTAACGGTCGAAACGTCGCCTTTTCATTTGATGATGTGATGTCTCCATGAAAACATAAAAACTTCTTATTGCACCTGAAAAATTGGATTGTGCTGCCTATCATATTTTATGGAACGTTGCAGGGACTCCCACATTTGCACGACGCTCAGGAACCGAGAATTGCGTATCTCGGATCAGATGCGTCCAAAACTACTCATGCGTGGGCTCAAAACACACGTAAAGTCACAACAGGAAATATCGTGGTCATATTTTCATGGTGAGTCACACCCACACGGAGTTATAAAGGAAATATGTATTTCAGAGAATTATGTGTCCCAAGATAAGCCATCCCCCACGGGGGCTGGAAGGAACTAGATGGGAGTTACCCGAGTGAGAGTTTAAAAATCGCACACGGACGTGCGCTCAGGGTCAGCCCCTTGGAGGTCACTATACATGAGGTCTCGTCCGCAGTTCTGGTGCGACTCCATGCCAAAGAATAGTAACACTCTTCTTTTAACCCTTTTTATTTTACTGTCTGTGATATCACATGGAAGTCTCTTGCCATTTATTTTGTAACATCATTTTTGTATTTTTCTATAAATAAGCACTGCTCTTTTCTTTGAGAATTAAACGTTTTTTTTTTTGTTTTTTTTTGTTATCAATTCACTTTTTATTAAATTTTTTATCTTTAACATTTGCTATGACAGTATGATAAAATTTTTGTCAATCAGCAGTTTATAACATGTATTTCAAACAGTCTAATTCAATCATTAACTTTGGTACTGGTTAGAGGTGCATATTGTAACAACTTAGTGTATGTTCACCCACGCCCGCCCCCCCCCCCAGCCCCGAGTGCCCGCAGGCCCTATCTTCCGGGCCGGGGGGGGGGGGGGGGGGCGAACCTCCTCTATCAACCAGCCATGCCCCTCTTATGCTGTACAACTTTATTAAGTCTAAATCTAAACATAGAGATAGAGATAGAGGGGACCTAGGGAATGGAATAAAAGAGTAAGGGAAGGGAGGGGGGGGAGAGGAGCAAGCGATAGATTAGCGGTAGATGGGACCTCAGTGCTTACTCATGGAAACCCCTGATCTCCTATTCGCCCCGCCTATGTCTTCTCTTAGCTCGGTGCTTTTACCGAGACCCCGTTATTGTAGTTCTCTTTTTCTCTCTTTTCCCAAAAGTGTATGGAGATTTGTCCAATCTCTACTGCTTTTGGTGGGCTAGGTGTGTTACTGACCCTCTGCCGGGGGAAACAGAGGTGCAGGCACTATGAGAGTTTTTCAATTGCAACTCCTCGGGACTCGAACATCCCAGAGGGCACCGGGGTGACGCGGCAGGGCAGAGTAGGGGAACCCTCCTATTCCCATCTTGTAGGATTTGTGTTAGAACTCCCTGGTATGTGGACATAATATGTGAGTGGGGTAAGGATGTAATGTGGGGGAATGAATGGGATGTGTGGAATGCAAGGGTTGGGGGGGGGGGGGCGAAGGGATTGGTGTAGGATTTTAATATCACCAAGGTATTTTGTCAGTCTTCGTTAGGGTCGTGTTTGGTCTGCTAACTGTGGTTATGTCGCTCAATGTCTTTTTTGTCTTTTTTACTTTTTCTTTTTCCTTTTTCTAATTCCGGTTACTTAGAATTAGTCAATCAGGTCTTTATTTATTTGTTTCAGATCGCCATCTTGGCTGTGTATGTGATATCAAGTTATGTGTATGAGGTAATTAATGCAGCTCCGTTAAATAGGGATTAACTGATGGCTTGCTCCCTCTATAGTAGGGTAATTTCCTTGGGGTTGTGTGGGGACTGATGTGGGGTTGTCCCAGTAGCTTATCCAAGGAGACCAAGTTTCCAGAAAAGAAGTGTATGTCATGTTCGACCAACTAAGGATCTCTTCAAATTGGCAAATTTGGTCCATCTTTGTTTTCCACGTCTTTATTGAAGGGGGTGATGGGCTCCTCCAGTGGAGGGGGATTAATGCTTTTGCAGCTGCTATCATAAAGGAGGTTAGTTTGTCTCTTACTGGGTTAAACGATTTGTTTGGTCTAATTAAAAATATTACCTCCGGGGTAAGGTGGAATGTTTTATTACAGATTGTTGTAACTAACTTGCCAATTTCTGACCAGAAAGGTTTGATTTTCTTGCAGTTCCACCATATGTGTAGGTAGGAGCCAGATTCTTCTAGACACCGCCAGCAGCTCTTTGTGTCTGAAAGTTTATAATTAAACAGCCATTCGGGGGTTTTATACCATCTAGATAGTAGTTTATAGTGATTTTCCTGTAGACAGACGCATTGGGAAACCCCATAAGATGATTTAAATATTGTTTTGAGCTCCGCCTCTGAGATTTTTGTGTCTAGCTCCTTTTCCCATGATGAGATATAAGTTGGCTTGACTAAGCTTCTGGGTGTTAGGTAGTTTTTGGTTAGAATTGAGATTTTCCTGAGTTGTTTATTTTGGGTATTCATTAGTTTTTCAAAGTCTGTTGTTGGTCTTGAAGAGGGATGTGTCAGTTTGAAGCTTGAGAACGCGTTTAATATGTGTGCTATATGTAAGTCTTGTAGTTTGCTTTGGGGTAATAAGATGTTTATAATGGAGTCAGGTTCTTTGTGGATGTTAGATTGTAGGTCCTGAATTGTTAACCCCTCGAAAATGTTCCAGAGATTCTCTGGAATCCCTGTCTTGGGTTCCTTTATGGTATATGGTAGCAAGCTTAGTGGTGTCTTGGGGGAGGGGAGGGGTGCTAGTTCGTAGGAAAGGGAGTCCCAGGTCTCGCAGATGCCCCTCAGCAGATAGTTGAAATCCTTGGCCCGGTAGGTTTTAGGTCTAGGGAACCACATGTCTCTCTGGAAGTTACTCCCATAAATTGTTTGCACAATCTTCCTCAATTTGTGGTTTTGTGGTGGGAACATTAGTTCAAGCCATCTATTAAGGTTGATTGCCTTGTAGTATTCATGTGTATCTGGGAGACCTACTCCTCCATAATGTCTCCTTTTAGTCATCAGTGGGCGTCTATACTTCCAGAAGAAACGTGAGAAAGCAGTGCTGATTTTCTTGAAAAAGGAATTTGGGATATAAATTGGTAGCATTTGCAGTTTATAGAGGACCTTTGGTAGAATGTATGTTTTAATTAAATTTTTTCTCCCGAACCAAGACATTATCGGAAGATTATATGAGGACAGGAGCGATGTTATTTCTGTTAGGAGCGGTTCTAGGTTGCTCTCATAGAGTTTTGTAAGGTTATTTGTGATCTTAATACCTAAATAGTCGATGTGTTGGTCTGCCCAGGAGTAAGGGGAGGATTTTTTTACTTCCGCTACTCTGTGTAATGGTAAGGAAATATTTAATATTACTGATTTATTTTTATTTACTTTCAGATTAGAGAATTTACCGTAGAAGTCTAGGAGATTGTTTAAGGTGTTAAGGCCTTGTGTTGGGTTCGTGATGAGGAATAATACATCGTCCGCGAATGCTGCAGATTGTATGCATTCGTCTCCAATTTCTAACCCTTTGATCCCTGGATTTTGTCTGACCGCCTGAAGAAGGGTCTCTAGCGTTAGGATGAAGAGCGTGGGGGACAGTGGGCAACCTTGGCGTGTGCCATTTGTTATATTGAAGGGTTGGGATAGTATTTCATTTACTTTTATTCTTGCATAAGGCGTTGTATATAGGGAGAAGATGGCGTCTATAAGTTGTCTAGGGAAATTGAATTTATGGAGGACTGCTCTCATGAAATTCCAATCAACTCGGTCAAATGCTTTTTCAGCATCGATTCCCAAGAATATGAGTGGAATATTCTTCTTTTTAGCGTATTGTATAGAGTGTAGTAGTACTGCAGCGTTGTCTTTGCCTTCTCTACCCTTGACAAACCCTGTTTGTTCGTCTGAGATTAATTTAGGGATAATTCCACTTAGGCGGTTGGCGATTAGTTTGGCCCAGATTTTTAAGTCTACATTTAGAAGGGATATTGGTCTGTAGTTTATGCATTGGGATGGGTCTTTACCCTCTTTGTAGATAAGGGAGATGTGTGCTTCTTGAGATTGTTTGGCGAGGGGGGGATCCTTTCAGGACTGCGTTTAAGGTCGCTCTGAGGTGGGGTTCAATTGTGTGGAGTAATATTTTGTAATAGCTAGTCGTGAGGCCATCTGGGCCTGGGCTCTTGCCGTTGGAAAAGTTATTTATGATTTCTATTAGTTCCTCCTTACTCACTGGAGCAAATAGGTTCGACGCATCCTCTGGATTGATTATGGGGAGTTGGAGATTTTCTAAAAATGCATCCATTTTTTTGTATTTCTCTTCTCTGACTGGATGTGGGAGTTCCTTGTCTAGGTTGTATAGGTTAGAGAAGTAAGTATGGAATTCTGCTGCAATGTCTTGGGAGGAGGTGAATATTTTTCCCGTGGCTTTTTAAATCTCTTTGATGTGGGTCTTTTCTCTAGCCTTTTTTATGAGGGCTGTCATCAGTTTGCCTCCTTTGTCCCCGTGCGCATAAATCTTTTGTCTGTAGTTGGTAGTAGCTTTAGTAAATTTTTTGTCGAGCAAAGACTTTAATTGGTCTCTTAGAGTGTTGATTTCGTTTTGTGATTTTTTTCACTGCTGAGAGTTTCCCTTTTTGTTCTAGTACAGCAATCTGAGCTAGTATGTCGTCTATTTTTTTTTGTTTTTGTTTCTTAAGTTTTGAACCCAGGGAAATGAAGAGACCTCTTACATAAGCTTTATGTGTTTCCCATATCATGGGTGTGTTTGAGTTATCTTTAGAGTTTATTTCAAAGAATTCAATTAGATTCCTTATTATCTCTTGTTTGTACTCTTCCTCTCTTAGTATCGCTTCATTTAAGTGCCACCTCCATTCCCCAGGGTTGTTTGGAAGAATATTTATGATGGTGTGCATTGGCGCATGGTCAGAAATTGTGATACTATCTATGTAAGAGTGCTGAATATCTTTTAGCAATCTTGCAGGGAGGAAAAGATAGTCAAGTCTTTGAAATGAGTCGTGGACTTGTGAATAGAATGTGAAGTCTTTTTCTTTAGGATGCATGTGTCGCCAAGTATCAATCAAGTTCAACTCCTGCAAGGCTAGAGAAATTCTTTTTAAAGCTCTCTGCGAGACCTGGGACCTACTCTTAGAAGAGTCTTGGAGAGGGTTAAGTGTGACATTAAAATCTCCGCCCAGGATTATATGTCCTACTGCGAAAGATTTCAGTGTGTGTAGCGTATCTAGTATCCACTTTGTTTGGTTGGTGTTTGGTGCGTAGATGTTTGCTAAGGTGTATTGGGAGCCGTTTATGGTCCCCTTTACAAAAATATAGCGTCCTTCTGAGTCCGTCAGTTGGCTAATACTTTGGAAAGGAATATCTTTTTGAATGGCGATAGAGACTCCTTTGGATGCTGAGGTTGGATTGCAGCTGTGGGACCACTGGGGGAAACAGTTTCTCAGAAGGGCCGGAATTTTCTTGTTTTTAAAGTGGGTTTCTTGGAGGAATGCTATTTTAGTTTTACTTTTTTTTAGAAGCCAGATCATATGGTGTCTTTTATTTGGTGAATTTAATCCCTTAGGCCTCATGTCCACGGGGAAAATAATAATTAAAATCCGCAGCGGATCACCCGCGCGCGGATCCGCGCCCCATAGGAATGCATTGACCACCCGCGGGTAGCTAAATACCCGCGGATGGTCAATAAATGTGAATTAGAAAAATCATGGAGCATGAAAAAAAATGGACATGCTCCATTTAGGGCTCATGTCCACGGGGAAAATAGGATTTAGGATCCGCAGCGGATTTCCTGCATGCGGATCCGCATCCCATAGGGATGCATTGACCACCCGCGGGTACATAAATACCCGCGGATCGTCAATAAAAGTGATTTAAAAAAAAATGGAGCATGAAAAAATCTGGACCATGCTCCATTTTCATACGGGTCTCCCGCGGGGACGGCTCCCGCGGGCTTCTATTGAAGCCTATGGAAGCCGTCCGGATCCGCGGGAGACCTAAAATAGGAATTTAAAGCATTTACTCACCCGCAGCGGACCGCGAAGCTCTTCTCTTCCTCACCGCCGCATCTCCCTTGCTTCGGCTTGGCGGATGTGCCCGGCGCATGCGCGCGGCACGTCGACGACGTGCCGGCGACGTGCCGCCGGCGTCAGGAATTCATCCGCCGGCCGAAAATGAAGATCCGGCCGTGAGGAACAGCTGATCTTCGTCGCCCGCGCCGGAAAGGTAAATGCTTTAAATTGCTATTTTCGGCGCTCATGTCCGCGGGGCAGGAGGGACCCGCTGCAGATTCTACATGGAGAATCTGCAGCGGATCTGATTTTCCCCGTGGACATGAGGCCTTAGGTGCGGATCACGCTCCGGATGGCCCCATTGATCTCTATGGGGTGCGGGAAATCCGCTGCGGGTGTTAAATGCCATTTATTTGGGTGCGTGAAATCTGCATGCGGATTACAAGTTTGGCTTCTTTTTCAGTGGCCTTGCATTTTTTTTCACGCGCAGATGCAAAAATGCCATCCGCGTGCATACACGCGTGAAAAAAAACGCATCCGCGTGTCATCCGCATGCAATAAAATACTATTTTAAGCTCATCCGCACTGCATCCGCGGCCCAAATCCGCGTTACAAATCCGGAGCAGATTTGATTTTCCCCGTGGACATGAGGCCTTAGTGTTAAAGGTGGTGATCGTTGTTTTCCCTTTTTGACTGGTCTGGGTGGGCCAGGTTTTTGTTTGGAGGGGGGTGTTGTTACGGGGGTTGTATTGTGTGTTGGTGCTTGGTGGGGGATTAGTGAACATTATTGGTAATGTTTGGTATCCGTGTGTTCGTTCTTAAGGTTTTGGGGGAGGGAATGTGGTGTAATTAACTAGGTAATTACAGAAAGCGATGGCTATCTGACTTGGGGGTAATGTCCCGTCAGTTGTTTAGGACTCAATGGTGTGTTAGTGTGAGGATCAGAGGCACCCCGACAACCACAGGTGTGATTCTGTTGTCGGTGTCTCTCTCATCAGTGCGCTCGCCTCCGGAGGGGCGGAGTGTATGTGTTGCGTGCATTACCGGTTCACTCACGTGTGTGGTTCCTTTGGTGGAGAGGGTTCTCTTAGTGACTATGGCCCCATCTGTACCATCCAGAGATTCTTTTTTTTCTGTCCTTATAGGTGGGTACAATGTCGTACCTTGTGAGCTGGAGCAATTTGACCTATATAGAATAGAGGAGGCAAAGAGAGACCGAAACAGAGACAAAAACAGAAACAGAACAGGGGGAGGAAAATAAGGGGGGGGAGGGGGGAGGGGCGGAAGGTTGGAAGTGAGTCAGAACATACTAAATCTGTCATTAAGCCTTATAACGACTCTCTTCACAACGAATTTGTTCGTAGGCTCGTGGAAGGAACATAATGTCCCCCCCTTTTGGGTCCTCATGCCTCTCCTTGGCGGGTGGACCCGGAGTTTGACCCCCGTACAACCCCCGGGTCACAATCCCACCTCAGGCCCCACTCCCCGTAGAAAATAGCATTCTAGTTCAGGCAGTTCATTTCTATGCTGTATGGGTATACAGCGGAAAAGGGGTCTTCTTCTATGGAGACTCCAACATCGCTTTCTGTTGTCTTTTGAGCTTCGCTCGGATCTGATGATTCTCGAGTATTGCTTCTGTAAGTTGGAGGTCCTGGTTTGGTTCTGTGGTTTTTAGCTTGTGAAGTTGCTCATCTAGCCAAAGTCTCTCTTTTTTTTTTTTTTTTTTTAAAAAGTGTTGGAATCTCTACAGGTAGTGTAAAGTTCCGAATGGTAACTCAGTAACTTGGATTGTCTCGTAGCGATGCCTCTCTCCAGAAGGTTTGGTGCTCTGCTCTTCAGGACAGTTTTTCTAATACGTGGTGAGCGGTTTTTCTTGCCTTAAGATATGTGTTTCGAAGCGCATTTCTTGCTTTTGGGTGATTTAAATTTCGAATTTATTTTCCAAGGTTCTCCCTCTGGTAAGGGTGGGATGGTCAAATCGTATTGTGTTGGCAGCCAGGAAGGTATTTCTATTGGCTCGATTTTCAAGTGTTGCCAAATTGTGCTGAGGTCCTCAGGTGTTCTGACTGTCAATCTTCGTCCAGATTCATTGATTGACAGCCCGAATGGAAACAACCAGGAGTATTGTATTCCTTTTGATTTTAGCACTTCTAGGAGTGGTCTTAATGTGCGCCTCTTTGCTAGCGTGGACGGCGCAATATCTTGGAAGAGTTGGATTGGGACGTCACAGTATTTGAGTGGTTGTTGCGTTCTTGCGGCGTTGAGGATGGCATTTGTGTCTATATAGGAGAGGAGGCCGCAGATGACGTCTCTTGGTGGATCTTCTGCTTTGGGTTTGGGCCTTATAGCTCTGTGAATTCTTTCTATTTGAATCTGTGCTGCTCGTTTTTCTCCCAGAAGTTCTGTGAAAATTTCTCCCGCAATTTTGCGTAGAGCCTCCGCAGCCCAGGATTCCGGAAGACTTTTTATGCGTATGTTGCAGCGTCTGCTGCGATTCTCTTGGTCTTCGATAAGTGTAAGGGCTCGGTCTAGGTATGAACGGTGGGTATCTAATACCTGCGACGTAGCTTTTGCACGTTTAATAATTGTGGAGCACGATTCTTCTAGGTCTTCTACTCTGTGGCCAATTTGTTGTAGTTCGGATTTGATGTCAGCGAGTTCTGACATAATTGGTTGAGTCACTTTGATAAGGGCTTTCTGTAAAAAGGATTTAGAGATTTGTGCACTGAGATCGCATTCCTCGTCTTCAATGTCGCTGTCTGGGTCTGAGTCTTGTGACACAAGGTCCGGTACATTCTGTGAAGACGGAGGCTTTATCAGAGTGCCAGGGGATTGTGAGCTTTTTTTTTAAAGGAATTTCTGCATGTCGGCTTGGTTTTTTTGTCTTCTCGGTGTCTCTGGCTGTTCGCTGCTTCGTTCTCTAGCACCCTTAACCATTTTATTTTGTCGGTGGGTCTAGACAAGGTTATGATTAGTAGTGTGGATAACCTTGTTGTTTAGTGGTCTTAAGGCTTTCTTGTGACGTGGGTTGGGAGGCACCCTCCTCTGCGCTATATGGGTTCAGACAGCCATCTGTGTGGACTAGTGGATATCCATATAAAGGTAGTGTTGTGAGGGTTCACAGAAAAAGTATTGGAAAAATTGTGCAGGCAGACTTAACCCTTAAGTCCAGAAAAATTGTTTGTAATATGGTTCTGGGCATGCCAGAACCGAAAAAATTAGGGCTATACCCTTGAGAGCCCCTCCGTTTCCTCTTGTGGTGAAAGGAATCTTTGTTTTGTGTGTGGCCACTCTATCTCCGCTTTTAGTTATGGAGCCGAGGTGGGGCGGGGGGGGAGGGTAATGGCGGCGGGTTCTGGCGGGAAAATGAGCTCGGATGGAATCGGACGGGCAGTGAGGTGCTACTGCTATAGTTGGGGCGCCCGTTGTGTTAGCCGTTGTAATGGAGGCTTTCTGGGGAGGCAGGTACTCACTGTTTCTGTAGCGCTCGTTGTTAGCCTCAGCGTCGGGCGCTCCCGCACTTACGCCCCCGCTCGTTGGTCTTTCAGTGCCGGCTTCTCCTGTCGCCGCTGCTTGGCGGTAGGATTCTTCCTCCTCTTCCCCTTATCTCTGCTGTGTTCGCTGGTGACAGCAGCTTCTCCGGGAGAGGACCGCTGTCTTCCCCTAGGTCTACCGGCACTGCAAGCTCTTGCTCTCTCCCGCTCCTTGCTCGGCTCCCGGACACAGCTCCAGGGGGGGGTGTCCGGCTCCTCCGCTCTATCTCCACCGATTTTGCAGGGAGACCTCTTGATTTGTTCCTCGCTCTGCAGGGAAGTTGTTTAGGCTGAAGTAAGGAGCTACTGCTGGCTGAATAATGCCAAAAAAAAAAGAGAAAAATCTCCTATGGCTCCGGAGCGCAGTGACAGTGCGTCCTTACTCTCTGCAGGCTTGGCCACGCCCCCGAGAATTAAACGTTAAATTAATTATTGAGCCTCGTCCGTGTTAACACGAAACCATATTCTCCGAAGATTGTATTCATAAGTCATAGATCGGGTTCCAATTTACCGTAACGAAATTGGTGGTGGCAGCGTTTGTGTATGCATATTGTAGGAATTATGTGTCCCAAGATAAGCCATACCCCACGGGGGCTGGAAGGAACTAAATGGGAGTTACCCCAGTGAGAGTTTAAAAATCGCACACGGACGTGTGCTCAGGGTCAGCCCCTTGGAGGTCACTATACGGGAGGTCTGGTCCGCAGTTCTGGCGCGACTCCACGCCAAAGAATGGTAACACTCTTCTTTTAACCCTTGTTATTTTACTGTCTGTGATATCACATGGAAGTCTCTTGCCATTTATCTTGTAACATCATTTTTGTATTTTTCTATAAATAAGCACTGCTCTTTTCTTTGAGAATTAAACGTTAAATTAATTATTGAGCCTTGTCCGTGTTAACACGAAACCATATTCTCCGAAGATTGTATTCATAAGTCATAGATCGGGTTCCAATTTACCGTAACGAAATTGGTGGTGGCAGCGTTTGTGTATGCATATTGTAGAGCTCTGGAGTGCGTTAGAACGGATCAGGTGGGTGATTTGAGTTTCCACTTCGCATGCCTGCAGAAGTCGGAGAATGCTAGATACAAATCAGCCTGTATTCTAACAACTGCCAGCTTGCAATACTGCAGAATGTTTGAGAACCAGAGGCGGGATCGATAGGTTTTGTCCCTTCCCCTGTCTCCTCTTGTCCAGTGAGGGACAAATTGTTAATAAGTGAAGGGCCAGGTGGGTTGCTGTGGAGTTGTGGCTGTGGCTCATGGTCGCTTTTCAGGAGTCTGGAAAGTTGGGAACCAGTCACTCCACAACCTAAGAGCCTTCCTCGCCCTGATACGTGACACTGTCCGTGTCTCTTTTTATTCATTGGCTGAATATAAGATAAATGCACCGGTAATCTCCAGATAACAGAAAAACAGGAAGAAAACGTCCTTTTCCACGTCAACAGTCCAGCAAAAACACCAAAAGTCCTTTTTAAATAAGAGTGGCAATGGCCCAGCAAACCTTTGTTGCAGAGTGTGGTGAAGTCTGCAGTTCCACTCACTTGCAGCTTGTGTCTCTCACACCAGGCAGCTCTGAACTCCCCCCTCACACTGCAGCCTGCACCCATTTATGCACCTCACCTGTCTGGGCCAGGTGGAATGGAATACTGGAGTGAGGGACAGACTGGGTTTACATCACAGATGCTAGTAGTCTCTGTGATATGTACCTTCTGTCCCACAATTCACCTCTCACTCTACTACATACCCACCCTCCCTCTGCCCCCTGGGCACTAACCACCATACAATGAGCCCTTGGACAGGGCATCCGCATTACCATTGGCTTTTCCTGGCCTGTGTTCAACTTCAAAGTCAAACTCCTGTAAGGCAAGGAACCATCTTGCTACTCTGACGTTGTTCCCTTTCCTCTTGCTCATCCACTTTAGAGGGGCATGATCTGAGACCAATTTAAATTTGCTACCCAGTAGGTAATATCTCAGTGCATCTAGTGCCCATTTTATTGTCAAGGCCTCCTTCTCCACTATTACATTTTTTTTCTCGCAGGGGGTAGGCTTCCGACTTAAAAACATGACAGGATGTTCTTCCCCGTTAACCTCCTGTGAAATAACGGCTCCCAGACCCACATAAGACACATCTGTATGGACTATAAATGGTTTCTTGACGTTAGGAGCCACCAACACGGGCTGCTGACACAATGCACATTTCAACTCTACAAATGCCTTTTCTGCTCCTGGTAACTATTGTGCCATTACCGAATTTCTCCCTTTCGTGAGTTCTGTTAACGGGGCTGCCATAGAGGCAAAAAAATCAGGGATGAAACACCTGTAATAGCCCACAATCCCCAGGAAGGCTCTCACTTGTTTTTTTTGTCAGGGGTTGGGGCTAGTTCTGTATGGCCTCTACTTTATTGCATTGAGGTTTTACCAAACCCCTTCTGACTATGAAGTTGAGGTATTTAACTTCCTCCATGCCTAAGGCACACTTTTTGGGGTTTATTGAGAGCCCCACTCTACTGAGAGAGTCCAGTACCGCCTGAACTTTACTGAGGTGGCTCTCCCAATCCCGGCTAAATATTACGAGGTCATCCAGGTAAGCGGCTGCGTATCATTTGTGAGGACCTAACAATCTATCCATCGCCCTCTGAAACGTGGCAGGGGCATATTTCAACCCAAAACGCATTCTCCCATATTAGAAACAGCCGCCTGGAGTTGAAAAAAACTGTCTTCTCTTTAGCTTACTTTGTGAGGGGAATTTGCCAAGACCCTTTCGTTAAATCTAGGGTGGTAATGTACCTGGCTGGACCTAACCTCTCAATTAGTTCATCCACCCTGGGCATGGGCTAGGCATCCGACTTTGATATCTCATTGAGCTTCTGGTAATCATTACAGAATCGCCATTCCCCTGAGGGTTTAGGCACCAGCACTATTGGGCTTGACCATCCACTCTTAGACTGCTCGATTACCCCCAGTTCTACAATTCTATTTATTTCAGCGGACACTATTTCCCTACGAGCCTCCGGAATTCAGTGCAGTTTTTGGCAGACTTTTACTTGGGGGTCTGTGAGAATCTTATGTTCAATGACCCTGGTGCGACCAGGCAGGACAGTAAATAGGTCCTTATTGCGCTGCAGAAACTCTTTACATTGTTGTACCTGGGACTTTGACAATGCCTCAGCTATTGTCACATCATGGATGTCACTCGATGACTCCATAACCAAACATGGTCTGTCCAGAGAGTCAGTCTCCTTCCAGGCTTTCAACAGGTTAACATGATATATTTGTAGAGGTTTTCTTTTCCCCGGCTGATGAACTTTATAGTTGACCTCACCTACTTTTTCTCCGACCTCATAGGGCCCTTGCCACTTGACCAGGAACTTGCTCTCTACCGTGGGGACAAGCACCAGTACCCGGTCCCCCGGACAGAATTGCCTGACCTTTGTCGTTCTATTATACACCCGGATTGGCTCTCCTGAGCCCTGAGGAGTTGCTGACTTTAGCCATTCTGTCTTGCATCTGGGCCACATGTTCCACCACACTTCTATGTGGAGTAACCTCGGCCTCCCATGTTTCTTTGGCAATTTCAAGCAATCCACGGGGTTGTCGCGCATATAACAACTCAAACAGTGAGAAGCCCGTGGATGCTTGTGGGACCTCTCGGATGGAGAAGAGCAGGTAGGGAAGCAGACAGTCCCAGTCTCATCCATCCTTCTCTACTACCTTTTTAAACATACTTTTTAAGATTTTATTAAACCTCTCTACCAACCCGTCGGTCTGGGGATGATAGACAGAGGTACGTAAGTGCTTAATTTTTAGCAGTTTGCAGAGTTCCTGCATCACCTTGGACATTAATGGAGTCCCCTGGTCCACTAATATTTCTTTTGGTATGCCCACTCTAGAAAATATATGAAACAATTCTTTTCCAATACTTTTGGAGGAAGTATTCCTCAGGGGAACTGCTTCTGGGTACCTGGTTGCGTAGTCAACTACTACCAAAATATACTGGTGACCCATAGCCGACTTTACCAAAGGCCCTACAAGGTCCATGGCAACCAGTTCGAATGGCACTTCAATTATTAGTAACGGGACCAATGGGCTCTTAAAATGTGGAGCAGGAGCTGTCACCTGGCAGGTGGGACAGGATTGGCAAAACTCTGTTATTACCTTGTAGCAGCCTGGCCAGTAGAATCTCTGCAAGATGCGCTCCTGCGTTTTTTCGACCCCAAGTGGCCCCCTAATATGTGCGTGTGTGCCAAGTGTAAGACTGTGTCTAAAGGAACCAGGTACTAGAAGCTGCTCCACTACCTCATCTCTAATTTTGGTCACTCAGTACAACAACTCATTTTTAATGGTGAAGTGAGGGAAGCTCTCTGCCGCCCCTGTACTCTGCGGTGCACTATTTATAACAGACACATTCTCAAAAACATATTTCAAAGTTTGGTCATTAATCTGGGCAGATCCAAAATTACCCGGTGCCACCTCAAGATCAATCATCTGTGGTTCTGACAGCTCATCTTCCTCGGTTACCCCTGCAAAAGGCAACTCATCATTAGTGACTTCACTGCCCTGGTTACCCGGCGGTAACAAATTGGTCCATAAGTTCCAGAACATGGGGAAGACTCTTCCAAGGACAACAGGATGGATCAAATTTTCCACCACCCCAACCTTGTGTGCACACACTCCAGAGTCAGTGTCTATGGATACCTGGGAAACTGGGTACCCTCTTGTGTCCCCTTGTATGCAAATGACCCCCAGTTTTTCCCCCTGTAGCAAGACATGGGGAAGGGAGGCCCTGATTAGTGTGACCAAGCTCCCGGAGCCTAGCAAAGCCGACACCTTGACCCCGTTGACCGTTACCTGGCACCTCTGGGGCTGTGGGTCTTTGGTCGGCGTCACACTGCATCCTGGATGTGCAAATTATGAACATCGCCGACCATGTGTACAGTCCATGGGCTCTGTTTTTGCTGGACGGTGGGCTGCAATATGCCCTGGCTCCAGGCACTCCCAGCACCACAGCGGGGTGACTTGGCTCCTCCTGATGGGCACCGCTCCCTACGAACTCTGTGGCTGCTCCTCCATGCTGACCCGGGATTCCTTCCTCCGGGCATTCAACCCAGAGTTGACACCACGAGATGCAGCTCTTGCAGTGGGAAGCGCCTCCTCCGCTGTGAGATATCTCTCTACAAGGCCCACCAACTCATCTGCATTCTTGGGATCTCCTTGGACAACCCAACGCTGCATGGGCCTAGACAGGGACGGCACAAATCAGTCCATCACCACTTTTTCGACAATCTGAGTAGGCTATGATGTTTCCGGCTGTAGCCATTTTTGAGCCAGATGTAGCAGGTCAAACATTTGAGACCGGGGCGGCTTCTCTGGAGAATACTTTCAATTATGCACCAGCTGTGCTCTGACTGCCGTGCTGACTCCCAGGTGAGCAAGGATTTCGGCTTTTAACTTGGTGTACTCTCGGGCATCCTGCTGCGCCAAATAATAATATGCCTTCTGGGGTTCTCCAATTAAGTACGGGGCCAACAACTCCGTCCACCGCCCTTGAGGCAATTCCGCCCTCTCTGCCACCCGTTCAAAAATGGCGAGGAAGGCCTCCACGTCATCTTGTGGCATCATCTTTTGTAATGTCCCTCTTACTGTTTTTAAAGTGTCCATCTGGGCATGTTGCCTGGAGGGATCTACACTCTCTTTGGCCTGCACCACCTCAGTTAGTATGGCCAATTGCCTTTCCAGGAGTTGGTTTGTCTCCTGTTGTGCTAGTTGCTACTGGGCGACTGCTTTCTTTTGCACTTGCATTACTTCTGCTTGAGCCTTCTGTTGCTGGGCCATCATTTGTTGCTGCTGAGCAAACGTTTGTTGTTGCTGCATGTTCATTTGCACCAGCTGCTTTATCAACTCCTCCATGGTTGTATTGGCCGCCTGCATGCTCACCGCTGATTTCACCCAGGACATGTACCCGTGGGTCTTTTACTGCCGGCGCATCCTCCACCAATTGTAGCAATGCAGGGGAACACACTTCAGGCCACAACCGGAATACTGTCCATGTCTCTTTTTATTCACTGGCTGAATGTAACATAAATGCACTGAAAACATCCTTTTCCACATCAACAGTCCATCAAAGCAAAAACATCAAAAGTCCTTTTTAAATAAGAGTGGCAAAGGCCCAGCAAACCTTTGTTGTAGAGTGTAGTGAAGTCTGCAGTTCCACTCACTTGCAGCTTGTGTCTCTCAGACCAGGCAGCTCTGAACTGCCCCTTCACACTGCAGCCTGCACCCATTTATGCACCTCACCTGTCTGGGCCAGGTGGAACTGGGTCTACAACGGACTGGGTCTACATCACAGATGCTAGTAGTATCCGTGATATGTACCTTCCGTCCCACACTTCACCTCTCACTCTACTACAGTCCCCTGGGGTCTATGTAAGCCCCTGATTATAGTAAGTCACGAGTAGACCCCAAACAGTCTGTGCATCGCTAGGAATGTGATAGCAGCTGATGTCCCAATATGGGGGCATCTGTGGGTGAAACCTGACTATGAGACCAATGCCAGCTGGTGACAATACAGGAGGCATTACTGACTGTCACCTTAGTACAAGGGGCTTGAGAGCACAGAGTCATTATATAAGGAGGGTAAGAGCCCGTTGTCAGTTTATTTATACATTTCCAGCTGGAATGACAATAATAAAATCACATGTCTTAAGGCCGAACAAAGGCGAGGTGCAGACTAACGGGAAAAAAACACCCCTGGTCATGAAAGGGTTACAGAAGTAAAAGGTCTTGATTCTGAGGTTCTCTTGGCGTCCTTACTGCTTATAATAATATTTTTATTACTGTAGATATTTGCTGTGCAAACAGATAGAGGGGAAGATTCAAGTAGATGCGCAAATATCCTGGAACATCTGCGAATGCCGGGCAATCTAAGGTAACCTAAAAAAATACCTTACATACAGCCCTAAATCCTTTATTTACCTCACTGCACTTAAGGGGTCTGTCAGTGACCAAAGATGGCCACTTACCTCCAGTATAATTAATGGCACCACTCATGATACAATTAATGTCACCACTCTACTGCAGTACAATTACATCCAGCATTTACCTCCATTATAATAAATGGATCCTGGTACTCTCATTGCCACCCTGGATGTGGAAGCCCTATATAGTTCTATCCCACACCAGGGTGGCATTAGGGCAGCCCAACATTTTCTTTCACAGTGGGGTCTATATATGTCCGAACATACCGAGTTCGTTCTCTCATTGCTTGAATTTATCCTTACTCATAATGTTTTTATTTTCGATTCGAAGTACTTCCACCAGCTCAGGGGCACTGCGATGGGGACTCCTTGTGCCCCATCGTATGCCAATCTGTACCTGGGCTGGTGGGAGGAAAAGATCGTTTTTTCAGAGGAATATCACAATCTGTCACAATATGTACTTTTCTGGGCACGATATATTGATGACATCCTTATCCTCTGGTCTGGCAAGGGAAATCCCTACCATCAAGGTAATGGGACCTCTCTTTGTTATTTTGACATACTAAAGCCTGCTATTATGCTTAGGGAAACGATCTATGCTGTATACCTCGTATACCTCGCTCTTCTAGATCCTTTGACTGGGGTGATTGGGCCTTTAAAGAGACCAGCTTTTACCTACAGATTCTAACTGGGCAGTTTGGCACTTTAGGAGGATTGACTCTAGGCAGATATAGCCTTCGGTGCTAGCCAACGAGTGTTAGGATTGACTCCCAGACTTCCAAGCTATTTTTTGACAATTGCATAAATGGAATGCTTAAGTCTGTGAGAGTGAGATAATCAGATTGGTCTCAGCTTATATACTGGATCGGTTTCCCCCAAAAGGAGACTTTGGCTTGTTGCATCTTTTTCTAGAAGCCGTCTTACCTTTTGTTCATAGGCACTAGCATGAGCATATATTGTATCTAGGACTCACAACTGTGATATACATCCCTTGGCTCTTCACCTTGAGCACAGTGATCTATCTTTGCAACTTTTGTTTATAGGCATTAGCATAAGCATATATTGCATCTAAGACTCATAGCTTTGGTTTACATCACTTGACTCTTCACCTTTGCAAATTATACGACTTATTTAGTACTATCACTCCTGATGATCCACATTTACGAAGTGGTGAAACGCGTCGAGATTATAGTACGATGCAATAATCCGAGACCAAAAGTGTGATGCAATAAACCTAAGAACAGTTTACCTAATGAGAAAATTCTGTAGTTCTTGCACAAAGACCAAAGACGCGCCAGTCCCTACGAGATTATAGTACGATGCAATAATCCGAGACCAAATGTGTGATGCAATAAACCTAAGAACAGTGTACCTAATGAGAAAATTCTGTAGTTCTTGCACAAAGACGCGCAAGTCCCTACTAAGTATTTTGTTGCGTTAGCTACTAGAGATGAGCGAACGTACTCGTCCGAGCTTGATACTCGGGTGAATATTAGCGCGTTCGGGATGCTCGGTACTCGTAACGAGTACCACGCGATATTCTGGTTACTTTCAGTTTCCTCTCTGAGACGTTAGCGCGCTTTTCTGGCCAATTGAAAGACAGGGAAGGCATTAAAACTTCCCCCTGTGACGTTCAAGCCCTATACCACCCCCCTGCTGTGAGTGGCTGGGGAGATCTGATGTCACCCGAGTATAAAAATCGGCCCCTCCCACCGCTCGGCTCAGATGCCTTGTGAGTTAGCTGAGGGAAAGTGCTGCTGCTGGTGCTGCTGTAGGGAGAGCGTTAGGAGTCAGTGTAGGCTTCAAGAACCCCAACGGTCCTTCTCAGGGCCACATCTAATAGTGTGCAGTACTGTGTTAGCACTGTATTTTTTTTTTTTTTTTCAAAATTGGATCTGCAGAGCATTGCGCCCTGCAATAGGGACAGAAGTGGTGGTTAGGCAGGGAGAGTGTTAGCAGTGAGTGTAGGCTTCAAGAACCCCAACGGTCCTTTCTAGGGCCACATCTATCCGTGTGCAGTACTGTCCAGGCTGCTGTTAGCAGTGTTGCATTTTTTTTTTTTTTTCTCAAAACCGGCTGTGCAGACCATTGCACCCGGCATTAATACTACAGGGATAGAATTGTGTAGGCAGGGCCAGAAGACATACATTATTCATTGAATAGACGCAGTGTGGCTTTTCCTTTGAAAACAAGGGAAAAAATTCTATTTCGCCTGCCTCTGACAGTCCTCAGGGCTCTGGGTACGTGTGTGCTGCGTGAAGAACGTTAAAAAAAATCAGACGCAGCCAGCTACGTTTTACTGCAGGCTTGCGCCAATTTTTTTCCTGCATGGGAAATCCCTGATCTGCTGTAGCGAATAACTTTGCATCACTGCAGTTCTGTGACACATTTGCAGGGCCACAACACAGTTATTAAACTTAGTAGTATTCATTGAATACACGCAGTGTGGCTTGTCCTTTGAAAAACAAGGGAAAAAAATTCTATTTTGGCTGCAGGCCAAATCAAATCACTGGTAATACACCATGCTGAGGGGTAGGGGTAGGCCTATAGGACGTGGACGCGGGCGAGGACGCGGAGGCCCAAGTCAGGGTGTGGGCACAGGCCGAGCCAGTGCGGTGGCCAGGGGTAGAGGCAGGGCCAGACCGAATAATCCACCAACTGTTTCCCAAAGCGCCCCCTCGTGCCATGCCACCCTGCACAGGTCAAGGTGCTCTACGGTGTGGCAGTTTTTCACAGAGACGCCTGACGACCGACGAACAGTGGTGTGCAACCTTTGTCGCGCCAAGATCAGCTGGGGAGGCACCACCAACAGCATGCGCAGGCATATGATGGCCAAGCACCCCACAAGGTGGGACGATGCCCGTTCACTGCCTCCGGTTTGCACCACTGCCTCTCCCCCTGTGCCCCAACCTGCCACTGAGATCCAACCCCCCTCTGAGGACACAGGCACTACCGTCTCCTGGCCTGCACCCACACCCTCACCTCCGCTGTCCTCGGCCCCATCCAGCAATGTCTCTCAGCGTAGCGTCCAGACGTCGCTAGCGCCACAGTTTGAGCGCAAGCGCAAGTACGACGCCACGCACCCGCACGCTCAAGCGTTAAACGTGCACATTGCAAAATTGATCAGCCTAGAGATGCTGCCGTATAGGCTTGTGGAAACGGAGGCTTTCAAAAGCATGATGGCGGCGGCGGCCCCGCGCTACTCAGTTCCCAGTCGCCACTACTTTTCCCGATGTGCCGTCCCAGCCTTGCACGACCACGTCTCCCGCAACATTGTACGCGCCCTCACCAACGCGGTTACTGCCAAGGTCCACTTAACAACAGACACGTGGACAAGCACAGGCGGGCAGGGCCACTATATCTCCCTGACGGCACATTGGGTGAATTTAGTGGAGGCTGGGACAGAGTCAGAGCCTGGGACCGCTCACGTCCTACCCACCCCCCGAATTGCGTGCCCCAGCTCGGTGGTGGTATCTGCGGGGGTGTATGCTTCCTCCACTAAACCACCCTCCTCCTCCTCCTACGCAACCTCTGTCTCGCAATCAAGATGTGTCAGCAGCAGCATGTCGCCAGCAGTCGGTGTCACGCGGCGTGGCAGCACAGCGGTGGGCAAGCGTCAGAAGGCCGTGCTGAAACTACTCAGCTTAGGAGAGAAGAGGCCCACGGCCCACTAACTGCTGCAGGGTCTGACAGAGCAGACCGACCGCTGGCTTGCGCCGCTGAGCCTCCAACCGGGCATGGTCGTGTGTGACAACGGCCGTAAGCTGGTGGCGGCTCTGCAGCTCGGCAGCCTCACGCATGTGCCATGCCTGGCCCATGTGTTTAATTTGGTGGTTCAGCGCTTTCTGAAAAGCTACCCCCACTTGTCATACCTGCTCGGAAAGGTGCGCCGGATCTGCGCACATTTCCGCAAATCCCACACGCACGCTGCCACCCTGCGGACCCTGCAACATCGGTTTAATCTGCCAGTGCACCGACTGCTGTGCGACGTGCCCACACGGTGGAACTCTACGCTCCACATGTTGGCCAGACTCTATGAGCAGCGTAGAGCTATAGTGAAATACCAACTCCAACTTGCGCGGCGCAGTGGGAGTCAGCCTCCTCAATTATTTACAGAAGAGTGGGCCTGGTTGGCAGCCATCTGCCAGGTCCTTAGAAAATTTGAGGAGTCTACCCAGGTGGTGAGCGGCAATGCTGCAATCATTAGCGTCACCATTCCTCTGCTATGCATCTTGAGAAGTTCCCTGCAAAGCATAAAGGCAGACGCTTTGCGCTCGGAAACAGAGCCGGGGGAAGACAGTATGTCGCTGGATAGTCAGAGCACCCTCCTGTCTATATCTCAGCGCGTTCAGGAGGAGGAGGAGGAGCATGAGGAGGATGAGGAGGAGGGGGAAGAGACAGCTTGGCCCACTGCTGACGGTACCCATGCTGCTTGCCTGTCATCCTTTCAGCGTGTATGGCCTGAGGAGGAGGAAGAGGAGGAGGAGGATCCTGAAAGTGATCTTCCTAGTGAAGACAGCCATGTGTTGCGTACAAGTACCCTGGCACACATGGCTGACTTCATGTTAGGATGCCTTTCTCGTGACCCTTGCGTTACACGCATTCTGGCCACTACGGATTACTGGGTGTACACACTGCTCGATCCACGGTATAAGGAGAGCCTTTGCACTCTCATTCCCGAAGAGGAAAGGGGTTCGAGAATGATGCTATACCACAGGGCGCTGGTGGACAAACTGATGGTAAACTTCCCATCCGACAGCGCTAGTGGCAGAAGGCGCAGTTCCGAGGGCCAGGTAGCAGGGGAGGCGCAGAGATCAGGCAGCATGTACAGCGCAGGCAGGGGAACATTCTCCAAGGCCTTTGCCAGCTTTATGGCTCCCCAGCAAGACTGTGTCACCGCTCCCCAGTCACGGCTGAGTCGGCGGGAGCACTGTAAAAGGATGGTGAGGGAGTACGTAGCCGATCGCACGACCGTCTTCATGTGACGCCTCTGCCACCTACAACTACTGGGTGTCAAAGCTGGACACGTGGCCTGAACTCGCGCTGTATGCCCTGGAGGTGCTTGCTCTCTTCTCCACCAGCGGACAGCAGCGATACCTAAGCAATACGTAGGCTGCACCCGCGGATGGAAGCATCGTTCTCTCTCTCCATCCAAAACGGGGATATTTCTGCTTCATCAATCTGTGTATAATATTCCTCCTCCTCCTCCTCCTCCTGCTCCTCCTCCTGAAACCTCACGTAATCACGCCGAACGGGCAATTTTTCTTAGGGCCACAAGGCTCACTCATATAATTTTTCTAAACAATTTTTATACGTTTCAATGCTCTTAAAAGCGTTGAAACTTTAACTTGAACCAATTTTTCGTTAAACTGGGCTGCCTCCAGGCCTAGTTACCACTTAAGCCACATTAACCAAAGCGATTAATGGGTTTCACCTGCCCTCTTGGTTGGCCATGGCCAATTTTTTGGATGTACATTAGTACTGTTGATACAGCAATTTTTGTGGGCCCTCGCCTACAGTGTAATCAAATGATTTTTTAGCCCACCTGCATTACAGCTGACGTTACATCCGCTGTGTTGGGCAATGCAATGGGATATATTTATGTACCGCCGGTGGCTTCCTGGCACCCACCCATGCTGTGGATCCACAGAGAATTATAAATGCATCTGTTTCCACATCTAAAGAACCCCAGTCAGACTGGGGCATGCAGTGTGGGCCGAAGCCCACCTGCATTAAGCATGACATTACGACCTCAGCTGTGTTGGGCAAAGCAATGGGATATTTTTATGTACCGCCGGTGAGTTCCAGGGAGCCACCCATGCTGTCGGTCCACAGGGACTTCACAATAGGGAGTTGTACCTGCCTGTGTCTATGAATTAAAAACCGCGGTCTGACTGGGGCATGCAGACACCTTGACAGAATGAATAGTGTGTGGCACATAGGTTCCCCATTGCTATGCCCACGTGTGCAGCTCCTGATGGTGGTGGCACAGAATTATATTTCTCATTGCTTCTGTACAGCGTTGTGGGCTATCGCCCCGCCCCTTTTAAAGAGGGTCGCTGCCTAGCCGTGCCAACCCTCTGCAGTGTGTGCCTGCTTTTCCTCTGGCAGACGCACTTATAAATAGACATGAGTGTTGCGTGGCATGAGGGCAGCTGAAGGCTGGGCAGGGACAGTTTGGTGTGCGCTGTGGACACTGGGTCGTGGGGGGGTGGTTGGTCAGCATGTAACCCAGGAGAAGTGGCAGCGGAGTGTCATGCAGGCAGTGATTGTGCTTTGTTGGAGGTAGTGTGGTGCTTAGCTAAGGTATGCATTGCTAATGAGGGCTTTTCAGAAGTAAAAGTTGTTGGGGGGAGGGGGGGCCCACTCTTGCCAGTATTGTGGCTTAATAGTGGGACCTGTGAACTTGAGATGCAGCCCAACATGTAGCCCCTCGCCTGCCCTATCCGTTGCTGTGTCGTTCCCATCACTTTCTTGAATTGCCCAGATTTTCACACATGAAAACCTTAGCGAGCATCGGCGAAATACAAAAATGCTCGGGTCGCCCATTGACTTCAATGGGGTTCGTTACTCGAAACGAACCCTCGAGCATCGCGAAAATTTCGTTCCGAGTAACGAGCACCCGAGCATTTTGGTGCTCGCTCATCTCTATTAGCTACATATGGAAACGTGACCGTGACACTATCATCAGTTTCGGTCTGACTGAACTATCTGAACAAAGAGTGTATGATCATCTTATCCTCTGGTTGAGGATTCATCATTCCCATACAGTGACACGATCCATAGTTCTAGTCCCAATAAGTATATCTCTCTAACAAGAGTACATCACGCCGCCACGTTTTTTCGGCCCCACGGCCTCCCGGGGTAGAAACGTCATCACGCCGCGGACGCCATCACGCCGTTGCACCCGATGCGGCGTAGCTGCGTCATCATGCTGATGACGACATCACGCCGCCACGCTCTTTCGGCCTCTCAGCTCCCCGGCTTAACTATGTCATACGCCGAGAAGACCGCCACGCTGACACACTCGTTCGGCCTCCAGGCCCGCCCACTCCTTATACCATACAGGGGAAGCGCGACGCAGCGACGTCATCGTGCCGATGACGTAAGCATGCCGCTGCGTGACCAGCGCCCCCTCCCTATCCAATCACACCATGTTCGGGGGTAGCACGCCTATAATAGGAGGATCCCAAACGGGGGTATGGCATAATAGACGATCCCATCACGACTAAGTCTCACGATCGGCTACTTGTAGGAGGAATTGGTAGACAGGCTGAACAGATTCCTCCTTACAATATGTAGTTTCAAAAATTTATTACCCTCTATACCACATAAAAAGACCTTGATCGTATGGAAGCTAAATCTAGGTCCGCCCTTGAGGCTACATTATTGGTCAAGAAATGTGAACACACCCCTTAAGGGAGGAGAGAGCTTACTTTATAAGGGATGATACCTTCACTGCAATCAGATAGCCCTGACCTACCATCCAGGCCAGAGGCGCTACAGCTCTTACTCTAGATCAGAATAATGCATATCAGCAATAGGCAGTGCTACTAAGAAAGCAATAGCAATCAACCCTGCACTAGTCTTTGTAAGCCAGGCGATTATCTGACTATAGGAATGCCCAGTCTATGCCTGTTATCCCTATACAAAGCTGCGGCTGATTGCATATTGCTCTAACTATCAGATCCAAACTATATAGAGAAGTTGCCTGTCCATCACAGACTGCTATCTCTTTCTAAAAAACAATAATAAAAAAATATATAGATCTCAGATTTGTATCATATAGAGAAACTACCTATACATTAAAGGTCGTTCTCTCCTGAAAATATACAAGTCTTGTACATAAAAAGAACATCCTACTGTAGTAGATCTTTATTATATAGAGAGGTTGTCTGTTCTTCACAGACTGCCCTCTCTGAAAAATACATAGATCATAGATCTGCCCTATACAGAGAGACCACCTAAACATCAAAGGTTGTTCTCTCTCGAAAATACGTAAATCCTATATAGGAAAAAGAACTACTTCTACTGCCTACATCACTTCTGACAGAGTAATGCATCAGTTTAAATTGAGCAAAATAAAACTCTGGAATAAGGTATCAAATTGTAACTAAATCTACAATAATACTCAAGTAATCTCCTGATGACCCGCTTAAATTAGCGGAGAAACGTGTCGAGATTAAAAAGTACTACAATCTGAGCCTACGGGCGCTCCAATTGAGATTATAAAAAGAATAGTAAACACTAATTACTGAATAAATGTGTGCTCATACAGTCAATCAACAGTCATTGGAAAGGAATTGGGTTTCTCTTAATACCAATGAAACTGTATGACACTACATTATTTGATACAAAGAGGTCATGAGCCCCCATATATTTGAACTCGGAATAAGAACTATATTTAAGCATTTCCAAGATAAAGGGCTCATACTCTTCGTATTCGCAAATCTTCCCTTTTACAATATTGGACATGAAAACTAAATCTATACACCTATTCAATGTCACTGTGAAGAAGAATGTAAGATAGATGTTGTGACATCCAATTCCAGTACATAATAGTGACTAATTTTTATAATAAGATAAAAAATATGGGAAGTGATGCGTAAGAAACAAATTTGACTTCACCTTGACCCGAGTTCTATGACATAGCGACACCCACCGTATCACCTCACTTTATAAACATATCATGTGGTGCCTTCTCTGAACAAAGGAAGGGTACGATAAAACCAATTAAGTAGCTATAGTCGCTTGTCATTTATATACCTCTGGCAATTTAGAGGGTTATTTGTAGTGCCCTGTTCTTGTCTACTGTGTTTTTAAAGTTATCTAATAAAAGGAATTGATTTTAATTTATGTCTAAACTGTGAAGGGCACCACACACAATACATGTAAAAGGAATCTATCACCGGACTTATGGGGCCGGATTGGAGAGCTGCATAAACCTGTGGCAGAAACCGATAATGACAAATTACTGGTTTTCTTTCATTAGTCTCCATAAAATCACTATTTATGTGACAGTATTTACAGCCATCCAGGAACATGGCACTGCGCCACTTCCCTCTCTACCGGTCTCACTGCTGGGTCACACGGTGCCCTTTACACAATCCACAACCCTGACAGTCAAAACGCATTTGGTCTATTAATTCCTGGATCTGCTCACCCTGCGGCAATAGGGGTGTCACCTCTCTCTCGAAACAATAAGAGACAAGTTAAGTTTTCTCAGTTGTGTCCTCTATATCAGCCCACAGTCCCCTGTACAGCCTCATAAATACATATACAGTATATATCTCAGATAAGCTGTACAGTATGAGCTCCTAACATAGGAAATATGATGTCATAGGCATCACAGAAACTTGGGATGATACACAAGATTGAAATACAAGACTTGAAAGATACAACTTTTTTATAAAAAACAGACCTAATAAAGAGGAGTTGTGTTGTATGTTAGGAAAACATCCATCTCCAGAGATTGAAGCTTCACAGCATGGGAGTTCTGTAGAAACTGTTTGGGTAACTATACAAGGAGAGAACAACAGGAAGGACACTATTGTAGGCATTTACTATAGACCGCCTGGACAAGCAGATGATATGGATGAACTCTTTCTATATCAGATGGCCAAGATCTCATAAAAGCATGACATACTGATCATGGGAGATTTTACCCATCCAGACATTTGTTGGAAATCTCTCTCAGGCAAAAGTAATGGGTCCAACAAATTCTTTTTTTTTTTTTTTTTAATTCTTTATTTTTGGTTTTTTAGTTTTACAACAATAGAAACAAAATTGTTAGGACTTCTTCAGGAATCTTAGTACAGTTAACTAATGTAAAGTCCTTGGTCACAAACAACGAGTATTCTTAGACGTGTTCACGCTGGCCCGGTGGTCAGTTCCTTGTTCCTAGACTTCTTCCCTATGTTCTGGGTGCGCTTTTTGAGAGTCCGTTACTAGTGATCGTTCAAACATTGCATATTAAAGAACTCTTGTGACCGTAACATGGAAACTTAACCTTGACGGAGGACAAGACACAGTGGGGAACGAATTGGTTTAGGTAAGTGGATGGTCCGGGGGGGGGGGGGTTATAGGAGTAGGTGTTATGGCCTTTAGTAACTGGAGTCTAGTAGCCTCCGATACTCCATGGAATTCTGGAAGTCCAACCAATGGAACCAGGTCTTTGTAAACTTTTCTCCAGTACCTTTGACCGATGCCGTGAGGTCCTCCATCTCTCTGATTCCCTGTACTGTGTTGAGCCAATGCGCTATCGTGGGGGGAGTTGTCAGACGCCAGAGTTTCGGTATACAGGAACGGGCTGCGTTCACCAGGTGACGCACTACCGATTTCTTGTACACTGCTGTAGGGATCTCATTGTGGTGGAGAAGAAATAAGGCAGGGCTTTTAGGTAATGCATATTTCGTAAATTTCGAGATAATCTGCCAGATCTCCGCCCAGAAGCTCGCCAGCACCGGACAGTCCCAAAAGATGTGTAGGAGGGTCCCCTGAGCTGCGTTGCATCTCCAGCACAGAGGGGAAACCGCAGGGAATATTTTGTTTAATTTAGCTGGTACTCTGTACCAACGTGATATTATCTTGTACCCCGCTTCCTGTGTCTTGCTGGATATAGATACCGAATGTGTGAGTGAGCATATTTTTTCTACCTCAGGTTGTGTGAGTGTTATCGAGAGATCTTCCTCCCATTTCTGGATGAAGCTGTGTGGTTGGAATTCTGTCTGTGTGTTGAGGATATCATATACTAGAGATAATGTGTGTCTGTGGGGACCTTCGGCGCTGCATATGGTTTCAAACTGCATTTTCGGGCGCATGAGTGAGCTTGGGTGTGGGAGTGTGTTGAGGAAGTGTCTCAACTGTACAGTTTGCCAGAACGGAATTGGCGGGAGGTCTTGTGTCCCCATCAGTTGCGCTGCATTTAGCCATTGGCCTTCTTGTATGAAGTGGGTGACTCTAAAACTGCCTTTTTGGGCCCAACTGCGGAAGATTTTGTTTTCCATCCCAGGATGAAACGCCAGGTTCCCCAAGACCGGGAGCATTGGTGAGGGGCTGGGGGCTATGTTTGTTTTTGGTAGCGTTTTCACTGCTATTGCTAGGGTAGGGCCTATCGTGGGGTGCTGGGTCAGTTCTCTCGGAATCTGTTCCGGCAGCCAGGGTAATGCTTTCAGGGGTATCGTTGTCGCCCCTTGTTCAATGGCTACCCATTGTTTGAAGGACCCGTGCCTGTGCCAGTCTATTATTCGTGTTAGGTGAGTTGCTTGGTGATATCTGGTAAAATTGGGTAGGCCTACTCCCCCTTCCTTTTTAGGTCTCATTAGTGTGCTACATGCAATGCGCGTTGCTTTGTTCGCCCAGATGAATTTGGAGGTAAGAGAGCTGAGTTGTTTGAGGAACTGTTTGGGCACATGTATGGGGAGCGCCTGTAGGAGATAGAGGATTCTGGGTAGGATGTTCATCTTGAAGATTGCACATCTCCCGAACCATGAGTGTAGTCCCTTAGTCCACGTACTCAGGTCTGCTTTAATTTTGTTCAGGAGTGTGGGATAGTTAGCTGCGTACAGTCCTTCTATTTCAGGGGTGAGGTTTGTGCCTAGGTATTTGATGTAATTACTTGCCCATGTAAAGGGGAATGAGTTTTTAAGTTCGCTGACTAACGTGTGTGGGAGGGACACATTGAGAGCCGCCGATTTGTGGTAGTTAATTTTGAAGTTTGACACTTCCGAATACTGTTTGATTTCGGCTAGTAAATTTGGTAGCGAGATTCTCGGGTTTGTGATGAAGAATAGCAGGTCATCGGCGTGTGCCGCTATTTTGTGTTCAGTGTTGGGGGTTTTGATCCCTGAAACGTCCGGGTTGGAGCGAATTCTAGCTAGAAGGGGTTCAAGGCATAAGATAAAGATTAGGGGCAATAAGAGGCACCCCTGTCTCGTCCCGTTTGTGATTGTAAATGGGTCTGACACTTGTCCATTCACTCTGACCGCGGCCGTTGGGTGTGAATATAGGCTCGAGATCCATTTTATCATTCTGGGTCCCATTCCCATGTGAGTCATCGTGGCGAGCAGGAACTCCCAGTCCACCCTGTCAAGCGCTTTTTCTGCGTCCGTTGACAGAAGAAGGGCCGGTGTTGCAGATTTTTTGGCCAGATAGATTAGGTTTTCTGCTTTGGTAGTATTATCTCTTGCTTCTCTTGTCGGGACGAAGCCCACTTGGTCTTTATGAATTGTTTTTGGTAGCAGAGGGGAGATCCTGCTCTCCACAATTTTGGCGAACAATTTCAAATCCACGTTCAGGAGGGAGATGGGCCGGTAGCTCTGGCACAGTGAGGGGTTCTTTCCTTCTTTGGGGAGTACGGTTATATGGGCTCTCAGGGTGTCCCTATGTATCTCTTTTCCTGATGTGATTGCGTTGAACGCCTGTAGAAAGTGTGGGGTTAGGGCCTCTCTGTATTTTTTTGTAGTATGCCAGCGTTAGCCCGTCTGGCCCTGGGGATTTTCCTGTTTGGCTCTCTGATATTGCGGCTTCTACTTCTTCTTGTGTGATTGGTTCTTCTAGCCTCTCTAGTGCTTCCTGCGTGAATCTGCGTGTGATTGGGTGTTGTAGGTATTCTTTCATTTTAGTTTTGTGTCTTTCCTTTTCTTGTTCAACCGGGGGGGGGGGGGGGGGGGTAATTAGGTTATATAAGGCCTGGTAGTATGCGCGGAACGCACCCGTTATCTGTTGGGGAAGATGGGTCCTTTGCCCATCGGAGGAGGAGATGTGAGGGACATATGTCTTTACTCTGTTTGCACTGAGGGCACGCGCCAGGGTGCGGCTTGGTTTATTACCGTATTCGTAGTAGTGGCGTCTGCATTTTACTAGGGCTCCCTTTGCCTGACCTAGGCATATTGATCGCACCTTTTCCCTTAACTGGGTAAGTTCTGCCCCCACTGTGATGTTTTGGCTGGCTTTGTGTAAGGTTTCTAGTGTCTGGATTTGGTTTAAGAGTCTGCGTAGATGGGCTCCCCTTTCCTTTTTAATGCGCGACCCAAGACCTATCATGTGGTCCCTGATTACACATTTGTGGGCCTCCCATATGACTAGCGGGTCTGTGTCTGGTGTGCAGTTGTTTTCAAAGTATTCTGTTATGGCTTTTTGTATTTCTCCTGATGTCTCGGGGTTGTGGATAAGAGACTCGTTTAGGCGCCAGTGCCAGGCTCTTTCGTGTGGTAAAGGTAATGTTACTAAGATGGATATGGGCGCGTGATCGGAAAGTGTAATGTTATCTATTTCTGCTGCTGACACCCGCGGGAGTGTTGAGTGGTGTACTAGGAAAAAGTCGATCCTAGAGTATGAGTTGTGTGGATTGGAGAAGTGCGTGTAGTCCCTTGTTTTGGGATGTAAGATTCTCCATGCATCTATTAACTGGTGCTTGTGGAGTATTTTCCTAATTTTACGGTGCGTGGCTAGAGTGAGGTAACTTATTCCCTTAGATGTATCCACGTGTGGTTCAAGTGGGAAATTAAAGTCTCCTCCCAGGACCAGTGTTCCTTCTTTGAATTCATCCAAGTCCTCCAGGGCTCTTTCTAAAAAAGGCACCTGGTTGGAGTTGGGGAGGTACATGTTTGCGAGTGTGACTGTGGTGCTGGCGAGCTTACCTTTCACGGAGACATATCTCCCCTCGGTGTCACTTTCGGTTGCTGCGTGCTCCCAGGGGATCTTGCTGGCAACTAAGATCGACACCCCTTTGGCTTTAGCGCCTGGATTCAAGCAGTGATAGGCATTCGGAAATCTAGCGTCGGAGAATCTCGGGCCCCCTCTGTTCGGAAATGGGTCTCTTGTATCATGGCAACCTGCGCTTTTTTCTTCCATAGGAGGCGGAGGATGGAGGACCTCTTCTCCAGGATGTTCAGTCCCTGTGCGTTAAGAGAGACTACCTTAAAGTTTGGGGTGTTATCTGGCATAATGGAGGAGGTCGGGGTGATCTGTGTGGAGTTGCCCGAGGCTCTCCTAGCTTGTGGCAGTGGGGTATAGGAGGTGGGAGTGGGTAAGGTTCAGGGGGGAAGGTCAGGTGCACACGAGGTAGAGGGGGCGGGTAAAGGGGGTAGACAAGACAAGTTCTAGAGTCTTTTCGACTTAACCAGGGAACCTGTATCCCTCCAGCAAGTGGGGGGACACCGGTAACCCTGTGGCCCTAAAGGGGGAAAAAACGTGGCAGAGCGCGGGGGAGCCTGTTACCGCGTGTCTTCAGCGAAATATGTCGCCAATATGCACCTGTGGGCGCGCTCGTGATGTACAGTTTACTTGACAGACGGTGTGAGTAAGTGCTGTCAAAGTAGTTTGTTGATGTTTCAAGGTTCCATGTCGCCGCGGCTTGTAGTCTTTCTTGTTTATTCCGGTAGCGTTCGTTGCATGTCGTGAGCGGGAGGTTCTCGTGGAGGTGGTGTTGTCTACTGTCCGTTGCTGCGGGGCGTAGGTTAGTTTGGGTGCTTGTAACGTGAAGGCGGGATGTTCCATGTTGTTAAGGTTTCCTGCTCATCTCAGCTGGCGTATAGGAGTCTGTGTAGCTGATGGCGAGTTTTAAAGTCTATGTTGTGTCTGGCGCCTGTTGATTGAGGTCAGCTACCCCAGTTATTGGTTTGCGGTCTTATGTTTGGGGGGGTCTTGGGATCTTCTGGCTTTGTACACTAGATGGCGATGTGTCCACCTTGGAGTCTTCGTATTTCATACATTGGGCGGTGCTGCGTCTTGGGGTGTAGTCCAGTCTGGGATTGGCGTTGGGGGGACTCCTAGAAATTCAACCGCCCCTTCTAGGTCTGCAGGGGTCTTAACCGTGAAGAGCCTGCCTCGTTTTCTGAGGCTCAAGTGGAATGGGTGTCCCCATCGGTATGTCGCTTCGGCTTTTCGTGCTGCTTCCAACAGGGGGCGTATCATTCTCCTGCAATTTAACGTCAGCCTGGAGACGTCTGGTAGGATAGAGATGTCCATTCCGTTGTGCTTAATGGGACCCAGTTCCCAGGCCAAGCGTTGTAGCTCCTCTTTCTGCCTGTAAAAATGTACCCTGCAGATTACGTCTCTTGGTAAGTTCGGGTTCCGCGGTCTGCCCCCTTGTAGTCGGTGTACCCTGTCTAATTCTATCGGTCTGTTTTCAGGGCGTTGTAGCATCTTGCAGAGCATTTTTGTATACAACTGTCGAGCGGAAGTGATGTCAGACGCCAGGAGCAGCGGCACGAGACGGAGGCACGAGCGGGGAGCTGAAGGGGACAGCAGAGCAGCTCAGCAGCCGAATCAGGTGCGGGGACAGCGGCAGCCGAAGCAGGTGCGGGGACAGCGGCAGCCGAAGCAGGTGCGGGGGCAGGAGTGACCAGTGAGACCGGAGCGCAGCAGCCGGCGCCAAGAGGCCACCAGGAGTTCAGCGGAGCAGCTGAGACAGGAGGGCAGAGTGAGCGGCCGCCGGGACAGCGGGTGACATCACCAGGAGGAGCGGAGGAGTGGAGGAGCTGATAAGTATCTACCTCTGTGTGTGTTTGTGAGCTGTGTGTCTTCTGTGTATCTGGTTAGTTGTGTCTTCTGTGTGTGTGTGTCTGGGGGTCTAAGTGTTTGTGAGGGGGGAATAAAAAAAAAAATTTTGACTGGTTGCGCATAAGTGTCAGCGGGTAAGAGGTTGCGCGAGAGGGGCAGCGGGTGAGGGGTTGCAGCAGCGGGTGAGGGGTTGCGGCAGCGGGTGAGGGGTTGCGGCAGCGGGTGAGGGGTTGCGGCAGCGGGTCAGCGGTTGCGACACCGGGACAGCGGTTGCGGCAGCGGGTCAGCGGTTGCGGCAGCGGGACAGCGGTTGCGGCAGCGTGTGAGCGGAGTGTGAGCAAGTCTATCTTCACTACTTCAACAAGTAAATTGTAGATCCCCATTAGGATGAGCTCCATGCCTGGCAATGCCATCCAGTGTGCTACTTGTGCAATGTATGCGGTCCTTGATCAGCCGATCGAGGGTGCATACTGTTGCGCAAGATGCATGCACGTCGCACATTTAGAAGCCCAAATTCTGGATCTAAATGGGCAACTGGCAACACTGAGAGCCGTTGACATCATGGAAAGGAGTTTGGTGCTCACTGAGCAGACACTCGCTGGGGTAGAGGCGGGGGCGGATGGTAGTACGGAAGAGCAGGGGGAGCAGGCAGTCAGCTGGGTGACAGAAAGAAGGAGGGATAGAGGGAAGAGAACCAGGGAGGCTAGTCCTGAACTGGCACAACCCAACAAATTTGCAAGATTGGCAGATGAGGGGGATGCCATTACAGAGCCAGCACCGCTGCAGCACGACACGCCCTCTGAACGCCAGGGGGATGACTGCTCCAGTGAGACGGGGACGGGGAGCGCAGGGCAGTCTAGACAGGTTCTAGTGGTGGGGGACTCAATTATTAGGGAGACAGAGAGGGCAATCTGCCATAAAGACCGGGATCGTCGAACGGTGTGTTGTCTTCCTGGCGCTCAAGTTCGACACATCGCGGATCGGATTGACAGATTACTGGGAGGGGCTGGTGAGGATCCAGCAGTCATGGTGCACGTTGGCACCAATGAACAAGTTAGAGGTCAATGGAGGGCCCTCAAAAATGATTTCAGGGACTTAGGGTCCAAGCTCAGGGCGAGGACCTCCAGGGTAGTTTTCTCGGAAATACTACCTGTACCTAAAGCCACACTAGAAAGGCAGCAGGACCTTAGGGAGGTAAACAAGTGGCTCCGGAGTTGGTGTAAGAAGGAGGGATTTGGGTTCCTGGAGAACTGGGCTGACTTTGCGGTCGGCTACAGGCTCTACCGTAGGGACGGGCTGCATCTTAATGGGGAGGGTGCAGCTGTGCTGGGGGAAAAGATGGCTAGAAGGCTGGAGGAGTGTTTAAACTAGGGACTGGGGGGGAGGGTAAAATGAGAAATAGTGGGGTAGCCAGTGTAATTAGCGATCTGGGTCCACGCAAAGGGAATGGGGGACGAGCAGGGGGTGGGGTTAGTACAGTTAGAACTGATAGATCAGCCATAAGTACGAATAGCAACAAAACAAATTTAAAAAACAAAAAAAATGATATAAATTGTATGATCACGTATGCACGAAGTCTGATCGGTAAAGTGGGCGAGCTTGAAGCGAGAATGACTGATGAAAGTTATGATATAGTCGGAATTACTGAAACATGGCTTGATGATAAGTGCGATTGGGCGGTGAATTTGCAGGGGTACAATCTCTTCAGAAGAGACCGAAGGAACCAGAAAGGGGGAGGGGTATGTCTGTACGTCAAATCGAACTTGAAGCCGAGGCTACGGGAGGATATAGGGGTAGGAGACGAACAGGTGGAATCTCTGTGGGTAGAAATACAGGGAGGAAAAAATAACAAAATCCTGATAGGGGTCTTCTATCGACCACCAAAAGCAAAAGAAGAAACTGAAGACTTACTACTAAGGCAGATAGAAGAGGTGTCAAAACGAAACAAAGTAATTATCATGGGGGACTTTAATTACCCAGATATAACATGGGAGAACGAAACCTGCAAATCTCACAGGGGTGATAAGTTCTTGAGAGTAATTAAAGACAATTACCTGAACCAACTTGTGCAGGAACCAACAAGAGGGAGGGCCATTCAGGGCCTAGTACTAACTAACAAACCGGAACGTATAAGGGGGGTGCAGGTTGAGGGGCACTTGGGGAACAGCGACCACAATATAATCAACTTCCAGCTGTCAATCAATAGGAAGCCTTATCAGGGAGAGACAAAGAAACTAAACTTTAGTAAAGCAAAATTTGATCAGCTTAGAACTACTATCGGTAACATTAATTGGGACAACATCCTCAAAAATATCAGTACGGAGGAGAAATGGGAAAAGTTCAAAAGGATCCTAATCGCCTCATGTGAGCAGTTCATTCCCTTTAAAAATAAAAGAAACTCAGCTAAAAGGAAACCAATGTGGCTCGACAAGACGATGAGTACCTCAAGGAGATTAAGGGAATAACTCCTCACCAGCATGGATTCATGAAGGGTCGCTCATGTCAGACACATCTGATCAGTTTCTACGATGAAGTAAGCTCTAAGCTGGACCAGGGAGAATCTATTGATCTTGTATATCTGGACTTCTCTAAAGCCTTTGACACCGTGCCACATAATAGGCTAATATACAAAATGAGGCAGCTCGGACTGGGCGAAAACGTGTGTAAGTGGGTAAAAAATTGGCTCAACGATAGAAAGCAGAGGGTGGTAATAAATGGTTCGTACTCTGATTGGACCACAGTCGCTAGCGGGGTGCCACAGGGTTCAGTATTAGGCTCCACTCTGTTCAACATATTTATTAATGACCTGATAGAGGGGCTGCACAGCAAAATATCAATATTTGCAGATGACACAAAATTATACAATATAATTAATGCAACGGAGGACAATGTGCGGCTACAAACGGACCTGGATAAGCTGGGGGCTTGGGCAGAAAAATGGCAAATGAAGTTCAATGTTGAAAAATGTAAGACTATGCACATGGGCAGGGGGAACGGATGTCACAAATACTCACTTAATGGGGTACCACTAGGGAAAAGTGATATGGAAAAGGATCTGGGGGTATTAGTGGATAATAGACTAAACTGGAGTAACCAATGCCAGTCAGCCGCTGCAAGGGCAAATAAAGTCTTGGGGTGCATCAAAAGAGGTATAGGGGCGAAGGACGAGAACATTATCCTTCCATTATATAAGGCACTTGTCAGACCTCACATGGAATACTGCGTACAATTCTGGACACCGCTGCTCAGGAAAGATGTCACAGTGCTTGAGGGGGTTCAAAGAAGGGCAACTAAACTAATACATGGAATGACGGGACTGGAATACCCCGAGAGGTTATCAATATTGGGACTATTTACTCTAGAAAAAAGAAGGTTAAGAGGTGACCAAATAACCATGTATAAGTACATGAGGGGACAACACATGGATCTCTCCCGCGATCTGTTTACACCCAGGACCACGACGGTAACAAGAGGACATCCGCTACGATTAGAGGAAAGTAGGTTTCATCACCAACACAGAAAGGGGTTCTTTACTGTAAGAGCAGTTAGACTGTGGAACTCTCTACCGGAGGAAGTGGTGATGGCAAAATCCATAGAGGAGTTTAAAAGGAGACTTGATGTCTTTCTGGAGAAGGATATTACAGGATATAAATATTAGGTTAAGTGTCAATCCTGGTATATAGGCAGGTAGGAACTATTAGGGGTTGATCCAGGGAACAGTCTGATTGCCATTAGGGAGTCGGGAAGGAATTTTTCCCCCAAAAGGGCTAATTGGCTTCTGGCCTTGGGGTTTTTTGCCTTCCTCTGGATCAACACAGTAGGATAGACAGGCTGGACTAGATGGACAATGTCTTCATTCGGCCTTACATACTATGTTACTATGTTACTATGTTAGTTACATGCTTGTACAGGTCCTCTGGGGGGACTTCCTCTGGGATGCCCCTAAGTTTGAGATTATTCCGGCGGCCTCTGTTTTCGATGTTGTCTAGGTGGAGTGTTAGATCCCTTATTTGTTTCTGCTGTTGTTCAATCGTGTTCTGCATTAGCTGGAGGTCTGTAGATGGGGCTGTCGCTTTCTGTTCTAGGTCTGCAACCCGCTCTGTTAGCTCCTGCACTGCGAGATTAACCGCGCTAATTTCCGTGGTATGATTTTCATCGCTACGCCTGATGTGCGTGTCGAGGTCTGTTTTCGTGGGTAGGGCTTGGATCATTATCCATAAGGCCTGCAAGGTCTGTAAATCATCTTGTGGCGGGCTCTGCAATGTGAAGGCTCCGGTTGTGCTCTGCATTGTCGGTGCATGTTGGCCCGAGTAGAGCGGGTCCAGATTGCTGTAGCCCTTTTCTGGGCTATTGTTACTTATGGGCATTATGTCTGCCACCTGGGGGGGGGGGGGATATCCAGGGGGTTCAGACTTTCCTTAACTGGGTTATGTGCAGCTGTTCCTCCTGGCTGCTACTATGTGGTGATGTCCCTGTGGTTTGTGCTGCATTAACTGTGAGGGTAGAGTTCTTCTTTCCTCCCCTGCTGCGGTTCTCCCCTCCCCTCACTTTGCTTCCTCTGTGCGGCAGCCGGCTGATCCCCTGTGTTATCAGGCATCTGCTCCACGTGGTGTGCTGGTGCCATTGTGGGAGAGCCTTGCTGGATATCTGCTGCGGTCTACTGCCTGTCTGCTGTGTTTCTCTGCAGGCTGTCAGCAGGCTCCGTGTCTCCCTTCCCGGCTGTGATCCCCTTCGGGCTGGCTGTGCTTCTCCCTGGGGCTTCCGGTCCTCCTGCCCTGCCGCGCACCGGCTCTCTGGGACTGCCTGGCGCCATGTTAGAGGATTTCCCGCCGTGTCTCCCACGCCGGGGCCACTTAGATAGCGGCTTATCGGCGTACTGCCGACCGATGGTGGGTCTCCCCTCTTCCTCGCTCCTCTCTTCAGTGCAGGTTGGCGCTGCATAGTGGCTGTATTAATATTCTTCTGCGCCAGTGTTACTGCAGGATAAGACGGCTGCATTGCAGGTGCGGAGAAAGAACACATGACCGGCTCCTTTGCCGGTCTTGTGTTCTTTCTTCCAGCGCTGCAGAGAGTCGTCTACACCTCCAGTGCGGCTGTCTTCTTCGTGCAGGAAGACAGGCGTATCAGCACCGGATGCGCCCGTCTGACTGAGCCCTTACTGACAACTTTATCTTCCAAAAGGTAGAAGAGAAGACGAGGGGGATTTGCTATCTTGGACCTAATTTTTACCAACAGGAAGGAAATAGTTGAGGAAGTAAGGGTGGCTGGGACCTTAGGATAGCATGAACACTGCCTCCTAAGGTCCCGGCCCCCCTAAACAAGGAAACTACAGGCCAGTGAGCCTGAACAATATACCGTGAAACATCTTTGAACAAATTAGGCTGTCTGTACACGGGCAAGTTTTCATTGCGTTCCCTACGGCGATAATCCGGCCGCGGGGAACGCAGTGAAAGCTCTCCATAGCGTTGCTATGGAGAGCGCTTCCCCTCTATCCACGAGTGGAGAATCACAGCGATTCTCCGCTCGCGAACGGCAAATCGCAGCATGCTGCGATTTTGCACAATTCTTCAAAAATGTATTTATTGAGGTTTTCTTAAACAAAGCACAATCCGTACAAATAGTCGAAGGAAAAATGAATTAAGCTCGCTTATCAGAGTTGCAAATAAATGACCTGTCTCATTAAATAACTTATGGCAAGCTGCAGTCATATAACAATCTATAGGTGGGTTTAAATGAACAGTAGGTTAATGACATTGGCACTACTTGTCCTACGGTGAGACCCAAAGACATGTTAAGATCTTGGATACTTGGTAGCATAATTCAATTTTAGGTAGCAAGGCATACTATATTAATCATAAGCGTGAGCCATGCGGCCCGGGGGCCCCCATCGCTCCATGAGGTCGTGTGATGACAACCTCTATGTTCGACTGTGCAACCCCTCGGGGAGTCTGAGAGGTAAACCCCGTACCAGAGGGGTCGAAGGGGTAACCTATGGGTCAGAAGCATATGTATATGTAGGGGTCCATGTCCTGGGCTCCTATATCGATCTACAAAAACCACTTTAGAACAGAGAAAGAAAAAGAGGAGAGAGGGAGGGGGGGGAGAATAGGGTAGGTATTAGCTCTCGCCTCGGTCCCCCGCGCAATATATTGAGGCTTGAAATTTGTGGTAGTAACATACATAGTAACATAGTTTGTAAGGCCGAATGAAGACAAAGTCCATCTAGTCCAGCCTGTCTATCCTCCTGTGTTGTTAATCCAGAGGAAGGCAAAAAAAAACAAGAGCAGAAGCCAATTAGCCCTTTTGGGGGAAAAATTCCTTCCCGACTTCCTAATGGCAATCAGACTAATCCCTGGATCAACCCCTAATATTTCCTACCTGCTGTGTACCCAGATTAACAATTAACCTAAGATTTATATCCTGTAATATCCTTCCACTCTAGAAAGACATCAAGTCCCCTTTTAAACTCCTCTATGGATTTTGCCATCACCACATCCTCAGGCAGAGAGTTCCACAGTCTAACTGCTCTTACAGTAAAGAACCATTTTCTGTGTTGGTGATGAAACCTGCTTTCCTCTAAACGTAGCGGATGCCCTCTCGTTACAGTCACAGTCCTGAGTATAAACAGATCATGGGAGAGATCCTTGTATTGTCCCCTAATGTATTTATACATAGTTATTTGATCACCCCTTAGCCATCTTTTTTCTAGAGTAAATAATCCCAATTTTGATAGCCTCTCTGGGTATTCCAGTCCCATCATTCCATGTATTAGTTTAGTTGCCCTTCTTTGAACCCCCTCCACCACTGTAACATCTTTCCTGAGCACCAGTGACCAGAACTGCGCGCAGTATTCCATGTGAGGCCTGACAAGTGCCTTATATAGTGGAAGAATAATGTTCTCGTCCTTCGCCCCTATACCTCTTTTAATGCACCCTAAGACTTTATTAGCTTTTGCAGCAGCTGACTGGCATTGGTTACTCCAGTTTAGTCTACAGTTCACTAGTACCCCCAGGTCTTTTTCCATGTCACTTTTCCCTAGCAGTACCCCATGTGCATAACCTTACATTTATCCACATTGAACTTCATTTGCCATTTTTCTGCCCAAGCCCCCAGCTTATCTAGGTCCGTTTGTAGCCTTACATTGTCCTCTGTTGTATTAATTATATTGTATAATTTTGTGTCATCTGCAAATATTGATATTTTACTGTGCAACCCCTCTATCAGGTCATTAATAAATATATTGAACAGAATGGGGCCTAGTACTGAACCCTGTGGCACCCTGCTAGCGACGGTGGCCCACTCAGTATGAACCATTTATTACCATGCTCTGCTTTCTATCATTGAGCCAATTCTTAACCCAATTACACACGTTTTCACCCAATCCGAGCTGCCTCATTTTATATATTGGCCTATTATGCGGCACAGTGTCAAATGCTTTAGAGAAGTCCAGATATACAAGATCAATAGACTCTCCCAGGTCCAGCCTAGAGCTTACTTCATCGTAGAAGGTGATCAGATTGGTCTGACATGATCAACCCTTCATGAGCCCATGCTGGTGAGGAGTTATTCCGTTGTTCTCCTTGAGGTATTCTATGATTGTGTCTCTCAGAAACCCCTCGAATATTTTTCCCGTTACTGAAGTGAGACTTACCGGCCTGTAATTACCAGGCTTACTTTCGGTCCCCTTTTTGTAAATTGGAACCACGTTGGCAATGCGCCAATCCAATGGTACAACCCCGGTCTTTATTGCCCCCCTTACAGTCTTGTCGAGCCACATTGGTTTCCTTTTACTCTAAGTTCTTTTATTTTTAAAGGGAATTAACTGCTCACTTCAGGTGATTAGGATCCTTTTAATCTTTTCCCATTTGTCCTCTGTACTGATATTTTTGAGGATGTTGTCCCAATTAATGTTACCGATAGTAGTTCTAAGCTGTTCAAATTTTGCTTTACTAAAGTTTAGTTTGTTTGTCGCTCCCTCATAAGGTGTATTATTAAATGACAGTTGGAAGTTGATTATATTGTGGTCACTGTTCCCCAAGTGCCCCTCAACCTGCACTCCCTTTATTCGGTCCGGTTCGTTAGTTAGTAGTAAGTCCAGAATGACCCTCTCTCTTGTTGGTTCCCGCACAAGTTGGATAAGGTAATTATCTTTAATTGATCTTAAGAACATATCACCCCTATGGGATTTGCAGGTTTCATTTACCCATATTATATCTGGATAATTAAAGTCCCCCATGATAATTACTTCATTGCGGTTTGACACTTCTTCTATCTGCCTAAATAGTAAGGTTTCAGTTTCTTCTGTTGCTTTTGGTGGTCTATAGAAAACCCCTATCAGGATTTTGTTTTTTTTTCCCCCCTGTATTTCCACCCACAGAGATTCCACGTGTTCATCTCCTGAACCTATATCCTCCCATAGCTTCGGCATTAAGTACGATTTAATGTACAGACATACCCCTCCCCCTTTCTGGTTCCCACGGTCTCTTCTGAAGAGATTGTAACCCTGTAAATTCACCGCCCAATCGCACTTTTCATCAAGACATGTTTCCGTAATTCCGACTATATCATAGTTTTCATCGGCCATTCTCGCTTCAAGCTCACCCACTTTACCGATCAGACTTCTTGCATCCCTGGTCATACAATTTATACGTTTTTTTTTTAAATTCGTTTTGTTACTAATGGTACTGTTGGCTGATCTGTCAGTTCTAACTGTACTAATCCCTCCTCCAGCTCGACCCCCATTCCCATTACTTGGCCCCAGATCGCTAGCTACACTGACTACCCCACTATTTCTCTTTCTGCCCTTCCCCCCAGTCCCTAGGTTAAACACTCCTCCAGCCTTCTAGCCATCTTCTCCCCGGCCTAGGTCCAGGGAAGTGCACAGTGCAGATTCTTATGTTAAGCCATCGGCAAGCCACCTAACAAAGGCCACGGAGCTTTTATGGTCTAACCACACAGTCCAGGTGTCAGAGGTTTTCTGCTTCCTGGTCTCCCTCAGAGTCAGTGCTCCTGAGCTCCTCCATGTACCTGATGTGTTCTAGTGCCTCCGTCCACATGGTCCTTGTTAGCTCTCCCCTCCGTTTCGAGTGTAGGGGGATAATGTGGCGCATGGCCATTATAAAAGGTCTTAAAAGCCCCTTTTTAACATGGGAGATAGGACCTGGAAACATAGACAAAAGAGCCACTTCGGGGGTGAGGACCAGGGGTGACCTACACATCGCCTCATACAACCTGGCAATGTTACTCCAGAGTGGAGCTATTAGTGAACAGCTCCACCAGATATGATACATAGTTCCCATCCCTGAACCACACCTCCAGCACTTACCAGGAGTTCTTGGGAAAATTCTATGAATCTTGTCCGGAGTCCTGTACCATTGCTTCATTATTTTATAGTTTAGTTCCTGTGCCTTGCTCGAGATGGACAATTTGTGTATGAGGGTATAGGACTTAGTCCAAAGCTCTTCGGGGAAAAGTCTTCCGAGCGTCTCCTCCCATCCCGTCTCCCATCTTGGCCGCGTCTCCCCCTTCTCGGAGTCGATCAACAACCTGTACAGCAGAGAGACCACATGAGGGGGAAGGAGGGGGGCGGGGCTACGCATAATCTTTCAAAGGGTGTTAGTTCCTTTCTTAGTAGGTCACGGGCCTTCAGCGATCTAAGATAGTCCCTCCTCACCTGAAGGTACTGTATCCACGCTCCAGGTTTTGTTTCCTGACCTACTGCAATATCTCTTAAAGCGCACATCCCCTGTGAATCAAGGATGTTGCGTGCTTGAGTCCTGGGGAAATGAAGCATGAATAGCAGTGTCTCCGTAGATATTGTAGCTTGGATCTGAGGGTTACCTGTTAAAGGGGTCAGGGGGCCTGGACAAGTGAATATCCTCCTCATCCCTCTCAAGCGGGTCCATGCCCTCAGCAGGCTCAGAGCTAGGGGCGAAGCCCCTGCCCCTCTCCAGTCCACAATGCCTGGGACCCAGAAGGCACCCCCCAAGTTTAACCGGTTCTGTCCTTTTTCCAGAGGCACCCACGCTTTCTCATCCGCGCAGTGTAAGATATCCAGAACGCATCTACCTATTGTTGCTTTATGGTAGAGTTCAAGATCCGGCAGGCCCACTCCACCCGAACTTTTTGTTCTAGTTAGGATTTTGTAGCTTATTCTTGGAGAGAGGTCTTTCCAAACGAATCTAACCATACCCCTCCGCAACTGAGTGAAGAAGCGTCCGGAGAGGTCACATGGGACAGTCTGAAAAACATATAATATTCTGGGAAGAATGTTCATCTTAAGAACGTTGATTCGTTCTTGCCTGTTTAATCTCTTACATGCCACAATCAATAGCAACTGCAGCATGTAAGCAGATGGCAGGGGGAAGGGGATCCTTTAGTTGCCCCTTGGCACCCAGTAGTGTACTTTCCTAGTGACCAATTACATCTTCACTTCCCCTTGAGGGATGAAAAAAATGGCGTCAAAGAAGTTCAATAAAATTTCAAGAAATGGCCGAGCGCTGCCTGTGATTTCTGAGTGCTGTGACCAATCACAGGCAGAACTCAAGCAGCTAGATGCACCTGAGCCCCTGCAGAGGTGTGTGTGTGTGTGTATGTATGTATGTATATATATATATATATATATAAAATATACAGCTAGGAATGATTTTCAGGAAGGAATGATTTTCATTCAGAAAATGATTTTCAAGAATATTTAAAGTCTTCCCCTGAATATTATTGAGGGGGTTGCTGACATACTATTGCTTTCAATGGGGCTGCCTGCAGCAGCAGTGGCCCCACTGACAGCAATAGGCACGCAGCTTCGTTCACGCGTGTTTTTGCACGTGTGTGGACTTGCGGATTTGTGTACACACACACGCATGCATGCATGTTCAATACAATGCTTGGGTTAACAAGGCCTAAGTCTGCAGCACAAAATCTGCAACAAAATTCAAACCATTTTTTTTGTGTAAATTTAGCCCCCTAATTTGAAGAGTTAGGCCTCCTTCCCACGAACGGATTTCCGCCGCGTAATTCGCGGCGAAAATCCGCTGCGTTGCCCGCAGCTATTAGGTTCTATTGAACCTAATAGCACAATGCTCACGATGCGTAATTCCACCGCGGAATTACGCACCGCGATTTCTCCCGTCCTCACCCGCAGCATGCTCTATTTTCTGCGGGTGAGGACGGGCTGTACGCACTGACGGCTTCCATTGCAGTCAATGGAAGCCGTCCGTTCACGCTATCTCCCGCTGTAACCAGCGAGAGATAGCGTGAAAAAACGCTTTCCCGCCCACCGCCGCGCGTCATATGACGCCATATGACGCGGCCGGCCGCGTCACGTGACACGGCCGGCCGTGCACGTGACACGGCCGGTGACGCGGCGGCGGTGGGCGGTGCGGCGGTCTCACAGAGAAGGCACTCAACAAGCTGCTCCTGGAACTGCAGGAAGACGAACGTTCCCGGGGCTTCTTGTAAATTACGGATTACTGGTAGCGGTCTGAATAACGCCGGGCTCACGTAGCCGTAGGCGGAATCCGCTTGTGGAGGCCCGCAGCGGATTCCAGCTGTGAGCCCGGCTGTGACTCTGCGTACGGTTGCGTAATGTACTGCGCATAAATGCCTACTCACACAGGCGTTTTTTTTGTTTGCATTTCCCGCGCCGTCGCTTAGAGATGACCCGGGTACCCGCAGCCCGTACACAATGTGTTTGTATATGGGCTGTGGGTATATCCGCAGTCATAGAGCACAATGGGCTATCTCCCGCAGGTAAGTATAGGGGCTCTGGGGGGCGCCGTGACGGGCTTCACTGCGTAATATTACGCGGCGGACCCCGTCACGCTCGTGGGAAGGAGGCCTAAGAGTCTACCTTCACACAGGCAAGCTTGATACTGGGCCAAGATACTCACAGCAATATCGTAATAGCGATTCTTCTGACTCTTCCGACACGCGGCGCTGCAGCGTTCTTCTTTCATGCGCGATTTTGTTCTTTTTACTGTGCAAGAGATGCAGATTTGCTGATGTGTCGGTCCGGCCCGCTCTCACATCGCTGACATACAGCTCACTCTTTTGGAAGAGAACAGAGATGCTTGAGTATTTTTGCTTTGTTGGCTCATGTTTTGTATCTTCTGCCATGACTTCCCAGCTAAATTCTGTCCTGAGCTGCCTTATTTCCAGGACGTCTGGCGAGCGGCGTAGCATGTTGCAAGAGGAGCCAAGAAGGAGGCGCAGCATGTGGGTGCATTCTCTGGTGGCTATGTGGTCTGAAAAAGCGCACTTCCATTCCTTGTTTTTGGATTTGCACAGGCATCCAGAAACATTTTTTTTAGTTCACCCACATCTCTATTGCTACATTTGATAAGCTCCTAGAAGTGGTGCTCCGCTATACATACCGTATTTTTCGCCTTATAAGACGCACCGGTCTATAAGACGCACCCCCAATTAGAGCTGGAAAATAGGGGGAAAAATAATTACTCACCCCCCCAGCGTTCGGCGGCGGCGGCGCTGCTGCAGGCTGTCGCTCCCTCCTGGTCCCCGGCAGAGCATTGCTTTCTGGACGCAGGGCTTAAAAATCCAGGCCTCCAGAAAGCTAATACTGTGATTGGCTAACATACACCGTCAGCCAATCACAGCCATTCAATGACATCATTGAATGGCTGTGATTGGCTGAAGGCGCACGTATGCTAGCCAATCACAGCCATTCAATGATGTCATTGAATGACTGTGATTGGCTGACGGTGTATGTTAGCTAACACAGTATTAGCTTTCTGGAGGCGGGGATTTCAAGCACCGCGTCCAGAAAGCAATGCTCTGCCGGGGAGCAGGAGGGAGCGACAGCCTGCAGCAGCGCCGCAGAATGCCGGTGGAGGTGAGTAATGATTTTTTTTTTTTGACAGGAGAATCTAACTGATTTGTTCGAGCGATCGCGAATTTAACGTGCAATCGCGGTAAATTAATCGCGTCCGCGTGTTAAATTCGCGATCGCGCTAAAAATGGCGATCGGAATGAATATTCGGCACATTCGCTTTATAAGACGCAGGAACTTTCCCCCCCCACTTTGGAGGCAGAAAAAGTGCGTCTTATAAAGCGAAAAATACGGTATACACTGGTTGGTGCTAATAGCAGAGCACATTCCATTTCAATGTTCTATTTAGCGTTCCAAGGGTTAACACACAGGTTGTTTTTTACTTGGTGATGGTAGATATCTATTTAAGCAGGTTGCACATGATTTTAACACTGAGGTGAAGAAGGGTTCGCTTGTGAACCCGAAACACATTCTTTGTAAACCTGTTTGTTTTTGTGGCCTATTAGATCTAATATAGATTGAAGCATTCTTACTGCTTGTCAAGTTCCCATTATCTGGATTGTGGGTTCATGATCAGAGCTGCTGTCGGCGCCAGGTTTTTATTGCAACAATTGAACTTTGCCAACGATGATTACACAGGACGTATCAATCTGCTTTCTATGGAGGCCGTTGGGAGATGTCCACGTGTACATTCTGTGGGTTGCATAAACCATGTGTTTGTTATCCTGAGACGGTTTTCATGGCAGAACTGTACCAAACGATCACCAACTTCATTTCATTTCTCCAAGCCCAAATCTTCCTGTGTCTGTTCCTTGACAAAGACCTTCTATGTAACGGTCGAAACGTCGCCTTTTCATTTGATGATGTGATGTCTCCATGAAAACATAAAAACTTCTTATTGCACCTGAAAAATTGGATTCTGCTGCCTATTTCTCTTCTTTAGAGGATATTTTATGGAACGTTGCATCCCCGCCAATAACATGCAGGGACTCCCACATTTGCACGACGCTCAGGAACCGAGAATTGCGTATCTCGGATCAGATGCGTCCAAAACTACTCATGTGTGGGCTCAAAACACACGTAAAATCAGAACAGGAAATATCATGGTCATGTTTTCATGGTGAGTCACACCCACACGGAGTTATGAAGGAAATATGTATTTCAGGGAATTATGTGTCCCAAGATAAGCCATCCCCCACGGGGGCTGGAAGGAACTAAATGGGAGTTACCCCAGTGAGAGTTTAAAAATCGCACACGGACGTGTGCTCAGGATCAGCCCCTTGGAGGTCACTATACGGGAGGTCTCGTCCGCAGTTCTGGCGCGACTCCACGCCAAAGAATGGTAACACTCTTCTTTTAACCCTTGTTCTTTTACTGTCTGTGATATCACATGGAAGTCTCTTGCCATTTATCTTGTAACATCATTTTTGTATTTTTCTGTAAATAATCACTGCTCTTTTCTTTGACAATTAAACGTTAAATTAATTATTGAGCCTCGTCCGTGTTAACACGAAACCATATTCTCCGAAGATTGTATTTATAAGTCATAGATCGGGTTCCAATTTACCGTAACGAAATTGGTGGTGGCAGCGTTTGTGTATGCATATTGTAGAGCTCTGGAGTGCGTTAGGACGGATCAGGTGGGTGATTTGAGTTTCCGCTTCGCATGCGTGCAGAAGTCGGCGAATGCTAGATACAAATCAGCCTGTATTCTAACGACTGCCAGCTTGCAATACTGCAGAATGTTTGAGGACCAGAGGCGGGATCGATAGGTTTCTTCCCTTCCCCTTTCTACTCTTGTCCAGTCAGGGACAAATTGTTAATAAGTGAAGGGCCAGGTGGGTTGCTGTGGAGTTGTGGCTGTGGCTCATGGTCGCTTTTCAGGAGTCTGGAAAGTTGGGAACCAGTCACTCCACAACCTAAGAGCCTTTCCTTCCTCGCCCTCGCCCTGATACGTGACACTGTCCGTGTCTCTTTTTATTCATTGGCTGAATATAAGATAAATGCACCAGTAATCTCCAGATAACAGAAAAACAGGAAGGAAACGTCCTTTTCCACGTCAACAGTCCAGCAAAGACACCAAAAGTCCTTTTTAAATAAGAGTGGCAATGGCCCAGCAAAACTTTGTTGCAGAGTGTGGTAAAGTCTGCAGTTCCACTCACTTGCAGCTTGTGTCTCTCACACCAGGCAGCTCTGCACTCCCCCCTCACACTGCAGCCTGCACCCATTTATGCACCTCACCTGTCTGGGCCAGGTGGAACTGAGTACTGGAGTGAGGGACGGACTGGGTTTACATCACAGATGCTAGTAGTCTCCGTGATATGTACCTTCTGTCCCACACGTCACCTCTCACTCTTCTACATACCCACCCTCCCTCTGCCTCCTGGGCACTAACCACCAAACAATGAGCCCTTGGACAGGGCATCCGCATTACCATTGGCTTTTCCTGGCCTGTGTTCAACTTCAAAGTCAAACTCCTGTATGGCCAGGAACCATCTTGCTACTCTGATGTTGTTCCCTTTCCTCTTGCTCATCCACTTTAGGGGGGGGCATGATCTGAGACCAATTTAAATTTTCTACCCAGTAGGTAATATCTCAGCGCATCTAGTGCCCATTTTATTGTCAAGGCCTCTTTCTCCACTATTACATTTTTTTTCTCGCAGGGGGTAGCCTTTCGACTTAAAAACATGACAGGATGTTCTTCCCCGTTAACCTCCTGTGAAATAACGGCTCCCAGACCCACATAAGACACATCTGTATGGACTATAAATGTTTTCTTGAAGTTAGGAGCCACCAACACGGGCTGCTGACACAATACACGTTTCAACTCTACAAATGCCTTTTCTGCTCCTGGCAACCATTGTGCCATTACCGAATTTCTCCCTTTCGTGAGTTCTGTTAACGGGGCTGCCATAGAGGCAAAAAAATCAGGGATGAAACACCGGTAATAGCCCAACCATCCCCAGGAAGGCTCTCACTTGTTTTTCTGTCAGGGGTTGGGGCCAATTCTGTATGGCTTCTACTTTATTGCATTGAGGTTTTACCAAACCCCTTCTGACTGTGAAGTTGAGGTATTTAACTTCCTCCATGCCTAAGGCACACTTTTTGGGGTTTATCGAGAACCCCGCTCTTCTGAGAGAGTCCAGTACCGCCTGAACTTTACTGAGGTGGCTCTCCCAATCCCTGCTAAATATTACGAGGTCATCCAGGTAAGCGGCTGCGTATCGTTTGTGAGGACCTAACAATCTATCCATCGCCCTCTGAAACGTGGCAGGGGCATGTTTCAACCCAAAAGGCATTCTGCTATATTAGAAACAGCCACCTGGAGTTGAAAAAAAAACTGTCTTCTCTTTAGCTTCCTTTGTGAGGGGAATTTGCCAAGACCCTTTCATTAAATCTAGGGTGGTAATGTACCTGGCTGGGCCTAACCTCTCAATTAGTTCATCCACCATGGGCATGGGCTAGGCATCCGACTTTGATATCTCATTGAGCTTCTGGTAATCATTACAGAATCGCCATTCCCCTGAGGGTTTAGGCACCAGCACTATTGGGCTTGACCATCCACTCTTAGACTCCTCGATTACCCCCAGTTCTAGCATTCTTTTTATTTCAGCGGACACTATTTCCTACGAGCCTCTGGAATTCGGTACAGTTTTTAGCAGACTTTTACTTGGGGGTCTGTGAGAATCTTATGTTCAATGACCCTGGTGCGACCAGGCAGGTCAGTAAATAGGTCCTTATTGCGCTGCAGAAACTCTTTACATTGTTGTACCTGGGACTTTGACAATGCCTCAACTATTGTCACATCATGGATGTCACTCGATGACTCCATAACCAAACATGGTCTGTCCAGAGAGTCAGTCTCCTTCCAGGCTTTCAACAGGTTAACATGATATATTTGTAGAGGTTTTCTTTTCCCCGGCTGATGAACTTTATAGTTGACCTCACCTACTTTTTCTCCGACCTCATAGGGCCCTTGCCACTTGACCAGGAACTTGCTCTCTACCGTGGGGACAAGCACCAGTACCCGGTCTCCCGGACTGAATTGCCTGACCTTTGTCGTTCTATTATGCAACCGGATTGGCTCTCCTGAGCCCTGAGGAGTTGCTGACTTTAGCCATTCTGTCTTGCATCTGGGCCACATGTTCCACCACACTTCTATGTGGAGTAACCTCGGCCTCCCATGTTTCTTTGGCAATTTCAAGCAATCCACGGGGTTGTCGCGCATATAACAACTCAAACAGTGAGAAGCCCGTGGATGCTTGTGGGACCTCTCGGATGGAGAAGAGCAGGTAGGGAAGCAGACAGTCCCAGTCTCATCCATCCTTCTCTACTACCTTTTTAAACATAAAATCTTAAAAAGTATTAAACCTCTCTACCAACCCGTCGGTCTGGGGATGATAGACAGAGGTACGTAACTGCTTAATTTTTAGCAGTTTGCAGAGTTCCTGCATCACCTTGGACATAAATGGAGTCCCCTGGTCCACTAATATTTCTTTTGGTATGCCCACTCTAGAAAATATATGAAACAATTATTTTCCAATACTTGTATTCCTCAGGGGAACTGCTTCTGGGTACCTGGTTGTGTAGTCCACTACTACCAAAATATACTGGAGACCCCTATCCGACTTTACCAAAGGCCCAAAAGGTCCATGGCAACCAGTTCGAATGGCACTTCAATTATTAGTAACGGGACCAATGGGCTCTTAAAATGTGGAGCAGGAGCTGTCACCTGGCAGGTGGGACAGGATTGGCAAAACTCTGCTATTACCTTGTAGCAGCCTGGCCAGTAGAATCTCTGCAAGATGCGCTCCTGCGTTTTTTCGACCCCAAGTGGCCCCCTAATATGTGCGTGTGTGCCAAGTGTAAGACTGTGTCTAAAGGAACCAGGTACTAGAAGCTGCTCCACTACCTCATCTCTAATTTTGGTCACTCAGTACAACAACTCATTTTTAATGGTGAAGTGAGGGAAGCTCTCTGCCGCCCCTGTACTCTGCGGTGCACTATTTATAACAGACACATTCTCAAACATATATTTCAAAGTCTGGTCATTAATCTGGGCAGATCCAAAATTACCCGGTGCCACCTCAAGATCAATCATCTGTGGTTCTGACAGCTCCTCTTCCTTGGTTGCCCCTGCAAAAGGCAACTCATCATTAGTGACTTCACTGCCCTGGTTACCCGGCGGTAACAAATTGGTCCAAAAGTTCCAGAACAGGGGGAAGACTCTCCCAAGGACAACAGGGTGGATCAAATTTTCCACCACTCCAACCATGTGTGCACACACTCCAGAGTCAGTGTCTATGGATACCTGGGAAACTGGGTACCCTTTTGTGTCCCCATGTATGCAAATGACCCCCAGTTTTCCCCGCTGTAGCAACACATGGGGAAGGGAGGCCCTGATTAGCGTGACCAAGCTCCCGGAGTGGAGCCAAGCTGACACCTTGACCCCGTTCACCGTTACCTGGCACCTCGGGGGCTGTGGGTCTTTGCATACTGGATGTGCAAACCACGAACATCACCGACCATGTCTACAGTCCATGGGCTCTGTTTTCGCTGGACAGTGGGCTGCAATATGCCCTGGCTCCTGGCATTCCCAGCACCACAGTGGGGTGACGTGGCTTCTGATGGGCACCGCTCCCCACGAATTCTGTGGCTTCTCCTCCATGCTGACCCAGGATTCCTTCCTCTGGGCATCCAACCCAGAGTTGACACCACGAGATGCAGCTCTTGCAGTGGGAAGCGCCTCCTCCGCTGTGAGATATCTCTCTACAAGGCCCACCAACTCATCTGCATTCTTGGGATCTCCTTGGACAACCCAAAGCTGCATGGGCCTAGACAGGGACTGCACAAATCAGTCCATCACCACTTTTTCGACAATCTGAGTAGGTGATGATGTTTCCGGCTGTAGCCATTTTTGAGCCAGATGTAGCAGGTTAAACATTTGAGACCAGGGCGGCTTCTCTGGAGAATACTTTCAATTATGCACCCGCTGTTCTCTGACTGCCGTGCTGACTCCCAGGCGAGCAAGGATTTCGGCTTTTAACTTGGTGTACTCTCAGGCATCCTGCTGCGCCAAATAATAATATGCCTTCTGGGGTTTTCCAATTAAGTACGGGGCCAACATCTCCGTCCACCGCCCTTGAGGCAATTCCGCCCTCTCTGCCACCCGTTCAAAAATGGCGAGGAAGGCCTCTACGTCATCTTGTGGCATCATCTTTTGTAATGTCCCTCTTACTGTTTTTAAAGTGTCCATCTGGGCATGTTGCCTGGAGGGATCTACAGTCTCTTTGGCCTGCACCACCTCAGTTAGTATGGCCAATTGCCTTACCAGGAGTTGGTTTGTCTCCTGTTGTGCTAGTTGCTGCTGGGCGACTGCTTTCTGTTGCACTTGCATTACCTCTGCTTGAGCCTTCTGTTGCTGGGCCATCATTTGTTGCTGCTGAGCAAACGTTTGTTGTTGCTGCATGTTCATTTGCACCAGCTGCTTTATCGACTCCTCCATGGTTGTATTGGCCGCCTGCATGCTCACCGCTGATTTCACCCAGGACATACACCTGTGGGTCTTTTACTGCCAGCGCATCCTCCACCAATTGTAGCAATGCAGGGGAACACACTTCAGGCCACAACCGGAATACTGTCCATGTCTCTTTTTATTCACTGGCTGAATGTAACATAAATGCACTGAAAACATCCTTTTGCACGTCAACTGTCCATCAAAGCAAAAACACCAAAAGTCCTTTTTAAATAAGAGTGGCAAAGGCCCAGCAAACCTTTGTTGCAGAATTTGGTGAAGTCTGCAGTTCCGCTCACTTGCAGCTTGTGTCTCTCACACCAGGCAGCTCTAAACTTCCCTTCACATTGCAACCTGCACCCATTTATGCACCTCACCTGTCTGGGCCAGGTGGAACTGACTACTGGAGTGATGGACAGACTGGGTCTACATCACAGATGCTAGTAGTCTCCGTGATATGTACCTTCTGTCCCACTCTTCACCTCTCACTCTACTACAGTCCCCTGGGGTCTATGTAAGCCCTTGATTATAGTAAGTCACGAGTAGCCCCCCAAAAGTCTGTGCATCACTAGGAATGTGTTAGCAGCTGATGTCCCAATATGGGGGCATCTTTGGGTGAAACCTGACTATGAGACCAATGCCAGCTGATGACAATACAGGAGGCATTACTGACTGTCACCTTAGTACAAGGGGCTTGAGAGCACAGAGTCATTATATAAGGAGGGTTTGAGCCTGTTGTCAGTTTATTCATACATTTCCAGCTGGAATGACGAAAATAAAATTCCCATGTCTTAAGGCCGAACAAAGGCGAGGTGCAGACTAACGGGAAAAAAACACCCCTGGTCATGAAAGGGTTACAGAAGTAAAAGGTCTTGATTCTGAGGTTCTCTTCTGGATGCTGCGTCATTACTGCTTATAATAATATTTTTATTACTGTAGATATTTGCTGTGCAAACAGATAGAGGGGAAGACTCAAGTAGATGCGCAAACATCCTGGAACGTCTGCGAATGCTGGGCTATCTAAGGTAACCTAAAAAATACCTTACATACAGCCCTAAATCCTTTATTTACTCACTGGACTTAAGGGGTCTGTCAGTGACCAAAGATGCCCACTTACCTCCAGTATAATTAATGGCACCACTCATGATACAATTAATGTCACCACTCACCTGCAGTACAATTACATCCAGCATTTACCTCCATTATAATAAATGGCACCACACACAATACATGTAAAAGGAATCTATCACTGGACTTATGGTGCCAGATTGGAGAGCTGCATAAACCTGTGGCAGAAACCGATAATTACAAATTACTGGTTTTCTTTCATTAGTTTCCATAAAATCACTATTTATGTGACAGTATTTACAGCCATCCAGGAACATGGCACCGCGCCACTTCCCTCTCTACCGGTCTCACTGCTGGGTCACACGGTGCCCTTTACACAATCCACAACCCTGACAGTCAAAACGCATTTGGTCTATTAATTCCTGGATCTGCTCACCCTGCGGCAATAGTGGTGTCACTTCTCTCTCGAAACAATAAGTTAAGCTTTGACAGTTGTGTCCTCTATATCAGCACACAGTCCCCTGTACAGCCTCATAAATACATATACAGTATATATCTCAGATAAACTGTACAGTATGAGCTCCTAACATAGGAAATATGATGTCATAGGCATCACAGAAACTTGGGATGATACACAAGATTGAAATACAAGACTTGAAAGATACAACCTTTTTATAAAAAACAGACCTAATAAAGAGGAGTTGTGTTGTATGTTAGGAAAACATCCATCTCCAGAGATTGAAGCTTCACAGCATGAGAGTTCTGTAGAAACTGTTTGGGTAACTATACAAGGAGAGAACAACAGGAAGGACACAATTGTAGGCATTTACTATAGACTGCCTGGACAAGCAGATGATATGGATGAACTCTTTCTATATCAGATGGCCAAGATCTCATAAAAGCATGACATACTGATCATGAGAGATTTTACCCATCCAGACATTTGTTGGAAATCTCTCTCAGGCAAAAGTAATGGGTCCAACAAATTCTTATTCGCTCTTAGGGCTCAGTCACATGGGCGCAACCGGGCGCCGATGCGCCATTGCTACTGCAGGATAAGACGGCCGCACTGCAGGTGCGGAGAAAGAACACATCACCGGCTCCATTGCCGGTCTTGTGTTTTTTCTTCCAGCGCTGCGGAGAGTCGTCCACACCTGCAGTGTGGCTGTCTTCTTCGCGCAGGAAGACGGGCGCATCGGCACCTGATGCGCCCGTGTGACTGAGCCCTTACTGACAACTTTATCTTCCAAAAGGTAAAAGAGAAGACGAGGGGATCTGCTATCTTGGACCTAATTCTTACCACAGGAAGGAAATAGTTGAGGAAGTAAGGGTGGCTGGGACCTTAGGATAGCATGAACACTGCCTCCTAAGGTCCCGGCCCCCCTAAACAAGGAAACTACAGGCCAGTGAGTCTGACTTCTATACCGTGAAACATCTTTGAACAAATTAGGCTGCCTGTACACGGGCAAGTTTTCATTGCGTTCCCTACGGCGATAATCCGGCCGCGGGGAACGCAGTGAAAGCTCTCCATAGCGTTGCTATGGAGAGCGCTTCCCCTCTGTCCACGAGTGGAGAATCACAGCGATTCTCCGCTCGCGAACGGCAAATCGCAGCATGCTGCGATTTTCCGCAATTCTTCAAAACCAGATATTTTTGGTATAACTTACCGTAAAATCTCTTTCTCGTCACGTTCATTGGGGGCCACAGCCTAGACCATGGGATATAGCCACTGCCCTAGGAGGCGACACTAAGCAAAAAAGTGTTAGCTCCTCCCTCCTGGATATATCCCCCCTGCAGGCGCTCAGCTAATTAGTCTGTCTGCAAGCAGTAGGAAGCCAGTGGGAGTACGATTATACATATTATGTTTTATGCATACCAAAACACATACTTTGGCATAATTCTCTGCCAAACAATGACCAAAGAACAGAAAGTTCCAGCAACCGCTTAAATAAACAAGGGGTGGGTGCTGTGTCCCCCAATGAACGTGACGAGAAAGAGATTTTACGGTAAGTTATACCAAAAATATCTGTTTATCGTCTGTATCATTAGGGGCCACAGCGTAGACCATGGGACGTCCACAAGCAGTTCCGAAAATATCTATATATTGGGTGGGCATTTAAAGTTTGACCGTGTGGTCAAAGGGCCGCCGCCTGCAAGATCTTCCGGCCGAGCGCGGCGTCCGATGATGCAGATATGTGGACCTTATAAAACTTTCCACGTCCGGTGTACCCCATCTCAGACATATCGTCTGGAATACTTCTGGGTGCAGCCCCCATTCGCCGGGATCTACCATTTCCCGACTTAGGTAATCTGCCACCCAGTTGTCTACTCCGGGAATGTAGACTGCTGATATTGAGTTCAGATGATTCTCCGCCCACGTCAGAATGCAAGCTACTTCGTTCATTACTGACGCGCTCCGTGTGCCCCCTTGATGGTTGACATAGGCCACAGCTGTGGTGTTGTCCGTCTGGATGTGCACATCCTTCTTTTTAAGACTGGACCCGAAGTGCCGGAGAGTCAGGTAAATGGCCCGTAATTCTAGGATGTTGATGTGCAACCTTGTTTCTCTCTGAGACCAAACTCCCTGAACAGACTGGCCCCCCCAGTGTTCTGCCCCAGCCTGAGTGGCTGGCGTCCGTCTTCAATACTATCCATCGTTTTGGGCCCAAAGGCCGTCCCGCCTGAAGCCTCCCAGGTTTCAACCACCACTTCAACGCATCCTGGACTTGAGGGCTTATCCGGATTCGTTGTTCCAGGGTCAGTGTGGACCTGTTCCAGCGGGACAATATCAAATGTTGTAGCATCCTTGACCGGAACTGGGCAAAGGGGACTGCCTCGAAGGCTGCTACTATCTGGCCCAGAATACTCATACAGTGTCTGATGGTTAGCGTTCTCTTCTGCATTAGAGATTGAATACCGTGTGAAGCTTGTCTACTTTTGTTTGAGGTAGTAGAACTCGGTGCTGGCAGGTGTCGAATATCATGCCTAAAAACTCCAACCGTTGTGCTGGTATTAGGCACGATTTTTCGCGGTTTACTATGCAGCCAAATTCTTCTAAAGTTTCCATCGTGACACATAAACTCCTGATGTTGCCGTCCCGTGACGGTGCTTTTACTAGCACATTGTCCAGGTATGGTATGGCCGCTATGCCCTTTGCATGGAGTAGTGGCATCACTGCTGCTAGTACTTTCGTAAAGACTCTTGGGGAGGTTGACAGGCTGAATGGCAGAGCCGTGAATTGAAAATGCTTTCCCTGCGTCTCGAAACGAAGGAATTTTTGGTGTTCTTCCCGAATCGGAATGTGGAGGTAGGCGTCCTTGATGTCTATTGAGGACAAGAATTCCCCCGGCTGCATGGAGGCTATCACGGATTTGATCGACTCCATCCAGAAATGCTTTGTTTTGATGCATTGGTTCAGTCTCTTTAAATCCATTACCGGCCTGACCCTGCCGTCTTTTTTGGGCAATAGAAAAAGATTTGAGTAGAACCTTTGCTTCTCTTGCACCCCTGGCACTGGTTTTACAACTCCCTGTGCCAGAAGATTTTCCACTGCCAATTGTAGGTTGGCTACTCCTTCTGGGGTGGCAGGCACTCTGGACTTGCAGAACGAATTCTGTGGCAGAGTCGCGAATTCGATCGCGTACCCGGATGCCACGATCTCCTGCACCCACTTGTCGCTCACGCGACTCCACCATGTCTCCCGAAATAGGGAGAGCCTGCCCCCCACCCTGGTGACACTGCGTGGGGGCGGCGCCTCATGCCGCATTCTTTGATCCCGCCGCCTTAGATGTTCCAGGTCGGGATCGCCATGCTTGTCTCGTCTTGAAGGTTGGACCCTTCCTTGCGTCTGTCGGGATCTTCCTAGATTGGGACCACTGCCCTGACCCAGCACGGGACGAGAAACGCCGAAAGGACCCAAAAAAACGGTTTCCTCTTCAATGGAACCTTTTCCTTTCTCGTTGGAATTTGTGGCAATGACGTGCTTTTGCCGCCTGTGTCGTCCTTTATCAAGTCATCTAATTTAGGCCCAAAGAGCCTATTTCCCTCAAATGGCAACTTTGTTAGGACCATCTTGGATGCTGAATCGGCTGACCAGTTCTTTAGCCAGAGGGTTCGCCTTTCCGTGACGGATGCGGCGCACGCTCGAGCCACGAACTTAGCTGCATCTAGCTCTGCTGCGCATACGAACGTGTTCGCTTATATGATATTGTCTGTTGCTTCCAGCAGTTCACTAGGTGGAGCGCCTGCCAGAATGTCTTTCCGCAGCTGTTTGGCCCAGGCTATGGACGCTTTACTGACCCATGCGGCCGCGAAGATCGGCTGCAGGGCGGTGCCCGTAGCCTGAAACACTGATTTTGTCAATGTATCCAGTTTTCTGTCTTGAGGATTAGCCAGAGTTGCCACCTCAGCTGTTGGCAACGCCGTGTCTCTAGATAGCCGTGACACTGGTGGATCGACTACCGGGGGTACCGCCCAACCCTTTTTCAGACTTCCTGGGAATGGGTATGTAACTTCCCAAGTTTTCCCAGGTTGCCTAAATTTTTTGTCAGGGTTCTGCCATTCTTTATTAAGGACGTCCGCGAAATCCTGATGGTCTGGAAAGACCTGTCGCGATCTCTTCTGCCGTCTAAACGACACCGTGAAAGGAGTCGTCTCTACTGGTTCCTCTGTTACTTGGAGGGTTTCTCTTACAGCTATTACTAGGCTGTCCATTAGGCTCGCCAGCTGCGAAACCAGTTCATCGTCCAGATCAGAAGCAGACGAGACCGCGGAGCGTTCGTCGTCTTCTGACCCACTGCTCTCGCCCGCTGTTTGGGCCGTATCCTGAGAAGCCAATGAGCACGATGCTCGGGGGGAGTCATGGCGAGCCCAGGCCAGTCTTGCAGAGATTACCGGGACCGCGAAGAATGCCTTGACCTGTGGTAGTTATGGACGGACTCCCTGGACCCATGGGAATCATGAGAGTCTCTGGACCGCCTGGACTTGGAGAGTCTAGACGACCTCCTGGTATGGCGGGATTTATGGGAGGTGTCCTCGCTGCTGCAGGACCTCCTTCTTTTGTGTGCCCTCCCGCGCGCATATTCCGAAGAGGAAACTTCCGAGCTGGAATCTAACCGGCGTAAAATTGCCGCAGAAGATGTGGCCAGGCCGGAGACGGCAGCGGCCAAGGACCTCGCGCATTGGGGTTTGGGCCCTGGCTCCACAGGGGCGGCGGGGGGCACCGGGATCCCTGGAACCACGCGTGCCGTGGTACACTTAGCGCAGCGGGCGTCGTCTTGACCGCAGGCAAACTTAACGCTGCAAACTGTGCAAGCGTAATGCTTCACCCTCCCATTGGCCGGGCTGGAACCCTCTGATCTAGGGTCAGACATGGCAAAAGGAAACCTCCAGGTAGGTGGGGATGCTACGTACTGCCACAGGAGTACCTGCAGGGGGGACAGGGGAGGGGAAGGGGAGACACCGCAAAGTGCTGCCTTGGCAGGGCTTACCCGGTCTAGCAGCTGTTTTAGCGGTTCCCCTGATCCAGCTGGAGCCTCTGGTCCTGAAGCTTGAAAGCCGTCAGGAGTCGACGTGGGTCCACAACACGGAGATAGTAGTGCTGGTGACCCGGCAGGTGTGTGGCAGAAACTGCTGCGGTGCTGCTACAGCTGCTGGTGCCCATTACAGAAGGTGCTGCTGCTGTCCGGGTGCTCACTCTGTAGCCAAAAGTCTGCAGGGCCGTATAAGGGCAGGATGCTGCTGTGTGCTGCGAGCTGAGAGCTGCGCACAGTGCTGGGCTCAGTAGTGCCAGACAAACGGAGTGTCTTGCTGCTGAGAGCGGCCATTCCTCTGCCTGGCTGCTTCTTTTAAGTCTGCCTCGGTCGGAGGGGGCGTGGCTTGCCCCGGAAGTCCGCCCGCGACCCGGAAGTGAAGTTTTCCGGCCCAGCGTCGGCGCCGCACCCGGAAGTGACCTGCCCAGCCAGCGCCCCGGCGTCCTGCTAGCATGCCGTGCTCCTACCCCTGCTGCCGGGAGAGCTGTTGCCGCTGCTGCCATCCTGATGTCCGTTCTGTTCCATCACGTCCTCCCTGAGGTACCTTGCGTCGTCATGGAAGCTACAGCCTGTCCGCACGTCGACCTGTCTCCAGCAGTGCTGCCCCCTATGCGTCACTGGTCAGACAGTGCGCTACTCCAGGGAGGGGGAGCCCTATGGCTGGCGGATAACCGACGCCAATGCGCATTGCAGAGTCGGGCCCCTTTTTCTTCACTGGGTGAGACGCCGCAGAAGTGGTGGAGACACCCCCTGCCTGCGTCTCCCCCGGGAGGCCAGTAGAGCCAGGGAAAAGCCCCGACTCCCCAGATTCCCGCAAATAGCCACGTCTGCCTCCTAGCAGACACTAAGCTAAAGACTAATTAGCTGAGTGCCTGCAGGGGGGATATAGCCAGGAGGGAGGAGCTAACACTTTTTTGCTTAGTGTCGCCTCCTAGGGCAGTGGCTATATCCCATGGTCTAGGCTGTGGCCCCCAATGATACGGACGAGAAATGTATTTATTGAGGTTTTCTTAAACAAAGCACAATCCGTACAAATAATCGAAGGAAAAATTAATAAAGCTCGCTTATCAGAGTTGCAAATAAATGACCTGTCTCACTAAATAACTTATGGCAAGCCGCAGTCACATAATATCAATCTATAGGTGGGTTTAAATGAACATTATGTTAATGACATTGGCACTACTTGTCCTAGGGTGAGACCCAAAGACATGTTAAGATCTTGGATACTTGGTAGTATAATTCAATTTTAGGTAGCGAGGCATACTACCGTGTTTCCCCGAAAGTAAGACAGTGTCTTACTTTCTTTTTATCCCCAAAAGCCCCACTATGTCTTACTTTCGGGGTATGTCTTATATTGGAAAATGGAGCATGAAAAAATCTGGACTATGCTCCATTTTCATGCGGGTCTCCCGCGAGGACGGCTCCCGGGGCTTCTATTGAAGCCTATGGAAGCCGTCCGGATCCGCGGGACACAAAAATCAGATTGTACTCACACGCTCCGGTTCTTCTCTTCGCCGCGGCGCCATCTTCTCTCAGTCGCGGCCGGATCATTTTGCTTCGGCCCGGCGCATGCGCGGGGCACGTCACCGACATCATCATGCACATCCGCCGAGCCGAAGAAAGAAGATCCGGCCGCGACGAGAGAAGATGACTCCGCAGCGAAGGAAGTATCCGGAGCGTGTGAGAGGTAAGTTAATTCTGATTTATTCCTATTTTCAGCGCTCATGTCCGCGGGGCAGGAGGGACCCGCTGCAGATTCTCCATGGAGAACCTGCAGCGGATCTGATTTTCCCCGTGGACATGAGGCCAAAGGCGGCAGACGCGGTGACGTATGGAGGGGGGGCGGCGCGGAAGTGAGCAGGAGGCGGCGCGCAGCTAGATGAGAGGGAGGCGGCAATACCCCCGTGTTTTCACGAAAGTAAGACATATGTCTTACTTTCGGGGTACGGCTTACATTGGCCGACCCCCCTGAAACCCCCGATACGTCTTACAATCGGGGGTGTCTTACTATCGGGGAAACACGGTATATTAATCGTAAGCGTGAGCCATGCGGCCCGTGGACCCCCATCGCTCCATGAGGTTGTGTGATGACAACCTCTATGTTCGACTGTGCGACCCCTCGGGGAGTCTTAGAGGTAAACCCCGTACCGGAGGGGTCGAAGGGATAAGCTATGGGTCAGAAGCATATGTATATGTAGGGGTCCATGTCCCGGGCTCCTATATCGATCTACAAAAACCACTTTAGAACAGAGAAAGAAAAAGAGGAGAGAGGGGGGGGGGGGGGATAGGGTAGGTTTTAGCTCTCGCCTCGGTCCCCTGCGCAATATATTGAGGCTTGAAATTTGTGGTAGTAACATACATAGTAACATAGTTTGTAAGGCCGAATGAAGACAAAGTCCATCTAGTCCAGCCTGTCTATCCTCCTGTGTTGTTAATCCAGAGGAAGGCAAAAAAAAACCAAGAGCAGAAGCCAATCAGCCCTTTTGGGGGAAAGATTCCTTCCCGACTTCCTAATGGCAATCAGACTAATCCCTGGATTAACCCCTAATATTTCCTACCTGCTGTGTACCCAGATTAACAATTAACCTAAGATTTATATCCTGTAATATCCTTCCACTCTTGAAAGACATCAAGTCCCCTTTTAAACTCCTCTATAGATTTTGCCATACAGTAAAGAACCATTTTCTTTTTTTTAATCAATAACTTTTTATTGGTCATTTCATGTTACAGTGAATCAAGAATAAGAGACAGTGTGTTCAAAACATGGGTTAAACATAAAGGAAAATAATACAATCTCCTACTATCTATCCATTGTCTCCTTGCATTCGTATTGACCAAAATTTTTCCATTTATAATAACCAGAGTCTCAGTATGAAACAAATAAAATTGTCTAACATAGGTAAGAGGGGAGGGGGGGGAAAGGGAAAGGGAAGTTGGGGTGTAATAGGGGAAGGGGGGTATGGGAGTGGCGTAGGTGTGGTAAGGTTCTTGGAATGGGTTGGTAGGAGAGCAAAGATTTGAAAACCTGCGGTTGCAACTTTAGGTCTTTAAATAAGTCTACTATATGGAAATTCCCTTAATTTGGGAAACATTGCAACCATGGCGTCCATGTCTCATTATACTTTGATATATTGTTGTTTCGAAGGGCTAGTATCTTTTCGTATAAACTATGTTCGGAAATCAGATGAGATAATTCTAAACAAGTAGGTATAATTGCCGTTCTCCATTTTTTTGCAATGAGAAACTTAGTTCCTAAAAGGATATGTCCAATCAGGTTTTTCATGGGTGGGCTAGTTCTGCCAGGATCCAACAACAGTAGTGCTGTTTTGGGATTGTAGGGGAGATGGAGTCCCGATACTTTGTGTATTAGTTTGTAGGTGTCTAGCCAGATGGGACGGATTAGTGGGCATGTCCAAAATATATGTATCAAGGACCCATGACCTCCACAATTTCTCCAACAAAGGTCGTTTGTAACGAGACCTCTTCTGTATAACTGCGTGGGAGTGTGGTACCACCGTGTCAGTACTTTCGTATGCGTTTCAATCAAGTTAGCCCCTAGTGAAGATTTTCCTGCCCATCTAAAGGCTTTAAGCCATTGAGGTATCGTCACCTCTTCGTTTAGATCTTTCTCCCAATTTATCAAGTGGCATTTTTTTGTAGGTTTTAACAGGCCTGTAAGTGCGTCATAATAAGCCCTGGTTTTAAGTTTGATATGTATGCTGTTGAGTACCGTTAAGGCTATTTCTGGGATTTTAATGTCTTGGAAGTTTTGTGTTTTTAGGAGTGAACATATTTGCATGTATTTATAAGCTTCTGGGTCTGTGAGATGATATTGGGATTTGAGGGTATTAAAGGATTTGAGGCCTTTAGGTGTATGTAACTCTGATATATATCTTATACCTTTTTCTGTCCATGAGGTAAGGTGGATGTTTGGTATAAAATATTCAAGAGTTCTGAGAGGTATATTGTGTAATGTTCGATTAGAGTTTTTGTCTGCGTTTTGTATTAAAAGAGTCCATGCTTCTACTGAGGCCAGCATTGGTGGAGAACGTTTTGGGAGGTCTAAACTTTTCCGCAGGGAAGGAGATTTTGTGGTTGCCGCAAATGCATACAGCAATAGTATTAATGGCCTCTGATTGTTGTATTCTAGTTCTATGGCAGGCCAACTTATCTTTGTATTATAACGGGTCCATAGAGATATTTGGCTTAATACTGTGGATTTGTTATAGGAGTTTAGGTTGGGGAGGCCCAGTCCTCCTTGATATCTATTGAGAGTAAGGATAGACAGCGCTATTCTTGGCTTTTTATTTTGCCATATAAATTTCGAAAGTTGTCTTTGGAAATCTGCCAGTATTTGTTTCGACATTAGTATAGGCAGAGTACGGAAATAGTGGAGGATTTTGGGCAGTATTATCATCTTATAGACGGCGACTCGTCCCAACCACGAGATATGGCGGTAATTGAAGGAGTCAAGTTCTTTCTGGAGTTCGGAAAGAAGCGGGGGGAAATTGACAGAGATTAAGTCAGAACTTGGAAAACATAGTTTTATACCTAGGTAAGGGATAGTGTTCATTTGCCATTGGAATGAAAATTCTTTTTTTATGTCTTGTTTAAGTTTTTCTGAAATAAATATACCTAATATTTGTGACTTTGTTATATTTAATTTGTAGAATGATGCTTGAGCAAATTTGGTTAAGATGTGATGGACCGTTCTAAGGGATCTCAATGGATTTGTAAGAGTAAGTAAGATGTCATCAGCAAATAGGCTGATTTTGTGTTGTCTGTGTCCGGCACTTATACCTTGTATGTCTGCGCTATTCCTTATATATTCGGCCAAAGGTTCCATTACCATCGTGAACAGTAGGGGGGAAAGGGGACATCCCTGGCGAGTGCCATTAGTTATTGAGAAAGGGTTAGATAAAGAACCATCTACCAGTACTCTTGCTGATGGACATGTGTATAATGCTTTAATAGCATTGAGGATGTTGCCATTAATGCCAAATTTTTTTAGGGTAGAAAAAGCGAAGTCCCAGTGAAGCCGGTCGAACGCTTTTTCAGCGTCTAGAGCGACCAAGACTGTTGGGGCTCGAGTGTGTTCTATTTTATGTATTAGATTTAAAATTTTTCTGGTTCCATCCGAGGCTTGTCTCCCCTTAATAAATCCCACCTGGTCTGAATGGATGATCTCGGGTAGAATGTTTAGGAGTCTAAGAGCGATGGTCTTTGCGTAGATTTTTATGTCACAATTTAATAACGAGATCGGTCTGAAGTTGGATGGTGAGGTGGGCTCTTTACCGGGCTTCGGGATTGTCACTATTGTGGCTTCTAGCATCTCTGAAGGAAAGGAACCTTGTTGAATTCCTTGATCGAAGGCTAAGGCCATGTGGGGGACGAGAGATTTGGAAAACAGTTTGTAGTAGTCATTAGAAAATCCATCTGGACCTGGGGCTTTGTGAGCTTTAAGAGATTTAATTGTGTCAGCAAGTTCCGTTTGTAGGATTGGAGAGTTTAAAGCGTTAAGATGTTTTTCGTTCAGGGTTGGTAGCTCCACTTCTTTCAGGAAGTTTTCTATTAAATGGGATGTTGGCTGAGGTGTGTTCATGTCTTCCTTTAAGTTGTAAAGGTTATTATAGTAAAGACGGAACGTTTCCGTAATTTGGGATGGATGATATAGCTTAGTTTTGTGGTCATGCGTGTCTATAATGTATGGAATCGAAGATTTGTGGGTTCTTTTTTTAACTAATTTGGCCAGTAGTCGTGAGGGTTTGTTGTTGGATGAGTAATATGTAGAGCGTGAAGATTTTAATTCTTTTTCGTAGTTGTCAAGTAGATGGTTTCTAAGTTTTTGTCTTAAGTTGAAGAGTTGGTTGTGTAAGTCCTCGGAGGGGGATTTGCTTAGTTGGTTTTCTATGCTGGAAATTTGTAATAGGAGAGAGTTAAGTTGCTTGTTTTTTTCTTTTTTATATTGCGCGCTAATTTTGATAAGTGTTCCTCTGATAACCGCCTTGTGTGCGTTCCATATAGTTATTGGAGACATTCCAGGTGTGGTGTTATTTTTAAAGTATTCTGTTAAATTATCCAAGATGGCCTTCTTATGTATTGGGAGTTTCATTAAGAATACGTTGTTTCTCCAAGATTTGGGTTTCTCTTGAGCACCTTCTAAGGTAATGGAGATAGTTACAGGGGCATGATCTGACCAAGTAATTTGTCCCACTTGGGCTTCAGTTAGTGAGGGGAGAGTTTTTTTATTAACTAGAATGAGATCTATTCTAGAGAAGGACTTGTGTCTTGTCGAGTAGAATGAATATTCTTTGGAAGACGCGTTTAGGCAACGGAATGTGTCAAATAGAGCTTCTTTGTGTAGCCAAGGTTGCAATGAGGGAGTAGATCTCCGACTTCCTATAGAGGAGTCGAGTCTGTTTTCTGGTGTCGCATTGAAGTCTCCGCAGATTATTAGGGTACCCACATCGCATCGCCTAACTTTTTTCATAATTTTGTTCAAGAATCGTTGCGGTGTGTTATTGGGCGCGTATAAATTGACTAGCGTGAAGGGTTTAGCGTTAAGCGAGCCCTTGAGAATAAGAAATCTCCCTTCCGGATCCGATATTTGTGTTGAGATATCAACTTGTAGGGTATCTCTAAACGCTATCAGGATTCCGGCACGTTTTTTTGGAGAGCATGCTAGAAAAATTTTTGGGAATTTTTTGTGTGCAATTGTAGGGCCTGCGAGGGATGCGATGTGTGTCTCCTGAGCACATAGAATATCTGCCCTTGAGGAGAGCGCCTCTCTCCATAGTGAGGATCTTTTAAAGGGCGAGTTAAGCCCATTTACGTTTAACGATAGTATTTTAATAGACATCTTTAATTTGTTGTTCAAGCCCTAGAGCAACACCCTAGAACAACAGGCGTATAGGACTGTGGTGTATACGAAGCCCTAAGAACTTTGGCAAGGTAAGAACCAGAACCTATACTTCTAAAGTTAAATAGGATGAATGTTACCGTCGTGAAAGTTTCTAAACTTATTGCTCTAATAGTAAATGACGTGACGGCTGTATAATTCTACAATCAACACTTATATTTATGAACTTATAGATTAAGTCACGTGAGAGCTGGGTAGTCTACAACCAAGTAGAGGAATAATAAAAATAGGGGAAAAAAAAAAAGAGAAAGCAAAACGAAAACGTAAAATTGGGTTGTTTCAGGCTAATTAGCCTGTATCAAGCAGTGGGGAACGCGAAAGTTCGCCTGGGGAGGAGCCGTGAGGGACCACCCATCACAATAAAACAGCCTTCTCCTTTTGAAAAACTTTCAATTAGTTGTCCATTCATGGTCTTGATCCGACGAGTTCCTTGGAGGGGAGCGATAACGTTGAGGCTGCTGTAGGTTAATGCCCCATACTTTGCATATCTCGACAGCATCTTCTGGCTTATAAAGGACATGTGTTACGTCGTCTTTCCTTATTAATATTTTTGTCGGAAAACCCCATTTATATGGGATTTTCGCTTGTCGAAGGGCGGTAGTAACATTGGAAAATTTTTTTCTTTCCGTCATCGTGGCTTTTGATAAGTCTATGAAAAAACGAATATTTTCATATGGAGCCGGAAGTTGGGAGAGCTTGCGAGCAACCGCCATCAGTGCTTCCTTTGTTTGGTAGAAGTGGATTCTTACAATAGTATCTCTTGGGATGTGTTCAGCAATGAATCTGGGCTTGGGAAGCCTGTGGGCTCTATCGATCGTTAAGTCCTGAGTGGAGGCATCAGGAAGTAAAGTAGACATCATGCGTTTTAAATAGTCAGGAATTTCAGATGTTATGATAGATTCAGGGATTCCTCTGATTTTTATGTTGTTTCTTCTATTCCTGTCCTCAATATCTGCAAGTTTAGCTTTAAGTTGATCTACCTCTTCTGAGAGCTCGTAATGCGCATCGATTAGCGCATTGTGGGATTGTGAGAATTCGCCCAATTTGTTCTCTGTGTGTGAGATTCTAGTGTCCATATCTTCTATTGTATTTTTTAGGGATTTTTTTAGAGAGTTGAAGTTTGACTGCAGTGAGTCACTCAAAGCAAGCACCATATCTTTAATAAACGCCTCAGATGCTGGTTGTGAGGATGAGGGCAAGTCTATTATGCATTCTTTTAATGTAGGAATTTGGGATTCAAGAGGTTCTGCATCCTCTATTCTGGGACGTTGCTTGAGCGGGCTCACAGAGGGAGATACACTCTGTGGCGTGTCCGAGGGGGAAGAAGCAGCAGGCGCCATTTTGTATGGAGTATTCTGGGGAGCTTTCTGTCTCTTTTCCTGGGGTTTTTGGTGCAGTGAGTGTAATGAGGAGCGTGTAGCATCACTCACCGTGTCCTGATGTGTGCGCTCCGATGAAGGTCTCTCCGGTGCTTCTGCTGCTGCATCTGCTCCTTTGTTCTCCGTGGCCGAGACGGAGGATGCCGGGGCTCTAGTTGCCGGCGCGCGCCGGGCCGCCGGTGCCGTGAAGAACGCCTCCAGCCGCTTCGGCTGCGGGCGCTGTGCTCTCCGACGGGACATCTTTAAAGAAGGGATTCTCGGCAGCTGTGTTTGCGGGAGAAGAGGCTTCTGAGGTCGCTTTGTGTCGCTGATGGGTGAGTTCCTGAGCGGAGCACACGGTTTAAGCCGCCATCTCAGAGCTCGTCCAGGCCACGCCCCCAGTAAAGAACCATTTTCTGTGTTGGTGAGGAAACCTGCTTTCCTCTAAACGTAGTGGATGCCCTCTCGCTACAGTCACAGTCCTGGGTATAAACAGATCATGGGAGAGATCCTTGTATATTCCCCTAATGTATTTATACATAGTTATTTGATCACCCCTTAGCCTTCTTTTTTCTAGAGTATATAGTCCCAATTTGGATAGCCTCTCTGGGTATTCCAGTCCCATCATTTCATGTATTAGTTTAGTTGCCCTTCTTTGTACCCCCTCCACCACTGTAACATCTTTCCTGAGCACCGGTGTCCAGAACTGCACGCAGTATTCCATGTGAGGCCTGACAAGTGCCTTATATAGTGGAAGAATAATGTTCTCGTCCTTTGCCCCTATACCTCTTTTAATGCACCCCAAGACTTTATTAGCTTTTGCAGCAGCTGACTGGCATTGGTTACTCGAGTTTAGTCTACAGTTCACTAGTACCCCCAGGTCTTTTTCCATGTCACTTTTCTCTAGCAGTACCCCATTTAGTGTATATTGGTGACATCCGTTTCTCCTGCCCATGTGCATAACCTTACATTTATCCACATTGAACTTCATTTGCCATTTTTCTGCCCAAGCCCCCAGCTTATCTAGGTCCGTTTGTAGCCTTACATTGTCCTCTGTTGTATTAATTATATTGTATAATTTTGTATCATCTGCAAATATTGATATTTTACTGTGCAACCCCTCTATCAGGTCATTAATAAATATATTGAACAGAATGGGGCCTAGTGCTGAACCCTGTGGCACCCTGCTAGCGACGGTGGCCCACTCAGTATGAACCATTTATTACGATGCTCTGCTTTCTATCATTGAGCCAATTCTTAACCCAATTACACACGTTTTCACCCAATCCGAGCTGCCTCATTTTATATATAAGCCTATTATGCGGCACAGTGTCAAATGCTTTAGAGAAGTCCAGATATACAAGATCAATAGACTCTCCCAGGTCCAGCCTAGAGCTTACTTCATCGTAGAAGCTGATCAGACTGGTCTGACATGATCAACCCTTCATGAACCCATGCTGGTGAGGAGTTATTCCGTTGTTCTTCTTGAGGTATTCTACGATTGTGTCTCTCAGAAACCCCTCGAATATTTTTCCCGTTACTGAAGTGAGACTTACCGGCCTGTAATTACCAGGCTCACTTTTGGTCCCCTTTTTGTAAATTGGAACCACGTTGGCAATGCGCCAATCCAATGGTACAACCCCGGTCTTTATTGCCCCCCTTACAGTCTTGTCGAGCCACATTGGTTTCCTTTTACTCTAAGTTCTTTTATTTTTAAAGGGAATTAACTGCTCACTTGAGGTGATTAGGATCCTTTTAAACTTTTCCCATTTGTCCTCTGTACTGATATTTTTGAGGATGTTGTCCCAATTAATATTACCGATAGTAGTTCTAAGCTGTTCAAATTTTGCTTTACTAAAGTTTAGTTTGTTTGTCGCTCCCGGATAAGGTTTATTATTATTAAATGACAGTTGGAAGTTGATTATATTGTGGTCACTGTTCCCCAAGTGCCTCTCAACCTGCACTCCCTTTATTCGGTCCGGTTCGTTAGTTAGTAGTAAGTCCAGAATGACCCTCCCTCTTGTTGGTTCCCGCACAAGTTGGATAAGGTAATTATCTTTAATTGATCTTAAGAACATATCACCCCTATGGGATTTGCAGGTTTCATTTACCCATATTATATCTGGATAATTAAAGTCCCCCATGATAATTACTTCATTGTGGTTTGACACTTCTTCTATCTGCCTTAATAGTAAGGTTTCAGTTTCTTCTGTTGCTTTTGGTGGTCTACAGAAAACCCCTATCAGGATTTTGTTATTTTTTTCCCCCTGTATTTCCACCCACAGAGATTCCACGTGTTCATCTCCTGCACCTATATCCTCCCGTAGCTTCGGCATTAAGTACGATTTAATGTACAGACATACCCCTCCCCCTTTCTGGTTCCCACGGTCTCTTCTGAAGAGATTGTAACCCTGTAAATTCACCGTTCAATCGCACTTTTCATCAAGACATGTTTCCATAATTCCGACTATATCATAGTTTTAATCGGCCATTCTCGCTTCAAGCTCACCCACTTTACCGATCAGACTTCTTGCATTCCTGGTCATACAATTTATACGTTTTTTTTTTTTTCTTCTTTAAATTCGTTTTGTTACTAATGGTACTGTTGGCTGATCTGTCAGTTCTAACTGTACTAATCCCTCCTCCAGCTCGACCCCCATTCCCATTACTTGGCCCCAGGTTTGCTAGCTACACTGACTACCCCACTATTTCTCTTTCTGCCCTTCCCCCCAGTCCCTAGTTTAAACACTTCTCCAGCCTTCTAGCCATCTTCTCCCCGGCCTAGGTCCAGGGAAGTGCACAGTGCAGATTCTTATGTTAAGCCATCGGCAAGCCACCTAACAAAGGCCACGGAGGTTTTATGGTCTAACCACACAGTCCAGGTGTCAGAGAAGTTTTCTGCTTCCTGGTCTCCCTTAGAGTCGGTGCTCCTGAGCTCCTCCATGTACCTGATGTGTTCTAGTGCCTCCGTCCACATGGCCCTTGTTAGCTCTCCCCTCCGTTTCCAGTGTGGCGCATGGCCATTATAAAAGGTCTTAAAAGCCCCTTTTTTTACATGGGAGATAGGACCTGGAAACATAGACAGAAGAGCCACTTCGGGGGTGAGGACCAGGGGTGACCTACACATCGCCTCATACAACCTGGCAACGTTACTCCAGAGTGGAGCTATTAGTGAACAGCTCCACCAGATATGATACATAGTTCCCATCCCTGAACCACACCTCCAGCACTTACCAGGAGTTGTTGGGAAAATTCTATGAATCTTGTCCGGAGTCCTGTACCATTGCTTCATTATTTTATAGTTTAGTTCCTGTGCCTTGCTCGAGATGGACAATTTGTGTATGAGGGTATAGGACTTAGTCCAAAGCTCTTCGGGGAAACCTCTTCCGAGCGTCTCCTCCCATCCCGTCTCCCATCTTGGCCGCGTCTCCCCCTTCTCGGAGTCGATCAACAACCTGTACAGCAGAGAGACCACATGAGGGGGAAGGAGGGGGGGCTACGCATAGTCTTTCAAAGGGTGTTAGTTCCTTTCTTAGTAGGTCACGGGCCTTCAACAATCTAAGATAGTCCCTCACCTGAAGGTACTGCATCCACGCTCCAGGTTTTGTTTCCTGACCTACTGCAATATCTCTTAAAGCGCACATCCCTGTGAATCAAGGATGTTGCGTGCTTGAGGCCTGGGGAAATGAGGCATGAACATCAGTGTCTCTGTAGATATTGTAGCTTGGATCTGAGGGTTACCTGTTAAAGGGGTCAGGGGGCCTGGACAAGTGAATATCCTCCTCATCCCTCTCAAGCGTGTCCATGCCCTCAGCAGGCTCAGAGCTAGGGGCGAAGCCCCTTGCCCCTCTCCAGTCCACAATGCCTGGGACTCAGAAGGCACCCCCCAAGTTGAATCGGTTCTGACCTTTTTCCAGAGGCACCCACGCTTTCTCATCCGCGCAGTGTAAGATATCCAGAACGCATCTACCTATTGTTGCTTTATGGTAGAGTTCAAGATCCGGCAGCCCCACTTCACCCGAACTTTTTGTTCTAAACGAATCTAACCATACCCCTCCGCAACTGAGTGAAGAAGCGTCCGGAGAGGTCACATGGGACAGTCTGAAAAACATATAATATTCTGGGAAGAATGTTCATCTTAAGAACGTTGATTTGTTCTTGCCTGTTTAATCTCTTACATGCCACAATCAATAGCAACTGCAGCATGTAAGCAGATGGCAGGGGGAAGGGGATCCTTCAGTTGCCCCTTGGCACCCAGCAGTGTACTTTCCTAGTGACCAATTACATCTTCACTTCCCCTTGAGGGATGAAAAAAATGGCGTCAAGAAGTTCAATAAAATTTCAAGAATTTGGGGGCGTGGCCTAAGGCATGAGGAGATAGGCAGCAAAGGCTGAAGGCTCCCGCTGAACCCCGGCTATCCAGTGCAACTACCGACATCCACGGCGCTATAAACCTACCATGGGACGTCTAAAGAGGTCAGGGGACGGGGGGGGCACCACCAGGAGAAGAATCGGGGCCTCTGGACGCCTACCTGGATCACATTTCGTGGCGGCCGGCGACACAGGAGGCATCCAAGATGGCGCCGCCGCTCCGGAAAGGGGGAGGAGCTTCAGCCCCGCTCGGCGCCAGAGCTACTGAGGCGACTACCCGGCATACCGACTCACCCCAGGCCACCCACAGCAGCACGGCAGACATCAGGGAACGGAGGTACACTGCCCCGCAGCCACAAAGGCACCCTAAACAGGTAAAAAGCGTGCCGAGACAGCCCCCGCCCACCGCCCCCGGCGCCATACCCAAGAATAAGCTCCCCTCTAGGAGCATTGAAGGTACCTCCCCTGATCCAATAGGTCAGAAAACGACCCGCAGCACGGCTGATAAAGGGGCAGGGATTGCTACCAGGCTACAAGGGGCACTACAGCAACCAGCCAGCACAGACACAGAGAGGGGAGGCATGTGCACGGTCTCAAAGACGGGGGAGGGGAAAGAACATGCACTCCACGACACACTGGACTCAGTGGATGAGGCTCACCCCTGATCCCCATCACAAGCGGGCCGCAGAGGGGAGCCCCCACAAGAACCCCCACCCAGCGAGGGCCACAGAGTTACCCAGCGCAGGAGCCCTAGAAACTCCATGAGCCACACAGTAACAAAACCAGCTAAGAGGCAAACCCCACAAACGTATACATGCCCCACCCCCTCCGCGGACACAGATGAGGACGACGAGGAAGACAACGATTATTGGGACTGTAAAGCCCATCTTAAAAGCATTCCTACTAAAAGTGAAATAGACGCCTTACTCACAAAAGCGACGAGTTCACAAATGCAAGCCATAGAAGCACTACAGACCGAAATAAAACATATCGGCCACAGAGTCGCTGACACAGAAGAAGCCCAGACTGAACTCCAGTCGCAGCTCACAGAACATCATAACATCCTGCTAGATCACTCCTCGCAGATTGCCAACATACTTACTCATCTGGACAATATAGAAAATCGTAATAGAAGGAACAACATTCGCATTCGCGGCCTAAGCGAGGAAGTGGAACAGTGTCGCCTAGAACAGTGGGCAATTAGAAGCTTCGGTGATAAACTTAACAGACAAGAAGACAATCCGATCGAGCTAGACAGGATCCACAGAGCCCTAGGTCCCAAAAATGCAGATCCGGCTAGACCTCGGGATGTCATATGTAGGATCCATTTCTACAAAGAGAAGGAAGAACTCCTACGGAAAATCAGGGAGACGGGCCCGATTACTTACAAGGATAGCCCTCTCCTGGTACTTCAGGACTTATCTAGAAGGACACTCCAACTAAGGAGAGCCCTTCGGCCAGTGTTGGTCGCCCTTAAAGAGAAAAAATATCCCATACCGCTGGGGATATCCCTTCCAGTTGCAAGCAGGAAGAGACGGAAACTCGGCTATCTTCAGGGGCCTAGGGGATCTTCCCAGGTTCCTTGCCAAATTTGAACTACCTATGATTGCTCTGCCCGACTGGCCAAAAGTCGGAGCGCCGGATCCGTTGCCCCCAAAAGAAACCTGGCACCTGGTCGGCCATTCCGGGAAACACTGACTAAAAGAGAGGACGCCATTGTACCCTGAGGGCCCCTCCTCTTACACCACCTGCTTGACCGCTTTCGACGGAATTATCTCTGTCATTGTCCGTGGATGACTCACCGAAGCAAAACCCCAAGATGGGTTCTGATTTAAAAGTCGGGGTTTGGGGGGCGCTGTAAGCCAAGTCTTGGTACAGGCTCCCCCAACCTAGGCCAGCAGCACAAGTTGCTGCACTAAAAATTTAGTTATATCCGTAGCCTTGCTTGCTACGTGAATTCACACAGGAGGCGGGGCCTTTTTGGCCTAAGACCTCGCCTCAACATGTTGCATTTACATTTGTTTTGCCTAATTATTTTCTTTCCCTAACCTCATGTCTCCCCTCTTTCCCTCCCTCTCTGACCTCCACCCACCCATGGTCTTCCTCCACCAAACCCAGAGGTCTACGACCTGTGGGCCCTGGCAATGTTCCCTCTGAGCCCGCAAGATGGCGTCTCTAACAGTAAGTTCCTACAATGCTAGAGGCCTAAACAGCCCAAATAAGAGGAACCAAATCCTATATAGCCTCCACAAGAAGAAAGTAATGATAATTTTATTTCAGGAAACCCACTTCACCACCGCAAATACCCCCAGCTGCCACAACCGATATTACTCACACTGGTACTATTCCCCTCACCCAGACCGCAAAGTAGGAGGGGTCTCCATAGCATTCCATAGATCATTAAAACCCCAAACCTTAGAAATAGAAAAAGACGAAGAAGGGAGATACATATTCCTGAAATTAAAACTGCTAAATCACGTGTACACTCTCCCTAACTTCTATTTCCCTAACCAGGGGCAGGTGTCCTTCGGCTCCAGAGCTCTTCGGAGGCTGTCGGACTTCGCGGAGAATTCGATGATCGTTGCCGGTGGCGACTTTAACGTACCCTTGGATCCACACCTGGACACCTCCTCGGGACGCTCCTCGGTCTCCCACTCGGCTATCCGCAGACTTAAAAGGATGCTGGTGAGTCTACACCTGGTCGACCTGTGGAGATCTCTCCATCCAGCCGACAGGGATTATAGCTGTCACTCGAGGGTATACAATACATACAGCAGAATTGATTACATCTTCGTATCGCATAAGCTTCTAGACGGGTTCCCTAAATGCTCTATAGGACATTTCATATGGTCAGATCATGCCCCAATACTAGGGGAACTCAAACCTACTAGACAATACTATAGAGGTTTTAACTGGAAACTAAATGACAATCTCCTTAAGGATCCCACATGTCTGGCTGACATAAAAAAAACAATAGAGGTTTTCTTGGAGGCCCACGCAAACGACTCGACCCCGGCACCAATTAAGTGGGAGGCCTTCAAATGTACCCTTAGAGGGGTGTTCACGGCCCATGGAGCGAGGCTTAAAAAAGAAAGATCTCACAAACTTAAGCAGCTATTCTTGGAACTAGAAACCCGCGAGATGGCCAATAAAACTCAGAAATCGGAGACGCTGTTAGCAGAAATTATAGACATCAGACATAAAATCTTAGCCATACTAGACCAGAACACTCTTAACATGAGGGACAGATGCAGGGCGAACTGTTACGAATACAGTAACAAGTGCTACGCAAGGGCCTTACGCCCCCGAGTTCCCCAGACGAATGTCATGTCCATCTGGGACTCCTACGGGGGGGAGGTCCACGCTCCGAGCGAGATATTAGAAGTTTTCAGGGCTTATTACTCCGACCTTTACAATATCTGAGGATTGGAGGGAATAGAGGAGCCCACCCACAGGGAACAAACAGTTCAATATCTATTACAAAACATACACAGAACTATCCCACAAGCAGAGGCGGAATTGTTCGAGGCGGACCTCTCTACGGAGGAACTATCCCAGGTTATACGGGACCTGAAGTTAGGGAAGAGTCCCGGCCTGACGGCTTCACGCCAAGATTTTATAAAACCTTTGGGGACCAGCTAGCAGAAAGTATGTTGGCCGCATTTAATGCGGTATCTCAGGGGTGCCCATTCCCACCCCAGGCACTGCAGGCTAATATTGCGGTAATTTTGAAGCCGGGGAAGGACCCTCGGTCATGCAAAAGCTACAGACCCATCTCCCTCATAAACAGCGATTTAAAAATATTCTCAAAAATGTTGGCAAATAGATTAAATCCCCTCATCCCGTCACTCATACATGTTAACCAAGTGGGGTTTGTCCCTGGCAGGGAAGCCAGCGATAATACTATCAAAACTATCTCCCTAATCAATAAAGCACGAAACTCAGAAACCCCAATGTGCCTTCTAGCGTTGGATGCGGAGAAGGCCTTTGATAGGGTGAAATGGACCTTCCTGGAGTCGGTACTGGAGGGGGTGGGTCTGGGCCCGAGGGCCCTCCGCTAGATAATGTCCCTCTACAGCTCTACCTCAGCGCGGATCAGGGTCAACGGTCTTCTGTCAGCACCCCTCGAGATACGGAGCGGAACTAGGCAGGGCTGCCCCCTCCCCCCCTCCTATATATACTCGCGATGGAGCCCTTGGCCGAGGCCCTGAGGAGAAATCCAGATATCTGAGGAATAGCAGGGGGGGGGGGGGCAAAGAGCATAAGCTATCCATTTTTGCGGACGACTTATTATTGTACGTCTCGAGCCCTGGTACCTCGATCCCCAAGATTAAAAGGGAACTCACTAGATACGGGAACCTTAGTAATTTTAAAATCAATCCCCAAAAGTTAGAAATTGTCAACCTCAGAGGCCAACCAGTTGAACGGGTCTCTCCCATACACGTGGAGGAACGATGCAATAAAATACCTGGGCATATTAATCCCGGCTGACCCACAAGAAATCTTTAACCTAAATTATAGACGGCTATTATCATTATTCGAGATGGATCTTGAAAGTTGGTCTAAATTGTACTTATCGTGGTTCGGAAGGATTAGCTCTAGAGATGAGCGAACGTACTCGTCCGAGCTTGATACTCGTTCGAGTATTAGCGTGTTCGAGATGCTCGTTACTCGTGACGAGTACCACGCGATGTTCGGGTTACTTTCACTTTCATCTCTGAGACGTTAGCGTGCTTTTCTGGCCAATAGAAAGATAGGGAAGGCATTACAACTTCCCCCTGCGACGTTCAAGCCCTATACCACCCCCCTGCAGTGAGTGGCTGGCGAGATCAGGTGTCACCCGAGTATAAAAATCGGCCCCTCCCGCGGCTCGCCACAGATTTGTTCTGACATAGAGGAGGGAAAGTGCTGTCTTGGTGGAGCTGCTATAGGGAGAGTGTTAGGAGTATTTTAGGCTTCAAGAACCCCAACGGTCCTTCTTAGGGCCACATCTAACCGTGTGCAGTACTGTGGAGGCTGCTTTTTGCAGTGTTGTACATTTTTTTTTTTGGTATATCGGCCGTGCAGAGCATTGCACCCTGCAGTAATTAGATATAGTGCAGGGCCAGTAGTGGTGAGGCAGGGACAGAAGACATATATTGTGAGGCAGGGACAGAACACATATATTGTGAGGCAGGGACAGAAGACATATTCATTGAATATAGGCAGTGGGTCTTTGCAAAAGCATTTGGGAAAAAAAATCTATTTGGGCTGCCTGTGACTGTCCTCAGTGTTCTGGGTTTGTGCTGGGTGTAGTAGTCCTCCTCATTCATACGCAGCCAGCTAAGTGTTACAGCAGGCTTGCACAAAATTATTTCCTGGCTCTGTCTGGGCTGTTAAATCACCGCTGTATTGCAGTCCACAGTGCAACACTCTGCAGTTCTTTGACATACTCCAGGGCCAGAAGTGGTGACGCAGAGAGAGAAGAGATATATTGATTGAATATAGGCAGTGGGCCTTTGCAAAAACATTTGGGGAACAAAATCTATTTGGGCTGCCTGTGACTGTCCTCAGTGTTCTGGGTCTGTGCTGGGTGTAGTAGTCCTCCAAATTCATACGCAGCCAGCTAAGTGTTACAGCAGGCTTGCGCAAAATTATTTCCTGGCGTTCTGTAAGCGAAGTCAGCCTCCAAACACAGGCCAATAAGCGGCACATTTAATTGCAGCGTTCTGTTTCTGCATTACTGGTAATACAGCATGCTGAGGGGTAGGGGTAGGCCTAGAGGACGTGGATGCGGCCGAGGACGCGGAGGCCCAAGTCTGGGTGTGGGCACAGGCCGAGCTCCTGATCCAGGTGTATCGCAGCCGACTGCTGCGCGATTAGGAGAGAGGCACGTTTCTGGCGTATTGACCGAATAATCCACCAACTGTTTCCCAAAGAGCCCCCTCGCGCCATGCCACCCTGCAGAGGCCGAGGTGCTCAAAGGTCTGGCAGTTTTTCACTGAGAGTGCAGACGACCGATGAACAGTGGTGTGCAACCTTTGTCGCACCAAGATCAGCCGGGGAGCCACCACCACCAGCCTCACCACCACCAGCATGCGCAGACATATGATGGCCAAGCACCCCACAAGGTGGGACGAAGGCCGTTCACCGCCTCCGGTTTGCACCGCTGCCTCTCCCCCTGTGCCCCAACCTGCCACTGAGATCCAACCCCCCTCTGAGGACACAGGCACTACCGTCTCCTGGCCTGCACCCACACCCTCACCTCCGCTGTCCTCGGCCCCATCCACCAATGTCTGTCAGCGCACCGTCCAGCCGTCGCTAGCGCAAGTGTTTGAGCGCAAGCGCAAGTACGCCGCCACGCACCCGCATGCTGTAGGGTGAAACGTGCACATTGCCAAATTTATCAGCCTGGAGATGCTGCCATATAGGCTTGTGGAAACGGAGTCTTTCAAAAATATGATGGCGGCGGCGGCCCCGTGCTACTCAGTTCAAAGTCGCCACTACTTTTCCCAATGTACTGTCCCAGCCCTGCACGACCACGTCTCCCGCAACATTGTACGCACCCTCACCAACGCGGTTACTGCCAAGGTCCACTTAACAACGGACACGTGGACAAGCACAGGCGGGCAGGGCCACTATATCTCCCTGACGGCACATTGGGTGAATTTAGTGGAGGCTGGGACAGAGTCAGAGCCTGGGACCGCTCATGTCCTACCCACCCCCAGAATTGTGGGCCCCAGCTCGGTGCTGGTATCTGCGGCGGTGTATGCTTCCTCCACTAAACCACCCTCTTCCTCCCACTCCTCCAACGCAACCTCTGTCGCACAATCAAGATGTGTCAGCAGAAGCAACACGTCGCCGGCAGTCGGTGTCGCGCGTCGTGGCAGCACAGCGGTGGGCAAGCGTCAGCAGGCCGTGCTGAAACTACTCAGCTTAGGAGATAAGAGGCACACGGCCCACGAACTACTGCAGGGTCTGACAGAGCAGACCGACCGCTGGCTTGCGCCGCTGAGCCTCCAACCGGGCATGGTCGTGTGTGACAACGGCCGTAACCTGGTGGCGGCTCTGCAGCTCGGCAGCCTCACGCACGTGCCATGCCTGGCCCACGTCTTTAATTTGGTAGTTCAGCACTTTCTGAAAAGCTACCCATGCTTGACAGACCTGCTCGGAAAGGTGCGCCGGCTCTGCGCCCATTTCCGCTAGTCCCACACGGACGCTGCCACCCTGCGCACCCTGCAACATCGGTTTAATCTGCCAGTGCACCGTCTGCTGTGCGACGTGCCCACATGGTGGAACTCTACGCTCCACATGTTGGCCAGGCTCTATGAGCAGCGTAGAGCTATAGTGGAATACCAACTCCAACATGGGCGGCGCAGTGGGAGTCAGCCTCCTCAATTCTTTTCAGAAGAGTGGGCCTGGTTGGCAGACATCTGCCAGGTCCTTGGAAAGTTTGAGGAGTCTACCCAGATGGTGAGCGGCGATGCTGCAATCATTAGCGTCACCATTCCTCTGCTATGCCTCTTGAGAAGTTCCCTGCAAAGCATAAAGGCAGACGCTTTGCGCTCGGTAACAGAGCCGGGGGAAGACAGTATGTCGCTGGATAGTCAGAGCACCCTCCTGTCTATATCTCAGCGCGGTGAGGAGGAGGAGGAGGAGCATGAGGAGGATGAGGAGGAGGGGGAAGAGACAGCTTGGCCCACTGCTTGCCTGTCATCCTTTCAGCGTGTATGGCCTGAGGAGGAGGAGGAGGAGGATCCTGAAAGTGATCTTCCTAGTGAGGACAGCCATGTGTTGCGTACAGGTACCCTGGCACACATGACTGACTTCATGTTAGGATGCCTTTCTCGTGACCCTCGCGTTACACGCATTCTGGCCACTACGGATTACTGGGTGTACACACTGCTTGACCCACGGTATAAGGAGAACCTTTCCACTCTCATACCCGAAGAGGAAAGGGATTCGAGAGTTATGCTATACCACAGGACCCTGGTGGACAAACTGATGGTAAAATTCCCATCCGACAGCGCTAGTGGTCGAAGGCGCAGTTCCGAGGGCCAGGTAGCAGGGGAGGCGCAGAGATCAGGCAGCATGTACAGCACAGGCAGGGGAACACTCTCTAAGGCCCTGGACAGCTTTATGGCTCCCCAGCAAGACTGTGTCACCGCTCCCCAGTCAAGGCTGAGTCGGCGGGAGCACTGTAAAAGGATGGTGAGGGAATACGTAGCCGATCGCACGACCGTCCTCCGTGACGCCTCTGCCCCCTACAACTACTGGGTGTCGAAGCTGGACACGTGGCCTGAACTCGCGCTGTATGCCCTGGAGGTGCTTGCTTGTCCTGCGGCTAGCGTCTTGTCAGAGAGGGTGTTTAGTGCGGCTGGGGGAATCATCACAGATAAGCGTACCCGTCTGTCAACCGACAATGCCGACAGGCTTACACTCATCAAGATGAACAAAGCCTGGATTTCCCCAGACTTCTCTTCTCCACCAGCGGACAGCAGCGATACCTAAGCAATACGTAGGCTGCACCCGCGGATGGAAGCATCGTTCTCTATCCCCATCAAAAACGGGGACCTTTTTGCTTCATCAATCTGTGTATAATATTCCTCCTCCTCCTCCTCCTGAAACATCACGTAATCACGCCGAACGGGCAATTTTTCTTAGGCCCACAAGGCTCAGTCATATAATTTTTGTAAACAATTTTTATACGTTTCAATGCTCTTTAAAGCATTGAAACTTTCACCTCCACCAATTTTTATTTTAACTGAGCTGCCTCCTGGCCTAGTTACCAATTAAGCCACATTAACCAAAGCGATTAATAGATTTCACCTGCCCTCTTGGTTGGGCATGGGCAATTTTTCTCAGGTACATTAGTACTGTTGGTACACCAATTTTGGGGGGCCCTCGCCTACAGTGTAATCAAATTAATTTTTAGCCCACCAGCATTACAGCTGACGTTACATCCGCTGTGTTGGGCACTGCAATGGGATATATTTATGTACCGCCGGTGGGTTCCAGGGAGCCACCCATGCCGTGGGTCCACAGGGAGTTGTAACTGCATGTGTCCACTTCTAAAGAACCCCAGTCTGACTGGGGCATGCAGTGTGGGCCGAAGCCCACCTGCATTAAGCACAACATTACTACCTCAGCTGTGATGGGCAATGCAATGGGATACGTTTATGTGCAGCCGGTGGGTTCCAGGGAGCCACCCATGCTGTGGGTGCACACGGAATTCCCATCGCGGAGTTGTACCTGGCTGTGACTATTTATAAAAAACCGCGGTCTGACTGGGGTATGCAGACACCTTGACAGAATGAATAGTGTGTGGCACATAGGTTCCCCATTGCTATGCCCACGTGTGCAGCTCCAGATGAAGGTGGCACAGGATTGGATTTCTCATTGCTTCTGTACAGCATTGTGGACTATTGCCCCGCCCCTTTTAAAGAGGGTCGCTGCCTAGCCGTGCCAACCCTCTGCAGTGTGTGCCTGCTTTTCCTCTGGCAGACGCATTTATAAATAGACATGAGGGTGGCGTGGCATGAGGGCAGCTGAAGGCTGGGCAGGGACAGTTTGGTGTGTGCTGTGGACACTGGGTCGTGGGGGGGGGGTTGGGCAGCATGTAACCCAGGAGAAGTGGCAGCAGAGTGTCATGCAGGCAGTGATTGTGCTTTGTTGGAGGTAGTGTGGTGCTTAGCTAAGGTATGCATTGCTAATGAGGGCTTTTCAGAAGTAAAAATTGTTGGAAGGGGGGGGGGCACTCTTGCCGCTATTGTGGCTTAATAGTGGGACCTGGGAACTTGAGATGCAGCCCAACATGTAGCCCCTCGCCTGCCCTATCCGTTGCTGTCTCGTTCCCATCACTTTCTTGAATTGCCCCGATTTTCACAAATGGAAACCTTAGCGAGCATCGGCGATATAAAAAAATGCTTGAGTCGCCCATTGACTTCAATGGGGTTCGTTACTCAAAACGAACCCTCGAGCATCGCGAAAAGTTCGTCTCGAGTAACGAGCACCCGAGCATTTTGGTGCTCGCTCATCTCTAATTAGCTCCCTTAAAATAAACTTGCTGCCCAGAATCTTATATGTCTTTAAACCGCGCCATATGATATCCCCAGGAACCTTTTTAATACACTAAAAAAGGCGTTAGTAAAGTCTATATGGAAGAACCAAAAACCCAGAATTAGCTATAAGACCTTAACCCGCTCTAGGCCAACCGGGGGGGTGGGCCTCCCAGACCTCGAACTATACCACAAGGCAGCGATAGGAAAATGCATAATAGACATACTCCACCATTCAGAAGAAAAAACATGGGTGACATTGGAACTAGAACAAAATAACAAACTTGGGGGTGCCTTCTGGATCCCAGGGAAGGTAGATTGGAGGGACCAGGGAGCGTCATCTCAAGCGCTACATCTGATTGGAACCTGGATACGGGTCACTAGAAACAGTAAGATAGCGACCGTACCCGGTCCCCTGACACCCCTAAAGGGAAATCCTCAACTCGTAGCCACACAAGCGGCAAAGACACTGTCCATCCTCCCGGACAATTCTAGACCTCTTACTCGAGATGTATGGGGAGCAGGAGGAATGCGCTCACTAAATGACATAATAGGAAGCCATAGAGTTAAACCGGGAGCTTGGATGCAGTATTTGTAAATCAGGAATTATCTGAGCTCACTTGGGGATCCCAGGCAGCTAAACTCCGTTTGAGGAGATCTGTTTGGCCCCCCTCCCCCCGACCCACGTGATATCTCTGCTGTATGGATTGTTGCTAGACGGTAGACAGAAGGAGTCACGCCCGCAGTGGGAGACGAGATGGGAGGAGACAATCGGGAAGCAGTTCTCCGAGGAGCTCTGGAGCAGGGCATACAAGCTTTCTCACAAAATGTCCATATCATCCAAGGCCCAGGAACTTAACTACAAGATCACCTCACAATGGTACAGGACTCCGGAGAGACTCCATAGAACCTTTCCTGACGTGCCGGAGGAATGTTGGAGATGCGGTCTGGAGGTGGGTTCCATGTTACACATCTGGTGGTCCTGTCCACTGATTGCCTCGCTCTGGGGGGACATCGCCAGGTTGTACAATAAGATATGTAGGTCTAACCTTGTCTTGACTCCCGAAATAGCCCTTCTCTCCATGTTACCAGGCACTATATCCAGAATCAAAAAAGGTCTCCTAAGACATTTTATTATAGCTATGCGCCTCATCATCTCACAGCACTGGAGACAGAGGGGCGAGCCCTGCAGGTCGACCTGGATAGAGGCAATGGAACAAACTAAACATATGGAAACTCAGAAGCTCAGACTCCGAGCCCAGTGACACTCATGCGACCGCAGGCGACACCTGGAGCGCCTGGATTGACTTTAAGGAATCTCCATCCTTCCGTGCATGGCTAATTAACGGCTCATTATAAACACTAACATACTGGGAGACCCGAGGTGGAAACGAGCCCCAAGCTTGGGAACTATCTGCTCATGGGCCAGATCACCTGTCGCGCTTATATATGCAAAATGTTATAAAGAGATGATAGAAGACCATACCCATTCTGTCCTCCCCCCTATCCTCCCTTCCTCCCTCTATCCCCCACTTCACCCCTTTACTTCCTTCCTGCTCTGCCCCATACCATGTCCTTGTCTGTCTTTGTTTTCCCCGTTCCTCCTGGCACTTTCCCCAGGACTATAATTTTAGTATATATTTGTACTGGATAGGTTTACATAATACCTGCATTGCTACTTATTTTACAATATGGAAAAGTTTAAATAGTCTCACCAGGGGAGGCGGGAGTGAGAGGGACACCGGGACTCCCAGACACAACCAACCGAATTACCAGAAAGGGGATTTACCCTTTTGAGCACTGGGAGGCGGAGAACTAGGGCTGTGCAGACCACATCCCGAGGTTGGCAGTTCCCATAAGGATTACGATATATATATATAATATACAGCTAGGAATGATTTTCAGGGAGGGGATTATGATTTTCAGGGAGGGGATTATATTTAAAGTCTTCCCCTGAAAATTATTGGGGGGGGGGGGGGTGCTGTCATACTATTGCTTTCAATGGGGCTGCCTGCAGCAGCAGTGGCCCCACTGACAGCAATAGGCACGCAGCTTCGTTCACGCGTGTTTTTGCACGTGCGTGGACTTGCGGATTTGTGTACACACACGCATGCATGTTCAATACAATGCTCGTGTTAACAAGGCCTAAGTCTGCAGCACAAAATCTGCAAAAAAATTCAAACCATTTGGTGCCGATTTTTTTTTTTTGTGTAAATTTAGCCCCCTAATTTGAAGAGTTAGAATCTACCTTCACACAGGCAAGCTTGATACTGGGCCAAGATACTCACAGCAATATCGTAATAGCGATTCTTCTGACGCTTCCGACACGCGGCGCTGCAGCGTGCTTCTTTCATGCACGATTTTGTTCTTTTTACTGTGCAAGAGATGCAGATTTGCTGATGTGTCGGTCCGGCCCGCTCTCACATCGCTGATATACAGCTCACTCTTTTGGAAGAGAACAGAGATGCTTGAGTATTTTTGCTTTGTTGGCTCATGTTTTGTATCTTCTGCCATGACTTCCCAGCTAAATTCTGTCCTGAGCTGCCTTATTTCCAGGACGTCTGGCGAGCGGCGTAGCATGTTGCAAGAGGAGCCAAGAAGGAGGCGCAGCATGTGGGTGCATTCTCTGGTGGTTATGTGGTCTGAAAAAGCGCACTTCCATTCCTTGTTTTTGGATTTGCACAGGCATCCAGAAACATTTTTTTTAGTTCACCCACATCTCAATTGCTACATTTGATAAGCTCCTAGAAGTGGTGCTCCGCGCACGTTTTCACACGGACAAATTGCGGCTGTGTGCATATTATTGCATTTTCTAATGCAATCCTATGGCAGCGGGCGCGGGTGGGAATTGTGCAGGGAATTTCCGCCAGTGTGCAGGGGGCCATTCATACTGTCCCCCAGCATGTTTATTCAGAAAGATCCAAAAACACAGTGGTTTTAAACCATAAAGACACTTTTTTCCAACAATAAAAATGAAAAACAGTATAACAGTGACCGTTTCATAAACTGCAGCTCAGTTAATGTGATCTATATAATTGAATGCACTAGCTGCAATATTCAGGACATGGGATGCACCTCATGAAAAGTAAGAACGAGGATTACAGAACATGCCAGAGGTATAAAAAATTCTTTATCAGGACATTCAGGAGCGGAAAAACACTTTGTGGAATAAGAATAACATCATTAGCTTTAGGTGGAACGAATTAAAAGTTGTGACCGATAATAGAAGACAAAAGCTTTATAAACAGGAAGCTTATTGGATTATGGAACTAAACCCCAGAATACCTCTGGGTAGGAATACCAGAACAGATTTAATGTATGTATATTAATTTACAGTTTTTTATTTCATTATTATTTATCATCTATTTTGCCCCGTTAGATATTGATTTTGCATAAGTGTGCTTTTTGATAGATTTCATTGGTATTAATACAGTTATGCACATTGTGTATTTATTTCACCATTAATGTAATTTAACACGACACATTTTGTTTATCACATCATAAGTTTATTATGTGCATCAACTAACAATAATGAATTATCTGATACATACAGCTATACATATACATTGGTTGGTGCTATAGCAGAGCACATTCCATTTCAATGTTCTATTCAGCGTTCCAAGGGTTAACACACAGGTTGTTTTTTACTTGGTGATGGTGGATATCTATTTAAGCAGGTTACACATGATTTTAACACTGAGGTGAAGAAGGGTTCGCTTGTGAACCCGAAACGCATTCTCTGTAAACCTGCTTGTTTTTGTGGCACATTAGATCTAATATAGATTGAAGCATTCTTTCTGCTTGTCAAGTTCCCGTTATCTGGATTGTGGGTTCATGATCAGAGCTGCTGTCGGCGCCAGGTTTTTATTGCAACAATTGAACTTTGCCAACGATGATTACACAGGATGTATCAATCTGCTTTCTATGGAGGCCGTTGGGAGATGTCCACGTGTACATTCTGCGTTTGGGTTGCATAAACCATGTGTTTATTATCCTGAGACGGTTTTCATGGCAGAACTGTACCAAACGATCACCAACTTCATTTCATTTCCCCAAGCCCAAATCTTCCTGTGTCTGTCCCTTGACAAAGACCTTCTATGTAACGGTCGAAACGTCGCCTTTTCATTTGATGATGTGATGTCTCCATGAAAACATAAAAACTTCTTATTGCACCTGAAAAATTGGATTCTGCTGCCTATTTCTCTTCTTTAGAGGATATTTTATGGAACGTTGCATCCCCGCCAATAACATGCGGGGACTCCCACATTTGCACGACGCTCAGGAACCGAGAATTGCGTATCTCAGATCAGATGCGTCCAAAACTACTCATGCGAGGGCTCAAAACACACGTAAAATCACAACAGGAAATATCGTGGTCATATTTTCATGGTGAGTCCCACCCACACGGAGTTATGAAGGAAATATGTATTTCAGGGAATTATGTGTCCCAAGATAAGCCATCCCCCACGGGGGCTGGAAGGAACTAAATGGGAGTTACCCGAGTGAGAGTTTAAAAATCGCACACGGACGTGTGCTCAGGGTCAGCCCCTTTGAGGTCACTATATGTGAGGTCTGGTCGGCAATTCTGGTGCGACTCCACGCCAAAGAATGGTAACACTCTTCTTTTAACCCTTGTTCTTTTACTGTCTGTGATATCACATGGAAGTCTCTTGCCATTTCTCTTGTAACATTTTTGTATTTTTCTGTAAATAAGCACTGCTCTTTTCTTTGACAATTAAACGTTAATTTAATTATTGAGCCTCGTCCGTGTTAACTCGAAACCATATTCTCCGAAGATTGTATTTATAAGTCATAGATCGGGTTCCAATTTACCGTAACGAAATTGGTGGTGGCAGCGTTTGTGTATGCATATTGTAGAGCTCTGGAGTGCGTTAGAACGGATCAGGTGGGTGATATGAGTTTCCGCTTCGCATGCGTGCAGAAGTCGGAGAATGCTAGATACAAATCAGCCTGTATTCTAACGACTGCCAGCTTGCAATACTGCAGAATGTTTGAGGACCAGAGGCGGGATCGATAGGTTTCGTCCCTTCCCCTCTCTCCTCTTGTCCAGTGAGGGACGAATTATTAATAAGTGAAGGGCCAGGTGGGTTGCTGTGGAGTTGTGGCTGTGGCTCATGGTCGCTTTTCAGGAGTCTGGAAAGTTGGGAACCAGTCACTCCACAACCTAAGAGCCTTTCCTTCCTCGCCCTCATACGTGACACTGTCCGTGTCTCTTTTTATTCATTGGCTGAATATAAGATAAATGCACCGGTAATCTCCAGATTACAGAAAAACAGGAAGAAAACGTCCTTTTCCACGTCAACAGTCCAGCAAAGACACCAAAAGTCCTTTTTAAATAAGAGTGGCAATGGCCAAGCAAACCTTTGTTGCAGAGTGTGGTGAAGTCTGCAGTTCCGCTCATTTGCAGCTTGTGTCTGTCCACTCCTAGCCGACTTTACCAAAGGCCCTACAAGGTCCATGGCAACCAGTTCAAATGGCACTTCAATTATTAGTAGCAGGACCAATGGGCTCTTAAAATGTGGAGCAGGAGCTGTCACCTGGCAGGTGGGACAGGATTGGCAAAACTCTGCTATTACCTTGTAGCAGCCTGGCCAGTAGAATCTCTGCAAGATGCGCTCCTGCGTTTTTTCGACCCCAAGTGGCCCCCTGATATGTGCGTGTGTGCCAAGTGTAAGACTGTGTCTATAGGAACCAGGTACTGGAAGCTGCTCCACTACCTCATCTCTAATTTTGGTCACTCAGTACAACAACTCATTTTTAATGGTGAAGTGAGGGAAGCTCTCTGCCGCCCCTGTACTCTGCGGTGCACTATTTATAACAGACACATTCTCAAACACATATTTCAAAGTCTGGTCATTAATCTGGGCAGATCCAAAATTACCCGGTGCCACCTCGAGATCAATCATCTGTGGTTCTGACAGCTCCTCTTCCTCGGTTACCCCTGCAAAAGGCAACTCATCATTAGTGACTTCACTGCCCAGGTTACCCGGCGGTAACAAATTGGTCCATAAGTTCCAAAACAGGGGGAAGACTCTCCCAAGGACAACAGGGTGGATCAAATTTTCCACCACCCCAACCTTGTGTGCACACACTCCAGAGTCAGTGTCTATGGATACCTGGGAAACTGGGTACCCTTTTGTGTCCCCATGTATGCAAATGACCCCCAGTTTTTCCCCCTGTAGCAAGACATGGGGAAGAGAGGCCCTGATTAGCGTGACCAAGCTCCCGGAGCCGAGCAAAGCCGACACCTTGACCCTGTTCACCGTTACCTGGCACCTCTGGGGCTGTGGGTCTTTGGTCGGCGTCACACTGCATACTGGATGTGCAAACCACGAACATCGCCGACCATGTGTACAGTCCATGAGCTCTGTTTTCGCTGGACAGTGGGCTGCAATATGCCCTGGCTCCTGGCACTCCCAGCACCACAGCGGGGTGACTTGGCTCCTCCTGATGGGCACGGCTCCCCACGAATTCTGTGGTTTCTCCTCCATACTGACACAGGATTCCTTCCTCTGGGCATCCAACCCAGAGTTGACACCACGAGATGCAGCTCTTGCAGTGGGAAGCGCCTCCTCCGCTGTGAGATATCTCTCTACAAGGCCCACCAACTCATCTGCATTCTTGGGATCTCCTTGGACAACCCAACACTGCATGGGCCTAGACAGGGACTGCACAAATCAGTCCATCACCACTTTTTCGACAATCTGAGTAGGTGATGAGTTTTCCGTCTCTAGCCATTTTTGAGCCAGATGTAGCAGGTCAAACATTTGAGACCAGGGCGGCTTCTCTGGAGAATACTTTCAATTATGCACCCGCTGTGCTCTGACTGCCGTGCTGACTCCCAGGCGAGCAAGGATTTCGGCTTTTAACTTGGTGTAGTCTCGGGCACCCTGCTGCGCCAAATAATAATACACCTTCTGGGGTTCTCCAATTAAGTACGGGGCCAACATCTCCGTCCACCGCCCTTGAGGCAATTCCACCCTCTCTGCCACCCGTTCAAAAATGGCGAGGAAGGCCTCCACGTCATCTTGTGGCATCATCTTAAGTAATGTCCCTCTTACTGTTTTTAAAGTGTCCATCTGGGCATGTTGCCTGGAGAGATCTACAGTCTCTTTGGCCTGCACCACCTCAGTTAGTATGGCCAATTGCCTTACCAGGAGTTGGTTTGTCTCCTGTTGTGCTAGTTGCTGCTGGGCGACTGCTTTCTGTTGCACTTGCATTACCTCTGCTTGAGCCTTCTGTTGCTGGGCCATCATTTGTTGCTGCTGAGCAAACGTTTGTTGTTGCTGCATGTTCATTTGCACCAGCTGCTTTATCGACTCCTCCATGGTTGTATTGGCCGCCTGCATGCTCACCGCTGATTTCACCCAGGACATGTACCCGTGGGTCTTTTACTGCCGGCGCATCCTCCACCAATTGTAGCAATGCAGGGGAACACACTTCAGGCCACAACCGGAATACTGTCCATGTCTCTTTTTATTCACTGGCTGAATGTAACATAAATGCACTGAAAACATCCTTTTCCACGTCAACAGTCCATCAAAGCAAAAACACCAAAAGTCCTTTTTAAATAAGAGTGGCAAAGGCCCAGCAAACCTTTGTTGCAGAGTGTGGTGAAGTCTGCAGTTCCACTCACTTGCAGCTTCTGTCTCTCACACCAGGCAGCTCTCAACTCCCCCCCTACACTGCAACCTGCACCCATTTATGCACCTCACCTGTCTGGGCCAGGTGGAACTGAGTACTGGAGTGAGGGACAGACTGGGTCTACATCACAGATGCTAGTAGTCTCCGTGATATGTACCTTCCGTCCCACACTTCACCTCTCACTCTACTACAGTCCCCTGGGGTCTATGTAAGCCCCTGATTGTAGTAAGTCACGAGTAGCCCCCCAAAAGTCAGTGCATCGCTAGGAATGTGTTAGCAGCTGATGTCCCAATATGGGGGCATCTGTGGGTGAAACCTGACTATGAGACCAATGCCAGCTGGTGACAATACAGGAGGCATTACTGACTGTCACCTTAGTACAAGGGGCTTGAGAGCACAGAGTCATTATATAAGGAGGGTAAGAGCCTGTTGTCAGTTTATTTATACATTTCCAGCTGGAATGACAAAAATAAAATCACATGTCTTAAGGCCGAACAAAGGTGAGGTGCAGACTAACGGGAAAAAAACACCCCTGGTCATGAAAGGGTTACAGAAGTAAAAGGTCCTGATTCTGAGGTTCTCTTCTGGATGCGGCGTCATTACTGCTTATAATAATATTTTTATTACTGTAGATATTTGCTGTGCAAACAGATAGAGGGGAAGACTCAAGTAGATGCGCAAACATCCTGGAACGTCTGCGAATGCCAGGCTATCTAAGGTAACCTAAAAAATACCTTACATACAGCCCTAAATCCTTTATTTACCTCATTGCACTTAAGGGGTCTGTCAGTCACCACAGATGGCCACTTACCTCCAGTATAATAAAGCACCACTTTATAGCACAGCAAATATCTACACTTTATAGCACCACTCATGATACAATTAATGTCACCACTTACCTGCAGTACAATTACATCCAGCTAGAGATGAGCGAGCACCAAAATGTTCAGGTGCTCGTTACTCGAGACAAATTTTTCGCGATGCTCGAAGGTTCGTTTCGAGTAACGAACCCCATTGAAGTCAATGGGCGACTCGAGCATTTTTGTATTTCGCCGATGCTCGCTAAGGTTTTCATTTGTGAAAATCTGGGCAATTCAAGAAAGTGATGGGAACGACACAGCAACGGATAGGGCAGGCAAGGGGCTACATGTTGGGCTGCATCTCAAGTTCCCAGGTCCCACTATTAAGCCACAATAGCAGCAAGAGTGCCCCCCCCCTTCCAACAATTTTTACTTCTGAAAAGCCCTCATTAGCAATGCATACCTTAGCTAAGCACCACACTACCTCCAACAAAGCACAATCACTGCCTGCATGACACTCCGCTGCCACTTCTCCTGGGTTACATGCTGCCCAACCCCCCCCCCCCCCCCCCACGACCCAGTGTCCACAGCGCACACCAAACTGTCCCTGCCCAGCCTTCACCTGCCCTAATGCCACGCCACACTCATGTCTATTTATAAGTGCGTCTGCCACAGGAAAAGTAGGCACACACTGCAGAGGGTTGGCATGGCTAGGCAGCGACCCTCTTAAAAAGAGGCGGGGTGATAGCCCACAATGCTGTACAGAAGCAATGAGAAATCCAATCCTGTGCCACCTTCATCTAGAGCTGCACACGTGGGCATAGCAATAGCAATGGGGAACCTATGTGCCACACGCTATTCATTCTGTCAAGGTGTCTGCACGCCCCAGTCAGACCGCGGTTTTTTATAAATAGTCACAGGCAGGTACAACTCCGCAATGGTAATTCCGTGTGCACCCACAGCATGGGTGGCTCCCTGGAACCCACCGGCAGTACATAAACGTATCCCATTGCAGTGCCCATCACAGCTGAGGTAGTAATGTCATGTTAAATGCAGGTGGGCTTCGGCCCACACTGCATGCCCCAGTCAGACTGAGGTTCTTTAGAAGTGGAAACAGATGCATTTACAACTCCCTGTGGACCCACAGCATGGGTGGGTGCCAGGAAGCCACCGGTGGTACATAAATATATCCCATTGCATTGCCCAACACAGCTGAGGTAGTAATGTCATGTTTAATGCAGGTGGGCTTCGGCCCACACTGCATGCCCCAGTCAGACTGGGGTTCTTTAGAAGTGGAAACAGATGCATTTACAACTCCCTGTGGACCCACAGCATGGGTGGGTGCCAGGAAGCCACCGGCGGTACATAAATATATCCCATTGCATTGCCCAACACAGCTGAGGTAGCAATGTCATGTTTAATGCAGGTGGGCTTCGGCCCACACTGCATGCCCCAGTCAGACTGGGGTTCTTTAGAAGTGGAAACAGATGCATTTACAACTCCCTGTGGACCCACAGCATGGATGGGTGCCAGGAAGCCACCGGCGGTACATAAATATATCCCATTGCATTGCCCAACACAGCGGATGTAACGTCAGCTGTAATGCAGGTGGGCTAAAAATTCATTTGATTACACTGTAGGCGAGGGCCCACAAAAATTGCTGTATCAACAGTACTAATATACCTGAGAAAAATTGGCCATGGCCAACCAAGAGGGCAGGTGAAACCCATTAATCGCTTTGGTTAATGTGGCTTAATTGGTAACTAGGCCTGGAGGCAGCCCAGTTAAAATAAAAATTGGTGGAGGTGAAAGTTTCAACGCTTTAATGAGCATTGAAATGTATAAAAATTGTTTAGAAAAATTATATGACTGAGCCTTGTGGGCCTAAGAAAAATTGCCCATTCGGTGTGATTATGTGGGGTTTCAGGAGGAGGAGCAGGAGGAGGAGGAGGAATATTATACACAGATTGATGAAGCGAAAAGGTCCCCGTTTTTGATGGGGATAGAGAACGATGCTTCCATCCGCGGGTGCAGCCTACGTATTGCTTAGGTATCGCTGCTGTCCGCTGGTGGAGAAGAGAAGTCTGGGGAAATCCAGGCTTTGTTCATCTTGATGAGTGTTAGCCTGTCGGCACTGTCGGTTGACAGGCGGGTACGCTTATCTGTGATGATTCCCCCAGCCGCACTAAACACCCTCTCTGACAAGACGCTAGCCGCAGGACAAGCAAGCACCTCCAGGGCATACAGCGTGACTTCAGGCCACGTGTCCAGCTTCGACACCCAGTAGTTGTAGGGGGCAGAGGCGTCACGGAGGACGGTCGTGCGATCGGCTACGTACTCCCTCACCATCCTTTTACAGTGCTCGCGCCGACTCAGCCGTGACTGGGGAGCAGTGACACAGTCTTGCTGGGGAGCCATAAAGCTGTCAAGGGCCTTAAAGAGTGTTGGCCTGCCTGTGCTGTACATGCTGCCTGATCTCCGCGCCTCCCCTGCTACCTGGCCCTTGGAACTGCGCCTTCGGCGACTAGCGCTGTCGTATGGGAATTTTACCATCAGTTTGTCCGCCAGGGTCCTGTAGTATAGCAACACTCTCGAACCCCTTTCCTCTTCGGGTATGAGAGTGGAAAGGTTCTCCTTATACCGTGGGTCGAGCAGTGTGTACACCCAGTAATCCGTAGTGGCCAGAATGCGTGTAACGCGAGGGTCACGAGAAAGGCATCCTAACATGAAGTCAGCCATGTGTGCCAGGGTACCTGTACGCAACACATGACTGTCCTCACTAGGAAGATCACTTTCAGGATCCTCCTCCTCCTCCTCCTCCTCAGGCCATACACGCTGAAAGGATGACAGGCCAGCAGCATGTGTACCCTCACCAGTGGGCCAAGCTGTGTCTTCCCCCTCCTCATCATCTTCCTCCTCCTCCTCCTCCTCCTCCTCACCGTGCTGAGATATAGACAGGAGGGTGCTCTGACTATCCAGCGACATACTGTCTTCCCCCGGCTCTGTTTCCGAGCGCAAAGCGTCTGCCTTTATGCTTTGCAGGGAACTTCTCAAGAGGCATAGCAGAGGAATGGTGATGCTAATGATTGCAGCATCGCCACTCACCACCTGGGTAGACTCCTCAAACTTTCCAAGGACGTGGCAGATGTCTGCCAACCAGGCCCACTCTTCTGAAAATAATTGAGGAGGCTGACTCCCACTGCGCCGCCCATGTTGGAGTTGCTATTCCACTATAGCTCTATGCTGCTCATAGAGCCTGGCCAACATGTGGAGCGTAGAGTTCCACCGTGTGGGCACGTCGCACAGCAGTCGGTGCACTGGCAGATTAAACCGATGTTGCAGGGTGCGCAGGGTGGCAGCGTCCGTGTGGGACTTGCGGAAATGTGCGCAGAGGCGGCACACCTTTCTGAGCAGGTCTGACAAGCGAGGGTAGCTTTTCAGAAAGCGCTGAACCATCAAATTAAAGATGTGGGCCAGGCATGGCACGTGCGTGAGGCTGCCGAGCTGCAGAGCCGCCACCAGGTTACGGCTGTTGTCACACACGACCATGCCCGGTTGGAGGCTCACCGGCGCAAGCCAGCGGTCGGTCTGCTCTGTTAGACCCTGCAGCAGTTCGTGGGCCATGTGCCTCTTATCTCCTAAGCTGAGTAGTTTCAGCACGGCCTGCTGGCGCTTGCCCACCGCTGTGCTGCCACGACGCGCGACACCGACTGCTGGCGACGTGCTGCTGCTGCTGACACATCTTGATTGCGAGACAGAGGTTGCGTTGGAGGAGGAGGAGGGTGGTTTAGTGGAGGAAGCATACACCGCCGCAGATACCAGCACCGAGCTGTGGCTCGCAATTCTGGGGGTGGGTAGGACGTGAGCAGTCCCAGGCTCTGACTCTGTCCCAGCCTCCACTAAATTCACCCAATGTGCCGTCAGGGAGATATAGTGGCCCTGCCCGCCTGTGCTTGTCCACGTGTCCGTTGTTAAGTGGACCTTGGCAGTAACCGCGTTGGTGAGGGCGCGTACAATGTTGCGGGAGACGTGGTCGTGCAGGGCTGGGTCGGCACATCGGGAATAGTAGTGGCGACTGGGAACTGAGTAGCGCGGGGCCGCCGCCGCCATCATACTTTTCAAAGACTCTGTTTCCACAACCCTATACGGCAGCATCTCCAGGCTGAAAAATTTGGCTACGTGCACGTTTAACGCTTTAGCGTGCATGTGCGTGGCGGCGTACTTGCGCTTGCGCTCCAACACTTGCGCTAGCGACGGCTGGACGCTGCGCTGACAGACATTGCTGGATGGGGCCGAGGACAGCGGAGGTGAGGGTGTGGGTGCAGGCCAGGAGACGGTAGTGCCTGTGTCCTCAGAGCGGGGTTGGATCTCAGTGGCAGGTTGGGGCACAGGGGGAGAGGCAGCGGTGCAAACCGGAGGCGGTGAACGACCTTCGTCCCACCTTGTGGGGTGCTTGGCCATCATATGTCTGAGCATGCTGGTGGTGATGAGGCTGGTGGTGGTGGCTCCCCGGCTGATCTTGGCGCGACAAAGGTTGCACACCACTGTTCGTCGGTCGTCTGCACTCTCAGTGAAAAACTGCCAGACCTTTGAGCACCTCGGCCTCTGCAGGGTGGCATGGCGCGAGGGGGCGCTTTGGGAAACAGTTGGTGGATTATTCTGTCTGGCCCTGCCTCTACCCCTGGACACCGCACTGCCTCTTGCAACCTGCCCTGCTGCTGCCCTTGCCTCCCCCTCTGAAGACCTGTCCTCAGTAGGTGTAGCAAACCAGGTGGGGTCAGTCACCTCATTGTCCTGTTGCTCTTCCTCAGAATCCTCGGTGCGCTCCTCCCTCGGGCTTAATGCCCTTACTACTACCTCACTGATAGACAACTGTGTCTCATCATCATCGGCCTACTCACCCACTGAAAGGTCTTCAGACAGTTGCCGGAAGTCCCCAGCCTCATCCCCCGGACCCCGGGAACTTTGCAATGGTTGGGCATCAGTCACGATAAACTCCTCTGGTGGGAGAGGAACCACTGCTGCCCAATCTGAGCAGGGGCCCGAGAACAGTTCCTGGGAGTCTGCCCGCTCCTCAGAATGTCTCATTTTCATGGAGTGAGGAGGCTGGGAGGAAGGAGGAGCAGCAGCCAGAGGATTCTGAGTTGCAGCAGTGGACGGCGCAGAACTCTGGGTGGACGATAGGTTGCTGGAAGCACTTTCTGCCATCCACGACAGGACCTGCTCACACTGCCCATTTTCTAATAAGGGTCTACCGCGTGGACCCATTAAATGTGCTATGAATGTGGGGACGCCAGAAACGTGCCTCTCTCCTAATCCTGCACCTGGATCAGGAGCTCGGCCTGTGCCCACACCCGGACTAGGGCCTCCGCGTCCTCGGCCGCGCCCACGTCCTCTAGGCCTACCCCTACCCCTCAGCATGCTGTATTACCAGGAATGCAGAAACACAACACTGTAATTAAATGTGCCGCTTATTGGCCTGTGGTTGGAAGCTGAGTTCACTTACGGAACGCCAGGAAATAATTTGCCGCAAGCCTGCTGTAACACTTAGCTGGCTGCGTATTTATTTGGAGAACTACTACCCCCAGCACACAGACCCAGAACGCTGAGCACAGTGACAGGCAGGCCAAATAGATTTTTTTTCAAGATTTTTTTCCAAAGGACCACTGCGTATATTCAATCTATAATATATGTCTTCTGGCCCTGCCAACACAATTCTGTCCCTGATGTGTGTGTCACGGAACTGCAGTGTTGCACTGTTATTAACTGCAACAGACCGGTGATTTCAGAGCCAGGAAATAATTTGGCGCAAGCCTGCTGTAACACTTAGCTGGCTGCGTATTTATTTGGAGAACTACTACCCCCAGCACACACGGACCCAGAACACTGAGCACAGTGACAGGCAGGCCAAATAGATTTTTTTCAAATATTTTTTTCAAAAGGACCACTGCGTTTATTCAATCTATATATGTCTTCTGGTCCTGCCTACACAATTCTGTCCCTGATGTGTGTGTGACAGAAGTGCAGTGTTGCACTGTTATTAACTGCAACAGACCGGTGATTTCAGAGCCAGGAAATAATTTGGCGCAAGCCTGCTGTAACACTTAGCTGGCTGCGTATTTATTTGGAGAACTACTACCCCCAGCACACACGGACCCAGAACACTGAGCACAGTGACAGGCAGGCCAAATAGATTTTTTTCAAATATTTTTTTCAAAAGGACCACTGCGTATATTCAATCTATATATGTCTTCTGGCCCTGCCTACGGAATTCTGTCCCTGATGTGTGTGTCACGGAACTGCAGTGTTGCACTGTTATTAACTGCAACAGACCGGTGATTTCAGAGCCAGGAAATAATTTGGCGCAAGCCTGCTGTAACACTTAGCTGGCTGCGTATTTATTTGGAGAGCTACTACCCCCAGCAGACACAGACCCAGAACACTGAGCAGAGTGACAGGCAGGCCAAATAGATTTTTTTCAAATATTTTTTTCTAAAGGACCACTGCGTATATTCAAGCTATAATATATGTCTTCTGGCCCTGCCTACACAATTCTATCCCTGGAGTATTACTGCAGGGCGCAATGCTCTGCACGGCCAATATACCAAAAAAAAAAAATGTGCAACACTGCTAAAAGCAGCCTCCACACTACTGCACACTGTTAGATGTGGCCCTAAGAAGGACCGTTGGGGTTCTTGAAGCCTACAATCACTCCTAACACTCTCCCTGCCTAACCACCACTTCTATCCCTGGAGTATTACTGCAGGGCGCAATGCTCTGCACGGCCAATATACCAAAAAAAAAAAATGTGCAACACTGCTAAAAGCAGCCTCCACACTACTGCACACGGCTAGATGTGGCCCTAAGAAGGACCGTTGGGGTTCGTGAAGCCTACACTAACTCCTAACACTCTCCCTATAGCAGCTCCGGCACCAACAGCACTGTCCCTCAGCTATCTCACAACGCATCTGAGGCGAGCCGCGGGAGGGGACGATTTTTATACTCGGGTGACACCTGATCTCCCCAGCCACTCACAGCAGGGGGGTGGTATAGGGCTTGAACGTCGCAGGGGGAAGTTGTAATGCCTTCCCTGTCTTTCAATTGGCCAGAAAACCGCGCTAACGTCTCAGAGAGGAAACTGAAAGTAACCCGAACATCGCGTGGTACTCGTTACGAGTAACGAGCATCTCGAACACGCTAATACTCGAACGAGTATCAAGCTCGGACGAGTACGTTCGCTCATCTCTACATCCAGCATTTACCTCCATTATAATAAATGGCACCACACACAATACATGTAAAAGGAATCTATCCCTGGACTTATGGGGCCAGATTGGAGAGCTGCATAAACCTGTGGCAGAAACCAATAATGACAAATTACTGGTTTTCTTTCATTAATTTCCATAAAATCACTATTTATGTGACAGTATTTACAGCCATCCAGGAACATGGCACCACGCCACTTCCCTCTCTACCGGTCTCACTGCTGGGTCACACGGTGCCCTTTACACAATCCACAGCCGAAACGCATTTGGTCTATTAATTCCTGGATCTGCTCACCCTGCGGCAATAGGGGTGTCACCTCTCTCTCGAAACAATAAGAGACAAGTTACGTTTTGTCAGTTGTGTCCTCTATATCAGCACACAGTCCCCTGTACAGCCTCATAAATACATATACAGTATATATCTCAGATAAACTGTACAGTATGAGCTCCTAACATAGGAAATATGATGTCATAGGCATCACAGAAACTTGGGATGATACACAAGATTGAAATACAAGACTTGAAAGATATAACCTTTTTATAAGAAACAGACCTAATAAAGAGGAGTTGTGTTGTATGTTAGGAAAACATTCATCTCCACAGAGATCCAAGCTTCAGAGCTGGGAGTTCTGTAGAAACTGTTTGGTTAACTATACAAGGAGAGAACAACAGGAAGGACACAATTGTAGGCATTTACTATAGACTGCCTGGACAAGCAGATGATATGGATGAACTCTTTCTATATCACATGGCCAAGATCTCATAAAAGCATGACATAGTGATCATGGGAGATTTTACCCATCCAGACATTTGTTGGAAATCTCTCTCAGGCAAAAGTAATGAGTCCAACAAATTCTTATCCGCTCTTAGGGCTCAGTCACATGGGCGCATCCGGGCGCCGATGCGCCAGTGTTACTGCAGGATAAGACGGCCGCACTGCAGGTGCGGAGAAAGAACACATCACCGGCTCCATTGCCCGTCTTGTGTTCTTTTTTCTGGCGCTGCGGAGAGTCGTCCGCACCTGCAATGCGGCTGTCTTCTTCGTGCAGGAAGACGGGCGCATCGGCACCTGATGCGCCCGTGTGACTGAGCCCTTACTGACAACTTTATCTTCCAAAAGGTACAAGAGAAGACGAGGGGATCTGCTATCTTGGACCTATTTCTTACCAACAAGAAGGAAATAGTTGGAGAAGTAAGGGTGGCTGGGACCTTAGGATAGCATGAACACTGCCTCCTAAGGTCCCGGCCCCCCTAAACAAGGAAACTACAGACCAGTGAGCCTGACTTCTATACCGTGAAACATCTTTGAACAAATTAGGCTGCCTGTCCATGGGCGATTTTTCATTGCGTTCCCCGTGACGATAATCCGGCTGCAGGGAATGCAGTGAAAGCTCTCCATAGCGTTGCTATGGAGAGTGTTTCCCCATGTTCACGAGTGTAGAATCACAGCGATTCTCCGCTAGCGAACGGCAAATCGCAGCATGCTGCGATTTTCCGTGATTCTTCAAAAATGTATTTATTGAGGTTTTCTTAAACAAAGCACAATCCGTACAAATAGTCAAAGGAAAAATGAATTAAAGGGGTTGTCCCGAGGCAGCAAGTGGGTCTATACACTTCTGTATGGCCATAATAATGCACTTTGTAATATACATTGTGCATTAATTATGAGCCATACAGAAGTTATAAAAAGTTTTTTACTTACCTGCTCCGTTGCTAGCGTCCTCGTCTCCATGGTGCCGACTAATTTTTGGCCTCCGATGGCCAAATTAGCCGCGCTTGCGCAGTCCGGGTCTTCAGCAGTCTTCTATGGAGCCGCTCGTGCCAGAGAGCGGCTCCGTGTAGCTCCGCCCCGTCACGTGCCGATTCCAGCCAATCAGGAGGCTGGAATCGGCAGTGGACCGCACAGAAGAGCTGCGGTCCACGAAGACAGAGGATCCCGGTGGCCATCTTCAGCGGTAAGTATTGAAGTCACCGGAGCGCGGGGATTAAGGTAAGCGCTCCGGTAAACTTTCTTTACTTCCCTGCATCGGGGTTGTCTCGCGCCGAACGGGGGGGGGGGGTTTGAAAAAAAAACAAAACCCGTTTCGGCGCGGGACAACCCCTTTAAGCTCACTTACAGAGTTGCAAACAAATGACCTGTCTCACTAAATAACTTAGGGCAAGCCGCAGTCATATAACAATCTATAGGTGGGTTTAAATGAACATTAGGTTAATGACATTGGCACTACTTATCCTAGGGTGAGACACATAGACATGTTAAGATCTTGGATACTTGGTAGTATAATTCAATTTTAGGTAGCGAGGCATACTATATTAATCATAAGCGTGAGCCATGCAGCCCGCCGGCCCCCATCGCTCCATGAGGTCGTGTGATGACTCCCTCTATGTTCGACTGTGCGACCCCTCGGGGGGTCTGAGAGGTAAACCCCGTACCGGAGGGATCGGAGGGGTAAGCAATGGGTTAGGAGCGTATGTATATGTAGGGGTCCGCCCGCCGCATGTCCTGGGCTCCTATATCAATGTACAAAAACCACTTTAGAACAGAGAAAGAAAAAGAGGAGAGAGGGAGGGGGCGGAGGAAATAGGGTAGGTATTAGCTCTCGCCTCAATCCCCCGCGCAATATATTGAGGCTTGAAATTTGTGATAGGGCCCCGGCCTAGGTCCAGGGAAGTGCACAGTGCAGATTCTTATTTTAAGACATCGGCAAGCCACCTAACAAGGGCCACAGAGCTTTTATAGTCTAACCACACAGTCCAGGTGACAGAGAAGTTGTCTGCTTCCCGGTCTCCCTCAGAGTCGGTGCTCCTGAGCTCCTCCATGTACCTGATATGTTCTAGTGCCTCCGTCCACATGGACCTTGTTAGCTCTCCCCTCCGTTTCCAGTGTAGGGGGATAATGTGGTGCATGGCCATTATAAAATGTCTTAAAAGCCCCTTTTTAACATGGGAGATAGGACCTGGAAACATAGACAGAAGAGCCACTTCGGGGGTGAGGACAAGGGGTGACCTACACACCGCCTCATACAACCTGGCAACGTCACTCCAAAGTGGAGCTATTAGTGAACAGCTCCACAAGATATGATACATAGTTCCCATCCCTGAACCACACCTCCAGCACTCACCCGGATTTGTTGGGAAAATTCTATGAATCTTGTCCGGAGTCCTGTACCATTGCGTCATTATTTTATAGTTTAGTTCCTGTGCCTTGCTCGAGATGGACAATCTGTGTATGAGGGTATAGGACTTAGTCCAAAGCTCTTCGGGGAAACCTCTTCCGAGCGTCTCATCCCATCCCGTCTCCCCCTTCTCAGAGTCGATCAACAACCCGTACAGCAGAGAGACCACATGAGGGGGGGGGTGGGGGGAGCCCGCATAGTCTTTCAAAGGGTGTTAGTTCCTTTCTTAGTAGGTCAGGGGCCTTCAGCGATCTAAGATCTGAAGGTACTGCATCCGCGCTCCAGGTTTTGTTTCCTGACCTACTGCAATATCTCTTAAAGCGTGCATCCCCTGTGAATCAAGGATGTTGCGTGCTCGAGGCCTGGGGAAATCAGGCATGAACAGCAGTGTCTCCGTAGATATTGTAGCTTGGATCTGAGGGTTACCTGTTAAATGGGTCAGGGGGCCTGGACAAGTGAATATCCTCCTCATCCCTCTCAAGCGGGTCCATGCCCTCAGCAGGCTCAGAGCTGGGGGCGAAGCCCCTGCCCCTCTCCAGTCCACAACGCCTGGGACCCAGAAGGCACCCCCCAAGTTGATCCGGTTCTGACCTATTTCCAGAGGCACCCACGCTTTCATGTCCGCGTAGTGTAAGATATCCAGAACGCATCTACCTATTGTTGCTTTATGGTAGAGTTCAAGGTCCGGCAGGCCCGCTCCACCCGAACTTTTTGTTCTAGTTAGGATTTTGTAGCTTATTCTGGGAGAGAGGCCTTTCCAAACGAATCTAACCATAGCCCTCCGCAACTGAGTGAAGAAGCGTCCGGGGAGGTCGCATGGGACAGTCTGGAAAACATAATATTCAGGAAAGAATGTTCATCTTAAGAATGTTGATTTGTCTGAACCAAGAAAAGTTATTTTCGACCTTCCCTCCATCTCTGACTCGAGCACCGATAACAAGGGTCTAAAGTTCAACTCATATGAGTCCGCTATATCTGAAGGAATTTGTATTCCTAGATATTTTAGAGATCTCTCTCTCCAGATAAGGGAAAAGGATTCTTTCAGGACATTAACTTCCATCGCTGTGATTGAGATATTGAGGACCTCTGATTTTTGGGTATTCATTTTAAAATTGCTAATCTTCCCGTACTTAGACATTTCTGCTATGATTCCCGGCAGGGCGATACGTGGGTTCATGACGTAGATCAAAAGGTCATCTGCAAAGATGGATAGCTTGTAAACACTGCCACGATCCATCACCCCCTGTATATCTGGGTTCCTCCTCAGGGCCACTGCCAGGGGTTCCATTGCCAGAATGTAAAGTAACGGGGATAGCGGGCAGCCCTGTCTGGTACCGTTACAAATCTCGAGAGGAGCTGACAAGAGTTCCTTGACTCTAATTCGCGCAGACGGACAACTATATAGGGCCATTATCCAGGAAAGGACCCTTGGGCCCAGGCCGACCTCCCTCAACACCTCTTCCAAAAAAAAAACAACTCACTCTATCAAAGGCCTTCTCCACATCGACGGCCAGAAGGCAGAGGGGAATATGAGCGCCGCGAGCCTTGTTGATCAAGGACATGGTTTTAATTGTATTATCTCGGGCCTCTCTTCCCGAGACAAATCTGACCTGATCTGAATGTATCGCGTATCTCTCCTCCTCCCTTGCTTGGTGCAGACGTGACACTTTTTTGGGGGGTATTTTTTGCCCGCAGTCTCAGTGATGGGATTCATAAAATGGCGCTCTGTGAGCCTTCGCACCTCCTCAGATTGCAATGCATCTTGAGGTGCGGTGGTCTCAAATAAAAGATTCTCTACAAGCTCCTCCTAAAACTGGAGGAAGCTCAGCGTGCCCCCGGATGATTTAAAAATTACGTGAGCATTAAAGGTAGCGATCTGTATCAGGTAGATCGCTACCTCCTTATACCAAGCTCACGTCTTTCGTTTTACAAGGTATGGCTGTAGAGCCTGGTCGACAGATCGACGCCCCCCATGCATTTATTATATTCTGTGACGCAGACCGGTTTAGTTTTCTCCGCTGCAGCCCCCCTCTCCCTAACTGTAACCGAGGTGTCGGCGTGCACAGTGGACAGCATAAAAACGTCCTTTCTGTCACGCCATTTTACCGCAAGCAAGGGGTCATAGGCCAGTGCGTAAGACACTCCTTTTTCTACATGCCTGGAAACCAAGGGTTGTGGGAATCCTACCCTATTTTTGCGTACAGTTCCGCAGGCCCCTGTACCTGCAGCGTGTAACGCTCTATAAAGAGGGGATGCTGGTATAGCAATTGTCGGTATAAATGTGGTACCCTTTATTTAAAAATGGGCCCACGAGGTCCCACACGATCTTTCCGTTAACGCCAGTATTTTCAGGACAGTTGGGGGGATTTAATTGTCGATCCCTGCCCTTATAAATTAAAAAATCGCAAGTATAACCTGTTGCGCTCTCACAGATTTTATATAGCTTGATGCCATATCTTGCGCGTTTTGAGGGAATGAATTGGCGAAATGATAAACGGCCTTTAAAACTCATCAGCGACTCTTGTATGGCCAAATTTTTTGGGGGGTATAAATGTTTTTAAAGGCGTTTCTTAGAAGTGATATAAGGGGCCTTATTTTACCCAGTCTATCATACGCCGGGTCACTTCTGGGGGGGATTTGGGCATTATTGGCGAAATGAAAAAAAACGCATAATATTTTAATATCTGCGTCGGGGCATTATGGATGCAAATACGGGCGTCGCCTGAACGGCGCTCGTGGACCAATAGGACCGTATTGGTGACTTACAAGTCCCATAAGTAAAACAAGTCCCAAAAATGTTTTTAACTCAGGACATCTATGGCGGTCCACATCGCTGAACAAACCGACGTCTTGTCCAGCGTATGTATTAGTTTGCTGGACAATTACCTGCAGGACACTGTCGGTAATAAATAAATGTAAAAAATTAAACGGTGTAAAATTTGCAATGTACAGATTGACGCGTGGAGCCGCTAAAAATTCTGGAATGCGGGGCGTAAATAAACTTGCGGAACTCCACGCAGTGGCAGGCGCCGCAGTACTTGGCCCCGCTGCCCCAACGACTTCCTCAACCTCCATAGCGCTGGAGGCAGAGTCGTCACATTCAAAAAAAACCTCCTCCTCCGACTCACTGGTAGCATCGCTTCCGGAACTTGAAGCAAAGAGTAGCGTGTATACTTGCTCAGCGCTGTATCACCTACAATCCATTTTATTTAAAAAAATTTTTAATGGAGGTAGACAAAAAAAAAAAAGCCCCCAAAAAAGCGAACAGGGAGATAATGGGGTACTTGGGGTATGAGGGAAGGTAATGGCGGGTAACAACGGGTTTTTTTTTTCTTCTTTTTTAGACTCTCTATATGGCACACGATTTTTCTCAGCTATCTCTCCCCTGTCACAAATCGCTCTGAGTGACAGGGGAGAGATATGCAGGATTAATCTTGTGCCATATTTTCAAAACAAATGACATGGATGGCTGTGATAGGTGTATCACATCACCCATGTCACAGGGACCAATCACTTTGGTTCCTGCAAGTTACTATGCCAAATGCCACTTCGGCTTTGGCTTCTACTGCGCATGCGCCGCCATTTTGTTCGGCACATGCGCCGAACAGGGTACTGCCCTGTTCTTTTGGGGGGCTTTGGGGGACCTTAGGGGAGCATTTTCATCACCCCTCATGGATCGAATCCGTGAGGGGAGATGAAACTCCAACTTTTTAAACTTTTTAAAAACTTTTTTGTGGATACCGGCGATCACAGGCCCGGGGACCGCACTCCGCGGTCCCCGGTGACATCTCCTGTCTCCCGGCTACTGAAGATAGCCGGGAGACAGGGGATTTTTAAATTACCCGGCTGTTCTGCGCATGCACCGCCATTTTCCCCTTGGAGCGCATGCACAGAAGCCCGTGGCGGCTCCAGATCGCCGGGGGACATCGTGGAGGACGGGGGTGAGTATTTTCAGCTGCCCTCATGGATCCGATCCATGAGGGCAGCTCAAACATTTACTTTTTTTAACTTTTCAAAACTTTTCCGTTGGATACCGGCGATCACGGGCCCGGGGACCGCTCACCGCGGTCCCCGGTGGCATCTCCTGCCTCCCGGCTACCTACAGTATCTCTTCTGCGCATGCGCCGCCATTTTCCTTTGGCGCGCATGCGCAGAGTATGGCGGAGGGTCCGCTCCGGACCGGATCAGCGGGCAGCAGTGTGCCAGACTTGGGTGAGCATTTTCAGCTCCCCTCGTGGAAGTGTTCCATGAGGGGAGCTGAAATTCCAACTTCCAACTTTTTTTCAACTTTTATTTACTTTAACGCGATCGCCGGTATCCGGTACACCGGGATGACAGCTCCATGCTGTCAGCTACCTGCAGACACCGACGGCATGGAGCTGTCACGTCCAGAGCCCACGTGGCTTTATTTTCTGCAGGACACGTTTTTACGACCTCAGGAGAATAAAGCTCACTTGGGCAGGACGTAAAAAGACTATGGGCTGGTCACTAAGGGGTTAATACTGCTGGCACCATATAAGACCACTTTTGCTACTGCTTGCACCATATGGGGTCACTCTTCCTATGGCTGGCACCATATGGGGTTACGTTTAATACTGCTGGTACCATATGGGGTCACTTTTACTATTGCTTGCATCTTGTGGGGTCCCTCTAACTATTGCTGACACTGTGTAGGGGCACTTTTCTGACTGCTTGCACCATATGGGGTCACTCTTACTACTGCTAGCACCATATGGGGTCAGTCTTACTACTACCAACACCATATGGCATTATTTTTCCTAATGCTGGCACCATATGGTGTTATTTTCCTACTGCTGGATCCATATGGGGTCACTCTTACTACTACCGACACCCTGTGGGGTTACTTTTCCTACTGCTGGCACCATATGGCTTTCCCTTTCCTACTGCTGGCACCATATTGTTTCACTTTTACTACAGCTTACACCATTTCCGACTGCTTGCACTATATGGGGTCAATCTTACTACTGCTAGCACCTTATAGGGTCACTCTTACTTCTATTGACACCATATGGGGTTACTTTTCCTACTGCTGGCACCATATGGCTTTCGTTTTCCTACTTCTGACACCATATTGTTTCACTTTTACTACAGCTAACACCATATACAGTCATTCTTCCTACTCCTGGCACCATATGGGGTAACTTTTAATACAGCTGGCAGCATATCGAGTTACTTTTTCTACTGCTTGCACCTTGTGGGGTTACTCTTACTATTGCTAAAAACATATGGGGTTACTTTTACTACTCCTGGCACCCTGTGGGGTCACTTTTACTGTGACTTGCACCTTGTGGGTCACGCTTACTATTGCTGACACCATATGGGGTCACTTTTAGTATTTCTGGATCCCTGTGTGGTAACTTTTACTACTGCTGGCACCATATGGGATCACTCTTACGACTGCTTGCACCATATGGGGTCACTCGTGCTACTGCAAGAACCTTATGGGGTCACTTTTACTACTACTGGCACCATATGGTGTCACTCTTACTTCTACTGACATCATATGGGGTTACTTTTTCTACTGCTGGAACACATGGCTTTACTTTTCCCACTTCTGGCACCATATGGACTCACGTTTACTACTCCTGGCACCCTGTGGGGTCACTTTTACTACTACTTGCATCTTGCTGGGTCATTCTTACTACTGCTTGCACCGTATGGGGTCACTCTTACCTCTACTGACGCCATATGGGCTTACTTCTCTAACTGCTAGAACATATGGCTTTACTTTTCCCACTGCTGGTACCATATGGGTTCACTTTTACTACTGCTTGCACCTTGTGGGGGCACTCTTGCTGCTGGCACCATACAGGGTCACTTTTAATAATGCAAGCACAATATGTGGTCCCTTTGACTACTGCTTGAATCTGTGGGGTCACTCTTACTCCTGCTAATTCCATATGGGGTCACTTTTACTACTACTGACACCATATGGGCGTTACTTATCCTATTGCTGGCACCATTTGGTGTTATTTTTCAACTGGTGGATTCATATGGGGTCACTCTTACTACTGCTTGCACTATATAGGGTCACTCTTACTACTGCTGACATGATATGCGGTCAGTTTTACTACTGTTTGAACCTTGTGGCTTCTCTTACTACTGAAAGCACCATATGGCTTCACTCTTACTACTACCGACACCCTATGGGGTCACTCTTACTACTGCTTGCACCTTATTGGGTCAATCTTACTACTGCAAGCACTTTATTGTGCAACTTTTACTACTGCTGACACCATATGGGGTCATTCTTACTACTGCTGGCACCATATGGGATTACTTTTTCTACTACTGACACCATATGAGGTTACTTTTCCCACTGCTGGAACATATGGCTTTACTTTTCCCACTGCTGGCACCATATGGTGTCAGTTTTGTTACTCCTGGCACCTTGTGGGGTAACGTTTACTACTGCTGGCACCATGTGGGGTCACTTTTAATACTGCTAGCACCATATGTAGTCACTCTGAGTACTGCTTGAACTTTGTGGGGTCACTCTTACCACTGCTAATACCATATGGGGTCACTGTTACTACTCCTGACACCATATGGGGTCACTTTTACTACTTCTTGAACCTTGTGGGGTCATTTTTACTACTGCTTTGACTATGTGAAACAACTCTTACTACTGCTGGTACCATATGAGATTACTTTTCCTACTGCTGGTACCATATGGTATTACTTTTCCTACTGCTGGCACTATATGGTGTCACTCTTACTACTGCTGCCCCCATATGGAGTCACTTTTGTTACTCCGAGCACCCTAAGGCTTTACTTTTACTACTACGTGCACCTTTTTGTGTCATTCTTACTACTGCTGGCACCTTATGGGGTCACTCTTATTTTTACTGACACCATATAGGGTTAATTTTCCTACTGCTGGACCATATTGCTTTACAGTTCCCACTGCTGGCTACATATGGGATCACTCTTACTATTGCTAGCACCATATGGGGTCACTCTTACTACTACTGACACCATATGGGCGTTAGTTTTCCGAATGCTGGCACCATCTGGTGTTATTTTCCTACTGCTGGATCCATATGGGGTCACTCTTACTACTGCTTGCACTATATGGGGGTCACTATTACTACTGCTGACACAATATAGGGTCACTTTTAATACTTTCTTGAATTGCCCAGATTTTCACAAATGAAAACCTTAGCGAGCATCGGCGATATACAAAAATGCTCGGGTCGCCCATTGACTTCAATGGGGTTCGTTACTCGAAACAAACCCTGGAGCATCGCGAAAAGTTCGTCCCGAGTAACGAACACCCGAGCATTTTGGTGCTCGCTCATCTCTAGTGGTCACTTTAAATACTGCTTGAACTTTCTTGGGTCACTCTTACTACAGCTAACACCATATGGCATCACTCTTACTACTACTGACACTATATGGGGTTAATTCTCCTACTGCTGGCACAATAAGGCGTTACTTTTCATATTGCTGGCAAAATATAGGCTCACTCTTATGACTACTTGCACCATATAGAGTCACTCTTACTACTGCTGCCACCATATTTTACTACTCCCGGCATCCTACGGGGTCACTTTTACTACTGCTGGCACCTTTTTGCGTCATTCTTACTACTGCTGGCACCTTGTGGAGTCACTCTTACCTCAACTGACACTATATTGGGTAACTTTTCCTACTGCTGGACCATATAGGATTACTCTGACTACTGCTAGCACCGTATGGGGTCACTCTTACTACTGGTGGTACCAAATGAGGTTATTTTTCCTACTGCTGGTACCATATGGTATTACTTTTTCTACTGCTTGCACCATGTTGTTCTTACTACTGCTGGTACCACGAGGTTACTTTTCCTACTGCTGGTACCATATGGTATTACTTTTACTACTGCTTGCACCATGTTGTTCTTACTACTGCTGGTACCAAGAGGTTACTTTTCCTACTGCTGGTACCATATGGTATTACTTTTTCTACTGCTGGCACTATATGGTGTCACTCGTACTACTGCTGCCACCATATGGAGTCACTTTTGCTACTCTGAGCATCCTAAGGGGTAACTTTTACTACTGTTTGCACCTTTTTGTGTCATTCTTACTACTGCTGGCACCTTATGGGGTCACTTTTACTTCTACTGACACCATATGGGGTAACTTTTCCTACTGCTGGACCATATGGCTTTACTGTTCACACTGCTGGCTCCATTTGGGATCAATCTTACTACTACTGACACCATATGGGGCTACTTTTACTACTGCTGGCCCCATGTGGCGTTACTTTTCTTACTGCAAGCACCATATGGGCTCACTCTTACGACTGCTTGCACCATAGGGGTCACTTCTACTACGGCTGCCACCATATAGGGTCACATTTACTACTCCGGGCACCCTAAGGGGTCACTTTTACTACCGCTTGCATCTTGTGGGGTCACTTTTACTGCTGCTGGCCCCTTACAGGGTCACTTTTATTACTGCTTGAAGCTTGTGGTGTCATGTTTACTACTGCTTGCACCATATGATAGAACTTTTAAAACTGCAAGCACCCTGTGGGGTCACATTTTAAATACTGCTATCACCGTATGGGGTCACTGCAACTAATACTGGCACTATATGTGGTCACTTTTACTACTTTACTGCTGGCATCATAAGATCACTTTTAAAGCTTGTGGGGTCATTTTTACTACTACTTGTACTATGTGAAGCCACTCTTACTACTGCTGGCATCATATGGGGTCACTCTTACTACTGCAAGCACCCTGTGGGGCCACTTTTACCACTGCTTGCACCTTGTTACTTTTACTGACACCATATGGGGTTACTTTTCCTACTGCTGGACCATATTGCTTTATTGTTCCCACATATTGGATCCTTCTTACTACTACTGATACCATATGGGGTTACTTTTACTACTGCAACCACCATATGGGCTCACTCTTATGACTGCTTGCACCATATGGGGTCACTCTTACTACTGCTGGCACCTTATGGGATCACTCTTACTTCTACTGACACCATATGGGGTAATTTTTCCTACTGCTGGACCATATGGGATCATTCCTACTACTGTTGGCACCATATAGGGGTTACTTTTACTACTGCTTGAACCTTATGGAGTCATTTTTACTACTGCTTGCACCATGTGAAGTCACTCTTACTACTGCTGGCATCCTATGGGGTCACTCTAACTACTGCAAGCACCGGGTAGGTTCACTTTTAATACTGTTAGCACCCTGTGGGGTCACCCTAACTAATGCTTGCACTCTATGGTGTCACTTTAACTACGGCTGGCACCATATAGTAGCCACTTTTTACTGCTGGCACCATATCGGGTCACTTTTACTACTGCTTGCACCTTGTGTGGTCAATCTTACTGCAGCTAGCACTACATGGGGTCCCTTTTACTACTCTTGGCACCCTGTGGGGTAACTTTTACTGCTGCTCACACCATGTGGGGTCAATCTTACTAATGTTGGTAATATATGAGGTCACTTTTACTACTGCTTCCACCATATCGGGTCACTTTTGCTACTGCTAGCACAATATAGGGGCACTTTTACTAGTGCTTGCCCCTTGTGGCATCTCTCTTACTACTGCTGACACTATATATAGTCACTTTTTCTACTGCTGACACCCAGTTACTTTTACTACGGCTTGCACCCCATGGCGGTCAATTTTACTACTGCTTGCACCTTGTGGGGTCACTCTTACTACTGCTAGCAGCATATGGGGTCACTCTTACTACTGCTGGCACCTTGTGGGGTCACTTTTACTACAGCTAGCATTACATAGGGACACTTGTACTACTGCTTGCACCGTATGCGATCACTTTTACTACTGCTAGCAGCATATGGGGTCACTCTTACTATTGCCAGCACCATATTGGGTCACTTTTACTACTGCTTGCCCCTTGTGGGGTCTCTCTTACTACTGCTGGCACCATATGTAGTCATTTTTTCTACTGTTGACACCTAGTAGGGTACTTTTACTACGGCTTGCACCCCGTGGGGGTCACTTTTACTACTGCTGCCACCATATAGTGTCATTTTTACTACTGTTTGCACCATGTGAAGTCACTCTTACTACTGCTAACATCATATGGGGTCACTTTTACGACTCCAAGCACCCTGTGGTGTCACTTTTACTACTTGTGGCACGATATGGGGCCACTTTTACTACTGCTTGCACCTTGTGTGGTTGCTCTTACTTATGCTGGCAATATATGGGGTCATTTTTACTACTGCTGGCACCATATGGAGTCACTCTTACTACTGCTAGCACCATATAGGGTCACTTTTACTACTGCTTGCCCCTTATAGAGTCACTTTTACTGCTTTTGGCACAACGTAGAAGTCATTTTCACTACTGCTTGCATCTTGTGGGGTCACTCTTACTACTGCTAGCACCACATAACGCCCCCCTTACTACTCCTTGCAACCTGTGGGGTCACGTTTACAACTGCTTGCACCATATGGGGTCACTTTTTCTACTGTTACCACCATATGGGGTCACTTTTACTACTCCTGGCACACTGTGGGGTCACTCTTACTTCTACTGACACCATATGGGATTACTTTTCCTACTGCTGGACGATATGGATTTACTTTTCCCACTGCTGTCTCCATATGGGGTGACTCTTACTACTGCTGGCACCATATAGGGTCACTCTTACTACTGCTAGCACGCTGTGGGGGTCACCATTACTAATGCTAACAGCATATGGGTCACTCTTTGAACTGCTGGCACCATATGGGGTCACTTTTACTACTCCGGGCACCATGTCAGGTTACTTTTACTACTGCTTGCACCTTGTGGGGGTACTTTTACTACTGCCTGCACCATATGGGGTCAATCTTACTACTACTGACACTATATGGGGGTCACTTTCTCTACTGCTTACAACCTGTGGGGTGAGTTTTACTACTGCTTGCACCTTGTGGGGTTACTATTACAACTGCTGGCACCTTATGGGATCACTCTTACTACTGCTGGTGCCATATGGCATCACTTTTAAAGCTCCTGGTACACTGTGGGGTAACTTTTACTAATGCTGGCACAATATTGGATCACTTTTATTCCTGCTGACACCATGTGGGGCCACTCATACTTCCACTGACACGATATGGAATTACTTTTCCTACTGCTGGACCATATGGCTTTACTTTTCCCATTGCTGGCTACATATGGGGTCACTTTTACTACTGCAGACACGCTGAGGGGTCACTTTTACTAATGCTAGCACCATATGTGGTCACTCTTGCTATGCTGGCACCATTTTGGGTCAATCTTATTACTCCTGGCACCATGTCGGCTTACTTTTACTACTGCTTGCATCATATGGGGTCACTTTTACTACTGTTTGCAACATATTGGGTCACTCTTAGTACTGCTGGCACCCGTGGGGTCACTCTTAGTACTGCTGGCACCCCATGGGGTCACCTATATTACTCCTGGCACCATGTGGGGTCACTCTTACTACTTCTTGTCCCATATGGGATGACTTTTACTATTGCCTGCACCATATGAGGATACTCTTACTACTGCTAGCACCATATGGGGTCAATTTACTACTGCTTGCACCATATGGGGTCACATTTTCTACTGATGACACCTTGTGGGGTCACTGTTACTTCTGCTGGCACCATATGGGGTTACTTTTACTACTACTGGCACCATATACGGTCAGTCTTAAAATTACTAGCACCCTGTGAGGTTACTTTTACTACTGCTTGCACCCTGTGCGGTCACTTTTACTACTGCTGGCACCTTGTGGTGTCACTCTTACTAATGATGGCACCATATGGGTTTAACTTTTTATACTGCTGGCACCATATGCAGTCACTTTCACCACTGCTTGAACCATATGGGGTCACTCCTCCTACTCCAGGCACTATATGGGATCACTCTTACTACTGCTGGCATCATATGGGGTCACTTTTATTATTGCTGTAACCCAGTGGGGGTCACTTTTACTACTGCTTGCACCATAAGGCGTCGTTCTTACTAGTACTGTCACCACATGGGTCACTTTTAATGCTGTTTGCACCTTGTGGGGTAACATTCAATAATGCTTGCACCATATGGGGTCACTCTTCCTACTCCTGACACTTTATGGGGTCATTTTTACTACTGCTGGAACCCTAGGTCCTTCTTACTACTGATGTCACCATATGGGGTCACTTTTACTACTGCTTGCACCTTGTGGGGTCACACTTACTATTGCTGTCACCATATGGGGTCTCGTTTACTACTCCTGGCACCCTGTGGGGTGTCTTTTAATACTGCTGGCACTACATAGGGTCACTTTTACTACTGCTGGCACCATATCAGGGCACTTAACTACTGCTTGCTCCTTTTGGGGTCACTCTTACTACTGTAAGCACCATATTGGGTCACTCTTACTACAGCTGGCGCCATATAGGGTCACTTCTACTATTCCTGGCACATTGTGGGGTCACTTTTACTAATGCTTGCACCATATGGCATCAGGTTTACTACTGCTAGCAGCAAATGGGTCACTCTTACAACTGCTGGCACCATATGGGGTCATGTTTACTACTGCTAGCAGCATATGGGTCACTCTTACTACTCCTGGCACCATATGGGGTCACTTTTACTACTACTGGCACCATATGGGGCCACTCTTATTACTGCTTGCACCTTGTGGGGATACTCTCACTACCTCTAGCACCATATGGGGTCACTCTTACTATTGCTGGCACCATATGGGGTCACCTTTACTACTGTTTGCACCCTATCAGGTCACTTTTACTACTGCTAGCACCATATGGTGTCAGTTTTAATACTGCTGGCACCCTGTGGGGTCACTTTTACTACTGTTGGAACATTGTGGGGTCACTCTTACTACTGCTGGGACCGTATGGGGTCACCTTTACTACTCCTGGCACCGTGTTGGGTCACTTTTACTACTGCTTCCACCATGTGGGTTTACTCTTCCTACTGCTTGCACCGTGGGCCATTTTTACTACTGCTGGCACCATATGGGGTCACTTTTACAATAGCTTACACCTTGTGGAGTCACTCTTACTACTGCCAGCACCCTGTGGGGTCACTTTTACTACTGCTGGTACCATATGGGGTCACTTCTACTTCTACTGAAACCTTACTACTGTTGACACACTGTGTCGTGACTTTAACTACTGGAACAATATGGGGTCACTTTTACCCCTGCTGACACTATATGGGGTCACATTTACTAATGCTTGCACCATATGGGGTCACTTTTCCTATTCCTGTCACCATATTGGGTCACTTTACCAAATGCTGGCACCATATGGGGTCACTTTTATTACAGCTTGCACTTTGTGGGGTCACTCTTACTATTGCTATCACCATATGGGGTCACTTTTACTACTGCTGGCACCATATGGGGTCACTTTAACTGCTGCTTGCACCATGTGGGGTCACTCTTACTACTGCTTGCACCTTGGGTCATTCCTACTACTGCTGACACAATATGGGGTCACTTTTACTACTCCCGACACACTGTGGGATAACTTTTACCACTGCTGGCATTATATGGGGTCACTTTTACTCCTGCTGACACTATATGGGGTAACGTTTACTAATGCTTGCACCAGATGGGGTCACTTTTTCTACTCTTGTCACCATATGGGGTCACTTTTATTACTGCTTGCACCTTGTGGGGTTACTCTTACTACTGCTAGCACTCTATGGGGTCACTCTTACTATTGCTGGCACCATATCGGGTCATTTTTACTATTGCTTACACCATGTGGTGTAACTCTTACTACGGTTTGCATCTTGGGTCACACTTACTACTGCTGGCAGCCTGTGGGGTCACTTTTACTACTGCTCGGAGCATATAGGGTCACTTTTCCTACTGCTGGCACCATATGGGGTCACTTTCATTACTCTTGGCACCGTGTCGGGTCACTTTTAATACTGCTTGCACCTAGTTGGGTCACTTTTACTACTGCAAGCACCATATGGGGTCACTTTTAACACTGCTAGCAACATGTGGGGTCAGTTTTACTATTGCTGGCACCATATGGGGTCACTTTTACTATTGCTGGCACCATATGGGGGTCACTTTTCCTACTGCTTGAACCTTCTGGGGCCACTTTTACTACAGCTTGCACAATGTGAAGTCACTTACTACTGCTTACACATTCTTGGGTTATTTTTACTACCCCTGTCACCCTATGGGGTCACAATGTGAAATCACTTTTGCTACTGCTAGCACCATATGAGGTCACATTTACTACTGCTGGCACCATATGTTGTCATTCTTACTACCGCAAGCACCCTTTGCGGTCCCTTTAGTACTTTGGTGTGACTCTTACTACTGCTTACACATTCTTGGGTTATTTTTACTACCCCTGTCACCCTATGGGGTCACAATGTGAAATCACTTTTGCTACTGCTAGCACCATATGAGGTCACATTTACTACTGCTGGCACAATATGGGGTCATTCTTACTACCGCAAGGACCCTTGGGGGACACTTTAGTACTTTGGTGTCACTCTTACTACTGCTTGCACATTCTTGGGTTATTTTTACTACCCCTGTCACCCTATGGGGTCACCTTTACTACTGCCTGCACCATTTGTGGTCACTATTAATACTGCTGGCACCATATGGGGTCACTTTTAGTACTGCTTGCACCATATCTGGTCACTTTTACTACTGCTTGCACCATATCAGGTCACTTTCAATACTGCTAGCTACCATATGTGGTCATTTTTACTACTGCTTGCATCTTGTGGGGTCACTCTTACTACTGCTAGAACCATATGGGGTCAATCTTATTACTAGTGATACCATATAGTGTTTCTTTTCCTACTGCTGGCACCATATAAGACGACTTTTGCTACTGTTTGCACCATATGGGGTCACTCTTTCTAATGCTGGTACCATATGGGTTTAATCTTCCTACTTCAGGCACCATATGAGGTCACTTTTAATACTGCTAGCAGCATTTGGGTTCTCTTTTGCTACTGCTTGCACCTCGTGGGATCACTCTTACTACTGCTAGCACCATATGGGTCACCCTTACTACTGCTTCCACCATATGGGGTCACTTTTCCTTGCACCCTGTGGGATCACTTTTACTATGTCTTACACCTTGTGGGCTCATTTTCGCTACCGCTAGCACCATATGGGGTCACTTTTACTACTGCTAGCACCATATGGAGAGGAGGAGAATCTATTTCGAGGTCAGTCTTCCACTATAAGTGTGAGTCTAAGGTTACCTGGTGAACTCAAAGCCAGGATAAGTCTAGTGACCACCTTACACTCTGCTCCATCTACACTTTAAGTTCACTCATTCCTTTAGCTACAGCAACTAGTGGAGAAATTGTCCTGCAAATCAGTTTCAGAGAAAAGCGAGCGTTGAAGTCAGTTTCTATTCAAGTTTATATTGCAGTAGGCTTCATCGTGTCCAATTTACTACAAACTGCTGTATTTACCTGTACCACTCACAAGTGCTGCATTGAAGATTCTGTATTGTTAACCGTTACAAACATTAGTTTAATAAATCTTTGTACTCCCAGATTACTACCACAAGCTACCAGACACGTCTCAATTATTTCATCGCCATTCCATCCCGAGGGTCCCGGTTTGAGTACTGGCGTCATCTATGACAAAATAGGCCTTCCTGTTAAGCGTGGTACTTTCTTTGGGCCACTGTACCACCACTGAGCAGAGCACCCTAAGCGCCACTATCAGGAGGGACCACAAAACCACCCGTGACAACCCTTTTAAAAACCCCATGGTCTCCCTCACCTTGGTGTACTCAGCTCGGCCGTTGCACTAGAACCCTGTGGGGTCACTCTTACTACTGCTGGCACCCTGTGGGTTCACTCTTACTACTGCTTGCACCCTGTGGGGCCGGTTTTACTAGTGCTAGCACCACGTAGGGTCACTATTAATACTACTTGCACCCTGTGGGGTCACTTTTACTACTGCTAGCAGCCTGTGGGATCACTTTTACTGCTGCCAGTGCAACACCCGAGCGGAATGCTCTAGAGTGGGGGAGAACGTGGGGATCTCCAGATAAAGTCACAGATGGCTCTACAGTCTCTCATGACTATGGCGGCAAAGGGATTCCACTCTGCAGTTGCACCCTGACACATAATGCCCAGTAGTTTTACGTTATGCAATAAACAAGCTTTTTTGTCACGGTGACGACAACACTCCTATCCGGGACTGAAGCAGTTAGTGGCAGGAAAATAACTTGACACGAGTCCTGGATTTGATGGTATAATGAAACTGAGAGTGTACAGTTTTACTTTCAGTAACTTGATTCAAACAGCGTTGTAAACAGCTGAACAATTTTTTGTACAATTGAAGCAGATAAGTCGTACAAACATAGATGTATACTTTTTCACGTAAATACAAAATTTCCTCTTCTGACTTTCTGTTGGAAATACTAGAACTGACTTGTGCAGAAAGTATGCTGAAGTTAAGGTGGCTGCTTTACTAGCCCTGGCTGATACTTCACCGGGTTATTTTTGTAGCTCCCTATTTTGTGGAACTGCTTCACTCTCCTTGCTCCACACTGTAAGTAGGACTTGGGGAAATGGAAGATCCTTGCTTTCCAAGTTGTAATCGCACTGGTTCTCTGATAGATGAACTGCAGGCTCCTTCCTACACAACTCCTCCTCACAACTCCACACTGCAGACTGACTAACTCCTCCTTCTCTTCCTTTCTCTTTCCTGCAATTTCTATTTTCCCTTCCACTTCACATAGAGAACAATAGAGATATTTCTGGCTCTTGACTAACAGGCATATCCCCTACCCAATCAGTGGGGGTATGACACGCAGCCAACCAGAGGCCAGCTGTCTGCCAAGCTTACAGTTGCAAGTGGAGAATCAGAGTTTCTCTAACATACGGCACCTCCTATGCCTTGGTTAGCACATGGGACGGTGCTGCAGGACAGGGGTGTGTGATTGTTTTCTCTGGAGAACCCTCAGGGCTACTACAGTTCACCCCTACTTAAAAACACAGCTGACCTCGGCTGTACTCAGCTGCGAGGGACAGAAAGGTATGCCTACAGATATGTGTCAGTACATTAATTTTTAGCATTTGTATGTTGTGTGTCAATACACTTGCTTATCCTAGATCCCAGCTAGCTATGGGACACCTACATAGCTCTTCTCCCCAAAGACCATTTGAAACATGCATGCATAACAGTGCAATAAAGTAATAAGAAAGACATGTACTAGAAAGTAGGCAACCTGTAAGGTAGGGAATGCAACTTGGTTACACAACAATCATACAGTGCACTGTTATTTAAAGTCCTGCATAGAGGCCATAGGCATGTATTAACCTGTAAGAAGACATGCACTAGAAACAGTAATTTCTTGCTTGGCAAGCCTGCTCTAGTGGTGGTCCTGCCACAAGAGAGACTAATCTGATCCTTGGAGGAGTGGAAACAAACACCAGTGAGTATCACAACAGGAACAACAACCATAACTGATGGGATCACGAAGTAGTCTCTTGAGGCGCATTTTCTTAGAACATTGCATAACTGACAGAGCACACTGAGAAGTCCCTCAGGGAACAAATCTTGAAAACTGGAATGTTGCAATAATTTAAACTGGGGAATTCATAGGGCTTAAAGAAATTTGGATGGACACAGTCAATCTTGCAAATGTAGGGGCAACTGCCCTTGGGTAGTCCTTGTAAACCTTCAAAGGACTGGCATTGCGGGAAGCCTCCTTCTAGATGTGAAAACAACTGGTGTGGTAATGATCAATGGAGATTTCACTTTTGATAGGGATACTAAAGATGATGGAGTGGATGAAGATGGAATATCCTGCACTTATGGCGTGAGACGGTAGGTGTTGAAAGGACTGGAGCTTGGGGTTCTTCGGATGTTGGGGGTATTGTCCCCGGTTTCTGATAGATTAATCAGGAAAAAGGATTCTGGTAGCATAGCAATGGGTTTTGCAAGTCAAAAGGTGTAGGACATTCCACAAGGGAACTGGTCTCAATGTCCAACTTAACTTCACTTTCGATCTCTTTGGTGCCAGAATCAGTGGACGTAGAGGCAAAAGGGGGAGCTACACAGATCTTTAGTTGGTTTCAATGGACCAATTGGACACTTCCTTCCGGGTGTGCTATCCGATAGTCCTTTTTCAGAGGACAGCACTGTAACAATCTTATAAGGCTGTAGCTCCTAACTAGGGTCCAGTTTGGCAGACTTGTGCTCTGTTCTAAGCCACACACGATCTCCCACTTGAAGCTCGGTGGCATGCGCATGTCGGTTAAAGTCCTTGGACTGTGTTCTTCTCACTTCAACTAGACAAGTTTCAACGATCTCTTGAGCTTCCCTCAGCCAACGGTGATGATCCTGCACCCACTTTCTCGTTGGCAAGGGATGATAATTATCAGCCACTTGGACCCCTACTTTCAGATCCACAGGACACTTTCCTTGGCGTCCAAAGATGAGATAAAATGGAGTATAGCCCGTAGAACAATGAGGCATGTTGTAAGTGTAAATGAGTTTAGATAGTAAAGAGGGCCAATGGGGTCTCTGTTTCTGCGGGATGGTTCTCAGGAGTTTGAAGATAGTTTGATTTGCTTTTTCACATAGACCATTGCCTTGAGGCTGGTATACTGTGGTTTGAAGCTTCCCATAATCGTACACATCACATAACTCCTGTAACAGCAGAGACTTGAAAACAGGACCTCTGTTAGAGAGTATCTACTCAGGACATCCATAGTTTAGGATAAAACGCTTCCACACAATGGCGACAGCCGTTCTAGCTGTCAGGTCCTTCACTGGCATGTCCACAGTGAATTTAGTATAATGGTCTATTAAAGTGAGCACAAAGCTGAACCCAGACTTACTGGTTTCGATTTTCAAGTGATCAATAGCTAGGAGTTCAAGAGGCTTAGTGGAGATTATAGGGTGTAAAGTGGCTTTTTGACTATGTTTAATTGTTCTCCAAGTCTCACATACTGTACACTTCTATTTTTGAATGTCACGGCACCTACCGATCCAATAAAAACGCTGCCTGATCATGGCTTCTCTTTTATAAACTCTGAAATGTCCAGACTGGTCATGGTATGCAAGAAGAACCTGGCTAGCATCTCTCCAAGGAATCAAAATCTGGTGAACTTAATTTCCTGATGCAGGGTCGGTAGAACTGTTTAATATCAGGTCTTTTTATAGGTACAGTCTTTTCCTCTGCCGCCATAGCCTCTGTAATTTGGGATCAGTAGATTTCCAAAGGATTCCTTTTGGGATGGCTTCCGACATCAGATGTTCTTGAATTTCCACGAATGTCCGGCTATCTTGCTGGAGCAGAAGCCATCTATGGACAGTAGCTGCTGATTCAGATAGGGAATTGGAACAGCTGGTAGCAGAGCAACAGTCTTGGTAGGCTTCACGATCTATGAAGTCAGGCATCTCAAAGTCTTCCCAATGATTTTTCTCAGGAGCATAGTCTGTCATCTCAGGCAATCGAGAGAGGGCATCGGCATTGGTGTTTGCTTTCCCTGCTCGGTAGTTTACAGTGAAGTTGTAATTGGCTAGTCTCGAAAGCCACCTCTGCTGCAGAGCACCATGTTTAGCAGAATTGAGATGAGCTACCAGATTGTTGTTGGTATAGGCCGTAAAGGTAGCAGCAGCTAACTAATCCTTAAACCTCTTGGAGACTGTCCATACTAGTGCCAACAATTCTAATTTAAAGGAGCTGTAGTTTTGTTCATTGCGTTTTGAGCCTTTAAGTGACCTGCTTGCATGTGCAACTCCCCTCTCCTTTCCTTCCTAGACCTGAGCACTGTGCCTAGTTCTTTAAAGCTAGCATCGGTGTAGAGGTTAAATGGAAGAATGTAATCTGGATACGTAAGGATTAGAGAGGAGCGAGCACCAAAATACTCGGGTGCTCGTTACTTGAGTCAAGCTTTTCATGATGCTCGAGAGCTTGTTTTGAGTAATGAACCCCATTGAAGTCAATGGGAGACTTGAGTATTTTTCAAGGTGAACCATGCTCTACATAGGGGAGGGTGTGTGATTCACCTGAAAACATCAGAAAGTGATGGAAACACTACAGAAATGGATAGGGAACAGCAAGGGCAGCATGCATGGATGCATCTGAGGCTCCCATGTCGCACAATTAAGCCAATTTGTGGGCAAGAGCCTGGTGGTCACCCCCCTAATAATTTAGTTAGGCCAGACCATATTCAGCATGGCACACACGCTGGCACATCTTAGCTAAGCACCACACTATGTGGAACGAAGGCCAATCACTGCCTGCGAGTGACACCACTGCCTCTTCTCCTGTGTTACATACTGGCATTGCTGTCCCATACCCCCAGGGCGCAGGCACAAGCCTGCGTCCACAGCATACTGAGATTTTTTCTAGCGCAGCGTCCAGCTGTCCCCATCCCAGACAGGGTAAGGCGCACCCCTTCGCCTAATCAGTAGTCCACAGCATACTAAAATTTTTCCCAGCGCATCGTCCAGCTGTCCCCATCCCAAACAGGGTAAGGCGCACCCCTTCGCCTGCTCAGTAGCCCACAGCATACTGGAGTTTTTAACAGCGCATTGTTCAGCTGCCCTCATGCCACACGGTCGCTTGATTTCATGAGCTACATACGTGGGCATAAAGGGGACTCAGATGCCAGTACTTCTACACATCTCCACAATTCAACAACCCATTCTAAAACAAAAGATTTTTTTACCCAGAGTGCAGGTGAGCCCCTAAAAGATTTGTTTACCAAGAGTATAGGTGAACCCTTGAAAAATTTGTTTATTAAGAGTGTAGTTGAACTCCTGAAAGATTTGTTTACCAAGAGTGCAGGTAAAAACCTGAAAGATTTTTTGAGCGACAGCTCGTACTTGCTTAATAGGATCCAGGTGGTGGTCCACCAACAGGTAGACTACTATCTGTCCCAGCCCCTGCCTCTCCCCAAGAGGCTTGTTAACCAGTGCCCCAGGTAAAGACAGCATGAACTGTAAAGAAATTAGTGGCCTAAGATTGACACCACGCTGGAATACATTCCCATATGCCGTGTGACCCTTTTAAAATTGTGCTTCATAGCTGACAAATTGCAGACAAATTAATGTATGATTTTAAGTGCCATCCCATGCCACCTCTGTCGCAGTATTTAATTAGCCACAAATGCCAGCATAGGGGGGACTCAGAGGCCAGTACTTCTACATTTTTTATGAAGAAAACAGCCCATTTTGAAAAGAAGAAATTTTTTGATTGCAGGTGAGAACCTGAAAGATTTTTTGAGCGCGAGTGCAGAGTTATTGTTTACCAAGAGTATAGGCGAACCCCTGAAATATTTGTTTACCCAGAGTGCAGGTGAACCCCTGAAATATTTTTTTAACATAGAGCTCGTACTTGCTTAATGGGATCCAGGTGGCGGGCCACCGACAGGCAAGCTACCGCCTGTCCCAGCCCCTGCCTCTCCCCGAGCGGCTTTTTAACCAGTGCCCCAGGGAAGGCCAGCATGTACTATGAAGAAATTAGGGTGGCCAAACCAGGCATTATTTCACCCCGCCCAAGACCTCGGCCTCTGCCCACACCCTCATTCGGACAGCCATGTCCACGTCCTCATCCTCAATCCTTACCCCTAGTGTTGATCATGTTGTATAATTCACTGCAACTAAATGCTACGCAAACTGTGAGGTATTTTGCGTACTCTTTATGCCAAAATAGACAGTGTAAAATAAGTACAGTCTTGTTATATAGTATGGATTTACAGGACACACACAAAGGGTATTTTACATATGCTTTAAGCCAAAAATAGACAGTGTAAAATGTGTACAGTCTGATTATGTAGTGCGGACCGAGAGGACACACAATAAGGGTATTTTTCGTACGCTTTAAGCAAAAAATAGACAGTGTAAAATGTGTAGTCTTGTTGTATAGTGTGGATCAACAGGACACACACTTGGGCCTATTATGCAATAGCTTTCAGCCAAAACAAATAAAAACATGAAAAATTAGAGGAGTTTCATTAGTTCCTATATAGTCTGTCCAGTAGCAATATACTGTATAGACCCGGTAACAATATGCAGTATAAAACCAGGATGCTTGTAAATGCTTTGTGCGCACTACTGGTCCCACTCAGCCAAACTGATGATGCACAAAAGTGGAGTTGTAGTCCTAAAAAGGACTGTTGGGTTCCAATAATTCCAATCCCATGCCACCTCTGTCACAAAATTTCATGGGCCACAAACGTGGGTATAAATGGGACTCAGATGCCAATACTTCTACACATCTCCACAATTCAACAACCCATTCTAAAACAAAAGATTTTTTTTTACCCAGAGTGCAGGTGAACCCCTAAAAGATTTGTTTACCAAGAGTATAGGAGAACCTGTGAAAGATTTGTTTATTAGGAGTGTAGTTGAACTCCTGAAAGATTTTTTTTCCAAGAGTAGAGGTGCAACTTTGAAAGATTTGTTTGCCAAGAGTGCAGGTAAAAACCTGAAAGATTTTCTGAGCGACAACTCCTCTTGCTTAATGGGATTCAGGTGGTGGTCCACAAACAGGCAAGCTACCGCCTGTCCCAGCCTCTGCCTCTCCCCGAGGGGCTTGTAAACCAGTGCCCCAGAGAAAGACAGCATGAACTGCAAGGCCTCATGTCCACGGGGAAAATCAGGCCCGCCGCGGATTCTCCATGCAGAATCCCACAAAGGGTCCCTCCTTTCCCGGGGACATGAGGCTAAAAATAAGATTAAACTCACCTGTCCAGACGCTGCGGATCTTCCCTCCGTCGCGGACGGATCTTCTTTCTTCGGCCCAGCAGATGTGCTCGCACGCCGGTAGCATGCTGCGCGCATGCACCGGGCACATCCGCCGGGCCGAAGAAAGAAGATCCGGCCGCGATGGAGGGAAGATCCGCAGCGTCCAGACAGGTAAGTTTTAATTCAGGTACGGGTGTTCCGCGGATCCGGTCGGCTTCCATAGGCTGCGGCACTAAAATGGAGCATGTCGCGTTTTTTTTCCCGCACACGCAATCCGCGCCTCAAGGGAAAAATTACATCCGCAGGTATTTAACTACCTGCGGGTATCCAATGCATCCCTATGGGGCGTGGATCCGCGTGCGGGAAAAACGCTGCGGATTTTAAATCTTATTTTTACTGTGGACATGAGGCCTTAAAAAATTAGTGGCCAAAGATGGACACCGTACTGGTAGGATAAGTTTCCGTACGCCGTGTGACCCTTTTAAAATTGTGTTTTATAGCTGACAAATTGCAGACAAATTAATGTATGATTGTAAGTGCCATCCCATGCCACCTCCGTCGCAGCATTTCATTAGCCACAAACGCCAGCATAGGGGGGGAATCAGAGGCTAGTACTTCTAAATTTTTAATGAAGAAACAAACCCATTTTAAAAAGATGAAATTTTTTGTTAGCAAGATTGCAGGAGAGAACCTGAAAGATTTTTTCAGCGCAAGTGCAGAGTATTTGTTTACCAAGAGTATAGGCGAACCTCTGAAATATTTGTGTACCAAAAGTATAGGCAAGCCCCTGAAACATTTGTTTACCAAGAGTATAGGCGAACCACTGAAACATTTGTTTACCAAGAGTATAGGCGAACCACTGAAACATTTGTTTACCAAGAGTATAGGCGAACCACTGAAACATTTGTGTACCAAGAGTATAGGCGAACCACTGAAACATTTGTGTACCAAGAGTATAGTTGAACCCCTTAAACATTTGTGTACCGAGAGTATAGGCGAACCCCTGAAAGATTTGTTTACTAAAAGTATAGGCGAACCCCTGAAACATTTGTTTTCCAAGAGTATAGGCGAACCTCCGGAAAAATTTGTATACCAAGAGTATAGGCGAACCTCTGAAACATTTGTGTACCAAGAGTATAGGCGAACCCCTGAAACATGTTTACCAAGAGTATAGGTGAACCCCTGAAAAATTTGTGTACCAAACGTATAGGCGCACCCCTGAAAGATTTGTGTATAGGTAGTTGAGTATAGGTGTCCCGCAGGGAAAGACAACATGTACTATTAAGAAATTAGAGTGGCCAAACCAGGACAATTCTATCTGTCTTGGTGTCTGATAGCTGGACACTGGGATACATATGTGGATTCTGTGAGTGGATGAAGCTGGAACCAGCACGTTTGCTGAACTCTAGTGGTGAATCTCTTCAAAATTGGGGGTGAGAACCTGGAGGCGGCCCTCAGAAAAAAATAGTTTTTACAGAGCCTTATGGCCCTCTGAAGAATTGGCTGTTCAGCATGCTGACATGCTGGTTTAGGAGGAGGAGGAGGAAGATCAGAGAAGGCTAGACCAAGCTACTTCTACCCTTTTTTGGGGTGATAGAGGGTGCATGGTTCTCCATTTCTAGCTTAAAGATACTTTATGTTAAGCTGCTTTCCACTGGTGGAGAAGAAAAGTCTGGGAAAATGCAGGCTTTGTTCATCTTAATAAGTGTAAGCCTGTCTGCGCTGTCAGTTGACAGGCAGATATGCTTATTCGTGATAATCCCCCCAGCAGCACTAAACACCCTCTCTGATAACACGCTAGCGGCAGGGCAGGCCAGCACGTCGAAGGCGTACAGTGCAAGTTCGTGCCACGTGTCCATCTTTGACACCCAATAGTTGAATGGAGCAGAGGGATCACGGAGGACATTGGTATGGTCAGCCATGTACTCCCTCACTATTTTTTTACAGTGTTCCCTCCTACTGAGCCTAGACTGGGGAGTGGTGACACAGTCTGGCTGGGGTGCCATAAAACTTGCAAAGGCCTTGGACAGTGTTCCCCTGCCTGCGCTGGACATGCTGCCTGATCCCCTCATCTCCCCTGCTAGTTGGCCCACTGAACTACGTGTTTTACCGCTAGCGTTGTCAGATGGGAACTTTAGTATCATCTTTTCCACCAGGGCCTTGTGGTATTGCATTGTCGAGAAAGGTGAACACCCAGTAATTCATGTTGACCAGAATGCGTCTAACGCGAGGGTCATGGGAAAGGCAGCTTAACATGAAGCCAGCCATGTGTGCCAGAGTCCCAGTACGCAATACATCGCTGTCCTTACTAGGAGGATGACTCTCAGTCTCCTCCTCCTCCTCCTCCATACACGCTGAACAGATTTGAAGTAAGTAGCATGGGTACCCTCTGCAGTGTGGGCAGCAGTCTCTTCCCCCTCCTCCTCCTCCAATACATGCTGAGAAACAGACCTGAGGGTGGTCTGGCTATCAAGCAAAGTATTGTCATCCCCCATCACCTGTTCCATCCGCAAAGTGTCGGCCTTAATGCTTAGCAGCGACCTTCTCAGCAGGCAAATCAGCTGGATGGTTACGCTGATAATGGCCGCATCGCCGCTCACCATTTGTGTAGACTCCTCAAAGTTTCCTAAGACCTGACATATGTCAGACATCCATCCCCACGCCTCTGTGAAGAACTGCGGAGGGCAACTACCACTCCGACGACCATGTTGCAGTTGATATTCAACAATGACTTTAGGCTGCTTGTAAACCCTGGCCAACATATGCAACATTGAATTCCAGTGCGTGGGCACGTCACACAACAGTCGGTGCCCTGGCAGCTGGAAGCGATTTAGCATTGTCCTGTGGGTGGCAGCATCTGTGGTGGACTTTCTGAAATGTGCGCACACGCGACGCACCTTGCTGAGCCGCTGAGACAAATTGGGGTAGTTTTTATAAAAGCACTGACCCACCAGATTAAACATGTGGGCCAGGCATGGCATGTGTGTTAGTCTGCCAAGCTGCAGAGCCACCAGCAGGTTACACCCATTGTCACACACGACCATACCTGGTTGGAGGTTCAGCGGTGAGAGCCACAGATCTGTCTGTTCCATCAAACCCTGTAACAGCTCTTGGGCAGTGTGCCTCTTGTCACCTAAGCTCAGGTGTTTCAGCACGGCCTATTGACACTTCCCCACGGCAGTGCTGCAGCGCCTCAAGCTACCGACTGCAGGCGACGTGCTCACAGTTGGTAATTGAGAGGTGGATGAGGACGGGGGGTTTGGAAGAGGTGGCATAATAAGCCGGAGAAACTATGACCGAGGTAGGACCAGTAACGCGTGAGCTGACCCAGGGTCAGACCCGGTCTCAGCCTCCCCCAATGTTAACCCAATGTGCCGTCGGGGAGATGTAGTGTCCCTGCCCATGAGCACTTGTCCACGTGACACGCGCTGGTGTAGGACGGAGACGGCACAGAGCAAAAAATAGTGGCGACTGAGTGGCAAGGGACGGCCGCTGCCATGAGGTTGCAGAAAGCCTCAGTTTCTACCAGCCTATATGGCAACATCTCCAGGCTCAGCAGTTTGAGGATATGGTGCTTAGCTAAGATGTGTCAGCGCGTGTGCCTTGCTGATTATGGTCTGGCCCATTCCTCTAAAGCGGTTTCGCTATCAGGGATCTCTAATTGCTGATCCATCTGAAAGTCCAATATCCAAACCAGACAATGATAGTAAAACTTCATCCAAAATCCATAGCAGGAAAAACATTGAATCCACACTTGATGAAAGTATTTCAACTCTAGCATCTGAAAATCCACTAGACTAGCCCTTTGTTTAATCAGAAGAATCAGAGACTTGTGAGAGCAAAACCTTATGAAGTATCTCCGACACAGACAACCCTTTAGATTATCCCAGTCATGTTTTAAAAGTTCCTTACTTGTTTTATTTTCTTTGATTCCATGCCCTTTCAGAAACAGCTGCTTGTAAAAACTAAGTCATGTAAAAAAATTTTTTAAAAGGGTCAGTAGTTATCGTAGAAGTTCAGTGCCAATGGGTCATATCTGTAATCTTTGGCGAAGCCAACATATGACCCAAAACTGCCCAGCTGGAAATCTTTTGCCAGCATCCAGTATTTTACTTAGAGGTTACAATTTTACTATGTTTCAAATATTAAATTTTAACGGCATTTTAAAAAGCACTTTTTTCAAGTACCAAAATACGTATTTATTCATACATCATCATTGGTTGCAGCATAAAAGCAACCTAATTTGTAATTTTGAACAGCAGCCCCTTTGTATTGCTGGTGACGGGCAGTCAGATAGCCCAGACTTTTCTGCAAAATACACTGTTTATACTTTTTTGGAACTGAAGACAAAAATAGTTGTATTTACAATGGAGCAACTCGCACCGCCGGCCAGTTCTGTTTCCCAAGAGACAACAGCATTTCGGAAATCACTTCAATCTTTGATGATGGTTTAAATGTCCGCATAGTCGCAACAGATCATCATGTCGGTATTAGAAAGACAATGCTGAGGAATTCCCTGCTATCGTTCATGAATTTGATGTTTGGCATGTAGCAAAATCTTTAGGAAAAAAATGGCAGCATCCACAACAAAGCACGGTTCAACTACTGCACCTTAGATTAATAGCATTAAATACCATTTATGGTGTTCTAGAACAAGTAAAGGAAGACCAGAATTACTTCTCAAAAAATGGACATCAGTATGCAGCCACATTCTTCCCACGTGCCATGAGTGTGAAGACTAGATCCATTATCACCACTGTAATCATGAACTAGTGCAGTGGTGGCGAACCTATGGCACACGTGCCAGAGGTGGCACACAGAGCCCTCCCTGCTGGCACATGTCATTATCGGCCGCTCACCACATTAGTGAATGCTGGGGTTCCACTCTCGGGGGTCACTATTATTACTGCTGGGGGGGTCCACTCTGGGAGGGGGGTCACTATTACTGCTGGGGGGCCACTCTGGGGCGGGGGCCACTATTATTACAGCTAGGGGGCCACTGGGGGGGTTACTATTACCGCTAGGGAGGTGGGGAGGGTCACTATTATACTGCAGGCCGCTGTGGGGTGTCACTATTATCGCTGGGGGGGTCACTATTATCACTGGGGGCGTCACTATTATTGCTGGGGGGGTCACTATTATTGCTAGGGCCGCTTGGGGGTGTCACTATTACCACTTAGATATGTTTACATGTGGCGGAAAAGGGCAGGGCTGTTTCAAAATAGACAGGGTGGAGATTTTGACTGCAGACCTTTCCACAGTATTTTCCACTGAGCACATTCTGCAATATTTCTGTGTCCAAAAAGCTGTGAAAAGCTGTACGCTGTCTATTGTGAAGCAGCCCTGCCCTTTTTATAATGATGGGGGCAAAATCATACGTTGTGATAAGCCCCGCCCCCTGACATGTTGGCACTTTATGATAAATAAGTGGGTTTTGGGTTGTGGTTTGGGCACTCGGTCTCTAAAAGGTTCACCATGACTGAACTAGTGGAACATAATACCTGTTGGTGAGCACCAGACTGCGCAGCACATGTTAAAATCAAAGCATTGTTGTACATAAATATTTCCTCTGAGGTTTACGGCAACTCTCAAATTTCTGCCATACTGGAGAGTTAGAAATCTACCACGCAAGTGTTTTAAAATATAGACCAAAAAGGATACATTTCTTCTATGATGGAATGGTTGCACGAACAGAACTGGCTGTCCTGAATATACTTTTAATGTTGGACTTGTGCAGTCAGTCACCAAACATGCGCTTTTTGAAAGTACTACTGTTAGCCAGAAACACTTCAAAGTTAAATATTCTAAAGCCAGAAAAAAGTGGATATTAAGAGCCAAAATCCATTGATTTAGCACAAGACATTCTACGAGAAATTTTACTTACACATTTCTTAGGAATCGAAAGCAAAAGAATCCCCCCCCCCCCCCCCCCTCTAATATAGCCCCAGTACCAAAACCACAAAAAAAAGATTTGATAGAAACTTTCCAAAGCAGATTTCCAACGGATACTATAGTGTCGTCCTGAAAATAAGTGTAAAATAATGAGGAACAAATAATCAGTTCTAAGGAAAAAGTAGGATTGTATTTCATGTTGGAATGTAAGTCCCAAGCGAAGTCTCTGCTGCTCTTGTTTAACCTAAGAAATGCAGTAAAGCATATTCATTTTTTTCTACTTTTATAAAAAGATTGGCTACAAAGCTCAAGCACAGTTGTGGATCCTGACCTTCAACATGTGAGACGTGTGAGCCATGAACCACCGTAATCCGAAGTCTGGATTAGCACGGCTGTGGCACTTTTCAGTGTCTGGATCCCTTTCGTGTTTCTGTGTATCGTTTGTTTTTACGTGTGCCTTTCGCGAATCTGAGTTCTTATTTTGTTTTCATGCCCCTGTTGTGTTTACGTGTGTCTGATGTTTTTCCATGTACCCTGTTTCCCTGAAAATAAGACATACCCTGAAAATAAGACATAGTATAATTTTCAAGAATTTTTGAGGATGCAAAATGATTTTTCAGGCTTTTTGAGGATGCTTGAAATATAAGCCCTACTCCAAAATTAAGCCCTGCTAACAGTTAATTTAAAAAGTCAATTTAAATAGTGTCCAGGCAGCTATACATGTAAAAAACATAAACCTTTTTGAACAAAAATTAATATAAGACACTGTCTTATTTTCAGGGAAACACGGTACCTTCAGTGTTTGTTTGTCTGTTGTTTTTTTATGTTAGCTATATAGTGTTCAGTTCCGCTCTTCCATGTAAATATTTTCATGCGCTGTAGTGATTTTATTTAATACAGTAGTTTTTATTTATCGCTGTCCTCAGTTTGCACCCTCATTTGTGTAATTGCAATTTCAGTTCCACTTGGCCACGTTGGGATCGTGAGGAGTACCTGCGATGTTATTATGGAGACAGTGATGCCGTTGGTGATGGCGCCTGGCTGGACATTTCAGATGGTTTGGAAGCTAAGAACTGCTTTGGGGTTCAAGGAAGGCAAAATATTCTATGTGAAGAAGCCCTCGCAACCTGCTTGCCGCTATTTAAATTAGAAGCTGCTGCCTCTGACTGATAGTTGTGGTTTCTACTTGCTGTTAACGGGACCTATGAAAGTACTCCGGAGGCTGGCATTTTCATTGCTTGCACAGTGTTGGAGCGACTTCTTTCACGCCATTTTTCCCTGCAAGTGACAGTGATCCTTCCTATGTCTTAATGTCCACTGTCCCCATTCATTATTGTGTCATAGGAGGACTTTGGCCTGAGAGATCGCATTCTGAGGACCTCCTTACAAAGCTTAAGGGAGGCTCTGAAAGTGACCTTTTCCTGAGTCATCCTTCTAAGGATGTGAGGCTCTCCTTCAAGAATGGACTTTGGTGGCGAGAGCATCAACTATATGTTCCAGATACTTTAGAACTTTTACTTTGTTCCTTCTGGTGGCTCGACTGCAGGAGAGAAGTGAAGAAGTATGTCACTTCTTGTGAAGCATGTGCTTGGAACAAGAAGCAACGAAGATGCCTTACTTAAAATACACAGAAAGCACATGGGCAGAAAATATGCCTATGTGAATGGGCCATAATGGCATATCCACATGTGCCAAATTTGCTGCATACAAATCTGTGTATGGTTTTCTTCCCGGTAGGCCCAGATTGCCACTGAGATGTCTTCTAGCTACTATTCTCCACTGCAAACTGTCCCTATCATTCTGTTGCAGTGCAGCCAATAGTAATTATGTCCCTGCTGTGGTCCCACCTAATAAGTCACCCCCTCTGTGGCTCCAACTAATAATAGGACTCCCTGTGTGGATCCACTTAGTAAAAGTGACCCTCTCTGTGGACGTACTTAGTAACAGGACCCTGTATTTGGCCCCAATCTATATATATAAAATTGAATGTATGCGTGTCTGTGTGTCTGTCTGTCTGTCTGTGTGTGTGTGTGTGTTTGTCCTTTATGCGCTACTACACCATTCATCCGATCGCCATGAAACTTTGGGAAGTTGTTGAGTACACTCCTGGGAAGATTATAGGCATAGTAAAACTATCCTATGATAAATGGCGCGCGTGCGAGCGTCGTCGACAGTTGCGCCCCCCCCCCCACGTAGATCGTTTGATTTCCATCACTGCCCCTAATTCTCTCACTTCGCGATGTCACAGAAACTTGAAATTTGGCAGGAGCATTGATTGTGTCATAAATAGGAAAAGTTAATGGGTCCAAACTCGATTATTCAATTCTAAGCGCCAAAGAATTAGCGTCCAAATTTTACGTACGGAATCTAATTTTCTCACTTCCCAATGTCATAGAAACTTGAAATTTGGCACAAGCCATGATTATGTCATAAATAGGAAAAGTTAAAGGGTCCCAACTCGATTATTCAATTCTAAGCGCAAAAAAATTAGCGTCCAAATTTTACGTACAAAATCTAATTCTCTTACTTCCCAATGTAATAGAAACTTGAAATTTGGCACGAGCATTGATTATGTCATAAATAGGAAAAGTTAATGGGTCCCAACTCGATTATTCAATTCTAAACGCTAAAGAATTAGCGTCCAAATTTTACGTATGGAATCTAATTCTCTTACTTCCTGATGTCTGGTTGTTATATATTATACCGCTGAGGTAACTTGAAAGCTGCGCTGTGATTGGTTGTTATCTAGATATATAAAAACAAATGCATATATGTATGTCTGTCTTCGCAGCAACGCGCGACGGGTAAGCTAGTTAGTAATAAAACTGTGTATGTCGTTCAATTTAGTGATAAGATCCCCTGCGTGGCTTCACTTAGTAGTAGAACTGATCAGCAAGGGTCATAAATGACTTAAAGCAAAAACAAATGCATTAACTCTGTAGAAAGTTCCCAAAAATATAACTTTTATTAGCTATAAATTTAAATTCACTTGATAAAGATTAAAAATCCAGATTGCAGGCTGCCTGAAACAAACAAACATTCATTAGGTCAGAGTCTCCTAACTCCAGTCCTTAAGGCACCCCATCAGGTCATAGTTTTAGTATTGCACAGGTGACGCAATTCTTGTGACTGCCTCCGACATTGCCACAGGTGTTCTTACTGTAGGATATCCTGAAATCATGACCTGTTGTGCCTTGAGGACCGATGTTTGAAAACACTTATTAGGTAAGTCCCCCATATGAGAGTACAGATTTGCCCTATTTACCATTGACATCAGTGGAAGACTCATACTCCCTCCTCAGTATGGGAAACTGCTTGAAATGTATGATCACAGACAGGGGCAAAGGATCATACAGAAGAAAAAGGGGGAAAACCATCAGGTGATACACACAAATGCAGGAGAAAAGCTGCCCTAAACTTCTTATGAACCGAGTGGAATACTTAAACTCGCTCCTCAGTATCAAGGGGAATCATTAATCAAGCACTCATGGCAGAGGACAAAGTGCAGCTGAACTGTGCTAAAAACACTGCTGTTAGCCTCCCAACATGATTCACCAGCTCCCTGGCGTCCTCATGGGATATAAAGGCCAATACTGCGCCGGCCGGCTTGTCAGCACATTTATCACACAAAACGGTAGGACCCCAACATATTCACCCACCAATACCAGCCCTATGCTACACTCTCCAGCCAACAATAGGCTGGAACTCCCCTACCCCATAATACATCCGAAATCCAATGTGATGAATGGAAGGTGGGACGCAGCTTACATCAAAACTCGGAACTCCCAGTAAACTAAAGTTAATAGATTAGCATGCTCAGTAGTAAAAAGGAGATACTTAGAAATGATTACTTATAATGACACATACAAATCATGTTAATCTGGTAGTGTCATGGAAATTCACCATCACCACATCCTCAGGCAGAGAGTTCCATAGTCTCACTGCTCTTACAGTAAAGAACCCCCTTCTATGTTGCATAGAAAGCTCCTTTCCTCTAGACCAGAGTTCCCCAACTCCAGTCCTCAGGGACCGCCAACAGGTCATGTTTTCAGGATTTGCTCAGTGTTGCACAGGTGATGTAATTATTGTCGGTGCCTCAGACATTGCCTCAGGTGTTCTTACCATAGGATATCCTGAAAACATGACCTGTTGGTGGTCCCTGAGGACTGGAGTTGGGGACCTCTGCTCTAGATGTAAATAGCGCCCCCTAGTTACAGTGCTGGGGATAAATAGATGATTGAAGCGATCTCTATATTGTCCCTGATATATTTATACATAGTTTTTGGGTCGTCCCTCAGCTGTTTCTTTTCTAAACTAAATAATCCCAATTCTGATTTCCTCTCTGGGCAATTGTAGTCCGCCCATTCCATTTATTACTCAGGTTGCCTGCCTCTGAACCTGCTCTATCTCTGATATGTCCTTCTTGAGTACCGGTGCCCAAAACTGTCCACAATATTCCATGTCTGGTCTGACCAGCGACGTGTAAAGAGGAAGAACAATGTTCTCATTGTGTGCCCCCAGGCCTCTTTAGATGGACCCTGTGATCCTCTTTACCTTGGCAGCAGCTGCCTGACACTGGTTGCTGCAGTTAAGTTTACAGTTAATTAAAATATCCAAGTCCTTTTCCATGTCAGTGTTATGGTCCTTTTACACGGGATGAGCTGCCGGGCAGACGATGGCTGACACTCGTCCCTGTGATGCTCGCTCCTGTGCTCTTACATCGCTGGCATCGCTCACAGTGCTGCCAAAATGGAGGTGGGTCGGGAAGTTTTCTTTTCCCGACCTCCTCCATTCACTGTAAGCAAACAGTCAAATGCTATTTACACTGAACAGCATGTTGTTCAGTTTTCTACATGCATGCAGAAACTGAACGACTGAACAATTCTCATTCAGTCGCTGCGTGCTCTTACATGGGACGAATATCGTCCAAATTCCCACGGGAATGCGAAAATCTGAACGACTCTGAATAATAATCGCCCGATGCAAAACAGCCATTACCCAGTGGTTTCCCATTTAGTGTGTAATGCTGACCTGTATTTCCTCTGCCCATGTGCAGAACTCTACGTTTATCAGTGTTAAACCTCATTTGCAACTTTTCTGTCCAATTTTGCAGCTTATCCAGAACCAACTGCAATAATATACTGTCCTCTTGTGTTAATTACTTTACATAGTTATCATATCATCTGCAAATGTTGATATTTTACTGTGCAATCCTTCTACCAGGTCATTAACATATTAAAAAATAGGGCTCAATACTGCCCCCTTTGGTACCTCACTAGTATGCCCCCTAATACTGCCCCCTGTGGCATCCCACTAGTATGCCCTCCAATACTGCCCCCTGTGGTACCCCACTAGTAATGGTGACCCCCTCCAATACTGCCCCCTGTTGTACCCCACTAGTAGCGGTGACACAATTAGAGTAGGTACCATTCATAACCACCCTCTGCTTCCTATCATTGAGCCAGTTACTTACCCGCTTACACACATTCTCGCCCCGGACCAAGCATTCCCATTTTATCTACCAACCTTTTGTGCGTCTCAGTATCAAACCCTGTAAGAAGTCCAGATACACAAGATCTAGAAGAAATTAGAAGCAGTGGCAGCATAAACAGGAGTAAATATTAAAAAATCAACTTTTTTTTATTTCTCCATAATCTTTATAAATGGTAGGCTACGTTTTGGCCCATAATGAGCCTTTATCAAGCTACCAGTCACATACACTACAACTTCTTAAATACTAAACAGAACACATAATCCACAAATTAGGAGAGTAGGTACCCCCCACATTAATTAAAGACATAATCACAATCAGGTGTACAGGGCAAAGGACATACCAACACAGAAAAATACATAAAGCAGGTGGTAAGGGGCGTCCAGTGAAGTCTCCTCTGCCATGCCGTCCATAGTGGTGTCCGAGTTGAGCAACTGCACATGTGCAAGAAAAAACAAGATCTCGCAATACCCATGTGTCAGTCACAACCTAAAAAAAATGAAGCCGCGCATCCGGGGAGGATAATAAATGATTGCAGAACGCCGTCTCACATATCCTATCTCCATAGCAACAAAGTTGCATCTATGGAAGCCCATAGCGGGCAAACAAGTGAGAAATGCAAATCCCTGAAAGCATATTCTTAAAGCAGCAATGTAAGAACAATTAACCCTCCATTAGTTTAATAGCAAGGAAGTATAATAATCCATATTGCTTTCTAAATGCATAGCCACATAATATATAAACAAAACAAACATCTGGTAACAAGAAAAGAAGAGGAAAAGGGGGGGAGGAGGAAGAAAAGGAGGAAAAACATAAAGGAACAGGAAAAAGAAAATAATGCATATAATCAAAGAAAATAAAAACCTAAAAATTACCATGATATATACTGTATATATACCTACATTAACCCTTTAGTGACCAAGCCTGTTTGCGCCTTAATGACCAGGCCAAATTTTGCAAATCTGACATCTATCACTTTAAAATGGAAAAACACCAGAAAGGTTTTGCATATCCAAGCGATTCTGACATTGTTTTTTCGCCACATGTCGTACTTCATTTAGGCGGAAAAAATAGACCGATAGAATTTGTGTTTATTTATTAAAAACGCCAAAATTGGGAAAAATTTTTAAAAATTGTCATTTTTTCACATTTCCAACTGCAATATGTTACATATGTGCAAACATAATATAGAAATTTTTGCTAAGATTTATATTTCCACCCGTTTACTTTATTTTGGGTGCACATTGAAAAAACTTTCGTTTTTTTTTAACCATTTAGGAGACGTACAAATTTAACATTACTTTTTAGCATTTTGAGAAACACTTTGTTTTCCTACACCAAGCCAAGATTGGAAAGGCTCGAGAGTGTCAAAATAATAGATACCCCCACAAATGACCCCATTTTAAAAACTACACCCCTTAGTTTATTCACTGAGGGGTGTCATGAGTATTTTGACCCCACCGTTTTTTTTCAGGAATCAATTCAATTTAGAGGAGAAAAAGTAAAATTTCATATTTTTGCAAATCTATCATTTTAAAGACATATTTTTTTCCTATAGTTTACATGAAAATGAGTATTTACACCCCAAAATGGATACCCCTGTTTCTCCCGTGTTCAGTAATATACCCATTGTGGCCCTAATATTATATCTGAGTCCATAACGGGGCCCAAAACGAAAGGAGTAGTCAGTGTCTTTCAGAACAGAAATTTTGCTTGAAGTCCTTTTAGACCCCATAGCACACATGTAAAGTTTTTGAGCGCCCAAAACCATAGAAAACCCCCACAAATGACCCCATTTTGAAAACTAGACCCCTTAACGAATTTATCTAGAGGTGTACTGTGTATTTTAACCCAACAATTTTTGAATTATTTACACTGGGAAGAGCCCACTAACTAATTTTAAACATAAAATATAACTTTTATTCACTCTGTTAAAAATTGAGCTCACTGACAAACATACACAGATATATATCAATCTAAATGATCAATTTACGATCAGTAAAGTATCAACACTGTAGTTCCAATATTAATAGATTCTGTTGGTGGACAAAAAGTATATAAATTATGCACGATCAACTTGTTTTTGTGTATCGTGCAGAAATTAATTTATTCTCCCACAGTCGACGCGTTTCTTCAGTCACCTCCAACCTGTGACTGATTCATCAGGATGGGGAGACAGTATATTACAGAAATAGGTCCACTTTGATGATGGATAGTGAGGATGTATTAATCACTTATCAAAAACTCCCTTTTTTTTCTTTTCCTGTGGATTTTTATATAGTACGGGAGTTTTCTTTTCCCCAAAATTTGATGATACTTGTGTTGCAAATGGTCTGAATTATGATATTAATTGGTTTCAGCTCAGTACTTGAAGTATCCAGCCCAGATTGATTTAGGTTTAATCATGGTTAACGGATGCCATCCGAGCTAGATCTCTAATCATTAGTGTCCTTAGTGCAGCTTTAGGTTAGTCTAAGTCAAAAGAGCTAGATACTTTGGCTCAATTGAGGTCTGTCAGTTTATTGTGGGACATTGATCCCAGCGGTTGCACATGCTGTGCTGTGTGGGAAAGGTTGAAGGGTGCTATCAGATATCAGTTTTTGATAAGTGATTAATACATCCTCACTATCCATCATCAAAGTGGACCTATTTCTGTAATATACTGTCTCCCCATCCTGATGAATCAGTCACAGGTTGGAGGTGACTGAAGAAACGCGTCGACTGTGGGAGAATAAATTAATTTCTGCACGATACACAAAAACAAGTTGATCGTGCATAATTTATATACTTTTTGTCCACCAACAGAATCTATTAATATTGGAACTACAGTGTTGATACTTTACTGATCGTAAATTGATCATTTAGATTGATATATATCTGTGTATGTTTGTCAGTGAGCTCAATTTTTAACAGAGTGAATAAAAGTTATATTTTATGTTTAAAATTAGTTAGTGGGCTCTTCCCAGTGTAAATAATTAAGTTTAAAAAGAACCATACTGTCACAGTGATTAACAATTTTTGAATTGATCTAAGCAAAGCAGTAAGAAAAAAATTACGATTTTCATTTTTTGGGCTATTGCGTCAATTTAAAAACAGTTTTTTTTTGTACAGCACACATATAAATGATGACTTTTACCCCAAAACGGATACCCCTGTTTGTCCCGTGTTCAGAAACATACCCATTGTGGCCCTAATAGACTTACAGGACACATGGCTAGGCCTACAATAAAAGGAATACCCGTTAGATTTCAGGGTACAACTGAATAAATTCCAGGCCCCATTGCCCACTTATAGAGCCATTGAGCGGCCAAAACGATAAAGAACCCCCACAAATGACCCCATTTTGAAAACTATATCCCTTAACAAATTCATCTAGGGGTGTACTGCGTATTTTGACCCCACAGTATTTGAATAAATCTAAGCAAAGCAGAAGGAAAAAGTTACGATTTTCAATTTTTTTGGCAATTTTTTAAATTTAAAAACAGTTTTTTTGTACAGTGTACATAGGAATGAAGACATTCACCCCAAAATGGATACCCCCGTTTGTCCCGTGTTCAGAAACATACCCATTGTGGCCCTCATCTACTTACAGGACCCATGGCAAGGCCTATAAAGGAGGGAACACCCGTTGGATTTCAGGGCACAACTGAATAAATCCCAGGCCCCATTGCTTATTTGAACGGAATAAAAATTGACTCCCTAAAATTTCCCCCCCCCGCCCACACCCAATCCACGCCCTTTTTGGCGTTCGCAAATCTTAGATAAAAGTAATAATGTGAACTGTATGGTATTTCTGAAGACAGGGGTAGTTATGGAGGCTGGTTGGAATGGGCCTATGGGGCAATAAAACCGGTATCCCCCCTCCTCTCATGCTTTTTGGGGGTCATTTCTTGACCTCAGTAGCGGGTATGGAGTGTAAAAAGTAGCGTTCCGTGAGTCTCCGTAAGCTTGATGAGGTGCGGCGGTCTCACATAGAAGCGGTCTCACATAGAAGGTGCTCAACAAGCTGTTCCTGGAACTGCAGGAAGGCGAACGTTCCCGGGGCTTCTTGTAAAATACGTATCACAGGTAGCGGTCTGAATAATGCTGGGCTCACACAGCCGTGGGTGGAATCAGCGTCCGGCTGTGACCCTGCGTACGGCCGCGTAATGTACTGCGCATAACTGCCTACTTATACGGGCGGTTATGCGCAGTACCTTTTTTTTGTTTGTATTTCCCACACCATCGCTTAGCGATGACGCGGGAACCCGCAGCCCGTATACAACGTAGTTGCGTATGGGCTGCAGGTATATCCGCGACCATGGAGCACAATGGGCTCTATGCTGCGGATAGCCGCGGTAAAATAGAACCTGCTGCGTTCTCTTTTCTGCGAGTGGATTACACAATTCCGACCTGCTAATGTGAGCGGAATTGGGTAATCCAATGCGATTGATCTGCGTATTACCGCGGATCAGACGCATGCGGAATCCGTAATTCCTATCCGGTCATGTGAGACCGGCCAAAGGTAGATCGCTACCTTTTTATCATGTGACCGGGGACAGCTCAACGAGGCCACCCATCACTGCTCCAGACTCTCGGCGACCGCTGGTCGCTGGAAGCAAGGAGATTTTAAGTTTCCTAGGCTCCCCGATGTGTCCGGTGTTTTGCCGGCGCTCGCATGTGCAGAACCCGGGAAAGTTCACGGATGAGGATTGCATCGGGGTTCAAATAAGGAGGCCTCGGGTAAAAAGTTTCATCTCCTCTCACCGATCGCATCGGTGAGAGGAGATGAAACTTCAATTTTTTTTTTTAACTTTTACGTGATCGCCATTATCCATTGGATAACGGCGAACACGTGATCAGGAACCGCTCACCGCGGCCCGCCGTGAAATCTCCGGGCTCCTGGCTCAGTTTTGTAGCCAGGAGCAGGGAGATTTTCAATTATCCTGGCAATCCACAGCTTTTGCGCATGCGTCCGCCATTTTGGCGACGGGCGTGTGCGCAGAAGCTGGGGTAAGGTCCGCAGATAAATCTGGGGGCCTTATGTGCGTACTTTGATCCTCCCTCATGGATATGATCCGTGAGGGGAGATGAAACGTACACTTTTTAAACTTTTTAAAAACTTTTTCAAACTTTTTTAACTTTTTTTTTTTTTACTTTTTCACACTTTTTTTTTTACTATACATGATCACTGTCATCCATTGGATGACAGTGACCATGTCTCCAGTGACATCTCTCTGTTCCAGGCTACACATGGCAGCCTGGAGCAGAGAAATTTTAAATTTCCCGGGGCTCGAGCCCCTCTGTGCACGCGCCCGATGTCAATCATCGGGCGCACATGCGCAGACGGGGATTCGGGCACCCGTGACATCGGGACATCGGGGACGACTTAGGTGAGTATTTTCACCTCCCCTCATGGATCCGATCCATGAGGGGAGGTGAAACTAGCACTTTTTTTTTACTTTTCAAACTTTTTTGCGATCGTTGCTATCCGATGGATACCTTCAGGAGCCGGGAGCCAGGGGGTTTTGAATTTGCCGGGGGCTCCCGGGCTTCTGCGCATGCGCGTGACATAATCGTCTGGCGCGCATGCGCAGAAGACCGCCGGCGGGTCCTGGAGGACCAGATCTCCGGGGGACACCGCCGACAAGACAGGTGAGAATTTTCAGCTCCCCTGATGGTTCCGATCCATCAGGGGAGCTGAATATCTAACTTTTGGGGCACTTTTATTTACTTTTTTGCGATCCGCGCCGATCGCAATGCCGGGGGCGGGGGGTCCCCGCAGCCCGGGATGACAGCTCCATGCTGTCGGCTACCTGCGGGCACCGACAGCATGGAGCTGTCACGTCCTCAGCCCACGGGGCTCTATTCTCTGCAGGACGCATGTTTTTACGTCCTCAGAGAATAAAGCCCACTTGCTGAGGACGTAAAAACACTATGGCCCGGTCGTTAAGGGGTTAATATATATGTAACAGACACACAATGTAGTATGAAGGTCAAAAAATTCTCAATTTTTTTTTTTTTTCGCACAGAAATAAAAAGCAAAATATAGAAACAATAACAAATTTTATTAAAGGATCATTCACATAAGAAAAAATATTTTCAAAAAGTAAATATAAGCAAATATTTAAAAAAATACGTAGAATCCATAACGCAAAGGGCAAAAAATGGGAGTAAGCTAGACAAAAAAAAGGGGGAGGCAAATACACAACATCCAGTGACTCTCCCGCATCTATTCTAGAACTTACTTTCTCATAATTGCCGATCAGATTGGTTTGACAGGAGTGATCGCTCATAAACTGATGCGGTTGCGGAGTTATACAACCATTTTCATGCAGAATAAGTTGGCACTTCACAAATAAGATTTATTTTTATTTTTTTCCTTGAGGTCCTCCAGGATAGCATCTCTTAGCTACTCTTCAAACATTTAAGCCAACAATGGACAAATTGTTTTTTGACCCCTTTTTGAATATTGGCTCCACATTTTCTTTGTGCCAATCCAGTGAAACAGACACTATCACTATAGAGTCCTTAAATATAAGAAACAGTCTGTCTATTACATTATTTAATTCCTTAGAACCGGCACTTCTTCCTGGGTTTTAGTGATCTAACAGATTTGCTTTCTCCTCATCACCCTTTACTATTTTCCCTCGTTACTTTTTTTTTTTTTTTTAATTCTTTATTTTGGTTTTTCGATTTTACAACAAAGGCTATTCGGACTCTTTCAGTTAATCTTAACACCGCTACGTAACATAAAGTCCTAGCACAAAAACAAAACGTCAAATGATCTTGAAGGTGTGCCTGCGTGAGTCCACCCTTCGCTCTGGCCCATTAATAGATTTCTTGAAGCTGAACTTCTACCATGTGTTCTAATCACGGTGTCTTAGAGTCTGTTACTGGCAACCGGGCCGGTCTTACTTATTGAGGGACTCTAGTGTCCCTAACATGAAAAAACTCTAAGAACCAGAACATCAGACAAGACACAATGGGAGATATTTAGGTTTAGGCAACAAGGTGGTTAGTGGGGGGGGGGGGGGGGGGTCGCAGGAGAAGGGTATGTAGGAGTGTGTTTTATGACCTTTGCTGACTCGGGTCTAGTAGTCTCTGGTATTCCACGGAGTTCTGGAATTCCAGCCAATAGAACCAGGTCTTGGTGAACTTTTCTTGGGTACCTTTGAGTGCTGCCGTTAGGTCCTCCATTTCTTTTATTCCCTGTACCGCGTTGAGCCACTACGCTATCGACGGGGGAGATGTCAAGCGCCAGAGTTTCGGTATGCAGGAACGCGCTGCGTTAACCAGATGACGCACTACCGATTACTTGTATACTGCAAGAGGGATCTCGTTATGGTGGTGAAGAAAAAAGGCAGGAGTTTTGGGTATTGCATATTGCATGAATTTCGAGGTAATCTTCCAAATCTCCTTCCAGAAGCTCGCCAGCACAGGGCAGTCCCAGAAAATGTGGAAAATGTGTAGGAGGGTCCCTTGGTCTGTGTTGCATCTCCAGTCCAGCACAGGGTTGAGACCGCAGGGAATATTTTGTTTAATTTGGCTGGCACTCTGTACCATCGTGATAGTACCTTGTATCCGCCTTCCTGAGTTTTGCTGGAAATGGATGCAGAGTGTGTGAGTGTGCATATTTTTTCTATTTCTGGTTGGGAGAGAGTTATTAAGACATCCTCCTCCCATTTCTGGGCGAAACTGGGTGGTTGGAAGTCTGTCTGTGTATTGAGGATGTCATATACTAGAGATAGCGTGTGTCTGAGAGCCTTCGGCATTACATATGGTTTCGAACTGCGTTTTTGGGCGCATAAGTGAGCTCGGGTGTGGGAGTGTGTTGAGGAAATGTCTCAGTTATACAGTTTGCCAGAACGGGATCGGCGGTAGATCTTGTGTCCCCGTCAATTGCGCTGCGTTTAGCCATTGACCTTCGTGTATGAAGTGAGTTGCTCGGAAATGACCTTTTTGGACCCATTTATGGAAGACTTTATCCTCCGTCCCTGGTGGGAACGCTGGGTTGCCTAGGATTGGGAGCATTGGTGATGCCAGGGTGGGGCCTATTGTGGGGTGTTGGGTCAGTTCTCTTGGGAACTGCTCCGATAGCCATGGAAGAACTTTCAGGGGGATAGTCGTTACCCCTTGTTCGATGGCAACCCATTGCTTAAGGGACCCGTGTCTGTGCCAGTCTATTATTCGTGTTAGGTGGGTTGCTTGGTGGTATTGTGTAAAATTAGGTAGGCCCACCCCCCCTTCCTTTTTGGGTCTCATTAGTGTATTCCGCGAGATGCGTGTAGGTTTGTTCGCCCAGATGAATTTGGATGTGAGCGAGGAGAGTTGTTGGAGGAACTGCTTGGGTACATGAATGGGGAGCGCCTGGAGCAGGTAAAAGATTCTGGGTAGAATGTTCAGCTTAAAGATTGCGCATCTCCCAAACCACGAGTGTAGTCCCTTGGTCCACAAACTCAGGTCTGCTTTAATTTTGTTTAGGAGTATGGGATAATTGGCTGCATATAGTCCTTCTACACCCGGGGTGAGGTTTGTGCCCAAGTATTGGATATGGTTGGTTGCCCATGCGAAGGGGAACGAGTTTTTAAGTTCACTGACTAGTGAGTGTGGGAGGAATACGTTGAGAGCCGCCGATTTGTGATAGTTGATTTTGAAGTTTGACACTTCCGAGTACTGTTTGATTTCGGCTAGTAGGTTTGGTAGTGATATTCTCGGGTTGGTAATGAAGAATAACAGGTCATTGACGTATGCCGCTATTTTGTGTTCCATGTTGGGGGTTTTGATCCCTGATACATCCGGGTTGGCGCGAATTCTGACCAGGAGGGGTTCTAGGCACAGAATGAAAATCAAGGGCAATAGGGGTCTGACACTTGCCCGTTGACTCTGACCGAGGCCGATCGGACAGAGTATAGGCTAGAGATCCACTTTATCATTTTGGGTCCCATTCCCAAGTGGGTCATTGTGGCTAGCAGGAACTCCCAGTCTACCCTGTCGAACGCTTTTTCGGCATCCGTTGACAGAAAAGGGCCGGCGTCGCAGATTTTTTGGCCAGGTGGATTAGGTTTACAGCTTTTATGGTATTACCTCTTGCTTCCCTTGACGGGACGAATCCCACCTGGTCTTTGTGAATTGTGTTTTGAAGCAGTAGGGAGATCCTGCTCACCAGTATTTTGGCAAACAGCTTTAAGTCCAGGTTCAAGAGGGAAATGGGCCTGTAGCTCTGACATAAAGAGGGGTCCTTTCCTTCTTTGGGGATTACAGTGATATGGGCTCTCAGAGTGTCTTTGTGCATTTCTGTTCCTGAAGTGAGTGAGTTGAATGCATGTAGGAAGTCTGGGGTTAGGGTCTCTTTGTATTTTTGTAGTATGCCAGGGTGAGTCCATCTGGCCATGGGGATTTTCCTGTTTGACTTTCTGATAGTGCAGCTTCTACTTCTTCTTGCATAATTGGCTCTTCTAGCCTCTCTAACGTCTCCTGTGTGATTTTGCGTATATTTGCGTGTTGCAAATATTCCTTTATTTTACTCTTGTGCCTCTCCCTATCTTGTTCCGACCGCGGGGGAGGGGGGGGGGGGGTTAGAGTATATAAGGCGTGGTAGTAAGCGCGGAATGCTCCCGTTATCTGCTGGGGAAGGTGAACCGTTTGCCCGGCGGGAGCTGAGATGTGCGGGACGTATGTCTTTGTTCTGTTCGCCCTGAGAGCACGACAGAGACAAGACAAATTCTAAAGTCTTTTCGACTTAACCAGGGAACCAGTGTCCCTCCAGCCGGTGAGAGGACACCGATAACCCTGTAGCCCTACAGGGGGGGAAAACGTGGCAAAGCACGGGAGGACCCGCTGCCGCGCGTCTTCAGCGAAATGGTTCAACGGGGTGCGCCCGTGGGCCTGCTCGTTGTTTATCGTTCCCTTGTCGGGGAAGGTGATCAGGTGCTGTGGAAGTTATTCGCTGCTGTTCCGGTGAGCCATGTCACCGCAGCTTGTATGATTTCCCTTTTCATGTGGCCTTCGTTGGATGTCAAGAGGGGGGGGGGGGAGGTCATGGAGAGTAGGTGTTGTCGGCTGCCCTTTACCACGAGGTGTAAGGGCGTTTGGGTACTTTCGTCGTGGAGGCAAGGTGTCCTGAGTCGGTGAAGATTCCTGTTTGTCTCGTTTGGCGCATGGAACTCTGTTTGACTGGTGGCTGATTTAAAGTCTGCGTTGTGTCTGGTGCCTGTAAACTGTGGCCAGCTCTCCCCGATGTTGAGGTGTGATCATGGGTTCAGGATGCCTTTGGGTCTTTAGGTTTTATATGTTGGGTAATGCTGGGTCTTGGAGTATGGTCCAGTCTGGAATTGGAGTCGGCGGGGTTCCTAAGAATTCAAATGCTCCTTCCAAGTCTGCGGGGGTCTTGACCATAAAGAGCTTGCCTCGTTTTCTGAGAATCAAATGAAATGGGTATCCCCAAAGATATGTCGCCTCAGCTTTGTGTGCCGCTTCCAGTAAGGGATGTATCAGTCTCCTGCTGTTTAATGTCAGTCTGGAGACATCTGGTAGAATGGTAATGTCTGCTCCATTGTATTTGATGGGACCCTGTTCCCAGGCCAGGTGCTGCAGCTTTTCTTTTTGCCTGTAAAAGTCTACCCTGCAGATTACGTCTCTTGGTTGGTTCGGGTTCCGTGGTCTACCCCCTTGCTGGTGGTGCACTCTATCTAGTTCTATCGATCTGTTCTCAGGGCGTTGTAGCATCTTATTGAAGATGGCCGTTACATGTTCGTATAGGTCTTCTGGGGGGATTTATTCGGGTAAGCCCCAAAGTTTGAGGTTGTTGCGTCGACCTCTATTTTCGATGTCATCTAGATGTAGTGTTAATTCCCTTAGTTGTTTCTGTTGTTGTTCAATTGTGGGTTTCATTTGTTGAAGGTCTGTAGACGGGGCTGTGGCTTTCTGTTCTAGGTCTACAACTCGCTCTGTTAGCTCCTGAACTGCGAGGCTGACCGCGTTGATTTCCGTGGTATGTTTTTTCTCAATACGCCTGATGTGCGTGTCGAGGTCTGTTTTGGTAGGTAGAGCTTGGATCATTATCCAGAGGGCCTGTAAGGTCTGCGAGTCATCTAGTGGCGGGGACTGCATAGTATGGGCACCCGCTGCACCTGTCATTGCTGGTGTAAGTTGGGCCATCGTGTGTGGGTCTGCGTTATTGTTGCCCCTTTCCGTGCTTGCACTTCGTGTGGCCCTTGTGTCTATCCCCTGCGATGGGGAGGCCCAGGAGGTTGTGGTGCCCCTTGCTTGGCTTGCATGCCTTTGCTCTTCTTGGCTGCTGCTGGGGTATGGTGTTTCTGGGACTTGCCCTGCAGTTATTGGGGAGGTAGGGCTCTTCTGCTTTCCCTTCTGTGGGTTCTGTGTTGTCCCCTGCTTCAGGTCTCCCTTCCCCCTCACTGACCTTATTGTGCTTTGCACTGCACTGTGTGTCCCCCGGCAGGTCCCCTGTGTTGGGAGGCATGCACTCCATGTGCCGGTCTGGTGCCATCTTGGAGGAGCTGTGCCTGGTGTCTGAGACGGCCCCCTGGCTTTCTGCTGGGCTTCTCGGCATGCTGCCTGCAGGCACCGCTTCTCTCTTGCTGGCTGTAGTCCCCTTCGGGCTGGTCGCGCTTCGCACTGGGGCTTCAGTTCCTCCTGTGCTGCTGCGCGCCGGCTCTCTCGGACTGCTCGGCGCCATGTTGGAGGATTTGCCCGCCGTGTTTCCCGAGCCAGCACCATTCAGGAAGCGGCTGATCGGAGTGCTGCCGGCGGCCGGTGAGTCTCCCCTCTTCCTCCCTCCTCATTTCAGGGCTGGTAGGTGTTGCATAGTGGCTATTTGGCCAGTATTCTGAATGATCGCGGCGACTGAGCTCTAGAGAACACGACCTCACTCCTCCATGCTCAGGCCACGCCCCCCCTCGTTACTTTTTAATGGCCTAATACTTTCTGTAATAATCTTTCAAGGTTAGTTTTTGTCTCTTTGGCAATACGTTTCTCTGTCTCCATGTTTGCTGTTTTTATTTGCTTTTTGTATAATTTATTTTTTTCCTCATAAGTTTTTAGAGCTTCTTCATGTCTTCTTGTTTTAGTGGTTTAAACATTTTTTTAAGCTGTTTATTGCCCCCTTTACATATTTGTGCGCCACATTCATTTTTTCCACTAACCTTTTTTTCAGTAAGGTATGAACTCCTCACAGTGAGTATTTAGAATGGTTTTAAAAATGTCCTATTTATTGTCACTGTCTACATTTCTCAGGTGCCCCCCCATCCCCCTCACCTGCACCCCTGATATTCTGTCAGGTCTGTTGATTAATATTAAGTCCAAAATGGCCATTCCTCTAGTTGGGTCCTGTACAAATTGGGTAAGGTAATTATCTTTAGTTATTGATAGAATCTCATTTCCTTTATGAGATCATAGGATTTGGCTTCCCAGTTTACATCCGGATAGTTAAAGTCCCCTATATAGTATAATAATTACCTCATTGTGATTTGCTGCTTCATCTATTTGGCTCAGTAATAGATTTTCTGTAGCTTCTGTTATATTTGGTGGTCCATAGAAAACCCCTATGAGGATTTTATTATTGCTTTTCCTTCCGTGTAGGAGCCCCAGTTACAGGAGAAAACACCCCCTGTAGTTACAATAGTCACTGGCAGAGCTGATCAGGGTCTTCTAGTACCCTGTAGCTCTGCTGTGCCAGGAAATCCCTGTGGTCATGTGACCACCAGCTCACGTAGTGGAAGAAACACTTCCACTTTCCCTTCTTAATACGTAGCACTCATTGAACGTGTACTTGGGAAAGGAGAAGGCAAAAGGGGTTAAAAACTCCTCCTCCCTTCTCCTCCAGGTTATCAGCTGTGACTAACAGCTGACAACCCGTCCTGCTTCTGATTGATTGCAAAAGCAGGGGCTATAATCCCCCCACCGTATTTTTACTATCGGCTGGAATTAACCCCTTAACCCCTTGAGTGGCGGGTTTCCTACCACCCTGTCGTGCCCACGTGGACAGGTTTTTTAAAATGGTCTAATCATTGAATTTCAACAAATTTTGCAGTTGCGTCTCAAGAGCCATAACTTTTTTATTTTTCCATTGACATGGCTATATAAGGGCTTGTTTTTTTGCGGGACAAGTTGTGATTTTTTTAAAGAGGGGGGAGGAAAAAAAGAAATGGGGAAAAAAGAAAAAAAGGGGCCATGTAATTAAGGGGTTAAATAATGTATTAAAGGGGTTGTCCCGCGCCAAAACAGGTTTTTTTTTTTTCAACCCCCCCCCCCCCCCCCGTTCGGCGCGAGACAACCCCGATGCAGGGACCTAAAGAAAGCTTACCGGAGCGCTTACCTGAATCCCCGCGCTCCGGTGACTTCTATACTTACCGGTGAAGATGGCCGCCGGGATCCTCTTCCTCCGTGGACCGCAGCTCTTCTGTGCGGTCCATTGCCGATTCCAGCCTCCTGATTGGCTGGAATCGGCACGTGACGGGGCGGAGCTACACGGAGCCGGCATCCTGCACGAGAGGCTCCATTGAAGAAAGCAGAAGACCCGGACTGCGCAAGCGCGGCTAATTTGGCCATCAGAGGCCGAAAATTAGTCCGAAACCATGGAGACGAGGACGCCAGCAACGGAGCAGGTAAGTATAAAACTTTTTATAACTTCTGTATGGCTCATAATTAATGCACAATGTATTAATTACAAAGTGCATTAATATGGCCATACAGAAGTGTATAGACCCACTTGCTGCCGCGGGACAACCCCTTTAACTTCCTTCTCTGGGTCATTATGACGCATGGATACCACATGTGTGATTGTTAGAGATGAGCGAACGTACTCGGATAGGCACTACTCGTCCGAGTGATGTGCCTTATCCGAGTACCGCTGTACTCGTGCTGAAAGATTCGGGGCGCTCCGCTGCTGACAGGTGAGTCGGAGCAGGGAGCGGGGCAGAGCGGCCGGGAGAGAAGGAGAGAAAGATCTCCCCTCCGTTCCTCCCCGCTCTCCCCTGCAGCTCCCCGCTCCGCAGCGCGTCCCGAATCTTTCAGCACGAGTACAGCGGTACTCGGATAAGGCACATTACTCGGACGAGTAGTGCTTATCCGAGTACGTTCGCTCATCTCTAGTGATTGTATTTTTGATTTTTTTTACAAAGTAAAGGGAGACAAGTGTTTTTATTTTTTTTATAATTTTTTACCTTTTTTTTTTAAATTTTTATTTATTTATTTATTTTTTTTGTCCCTTTAGGGGACTTCCACAGGGACCCATCAGGACCCCCTGATCACATTCCGGGGGACCGATGGTGACAGCCCTTTACATGCTGCAGTCACATAGACTGCCGCATGTAAAGGGTTAACACAGCAGAGATCGGAGGTTTTCTCTGATCTCTGCTGTAAGAGCAGGTACCTAGCTGTCCTCTCACAGCCAAGCACCAAGCTCTCCCTGCCACAGAGACCATCGGTTTGCTTCTGACAAGCCGATGGTCTCTATGGCAACTTGTAAACAAAGCGGGAGATTGCCTGCAGATCGGCAATATCTTCTGCTGGTTTTTCAAAGCCCTTGCTTTGTTCTCTGTGGGACAGTGCAGGCAGAGCACACTGTCACAGCTTGTGGCATTGTGCTCTGCATCTCCCATAGTGATACATAGCCCAGAAATCTTCCGGGCTATGTCGCTATGAGCAGTGGAGCTCGTCCCGGAAAATTTCCGGGTGTGCCACTCAAGGGGTTAAAGACATGGCCTATTTTGGACATAAGGATGCAACGATTTTTAGCAGATTTTCATCTCCATTTTTCAAAAGCTTTTCCGTGGATGGAGCTCTGTGAGGGCTTATTTTTTGCAAATGAGCTGTAGTTTTTATTGGTTCCATTTTTAGGTACATACGGCTCTTTTGTCCGGATCTACTATCTTCGGCCCAGCAAATGTGCCGGCAGTGTGCCACACGCATGCACCATGCACATTTTCCTTTTGAACTCCTGCTTTACCGTGGTCTGCAGCACAGCATGAATGCAGCAGCGTGTGTGCCGCGGAACCAGATGGCTTCAATAGGCTTCAAAGGAAGTCGCGGGAGCCGTCCGTGTGGAAAAACCGCACAAAATAGAGCATGCTGCATGTGCTTTCCTACACGTGCAATCCGCACTAGGGAAAAATGACATCTGCAGATATTTAATTACCTGCGGGTGACCAATAATTCCCTATGGGCGTGGCTCACGCATGCGGGACACCCGCGCAGTTTTAATAATTCCATTTTGCCCATGGACATTGGGCCTAAAGCTGTTGGTGCGGATTCTGCGCCATTTTAGAATTTTATAAACTTTTAATAGAAGTAAGCGCAGATTTAGAAACCGCATTGTCAGTGAAAAGGAAAAAAGCATTCTTAATGCGGCTTCTAATCGGAAAAATCGGCTACAGACAAGGGGCCGTTCATGTCGCGCTATAGTCATCTATCAAGCGTTTACGGTTTAGTAAAAAAAAAAAAAGGTATTAAAACGTATTGCTTGACTTACGCACAGACTAAGGCTGGGTTCACACAGGGTGGAATTGCCATAGAATGTCCGGGTGGACCCTCTGCATGGAAATTCTGCATTCATTTTGAAACCTGATACTAAAGAGTAAAGTGACGAGATGTGCAAAAATCTCATTCACGCGCTGTTTACAGTCCGCAGCGGAAACTGACACGTGACATGGAAAATCCACAACATGTAAATTGTATCAATGTGTCCGCTGCGGACTAACTTCTCTCTATGGGGAGAGATTTCCGCAGCGGAATAAAACCACTTCAAAACCTGCTCTAAGTGACATGGGTTTTGAAGCAGCCTTTCTGCAGCGGAAATCTTGCGGAATTTCCCTGGGGTCCCGCTGCCAGCATTCCGTGAGATTTCCTCCCCGTGTGAACCCAGCCTAATGCCGGTCAGACATGCGTATGTCTATGTTTGGGCTCCTACAAGAAAGCATACGCTCGATGTATCCTTTTTTTCGGTTTTATTTTACACTAGATAATAAGCACGTGCGCAGGGATTGGTTATTAATGAAAGCTGAACTCTAGCAACCAATCACAGCGAAGCTTTCATGTCCCCTCAGCAGTATGAGAAATACCAGGGTTGCTGAGGGTCGTTAACCACTAAACCGCTAACAACAATAAGAAAAAAGAAATTGAAGCTGCGCTGTGATTGGAAGCTATTGGCAGTTACAGGGGCACTCAGTGAGTTTGTGATTTTGAATTCCGCCATTATTTGTCGCCTGGTGCTGAAGAACATTTGTGCAATATTTCACTCAAATTGGACCAGAACTGTGGATTTGTATGTGACACCAACAGATTTAGCATTTTATATCTAAGATTAGTCATTAAGAAGCATAAGGCTGTACATTTCTGTACGTTTCTCTACTGATGCTCCGGTCTGAACGAAAAAAGGCGTTCAAATTCTTTTAAAAAGAAAGGCTTTACGGTGACAAACATTTATAGACTGAACGCAGCAGCCAGGCTCATCTATTCATCTGTCCATTACAACGGCGCCTCAACCAAAGGGAAACCAGGAAGCCCGGTGCAGGACGGCGTGCGTGAGATACTCTGTCATGAACAGGCATACGCAGTCATAATAACGGTGATCTCAGCTCCACACGCCAGTAAAACGCTGCCTTTCTACCATACGCTGCTGTGAGCCTGCCCTAAGGCCCTACACAGTGCTGCGCTGCAATGTAGCTCCTCCCTCATCTCTGCCTACTGCCCTACGCACACTCTCTGTTCTAATGAGTTTAGACTACGGGCTCCTGCACACTTGCGTTTTTCTTGCACGCTTTTTTTCACGCAATTGTCAATGGGACTTTCTAATGTTAAAACCGCATTGCACAAAAATTGCAAAGCACCAACTTGCGATGCGTTTTTAATAAAGATGAGCGAGAACCAAAATGCTCAGGTGCTCGTTACTCGAGTCAAATGTTTTGTAATGCTCGAGAGCTCAATTCGAGTAACAAACCCCATTGAAGCCAATGGGAGACTCGAGCATTTTTCAAGGTGACCCATGCTCCGCATAGGGGAGGTTGTGTGAATCTCCTCAAAACATCAGAAAGTCATGGAAATACTACAGAAATGGATAGGGAATGGCAGGGGCAGCAGGGATGAATCTGAGGCTCCCAGGCCGCAACACTATTAAGCCAAATTGTGGGCAAGAGCCTGGTGGTCACCACTAACAATTTAGTTGGGACAGACCATAATCAGCAAGGCACACGTGCTCACACATCTTAGCTAAGCACCACACTAGGTGCAACGAAGGCCAATCACCGCCTAGCGGGGACACCACTGCCTCTTCTCCTGTGTTACATGCTGGCATTGCTGTCCCATCCCTCCCACGAGGCAGGCACGAGCCTGCGTCCACAGCATTCTGAAAATTTTTCCCAGCGCAGTGTCCAGCTGTCACCATCCCAGACGGGGTAAGGCGCACCCCTTCACCTACTTCGCCAACAGGAGCTCCGCTACACTGTAGGCCGGTCCTTCCGGCTCCTGATGTCCGACGGACCGATGCCGCTCCTGCGCGGAGCGGCATATGAAAGAGGAGCGACCCTCTCCTCTTGGGGGTTTGGGTCAACCCGCCTTTGTCCAGGAGAACTGGCAGAGAGCTGGCGGTCTTTGACCTATTTTCTCAAAGCGCCAAGAAGGAGTGGGGATGCGCACACTCGAGTCAACGCACCACAGCCACCCCTCCGCCACCTCCATTTGGGACGGAGCCACTGAGTCCCCGAGTCCCCACTCTGCCTGTCCGCCCGCAGTAGCTGGCGGGCAACTGTCCGACCCGGGCACCCCCTTCGAGCGGCCGGACACACAACAACGCGTCTGCCAGTTGAGGAAGCATGCAAAGAGAAAAAAGAAAAAAATTCTCCCCGAGGGGCTTGTTAACCAGTGCACCAGGGAAGGACAGCATGAACCGTGAAGAAATTAGTGGCCAAAGATGGTTACCGCGCTGGGATACGTTTACGTACGTCGTGTGACCCTTTTAAAATTGTGCTTCATAGCTGACAAATTGCAGACAAATTAATGTATGATTCTAAGTGCCATCCCATGCCACATCCGTTGCAGCATTTCATTAGCCACAAACACCAGCATAGGGGGGACTCAGAGGCCAGTACTTCTACATTGTTTAAGAAGAAAACCAATTTTAAAAAGAAAAAAATCTTTTTTACCAAGGTTGCAGGTGAGAACCTGAAAGATTTTTTGAGCCAGAGTGCAGGGTAATTGTTTACCAGGAGTATAGGAAAACCCCTGAATCATTTGTTTACCAAGAGTATGGGCGAACCCCTGAAACATTTGATTGCCAAGAGTATAGGCAAACCCCTGAAACATTTGTGTACCAAGAATATAGGCGAACACCTGAAACATTTGTGTACCAGCAGTATAGGTGTACACCTGAAAGATTTTTTTTAACATAGAGCTCGTACTGGCTTTATGGGATCCAGATGGGGGTCCGCCAACAAACAAGCTACTGCCTGTCCCAGTCCCTGCCTCTCTCCGAGAGGGGCTTATTAACCAGTACCCCAGCGAAAGACAGCATATACTTTGAAGAAATTTGAGTGGCCAAATCAGGCACAGTTGCATGCCGCCCAGGACCTCGGCCTCTGCCCACACCCTCATTCGGGCGCCCACGTCCTCATCCTCGACCCTTACCCCTAGTCTTCATCATGTTGTTTAATACACTGCATCAAAATGCTACGCAAACTGCGGTATTTCGCATACATTTTAAGCCAAAAATACACAGTGTAAAATGTGTACAGTCTTGTGTGTCCTCTTAATCTGCACTTTATAGCACTTGGGCCTATTATGCAAATGATAATGTTAGCTCCTATATAGTCTGTGTACAGCAGTAGCAGTATACTGTATTGAACCGGTAACGGTACGCAGTATACAGTCAGGATGCTTGTGAATGCTTTGTGTGCACTACTGGTCCCAGGCAGCCAAACTGCTGATGCACACAATGATAAGAGTTGTAGTCCTAGAAAGGACTGTTGGGTTCCAATAATTCCAATCCCATGTCACCTCCGGCACAAAATTTCATCAGCCACAAACGTAGGCATAAAGGGGTCTCAGATGCCAATACTTCTACACATCTAGACAGTTCAACAACCCAATCTACAACAAAATATTTTTTTTACCCAGAGTGCAGGTGAACCCCTGAAAGATTTGTTTACCAAGAGTATAGGCGAACCCTTGGAAGATTTGCTTATTAAGAGTATAGGCGAACCCCAGAAACAATTGCTTTACCAAGAGTATAGGTGTACCCATGAAAGATTTGTTTACCCAGAATGCAAGCGAACTCCTGAAATATTTGTGTACCAAGAGTATAGGCGAAACCCTGAAACATTTGTGTACCAAGAGTATAGGTGAAAGCCTGAAACATAAAGATGAGCGAGAACCGAAATGAAGAATTGGCTGTTCAGCATGCTGACATGCTGGTTTAGGAGGAGTAGAAAGATCAGAGAAGGATAGACCAAGCTACTTCTACCCTTTTTTGGGGTGATAGAGGGTGCATGGTTCTCCAGATCCAGCTGAAAGATACTTTATGTTACGCTGCTTTCCACTGGTGGAGAAGAGAAGTCAGGGGAAATCTAGGCTTTTTTCATCTTAATGAGTGTAAGCCTGTCGGCACTAGCAGTTGACAGGCGGGTATGCTTATCCATGATAATCCCCCCAGCAGCACTAAACACCCTCTCTGATAACACACTAGCGGCAGGACAGGCCAGTACAAGTTCGGGCCAGCTTTGACACGCAATAGTTGTATGCAGCAGAGGGATCACGGAGGACGTTGGTACAGTCGGCTATGTACTCCCTCACCATCTTTTTACAGTGTTCCCTCCTACTCAGCCTAGACTGGGGAGTGGTGACACAGTCTGGCTGGGGAGCCATAAAACTGGCAAAGACCTTGGAGAGAGTGTTCCCCTGCCTGCGATGAACATGCTGCCTGTTCCCCACGTCTCCCCTGCTAGTTGCCCACTGAACTACGTCCTTTTTAACACTAGCATTGCCAGATGGGAACTTTAGTATCAGCTTTTCCACCAGGGCCTTGTGGTATTGCATCACTCTCGTACTCCTTTGCTCTTCGGGAATGAGAGTGGAAAGGTTTTCCTTATATCGTGGGTCGAAAAGGGTGAACACCCAGTAATCTGTGTTGGCCAGAATGCATCTAACGTGAGGGTCATGGGAAAGGCAGCTTAACATGAAGTAAGCCATGTGCGCCAGAGTCCCAGTACGCAAAACATCGCTTTCCTCACTAGGAGGACCACTCTCAGTCTCCTCCTCTTCAGCCCATACATGCTGAACAGATGTGAAGGAAGTAGCATGGGTACCCTCTGCAGTGTAGGCAGCAGTCTCTTCTCCCTCCGCCACCTCCAATATGCGCTGAGAAACAGAACTGAGGGTGGTCTGGCTATCAAGCAACGTATTGTCATCCCCCATCTCCTGTTCTATCCATAAAGCGTCGGCTTTAATGCTTAGCAGCACCTTCTCAGCAGGCAAAGCAGAGGGATGGTTACGCTGATATTGGCCGCATCGCTGCTCACCATTTGTGTTAACTCCTCAAAGTTTCCTAAGACCTCACAGATGTCAGACATCCATGCCCACTCCTCTGTGAAGAACTGCAGACGCTGACTACCACTCCAACGGGCATGTTGCAGCTGGTATTCAACAATGGCTCTACTCTGCTTGTAAACCCTGGCTAACATGTGCAACATTGAATTCCAGCGCGTGGGCACGTCGCACAACAGTCGGTGCACTGACAGCTGGAAGTGATGTTGCAGTGTCCTGAGAGTGGTAGCATCTGTGATGGACTTTCTAAAATGTGTGCACACATGGTGCACCTTGCTGAGCAGCTCAGACAAATTGGGATGGTTCTTAAGAAAGCACTGAACCACCAGACTGAACACGTGGGCCAGACATGGCACGTGTGTTAGTCTACCAAGCTGCAGAGCCGCCACCAGGTTACGGCCATTGTCACACACGACCATGCCTGGTTGGAGGTTCAGCGGCGAAAGCCACAGATCTGTCTGCTCCGTCAAACCATGTAACAGCTTTTGGGCGGTGTGCCTCTTGTCACCTAAGTTCAGGAGTTTCAGCACGGCCTGCTGACGCTTCCCTATGGCAGTGCTGCAGCGCCTCGAGCTACCTGAGAAGTGGAGGAGGAGGAAGGGGGAGGGGTTGGAGGAGATGACATAATAAGCCGGAGAAACCATGACCAAGGTAGGACCCGCAATCCTCGGTGTGGGTAGCACGTGAGCAGACCCAGGGTCAGACTCAGTCCCAGCCTCTACCAGGTTAACCCAATGCCTGTCAGGGAGATGTAGTGTCCCTGCCCGCCAGCACTTGTCCCCGTGTCAGTGGTTAAGTGGACCTTCCCAGTAACCGCGTTGGTGAGGGCACGGTTTATATTCTGTGACACGTGCTGGTGTAGGGTGGGGACGGCGCAGCGAGAAAAATAGTGGCGACTGGGGACTGAGTATCGAGGGACGGCCAGGTGCGGAAAGCCTCTGTTTCTACTAGCCTATATGGCCATCTCCAGGCTCAGTAGTTTGGAGATATGCACGTTTAGCGATAGTGCATACAGGTGGGTGGCTGCATATTTCCGCTTGCGCTCCAATGCTTGGGCTATGCACAGCTGAACGTTGCGCTGGGAAACATTGGTGGAGGCAATGGAGGACCGTGGAGGTGAAGGGGTGGGTGCAGGCCGAGAGACGCTCATGCCTGTGTCCTCGGAGGGGGAACGCATCTCAGTGCCAGGATGTGACACAGGGGAAGAGGCAGTAGTGTGACCCGCAGGCGGTAAATGGCCTTTGTTCCACTTCATCGGGTGCTTAGCCATCATATGCCTGTGCATGCTGGTGGTGGTCAGGCTGGTAGTGGTGGCTCCCATGGTGATCTTGGTGCGGCACAGGTTACACACCACTGTTCGTCGGTCGCCCGCGCTCTCATCGAAAAACCTTCAGACCTTCGAACACCTAGCTCTCTGCACAGGAGCTTGCCACGAGGAATTTCTGTGGGGAGCAGTTGGGGGATTACTTGCTCTGGACCTGCTTTTCCCTCTGGCCACCCCACTGCCTCTTCCAACCTGTTCTGGTGCTGCACTTGCCTCCCCCTCTGAAGCCCTGTCTTCAGTAGGCTTACCAACCCTGGTTGGGTCAGTCACCTCATCATCCACCAGTTCTTCCTCTGAATCCTCAGTCTGTTCCTCCCTCAGACTTACAGCAACAACAACCTCACTGATAGACAACTGTGTCTCATCATCATCATCCACAAATAGCTCTTGAGACACTACTTGGAAGTCCCCACCCTCATCACTCTGAGACTGTGAAAGGTCCAAATTTTGTGCATCAGTCATGACAAACTCAGGTGGCTGATGAACCATTTTTTCTAACTCAGGGCAGAGACCCGAGAACAGTTCCTTGGAATATGCCTGTTCTGAATCTCTCCTTTTTTGAAAGTGTGCAGGCTGGGAGGAAAGAGGAGCAGCCTGAGGATTCAGAGGTCCAGTGCCTTGGCTAGTGTGAGTGAACTGCGTGGAAGACTGGGTGTTGGATAAATTACTAAACGCGTTATCCGATATCCACGTCATTACCTGACTGCACTGTTGTACTTTTAATAATGGACTACCACGCGGACCTGTAAAATGTGCAATGAAGCTAGGGAGCGTAGATACGCAACGCTCTACTAATTCCTCAGCAGCAGGCACTGTTTCACCCCGCCCAGGACCTCGGCCTCTGCCCACACCCTCAATCAGATGCCCACGTCCACGTCCTCATCATGTTGGATAATGCACTTGGATAAAATGCTATTTCTTGTCTAGCGAATACGCTGAATCCCTGACCTTTCCGCAATGTCATTGCAGAAGGGTTGCAGATCGGACGTCTTCCATTAAATTAAAGGGAAGCCTTCCACACGGAAACCAGTAGGGAGAACATTGCGCTCCCCTGACACAGCTATGAATTTCGGGGAAAGCCTTATATTTCAATCCCTTCCCCGAAAATCATTGCTGCAAACCCACTGCTTTCAATGGGGCCGCAGCAGTGCCGGCCCCATTAAAAGAAATGGGAAAGAATCATGGACTTCTGCCACAGCAGGATTCCTTCGTCCCCGCGGCAGTTATGGAATCCCCTGCCACAGCTGTGTCAGGGAAGTGCAATGTTCTCCCTATTGTTTTCACTGGGGCTAGCGCTGCTGCTGCTGCACCCATTGAGGACAATGGGCGATATCGCCCATTCTTCGTTGTGATGCTAGATTACAGTGAAACATCGCAAATGAGAATGAAACCACTGAAAATCATTGGTTTCATTATCATGCGTTTTCACTCACACTCGCATCGCAAAGCTGTCGCATAGCAAGTGGGTGTCCCCCCTAAGGCAGCCAAAAATACATGCGTTCCAGATCTCAGGGCTTTGAACTGCACAGAGGATATCACATGCATAATGTCACTTATGATGTGAACGGACAAACGCCTGCCACCATGCGGGCTTCACATCCCCTCTTCAGGGAGGCATACCATATCCCCTGAACCAAACTCCTCTGTACAACGTCTGATAACACACTCCTTGACCTACTGACTGCAATCCCTGCTAGCTGCAATCAACCCTCCCCTATGGTCACACTGTTTCTGCCGTCACACGGCTAAATGTCTGACCATTGTCTATGTGTATAGTATCCCTCACTCTCCACCTCACCATGCAGTGCACATCTCCAGCTCTTTACCTTCTGCATCACCCCATTATCTGTAGTATGTAAGCTCGTTGGAGCAGGACCCTCACCCCTATTGTTTACATCAATGATTACTATGTAGCCGTGGTTTTTGTATCTTTGTTTTTTGTCTCTGTTCTCCCGTTTTGTAAACTCTGCGGAATATGTTGGCGCTATAGAAATAAAGATTATTATTATTTAGTGGTTAGAAATCTCTGACAAAGGATTTGGTTCCTTTCTGTTTGTTACGTGGAGATCCAGCATAAGGTGTAGTAACTTTCCAGATACTTTTCTGTGCTGTTTTTGACTTTTGATTGTTCTCGGCAAGAGAAACCAAGTGCCATAGTTTTTGCTTTCTAAGATGCTGCATCTTATAAAGTGAACATGCTGAAATTCATTGCATCAGCATTTGTTTGCTCAATCGCACGGACTAAATCACGGTCGCACTAACAAACTCGAGACTGTGAACAAATGTGCGATCAGTTAGCAGTTCTCTCTCCTGCCCAATGCCGCCCATATGTGCTGCTGATTGGTGGTGAGCGCCGGCAGGCACTGCTTCTGCTTCCCCACCTCCACCAATCTGCTTCTTCCTTTCCTCCTGCTGAACAAGCGCCGCAGTGACACGGAGCTCTGGTATTTCAGAACTCCGCTGCTCCGTCACCCGTCACTATCCCCTGCACTGTCTCTTTTGCCTATGGATGGACCCTAAGTAGGTTTAAAAGCTCGCTGTAACATTGTGTTTTTTTCTTGGCCATTAAAAGGTATCATCTACAAATTACTTGGTTTTTCTTGCTGAGAACAACCACATTTTGCTCTACTGGCTAACACCCTTATTCTGACTCAATAACATGGCTGCGAGCGTATCGGCTGAGGTAACTGCTCTTGTAGTTATGGACCAGTACTCACACCAGGTATATGTTGTCAGACAGCATCCAACTGGACTGCAGAGGCATGGGAGAAGATTCCAGGGTTTATTTAGGTAGAAGTCTTGTAGAATGCACATTCAGCAGTAGGTAAAAGGAATGATGATGAGCCACGGCACAGAGTAGAGAGTAACACGTGGGTATAGACAGGAAACTCCCTAGCAGGAGGAAAGGGAAGAGTTGTACAACACAGGGGGTACAGAGAACCAGAAGGGACAAACTAAAAAGGCAAACACTTGCAGATACAGTACAGCTTATACATGTCAATGAATAGAGTCAGGTAGTGAGACATGACAACCGTACTAAAACTGCAGTCTTGTTGGTGATGAATCAGGACACAGGAATGCCTGCCCACAGAATCTACTGGCTCAGCACAAAGCATCACTTTATGGAGGTGAGGCACTAGCTAACATTATAACAAATGTGACGGTGGTCAGTTACTCTCTGTTAGGCTGCCTGTCCACGGGCGATGATCCGCAGGCGATCTATCACAGTAACAATTTAGTTGTTAGGGAATTTAGTTGCGCCCAACACTGGGAAAAGATGACAGCTGGCTCTATTTAAAGGAGATGTCCCGAGGCAGCAAGTGGGTCTGTACACTTCTGTATGGCCATAATAATGCACTTTGTAATGTACATTGTGCATTAATTATGAGCCATGCAGAAGTTATAAAAAGTTTTATACTTACCTGTTCCGTTGCTGGCGTCCTCGTCTCCATGGTGCCGACTAATTTTCGCCCTCCGATGGCCAAATTAGCCGCGCTTGCGCAGTCCGGGTCTTCTGCAGTCTTCTATGGGGCTCCGTGTAGCTCCGTGTAGCTCCGCCCCGTCACGTGCCGATTCCAGCCAATCAGGAGGTTGGAATCGGCAATGGACCGCACAGAAGAGCTGCGGTCCACAGAGGAAGAGGCCATCTTCAGCGGTGAGTAGAGAAGTCACCGGAGCGCGGGGATTCAGGTAAGCGCTCCGGTGAGCTTTCTTTACCTCCCTGCATCGGGGTTGTCTCGCGCCGAACGGGGGGGGGGTTGAAAAAAAAAAAAACCCGTTTCGGCGCGGGACAACCCCTTTAAGCATTAGCAGTCATTCTGAGAATTTCTGCTGATTGCGGGGTTTCCACGATGCAGCGTATTTTTTGTGCCGACATGCTGCAGCCGGCCGTGTGAGCGGCAGAAAATATGCAGCTAAAGATGAGGACTTGATTGCGGCTGTTCTTCATGTGTTTTTTTTTTTTTAGTGCATATGGTCGAAAGTAAAAACGCATACTGAAAGAGGCCCTATAGGCAAGAATCCCAAGTGGTGGTTCCCCTCCTGCCAATAAACTATTGATGACCTATCCTGTGGAAAGGTCATTAACCCCTTAGTGACCTCCCCTTCTCTTTAAAACAGTGTTCAATAATTGGCTTTATTCTGATGCTTGCGCTTTTTTATGGCTCTGCATCAGAATAATGGCACAGGTCTCCAGTGCTGGTAGGAAAAGGGGGTATTAGTGTAGCTTGATGCCACCGAAAGGTAGGGGTTTGACAGGAGTTAAGCCCCTGTCACACCCCTAGCTTCCGATAGGGTCAACGTAGCAAGATCCTAGCAGCACAGTGTGGATTGATTTGCTGCGTGCAGGACACGCACAAATCAATGCACCGTGTGCTGCTGTCTTTGTGTGCTGCGGGCCAGCTGTCAATTCAGGCATGCTTACCTCCCAGGCGGCGGCTGAAGGCTCTCTGCTATCCGTCACCTGAGTCCTCCGTACGGACCGCCGGCTGCGTGTTCCCTGCAGGGGGCCGACAGACTGCAGTGTCTTGCACTGGCCGTCTCTGTGCTGGGTGATGGCCGCTCCCCTGGTGGCACATGAAGATACTGTGGGCATCTCTCTACTGGGTCAGGGCGGCCGCCTATGTGCAGAGGCCTGACTGACAGCTGTGTCTGGGGGCGGCCGTCTCTCTCTTCTGCCTTACGGAAGCTTCCCCGGCGACACCTCACTATACGGCAGCCGCCTCTTTTGTGGGAGAAGGTCAGCCGGCACTGTGACCCCGAAAGGCCGCTGCAGCGTTGACACATTCAAAAACGACGGCCGCCTCTGTGATATGTCATGGCAGCCACATCAGTGAGCACGTATGCCCGCTCCCCTCCTGCCAGCTGGGAAGCTAAGTGCTATCCCTTCAGTGGTCCAGCCGGGGAACGCACTTGCACCACGGGCTACTCTAAATCATGGCAGTCTCTGCACTGGGAGCCCAGATCACAAGCCGCACAACACTGCTGCACATACTCACTGCTCGGCAGTGCCAAGGTAAGGGAGCAGCTGAAGGACTCTATTAGACGGCACCACTGTCAGGGGACCAGGGAAAGCAGAAGTCGGAGGTCCCTGCAACATAGCCAGCAACCCCTGACCCTGCCTACTTGTCCCTCTGGGCTAGGCCCCAGAGCAGCAAATGGGTGACGGTCCCTACTCTGAGCTAGAAAAAATGACGCAGGACATCACAGTCCCTGGACACAGAGAACGAGAATACAGACAGACAAACAACCAAAGTGTAGTACCAAGGGAAACAACAAACCAGTCCAAGAGCAAGCCAAAGGTCCAAAGCACAGAAGTCAGTCCAAGAAGTGCCGTACAGGCAAGGGAAGAATGGAGTCAGGTCTTGGGGAAAAGCCAAGATCAATACCACTATCAGTCAGATAACAAGAAAACGCTGGTGAGCGACTGGGAGCCTAATCAAACACTGGCAGTGTTTGGCAGAAACTGAGGGGTTTAAATGCTGTCAGAGCTCCCCCCAGGAGCTGATTGGGGTGTAGAGTCAGACAGCAGCAGTAATCGCAGCGTACTGTGGGAAACCGCCTCCAGCACTAGCAGAACAAACTAACACAGAAGAGGTGCAGTCGCTGTCTTAGCAACAGGAACGCGCCGCCGAGCAGCTTCCACCGCATCCCGAGCACCCCTGCGGCATATAGGAGCCGCGCGGCCAGGAGTAGTAACCAGTCCAGGGGTTCCCCTATGCTGCACACCACTCGCAGGAGCGACAGTACTGGCAGTGCAGGCAGCCCCGAGAACCACCAACCCTGACAACCACGAGGAGTTCCTGGCTGGAAGCCAAGACCCAACAAGCAACACTAAACAGCAGAAAGATCAGTGCAAGAACCTCAAACAGCACCCAGCGGGGGTAAGCTGGTGAGAAATGGATTACTGAAGCTGGGCTCCATCTAAGAGCTGCATAATATATATAAACTGGGGCATTTCTAATATAAGAACACAGGCATATCAGCCACCCTCAGTGTGCCATATCTACACAGCAGAAGGCAGCAAAGGAGGACAATACGAAAGTGCTTTCTCACAGTCGGTTCTGGAGCTTGTAGTGCCGTTCGGTTGCACTGTGATATGTAGATTATATCAGCACAAACCCACATCAAGTCCCGCATCAACAGTCACGCAAGGCAGGTATGATCCTCTTATAACAGCCTATATGAGCACAGGAAATAAAAGTACTCCTGCCTCAGAAAGAGTTATAGTTTATCCGAGTGGATGCATCTGACAATACGCCACGCACAGCGTCTGCAAATAACTCTAAGACTAAGGAAAAGGACGCAGATGCTGACATTGAGCACAATGCAGAACCCACACTGCGACAAGTGTCTTCACAATTACTAGAGGCCATTAATGCTTGTAAAGCCACACTGACAGGGCAAATGGCTGAAATCCAGATTGATGCAAGATTTGCAAGTGATGCGGGGCCGAATGACCGTAATGAAGAGCCGCATATCCAACATGGAGGATGAGATACGACCTCTTTCTGGCGCAGTTCAGACAGCTACTAAAAAAGCTGAATTTTGCCAATCTAAACTGATGACTTAGAAAATCACCTCTGTCGCAATAATTTGCGCATTATAGGTTTGCCGGAGAGAGAAGAGGAATCGCATCCAGAAACCTTCACCGAACAGTGGCTGAAATCCACCTTGGGAGAGGATGCTTCTCTATATATTTTACAATGGAAAAAGTCCATCATAAACCTCAAAGCCACCTGTACCGGGAGCCCCCCCCCCCCCCCCTTCCCCCGCGGGCATTCTTGGCGAGGCTGCTGAATTGTAGAGATCATGCTACAGCGTTGCGTCTAGCCAGGCAAAAGGGTCCCATCAAGTCTAACAACTCTGCAATCTCTGTTCCTGGATTTCTCGGTGGATCTTGAAAAACAAAGGATGATGTTAACAGAAGTGACGAAAAAGTTTAAAGATAGGGGCATCATTTATTCAACGGTGTACCCAGAATCCCTTTGCATTGTGGCCGAGGGCAAAACCATCTTTCTACAGTTCCCCTCGGAAGCACAGGAGCGGCTCCGCTCCCATCATGTTTAAAATGTTGGACGTTAATTGACTCTCATTTCCCTAACCCTTATTTTACAGGACTGACCGCATCATTCTGATTCTTCTTCCATGTCACTGAGTGGAAATTAGATAACCAGATATTGTCTGGCCATAAAGGGAATGGTAGCTATATAGTGAGTCAAATATGGGGCTGTTCCCCCGCACCACATTGTGCCAATTATCTACCATCATTGTAGGATTAGATAGTATTAAGCTGCACACAATAATATCACTACTATTACATTTGTGGGTGCTGCCCTGCTCTCATGCCACGGGATTATCCCCGATAATACCCAAGTCACATTCTAGCTGTTCATTTGAAGGAAGGGATTACACATCTGTTCCTCTACAATGTAGTATCCCCACATGCTATATGTTATGGATGCTACAAGTTAGCTTTATAAGCTGTTTAATTCAACTTTATCGAATTTTACTGTTTTGTCTGCAACAATGTATTCGCCTCAATACTGCCAAATCAGATGGCAACCAACACATGCGGCATTTACAAGATAACCAATATGGGCTCCGTAACCCAGAACAATCGCTTCCTCATGCCATGAATATTATTGACACATTTTCTCAATAGTCTGGCCTATACAATAATTGGCAAAAGTCCACAATATTGTTTATCGCACAAAGGCCGATTATAGATTCATATATAACCACACAAGCTGCCAGTAGGATCTAAATTCAAACACTGAGGCATAACAATGGTGTGTGATCAGGAACATGCCCTAGACAAACTATCGACCCACTGCTGGATCTAATCAAAACCAAACTCAGACTCTGGTCTAAACTACCGCTCTGTGTGGCGGAGAGAATGAATCTTATTAAAATGGTATTCAGGGGTGGGGCCTAACCGCGACAGGGGAGAGCAGGATCTTCAACGAGCTCCGGCGAGGACCGCACCATACTGCGCAACAACAGCCTGACAGGCATCTAAAGCCTCCTGGCCCACTGTATTTGCCCTATAAATCTACACAGAAGCCCACTTTGACAGGCAGAAACACCTGGAGAGCCCGCGGCTGCTTGCGGCCTAGCTGATCACACCCGAGACCTCGAGTAGCAGCTGCCTGCAGGTGCGGCTCCCTTCCTTAAAAAGTAAGTGCATGGAGCGCTAAGCGCAGGTTAGATAGCCCGACACTGACTCACCCGACACTCTGGACCATCGTGCAGCATCACCAGGTGCCCTCTAACGGAGAACGCAGGCGGATAGGAAAGGGCCAGGGCTTTATCCTGTGGAGCCGTTGTCTGCTTCAAAGGACCTTATAAAGCATCTCAATGACGGAAGCTGCTGCATTCCCCGCAGCAGGAGATGCTCAGTTTAACCCACAAGGTTGGGAAAAGTAACTCCCTGCACCCCTCACACCACCCTGAGTACATACATTCCACAGACACCAAGTCTTTAAGCTGCTAATTACTCCTTACAGTATTAAGAAACTTCCATCTGGAACAGTTTATTGAGCCAATATAAATCCCTCCATAGCATTTCTATACAACACTTTCTCTCTATTACGGTAGTTCTATTTTTCTTAAAAATACTATATTTAGACCCTGCCGCCATCTAGAGGTAGAAAGTAATACTACAATCTACAATTTTATTAGGACCTTTGGTTTGAAGAAATCGCTCAAATAATACACGTTATGTGAACACAATTCATTTCTAATTCTCCCAGCGTAACTACAATCAGACAGGCAAAATGGGGAGACCCACAAAACCCCAAATTACAGACAAAAACAGGGATCCCAAGACACCAAAGAAACTACAAGATCCAGCAAAAGCCTCTAGAAAATCCTCCCATGACAATCTTTATACATACGAGCCCAAGCAGACATCACTGGAAGAGGATAACAAAAGCCACACTGCCTACCTGCTAGACTCAGAGAGTGATTCTGAAGATGACCTACCAATACAATTAGACTCTGACATTATAAAATATATCAGGGCTCTGCTTACCAGGGAGTGCATGAAAGATCTCTTCAAGGAATTCATTCAGTCAAGGAAGAGATCTCAGACTTAAGGAAAGATGTGAAAGAAGTGCATTTTAGAATCAACACCCTAGAGAACTCTTGCAAGATAATCCACCATGCAGAAAAAGTCAAAAGAATGCTGATCAACAAGCATAAAAAACCATACCTTTAAAGAATCCACATAGACTACCTAGAGAGCCGCTCCAGACATAACAACATACGCATATATAGAATCCTAGAGAATATCCCTGACAAGGAGATCCACATTGTTCTCTCCCAGTTCTTCAATGGCCTGTTGGGAACAGATGAAGGCGTGGATCTTGGCCTGGAAAGGGCTCATAGGGTTTTCAAGCCTAGATCTGTGACATCTGACAGGCCATGGGATGTCCTCTAATGCCTACAATGCTTTAGAACTAAAGAGACAATTCTAAACAAGGCCAGAATAGCTAAAACTAGAGATGAGCGAGCACCAAAATGCTCGGGTGCTCGTTACTCGGGACGAAATTATCGCGATGCTCGAGGGTTCGTTTCGAATAACGAACCCCATTGAAGTCAATGGGCGACCCGAGCATTTTTGTATTTCGCCGATGCTCGCTAAGGCTTTCATGTGTGAAAATCTGGGCAATTCAAGAAAGTGATGGGAACGACACAGCAACGGATAGGGCAGGCGAGGTGCCACATGTTGGGCTGCATCTCAAGTTCACAGGTCCCACTATTAAGCCACAATACCGGCAAGAGTGCCCCCCCCCCCCCCTCCCAACAACTTTTACTTCTGAAAAGCCCTAATTAGCAATGGATACCTTAGCTAAGCACCACACTACCTCCAACAAAGCACAATCACTGCCTGCATGACACTCCGCTGCCACTTCTCCTGGGTTACATGCTGCCCAACCCCCCCTGCACGACCCAGTGTCCACAGCGCACACAAAAGTGTCCCTGCGCAGCCTTCAGCTGCCCTCATGCCACACCACCCTCATGTCTATTTATAAGTGCGTCTGCCATGACGAGGAACCGCAGGCACACACTCCAGAGGGTTGGCACGGCTAGGCAGCGACCCTCTTTAAAAGGGGCGGGGCGATAGCCTACAATGCTGTACAGAAGCAATGAGAAATATAATCCTGTGCCACCGCCATCAGGAGCTGCACACGTGGGCATAGCAATGGGGAACCTATGTGCCACACACTATTCATTCTGTCAAGGTGTCTGCATGCCCCAGTCAGACCGCGGTTTTTAATTCATAGACACAGGCAGGTACAACTCCCTATTGTGAAGTCCCTGTTGACCCACAGCATGGGTGGCTCCCTGGAACCCACCGGCGGTACATAAAAATATCCCATTGCATTGCCCAACACAGCTGAGGTAGTAATGTCGTGCTTAATGCAGGTGGGCTTCGGCCCACACTGCATGCCCCAGTCAGACTGGGGTTCTTTAGAAGTGGAAACAGATGCATTTATAATTCCCTGTGGACCCACAGCATGGGTGGGTGCCAGGAAGCCAACGGCGGTACATAAAAATATCCCATTGCATTGCCCAACACAGCTGAGGTAGTAATGTCGTGCTTAATGCAGGTGGGTTTCGGCCCACACTGCATGCCCCAGTCAGACTGGGGTTCTTTAGATGTGGTTTCAGATGCATTTATAATTCTCTGTGGACCCACAGCATGGGTGGGTGCCAGGAAGCCACCGGCGGTACATAAATATATCCCATTGCATTGCCCAACACAGCGGATGTAACGTCAGCTGTAATGCAGGTGGGCTAAAAATTCATTTGATTACACTGTAGGCGACGGCCCACAAAAATTGCTGTATCAACAGTACTAATGTACATCCAAAAAATTGGCCATGGCCAACCAAGAGGGCAGGTGAAACCCATTAATCGCTTTGGTTAATGTGGCTTAATTTGTAACTAGGCCTGGAGGCAGCCCAGTTGAACGAAAAATTGGTTCAAGTTAAAATTTCAACGCTTTTAAGAGCATTGAAACGTATTAAAATTGTTTAGAAAAATTATATGACTGAGCCTTGTGGGCCTAAGAAAAATTGCCCGTTCGGCGTGATTACGTGAGGTTTCAGGAGGAGGAGCAGGAGGAGGAGGAGAAATATTATACACAGATTGATGAAGCAGAAATGTCCCCGTTTTGGATGGTGAGAGAGAACGATGCTTCCATCCGCGGGTGCAGCCTACGTATTGCTTAGGTATCGCTGCTGTCCGCTGGTGGAGAACAGAAGTCTGGGGAAATCCAGGCTTTGTTCATCTTGATGAGTGTAAGCCTGTCGGCACTGTCGGTTAACAGGTGGGTACGCTTATCCGTGATGATTCCCCCAGCCACACTAAACACACTCTCTGACAAGACGCTAGCCGCAGGACAAGCAAGCACCTCCAGGGCATACAGCGCGAGTTCAGGCCACGTGTCCAGCTTCAACACCCAGTAGTTGTAGGGGGCAGAGGCGTCACGGAGGACGGTCGTGCGATCGGCTACGTACTCCCTCACCATCCTTTTACAGTGCTCCCGCCGACTCAGCCTTGACTGGGGAGCGGTGACACAGTCTTGCTGGGGAGCCATAAAGCTGGCAAAGGCCTTGGAGAATATTCCCCTGCCTGCGCTGTACATGCTGCCTGATCTCTGCGCCTCCCCTGCTACCTGGCCCTCGGAACTGCGCCTTCTGCCACTAGCGCTGTCGGATGGGAAGTTTACCATCAGTTTGTCCACCAGCGCCCTGTGGTATAGCATCATTCTGGAACCCCTTTCCTCTTCGGGAATGAGAGTGGAAAGGTTCTCCTTATACCGTGGGTCGAGCAGTATGTACACCCAGTAATCCGTAGCCAGAATGCGTGCAACGCGAGGGTCACGAGAAAGGCATCCTAACATGAAGTCAGCCATGTGTGCCAGGGTACGTGTACGCAACACATGGCTGTCTTCACTAGGAAGATCACTTTCAGAATCCTCCTCCTCCTCCTCCTCAGGCCATACATGCTGAAAGGATGACAGGCAAGCAGCATGGGTACCGTCAGCAGTGGGCCAAGCTGTCTCTTCCCCCTCCTCCTCATCCTCCTCATGCTCCTCCTCCTCCTCCTGAACGCGCTGAGATATAGACAGGAGGGTGCTCTGACTATCCAGCGACATACTGTCTTCCCCCGACTCTGTTTCCGAGCGCAAAGCGTGTGCCTTTATGCTTTGCAGGGAACTTCTCGAGATGCATAGCAGAGGAATGGTGATGCTAATGATTGCAGCATCGCTGCTCACCATCTGGGTAGACTCCTCAAATTTTCCAAGAACCTGGCAGATGGCTGCCAACCAGGCCCACTCTTCTGTAAATAATTGAGGAGGCTGACTCCCACTGCGCCGCGCAAGTTGGAGTTGGTATTCCACTATAGCTCTACGCTGCTCATACAGTCTGGCCAACATGTGGAGCGTAGAGTTCCACTGTGTGGGCACGTCGCACAGCAGTCGGTGCACTGGCAGATTAAACCGATGTTGCAGGGTCCGCAGGGTGGCAGCGTGCGTGTGTGATTTGCGGAAATGTGCGCAGAGCTGGCGCACCTTTCCGAGCAGGTATGACAAGTGGGGGTAGCTTTTCAGAAAGCGCTGAACCACCAAATTAAACACATGGGCCAGGCATGGCACGTGCGTGAGGCTGCCGAGCTGCAGAGCCGCCACCAGCTTACGGCCGTTGTCACACATAACCATGCCCGGTTGGAGGCTCAGCGGCGCAAGCCAGCGGTCGGTCTGCTCTGTCAGACCCTGCAGCAGTTCGTGGGCCGTGTGCCTCTTATCTCCTAAGCTGAGTAGTTTCAGCACGGCCTGCTGACGCTTGCCCACCGCTTTGCTGCCTCGCCGCGTGACACCGACTGCTGGCGACGTGCTGCTGCTGACACATCTTGATTGCGAGACAGAGGTTGCGTAGGAGGAGGAGGAGGGTGGTTTAGTGGAGGAAGCATACACCCCCGCAGATACCACCACCGAGCTGGGGCACGCAATTCGGGGGGTGGGTAGGACATGAGCGGTCCCAGGCTCTGACTCTGTCCCAGCCTCCACTAAATTCACCCAATGTGCCGTCAGGGAGATATAGTGGCCCTGCCCGCCTGTGCTTGTCCACGTGTCTGTTGTTAAGTGGACCTTGGCAGTAACCGCGTTGGTGAGGGCGCGTACAATGTTGCGGGAGACGTGGTCGTGCAGGGCTGGGACGGCACATCGGGAAAAGTAGTGGCGACCGGGAACCGAGTAGCGCGGGGCCGCCGCCGCCATCATGCTTTTGAAAGCCTCCGTTTCCACAAGCCTATACGGCAGCATCTCTAGGCTGATCAATTTTGCAATGTGCACGTTTAACGCTTGAGCGTGCGGGTGCGTGGCGTCGTACTTGCGCTTGCGCTCAAACTGTGGCGCTAGCGACGTCTGGACGCTACGCTGAGAGACATTGCTGGATGGGGCCGAGGACAGCGGAGGTGAGGGTGTGGGTGCAGGCCAGGAGACGGTAGTGCCTGTGTCCTCAGAGGGGGGTTGGATCTCAGTGACAGGTTGGGGCACAGGGGGAGAGGCAGTGGTGCAAACCGGAGGCGGTGAACGGGCATCGTCCCACCTTGTGGGGTGCTTGGCCATCATATGCCTGCGCATGCTGTTGGTGGTGCCTCCCCAGCTGATCTTGACGCGACAAAGGTTGCACACCACTGTTCGTCGGTCGTCAGGCGTCTCTGTGAAAAACTGCCACACCGTAGAGCACCTTGAACTGTGCAGGGTGGCATGGCGCGAGGGGGCGCTTTGGGAAACAGTTGGTGGATTATTCGGTCTGGCCCTGCCTCTACCCCTGGCCACCGCACTGGCTCGGCCTGTGCCCACACCCTGACTTTGGCCTCCGCGTCCTCGCCCGCGTCCACGTCCTATAGGCCTACCCCTACCCCTCAGCATGGTGTATTACCAGTGATTTGATTTCCCAGGCAGGAAATAAATTGGCGCAAGCCTGCTGTTAAACGTAGCTGGCTGCGTATGAATTTTTTACTATCTCCACCCACCACACACGTACACAGAACGCTGAGGACTGACAGAGGCAGGGCACATAGAATTTTTCCCTTTTTTTAAAAAGAAAAGGCCCACTGACTATATTCAATCAGATAAGAAATCTGTTCCACAGAAATGCAGTTATATGAAGTGCAGCAGAGCGGTGATTTTTCCCAGGAAGGCAGGAAATAAATTGGCGCAAGCCTGCTGTTAAACGTAGCTGGCTGCATATGAATTTTTTACTATCTCCACCCACCACACACGTACACAGAACGCTGAGGACTGACAGAGGCAGGGCACATAGAATTTTTCCCTTTTTTTAAAAAGAAAAGGCCCACTGATTATATTCAATCAGATAAGAAATCTGTTCCACAGAAATGCAGTTATATGAAGTGCAGCAGAGCGGTGATTTTTCCCAGGAAGGCAGGAAATAAATTGGCGCAAGCCTGCTGTTAAACGTAGCTGGCTGTGTATGAATTTTTTACTATCTCCACCCACCACACACGTACACAGAACGCTGAGGACTGACAGAGGCAGGGCACATAGATTTTTTCCCTTTTTTTAAAAAGAAAAGGCCCACTGACTATATTCAATCAGATAAGAAATCTGTCCCACAGAAATGCAGTTATATGAAGTGCAGCAGAGCGGTGATTTTTCCCAGGAAGGCAGGAAATAAATTGGCGCAAGCCTGCTGTTAAACGTCGCTGGCTGCGTATGAATTTTTTACTATCTCCACCCACCACACACGTACACAGAACACTGAGGACTGACAGAGGCAGGGCACATAAAATTTTTCCCTGTTTTTAAAAAGAAAAGGCCCACTGACTATATTCAATCAATAATATATGTCTTCTGGCCCTGCCTACACAATTCTCTCCCTGTAGTATTACTGCAGGGCGCAATGCTCTGCACAGCCGATTTTGAAAAAAAAAAAATATGCAACACTGCTAACAGCAGCCTGCACAGTACTGCACACGGTTAAATGTGGCCCTAAGAAGGACCGTTGGGGTTCTTGAAGCCTACACTCACTCCTAACACTCTCCCTGCCTAACCACCACTTCTGTCCCTGTAGTATTACTGCAGGGCGCAATGCTCTGCAGACAGCCGATTTTGAAAAAAAATAATTGTGCAACACTGCTAACAGCACCCTCCACAGTACTGCACACGGATAGATGTGGCCCTGAGAAGGACCGTTGGGTTTCTTGAAGCCTACACTCACTCCTAACACTCTCCCTACAGCAGCACCAGCAGCAGCACTTTCCCTCAGCTAACTCAGTCACAAGGCATCTGAGGCGAGCCGCGGGAGGGGCCGACTTTTATACTCGGGTGACATCTGATCTCCCCAGCCACTCACAGCAGGGGGGTGGTATAGGGCTTGAACGTCACAGGGGGAAGTTGTAATGCCTTCCCTGTCTTTCAATTGGCCAGAAAAGCGCGCTAACGTCTCAGAGAGGAAACTGAAAGTAACCCGAACATCGCGTGGTACTCGTTAAGAGTAACGAGCATCCCGAACACCCTAATATTCGCCCGAGCATCAAGCTCGGACGAGTACGTTCGCTCATCTCTAGCTAAAACAAATCCAATTCGTCAACAATGAGATTCAATTTTTTAATATCTCTCCAAACTTACAGTTGACCTGAGGAGATAATTCCAGCCCCTCACAAGAGTGCTGAGAGACAAAGAAATATCGTACAAATGGCACTTACTGTTCAGCTTAGGAATCTCAAGTCCAAATAGAACATGGATTATTAAGACTCCAGAGGACCTTCCTTTGGTTGTAGGCAAGCTAGACCTTTCCCACATCCAAATCTCAGATTGGACATACACAGAGGCATCTATGTATCTTCCCCTCTCCCCAAAACAGATTCCTGGACCCGAGTCACCCCAACCAAACCAAGGAAGATGGGAAAATGAAGAGATTAGAAAAGGGCCACACCAGATCCCCTCTAAGGGATCGTCCATTAGACACCACTTGACCAGATCAGACACTCCATACCATCTCAACAATCTACTCTCCTTTGTAGAAATAAGTATTGACTCGTTTATTCTCCAATTATTGCAAAAATCCATTATCATTATTGTTGAGTCTGATTTTTTTTTTCTCGTTGTTACTTTCGGCTATGCTGGGAGATCTGGCTGGAGAAAATCTGATTTGACTCACCCAGTTTATCTCGCTAATTTTTGATAATTTAGGATCATAAACCATCGTTTTTAGTTTGCCCCCACACCCCCAAACTTTGATTTTTTTTGCTGTTGATTCTGAGTGGGTGCAGACATAGTCAATACTCTTCTGCCCAGCGGCAAAATGCTACCAATTGTTTTTTTAATCTCATCCTCATGTTGACAATGAAGATTTTGTGTGTTCCCCCATATTCCATCCCCTGAACCGTTCGCCTCAAACCAACCCACACATTGCCTAACGACTAAATTACGCATCATCTCTTACAATGGTAAAGGCATTAATGTTCCACAAAAGAGATCCCAGATCTACATTATTTAGAATCTAAAACAACAACCTCTCTTCATACAGTGGGGGCGTCAGCTGTTTATTACAGCTGACACCCGCAGGAAATAACTGCAATTACATCATACTGCAGGAGCGATCAAAGCATCGCTAGTTTTGGCCCCCAGGGGGCTTAAAAGAACAAGAACAAATGAAATCAATAAAGTTCTATTAATTGTAAAAAAAAAAAAAAAAAAAGTAATGAAAGTTTAAATCACCCTCCTTTTGCCAAATCTATAATAAAACATCCTCGCACATCCTCAATATCCTATCTTCATTAAAAGAAAATAAAAATATTATTCACAGAGCTAAGTTTGGTCGACCCCTGGAGGATACTTATTCCCTCCACTAAGGACTTCTCCTTCTGTTCCTGGGTGCATAATACTCTGGAATAGATTACATCTATATACCCCATCACTTACTCAGCGTGGTGACCAAAGTCATTATATGGCTCAATACTCTTCTCACACCATGCCCCCTTCTCTCTAGAAATAGCACTTAAAACCAAAAAAGAAACACTCAATAAACTGGATATTAAATAACAGTCTTCTCCAAAACAAAGACATCATCACTACCATCAACCAAAACATCCAGATGTACTTCAAAGATAATGCAAGTTTCCACACAAAACCAGCAATTCTTTGGGAAGCCCATAAGGCGGTAGTAAGAGGCCTTCTAATACAGATAGGTTCCAGAAAGAAAGAAGAGAAGGAGGAAGCTGACCTTATTGAACAAATTAAAAAAATTAGAACTACAGCACAAAAAAACAACTACACGCCTTGTAAAAAAAGAAATCTTTGATGTACGCACTAAACTAAGGGAGTTGCTTAACCCCTTAACGACCAGGCCATAGTGTTTTTACGTCCTGCCCAAGTGGGCTTTATTCTCAGAGGACGTAAAAACATGTGTCCTACAGAGAATAAAGCCCCGTGGGCTATGGACGTGACAGCTCCATGCTGTCGGTGCCCGCAGGTAGCCGACAGCATGGAGCTGTCATCCCGGGCTGCGATGACACCCCCCCCCCCCCCAGGGCATTGCAATCGGCGCATTAAAGTAAATAAAAGTAAAAGGGCAGCTGAAAGTACTCACCCGGCTTTCCCGATGTCTGCCGCGATGAATGGGTCCTCCGGGACCCGGCGCGGCACTTCTGCGCATGCGCGCCAAAGGAATGATGTCACGCGCATGCGCAGAAGACTGGGAACCCCGGGGTGTTTAAAATCTCCTAGTTCCCGGCTCCTGAAGGTAGCCGGGAACCAGGGGATGTCCGGGGGACTGCGGCGAGATGGAGCAGTGATGGGTGGCCTCGTTGAGCGGTCCCCGGTCACGTGATAAAAAGGTAGCGTTCTACCTTTGGCCGGTCTCACATGACCGGATAGGAATTACGGATTCCGCATGCGTCTGATCTACAGTATTACGCAATTCAATCGCATTGGATTACACAATTCCGCTCACATTAGTGGGTTGGAATTGTGTAATCCACTCGCAGAAAAGAGAACGCAGCAGGTTCTATTTTAGTGCGGATATCCGCAACATAGAGCCCATTGTGCTCCATGGTTGCGGATATACCTGCAGCCCATACGCAACTACATTGTGTACGGGCTGCGGGTACCTGTGTCATCGCTAAGCGACGGTGCGGGAAATACAAACAAAAAAAAGGTGTACTGCACATGATCGCCTGCGTGAGTAGGCAGTTATGCGCAGTACATTACGTGGCCGTACGCAGGGTCACAGCCGGGCTCACAGATGGGATCCGGGGCAGGCCTCTACAAGCGGATTCCACCTACGGCTGCGTGAACCCGGCGTTATTCAGACCGCTACCTGTGATACGTATTTTACAAGAAGCCCCGGGAACGCTCGCCTTCCTGCAGTTCCAGGAGCAGCTTGTTAAGCGTCTTCTGTGTGAGACTGCCACAACTCCGCAAGCTTACGAAGACTCACGGAACGCCACTTTTTACACCCCATACCCTCCACTGAGGTCAAGAAATGACCCCCAAAATGCATGAGAGGAGGGGGGATACCGGTTTTATTGCCCCATGTGCCCATTCCAACCAGCCTCTGTAATAACCCCTGTATTCGGAAATACCACACAGTTCACATTATCACTTTTATCTAAGATTTGAGGAAACCCGAAAAGGGCGCAAAATGAGCAATGGGGCCTGGAATTTATTCAGTTGTGCCCTGCAATCCAATGGGTGCTCCTTTCTTTATAGGCCTTGCCATGGGCCCTGTAAGTAGATTAGGGCCACAATGGGTATGTTTCTGAACTCGGGACAAATGGGGGTATCCATTTTGGGGTGAACGTCTTCATTCTTATGTACGCTGTACAAAAAAAACAGTTTTTAAATTGAAAAAATTGCCAAATAAATTGAAAATGGTAATTTTTTTCCTTCTGCTTTGCTTAGATTCATTCAAATACTGTGGGGTCAAAATATGCAGTACACCCCTAGATGAATTTGTTAAGGGGTCTAGTTTTCAAAATGGGGTCACTTGAGGGGGTTCCTTATCGTTTTGCCCGCCCAATGGCTCTATAAGTGGACGATGGGGCCTGGAATTTATTCAGTTGTACCCTGCAATCCAACGGGTGCTCCTTCCATTATAGGCCTAGCCATGGGTCCTGTAAGTAGATTAGGGCCACAATGGGTATGTTTCTGAACTCGGGACAAACGGGGGTATCCATTTTGGGGTGAACGTCTTCATTCCTATGTACGCTGTACAAAAAAACTGTTCTTAAATTGAAAAAATTGCCAAAAAAATTAAAATCGTAATTTTTTCCTTCTGCTTTGATAAGATTCAGTCAAATACTGTGGGATCAAAATGTGCAGTATAACCCTAGATGAATTTGCTAAGGGGTCTGGTTTTCAAAATGGGGTCATTTGAGGGGGTTCCTTATTGTTTTAGCCGTGCAATGGCTCTACAAGTGGGCAATGGGACTTGGAATTTATTCAGCTGTACCCTGAAATCCAATGGGTGTTCCTTTCATTATAGGCCTAGCCATGTGTCCTGTAAGTAGATTAGGGCCACAATGGGTATGTTTCTGAACACGGGACAAACAGGGGTATCCATTTTGGGGTGAAAGTCTTCGTTTCTATGTGTGCTGTACAAAAAAAACTGTTTTTAAATTAACGCAATTGCCCAAAAAATGAAAATCGTAATTATTTCCTACTGCTTTACTTAGATCTATTCAAAAATTGTATGGTTAAAATACACAGTACACCCCTAGATAAATTCGTTAAGGGGTCTAGTTTTCAAAATGAGGTCACTTGTGGGGGTTCTCTATTGCTTTGGGTGCTCAAGAACTCTACATGTGTGCTGTGGGGTCTAAAAGGACTTCAAGCAAAATTTCTGTTCTGAAAGACACTGACTACTACTTTCATTTTGGGCCCCATTGTGCACTCAGATATAAGATTAGAGCCACATTGAGTATATTTTTGAACACAGGACAAACAGGGGGATCCATTTTGGGGTGTAAATCCTCATTTTCATGTAAACTATAGAAAAAATATGTCTTTAAAATGACATATTTGCAAAAATATTAAATTTTAATTTGTCTGCTCTAAATTGAATTAATTCCTGAAAAAAAACTGTGGGGTCAAAATACTCATGACACCCCTCAGTGAGTACATTAAGGGGTGTAGTTTTTAAAATAGGGTCATTTGTGGGGGCATCTATTTTTCTGACACTCATGAGCCTTAGCAAACTTGGCTTGGTGCTGAAAAGTAATGTTAAATTTGTACGTCTCTAAAATGGTTAAAAAATAGAGAGGAGCGAACGTACTCGTCCGAGCTTGATACTCGTTCGAGTATTAGCATATTCGAGATGCTCGTTACTAGAGGCGAGCACCACGTGATGTTCGAGTTACTTTCACTTTCATCTCTGAGACGTTAGCGCGCTTTTCTGGCCAATAGCAAGACAGGGAAGGCATTACAACTTCCCCCTGCGACGTTCAAGCCCTATACCACCCCCCTGCAGTGAGTGGCTGGTGAGATCAGGTGTCACCCGAGTATATAAATCGGCCCCTCCCGCGGCTCGCCACAGATGCATTCTGACATAGTTCAGGGAAAGTGCTGTCTTGCTGGAGTTGCTATAGGGAGAGTGTTAGGAGTTATTTTAGGCTTCAAGAACCCCAACGGTCCTTCTTAGGGCCACATCTGACCGTGTGCAGTACTGTTGAGGCTGCTTTTTGCAGTGTTGCACTTTTTTTTTTTTTTTTGTATATAGGCCGTGCAGAGCATTGCGTCCTCAGTCTGCAGTAATTTTACATAGTCCAGGGCCAGTAGTTGTGAGGCAGGGACAGTGAAAGAGATATACTGTGTATATAGGCAGTGGCCTTTTCCAAAAAAATTTGGGAAAAAACATTCTATTTGGGCTGCCTGTGACCGTCCTGAGTGTACTGCGTTTCTGCTGGGGGTAGTAGTCCTAATTAATACGCAGCCAGCTAAGTGTTACAGCAGGCTTGCGCAAAATTCTTTCCTGGCTCTGCGTTGCCCGTCACATCACCGCTGTCATCCTGTCCAGAGGGAAACAGTCTGCAGTAATTTTACATAGTCCAGGGCCAGTAGTTGTGAGGCAGGGACAGTGAAAGAGATATACTGTGTATATAGACAGTGGGCTTTTCCAAAAAAAATTGGGAAAAAACATTGTATTTGGGCTGCCTGTGACCGCCCTGAGTGTACTGCGGCTCTGCTGGGGGTAGTAGTCCTAATTAATACGCACCCAGCTAAGTGTTACAGCAGGCTTGCGCAAAATTCTTTCCTGGCTCTGTGTTGCCCGTCACATCACCGCTGTCATCCTGTCCAGAAGGAAACAGTCTGCAGTAATTTTACATAGTCCAGGGCCAGTAGTGGTGAGCCAGGGACAGTGAAAGAGATATACTGTGTATATAGGCAGTGGCCTTTTCCAAAAAAATTTGGGAAAAAACATTCTATTTGGGCTGCCTGTGACCGTCCTGAGTGTACTGCGTTTCTGCTGGGGGTAGTAGTCCTAATTAATACGCAGCCAGCTAAGTGTTACAGCAGGCTTGCGCAAAATTCTTTCCTGGCTCTGCGTTGCCCGTCACATCACCGCTGTCATCCTGTCCAGAAGGAAACAGTCTGCAGTAATTTTACATAGTCCAGGGCCAGTAGTGGTGAGCCAGGGACAGTGAAAGAGATATACTGTGTATATAGGCAGTGGCCTTTTCCAAAAAAATTTGGGAAAAAACATTCTATTTGGGCTGCCTGTGACCGTCCTGAGTGTACTGCGTTTCTGCTGGGGGTAGTAGTCCTAATTAATACGCAGCCAGCTAAGTGTTACAGCAGGCTTGCGCAAAATTCTTTCCTGGCTCTGCGTTGCCCGTCACATCACCGCTGTCATCCTGTCCAGAGGGAAACAGTCTGCAGTAATTTTACAAAGTCCAGGGCCAGTAGTGGTGAGGCAGGGACAGTGAAAGAGATATACTGTGTATATAGGCAGTGGGCTTTTCCAAAAAAAATTTGGGAAAAAACATTCTATTTGGGCTGCCTGTGACCGTCCTAAGTGTACTGCATCTCTGCTGGGGGTAGTAGTCCTAATTAATACGCAGCCAGCTAAGTGTTACAGCAGGCTTGCGCAAAATTCTTTCCTGGCTCTGCTGTGAGTTACACATCACCACTGTCATCCTGTCCAGAGGGAAACAGTCTGCAGTAATTTTACATAGTCCAGGGCCAGTAGTGGTGAGGCAGGGACAGTGAAAGAGATATACTGTGTATATAGGCAGTGGGCTTGCGCAGAATTCTTTCCTGGCTCTGCTTTGCCTTCCGTAAGCGAAGTCAGCCTCCAACCACAGGCCAATAAGCGGCACATTAATTACAGCGTTCTGTTTCTGCACTACTGGTAATACACCATGCTGAGGAGTAGGGGTAGGCCTAGAGGACGTGGACGTGGATGCGGGCGAGGACGCGGAGGCCCAAGTAAGGGTGTGGGCACAGGCCGAGCTCCTGATCGAGGTGTATCGCAGCCGACTGCTGCGGGATTAGGAGAGAGGCACGTTTCTGGTGTCCCCACATTCATCTCACAATTAATGGGTCCACGCGGTAGACCTTTATTAGAAAATGAGCAGTGTGAGCAGGTCCTGTCGTGGATGGCAGAAAGTCCATCCAGCAATCTATCAACCACCCAGAGTTCTGCGCCGTCCACTGCTGCAACTCTGAATCCTCTGGCTGCTGCTCCTCCTTCCTCCCAGCCTCCTCACTCCATTACAATGACACATTCTGAGGAGCAGGCAGACTCCCAGGAACTGTTTTGGGGCCCTGCCCAGAATGGGCAGCAATGGTTCCGAATCCTCTCCCACTGGAGGAGTTTGTCGTGACCGATGCCCAACCTGTGGAAAGTTCCCGGGGTCCAGGGGATGAGGCTGGGGACTTCTGGCAACTGTCTCAAGAGCTTTCAGTGGGTGAGGAGGACGATGACGATGAGAGACAGTTGTCTATCACTCAGGTAGTAGTAATTGGAGTAAGTCCGAGGGAGGAGCGCACCGAGGATTCTGAGGAAGAGCAGCAGGACAATGAGGTGACTGACCCCACCTGGTTTGCTAAGCCTACTGAGGACAGGTCTTCAGAGAGGGAGGCAAGTGCAGCAGCAGGGCAGGTTGGAAGAGGCAGTGCGGTGGGCAGGGGTAGAGGCAGGGCCAGACCGAATAATCCACCAACTGTTTCCCAAAACGCCCCCTCACGCCATGCCACCCTGCAGAGGCCGAGGTGCTCAAAGGTCTGGCAGTTTTTCACTGAGAGTGCAGACGACCGACGAACAGTGGTGTGCAACCTTTGTCGCGCCAAAATCAGCCAGGGAGCCACCACCAACAGCCTCACCACTACCAGCATGCGCAGACATATGATGGCCAAGCACCCCACAAGGTGGGATGAAGGCCGCTCACCGCCTCCGGTTTGCACCACTGCCTCTCCCCCTGTGCCCCAACCTGCCACTGAGATCCAACACCCCTCTCAGGACACAGGCACTACCGTCTCCTGGCCTGCACCCACACCCTCACCTCCGCTGTCTTCTGCCCCATCCACCAATGTCTGTCAGCGCACCGTCCAGCCGTCACTAGCGCAAGTGTTTGAGCGCCAGCGCAAGTACGCTGCCACGCACCCGCACGCTCAAGCGTTAAACGTGCACATAGCCAAATTTATCAGCCTGGAGATGCTGCCGTATAGGGTTGTGGAAATGGAGGCTTTCAAAGGTATGATGGCGGCGGCGGACCCGCGCTACTCAGTTGCCAGTCGCCACTACTTTTCCTGATGTGCCGTCCCAGCCCTGCACGACCACGTCTCCCGCAACATTGTATGCGCCCTCACCAAAGCGGTTACTGACAAGGTCCACTTAACAACGGACACGTGGACAAGCACAGGCAGGCAGGGCCACTATATCTCCCTGACGGCACATTGGGTGAATTTAGTGGAGGCTGGGACAGAGTCAGAGCCTGGGACCGCTCACGTCCTATCCACCCCCAGAATTGCGGGCCCCAGCTCGGTGGTGGTATCTGCGGCGGTGTATGCTTCCTCCACTAAACCACCCTCCTCCTCCTACGCAACCTCTGTCTCGCAATCAAGATGTGTCAGCAGCAGCACGTCGCCAGCAGTCGGTGTCGCGCGGCGTGGCAACACAGCGGTGGGCAAGCGTCAGCAGGCCGTGCTGAAACTACTCAGCTTAGGAGAGAAGAGGCACACAGCCCACGAACTGCTGCAAGGTCTGACAGAGCAGACCGACCGCTGGCTTGCGCCGCTGAGCCTCCAACCGGGCATGGTCGTGTGTGACAACGGCCGTAACCTGGTGGCGGCTCTGCAGCTCGGCAGCCTCACGCACGTGCCATGCCTGGCCCACGTCTTTAATTTGGTGGTTCAGCGCTTTCTGAAAAGCTACCCACGCTTGTCAAACCTGCTCGGAAAGGTGCGCCGGCTCTGCGCACATTTCCGCAAGTCCCACACGGAAGCTGCCACCCTGCGCACCCTGCAACATCGGTTTAATCTGCCAGTGCACCGACTGCTGCGCGACGTGCCCACACGGTGGAACTCTACGCTTCACATGTTGGCCAGGCTCTTTGAGCAGCGTAGAGCTATAGTGGAATATCAACTCCAACATGGGCGGTGCAGTGGGAGTCAGCCTCCTCAATTCTTTACAGAAGAGTGGGCCTGGTTGGCAGACATCTGCCAGGTCCTTGGAAAATTTGAGAAGTCTACCCAGATGGTGAACGGCGATGCTGCAATCATTAGCGTCACCATTCCTCTGCTTTGCCTCTTGAGAAGTTCCCTGCAAAGCATAAAGGCAGACGCTTTGCGCTCGGAAACAGAGGCGGGGGAAGTCAGTATGTCGCTGGATAGTCAGAGCACCCTCCTGTTTATATCTCAGCGCGTTGATGAGGAGGAGGAGCATGAGGAGGATGAGGAGGAGGGGGAAGAGACAGCTTGGCCCACTGCTGAGGGTACCCGTGCTGCTTGCCTGTCATCCTTTCAGCGTGTATGGCCTGAGGAGGAGGAGGATCCTGAAAGTGATCTTCCTAGTGAGGACAGCCATGTGTTGCGTACAGGTACCCTGGCACACATGGCTGACTTCATGTTAGGATGCCTTTCTCATTACCCTCGCGTTACACGCATTCTGGCCACTACGGATTACTGGGTGTACACACTGCTCGACCCACGGTATAAGGAGAACCTTTCCACTCTCATACCCGAAGAGGAAAGGGGTTCGAGAGTGATGCCATACCACAGGACCCTGGCGGACAAACTGATGATAAAATTCCCATCCGACAGCGCTAGTGGCCGAAGGCGCCGTTCCGAGGGCCAGGTAGCAGGGGAGGCGCGGAGATCAGGCAGCATGTACAGCACAGACAGTGGAACACTCTCTAAGGCCTTTGACAGCTTTCTGGCTCCCCAGCAAGACAGTGTCACCGCTCCCCAGTCAAGGCTGAGTCGGCGGGAGCACTGTAAAAGGATGGTGAGGGAGTGCATAGCCGATCGCACGACCGTCTTCCGTGACGCCTCTGCCCCCTACAACTACTGGGTGTCGAAGCTGGACACGTGGCCTGAACTCGCGCTGTATGCCCTGGAGGTGCTTGCTTGTCCTGCAGCTAGCGTCTTGTCAGAGAGGGTGTTTAGTGTGGCTGGGGGAATCATCATGGATAAGCGTACCCACCTGTCAACCGACAGTGCCGACAGGCTTACACTCATCAAGATGAACAAAGCCTGGATTTCCCCAGACTTCTCTTCTCCACCAGCGGACAGCAGCGATACCTAAGCAATACGTAGGCTGCACCTGCGGATGGAAGCATCGTTCTCTATCACCATCAAAAACGGGGACCTTTTAGCTTCATCAATCTGTGTATTCTATTCATCCTCCTCCTCCTGCTCCTCCTCCTGAAACCTGACGTAATCACACCGAACGGGCAATTTTTCTTAGGCCCACAAGGCTCAGTCATATAATTTTTGTAAACAATTTTTATACGTTTCAATGCTCATTAAAGCGTTGAAACTTGCACCTGAACCAATTTTTATTTTAACTGGGCTGCCTCCAGGCCTAGTTACAAATTAAGCCACATTAACCAAAGTGATTAATGGGTTTCACCTGCCCTCTTGGTTGGGCATGGGCAATTTTTCTGAGGTACATTAGTACTGTTGGTACACCAATTTATTTGGGCCCTCGCCTACAGTGTAATCCTAGTAATTTTTTGCCCACCTGCATTACAGCTGACGTTACATCCGCTGTGCTGGGCACTGCAATGGGATATATTTATGTACCGCCGGTGGGTTCCAGGGAGCCACCCATGCTGTCGGTCCACACGGAGTTGTAACTGCATGTGTCCACTTCTAAAGAAACCCAGTCTGACTGGGGCATGCAGTGTGGGCCGAAGCCCACCTGCATTAAACCTGACATTAGCTTTGCTGTCCAGGGCAGTGCAATGGGATATATTTATGTACCACCGGTGGGTTCCAGGCACCCACCCATGCTGTCGGTCCACACGGAGTTGTAACTGCATGTGTCCACTTCTAAAGAACCCCAGTCTGACTGGGGCATGCAGTGTGGGCCGAAGCCCACCTGTATTAAACCTGACGTTACCTCAGCTGTGATGGGCAATGCAATGGGATTTATGTACCGCCGGTGGGTTCCAGGGAGCCACCCATGCTGTCGGTGCGCACGGAATTCCCATTGCGGAGTTGTACCTGCCTGTGACTATTTATAAAAAAACGCGGTCTGACTGGGGCATGCAGACACCTTGACAGAATGAATAGTGTGTGGCACATAGGTTCCCCATTGCTATGCCCACGTGTGCAGCTCCTGATGGCGGTGGCACAGGATTATATTTCTCATTGCTTCTGTACAGCATTGTGGGCTATCGTCCAGCCCCTTTTAAAGAGGGTCGCTGCCTAGCCGTGCCAACCCTCTGCAGTGTGTGCCTGCGGTTCCTCCTCATGGCAGACGCACTTATAAATAGACATGAGGGTGGCGTGGCATGAGGGCAGCTGAAGGCTGCGCAGGGACACTTTGGTGTGTGCTGTGGACACTGGGCCGTGCGGGGGGGACGGGGGGGGGGGTTGGGCAGCATGTAACCCAGGAGAAGTGGCAGTGGAGTGTCATGCAGGCAGTGATTGTGCTTTGTTGGAGGTAGTGTGGTGCTTAGCTAAGGTATGCATTGTTAATGAGGGCTTTTCAGAAGTAAAAATTGTTGGAAGGGGGGGGGGGCCCACTCTTGCCGCTATTGTGGCTTAATAGTGGGACCTGGGAACTTGAGATGCAGCCCAACATGTAGCCCCTCGCCTGCCCTATCCGTTGCTGTGTCATTCCCATCACTTTCTTGAATTGCCCAGATTTTCACAAATGGAAACCTTAGCGAGCATCGGCGAAATACAAAAATGCTCGGGTCGCCCATTGACTTCAATGGGGTTCGTTATTCGAAACGAACCCTCGAGCATCGCGAAATTTTCATCCCGAGTAACGAGCACCCGAGCATTTTGGTGCTCGCTCATCTCTATTAAAAAAACAAAAGTTTTTCAAATGTGCATTCAGAATAAAGTAAATAGATGGAAATATATATCTTAGCAAAAGTTTGTACAGTATGTTTGCACATGTTTGATATATTACAATTGAAAATGTGAAAAAACGATATTTTTTTCAAAATTTTCCCAATATTGGCAATATTTTAATAAATATACACAAATTATATTGGACTATTTTCACCACCTAAATGAAGTACAACATGTGGCAAAAAAACAATGTCAGAATCACTTGGATAAGCAAAACCTTTACGGAACTATTCTATGTTAAAGTACACATGTCAGATTTCCAAAATTTGGCCTGGTCATTAAGGCGCAAACAGGCTTGGTCACTAAGGGGTTAATATAAAGACTGAAAAATTCCCTCTTTATGAAAATACAAGCATTATGTCTTATCAGACAAATGTGCAAAAATATTAACCTCCCCGATCAAAAAACAAAACATTAAAATATTCATCACTGAAGTTTTTTTTTTTTAAATGACCAACTTCACTATACAACAGATGAAATAGCCAAGATATTCAGCGCTTACTACTCTGATCTCTATAATATTCATAAGCAAAATGCTATAGACCAGTGTTAGTGAACCTATAGCACACGTGCCAGATGTGGCACAGAGCCCTCCATCCTGGCACACGCGCCGCAGCTCTGCAACACCCCAGAGGGATGACCCTGGGCACTTGACTACTGTGCAGAGCTGGGAAGGATAAGTGCTGATGTGTCATGGGGGCACTTACCAGGTTCTGGTCCTGGAGGGATGACACGTAGCCAAAGCCAGAGTATTATCGCAGACCAGCTTCGACACCCCTATAATAGCGAATACCAATAAACAGGATGGGGGAGTAGTAGTACTAATCACTCATGACGCCACCATTCCTACACACTGCTATGCCACGCAGCGGAGAATAAGAACACAGAGACTTGTGTATAGTGCCTCGGGTCCCCAGGAACATTTGAGGCCCAGTATAACTATACTTGCAGAAATAAACTTTTAAACAGAGAGGTTTTAAAGACGACGCTGGTACAATTCACTTTCAATTAACACAGACTAGAGCTCAAAGGTCTGTGAGGATACACAGGATGAATACGATCCTTCATATAATATCAGAAAGAAATCAGTGAGCAGCAACCTGAGCGTCTTCCTTAAAATTGCACCTAGTTGGTGCTTCTTTATTTACTCCATCTTTATTTTGATGGAGTAAATAAAGAAGCACCAACTGGGTGCAATTTTAAGGCAGACGCTCAGGTTGCTGCTCACTGATTTCTTGCTGATACTATATGGATAATTTGGAATCACAGGAGTCTGATTCCCTCGCTGGTGAAGCTTTGCAACATTGATCGCAGGAACCTCCCACTAATGTGATAATGTGGTAGTGCCGCTGCGACTTTTTCTGTTTTGCTGAATATGATCCTACAGTCCACATTATCTGTACGGCACCGCTCCTGGACTGGGAGCACTCCAGAGGAGGAAGGGGTAGGAATCACTCTGCAGACTCTCTGGCAGACCATTATTGACAAAAGGTTTAAACAATGACACGCCGCATGGCAGGTGCATGGGTGTAACTCAGTCTTGTACCTCTGTGCAGTGATCCTAACTTTGGACGGCCGCACAGGAAGAGCCTGTAGTGTGAACTATTACCTGGTACAGTGGGTTCCTCTATAGAGAATTAGTGGAATTTGCTCTCACTCTAAGATCTTGGGACTCACTCCGCTCACATCCACACTCCAAACGCTATGGAATGTCGCTCTTCCTCTTCCATCTTCACCTACATGGAAGGTGAAGGTGCTTCCATATGGCACACTCTCAGGTAGACAAGATGGAAGACTTCTTCTCACTCTCAAGCACTCACATTTATAACTTCAATTGTACCACATGACATGACAAACTGACACATTTACATGCAAGCAATGATTTTATTGGAGTTAACCTCTCAAGCGCCACAGATGTGCAACACACACACTGGATATGACAGGACAAGCTTTGCACAGTGCATCTACATAGGACAAAACATGTATGACATTTATCGAGGGGACCAGGATGGTGTTCTGGACCACTATAGCTCCCCTGCAGGTATTTACTCAGCAGCACTGCTAAGTGGCACTGATCCCAGGTGCATACTGTGATGTCAGTGTGCACCCCGGATCCTTCTCCCCCATCCCCTGACATCTCCTCTTTGGTTCTGCGAGAGCAGAGGAAAGCAGGCATGTGGACAAAGACACTGACGTCACAGTGTGCACCTGGGATCAGCACCAGCACCAAGCAGAGGAGCAGTGACACTTCAACGAGGAGGAAGGGGTACATATATGGGTCTCAGGGGGCACTATTACTACTGGGGCTATTATAGGGGATCCTATTAGTAATAGTGTCCCCTAGATCAGCCCCAGTAGTTATAGCATTACTACTGGGACCACTGTGGGGTGTAACTATTACTGCTGAGGCTGCTGTTGGATGTCACTATTACTACTAAAGCCATAGTGGGATGTCACTATTACTACTTGGGCTACTGTGGGGGACACTATTACTACTAGGGCTGTTGTGGGATGACACTATTACTATTGAAGCCACTGTGTGTGGTCACTATTACTACTGGGGCCTCTGTGGGATGTCACTATTACTACTGGGGCCATTTTCGGATGTCACTATTACTACTGGGGCCACTGTGGGAGGTCAATATTACTACTAGGGCCGCTGTGGGATGTCACTATTACTACTGGAGCTGCTCTGGGGGTCACTATTACTGCTGGGGCTGCTCTGGGGGTCACTATTACTGCTTAGGCTGCTCTGGGGGTCACTATTATGGCTGGGGCCTCTCTGGGGGTCACTATTACAGCTGGGGCTGCTCTGTGGGTCACTATTATGGCTGGGGCCGCTCTGGGGGTCACCATTATGGCTGAGGCCGCTCTGAGCGTCACTATTACTGATGGGGTATGTTTACTTATGGCAGAAATGCTGCAGAATGTCCTCAGTAGAAACTTCCGTGGCAAATTGCGCAGCATTTCCGCATCCAAAAAGCAGTCAAAATCTGCACCGTCTATTTTGAAACAGCTCTGTCCTCAGGTATATTGACGGAGGTAAAATCATACGTCGTTATAAGCCCCACCCCCTGATGTGTTGGCACTTTGCGATAAATAAATGGGTTTTGGTTTGAGGTTTGGGCACTTGGCCTTTAAAAGGTTCGCCATCACTGCTTATGACCCACACAAAACTAAGCAAATTCAAACATTTTAAAATCCAAAGCTCTCCCACAAATTTCAATCCTCAGAAAGTAGCACCGAACAACCCTATCTCCATATAAAAAAATGGAGGACGTTCAGGCCCAGATGGCTTCAGTGCCATTTACTATAAAACATTTAAAGACATGCTAATCCCTGCTTTACACGAATACTTTATTTACATCAACGCCACTAATGGTTTCCCTAGTGAAGCTCTTACCGCCCACATTTCTCTCATCCCCAAAGATGGGAAAGATAATACCCTCTGCAGTAGCTATAGGCCAATCTCACTAATTAACCATGACATTACATCGTATGCAAAAATCCTTGGCAATACAATCAAACTTCTCCTGAATCTCATCAACATGGAACAAGTGGGATTCACACCCCACAGGCAAGCAAAAGATAGTACTACTAGACTTCTCAATGTGATATATCAAGCCAAGCACACCAAAACCCCCCTGGCACTTCTTATGACTGACGCAGAGAAGATGCTCGGTAGGGTAAACTGGCTTTTTCTTAAAATGATCCTGCAAAAATTTGGCTTCCCTGAAGACTTTATTTATTTATTTTTTTTAAAGGAACTTTATTTAGCCAGAGAATAGTTAACAAACATACATACATAGTCAGCTGGCACCACAGGTGTCAGATTCAGCAAAATGTTACATTGCATGGAAGCCAAGACAGAGATACTCGTTACCTTTGTATACACACGTTTCTTTTTGACACATAATGCCTGGCTAGGCCTTTTTTTTTTCTTTTTTAACTTTAACTTTATCCATTATTACGAAACAACAGATTTAACCTTGGAGCGAATTAGCTGTACTCAGATGGGAAAAGGAAAATGAAAAGGGAAAGAAAAATTAACAAAAAGAATATCCCCCCCCCCCCCCCCCGCCCCCCAGCGCGACTCCTTCTCTAAATTTGTAATAGCAGAGAGAAAACTCTAAAGGATAGGGTCTTAACTCAGACTACAGGTTGAGCGGATGTCCTTCATTGTGTCCCTCCTCAACCATCACCTCCCCCCTACCGTCTAGTCAAGCTCTCCCAATGCTGTCGCAGGGCACCCCACCCAATCACCCCAGATCTTGCCAAATTTTTCTGGACATCCCCTGGCCATGTATGTCAATTTGTACATTGGGATCTCAGAGTTGACCACCCGGACCCACGCATTTCTGGTCGGCCTCCCAGGGTGTTTCCAGTTGAGCAAAATTACTTTTTTAGCATAGAAAAGTAGCAGCTTGTACAATATGTGTGTTGCTGCGGTCACCGGTAGATCACCAACAAGCCCGAAGAGGCACGTTCCAGGATGCATGATCCTCGGGGCTCCTAAGTGTGTTTCCATAAAGACAAGCACGTCTCTCCAGTAGCTCTGCAGGATTGCACATTCCCAAAACACGTGCATGACTGTCCCATCTGCAGCCAGACATCGCGGGCATGTTGCAGAAGGGAGCAGGCCCATGGCACACAGTCTGGAAGGAGTATAATATATGCGGTGCAGGAACTTAACTTGGATGAGTTTGTCTCTAGCGCTTACCAGGGGGGGGGGGGCCAGAGCCTCTCAGTATATCATCATCCTCCTCTCCCGAGGTCAGATCAGGGATATCCCGCTCCCATCTCTGGACGGCCCTCTCGCCCAGCGGGGCCAGGTGCCGTGCTATGTGGGCATAGAAGCTCGACATCGGTTTGACAAGATTACACATCTGTGCAAGGCCCTCTAGTCATGTCATGGATAGTGGGATAGATGTGCCCCCAAACTGAGCCCTGGCCACATGCCGCAGCTGGTAGTACCTGAAGTAGGAATTTTCGGGTAGGCCATGGGCTATCCGCAGTTGTACGAAGGTGCAGAGCGTACTCTCCTCGACTATGTCAGAGAGGGCATTGATGCCCCATCGTCTCCAAAAGGCAGACTCTGGGAAACGTTGAAAGTGTGGCAGTTTGGGGTTGTCACAGAGGGGGGGGGGGGGGGTGTGCGGGGATCGCACAGTCTCCTCCTCAGTGGACAGTCTCGAGACTCGTTGCCAGACCTCCAGTGTCACCAGCATGGGAGTAGGCAGGGGAGCAACCGAAGATGAGGGGCCGCTCAGCAACAACCCCCGCAGGCTCTGGGCGGGGTCCACCATTCTACATTCCAGGCCCACTGCCGAGTTGTAGTTTGACGAGGATAGCCACCACCCCGCATACACCAACTGGCTAGCCAGGTAATAGTAGTAGAAGTGTGGTAGGGCTAACCCTCCCTTGTTCGACGGGAGGCACAGGGTCTCCAATCTGATCCTGGGTGCGGTGCCCCTCCACAGCATGCGTAGCACGATCCCTCGGAGTGTAGTAAAGAACTTTTTTGGGACCAGCGTAGGGGAGTTATGTAGTATGTGCAGAAATTTTGGTAGTAGTTTCATTTTCAGTAGGTTTATTCTACCCACCAGAGTGAGCAGGAGAGAATCCCATCGTGTCTCTACCTCTTCAGCCCAGCCCAGAAGAGGGGTCAGGTTGGAGTCATAGAAGGCGGATAGCTCCGCTGACACCTTAACACCCAGATAGGTGGTCTGGGTCGTCCAGCTCAGTGGGGCGGGCAGGGGGAGCTCAGCGGCCGCAGGGTCCACTGCCAATAGGTGGGTCTTGTCCCAGTTAACCTTAATTCCCGAATGTGTGCCAAATGTGTCGAATATAGCCAGCGCCGCATCAAGAGAGGCCTCTGGGTCTTGAAGGAAGAGAAGGGTGTCGTCTGCATAGAGCGCAATGCGCTCTTCGTAATTGTTCAGCTTAAATCCCTTCACTATCGGTGACATTCGGACTTGGATCGCTAGGGGCTCTATAGTGAGGGCAAACAAAGCGGGGGACAAAGGACAGCCCTGCCTTGTACCCCTGCCCAGAGAAAACTGGGCAGAGACATGTATATTGGTCTTGATGTTTGCTACCGGGGAGTCGTATAGAATCTCGATCCATTTAATAAAGGTTGGCCCAAATCCAAACCGTCGCATCACCGCCCATAGGTACTTCCACTCCACTGAGTCGAAGGCCTTTGCCTGATCTATGAATACCAGAATGTGCTTTCCCCTATTAGTGTGCTTGTATGATAAATGGTTGAAAAGCCTCCTCAGGTTCATGTCAGTGCTCTTGCCCGGCATGAAGCCGGACTGGTCAGCGTGTATGATCTCACCCAGTACTGAATTTATACGCGTCGCCAGTATTTTTGCAATTACTTTTACGTCGTTATTAAGGAGGGAGATGGGGCAGTAAGTCTGTGGGATCCTTTCCAGCTTTAGGGATCATTATTATTAAGGCTTTACGCATTGTATACGGTAGGGCAAAATGGAGTTGTATAATGTGAGAAGCCGCGGGGCCAGGGTTTCCACGTTTTTCTTATACCATCCCCCCAGGAGCTCATCCACACCTGGTGATTTCCTATTGGGGAGTGACTTAATAGCCTCCATTATTTCTTCTATACTCAGGTCTCTATCCAGGTGGGCTGCGCTGTCCCGGCTCAGTGAGGGGAAGGGAATATTATCTAGATACGCCAGAAGCTGCGCATCAGATCGGCTCAGTTTGGAAGTGTATAAATCTCTATAGAATTGGGCAAACGTTTGGTTAACTAGTTTAGGGTCTTTTAGTAGGGTACCCGTGCTATCTCGCACTGCTGTGATTGGCGGCAGCGTCTGGTCCTCTCTGGCCAGATAGGCCAGCATGTGACCGTTCTTGTCTCCCTGATCAAAGATCCGGTGGCGGGAGTACAAAAGTTTCTTCTTGGTGTGTTCAATAAGTAGTCATTTATATTCCCGGCGCAGAGCATTCAGGGTTAAGGTAGTTCCCGGGGAGGGATCTGCAATGTGTCTAGCCTCTGCTGAGTCGAGGCGGCGTTCCAGGTCCAGGCGGTTGGCTCTTAGAGACCTTCTGTGCTCGGCAATAGCCGAGGTGAAGGATCCCCTGGTGAAGGCTTTAAATGCATCCCATACCACTAGCTCGGGGGCCGTCCCTTCATTAGCCTCCCAGTACATCTCAGCCTCTTGTTCTACATATTCCTGTACTTCTCTCTGTTCCAGCCACAGCGGGCTCAGTCTCCACATAGGGCGACTGCCCTCTACTCCAAGGTCAAGAACCAGTTGGAGCGGGGAATGATCTGAGATGCCCCTGGGTAGGTAGGATATGTCACGGACCATGGGGAGGCAGTCCGGGGAGCCAAAACACAGATCTATACGTGAGAAGGCATTGTAGGTCAGAGTATGACACGAGTAGGCCTTATCCTGTGGGTGTCACACGCACCATATTTCTTGTAGTAAATAGGAATCGGCCCACCCAGGTAACCGAACCTGTGCGGAGGCAGCTGGAGTGAGACGGTCCCGCACCGGGTCCAGGATCAGGTTAAAATCTCCCATAATTACTATTGGGGCCGTCTCGAGGAGGACCACCCGTGCCATCACCTCATGATGTATCTCTATATTGGCAGGCGGTGGTAGGTAAACTGTTACTATCGTGAGGAGGCGGCCATGGAAGGTTCCCTGTAGGATCAGGTATCGCCCCCCAGGGTTGATATGTATTTGACGGAAGGCAAACTGTGCCGACTTAGCCACTAAGATACTGACCCCTCTAGCATAATTTGAATAAGTCGCGTGGTACGCTGAGCCTACATTTGCCCTCTTAAGCGCCAATGTCCTCGAGCCTGTGAGGTGTGTTTCTTGGAGTAATTTCATATGGGGGGAGTGGGTTTTGAGGAAGTCAAAGACCAACGCTCGTTTAATTTTAGAGTTTAGGCCCCTGACATTCCAGGAGACCAATTTTAGGTATGCACTAACCATTGTCGTAGAGCTGGACATTATTCCTGCAAATTTCCCGTAGCTCGTTTAGAAAAGAGTCGCGCCAGAAACTACAAAGAGAAGTCACAGAGTAAACTGAAATCTGTTCGCATTTCCCCACCTCGAACTGATCCCTCCCATCCCACCCTACCCATCCCCCCGAACTTCGGACAGGTTTCGATCCCAAAACTAACAACTGTGTAAGGGGCATAGGGCCTACCCCCAAGAGAGAGTCAACAGTAAACTAAGACAAGAAAATGAAATACAGCAACAGCAGTCGCAAACATGGAAATAAAGTCCCCCTGTGAAAAATCGGAGACAGGGCCATATGATTATGGGCTGCTCCAGTGTAGACTATGGCTGCCCAGCACGAATCGTGGACAGCACATAGGCTGCCAGTCTAGCCGGGCCCCCACAGTCCAAGACATAGAGAGCAACCTTATCGCAGTCCACATCACTTTATCGTAACGTTGTCTTCGGCTGCCGGCTTACTTATCTAAAAAGGAGAAAAGGGGGGGGGAGGGAGGAGATGGGGTGGGGAGGGGGGGAGCGGAAAGAAAAAAATAAATTAATTAATAAATAAAAAAAAAACTTTAAAAAAAAAGGGGTGGGGGTAATAAAAAGGAGGGAGGGGGAAGGGCGGGAGGAGGAAAGGGGTCGCTCTCCTCAGTTATAATGCAGGAAGAAAGGAAAGCATTGGCCGGCCAGCCACATTAAATGCGTATTTTTGAAAGCCTCACAACATGGATCAGTTTTGTTCAAGCCAGTTCAGGACATCCTCTGGATTTTCGAAAAAGTGGGAACGGTTATCCTTGATCACCTTTAGTCTGGCAGGGTATAACATGGCATAGACGAGTTGTTTTGAACGCAGCATTTTTTTTGCTTCTGTAAATTTTTGTCGCCGCTGCTGCACCTCTAAGGTGAAATCCGGAAAGATACGGACTGTTTGTCCGTCGACTCTTAGCGGATCTCTCTCACGGTTCAGTGCCAGGATTTTGTCTCTGTCTCTGTAGTTCAGTAGCTTTCCAATAAAAGTGCGTGGGGGGCCCCCGGGCGGCGGAGCCCTTGATGAAATGCAGTGAGCCCTCTCTACACAGAATAAGGGAGACAGAGAGTTGGGGCCATACTCCTGCTTGAGGAGTGATTCCAGGTAGTCACAAGGATCTCTGCCCTCGGCCCCCTCCGGCAATCCTATAAATCTGAGGTTGCATCTGCGCAGACAGTTCTCCATATCGTCTAGTTTCTTCCGCTGCGCCGTGAGGTTGGAGTTGAGGGTGCGCACCTGGTCTGAGAGTGGTGTAACAGTGTCCTCTAAGTTAGAGACTCGCGTCTCGACCTCTGTTGTGTGCTCTCTCAACGTTTGAACGTCTGCTCGCAGCAGACCGAAGTCCAACTGTAATGCGTCAATTTTCTCTGTAAGGGCAGAGCGTGACTCTGTGATTGCTTTCAGCACGTCAGCAATAGTCGGGCCGGGTGCAGAGGGCGAAACTGGTGCGGCTCCCTCGGAGGGTGCACTCTGTGGGCTGGAGGACGCATTGGGTCGAGGATCCGTTGAGGTGCTGGGCCGGGAATACTGCTGCAGTTTGCTAGTAATTTTGGCTTGCTTGCTGGGCGCCATCTTCTTAGAGGATAGTAGTAGGAGATGTCCGCAGGCTTGAACTTATAGAATATCACAGGGGGGATCCATGCGCAGTTTACGCTTTAACGCATAGCTGTTGGGGTACAGTCATAGTGTAGTAGTGTCCGTACGCCTCTGATACGCTGCCCTCGGGCGGCAGCCCGGGGCTCAGTTTATAGGTGTGTATAGAACAGTACGTTATAGTCTCGGAGTGCCACTGGTGGAGGGGGTCCACAGGCCTGTGCCCTTCTCCTCTGTTGAGGGGCAAGGTACGCAGGGAGGGGGGGGCAGCGAGCTGCCTCTGCGCCCCTCTGTTAAGGTGTAAATTGCTCGCCTATGGGGGGGGCTCCGTATACGGTGCTCTACGCTGTATATTTAATTGTCTTCGGCGTTCCCCCCACTGCCCCTTTCTCCTCTGCGTCTCCTATTCCACCCCCCTGCACCCCTTGTCTCCCCTCTCCTAGATGGTGTCCGGCTGGGGAGGGGGGGACCTCCTGGTGTAACTGCCGGCCTGGGATGGTGGTCGCACTGCAAGGAGTCCGCTCCAGGGGGCCTCTGATGCCTCAGGTGCAGTGCTGTTTTGCAGTCTCGTGGGGGGGACAGGGCGGGGGGGGGGGGGCGCAGGGTCCGGCGGCGGCCGCCGCAGCGTCACTCACCCGGTCCGCTGCTGTATGGGGTGGGCAGCCCAGTGCTCTCTCCTACCACTGGTGCCTCTGGCGTGGTCCCCGCTTCGGTCGCTGAGCAGGGGGAGCTCGTTATCCCACACTTCTGGTTTCGTCTAACCGGCACTTCCGGTCGCGGCTGGCCGGCACTCGAGCCCGGGGATCTTCAGGCCCTGTAGGCCCTGCAGCGTTCCTCGGAGGAGGAGACCCAGAGGGGTCTCTAAATGCTTCTGCTGGGTCGGGGGAGTCAGCGTTAGCCCCCGATTCGTCGCCCGCGGCTCTCAGTGCACAGGATGCCACGGATTGAGGTGACTGCCAAGCGGAGTCTCTCTGGACACGTCCTCTCTCTCGGGCTGTCAGGCCCCGCCCCCTGAAGACTTTATTGATAAGATTACGGCTCTATAGAAAATCCCCTCAGCCAAAATTGAAGTCAACGGAAACCTTTCCCTCCCTTTCAATATTAAAAACGGCACAAAACAGGGCTGCCCTCTTTCCCCTCTTCTATTTATCCTTACAATGGAGGTCTACTTGGAAAGAATAAGGCAAAACCAACAAATTATGGGTTTAAAGTATGGGCGAGCAGAACACAAGACAGCAAGCTGTGCAGATGATGTCCTGTTATTTCTAACCAACCACCATCTTTCTCTTAAACCACTACTGAGAGAATTTGAGCTTTTTGGTCAAATCTCCAATTTTAAACTTAAGTTTTCAAAATCAGGACTTCTCAATATAAATATTGATAAAACAACGTGGGCCCTGCTAACCAACCTCCCAAACCCCCCTCCGCTTTATAAACACTTGCTCCCAAATGACATACCCAGGAACAAAAATTTCCCCAGAACTATCCGAAATATACAAACTAAATTTTATTGCACTATTAGACAAATAGAAAAAGACTTGTCTTTATGGATCGCGCTGCAGACACCTTGATTCTCCCTATAGAAATACCTGAACCCTTCTTTAAGATGCTGAAACGCCTAATCGCCAAATTTATCTGGCAAAATAAAGAGCATAGGCCAATGCCCCCAATACTGGGGGCATTGGCCTACCTAACTCAAAGCATATTATAGCGCAGTACACTGAGCCCGAATAACCAACCTAACTCATCTCTCCGGCGGTAAACTCTGGGCCGAACTTGAACTGAGCTATGTCAATAGCTGCCTCTGATTGAAAAGTGGACAAATGTTTTATGTTCCTAAAAATGGCATCAATGTAGACTAGGGCTTATCCTGCAAAAAATAAGCCCTCCTAGCACTCCGTTGATGGGAGAAGAACAATGTTCTATCTCTTGTGATGCAGCGACACAAAAGGAAATCTTTAAAAAAGATATTGTTTTAGTGCACACAAATAGCAAAACATAAACTATATAAACTTGGTATCGCTGGAATCCTGCGGACCCCGAGAATAAGGTTATCACATTGTTTATTCTGCATGCTGAATGACGTAACAATGAAATACAAAAACCAATGGAGGAATGTCCTTTTATCTAATAGTGCTGTAAGCCTGTACAGAGCCCTCCATGTACTTGTGGCAGTGGCCCCTATACAAGCTCTATTAGTGGTTGTTCAGCAGTATTTTGCCCCTGTTACATCCCCTGCTACAGTATTTTCCTCCTGCATGCTGGGAATTGGTCTTTGCACCAACGTACCAAACTGGGCCACATCCTGAAGAGGTTAAGAATAATTTACATGAGCCCCATAGCTCTCTGGCAGATTACATAAAATCTGCATGTTTATAAGTACAAGCATTGTATTTTAGTAAAAACATACTTTTAACCCCTTAATGACATGGCCTATTTTGGCATTGAGGTCCAAACGATCTTTGGTATTTTTCCATCTCTATTTTTCAAAAGCCATAAGTTTTTTATTTTTCCATTATTCGGGTTGTATAAGGGCTTGTTTTTTGCGTGGCGAACTGTAGTTTTTATTGGTACCATTTTGGGGTACATAGACTACAGTGTAAAACTTTTATTATTTTTTTATGATTGTAGGGAGAGAAAACGCATCAATTCTGCCATAGATTTTTATTTTTTTTTAAAGCGTTGATTATGCAGCATAAATGACACACTACATTTTTTTCTGCGGGTCTGTACGGTTACAATGATACAAAAATTCTTTTTTTTTTTTAGGTTTTTCCACTTTTACACAATAAAAACCCTTTTTTGTGAAATTATAATTTTTTTCTAAACTCACTGCATTTAAAGTCCTATAACTTTTTTATTTTTCCAAGGACGGAGCTCTCAGAGGGCTTATTTTTGTGAGATGAGCTGTAGTTTTTATTGGTACTATTTCGGGGTACACACTTTTTTTTATCACTTTCAGGGCTCCCACCCACTGGCGATTTTTTTTCCTTTGCGTTTTGCGTTTTTTCTCAAGAGCAATTAGAATTGAATGTGTTCCTGTCCACTTGCGTTTTTTTTTTCAGTCCGTTGCAATTTTTAACATAGGAACTGTCAGTTGCATATGTGTCCTTATTTTTCTCTTAACCCCTTGAGTGGCGGGTTTCCTACCCCCCTGTCGTGCCCATCAGGGCAGATTTTTTAAATGGGCTATTCATTTAATTTCAACTAATTTTGCAGTCGCGTTCCAAGAGCCATAACTTTTTCATTTTTCCATTGACACGGCCATGTGAGGGCTTGTTTTTTGCTGGAGAAGTTGTACTTTTGGGTATATATAATGTATTGCATAACTTTTGTGAAAAAATTTGTAGGGAGATTAGGGAAAACAAGTAATACAAGTTAAATCACCCTCCTTTTGCCATATCTATAATAGAAAAATCTAAATCATAAAAGAAAAATACATATTTGGTATCGCCGCGTCCGTAAATGTCTGATCTATCAAAATAGTGCATTATTTAATCTGCACGCTAAACGTAATCCAAAAAAAAAAAGAAAAAGAACGCCAGAAATGCACTTTCAATCACCCTGTCTCCCAGAAAAAATGCAATAAAAAGCGATCATAAAGTCGTATGTATTCCAAAATGGTACTAACGTTAACTACAGGACATCCCGCAAAAAATGAGCCCTTGCTCAAGTACGTCGATGGAAAAATAAAGGAGTTATGATTTTTTAAAATGGGGGGAGGGAAAAAAGAAATGGGGAAAGAAGAAAAAAAGGGACCGTTTCATTAAGGGTTTAAATAATGTACTAACTTCCTTCTCTGGGTCATTACAACACAGGGATACCACATGTGTAATTTTATTTTTAATTTTTCACAAAGTAAAGGGAGACAAGTGTTTTTAATTTTATTTATTTTAGTTTTTAAATAATTTAACTTTTTTTTTTACTTTTTATTTTTTTATTTTTGTCCCTTTAGTGGACTTCCACAGAGACCCATCAGGACTCCCTGATCATATTCTGGGGGGAAAAGGGGGTCCGATGGTGACAACTCTTTACATGCTGCAGTGACAGCCCTTTACATGCTGCAGTCACATAGACTGCAGCATGTAAAGGGTTAACACAGCAGAGATCAGAGGTTTTCTCTGATCTCTGCTGTAAGAGCTGGTGCCTAGCTGTCCTCTGGCAGCCAAGCACGAGCTCTCCCTGCCACAGAGACAATCGGCTTGCTTCTGACAAGCGGATGGTCTCTATAGCAACCTGTAAACAAAGCAGGACATTAGAAGCAGAGATTGCCGTCATATCGGCAATATCTTCTGCTTCTGTCAAAGCCCTTGCTTTGTTTTCTGTGGGACTGTGCAGGCATAGCACACTGTCACAGCTTGTGGTATTGTGCTCTGCAGCTCCCATAGCGATACAAAGTCCGGAAACCTTCCGGGCTATTCGCTATGAGCAGTGGAGCTTGTCCCGGAAAATTTCCGGGCGTGCCACTCAAGGGGTTAATGCACCCATGAATGTCAATGGAAATTAACGGAAAAGGCACAAAAAAGCCGCGAAAATGCCGCGAAAAACGCGTGGAAAACGCTGCGTTTTTCACGCACGAAAATCGTAAAGGCCAGTGGGTGGGCGCCCTCATTGCATTTTTTGGGAGGCAAAATGCTAAACATTAGCATTTTGCCTCAGTTTTTTAGCCTTTTTTTAACGCTTTTTGCCGTGCAGGAAAAAAAAGCATGTTCAATGTATTTTACGCGTCGTTACGGATGGGTCGATATTAGAGATGAGCGAGCACCAAAATGCTCGGGTGCTCGTTACTCGGGACGAAATTATCGCGATGCTCGAGGGTTCGTTTTGAGTAACGAACCCCATTGAAGTCAATGGGCGACCCGAGCATTTTTGTATTTCGCCGATGCTCGCTAAGGTTTTCATGTGTGAAAATCTGGGCAATTCAAGAAAGTGATGGGAACGACACAGCAACGGACAGGGCAGGCGAGGGGCTACATGTTGGGCTGCATCTCAAGTTCACAGGTCCCACTATTAAGCCACAATACCGGCAAGAGTGCCCCCCCCCCTCCCAACTACTTTTACTTCTGAAAAGCCCTCATTAGCATGGCATACCTTAGCTAAGCACCACACTACCTCCAACAAAGCACAATCACTGCCTGCATGACACTCCGTTGCCACTTCTCCTGGGTTAAATGATGCCCAACCCCCCCCCCCCCCCCCCTGCACGACCCAGTGTCCACAGCGCACACAAAAGTGTCCCTGCGCAGCCTTCAGCTGAGAAATATAATCCTGTGCCACCGCCATCAGGAGCTGCACACGTGGGCATAGCAATGGGGAACCTATGTGCCACACACTATTCATTCTGTCAAGGTGTCTGCATGCCCCAGTCATACCGGGCTTTTTAATTCATAGACACAGGCAGGTACAACCCCTATTGTGAAGTCCCTGTGGACCGACAGCATGGGTGGCTCCCTGGAACCCACCGGCGGTGCATAAAAATATCCCATTGCATTGCCCAACACAGCTGAGGTAGTAATGTTGTGCTTAATGCAGGTGGGCTTCGGCCCACACTGCATGCCCCAGTCAGACTGGGGTTCTTTAGAAGTGGAAACAGATGCATTTACAAGTCCCTGTGGACCGACAGCATGGGTGGGTGCCAGGAAGCCACCGGCGGTACATAAAAATATCCCATTGCATTGCCCAACACAGCTGAGGTAGTAATGTCGTGCTTAATGCAGGTGGGCTTCGGCCCACACTGCATGCCCCAGTCTGACTGGGGTTCTTTAGATGTGCTTTCAGATGCATTTATAATTCTCTGTGGACCCACAGCATGGGTGGGTGCCAGGAAGCCACCGGCGGTACATAAAAATATCCCATTGCATTGCCCAACACAGCTGAGGTAGTAATGTCGTGCTTAATGCAGGTGGGCTTCGGCCCACACTGCATGCCCCAGTCTGACTGGGGTTCTTTAGATGTGCTTTCAGATGCATTTATAATTCTCTGTGGACCCACAGCATGGGTGGGTGCCAGGAAGCCACCGGCGGTACATAAATATATCCCATTGCATTGCCCAACACAGCTGAGGTAGTAATGTCGTGCTTAATGCAGGTGGGCTTCGGCCCACACTGCATGCCCCAGTCAGACTGGTAATATGTACCTTAACAGTAACCGCGTTGGTGGTAATGTGGTGGTGACTGCGGACCTAGTAGCGCGGTTTTATTTTGTTGGTTTTCGGAATGTGGCCAGGATTAAGTGGGCTGTGGCGGGGGATGTTTTTGAGGCACTACGTGTCCTCTCCACGTGTCCGTGGTTATATGCACCTTAACAGTAACAGCGTTGGTGGGAAATGGCCTCGCCACCATCATGTCTTTGGGAAGCCTCTGTTTCCACACCCCAGAGACATACCATTAGCAGCGGTATAGGCAGAGCCCATAATTAGTAACATTTCAGCCGTAGCATTAGGACAGTCCCCACTAACATATCACTAGCAGCATTATAGGGGGAGCACAGTATTCGTTCCATTTCAGTAATAGTAGCACTCAAGACAGGCCCCAGTAACAATTCCGAAGCAGCAGTATAGTGGGAGCGCAGTCTTCGTTCCATTTCAGTAGCTGCAGTATAGACAAGGCACAAGTTACATTTATGTAGCTAAAGTGTAGGCCAACCCCACACACCTTTCTGTACCATGAGTGCAGGCGAAGAACATAGAAATTGCTATGATTACACAGTAGGCGAGGGGCCACAAAAATTGCTGTATCAACAGTACTAATGTACATCCAAAAAATTGGCCATGGCCAACCAAGAGGGCAGGTGAAACCCATTAATCGCTTTGGTTAATGTGGCTTAAGTGGTAACTAGGCCTGGAGGCAGCCCAGTTTAACGAAAAATTGGTTCAGTTTAAAGTTTCAACGCTTTTAAGAGCATTGAAACGTATAAAAATTGTTTAGAAAAATTATATGAGTGAGCCTTGTGGCCCTAAGAAAAATTGCCCGTTCAGCGTGATTACGTGAGGTTTCAGGAGGAGGAGCAGGAGGAGGAGGAGGAGGAATATTATACACAGATTGATGAAGCAGAAATGTCCCCGTTTTGGATGGTGAGAGAGAACGATGCTTCCATCCGCGGGTGCAGCCTACGTATTGCTTAGGTATCGCTGCTGTCCGCTGGTGGAGAAGAGAAGTCTGGGGAAATCCAGGCTTTGTTCATCTTGATGAGTGTAAGCCTGTCGGCACTGTCGGTTGACAGGTGGGTACGCTAATCCGTGATGATTCCCCCAGCCACACTAAACACACGCTCTGACAAGACGCTAGCCGCAGGACAAGCAAGCACCTCCAGGGCATACAGCGCGAGTTCAGGCCACGTGTCCAGCTTCGACACCCAGTAGTTGTAGGTGGCAGAGGCGTCACGGAGGACGGTTGTGCGATCGGCTACGTACTCCCTCACCATCCTTTTACAGTGCTTCCGCCGACTCAGCCTTGACAGGGGAGCGGTGACACAGTCTTGCTGGGGAGCCATAAAGCTGGCAAAGGCCTTGGAGAATGTTCCCCTGCCTGCGCTGTACATGCTGCCTGATCTCTGCGCCTCCCCTGCTACCTGGCCCTCGGAACTGCGCCTTCTGCCACTAGCGCTGTCGGATGGGAAGTTTACCATCAGTTTGTCCACGCGCCCTGTGGTATAGCATCATTCTCGAACCCCTTTCCTCTTCGGGAATGAGAGTGCAAAGGCTCTCCTTATACCATGGGTCGAGCAGTGTGTACACCCAGTAATCCATAGTGGCCAGAATGCGTGTAACGCGAGGGTCACGAGAAAGGCATCCTAACATGAAGTCAGCCATGTGTGCCAGGGTACCTGTACGCAACACATGGCTGTCTTCACTAGGAAGATCACTTTCAGGGTCCTCCTCCTCTTCCTCCTCCTCAGGCCATACACGCTGAAATGATGACAGGCAAGCAGCATGGGTACCGTCAGCAGTGGGCCAAGCTGTCTCTTCCCCCTCCTCCTCATCCTCCTCATGCTCCTCCTCCTCCTCCTGAACGCGCTGAGATATAGACAGGAGGGTGCTCTGACTATCCAGCGACATACTGTCTTTCCCCTCCTCTGTTTCCGTCTGCCTTTATGCTTTGCAGGGAACTTCTCAAGATGCATAGCAGAGGAATGGTGACGCTAATGATTGCAGCATCGCCGCTCACCACCTGGGTAGACTCTTCAAATTTTCCAAGGACCTGGCAGATGGCTGCCAACCAGGCCCACTCTTCTGTAAATAATTGAGGAGGCTGACTCCCACTGCGCCGCGCAAGTTGGAGTTGGTATTCCACTATAGCTCTACGCTGCTCATAGAGTCTGGCCAAAATGTGGAGCGTAGAGTTCCACTGTGTGGGCACGTCGCACAGCAGTCGGTGCACTGGCAGATTAAACCCATGTTGCAGTATCCGCAGGGTGGCAGCGTGCGTGTGGGATTTGCGGAAATGTGCGCAGAGCTGGCGCACCTTTCCGAGCAGGTATGACAAGTGGGGGTAGCTTTTCAGAAAGCGCTGAACCACCAAATTAAAGACATGGGCCAGGCATGGCACGTGCGTGAGGCTGCCGAGCTGCAGAGCCGCCACCAGCTTACGGCCGTTGTCACACACGACCATGCCCGGTTGGAGGCTCAGCGGTGCAAGCCAGCGGTCTGTCTGCTCTGTCAGACCCTGCAGCAGTTCGTGGGCCGTGTGCCTCTTCTCTCCTAAGCTGAGTAGTTTCAGCACGGCCTGCTGACGCTTGCCCACCGCTGTGCTGCCACGCCGCGTGACACCGACTGCTGGCGACGTGCTGCTGCTGCTGACACATCTTGATTGCGAGACAGAGGTTGCGTTGGAGGAGGAGGAGGAGGAAGGTGCTTTAGTGGAGGAAGCATACACCGCCGCAGATACCACCACCGAGCTGTGGCCCGCAATTCTGGGGGTGGGTAGGATGTGAGCGGTCCCAGGTTCTGACTCTGTCCCAGCCTCCACTAAATTCACCCAATGTGCCGTCAGGGAGATATAGTGGCCCTGCCCATCTGTGCTTGTCCACGTGTCTGTTGTTAAGTGGACCTTGGCAGTAACCGCGTTGGTGAGGGCCCGTACAATGTTGCGGGAGATGTGGTCGTGCAGGCCTGGGACGGCACATCGGGAAAAGTAGTGGCGACTGGGAACCGAGTAGCGCGGGGCAGCTGCCGCCATCATGCTTTTGAAAGCCTCCGTTTCCACAAGCCTATACGGCAGCATCTCTAGGCTGATCAATTTTGCAATGTGCACGTTTAACGCTTGAGCGTGTGGGTGCGTGGTGGCGTACTTGCGCTTGCGCTCAAACTGTGGCGCTAGCGACGTCTGGACGCTACGCTAAGAGACATTGCTGGATGGGGCCGAGGACAGCAGAGGTGAGGGTGTGGGTGCAGGCCAGGAGACGGTAGTGCCTGTGTCCTCAGAGGGGGGTTGGATCTCAGTGGCAGGTTGGGGCACAGGGGGAGAGGCAGTGGTGCAAACCGGAGGCGGTGAACGGGCATCGTCCCACCTTGTGGGGTGCTTGGCCATCATATGCCTGCGCATGCTGTTGGTGGTGCCTCCCCAGCTGATCTTGGCGCGACAAAGGTTGCACAACACTGTTCGTCGGTCGTCAGGCGTCTCTGTGAAAAACTGCCACACCGTAGAGCACCTTGACCTGTGCAGGGTGGCATGGCGCGAGGGGGCGCTTTGGGAAACAGTTGGTGGATTATTCGGTCTGGCCCTGCCTCTACCCCTGGCCACCGCACTGGCTCGGCCTGTGCCCACACCCTGACTTGGGCCTCCGCGTCCTCGGCCGCGTCCACGTCCTATAGGCCTACCCCTACAACTCAGCATGGTGTATTACCAGTGATTTGATTTCCCAGGCAGGAAAGAAAGTGGCGCAAGCCTGCTGTAAAACGTAGCTTGTTGCGTCTGATTTTTTAACGTTCTCCACGCAGCACACACGTACCCAGAGCCCCGAGGACTCTCAGAGCAGGCCAAATATACTTTTTTCCCTTTTTTGTAAAAGGAAAGGCCCACTGCGTCTATTCACTGAATAATAAGTTTAATAACTGTGTTGTGCCCATGCAAATGTGTCACAGAACTTTAGTGTTGCAGAGTTATTAATTACAGCTGAGCAAGGAATTTCACAGGAGGAAAGAAAGTGGCGCAAGCCTGCTGTAAAACGTAGCTGGCTGCGTATGAATTTTTTACTATCTCCAGCCACCACACACGTACACAGAACGCTGAGGACTGACAGAGGCAGGGCACATAGAATTTTTCCCTTTTTTTAAAAAGAAAAGGCCCACTGACTATATTCAATCAGATAAGATATGTGTTGCACAGAAATGCAGTTATATGAAGTGCAGCACAGCGGTTACTTTTCCCAGGCAGCAAATAAATTGGCGCAAGCCTGCAGGACAAATAGAATGTTTCCCTTTTTGGGAAACGGAGGGCCCACTGACTATATTCAATCAGATAAGATATGTGTTGCACAGAAATGCAGTTATATGAAGTGCAGCACAGCGGTTACTTTTCCCAGGCAGCAAATAAATTGGCGCAAGACTGCAGGACAAATAGAATGTTTCCCTTTTTGGGAAACGGAGGGCCCACTGACTATATTCAATCAGATAAGATATGTGTTGCACAGAAATGCAGTTATATGAAGTGCAGCAGAGTGGAGACTTTTCACAGGCAGCAAATAAATTGTCGCAAGCCTGCAGGATCAATAGAATGTTTCCCTTTTTGGGAAACGGAGGGCCCACTGACTATATTCAATCAGATAAGATATGTGTTGCACAGAAATGCAGTTATATGAAGTGCAGCAGAGCGAAGACTTTTCACAGGCAGCAAATAAATTGTCGCAAGCCTGCAGGATCAATAGAATGTTTCCCTTTTTGGGAAACGGAGGGCCCACTGACTATATTCAATCAGATAAGATATGTGTTGCACAGAAATGCAGTTATATGAAGTGCAGCAGAGCGAAGACTTTTCACAGGCAGCAAATAAATTGTCGCAAGCCTGCAGGACAAATAGAATGTTTCCCTTTTTGGGAAACGGAGGGCCCACTGACTATATTCAATCAGATAAGATATGTGTTGCACAGAAATGCAGTTATATGAAGTGCAGCAAAGCGGTTACTTTTCCCAGGCAGGAAATAAATTGGCGCAAGACTGCAGGACAAATAGAATGTTTCCCTTTTTGGGAAACGGAGGGCCCACTGACTATATTCAATCAGATAAGATATGTGTTGCACAGAAATGCAGTTATATGAAGTGCAGCAGAGCGGAGACTTTTCACAGGCAGCAAATAAATTGGCGCAAGCCTGCAGGACCGATAGAATGTTTCCCTTTTTGGGAAACGGAGGGCCCACTGACTATATTCAATCAGATAAGATATGTGTTGCACAGAAATGCAGTTATATGAAGTGCAGCACAGCGGTTACCTTTACCAGGCAGGAAATAAATTGGCGCAAGACTGCAGGACAAATACAATTTTTCCCTTTTTTGGAAACGGAGGGCCCACTGACTATATTCAATCAATAATATATGTCTTCTGGCCCTGCCTACACAATTCTCTCCCTGTAGTATTACTGCAAGGTGCAATGCTCTGCAGACAGCCGATTTTGAAAAGAAAAAAATATGCAACACTGCTAACAGCAGCCTGCACAGTACTGCACACGGATAGATGTGGCCCTAAGAAGGACCGTTGGGGTTCTTGAAGCCTACACTCACTCTTAACACTCTCCCTACCTAACCACCACTTCTGTCCCTGGACTATTAATGCGGGGCGCAATGCTCTGCAGACTGCCGATTTTGAAAAAAAAAAAAATTTGTGCAACACTGCTAACAGCACCCTCCACAGTACTGCACACGGATAGATGTGGCCCTGAGAAGGACCGTTGGGGTTCTTGAAGCCTACACTCACTCCTAACACTCTCCCTACAGCAGCTCCAACACAACAGCACTTTCCCTCAGCTAACTCACAACGCATCTGAGGCGAGCCGCGGGAGGGGCCGACTTTTATACTCGGGTGACATCTGATCGCCCCAGCCACTCACAGCAGGGGGGTGGTATAGGGCTTGAACGTCACAGGGGGAAGTTGTAATGCCTTCCCTGTCTTTCAATTGGCCAGAAAAGCGCGCTAACGTCTCAGAGAGGAAACTGAAAGTAACCGGAACATCGCGTGGTACTCGTTACGAGTAACAAGCATCCCGAACACGCTAATATTCGCCCGAGCATCAAGCTCGGACGAGTACGTTCGCTCATCTCTAGTCGATATCAAATATGTGGGGTTTTTAATTTTTTAAAAACATTTTTATGCTAATATGATAAAAAGCATTAAAAAAAGGGTTTTTAATAGAGATGAGCGAGCGTACTCGGATAAGCACTACTCGCTCGAGTAATTGGCTTTATCCGAGTATCGCTGTGCTCGTCCCTGAAGATTCGGGTGCCGCTGCGGCTGACAGGTGAGTCGCAGCGGGGAGCAGGGGAGAGCGGGTGGGAGAGAAGGAGAGAAAGATCTTACCTCCGTTCCTCCCCGCTCTCCCTTGCAGCTCCCCGCTCCGTGCCGGCACCCGAATCTTTAGCCCCGAGCACAGCGATACTCGGATGAAGCCAATTACTCGAGCGAGTAGTGCTTATCCGAGTACGCTCGCTCATCTCTAGTTTTTAACTTTTTTATTTTTTGTACTTTATTTTTCTCTTTTTTTACACAGTCTGTGTCCCTCTGAGGGACTTTTACTGTTGCACTGCAGATCGCTGCGATAAGGCATGGCAGGACTTCTCTCCTGCCATGCCTTATCGCTTACTATAGCAATCACAGGCTATGGCAATACAGGACGCCGGTATCTGGCATCCTGCTGCGATAGCAACTAGCCGGGCTCTCACGATGTTATCGCGAGAGCCCTGCTGGAGTCACAGAGGGAGCGTGCTCGCTCTGTGAACCCTTTCCCTGCCGCCATCTAAGTACGTTAAGGGGTTAACAGCGGGGGGGCGCATAAGCCACAGAGGCGGACCACCTGAGCCCCCAGTCATGCAGCATTTCATCACAGCCCTCCAGCATTCCAGCACCTTGGGCTGACATCAGTGATGAAAGGCCACGCTGCGTGACTCAGGGACTCACGGCCGAGAGAATCGTGCGAGATTTGTGCGTTGCGAGATGCACAAATATGAAACCCATTCTTACAAATGAGTGATGTTTTCCTGCATAGCACTGCGATGTGATGCAATGCTATGCGAGAAACAAATCGCGGCCGTCATATTCTATCTGTCTGCATAATCTCGCCCGCCCCATTGAAGGCAATGGGGGAACTCCGCGATCCTCTGCCGCGGCTGTCATAAGGATCCCTTCATCCCCTAAGTGATGTGAGGCTGTTCTCACATGAAAACGCCTCACATCCCTTGGGCTTTCACATGGATGGCGAGAGCACTATGGGGGAGATTCACGGCCCGATATCATGCTCACGTGTGTGACACTAGCCTAGGGGTATGTTCATACATAGCGAATACACTGTGGATTGTTAGCATCATATTATAGCAGAGCCAAAGTGCTTGGAGGTTTGAGAACTCCTGTTCACTTCTTGCTGAAAACAATCAGTGCATATTGACTACTGTGGAATTTTCACCCCCTCTGGATTTCCCTAAGGCCGCCCTCACGCAGACATTTTTTTACAGCGTTTAGCGCTATCTTTTCAGCGCAGCGCAAAACTCTGTACAAGGCTCCCATTTATTTCAATGGGGCTGTTCATACAAGCGCTTTGACAGTGATGCATGTCCTATCTTTGGCCGTTTTCAGCCCTGTGTCGCCCATCGAAATAATGGGCAGCGTTAGCTGTACTACCAAAAAATAAAAGTTATACTTACCTAGCTGCCGCTGTCGAGGTCCCCGCCGCTGCCTTCCGGGGCTCCGGGCACTTGTCAGAGACTCTTTTGCTAGTGACAGAGTTTGAAGACCCTGCCTTCAGAAAGAGATTGATATGATTGGCTAATCCAGCGCCAACCACAGCAATTCCTGAATGCACTAATCACAGCCATTCAATAAATAAATGGCTCACGGCTCAGCCAATCAGAGCAATCTCTTTCTGGAGGCATGGTCTTGAAACTCCGTTACCAGCAAGAGATGCTCTGCAGGCATAGACATTTAAATGCCGCTGTCAGAATTGATGGCAGCATTTAAAGGGTTAACAGCTCTGATTAGCAGCGTGGCTTATCAGAGCAGTTTCAGGAGGGTGTCGGCTGTAAGAAACAGCCAACACTCACATTGTATGGAGCGTGACAGGCCCGCAATTTCCCTACATATATACCCCGAACCTGCAGTATGTAACCGTACGTCCTGTAGCTTTAAGGGGTTAAAGAGCAGATAATATCCTGAGCAAAAAAAAACCAGCCACGCCTCCCCAGTCTCTCCGACCCAGCACAGATACCCGGTGGCTTCCTGATGGTCTGTGCATACAGTCGTCCAGCGATGATGTGCTATAACAGCCTCTGTGTGGGGGGAATTAGCCACAGTTGTCAGCGCTGTACAGTGGGGTAATGGTGAGCGGCGATGTGGCCATCATTAGCGTTACCATCCCGCTGCTTTGCCTTCTGAGAAGTTCGCTACTAAGCATAAAGGTCGACGCTTTGTGGTTGGAACAGGAGATGGGGATGACAGTATGTCGCTTAATAGCCAGACCACACTCATGTCTATATCTCAGCGCAATTCTGGAGCAGGAGGGGGAAGAGACTGCTGGCCACACTGCAGAGGGTACCCATGCTGCTTGCCTCTCATCTGTTCAGCGTGTATGGGCTGAAGAGGAGGGGGAGAGCAATGTGTTGCGTACTGGGACCCTGGCACACATGGCTGATTTCATGTTAGGCTGCCTTTCCCATGACTCTCGCGTTAGACACATTCTGGGTGTACACCCTTCTAGACCCATGGTATAAGGAGAACCTTTCCACTCTCATTCCCGAAGAGGAAAGGCGTACGAGAGTGATGCAATACCACATGGCCCTGGTGAAAAAAGTGATGCTAAAGTTCCCATCTGACAGTGCTAGCAGCAGAAGACGCAGTTCCGAGGACCAACTAGCAGGTGAGGCGAGGGGATCAGGCAGCATGTCCAGCGCAGGCAGGGGAGCACTCTACAAGTCCTTTGGCAGTTTTATGGCTACTAGAGATGAGCGAACGTACTCGTCCGAGCTTGATGCTCGGGCGAATATTAGCGTGTTCGGGATGCTCGTTACTCATAACGAGTACCACGCGATGTTCGGGTTACTTTCAGTTTCCTCTCTGAGACGTTAGCGCGTTTTTCTGGCCAATTGAAAGACAGGGAAGGCATTACAACTTCCCCCTGTGATGTTCCAGCCCTATACCACCCCCCTGCTGTGAGTGGCTGGGGAGATCAGATGTCACCCGAGTATAAAAGTCGGCCCCTCCCGCGGCTCGCTTCAGATGCCTTGTGAGATAGCTGAGGGACAGTGCTGCTGGTGCCGGAGCTGCTGTAGGGAGAGCGTTAGGAGTTAGTGTAGGCTTCAAGAACCCCAACGGTCCTTCTTAGGGCCACCTCTAACAGTGTGGAGTAGTGTGGAGGCTGCAGTTAGCAGTGTTGCACTTTTTTTTTTTTTTCCAAATCGGCCGTGCAGAGCATTGCGCCCTGCAGTAATACTACAGGGACAGAATTGTGTAGGCAGGGCCAGAAGACATATTTTATTGATTGAATATACGCAGTGGGCCTTTCCTTGAAAAAAAAAGGGCAACTACTATTCTATTTGGCCTGCCTCTGACAGTCCTAAGCGTTCTGGGTACGTGTGTGCTGGGTGGAGAACGTAAACAAAAATCATACGCAGCCAGCTAAGTTTAACAGCAGGCTTGCGCCAATTTATTTCCTGCCTGGGAAATCACCGTTCTGCTGTAGTTAATAACTCTGCAACACTGCAGTTCTTTTTTTTTTTTTTTTTTTTTTGTATTCGTTTTTTTATTGAAGTTTTCAAATAATTTTACAGAGTTGAGATAAACAGAAAGAAAACACAAAATGTACATTACAATACATCATGAAATTGTTGTACATGGTTTAACATAATATTGCTTATTGAACTGCTATTTACCAACTTTGACTGATTATTATACTGTATTTCTGCAAATATTGCACAAATCTCCTAGTACTGTGGTACAGAGTAACTTCATGGTAAATTATTTTTGACTTTTCATGTTGTACTGAAAGCACTTAACTATAACTCATAACATTTCAACTTGGCATCATGCATTTGTACTTTTGTCACACAATATTTTTGGAACTCCACATCTCCCATTGAGCATCAAACTTTTTGAACATATTGCTGCGGTGCGCTAACCATTTTTCGTTCACGTATTGTTCTGCCATACGGTTCTTGAACTCTGCTATTCCTGGGGGGTCTGATTTCCTCCAGTATTTCGCTATAATAGTTTTTGCCGTCATTATTGAATGCGCAAGTAGGGGTCTAATTGGTTTTGGTAACTCTTCCATGCCCACCAGAAGTAATACTAACGAAGCTTCCCTGGGTATTTTGATATAAATTATGCTTTCTATGTAGTTGAGTACCTTGTCCCAGTACATTTTCAATTTAGGGCAAAACCAAAAGATGTGGGAAAGTGTTCCCCTACATCCACAATCTCTCCAACATTGGCCATCTCCCATCCCCGATCTGCCGTAAATCAAAGATGGGGTGTAATACCATCTCATAAATATCTTGGTTTGGGTTTCCAGTATACCCAGTCCCTTAGTGGATTTAGTAGCTAAAGTAAATGCTTTGGACCAAGATAATTCCGAAAATTCCTTCTTTAGTTCCTTCTCCCAACTCAACATATATGATCTTTTCGTTAGTGTTGTATTGTTAGTTATTATGTCGTAGAAAGATCTTGTTTCTGACTTTATTTTGATATCTGAGTGGCTAGCTTTGTTTATGAGTAGCGCTGGGAGTCTAATTTTATGCAAAGATGTTTCTTTCAGAAAAGAATGAATTCTGAGATAACTGTATTTTTCATTTGGTGGGAGATCAAATTTGGTCTGTAAATCCCCAAATTCTTTAATGTTTTTTGAAACAATAAGGTCCTCTATCCATTTCACCCCTCTAGTAATCCACGGTCTTAAATCTATGTCTGGTATATAGAGATATAACACCTCTAGCGGTAAAGATGGTCTTCGCATGGCATCCAAAGCGTTTGCTCCCCCTGAGAGATCCCTCCATGTGTCAATCAAGGTTTGCAAAGTTGCGGGTATTTCAGGTAGTTGTAGAGTTACTTTTTTGGGGTATAAATGGCTTTCTACCAGAATTGCGTATAACAATGCTTTCCCTGGGATGTTACTTAGGAAGCTTCTTTCCATGGTGGGCCATCCCAGTGAACTATCACTGGGCAGTAGTATTTTAGATTGGTTTAATATAATTGCCTTATGATAAGCAATTAAATTAGGAACATCTGCTCCTCCGTTATTTCTATGTAAGGCAAGTATAGACAGGGTCAATCGAGATCTCTTTCCGCCCCATATAAAGGTGTTAAGTTGTTTCTGCAGTTTATTTAGGGTGGAAATGGATATATGAATCGGTAAAACCCTGAAATAGTACAGTATTAGTGGCAAAACTTTCATCTTATACGCCATAATTTTCCCAAACCATGTTAAATTTAGTGTAGCTAGGTGGTCTATTTCTTTTTGCGTAGTTTTTAGTAAAGTAGTGTAGTTTTCGTTTTCCAGGTTTTTAAGTAATGGTGTCAGGGCTATTCCCAGATAGGGAACGCTCTTCTCTCTCCACACAAAGGGGAATTCCGCCTGGATATCATCTCTTAGACTCTTTGGTATATTTATTCCAAGAATAATAGATTTGTCCACATTTAGTTTATACATAGATATTTTGCTGAAGTGTTCCAGTATCGCACATGCAGATCTCAGGGACTCCAGAGGATGAGTCAATGTGAGGATTACATCATCAGCGAAAAGCCCTAGTTTGTACTGCCTGTGGTTCACCGGAACACCCCTTACATTGGATTCAGTGCGGATCAACTCCGCCAATGGTTCTATAGCCATAACATATAGTAATGGGGACAATGGGCACCCCTGTCTTGTGCCATTGGTTATGGACAGTGGGTCTGACAGTATCCCATCCACCAAAACTCTAGCCGTTGGGAGGGAGTACAGGGCCCGCACAGCACGTATGGTTTTTTCCCCAAACCCAAATTTTTCCAAAGTTTTGAAAACATATTCCCAGTGCACCCTATCGAAAGCCTTTTCGGCATCTAGTGTTAGTAATATAGTAGGAGTTTGCGTTTTCTCTGTGGAGTATAGAAGATTTAGTATTTTCCTTGTGCTGTCCGAGGCCTGCCCCCCCCTTACGAACCCCATCTGGTCTGAGTGTATTATATTTGGAAGAATTTTAAGGATACGTTGGGCAAGCGCCTTGGCGTAGATTTTAATATCCGTGTTTAGTAGTGATATGGGTCTAAAATTTTTGGGCGAGTTTGGCTCTTTCCCTGGTTTGGGCAGGACTACAATTGTCGCTTGTAACATTTCTTGAGGGAAGCTACCTTTTTGCATAACGGAGTTGAACATATTTGTCTTGTATGGTAATAATGTTTCAATGAAGTATTTGTAGTACTCCGCAGAGTAACCGTCCGGACCTGGGGCTTTATTGTTTTTTAACGAGTTTAGGGTTTTAGATACTTCAGAGGTTGAAAATGGTCTATCCATAAGTTCTGTTTGGGTTGGGCTTAGGGAAGGTAACTCAACTAATTTGAGAAAATTTTGTATTGATAGGCTGTTCGGTTGTTCTGTTTGCGTGTCATTTTTTAGGTTATATAAATTACTATAGTACGAGGAAAATGTGTTCGCTATTTGTTTTGGATGCGTTACTTTAATGTTGCTGTTTAGGTGACTCCATAGATAGGGAATGTTAGCTTTTATGGTTTTCTTTTTTAACAAGTTAGCCATCCACTTAGATGGTCTATTTATTGATGTATATATGTTAGCTCTTTTTGCGTTAACTTCTTTTTCGAAGTCGCCCAACAAATTCCTGCGGAGATCTAGTCTTGTCTTATGAAGGTCATTATGTGTTTCTGTAGATGGGTTGTTTTGAAGATCCACTTCCATGTTGCGTATTTTTGTAAGTAACTCATCTGTTCTTTTGGTTTTTTCTTTTTTATACCTTGATCCCAATTTTATTAAAATACCCCTTATAAATGCTTTATGAGCATTCCAAAGGATCGTCGGGTCCATTTGTGGAGTATCATTGTATTTAAAGTATTCAATTAAGGCTTCCTGGATTTCTTTTTTATATTTTGGGATGTTCATTAAATATGTGTTGTTCCTCCATGTTTTGTTAGGTTTGTTGGGATAGTTTGTGTTTAGGAATACTGTGAGAGGAGCATGGTCCGACCAGGTAGCGGTACCAATTTCCACTTTTGTTATTGATGCAAGAAGTGACTTATCTGTCAGACACAAGTCAATCCTTGAAAAGGTTTTGTGCCTCGGTGAATAATATGTGTATTCTTTTGTAGAGGCATTGATACATCTAAATGAGTCATAAAGCGCATTCCTGTACAACCATTCGTTCAATGTTGTATGTCTTTTAAGTATGGGGTTCGTAGTGTCCATGGTCTTGTCTGGAACCACATTGAAATCGCCGAGTATTAGTATTGGTCCCTGTGCATTTTTGTTTATTTGTTTCTTTAGTTTGTTGAGGAAATTAATTTGCCTAGTATTGGGCACATATGTATTGACTAGGGTTATTTTTTGGTCTTTTAGAGAGCCAACTAAAATTATAAATCGTCCTTTCGGATCACAAATTTGTTTTTCCACGGCGAATGTTGTGCCTTCTTTAAAGGCAACCATAACACCAGCGTGCTTTTTCTTCGCACATGCAAAAACAATCTGCGGATAAGACCTGTGTGACATTTTGTTACAATCATTTTCTAAAAGGTGAGTTTCCTGCATACATACTATTTCTGCGTTTTGCGACACTGCCTCCTTCCACGCGCATCTTCTTTTGAAGGGCGAGTTCAAGCCATTGGCATTTATCGACAGAAGCTTCACAGCCATGGTGGTGATATCAGAAGATGGTAATTACGATGTGCGAGATCCCAGCTCCAGATGATGCCTGTAACAATGGAACAGAAGAAACAAACAAAGTCCTCTTTGCTTGGTGCTCGATTGAGCCGCCACAAAGTGTGACTGTGAGTCAATATAAAGAGGATGAAAGAGTAGAACATTATAAACAGACTTCGGCAAGAAGAATCTTGCATTTTTCCGTGGGGGTGAAAGTCCAGCTACGGTGGGCAAGCACTACTTAAGTAGTATCATGTAATCATCGGGGGAATTCTTGATTAAATTTCGGAATTCAGAGTTCTTATTTGTTGGTTTGCTGGCGAGAATTTGAATCGCGCTTGGTTTGAGGATGTTGTGTTGCTTGAGGGGTTATCCCCCAGGCTGCCAGCATTTCAGTTGCGGACTTGGGGTTTAGAAGGACATGTTGTCTGCCATCTTTGGATGCTATAATCTTAGTTGGAAAGCCCCACTTATATGGGATATTAGCTTTTCGCAAAGCGGAGGTTATTTCTGCGAAATTTTTTCTGGCTTCCAACGTTGCTTGCGACAAGTCGATAAATAGTCGCAGTTCTGCGTAAGGTTGCGGAAACGGTTGAATTTTTCTTGCCGCAAACATTAGCAGTTCTTTTGTTTTATAGTAATGGATGCGGGCTATTACATCTCTTGGAGTTTCTTCATCTAGAAATTTTGGACGCGGTAGTCTATGTGCTCTGTCGATTCTCAGATCATGGTCTGGTATGTTGGGGAGAAGAACTTGCATAAATTGCGTAATGTAATTAGATAGCTCTGCACCTGATATTTTCTCTGGAATACCTCTTATCTTGATATTGTTGCGCCTATTTCTATCTTCTAAATCTGTTAACTTATGCTGCAGTTTATTAACTTTCTCCTCCAGCTCATAGTGCGCATCAATTAGAGAGTTATGTGACGCGACCATTTCTTCCATTTTTTTTTCATTATTTTCGATTTTGTTATTTATATCCAGCACTGAAGAATTGACTTTTGATGTTAGTACTAGAATGTCAGCCTGTATGGTGTCCCTAAGGGCCATCACTGCTTCCTTAATGTAGATTTCTGTGACAGGTCTATTAGTAGCAGAGAGGTTAGTCAGCCCTCCTTCACCCATATTATCATTAGTGCTTAACATACCCTCTTCTATCTCTTCATCCACCTGCATTTTTTGCTTTTGCTTTGCAGGGCTGCTAGTGGGTGATCTGCCCTTATGCTGCAGCGTGGCCGCCGCCATTTTAGGTGGAGAGGGTTCAGGGACATTTGCAATTCTACAGACTGACCTTGTGTTCTCTGACGATCTGCTTTCTTTTCTGGAGCTTTCCCTGGTTGTTTCAGCGTCTTGCAAGGCTCTTTCATCTGTTTCTCTCTCTGTGGCAGTCCCCCCTCCTTCGCTTTGCTCCGGGCTTGTAGGAGCGGGAGATACTGTTCCTCCGGCGGCCATCACAGGCGCAGGTCCGCGCGCTGCAAAGAAAGACTCCAGCTTCGTTGGAGCATGTTTAGAGCCTCTTCTCCTTGACATCTCCGGTGTCCTGAGGGTTTCCCACAGCTTTAAATGTGCTGAAAAACCCCCGGTGAGTGCTTTTAATGTTGCTTTAGTGCTGCTGTTGAACGGAGCCTAAAGATTAGCTGCCGTTCCGGTGCCTCGTTAAGCCACGCCCCCAACACTGCAGTTCTGTGACACATTTGCAGGGCCACCACAACACATTTATTATTGATTGAATATACGCAGTGGGCCTTTCTTTAAAAAAAAAAAGGGCAACTACTATTCTATTTAGCCTGCCTCTGACAGTCCTGAGCGTTCTGGGTACGTGTGTGCTGGGTGGAGAACGTAAACAAAAATCATACGCAGCCAGCTAAGTTTAACAGCAGGCTTGCGCCAATTTATTTCCTGCCTGGGAAATCAAATCACTGGTAATACAGCATGCTGAGGGGTAGGGGTAGGCCTAGAGGATGTGGACGCGGCCATGGACGCGGAGGGCCAAGTGAGGGTGTGGGCACAGGCCGAACTCCTGATCCAGGTGTATCGCAGCCGACTGCTGCGCGATTAGGAGAGAGGCATGTTTCTGGCGTCCCCACATTCATCGCACAATTAATGGGTCCACGCGGGAGACCTTTATTAGAAAATGAGCAGTGTGAGCAGGTCCTGTCGTGGATGGCAGAAAGTGCTTCGAGCAACCTATCGTCCAGCCACAGTTCTGCGCCGTCCACTGCTGCAAATCCGAATCCTCTGTCTGCTGCTCCTCCTTCCTCCCAGCCTCCTCACTCCACTACAATGACACATGGTCAGGAGCGGGAAGACTCCCAGGAACTGTTCTCGGGCCCCTGCTCAGATTGGGCAGCAGTGGTTCCTCTCCCACCAGAGGAGTTTATCGTCACTGATGCCCAACCATTGGAAAGTTCCCGGGGTCCGGGGGATGAGGCTGGGGACTTCCAGCAACTGTCTCAAGACCTTTCAGTGGGTGAGGAGGACGATGACGATGAGACACAGTTGTCTATCGGTGAGGTAGTAGTAAGGGCAGTAAGTCCGAGGGAGGAGCGCACAGAGGATTCTGAGGAAGAGCAGCAGGACGATGAGGTGACTGACCCCACCTGGTTTGCAACGCCTATTCAAGACAGGTCTTCAGAGGGGGAGGCAAGGGCAGCAGCAGGGCAGGTTGCAAGAGGCAGTGCGGTGGCCAGGGGTAGAGGCAGGGCCAGACCAAATAATCCACCAACTGTTTCCCAAAGCGCACCCTCGCGCCATGCCACCCTGCAGAGGCCAAGGTGCTCTAAGGTCTGGCAGTTTTTCACAGAGACGCCTGACGACCGACGAACAGTGGTGTGCAACCTTTGTCGCGCCAAGATCAGCCGGGGAGCCACCACCAACAGCCTCACCACCACCAGCATGCGCAGACATATGATGGCCAAGCACCCCACAAGGTGGGACGAAGGCCGTTCACCGCCTCCGGTTTGCACCGCTGCCTCTCCCCCTGTGCCCCAACCTGCCACTGAGATCCAACCCCGCTCTGAGGACACAGGCACTACCGTCTCCTGGCCTGCACCCACACCCTCACCTCCGCTGTCCTCGGCCCAATCCAGCAATGTCTCGCACCGCACCGTCCAGCCGTCGCTAGCGCAAGTGTTTGAGCGCAAGCGCAAGTACGCCGCCACGCACCCGCACGCTCAAGCGTTAACCGTCCACATAGCCAAATTTATCACAGTGAGATGCTGCCGTATAGGGTTGTGGAAACGGAGTCCTTCAAAAGTATGATGGCGGCGGCGGCCCCGCGCTACTCAGTTCCCAGTCGCCACTACTTTTCCCGATGTGCCGTCCCAGCCCAGCATGACCACGTCTCCCGCAACATTGTACGCACCCTCACCAACGTGGTTACTGCCAACGTCCACTTAACAACGGACACGTGGACAAGCACAGGCGGGCAGGGCCACTACACCTCCCTGACGGCACATTGGGTGAATTTAGTGGAGGCTGGGACAGAGTCAGAGCCTGGGACCGCTCACGTCCTACCCACCCCCAGAATTGCGGGCCCCAACTCGGTGGTGGTATCTGCGGCGGTGTATGCTTCCTCCACTAAAGCACCCTCCTCCTCCTCCTCCTCCTCCAACGCAACCTCTGTCTCGCAATCAAGATGTGTCAGCAGCAGCACGTCACCAGCAGTCGGTGTCGCGCGGCGTGGCAGCACAGCGGTGGGCAAGCATCAGCAGGCCGTGCTGAAACTACTCAGCTTAGGAGAGAAGAGGCACACGGCCCACGAACTGCTGCAGGGTCTGACAGAGCAGACCGACCGCTGGCTTGCGCCGCTGAGCCTCCAACCGGGCATGGTCGTGTGTGACAACGGCCGTAACCTGGTGGCGGCTCAGCAGCTCGGCAGCCTCATGCACGTGCCATGCCTGGCCCACGTCTTTAATTTGGTGGTTCAGCGCTTTCTGAAAAGCTACCCACGCTTGTCAGACCTGCTTGTAAAGGTGCGCCGGCTCTGCGCACATTTCCGCAAGTCCCACACGGACGCTGCCACCCTGCGGACCCTGCAACATCGGTTTAATCTGCCAGTGCACCGACTGCTGTGCGACGTGCCCACACGGTGGAACTCTACGCTCCACATGTTGGCCAGGCTCGATGAGCAGCGTAGAGCTATAGTGGAATACCAACTCCAACATGGGCGGCGCAGTGGGAGTCAGCCTCCTCAATTATTTTCAGAAGAGTGGGCCTGGTTGGCAGACATCTACCAGGTCCTTCGAAACTTTGAGCAGTCTACCCAGGTGGTGAGCGGCGATGCTGCAATCATTAGCATCACCATTCTTCTGCTATGCATCTTGAGAAGTTCCCTGCAAAGCATAAAGGCAGACGCTTTGCGCTCGGAAACAGAGGCGGGGGAAGACAGTATGTCGTTGGATAGTCAGAGCACCCTCCTGTCTATATCTCAGCGCGTTCAGGAGGAGGAGGAGGAGGAGCATGAGGAGGATGAGGAGGAGGGGGAAGAGACAGCTTGGCCCACTGCTGACGGTACCCATGCTGCTTGCCTGTCATCCTTTCAGCGTGTATGGCCTGAGGAGGAGGAGGAGGAGGATCCTGAAAGTGATCTTCCTAGTGAAGACAGCCATGTGTTGCGTACAGGTACCCTGGCACACATGGCTGACTTCATGTTAGGATGCCTTTCTCATGACCCTCGCGTTACACCGCATTCTGGCCACTACGGATTACTGGGTGTACACACTGCTCGACCCACGGTATAAGGAGAACCTTTCCACTCTCATTCCCGAAGAGGAAAGGGGTTCGAGAGTGTTGCTATACCACAGGACCCTGGCGGACAAGCTGATGGTAAAATTCCCATCCGACAGCGCTAGTGGCAGAAGGCGCAGTTCCGAGGGCCAGGTAGCAGGGGAGGTGCGGAGATCGAGCAGCATGTACAGCACAGGCAGTGCAACAGTCTTTAAGGCCCTGGACAGCTTTATGGCTCCCCAGCAAGACTGTGTCACCGCTCCCCAGTCAAGGCTGAGTCGGCGGGAGCACTGTAAAAGGATGGTGAGGGAGTACGTAGCCGATCGCACAACCGTCCTCCGTGACGCCTCTGCCACCTACAACTACTGGGTGTCGAAGCTGGACACGTGGCCTGAACTCGCGCTGTATGCCCTGGAGGTGCTTGCTTGTCCTGCGGCTAGAGTCTTGTCAGAGGGTGTTTAGTGCGGCTGGGGGAATCATCACAGATAAGCATACCCGTCTGTCAACCGACAGTGCCGACAGGCTAACACTCATCAAGATGAACAAAGCCTGGATTCCCCCAGACTTCTCTTCTCCACCAGCGGACAGTAGCAATACCTAAGCAATACGTAGGCTGCACCCGCGGATGGAAGCATCGTTCTCTCTCACCATCCAAAACGGGGACATTTCTGCTTCATCAATCTGTGTATAATATTCATCCTTCTCCTGCTCCTCCTCCTGAAACCTCACGTAATGACGCCGAACGGGCAATTTTTCTTAGGGCCACAAGGCTCACTCATATAATTTTTCTAAATAATTTTTATACGTTTCAATGCTCTTAAAAGCGTTGAAACTTTAACTTGCACCAATTTTTCTTTAAACTGGGCAGCCTCCAGGCCTAGTTACCACTTAAGCCACATTAACCAAAGCGATTAATATGTTTCACCTGCCCTCTTGGTTGGGCATGGGCAATTTTTCTGAGGTACATTACTACTGTTGGTACACCAATTTTTTTGGGCCCTCACCTACAGTGTAATCATAGTAATTTCTATGTTCTTCGCCTGCACTCATGTTACAGAAAGGTGTGTGGGGTTGGCCTACACTTTAGCTACATAAATGTAACTGGGGCCTTGTCTATACTGCAGCTACTGAAATGTGAAAGAGACTGTTATCTCCCTAAACTGCTGCAATGGGAATGTTACTGGGGCCCGTCTTGAGTGCTACTATTACTGAAATGGAACTAAGACTGCGCTCCCCCTATACTGCTGCTAGTGATATGTTAGTGGGGCCTGTCCCTAATGGTACCGCTGAAATGTTAATAATTCTGGGCTCTGCCTATACCGCTGCTAATGGTATGTCACTGGGGTGTGGAAACAGAGGCTTCACAAAGACATGATGGCGGCGAGGCCATTTCCCACCAACGCTGTTACTGTTAAGGTGCATATAACCACGGACACGTGTAGAGGACACATAGTGCCTCCAAAACATCCCCCTCCTCCTCCAACAATGAAAACATACTTGGCAAATACCTTTGCATTGGTCCGTCTGGTGGCAGTCCAAGAATTTCACCTTTAACGACACAACAAGAGAGCACCACCACCATCCCCCCGCCACGGCCCACTTAATCCTGGCCACATTCCGAAAACCAACTACATAAAACCGCGCTACCAGGTCCGCAGTCAGCACCACATTACCACCAACGAGGTTACTGTTAAGGTACATATTACCAGTCTGACTGGGGCATGCAGTGTGGGCCGAAGCCCACCTGTATTAAGCATGACATTACCTCAGCTGTGATGGGCAATGCAATGGGATATTTTTATGTACCGCCGGTGGCTTCCTGGCACCCACCCATGCTGTGGGTCCACAGGGAATTATAAATGCATCTGTTTCCACTTCTAAAGAACCCCAGTCAGACTGGGGCATGCAGTGTGGGCCGAAGCCCACCTGCATTAAGCACGACATTACTACCTCAGCTGTGTTGGGCAATGCAATGGGATATTTTTATGCACCGCCGGTGGGTTCCAGGGAGCCACCCATGCTGTAGGTGCACATGGAGTTTAACCTACATCTGTCCACTTGTAAAGAACCCCAGTCTGACTGGGGCATGCAGTGTGGGCCGAAGCCCACCTGTATTAAGCACGACATTACTACCTCAGCTGTGTTGGGCACTGCAATGGGATATATTTATGTACTGCCGGTGGCTTCCTGGCACCCACCCATGCTGTGGGTCCACAGGGAGTTGTAAATGCATCTGTTTCCACTTCTAAAGAACCCCAGTCTGACTGGGGCATGCAGTGTGGGCCAAAGCCCACCTGCATTAAACATGACATTACCACCTCAGCTGTGATGGGCACTACAATGGGATATTTTTATGTACCGCCGGTGGGTTCCAGGGAGCCACCCATGCTGTCGGTCCACAGGGACTTCACAATAGGGAGTTGTACCTGCCTGTGTCTATGAATTAAAAAGCCCGGTCTGACTGGGGCATGCAGACACCTTGACAGAATGAATAGTGTGTGACACATAGGTTCCCCATTGCTATGCCCACGTGTGCAGCTCCTGATGGCGGTGGCACAGGATTATATTTCTCATTGCTTCTGTACAGCATTGTGGGCTATCGCCCCGCCCCTTTTAAAGAGGGTCACTGCCTAGCCGTGCCAACCCTCTGCAGTGTGTGCCTGCGGTTCCTCCTCATGGCAGACGCACTTATAAATAGACATGAGGGTGGTGTGGCATGAGGGCAGCTGAAGGCTGTGCAGGGACACTTTGGTGTGCGCTGTGTGTGTGTGTGTGTGTGTGGGGGGGTTGGGCAGCATATAACCCAGGAGAAGTGGCAGCGGAGTGTCATGCAGGCAGTGATTGTGCTTTGTTGGAGGTAGTGTGGTGCTTAGCTAAGGTATGCATTGCTAATGAGGGCTTTTCAGAAGTAAAAGTTGTTGGGAGGGGGGGGGGCACTCTTGCCGCTATTGTGGCTTAATAGTGGGACCTGTGAACTTGAGATGCAGCCCAACATGTAGCCCCTCGCCTGCCCTATCCGTTGCTGTATCGTTCCCATCACTTTCTTGAATTGCCCAGATTTTCACACATGAAAACCTTAGCGAGCATCGGCGAAATACAAAAATGCTCGGGTCGCCCATTGACTTCAATGGGGTTCGTTACTCGAAACGAACCCTCGAGCATCGCGATAATTTCGTCCCGAGTAACGAGCACCCGAGCATTTTGGTGCTCGCTCATCTCTAATGGCTACCCAGCAAGACTGTGTCACCACTCCCTAGTCAAGACTGAGTCGGAGGGAGCAATGTAAAAAGATGATGAGGGTAGTACATAGCTGATCATACCACCATCCTCCGTGCTCCCTCTGCTCCATACAACTACTGGGTGTCAAAGCTGGACACATAGCACGAACTTGAAATATGCACCCTGGAGGTGCTGGCCTGCCCTGCTGCTAGCCTCTTGACAGAGAGGGTGTTTAGTGCAGCTGGGGGAATCATCACGGATAAGCGTACCTGCCTGTCAACTGCCAGTGCCGATATGCTTACACTCATAAAGATGAACAAAGGCTGGATTTCACCAGACTTCTCTTCTCCACATGTGGAAAGCAGTGGAACCTAATGATTCTTTTCACTGCAACAGGAGAAAAATGCATCCTCTATACCCACAAAAAAAGGGGGAATTAGCTTTGTCAATCCTTCTCGGGTAGTATTACTCCTCCTCCTCCTACTCCTCCTCCTCCTAAAACAGCATGTCATCACGCTGAACTGCCAATTTTTTTGTGGCCCAAAAGACTCTGTTTAAATGTTTTTAACAATTTTTAAAAGTTTTTATACTTTAACTGCAACCAATTTTTTTTGCAGGGCTTTACCTGCCCTCGCGGTTGAGCAATTTTTCAGGGGTACACTTGTACTCTTGGTACACCAATTTTTTAGGCCCTTGCCTATACTGTTATCTAACTAATTTTTCCGGCCTTCGCCTATACTCTTGGTAACCAAATTTTTTCAGGTATTCACCTATACTCTTGGTACACCAATGTTTCAGGGGTTTGCCTACACTCTTGCTACAGAAATGTTACAGGGGTCCGCCTATACTGTTGCTACAGAAATGTTACTGGGATCCGCCTATACTCTTGCTACAGAAATGTTACTGGGGTCCGCCTATACTCTTGCTACTGAAAGGTTTGAGGGGTTTGCCTATACTCTTGCAACAGAAATGTTACTGGGGTCCTCCTATATTCTTGCTACATAAATGTTACTGGAGTCCGCCTATACTCTTGCTACATAAATGTTACTGGGGTCCGCCTATACTCTTGCTACAGAAATGTTACAGGGGTCAGCCTATACTCTTGCTACATAAATGTTACTGGGGTACACCTATACACTTGCTACAGAAAGGCTTGGGGGGTTCGCCTATACTCTTGCTACAGAAATGTTACTGGGGTCCGCCTATACTCTTGCTACAGTAATGTTACAGGGGTCCGCCTATAATCTTGCTACATAAATGTTAAGGGGGTCTGCCTATACTCTTGCTACATAAATGTTACTGGTGTTCGCCTATACTCCGGCTACTGAAATGTTTGAGGGGTTCACCTACACTCTCGCTACAGAAATGTTACTGGGGTCCGCCTTCACTCTTGCTACTAAAAGGTTTGAGGGGTTCTCCTATATTCTTGCAACAGAAAAGTTTCAGGGGTCCGCCTATACTGTGGGTGGACAAAGGTTTCCCATAGTGGTGTTCAGCTGCCTGACACATACACAGAATGAAGTGTGTGGGGACACATGGCTTTCCCACAGCTATGTAACTCACGGCACCTTAGGTCACACAATGTGGAGGCTGAGACTGAGCCTGACCCAGGGCCCGCTCACGTACTTTCCACGCAGATTATTGCGGGTCCTACCTCGGTCATGGTTTCCCGGCCTTATTATACGGAGGTGGCACAGGATTGGAATGATGATCATATGTTAATTTATCATCACTTCTCATCAGCATTGTGGGCTATCGCCCACACTTTCAAAGAGGGTCGCTGCCTGGCCCTGCCAACCCTCTGCAGTGTGTGTCTCCAGTTCCTCCTCATCGCAGATGCACTTATAAATCTACATGAGGGTGGTGTGGCTATGAAGCGAGCGTGTGGTATGAGGCCAGCTGAACGCTGCGCAGGGAAAATTTTGTGTTTGCTGGAGACGCTGGGTCGTGTGGGGGGCTGGACAGCAATGCCAGCATGTAACCCAGGAGAAGAGGCTGCGGTGTGACCTGCAGGCAGTGATTGCCCTTGGTTGTAGATAGTGTGATGCTTAGCTAAGATGTGCCAGCGCGTGTGCCTTGCTTTATGTTCCTAAAAATGGCATCAATGTAGACTAGGGCTCATCCTGCAAAAAATAAGCCCTCCTAGCGCTCCGTTGATGGGAGAAGAACAATGTTCTATCTTTTGTGATGCAGCGACACAAAAGGAAATCTTTAAAAAATATATTGTTTTAGTGCACACAAATAGCAAAACATAAACTATATAAACTTGGTATCGCTGGAATCCTGCAGACCCCGAGTGACGTAACAATGAAATACAAAAACTAATGGAGGAATGTCCTTTTATCTAATAGTATGGGTGAAGCTAATGGTGCTGTAAGCCTGTACAGAGCCCTCCATGTACTTGTGGCAGTGGCCCCTATACAAGCTCTATTAGTGGTTGTTCAGCAGTATTTTGCCCCTGTTATGTCCCCTGCTACAGTATTTTCCTCCTGCATGCTGGGAATTGGTCTTTGCACCAATGTACCAAACTGGGCCACATCCTGAAGAGGTTAAGAATAATTTACATGAGCCCCATAGCTCTCTGGCAGATTACATAAAATCTGCATGTTTATAAGTACAAGCATTGTATTTTAGTAAAAACATACTTTTAACCCCTTAATGACATGGCCTATTTTGGCATTGAGGTCCAAACGATCTTTGGTATTTTTCCATCTCTATTTTTCAAAAGCCATAAGTTTTTTATTTTTCTATTATTCGGGTTTTTGCGTGGCGAACTGTAGTTTTTATTGGTACCATTTTTGGTTACATAGACTACAGTGTAAAACTTTTATTATTTTTTTATGATTGTAGGGAGAGAAAACGCATCAATTCTGCCATAGATTATTATTTTTTTTTTTTTTGAAGCGTTGATTATGCAGCATAAATGACACACTACATTTTTTTCTGCGGGTCTGTACGGTTACAACGATACCAAAATTCTTATTTTTTTTTTAGGTTTTTCCACTTTTCCACAATAAAAACCCTTTTTTGTGAAATTATTATTTTTTTCTAAACTCACTGCATTCAAAGTCCTATAACTTTTTTATTTTTCCAAGGACGGAGATCTCAGAGGGCTTATTTTTGTGAGACGAGCTGTAGTTTTTATTGGTACCATTTCGGGGTACACACTTTTTTTATCACTTTTATTGCGTTTTTTGGGAGGCAAAATGCTAAAAATTAGCATTTTGCCTCAGTCTTTTAGCCTTTTTTTTAACGCTTTTTGCCGTGCAGGAAAAAAAAGCATGTTCAATGTATTTTATGCGTCGTTACGGATGCGTCGATATCAAATATGTGGGGTTTTTAATTTTTTTAAAAACATTTTTATGCTAATATGATAAAAAGCATTAAAAAAAGGGTTTTTAACATTTTTTTACTTTTTTATTTTTTGTACTTTATTTTTCTCTTTTTTTTTACACAGTCTGTGTCCCTCTGAGGGACTTTTACTGTCGCACTGCAGATCGCTGCGATAAGGCATGGCAGGACTTCTCTCCTGCCATGCCTTATCGCTTACTATAGCGATCACAGGCTATGGCAATACAGGACGCCGGTATCTGGCATCCTGTTGCGATAGCAACTTGCCGGGCTCTCGCAATGTTATCGCGAGAGCCCTGCTGGAGTCACAGAGGGAGCGTGCTCGCTCTGTGAACCCTTTCCCTGCCGCCATCTAAGTAGGTTAAGGGGTTAACAGCGGGGGGGAGCATGAGCCACAGAGGCGGACCACCTGAGCCCCCAGTCATGCAGCAATTCATCACAGCCCTCCAGCATTCCAGCACCTTGGGCTGACATCGGTGATGAAAGGCCAGGCTGCGTGACTCAGGGACTCACGGCCGAGAGAATCGTGCGAGATTTGTGTGTTGAAACCCATTCTTACAAATGAGTGATGTTTTCCTGCATAGCACTGCGATGTGATGCAATGCTATGCGAGAAACAAATCGCGGCCGTCATAGTCTATCTGGCTGCATAATCTCGCCCGCCCCATTGAAGGCAATGGGGGAACTCCGCGATCCTCTGCCGCGGCTGTCATAAGGATCCCTTCATCCCCTAAGTGATGTGAGGCTGTTCTCATATGAAAATGCCTCACACCCCTTGGGCTTTTACATGGATGGCGAGAGCACTATGGGGGAGATTCACGGCCCGATATCATGCTCACGCGTGTGACACTAGCCTAGGGGTATGTTCATAAATAACGAATACACTGTGGATTGTTAGCATCATATTATAGCAGAGCCAAAGTGCTTGGAGGTTTGAGAACTCCTGTTCACTTCTTGCTGAAAACAATCAGTGCATATTGACTACTGTGGAATTTTCACCCCCTCTGGACTTCCCTAAGGCCGCCCTCACACAGACATTTTTTTACAGCGTTTAGCGCTATCTTTTCAGCGCAGCGCAAAACTCTGTACAAGGCTCCCATTTATTTCAATGGGGCTGTTTACACAAGCGCTTTGACAGTGATGCATGTCCTATCTTTGGCCGTTTTCAGCCCTGTGTCGCCCATTGAAATAACGGGCAGCGTTAGCTGTACTACCAAAAAAAAAAAAAGTTATACTTACCTAGCTGCCGCTGTCGAGGTCCCCGCCGCTGCCTTCCGGGGCTCCAGGCACTTGTCAGAGACTATTTTGCTAGTGACAGAGTTTGAAGACCCCGCCTTCAGCAAGAGATTGATATGATTGGCTAATCCAGCGCCAACCACAGCAATTGCTGAATGCACTAATCACAGCCATTCAATAAATAAATGGCTCACGGCTCAGCCAATCAGAGCAATCTCTTTCTGGAGGCATGGTCTTGAAACCCCGTTACCAGCAAGAGATGCTCTGCAGGCATAGACATTTAAATGCCGCTGTCTGAATTGATGGCAGCATTTAAAAGGTTAACAGCTCCGATTAGCAGTGTGGCTTATCAGAGCAGTTTCAGGAGGGTGTCGGCTGTAAGAAACAGCCAACACTCACATTGTATGGAGCGTGACAGGCCCGCAATTTCCCTACATATATACCTCGAACCTGCAGTATGTAACCGTGCGTCCTGTAGCTTTAAGGGGTTAACGAGCAGATAATATCCTGAGCAAAAAAAAACAACCCATGCCTCCTCAGTCTCTCCGACCCAGGACAGATACCCGGTGGCTTCCTGATGGTCTGTGCATACAGTCGGCCAGCGATGATGTGCTATAACAGCCTCTGTGTGGAGTGAATTAGCCACAGTTGTCAGCGCTGTACAGTGGGGTAATGATGAGCGGCGATATGGCCATCATTAGCATTACCATCCCGCTGCTTTGCCTTCTGAGAAGTTCACTACTAAGCATAAAGGCCCGACGCTTTGTGGTTGGAACAGGAGATGGGGATGACAGTATGTCGCTTGATAGCCAGACCACACTCATGTCTATATCTCAGTGCAATTTTGGAGGAGGAGGGGGAAGAGACTGCTGGCCACACTGCAGAGGGTACCCATGCTGCTTGCCTCTGATCTGTTCAGCGTGTATGGGCTGAAGAGGAGGGGGAGAGCGATGTGTTGCGTACTGGGACCCTGGCACACATGGCTGATTTCATGTTAGGCTACCTTTCCCGTGGCTCTCGCGTTAGACACATTCTGGGTGTACACCCTTCTAGACCCATGGTATAAGGAGAACCTTTCCACTCTCATTCCCGAAGAGGAAAGGGGTACGAGAGTGATGCAATACCATATGGCGCTGGTGGAAAAAGTGATGCTAAAGTTCCCATCTGACAGCGCTAGCAGCAGAAGACGCAGTTCCGAGGGCCAACTAGCAGGTGAGGTGAGGGGATCAGGCAGCATGTCCAGCGCAGGCAGGGAAGCACTCTACAAGGCCTTTGGCAGTTTTATGGCTACCCAGCAAGACTGTGTCACCACTCCCCAGTCAAGACTGAGTCGGAGGGAGCACTGTAAAAAGATGATGAGGGTAGTACATAGCTGATCATACCATCATCCTCCATGCTCCCTCTGCTCCATACAACTACTGTGTGTCGAAGCTGGACACATGGCACTGCTGCTAGCCTCTTGTCAGAGAGGGTGTTTAGTGCAGCTAGGGGAATCATCACGGATAAGCGTACCCGCCTGTCAACTGCCTGTGCCGACATGCTTACACTCATAAAGATGAACAAAGGCTGGATTTCACCAGACTTCTATTCTCCACATGTGGAAAGCAGTGGAACCTAATGATTCGTTTCACTGTAACAGGAGAAAAATGCATCCTCTATACCCACAAAAAAAGGGGGAATTAGCTTTCTCGGGTATTATTACTCTTCCTCCTCCTAAAACAGCATGTCATCACGCTGAACTGCCAATTTTTTTGCAGCCAAAAAGACTCTGTTTAAATGTTTTTAACAATTTTTAAAAGTTTTTATACTTTAACTGCAACCAATTTTTTTCACAGGGTTTCACCTGCCCTCGCGGTTGAGCAATATTTCAGGGGTACACTTGTACTCTTGGTACACCAATTTTTCAGGCCCTTGTCTATACTGTTATCTAACTAATTTTTCCGGCCTTCGCCTATACTCTTGGTTACCAATTTTTTCAGGTATTCACCTATACTCTTGGTACACCAATGTTTCAGGGGTTTGCCTACACTCTTGCTACAGAAATGTGACAGGGGTGCGCCTATACACTTGCTACTGAAACGTTTGAGGGGTTCGCCTATACTCTTGCTACAGAAATGTTACTGGGGTCCGCCTATACTCTTGCTACAGAAATGTTACTGGGGTCCGCCTATACTCTTGCTACATAAATTTCAATGGGGTCCGCCTATACTCTTGCTACAGAAATGTTACTGGGATCCGCCTATACTCTTGCTACATAAATGTTACTGGGGTACACCTTTACACTTGCTACAGAAAGGCTTGGGGGGTTCGCCTATACTCTTGCTACAGAAATGTTACTGGGGTCCGCCTATACTCTTACTACAGAAATGTTACTGGGGTCCTCCTATACTCTTGCTACATAAATGTTACTGGGGTCCGCCTATAATCTTGCTACATAAATGTTATGGGGGTCCGCCTATACTCTTGCTAAATAAATGTTACTGGGGTCCGCCTATACTCTTGCTACTGAAAGGTTTGAGGGGTTCACCTACACTCTCGTTACAGAAATGTTACTGGGGTCCACCTTCACTCTTGCTACTAAAAGGTTTGAGGGGTTCTCCTATATTCTTGCAACAGAAAAGTTTCAGGGGTCCGCCTATACTGTGGGTGCACAAAAGTTTCCCATAGTGGTGCTCAGCTGCCTGACACATACACAGAACGAAGTGTGTGTGGACACATGGCTTTCCCATAGCTATGTAACTCACGGCACCTTGGGTCACACAATGTGGAGGCTGAGACTGAGCCTGACCCAGGGCCTGCTCACGTACTTCCCACGCAGATTATTGCGGCTCCTACCTCGGTCATGGTTTCCCGGCCTTATTATGTGGAGGTGACACAGGATTGGAATGATGATCATACGTTAATTTATCATCACTTCTCATCAGCATTGTGGGCTATCGCCCACACTTTCAAAGAGGGTCGCTGCCTGGCCCTGCCAACCCTCTGCAGTGTGTGTCTCCGGTTTCTCCTCATCGTAGATGCACTTATAAATCTACATGAGGGTGGTGTGGCTATGAAGCGAGTGTGTGTTATGAGGCAAGCTGAATGCTGCGCAGGGGAAATTTTGTATTTGCTGGGGACGCTGGGTCGTGCGGGGGGTTGGACAGCAATGCCAGCATGTAACCCAGGAGAAGAGGCGGCGGTGTGACCAGCAGGCAGTGATTGTCCTTGGTTGTAGATAGTGTGGTGCTTAGCTAAGATGTGCCAGCGCGTGTGCCTTGCTAATAAGGATCTGTCCCAAGTAAATAGTTAGGGTGGTGACCGCCAGGTTCTTGCCCTCATTTTGGCTTAATAATGGGACCTGGGAGCCTCAGATGCAGCTATGCATGCTGCCCCTGCCGTTCCCTATCCATTTCTGTGGTGTTTCCATGACTTTCTGAGGTTTTCTGGTGTTTCACAAATCATTCCCTATGCGAAGCATCGGTCCCATACAAAAATGCTCGAGTCCCCCATTGACTTCAATTGGGTTCATTACTTGAAACGAGCTCTCGAGCATTACGGAAAGTTTGACTCGAGTACTGAGCACCCGAGCATTTCAGTGCGCGCTCATTTCTACCAGCTACCCGTGTCTGCCGCCCTCTTGCTGCTCTGGGCAGACGCGGGCTTTGCTCTGCTCCTTCTATATCAATGGATTCTTAGCTGTGTACTTTCCATTGGCACTGCAGGAGTTAATCCTCCCCAGTTCTCTCAGCCCAGCTGCAGGGTAATAGGCTATTGCCCACCTATTTAGTGGAGCTGGAGATTCTCCTCCTTTGCCTGAGTGTTGGTGTCTATGACTTCTGTGTTTGCCCTGATTCCTTTTACCTGGATAATGTTTGTTCTCTGCCTGCCCAGACATTACACCAGATTTACAGTTTGGCCTGTTTTGCGGAGCTTTGCACCGGTGCCTCCATTGATCAGCTGCCAACCACACCAGGACTACTCCAGGAGGTAGCAGTCTGCTCAGTTTCCTGCAGTAAATTCTAGATCCCTGTACAGTGGTTAAAGGGTGAATTTCAGGGAACCATCAGGATAACGCCCTTATGATAGCCCAGGCCAAACCGGATGGTTGGCACAGTGGATCCACACTCATTGTCCATAACATATTTCTGCATGAGGTTCTGAGTGTGCTTTTCCTCTGTGAGGTGAGCAGACTTCATGTGGTAACAATGACTTCTACAGTGGGGTCTGAAGGAGTGGACTGCACTTGGTGTGTACAATAACATGTTCGGTGTGGTGTTCCCTCTGTGTTGCAGTTACTTGGTGTGAACAAGGTCGTGTTCTGTGTATGTCTGTAGGTGTTGACTACACTTGGTGTGAATTGTCCTGCTCAGTGTGTGTTTTGTTGTATCTCCCCTGCCTGGTGTTCCTGTCTGTTACCATCTTGGATGAGCTGGGCCCATAGGTTCCAATGTGGAGCGATCCCTATTGAGACAATCACCCCACTTGTAGGCAGGGTTCCCTAGGGACTCACAAGACACGAAGACCCTTAATGTGGGCTTGTGAGGTTACACATTCTGGCCAAAATAAAAAACCAATATCTCGTACTTATTAGCAATTCCAGCTGCCTATGTGTGTTTGTACTATAGGTAAATGTTTTGGCATCTGTTGTTTGTATGCATGTTTGATTTTTGTATGTTATTGGTGTTAGAGTGCATATTCTTTCCCTCCTGTTTTATTTGGGTTACGTTCATCTACGTCATTGCTCCCATGGCCTGCACAGATATAACAATCAGAGGTAGAAACCCGAACTTTGTTGGATACCCAAGAAATGGCAACAACTCTAGTCCTCAGGACCCCCAAACAGGTCATGTTTTCACAGTATCCTATAGGAAGAACACACGTGGCAATGTCTGAGGAACTAATAATTACATCACCTGTACAATCCTGAAAACATGACCTGTTTGAGGGTCCTGAGGACTGGAGTTGAGAAACACTGCTGTATAGTGCCCATATTCATAAATAGTGTGAACAAGGAAGCCTGTTAGCAGAGGAACCATATTTAAAAGTGATGCTCCATATTCCACAGGATGGATTTGAGAAAGGCTAAGGTAAGACTTTAGCTAAAGACCCTTTGACAAAGTGGTTCATAATGGCCATTCAGAGACTGCAGACAGCTAAAATCAACCCTTTCCCAAAATTGAAAGCTATGTGAGCACTCCTAACCTTTACAGGAAACGGACTTGCTATTCCTATCAGGAAAGGTGGTGCTTACATCAGGCAAATGGATCAGTGATCTATGGGCCTTGACTGTCAAAGAGCCTTATTTATCCTTCCATGAGGATAAAGTGATATTAAGGACTCTGCTTTTATTCAGACCCAATGGTTATTTTTTCTCAATATGAATCAGGTAATTGTCCTGCCGGCCTTCTGTGCTGAACCTACCTGGGAGGAGGAAAGGTGCTCGTAGACACCAGATGTGGGGCACTGTCTGAGAATAGACCTATCACAGCTGAGAGTTTGGACAGATCAGTTGTCTGTGCTCACACAGAGCCCAAAGAAAAGGGAAAAATCCCCCCAGCCCATCATATCTGAGTGGCTGAGGGACCCTATTGTCACTTCATAGAAAAGTGACGGTTTCCATCTAGAAGACGTCAGACTCGCTATACCAGAGTCACAGCAACATCAGGGGCAGAAAATGCGGTATCTGGCTGGGAGCATCGGCACATGGAGCACACAATATACCTTCTGCGTAAGAAGAACCTCTCTATGGAGAAGACTTTTCCTCCTGTCCTTCAGTTTTTATTTCTGGTCTTTCCCACCCCTAATAAATCCTGCTCTCCCTCCGTATGTATATGGCTACTGTGTGAGGATACCCAAGGAAGCCAGAAGTTATAATGTTATTCTTCTTTCCTGCAGATCTAACAGCAGCACATATCTACCCAACAAATAATGTATTTTTCTCTACATCTCTTTGTAGTCTTTAAACACAGACAAGGGGGAGGAGCTTAGGTCCTCCTTCTTATAGGGTTTGTACAAAATTTGAATTAACTCTATAAAGCACATGGTAGGGGAATAGATCCCCATATCTACATGTGCTGCTGTTAGGACTACAGGAAAGGATAACATCATAATAAATCCTACTTGTCTGCAGGTCATTGACTGTAACAGGTCAGTTTAATGTAAGTATGAAGCCAGTTGTAAACACGCAGAGCACACGGATGTGAGAACCAGTCCGTCTGGATAAGCCCTTTATAGACTCCTCTATGAGCTCCATACATCAGCAGTCCTCCTATTACTCCTGTTCTAGACTCCTGGCTGCTACATTGTAACAAACTGCTGCTGTGTGAGGCAGACAAGGTGACGGCTTCTCAGCCTCTGAATGGCAATGTTTTCATTTACTGACAGCAATCAGAGATCTTGAAAACCGAGAAGAAAGGCAATGTGCTAGATCATATTTTCTCCAGCAGGCTTCGGGGTATTTCTGTAGCTTCCAAATTGTATAGTGTGCACACATCATCGACCAGATCAGACACAAATGCTGGTCTAAACCGAGAGAGTCTCTACAATGTGTAGAGCCTCAGCCTTTTTATTATAACACATGACACCTGCCCTTTAATGGGCGTGCGGCAGATTACATCAGTAACATATAAGATTCTCATTTGTCGGATCATATAGAATCTCCCGCCTCTCTGCCCACCCTTCCTCAAGTCCGATGTAGCTTGGACTTTAGAAAGAGATGAGAAGGGGAACAGCACTTCCAATGAATATACTGTAGCACTTACAGGCTTGCAGGGTGCACGATCCACAACCAAGGTCTGGACCCAAAGACTGGAAGAAGCAGGAAATCCTTACAAGATATGTTGAATCAGCACTCCAGGGGTTAATTATGAATAAAACAGCACTTTATTCCTCAATGGTAAAAACATAGCTGCAACGTTTCGATCCTACACACACAGGATCTTTGTCAAGCATGGACTTTGTCTTCTTAGCATGCAGGCAACCTTAAGCAATTTCTGTGTACGTGGCAACTCATTGTTTAAGTAAATTCTGTGTGGGGGGTGGAAGAGGGCTAGGAAAACACTCAGTATTGAACACAGGTATACATATAACACTATGACCTTTAACTCTTAGAGGCTGCTTGTGCAACTTTATGTACTCAGCTAACATTACACCACACATCTTTCACCATGCCATTGTCTAGCAAATTCCATGATGAGATTGTGTGGCCATTAACCTCCACGAAGTTAAAAGTCATTGCAATAGCATGATAGCTTTGGTTTATACAAATCAATAGACATTTTATACTGACTAATCATCATGTCTATCACAGCAAAACACATTAGGAAGCTGTAGAAGCTTTATTTCCATAAGGGCTCCTAGCGTTTTTTTAATGCTGCAATATCGCTGCATTTTTTAATGCAAATGTCAATGGGATTTTCTAATGTTGAAAATCGCAAAGCACACACTTGTGATTTTTGTGCGATGCTATTTTACGATTAGAAAATCCCATTGACAACTACGTTAAAAAAACGCCAGTGGGTAGAAGCCTCAAGACTGACAACCTCTTGTAGGTCTGCGTAGAATCTGGCGGATACTTTCTTATCTTTGACTCATTTATTTGCTGTTTGGCTTCTTGCAGGTGTTACGGTTGATCCGTTTCCTCGTACATGTAAGTCCATTCACACATGGGCAGTCACTGTACTTCCCAAAAAACATCTATAGGTAGGGTTAATGAAGACACTTGTGACTCCTAACCACATTTGTCAGTAACATGTAGGATCAGCGGTGGGAGACGCAGCGTGAGGCCGGGGGTCCAGTGACTGAGAATGTCCCGTCTGACGCTACGTCTCCCACTGCACGGTTTACACTGAATTAGTCCTCATTGACATGACGAACGGGATTTTAGTCAGAAAACAATGACTGATGTCCCTTTTTTGGTGCGTTTTACATCAGTTTTTGTGTTTTTAACACAAAAATGTCATCTGATTGCAATCCGGTTTTTACAGGGGAGAAATTATGTAATTTAAACCTCCCATTAAATTCAATGGGTGCGTAAATAAAACAGAGATTCCTCCCACGCCGAACAGGGGCGTTTTATTTTTTTAATGCATTCACTGATTTTAATGAGGCATTCTGGGCCGAGAACCAAAAAGGGAAAAAGACATTCGGTCTGCGAAAATAAAAAATAAAAAATATATATAGCACCTAAATAAACACATCGCCTTTAAGGTCTCATTCACACCAGCGAACGCAATGTAGCCCATGAAGAGCGCACGGTTGTTTCCTCCCGTGTATGTTGATGTGTTTATGCATGTTTCTCCGCTTGCTTATTGCGTCTGTATTTGCTGTGGTTTTAGATGCGCAAAAAGAAAACGCAAGAAGGACGAATTGATGTCACTTTTTTCTGCACTTTCCCTGGAAACAAGTGTAATAAACACAGTGAAAATGTAACTTTGTATTTCCTGTTTTTTCCCCAATCCGCTCTTTCCTGGTGATTTTGGTCTGTAAATTGGGGTGACAGCAGGACATCCGCATCACATATCTACATCTGACTCCACCCATGCAGATCAGCCGTGTTGTGCGGACAGGGGATACGGCGGTGTGAATGGGCCCTGATTGCTCCAAGTTTTGTCCAAATTCTGTCCGTTTCACACTTGAGCATTAAACTCCTCCGTGTGAATAATATCGCGGCTCCTCAGCGCAGGTTTTGGCTGCGCAGCTTGTAGAGACGGAACACGAGGATTTAGGGGGCGCCACAGGTTGTGGTAATTTGTAGTAGAGGCTCCTGTCACCTCACTGCTGCGGGTACAAGTACCTGAGTGTGTAGGTATTCATACACTGCCAGGAGGAGTAACAGAGGAACTGCAGCATGTAGAGCTCTAAGATAAGAGGCTGCAGGAGGCTTATTTTGTGGGCAAAGCAAATATTTAGTAAAGCAGACAATGAAGAGAAATAACCGTATTTGTGCTATTAGGAGTGGAGGCTGAAGAATCACCACATGCTCTATTTATGTGTCGCATGAGAAGAGGACATGTAATCTGTGGTGCCCGCACATCATACAACACACGGATGGGGCGCCCGTGTGATGGGAGCGGCACCCGGGAATAATGTACACAACGAAGGGAGAAACTGATACATCAGCTGCTTACAGATACGTACCGGATGGTAACAGGACGCATTTACTTTGGCTCTTGGTGCACATCTATTTCTTAAAACAAGGCTCAGTGAGTTTGTCGTATGACAACACCCGCTGTCACATTCTGCACTTATAGCACACGGATCTCCATTGCTCTAAATATAAAAGAGAGACATAAATGTGATGTGATTGTAATTCTCTTTGTTTGTCTCGATGTTCTCCTTCCTGAGATCGGCCACAATTATTACTTCACACCAGGAAGGAGAGGCTGTTAGGGACAGTTCAGGCGGTTGTTTCCCCATCTGTGCTGTCCCTGTATTTCACGGCACACGGACCCATATATGACAATCAGGCTCTTCACATGAGTGTTATTTCATGTGGATCCTGTCCTGTTCCGGTCCGTGTCATGGATGAGCAGGATATGTAATGTCCGCTACCCGCAGCTCAGACACCACATGGACGTACATCCGCGTGCGGTCCGCTGCGAGTTGGGCCCTAGATTCTCACACACAAACATCCGTCTGATCGCAGCCTTGCACCTCATTCACACAATGTCAACATTTCAAGTGTCATGGCGCTTCTTTTTCTATAGAGGCTCTGTTGGGAACAACGCCTCCATAAACAGGAATAAGGCGCGATCACACATTTTTTTAGCATGAAAGTCAATAATACTTTCTAATGTTAAAAACACATTGCACAAAAATTTTGTGCTTTGTGATGCAATACAAAGGAGGCTCCATAGGGAAACATGGGAGCAAAAAAAAACACAGTAAGGGCGCCTACCCACTTGCATTTTTTTTTCCTTTGCGTTTTGCGTTTTTTCTGAAGAACAATTAGTATAGAATGTGTTCTTGTCCATTTGTGTTTTTTTTTTTCGGTCCGTTGAAATTTTTCACATAAGAACTGTCAGTTGCATATGTGTCCTTATTTTTCTCTTAATGCACCCATGAATGTCAATGGAAATTAACGGAAAAGGCGCAAAAAAGGTGCAAAAAACGCACGGAAATCGCAAACGCAAGTGGGTGGGCGCCCAAAGATTTCTTTTTTTCATGCAACATCGCATGAGTGAAAACATTACAAATGTGAAGGAAACCATTGAAAATCATTGATTTCATAATTTATTGTTTTTACTCCCTCTCGCATTGCATGGAAATCACACGATTGTATTGCCTGTGTAAAACCACCCTAGGAGCTGTATAAGAATGGCAACGGGGACTCTAATAAAGGGGCCATTCGGTGTATAGTTGTAAGTTGATGGGATTGGAGGAGAGATGCCTGGGGGTCATGGAGTAATGCTTCCCTCCAGCTGCTCCACTTCCGTTATAAAACATAACAGGAACTCAGATGAGAGATGGCGGTGCTACATGGGTGGATGCTCCTAAGGAGTGCACAGAGTATGACGCCATATTGTCCTGTGTAGAAGTAAAGGAAATCTTTACTAACAGTACATTTCATGTTGTCTTGACAGCTCTATATGGGGGTTATTTAGTCCCCATATGGTGATATTAGAAGCTATATGGGGGGGGGTTATTTAGTCCCCATATGGTGACATTAGAAGCTATATGGGGGGTTATTTAGTCCCCATATGGTGATATTAGGAGCTATATGGGGGGTTATTTAGTCCCCATATGGTGATATTAGAGGCTATATGGGGGTTATTTAGTCCCCATATGGTGATATTGGAAGCTATATGGGGGTTATTTAGTCCCCGTGATATTAGAAGCTATATGAAGGTTATTTAGTCCCCATATGGTGATATTAGAAGCTATGAGGGAGGTTATTTAGTCCCCATATGGTGATATTAGAAGCTATATGGGGGTTATTTAGTCCCGGTGATATTAGAAGCTATATGGGGGTTATTTAGTCCCCATATGGTGATATTAGAAGCTATATGAAGGTTATTTAGTCCCCATATGGTGATATTAGAAGCTATATGGGGGTTATTTAGTCCCCATATGGTGATATTAGAAGCTATATGGGGGTTATTTAGTCCCCATATGGTGATATTAGAAGCTATATGGGGGGTTATTTAGTCCCCATATGGTGATATTAGAAGCTATATGGGGGTTATTTAGTCCCCATATGGTGATATTAGAAGCTATATGGGGGTTATTTAGTCCCCATATGGTGATATTAGAAGCTATATGGGCGTTATTTAGTCCCCATATGGTGATATTAGAAGCTATATGGGGGTTATTTAGTCCCCATATGGTGATATTAGAAGCTATATGGGGGTTATTTAGTCCCCATATGGTGATATTAGAAGCTATATGGGGGTTATTTATTCCCCATATGGTGATATTAGAAGCTATATGGGGTTATTTAGTCCCCATATGGGGATATTAGAAGCTATATGGGGGTTATTTAGTCCCCATAGGGTGATATTAGAAGCTATATGAGGGGTTATTTAGTCCCCATATGGTGATATTAGAAGCTATATGGGGGTTATTTAGTCCCCATATGGTGATATTAGAAGCTATATGGGGGTTATTTAGTCCCCATATGGTGATATTAGAAGCTATATGGGGGTTATTTAGTCCCCATATGGTGATATTAGAAGCTATACGGGGTGTGAGTTGCTCTACAGTTCAGCACCCCCCAGATGCTGTATGATACAATGAGGGGTCACACACAGCGGACTTGCAGATGGCACGCAGATATCCTGAAACAATGTGCCGTACAATGTAAGTGATGTGATGTTACCGACCCCATTCACTCACAGCGGGAAATAGTCACGCCGCAGACTTCACATCCGCAGCGTGCTGTAATTGTCGCAGGAAAGTCGCTATGGATTTCATCATTGTAATATAATAGTGGAATCCGAAGTCAGAAGGAGCAGGAAAATCTACATGTGGGTTGTTGTTCAGAAGGTTTCTGCCCCGTGTGACCCCCTTATGTATTGTATGAGGTCCGGGGGGCAGCATGTTTGTCTCTATATGACTGCAGTTGGTGACATTAAAGCGGGGTATTATTGTACACTGCGGGTATTGTGTGTTATGTTGGTGTTATTATATCTATATAATAGTGTAGTGATAGAAGTGGCGCACAATGACTGTATGCAGAGGGGTCAGCAGTTCAAGATTCTATCTAGGTACAAATCAGCCTTGATGACGTGCGGTCTATTCTGATGTGGCTCATTATTGGGGGGTTTATCGAGGTGTAGCTCACTATGGGGTGGGTTTATTGACATATAGCTCACTATAGGGTGGGTTTATCGAGGTGTAGCTCGCTATGGGGTGGGTTTATTGACATATAGCTCGCTATGGGGTGGGTTTATCGAGGTGTAGCTCGCTATGGGGTGGGTTTATTGACGTATAGCTCGCTATGGGGTGGGTTTATCGAGGTGTAGCTCGCTATGGGGTGGGTTTATTGACGTATAGCTCGCTATGGGGTGGACTTATTAAGGTGGCACAATGCTATGATGGTATCAGCTAGTTACAGCTACACCTCGATATCAGCTCACACCCGGCCAAAATACGTTGCTCCTCTGATGCATTGGTTTACAATGCATCAGTGCACATGGGTGTATTTACACAGCGTAAAAGCGCCCACCAGCCAAGACAGAGCATTTTGGCCGGGCGCTTTTACATCGGTGGTGGCTGCATAGACTGCTATGGGAGCCTATGACAGCTGCCGGAGAAGAGAGGTGGGAGGGAGTTGAGGGGCGTGACTGCTAAACTCTGCCCCACCCCGCCCCTCCCATTGCTGGCGCGACAAGAGGAGGAGAAGGGGCAGGAGCTTAGCACACTAGCTTCCACCCTGTCCCGCCTCCTCACCTTGGCGAGAGACGACGAGGGGGAGGGAAGGGAGAGACGCAGTTAGCAAAGCTAAACTGTCTCCCCCAACGCCATTGTAACCTCGGCGCATATGTGCCGGGCTGTCTGAGCGGGCGCACAAACATTAGATTTGTGCGCATCTTCACATACTTTTACGTTGCCGGTGGGCAACATAAAAACACTGACGCCCGTGTGAATCCAGCCTTATTGTGTTTTTTTGTGATATGAAAAAATAAGCATTTTGCCTCAGGTTTTTATTTTTATGATTTTATGCAGTGTGTTTATTGTACAAGTTGCTATGGATATGATGATACCAATTATGTTGCCTTTTAATTAAATTTTTTTTTATATATCAATAGGGGAAAGAGCGCAAAAAAGGTTGTGTTATTTTTTTTGTAATTTTTTTTACACTTTTTATATCCTTATAGGGGACTTGTACCACAGTAGCTATGATACAGGACTTCCGAAATGACTAGAATGTTGGCAGAGTGTTTATACTAGGGACTGGGGGGAGGGCGGAGGGCAAAAAGAGCAATAAGGGGGAAGACAATGTAGGCAGTGACCTGGGACCAAGTAATGGGAATGGGGGTCGAGCAGGGTGTTGGATTTAGTACAGTCAGAACTGACAGAACAGCTAGGAGGACCATAAGTAGCATAATGAATATAAAGAATAACAACCACCATATAAATTGTATGGCAACAAATGCAAGACGTCTGATCAGTAAAGTGGGTAAGCTTTAAGTGAGAATCTGTGAAGAAAATTACGACATAGTAGGAATAACGGAAACATGGCCTGATGATAAGTGTGATTGGGCGGTGAATTTACATGGTTACAATTTCTTCAGAAGAGTCCATGGGAACCGGAAAGGGTGAGAGGTATGTCTGTACTACTTAATGCCGTGGCTACAAGAATAAATAGGTGTGGGAGAAGAACATGTGGAATCTCAGGCTGCTACGACAGAAAATACACTTCCACCCATAAACCCATGTAAATACTATATTCCCTAAAATTCCTTTAATAAACTCACTAACTCTTTATACTCTCTTACGGGATGGTGGGTGGGACTCTGCTCACTATCTTTTTTCTAAAATTGTGCTCTCATTCAAACCCCTCTACTTTTATAACCTTACTCCCCCTAACTAACATTTCCCCCTCTCCACCAATCCCTGTCTACCACTATTTTTATCCTCTCCTTTACACATAATTGCTCCCTTAACCCTTCTACTCCTGAGCCCTAGCCTCCCAGTCATGTAAAACATCTCCTTAGGGGCCCCCGATCCGGCCCTGTACTTACTTACTCTCACCACCGCTCAGCAGTGAACACTATTTTATTTTACTTGCTCTTTGTGTTTTGAACTACTAAATAAAACCTTTACAGTCGTGTGTCATGTATGATAGATCCTGTCTGTATCCCAGAAGTCAGAGTGTTAGCCATAGTTAGAACATAGGTCATCAAATGTCCCCGGGCATTGTTCTGAGGCATAGTGCCACCCTGTGCCTTTTTTGACAGAATAAGCACAAGTTTTTCAAAGGAGGGGGGGGGGGGCGACATTTTGTTGTTTGTCTCGGCGCATTTAGCTGTGAAATCCATATAGGAAATATATGGTGTAAAATGTAACAACTTAAATCCCGTGTGAATGAGACCTCATACTGAATATGTGGAGGGGAAACCAGGACAGCAGCTGGTAACAGGTACTCACCGGACCGAAACATTTCTGGCCTCTCTTTGGTTCACATACAGCAGTTTTATCAGTATAGCCCCTCTTGAAGCAACACCCGCTATTACACTGGTCACTAGAATAACATGAATCTCCATCGTTCTAAATATAAAACAGAGGAAAGATAAGTTTTAGGAATCCATTTATAAGGTCTCACATTTATGTCACATAAAGAAGTGCGCTTTCTAAAAATTACTGACACATCATAGGGACACACGAAAAGTTTTGATCGCTGGGGGTGCAGATGCTGAGACCCCACTGATTGCTAGAATGAAGCAGCTGAAGCCTCATCCCAGCGCTGTCACTGCTGGTTCGCTGAGGATGGGCCTTAGTCTTTATATTGAGCCCGTCTTCAGCCTGATAGCAGGGACAGCACTGATGAGCGCTTTAGCTGGCTTGTTCTAGTGATGGGTTGGGGTCTCAGCACTCAGACCTCCAGTGATCAAAATTTCTGACAAGTCCATATGTAATGACAAAACTATATGAAATCACATTTAGGGCCCATTCACACCTGCATTTAGGGCTTCAGCCACAATTCTGTTTCTCTTTCATTTTTGGAGGAGAAAAGGGAAATTAAAATGGAAATAATCATTTCCATTTATTTCCTCATTGATTTTATTGGGTTTTCAAATCAAATGGAAAACAAACAGAAACCTTTGTTTACCTCCATATCGTTAGGTTCACATTTTTTTAAAATTAACAAATAGCGCTGAAGACGAATGAAATTTAAGGGGAAAAAAGGGGAACATTTATTTATGTTTTCAATCAGTTTCTCTGCTCTTACAACAGAATTGTGACTGAAGCCCTAAACGCCAGTGTGAATGGGCCCTCACACCGCTGAAGAGTATTCGCATCCAGGGAAAGCATTTTGCACATTGAAGGGACGTTTACACATAGCGGAAATACTGCATCACCTGACCAGCGGCGCTGTGCCCACTAGAGACCGCCGGATGAAGTGTAAATATACCCTAATTACCACTTGGTCCAGCTGATTGGGGGCAGAGCTGACAGGTACACACCGTTATTTAGGAATGCACTTTATAACTTGTGTTAATCATCGTGATTGGCTGGGCGATAAAATTGGGTCCATTTTTGCTAAATTGGGTTGGAGCATTCTGATCTGAATTTTAGCAAAAATTGCCAAACTACTGGCTTTTTACTGGGTGTGTATGCCTTGCAGTTGCGGAGATCTAGGTTTTAATTAGCAGTGCCGACCACCGGGCCACCACCACCTCCACTGTTGTTTCAGGGACCTTTTGAAGGCCAAATTAGAGAACCTGATTTTTGCTGCCATTGATTTTAATGAAGGTTGGAAGATGGAGTCTCAATTCACAATTATTTTTTTAAAATCCGGTCAGTCGGTCACTGCAAAACCAATTACAGTCCAACCTCCAGTTTCATTGGTCTGTCTGAAAGCAATCGGCCAAACTTGAAACCAATGAAACTCAAGCTAATTATTTCCATAGCAATCAATGTAAATCCAATTATTCATTCTAGACATTCCAGAAAACACACCAAACCACATTTAATAGAGAATAAATATGGTTTTTAATACCAAAAAAAAGCAGCCTACGGTGTGCGTTCACACGAGTGTGTTTTTGTGCGTACTTAGGTTTGTACATACGTCCGCACCTAGGTACGAACAAAAACATGCGTGAACACAGCTGCGTGCTTGTTGTCAATAGGGCCACAGCTGCTGCCGGTGGCTCCACTGAAAACAATGCTCTGCCGGCACCCATGCATTCTTTTTCAGAGAAGGGCTTTACATATAAGCCCTTCCCTGAAAAAGAAACATTTTAGTGCAAAAAAAAACCTTATCTCTCCACCGGTGCCGTGACCCCCACGGGCAGATGCATCAGAGGAATTCTTTAATTCTCAACTGCAGCTGTCACACATGACAGCTGCGGTAGAGAATCCTGCTGTCGGCATCCTCGTCAATGGCTTTTAGGGAAGGGCTTCATAAGCCCTTCCATGAAAAGCCATTTTAAAAAGTGTATAAAAAATAAATAAATCAATATTCACCTCCCTACAGCTGCTGGGACTTCAGCCAATCACAATCAGAGCTACCAGCAGGCGGAGATTTTAAATCCCTGCATGCTGCTAGCTGAGAACTATAGAGCCGGGGACAGCGGCAGAAGTCGACGCTGAGACCCGGCAGCTGTCAATGGCTTGAAAAGCCTTTTAAAATAGTGTACAAAAAAAAAATCTATACTTACCTGCCGTGGCTCAGCAGCGGCTCCTGCCACTGTCCCCGGCTCTGTAGTACTGAGCTATCAGCAGCCGGGGATTTAAAATCCCCGCCTGCTGGTTGCTCTGATTGTGGTTGGCTGAAGCACTTTAGCCAATCACAATCAGAGCTACCAGCAGGCGGGGATTTAAAATCCCCGGTTGCTGATAGCTCAAAACAGCAGTGTAGAGCCGGGAACAGTTGCAGAAGTCGCCGCTGAGCCCAGACAGCCGTGAATGGCTTTTCAGGGAAGGGCTTCATAAGCGTTTCCCTGAAAAGCCAATTAAAAGTAGTGTAAAAAAAAAATTTTACTTGCTGCTGGCTGCTGCTCTGTCCCCCGCGGGGATAAAGAGCAAATCTGCATGCGGTAGATGTTTCCTTCATCCCCGCTATTTAAAAGAATTCACTATGCAGCAGAGAAATTTTTTAATTCTTTACCGAAGCTGTCACACATATCAGCTGCGGTAGAGGATTTTGCTGCCAGCAATTGATTTCAGGGAAGAGCTTTGAATATAAGCCCTTCCCTGAAAATCAAGTGAAAGTGGTTTAAAAAAATAGATACTCACCTCCCTTCAGCTGCCTCTCATTCATTCGGGGAGAGCTGCCTGTGATTGGCTGAGCACCTCAGTCAATCACATTCAGCTCTTTCAGCAGGTGGGGATTTTAAATAGAGTTTGTACAGATCTTTTTGATTTTTCATTTGTGTTTTGACCCCGCATTCCAAGAGCTATAATTTTTTTATTTTTCCATCAATGTGGCCATACGAGGGCTTGTTTATTGCAGTGATGATTTATTTTTGATTTGGCGGGGAGTTTGTTGGATTTCATTGACGGACTTAATCAAAATAATTACAACGTCAAATTAACAAGTTGACATCGTTATTCACGTGTCGACTTTCTTGATGTAGTGGTGGAGAGAGATGAGTCAAATGTTACAGAAACGGATGTCTACCGCAAGCCCTCGTCTGTCAATTCCCTGTTACATCTTCACATATTCCATCTACTATTAGGGCCGTCCCAGCTGGACAGTTCCTGAGGATGCGGAAAATGATCAAGTGACTCGAAATTTGAGTCTCAGTCAAGAGACCCGGCAAATAGATTGAAATAATGGGGATATAGTCCAAAAAATATACGAAGGGGTTATTGGAGAGCTAAAAGTACCCCTAGATTTGAGCTGCTCTACCCCAATAAGGAACCAAAAACGGCTGCGAACTGTGTTCGTTTTTTTTCAACGTGTAATGACAAATGGTCTGCAATGCGATTGGCACTGCAGGAAGACTGGTGCATTTTGCGCTCTGACCAGATTCTTGCACAGGTCTTACCGATGAGGTCTACATTGAAGGCTAAACGTGGTAGAAATCTGCATGATATTTTGGTTCATAGCCACTGTATCTTAAAACCGAGAAACCCTTTTACTTCAAAACCCCCTTGGGTGGGCTGTTTCCCATGCGAAGGTTGTGTCTCATGTAGGAACATCTTGCGCACTTCACAATTTCAATCGGCCGACGGTACGAGACAGTTTGAAATACACCATTTTATCTCTTGTAGTGCTTCCAATGTCATCTATCAGGCAACTTGTCCATGCAATAAAATGCACATAAGTCTCACTTCGAGAGAACCTAAAACAAGAACGAGGGAGCGTGTGCGGGACATTGCTTCTGCGAAAAAGTGCAATGATGTGAATTCTTTAAAAACGATACCGCTGCATTTAGGGAATTCCATGGCTGTGATCCAGATGGACTTAAGGTGCGCGGAATTGAGACGGTTAGTTGTGGCATCAGTGGGGGGACATCAAGAGATTGTTTTGGCATAGAGGGAGTGTTTTTGGATAGTTCATTTGGATACCATGTTCCATAAGGGACTGAATGAATCCCTTTCCTTCTCATCGTTCCTATAGCTCCATATCTCTACTATGTTTATTTTTAAGTTTTTCTTTATTTTCTCTTTTATAGTGTCTGTTTTTTGATTGGCTATTCAGAGAAGAATGTGGATTTACACATCTGTCCGATACATGAAGCATTCATGGTCTACATTTAGGAACAGGAGGACTGGCGACGTATTTTAAAATAATTTTTTCTATAGCTAGTAATTTTTGTACAGTGTCTTATTTTTTGGTACATTATTTGCTACATTTTTTTCACTTAGGGTGGCTCCACATGAGTGTTTTTGTGCACGCATACGTGCGCACAAAAACACGCTTCTATTAGAACCAATGCATCCCCTATGGTGTGTTCTCATGTTTGTGTTTTACAGGTGTGTGCCTGTAAAGATAGGACATGCGTGCACCATAGGGAATGCACGCATTGCCTTCAATGGAGCCGCGGCTGCTGCCGGCGGCTCTATTAAAGACAATGGTCTGCCGGCACCCCTAAATTGTTTTTCAGGGAAGGGCTTTACATATAAGCACTTCCATGAAAAACAAGAATTTTAGTGTAAAAAAAAATACTTACTTGTTCGCCGTTGCCGTGTCTCCATGGGGATGAAGAAAACATCTGCATGCGGCAGATGTTTCCTTCATCCCCGTGAGGAAAAAGAATTCCCTGCTGCACCTGCCACATCTGTGACAGATGTAGCAAAGGAATTCTTCTTCCCTGTGGGGAATAAAGAATTCCCTACCACAGCTGTCACAGATGACAGCTGCGGTAGGGGTCCAGCTGTCATCGTGTAATTGTTTTTCAGGGAAGGGCTTTAAATATAAGCCCTTCCCTGAAAAACAAGAAAAAATGGTGTTAGAAATAAAAAAATACTTACCTTTCATCAGCTGCCGGGGCTCAGCCGCGTCCAGACGGCTCTTCTCCTGCATTGCTCTGAGGAGTATTCAGCAGGCGGGGATTTAAAATTTGGGCTGCCTCTGATTGGTCACAGAGCTCAGCCAATCAGAGGCAGCTCTCAGCTATTGCATGACAGCTGAGAGCTGCCTGTGATTGGTCCCTGTGGCAGCAGCTATGGCACAATTGAAGACAATGCATGCATTCCCTATGGTGCACGCATGTCCTATCTTTATAGGCACGCACCTGTAAAACACGGCTATGTGAACACACAATAGGGAGTGCATTAGTTCTAACAGAAGTGTGTTTTTGTGCGCAGGTATGCACGCACAAAAACACGCTCGGCTGAAGTCACCCTCAGTCATAGAATCATAGAATGGTAGAGTTGGAAGGAACCTCCAGGGTCATCAGGTCCAACCCCCTGCTCAGTGCAGGATTCACTAAATCATCCCAGCCTTTGTTTGAACACTTCCAAGAACTCAATACTTCCCTTGGTAACCTGTTCCACTCATTAATCACCCTCACTGTCAGAAAGTTTATTCTAATATCTAATTTGTGTCTCCTCCCTTTTAGTTTCATCCCATTACTTCTAGTCTTTCCTTGTGCAGATGAGAATAGGGCTGATCCCTCGGCACTGTGACAGCCCTTCAGATATTTGTAGACCGCTATTGAGTCTTCTCGCAGCCTTTTTTTTTGCAAGCTAAACATTCCCAGATCCTTTAACCATTCCTCATAGGACTTGATTTGCAGACTGCTCACCATCTTGGTAACTCTTCTCTGAACTTGCTCCAGTTTGTCTATGTCTTTTTTTAAAGGGAAGGGCCCAGAACTGGACACAGTATTCCAGATGAGGTCTGACTAAGGAAGAGTAGAGGGGGGTAATGACCTCACATGATCTAGACTCTATGCTTCTCTTAATATATCCCAAAATTGTGTTTGTCTTTTTGGCTGCTACATCACATTGTTGACTCATGTTCAGTCTATGATCTATTAGTATACCCAAGTCTTTTTTACATGTGCTTCTGCTTAGCCCTATTCCTCCCATCCTGTAAGTTCTTCTTTCAATTTTCTTGCCCAGATGTAGGACTTTGCATTTCTCCTTGTTAAATACCATTCTGTTAGTCGCCGCCCACTGATCAAGCTTTTCTAGATGCTTTTGAACTCTCTCTCTCCCTCTTTCTCATAAATTCCCTCCTCCAGATCATTTATAAAAATGTTGAACAACACTGGGCCCAGGACAAAGCCTTTTGGTACCCCACTTGATACATAGATGAGGCTTGTATATGGGCCAGTCACACAGATACGTGTAGTGCACCATGCAGGGAGCAGCCTGGCCCTTAAATGCGAGGGGCCCAGGGAGTCAGTGCTTTGTACACTTAGAATATAGTGGACAGCCCGCCTGATGTAATAGTAGGGGCGTCACTAATAGTCTGTAAGCCTGCATGGTGCACTACACGTATCTGTGTGACTGGCCCCCTATACAAGCCTTATCTATGTGTAGGTATAATACTAGCAGCCCCCCAGTGTACGGTAGGTGTGAGAGCAGTCGCACATCAGTTTTCTGCACCAGTGCCCCTCCCCCATATACCATTTACCTATATACCATTTCTGCCTGCTGCTATCTCTGGATCAGTAAGTTTCGTTGTTTTCTTTTGCTTGGATTTGATCCTTTTTAGTGAATTGTTTGGAGAATGTAATATCAGCGTGAGGCCGGGGGTCCTGTTACCGAGAATGTCCCGTCTGACGTTACAGCGCAGCACATTTTGCTCTGCTGGCTAACACTAAGTCTTTTGCTTGCACAGATGAAACACGCGGTTATATGTTTTATCTGTGATACCTGTGTGCCCAAAAACTGCATATCCATAGACTTCCACGAGGAGTAATAGAGGAACCACACCATGTAGGTTACAACATACGATCCTCCAGGATTATTATTTTATGGCCAATACAAATAGTTACTTAGATCTGTCTGGGGACGGACGGACGGCTCTCGGGTCTCCTTCTCAGGGCAGAATTTTGCCACTGAATTGAGCACAGATTCCACATTCCGCACCCGATTTTGCTGTGAAATGCGCCATTTTAGTGTTCTATCGCTGCTCCCCAGATCTGTGCTGTAGCTCATATAGTAGATTTTTCATGCAGATCTTCAAATCTGTAATGCGGCAAAAATAATTGTCCTGACAATTCACGAGATCTGCTGGCGAACACGGATTTGTCCCGCCGACAGGAGATAAATCCATCTGTATGCAAAAAGATCACAGAACCCCAAAGCTCAGCCGCAATATTCCACCGAGGGTTAAACTGTCAGATCTACGTGGATAAATCTGACCCGGATCTGACGGATTATAGACCGTGCGAATGAGACCTTGTACTGTATGCGGAGGAGAAACCAGGACAGCAGCGGCATCCAGGTACTCACCCGACCGAGACAGTTCACTCCAGTTGCTTTTGCTACACATTTGGGTAGGGAACACACAGCGGAAATAATACAACACCCGCTGTTACATTCATCACTGCGAAAACATCCATTTCCGATTTTCTTAATGTAAAAGAGAGGAAATAAATGATTAGTGAATTTGTTTCTAAGGCGTCACATTTATATCACAGGAGGAAGTAAAGACTGTTACAGACTTGCCAACTCTCCAGTAACATCCGGGAGACTCCCAGGCAGAAGGGAGGCCTGATTACCAGAATAGTTGTCAAATCTGCCGTAGGTCACTGAAGTCTCTCGGAAGGGACCCTATACAAAAATATTCCTCTACCCTGGCCGGCCTCTGCATGTATGGCAGGTATCCAGGGGCATGCTGACATCCTGTTGACCTTGTCTGCACATAAATCCTGCCCTCCCTTTGGAGATCAGTGGCGCCCCTGCAGGCAGATCCCATAGAAACACCAATACATCATGATGAGTGAGGCAGAAGGCCTCAGGAGGTAATGCTGTGGGCCTGGAGGTCCAGTAGAAGTGTGCCTTTTCCATGCCTTGTTTGGGCATAAACCTGTCAGTAAGTGAAGGCATCAGCTGATCCCCCGGCTGGAGTATCATCTCCATGACAGATAGGGGGGGGGGGGGGGGGAGAATTCTTGACATCCAGTAGTTATGTCTGTATGCTGCAGTAGGGATTCCTATAATGGAAGTGTACAATCACTGCCACCAGGATCTTTGTATGGATTTCATTCCTTTTCAGTGAATTATCTGTAAATAGACGCAGCGTGAGGCCGGAGGTTCAGGGTCAGAATGTCCCGTCTGATGCTACATCTCCCGCCGCACACGGTTTTACCTCAAATTGTATCAGCTGTTTAATGCAGTTTGTCGGTGAGGCTCGTACAGATAAAACACGAGGCGGTAAAGGTTATCTGTGGAACCCGTGCGTCCCAAAACTGCATCAGAACATGATTAGCAGTAAAGAGCGGCGCACTACTGCTATGTGTACAGGCACACCGAGGAGGTATTTATACAGTTCCAGGAGGTAATAACTGATGTCGGAAAGACAATTTAGCCCGCACTGCAGAGGACCATGAGTGAGCGGCTCTTCAGTTCATAAAACAATCACATTCCTTGGATTTTAAGCTTGTACAAGGCCCGTTTATGTGCTGAAATAAACCTGATTGTTTTATGAACTGAGAAACCGCTCACTCGTGGTCCTCTGAAGCGCGGGGTAAATTGTCTTTCCGACATCAATTGTTACTTCACGGCGAGCTCCTGGTCACCCAGAGAAGCTAGTATACCCTGGACGTTTCTCCACCACCAGGTGGATTTGGGATAAAGAGTGATTCTTACACGCTATCCTGGACAAAGGGTGCTGAAGGGCTGCCCTGAGCAGGGTTAACCCTTCGAGCACCAGGTGAGTTATACTCTATATTTCCCTACAGTTCCAGGAGGAGTAAAGGAGGAACAGCCGTAGGGTTATTTGATCGCTCTGCGTATCTCATCTGTAGGGGATAGAATTCAGATGTTTCCTTGTGCAAAATTTCAGGTCCACACTGTAGATTCTCAATGATGAAACCACGTCAGGCGGCCGCACGTGAATCTGTCCCGTAACAGAGGTTACATCCACGTGCGAATGCGCACAAAAATCTGCTGCAGAATTCGAGAGCTCAGTCTCAGAGGTCTGCCAGTGGGTTAAATTGTCAGAGTCGCATCAGGAAAATTCGGCACAAATCTGACAGTTTAATCCTTTCCAATCCACTGTCTGACCTCTGAAGACATTATGATTTAAGGCTGTAGAGCTCCGATGTTGGAAGGCATCCGTTGGGGTTCTCTTACTGTATACTGCCAGCCTCTGCTGTTGGAGCCTATCCAACGTGTCACCTCATGCAGTACTGGCTTTAGCCAGCAGATGGCGCCATTGTTAACGGCAGAAAAAGAGTAAGCCCCCCCTAGGAAAACCAGGATACAAATTGGATTGGAAAGGGTTAAGGTCACTCTCACACACAGCATCGGCAAAATGCTGCGATTTCTTTTTACCGTGATATTTGAATGCACCCCGCCATTGTGATGGGTGATGGGGTGTGCTTAAAAATGCGCCAAATAGAGCAATCAGCACTCAAAAATCGCGTTTTAGAAAACGCTGCATTCGAGCGCAGGTCTGCGAGGCCCCATTGAAATTAATGTTGTATCACAATTACCATGGTGTTCAAAATACCGCAGTGATCGCAGTATAAAGCACGTGTGTGAGAGTGGCCTGCGGCCGGCATGAACGGGGAATCATACGAGTCTGTCCTCTGCGCACACCATATAACAACCGGGTACAGGTACTCACCGGGCCGTAGCAACTCCCAAATGCCATAGGGCGTGAAGCGCATTGACCGGGGTCCCGGGGAGAAGATCTGATGCAACATTCGCTCTGACATTGAGTACTAGTCAGGCATGGACCTCCCAGGGGCTAAATGCAAAACAGAGGAAATAAATATTTAGTGAATTTGTTCATAAGGATTCACATTTATGTCACACGAGGCAGTACAGACGATTTATACGTGTCACCCCAGAATATCTACTGCATGTGGCTTGGAAGGAAGCCTTTTATAGAGGATTTCTCTTGGCCTTGGCTGCTGGATGTATGGCAGGCGCCCGAGACATGCTGGACTCCCTGCTGACCTTGCCTCCAAATAAATCCTGCCCTTCCTGGAGATCAGCGGCGCCCCTGCAGGCAGACCCCATGAAACACAATCACTCCAGCAAGATGAGTGAGGCAGAGTCATGCAGCAGAGATGCCAATGCTGTGGAGCCCGGAGGTGCAGTAGAAGTGTGCCCTTTACATGCCAGGCTTGGATATAAACCTGTCAGTAAGTGGAGGCAGCAATATATCCCCAGGCCATAGGCGTACTGTCAGGTGTCGCTGTGGATGCAGTGGCAACTCGGCCCCTGCATTCAGGGGGGCCCAGAGGCCACCCACTGCCATATACATATGCACATTGAGTGCATTACCGGCTGGTCGCTCTGTCTGCAGCATCGCACTGATCACGCGGCAGGCAGAGCGGCCAGCCTTAGCGGAAGCAGAGAAGAGCAGGGGGGAGGAGGAGGGAAGCAGTCACACAGGCCGGCAGGGCACAGTGATTATGTCATCATGTGCTGCCCCTGCTACTTCTGAACAGAGGCTGCTGCCTCTGCCTGTTCTGCCTCTACCAAATAGAGGAGAAATGGTCCTGGCCCCAGGGTAAGTGTGTGTGTGTGCGTATGTATGTATGTATATATATATGTGTGTGTGTGTGTGTGTGTATCTGTCTCATATCTATTTCTTTATCCTATCTCATATCTATCTATCCATCCATCCATCCATCTATCTCCCTGGATTTACTGTATGTAATTTTACCCCTTACACGCAATTAAAAAACGCATCAAAAATACATGCAGTCTTTTGGCCCAATATGAGGAGATGAAGGCTGATGAGGACATGGCCATATAAGGTTTTTATGCAGTTTGGCAGCCTTGGCTACATTTTAGGACAACCGCTAGAGCTAGGGAATGGGTGTCTTTGGGGTGAATGGGGCATGGGCTCCTCGCCCTCCCTCTTCTCCTCTAATACTTGGGGTATTCAATGCTGTCTGCAAGGGGGCAGTCGAGGTTGGTGTTCCCTGTTATCATTACGTGGTATCTATCTCACCAGGCCAATATTTTGTGACAACAGAGAGCATGTGTATACAATTTTACATACGCGTTATAGAGATTCATCTTGGACCATCTCCAAATCCTCCCCCTCCTTCTCTGCGCTTCCCTCCCCTGGTCTAAAAGTTGTGATTTTTTTTTAAATTTATTTTCTTATATATATTTTTTTCTTTCTTTCCTTTTTTCTTTCTTTTATTTTCTCTCCCTCTTTTGGGTTTCTTTTTTGTTTTCTCACTTTTCCTTTTTATATTTTACTTTTGCTTTCTTTGCTTAGTTTTAGTATATTGTAGTGGATAAGATGGATAGAATTGGTTTTATATTTGCGGGGACTGGGGGATGTATACCTGTAGTGGGTGTAAGTTATAATAATGTTACGGTTAAGTATGCATCGCTTGCAGATCCTCACTTTATTATTTGTACACTGTTTAATCTATCCAAATAAAAACTTTTTGAACAAAAAATACATGCAGTTTTTAATAGTTTATGCAGCTTCTTATTAACATTTGTGGTCTTTAAAAACCATGCAGGTTTTTATACTGTTTTTCTGAATTGTGGTTTTAAAGTAAAACAAAAACATAAACCCCCCTAAGGCCGCTCTCACGCGTGGCGGTTTATAGGAATTATTCAGGCCATTTTTCAGATATTATTGTTATGTTTCGTCATATAAAAGCCAAAATCTGCTCCCATCACATTTATTTGCAGAATTTAATCCTTATTTCTGTTTCCTCTTCTCTATGCCTTTGCATGTTTAAGTGTCAGTCTTCACTGAAGCTCAGGCATTCTTTTCATGAACTCAGTTTACGATAAGCAGTGTTATAGAATTGTCTAGAAAAGGGAGGGCTGCGGTGCATTTATTTATAGCAAGAAGCATAAAACTGAGTGTTGGCGGTACGATACAGATCTCTATAGATAAACATTGCAGTTCACATTCAGACTTCACAACTAGCTATTCACCAGTAATATAATGTTACTCAATAGCAGGGACACAATTAGAAACTGATGAGCCATATGGCACCATTTTCATTTCTGTCCATAGGAACTTGGCCCGCAATCCCAAACTAGGCCATTGTAATCTGGCTGAACGCCGGAGTGTAGCGCCCAGCGAACAGCTACTAATGGCTTCTCCTGAGGGTGAGCCATCAGTGGCCCATAACTGGACAACCCTGTTGTATGAGCCGCAACACAGAAATTGGGAAACTTCTTGTCCCATCTGTCTTGGTCAATCTGTCTTGGTCAATCACACGCCTCAGTACACCCCGAGCCCCGCACAACAGGCAGCCATTGATGTAACAACTCACGTCTAACTACAGGCCGGGGGCCTAAAAGAAACTACATGGAATCCTGTTATATTACTATTGCTTGGATTCAAAGGAGGGGAAATGGCCACAGTAACCACTGAGGAGCCCGAAAATACTCTGTATTGTAAATCACTAGAGCCCACAGAACAACAAGATGTCTCATGGCAACATGATTGCATTTGAGTATGTTAAATATGAGCCAATTGCTAATGCAGATTTTGAGTTTTCCTTAGATTGTTCCAGTTATCATGAAGATGGACAAGTAGAACAGGTTATGCATTAATCGTAGAAAAAAAACCCTCTATTCCAGGGACTATATTCAAGGAGGCTGGCGCTGATGGCGCTCACTACAATGTAGATTGGCTTGAAGGTAAGACAGTATTGGCACCGACTTGAGGTACTCATTTGGAATCGCATTCAATTTTGCACCTTTGTGGTGAAGTTGAAATTTTGTAGGGTCATTGGGTAAACCAGTCTACAATGCAGAAGCAGTGTCTTTGTTGTATAGGGTTTTAGCTATTCCTACACAGGTAGTTGTCATCAAGGTCTAGGCTCACACCAAAATGTAACTCCTGAGGCTCTAAAGGACCAGAGATTAGACAGAGTAGCCTGATTCTACTTGACTGAGGTAATGGCTATTAACCTGGCTGCACCTGAAGCAGATGTGGATATCTCTCTGCTGCTTGAAATTGCAGAAATAGGCCTCAAAGGGAGACAAGGAAGACCGGGAAATGAAAGGGAGAACAGAACCCTGACGGGGTCTGAAGGAAGGATCACCTTCTGTGCCTCCCCCACACGCTCTACTCCATGATGTCACACCTGAGCCATGAGCTAACACATTAATCCAAGGTGGTACTCTGTGGTATAGTGTCTTCTGCTTGCATTGTCTCAGGGTTTAACACTGCTGTTACCCAGTTTGTACAGCGCTGCATGGTATGCGCCCATCACAATCCAGGCCAATTGGTCAAAGTACCTCCTCGCTGTTACTTCAGGCCAGACTATCAGTTTCAGTGACTGCAGATTGACTGCATACAGCTACTAAAGGTAGGTATTTTGGGGTTTGTGTTGGTTTGAATAGACCTCTTCTCATGTCAACTAGAGGTGTGGATTGTAAAATTAAATTTTAAAAAATGCCAATGCCAAAACCAGAAATTGTTAACTGAAGTTATTTGTATATGATGTACCAGAAGTCATAGAAAATAATAGTGGCACAGATTTTATTAGCCCTTTAGTCTGTCAGAACAGTGCCTAATCAAAAGAGTAAAAGCCCTTTTACATGCAATGATTTGTTCAAAATTCGTTCAAACGATGGCATATAAGTAATAATTGTTGCGCTTCCATCGTGCACTTTTCGGCTGAATGATTATTTTAAGGTGAGAAAATCCATCTTTTAGCTGGAGAGAGATAACAGGGACCTCACACTGTATTCTCAGTTGGTTGCTGGAGATTACATTGTATTCTGTCCGTTGGCCATGAGTGGCCCATAACTGGGCAACCCATGCCAAGACAATGCAGCTGTGTGCAAAGTGCAGCCCACATGCTGGGATTTGCAAACAGCCTTTGAATGCACTTTTTTCACTCAAGTGAAGGTAATAAACTGCTAATGGACATTGGTGTCCATTACCACTTTATGCAAAACGATCACTAAAACTTTCCATCTTTCCATTGTTTGAAAGATTGTCTTTGCGTGTAAAGAGGCCTTTAGTTGAGTCCCTATGGAGTTTTGTTTAGTAGGGTCTATACTTTCCCAGCATGAAAACCTCACTTTATATGCGAGTGCTTTATATCAGTAGTTAATTTACTGATGGCAGTGTGAATTATACCTTTATAACCCCTGCAAACTGACCATACATAACCCAAGAGCCAGACAACAAACCTCGGACTTCCACCAGGCAATGGAAGGGTGCCATAGATGACACTTCCACCTTGCTGTGGCCATATTTCTGGAAGCTTGTCACTCTACGCATGACTGAAGCTTGAGGATCTGCACAGGTGGAAGAGGTAGATCTTCAGCCGTACTCTAATCACTTCAGAGGTTGACTAGCCTACATATGGCACAAGAACGAGGATTACCTTTATGCTATTATGATGTCTAGTACAATGTGAAAAAGAATGGATAAAAGAGATTGGATGTGTCATATGTATTATGAATGCTCACTCAGTGCCAGTGAACCCTAGGACCTTAGCATATCATACATGTTATCAATGTGTGGGACAACATAACATGGTAGAAAATTGGGCCACAACGTAGATTTTTAGATGACACATGTCTGGTATCCTAGATATTTTGCCATGGCCAATTGGTAAGCTTCATGTAAAGTAAGGGCCATAACTAAGCCTGCATGGCTGTAAGTGGTGGCCAGACATGACAGGGTTAACAGGGAGGGGATGTAAAGGGGGTTAATAAGGAAAATAAGGAGGGGTTAAAAGAAGAAAAGGGGGAACAGGGAAGAACAGTTAAGTGACATCACAGACAGCAGACAAGAAGAACAAGAGAAGACGGAAGATCGATGAAGAGGAGCTTTTTCATACCCGATTAAATAAAGCATCTGATAGAAGAATTACATTCTGTTGCAGCCGTCAGAGATGATGTCTGGCTTCAGCAAGTAGTAAGGGAAGCCTTATCGCCACCAGGGACAGCACCCGAGTCTCTGGCAGTGATGAGTGAGAGCAGAGTGGGGAGAGAGATGGGGAGAGCCCTTTCAGGACCACGGACAGCACCCGAGACACTGATGCAAGAGAGCAGGGAGAAGAGCAGTGACGAACTCCCTATCAGGACCAAGGACAGCATCCGAGAGGCTAGTGGTGAGGGAGAGCAGAGCCAGGAGATTGCGGGCACCTTTGCAGTTGAGCCCCGACACTGTATCCAGGCTTTGACACCATGTAGGGAGACTGTCTTCGGTCCTCTAGGTCAGCCTTCTGCTGGTTCACCTGCCAGCGCTGCGGGTATGCCTGGGAAGAAACCCGCTAAATGGCAGGGCCCTGGGCTGCGGTCCAGAGCTCACTCATTAAAAGGGGCGGGACTTAACTGGGGGCTGACACCAGAGAGGAATATTAGGTGTGGGGTGGTGCTTACCTGGAGATACACCGGTAAGGGAGTGTCTTCACCACGGTGCTACACTATCTGAGGACGATGCTAGGAATGAAAGTCTAGAGAGAGGGTCCAGGGGACGAGTCTGCAGCGTCTGGACGACAGCCTGTCAGTCCAGCAGCGCAGCGGTCGGCTCCATCTGCAGGGAGATCGATGTCAGTTCCAGGAGAGGAGGATACGTTGCAGCTGTTTCGGAATCCAGATGGGAGATGTTCCAGTGGCAGAGGAAAAGATAGTGTGTGGCAGCGTTTGTTTGTTACGAAGCAGCACGTCTCAGTGAGAGGGTCAATATGGACAAGTGGGAGGGAATAAATTGGGCATCTGCTGGTAATTCAATGAGGGTTAGTGCAAATTCAGAGGGAGCTGCAAACTCAAGCATATATGCTGGCATTACACTGGCGCATTACATGGAGCAGCCAGATGCTTTAAATGAAGAAAGGGAAAAGGGCCAGCAAGTAATGAAGAAAAGGATAATGCGATGAGGCTAGCAGAAATGCTGCCTTATCTAAGTAGGTGTCTGGATGCGGTTAAAGTGGAATTGTTACTGTTAGGTTTCCGTGAAGATTTTTATATCCCCCCAGTTACATCATGTTCTTTTTTCTACTGTGATTTGCAGTCCGCTACGATGCATCCTGAGGTTGTTTCAGAAAAATTGGGGAAGGAAGTGCCTTTAGGCCGAATGGCAAACCATTGGGAGTTATACCTAAAAAGGGCTAAATAGATTTTGGTTGATCCACCATTTGTCATACTCAAAGGGAGCGTCGGTCAATGATGGCATTGATTGTGAACTTTGTTCGGTGGTTTATACATCATTTTATGCTGCGGTAAATTGGGTTAGAAAGTATGGAAAGGGGGCTTTGTTGGCAAAACCAGTGCATCCTGACAGCTGTCGTTTGTTGGCGTGTTATTGGGAAAGAAGGTATTTTGCAGACAGATGTTTGCTGATGGGATGCACAATCTCATGTGCATACTTTGAGACATTCAGTTCATTTTTGTAATAGGTGAAAAAGGAGGTGGTGGGCATTGACTCAGTTATTCATTATTCAGATGATTTTTTGTGCATGCACAAAATTACCAATGTGTTCCTCTTTGTTAGCTACAGTGGAGTGGGTGGCACTTCATTTTGAGGGTGCCATTAGCCCCGGAAAAGACGGACGGACTGGTGACTTGCTTGGATTTCCTGGGCATTACCATTGATTTGTAGGTCATCGAGTATAGACTGCCAGTAACAAAATTACAGGATTTGCGGTGTGAGTTACAGCGGGCTTTGCAGGTCAACATAGGTTACATTGTGAGAATTGCGTTAGCTTAATTTTGCATGTCGAGTCATGCCAATAGGTAGGGGTCTTTGCAGAAGGCTGAAGGTGGCGGCAGTGTCAGGAGCACAACTACTGCATCATTTTATTCGATTGGGGAGAGAGCACAAGGAGGAATTGGAAGTTTGGTTGCCTGTTTTTGAATAGTACAACAGAAAATCAGTGATGATTTCGGGGGTTGTAGAAAATGATTGTGAGCATTTTATGGATGCAGCGGGCAGCAAGAGTTTTGAGACCTATTTTCAAGGGCAATGGTGTACAGGGAGTTGGCCGGTGGAATTGAAATAATCGGGTTTGGTTAAGGATTTAGTGTATTTGGAACTGTTTCCAATTGTTTTCGCTGTGTCCTTATGGGTTGAGTTTTTGAAAAATAACAAGGTGTATTTTCACTGCAATAATTTGGGTGTGGTTCAGGTTATTAACAATTTAGCGGCATCTTCTCCCCAATGGTGAATTTGCTGTAACATTTGGTATTACAGGCACTGTTATTAAACATGTGGGTAGTGGTGGTGCATGTACCAGCCGTACAAAATTCAATAGTGGATACTCTCTCTCGTTTTTAGTGGGAGCAATTCCGAGAGGTGGTCCTAGGCAAAGTGTGTCCGGCTTGGCTTTGGAAACTGGTCGGCAAGTAGCGGAGCACCTGATAAGTGGATAATTTTTGCACAGAGTACAAGGGGAGCATACAAAGTTGCATGGAGGGAGTGGAAACAGTGGGTCAAGTTGTTAGGTGACATAAGGACTAATAAGGATAAAGTAGGAGTGGTTTTGCAGTGGTTGGGGAATGCGCATGCGCATCGGTGGCTATGTTAAATCAATTTTTGGCCAGCCTGTCTCTTGGTTTTGGGATGTGACAGGCCTAAGAAGGCTTTCAAAAGAAAAAAAGTGGTCATGGATAAATGTAGGCCTGTGTCGTTTCAGTTATTGGAAGAAGTGGTGGTTGCATTTGAAATAATCTGTGTGGGGGGTATCGAGGTGGTCTTGTTCCATTTGGCTTTTATGTTGGCATTTTTTGAGCATTATGGTTGGGGGGGAATTGGTTTCGCCTAGCAAGAAAAAAAGCAGGGGACTACTAGCAGAGGATGTGAGAGTTGGGGAAGAACAACTCAAGTTTTTTATACAAAGGTCTAAGACAGCCCGAAAAGAAAAAGGAAGAAGGGCATTAATTTGACAGGTTCAAGGGGAGTAGATGAGCCTTGTTGCATGTTGAAAGCACTATGACGAGTAACCTTTGCACTATTCTGTAACCTTTGTACTCCAACTCAATCGGTGAGTAACGGAAGTAACGTCAGACGCCAGGGAACGAGCACCAGAAGCTTAAAGCTAGCCAGGAGCAGGGGACACCGGAGCAGCACAAGAGCTGGCACAAGAGTCGACAACCGCAGATAAAAGCACTCTTCTCTGTCACCGGTAAAACGGGGCATCTAGCTTTGTCGATCTGTCTCTGATATTAGTCGTCCTCCTGCCACTCCTCCTCCAGAAACATTTCATCGCGCTGAACAGGCAATTTTTCTGCGGCCCAAAAGGCTTATCTACATCTACCAATTTTTTTAACAATTTTTCTAGGTTTCAAAAGTATTGAGACTGTAACATGCACCAATTTTTTCGACAGGGCTGCCAACAGGCTCGGTTACAAATTAAGCAACAGTGAGCCGTATCTTTAAAAAAAATGTTTATGGGTTTCACCTGCCCTCTCGGTTGATAAATTTTTCAGAGGTACACTTATACTCTTGGTACACTAATTTTTGGGGCCCACACCTACACTCTTATCCAACTAATTTTTCTGGCCTTCGCCTACACTCATGGTATCCCAATGTTTCAGAGGTTGGCCTATACTATTACTACAAAATTTTTACTGGGGTCTGCCTGCCTGCCTATACTTCTGCTACAAGAAAGTTACAGGGGTCTGCCTATACTGCTGCCACTTGAATGTTACAGGAGTCTGCCTATACTTCTGCTACAAGAATGTTACTGGGGTCTGTCTATACTTCTGCCACATAAATGTTACAGGGGGTCTGCACATACTGCTGCTACACAAATGTTACAAAGGGTCTGGCAATACTGAAGCTACATAAATGTTACAGGGGTCTGCCTATACTGCTGCTAATGAAATGTTACTGGGGTCTGTCTTTACTGTTACTACAGAAATGTTAATGGGGTCTCCCTAGACTTCTGCAAAACAAATGTTACTTGGGTCAGCTTATACCTTTGCTACAGGAATATTACAGGGGCCTGTGTATACTATGGGTGCACTGAGTCTTTCCATCACGGTGTTCTACCTATCTGGCCCGAAAAACAACCCAGACTGACTAGAGCTTGGTGTGTGGGCCGCAGCCAACATGTATTTCCTCTCACGTAACCGCAGCTATCCGGGGCACTGCAATGGGATTTCTTTATGTATTGTCTGTGGGTTCCTGGGGGCCACCCATGCTGTGGGTGCACACAGACTTCTCATTGAGGTGTTTTACCTGTCTGTCCCCAAAACACTGAGAGACTTGGGTAGGGTTCAGAGTGCAGATGGTTTACCCCTTGCGTTGTCGATGAGGTATCCGACACCCAAACAGAATGAGTAGTGTGTGGACACATGGAGTCCTCATTGGTTGCAGGCTCGTGCGGGGGGGGGGTTGGGCAGCATGTAACCCAGGAGAAGAGGCAGCGGTGTGTCCCGCAGGCAGTGATTGTGCTTGGTTGGATGTAGTGTGGTGCTTGGCTAAGGTGTGCCTTGCTAATGAGCGTTTGTCCGAAGTAAAAATTGTTGGGGGGGGGGCACTCTTGCCGCTATTGTGCCTTAAAAGGGTTGTCCCGCGGCAGCAAGTGGGTCTATACACTTCTGTATGGCCATATTAATGCACTTTGTAATGTACATTGTGCATTAATTATGAGCCATACAGAAGTTATCAGAAGTTTTTCACTTACCTGCTCTGTTGCTAGCGTCCTCGTTTCCATGGAGCCGCCTAATTTTCGGCGTCTAATGGCCAAATTAGACGCGCTTGCGCAGGCCGGGTCTTCTTCTTTTTTCAATGGGGCCGCTCGTGCTGGATGCCGGCTCCGTGTAGCTCCGCCCCGTCACGTGCTGATTCCAGCCAATCAGGAGGCTGGAATCGGCAATGGACCGCACAGAAGCCCTGCGGTCCACCGAGGGAGAAGATCCCGGCGGCCATCTTCAGCAGGTAAGTAAGAAGTCACCGGAGCGCGGGGATTCAGGTAAGCACTGTGCGGTGTTCTTTTTTAACCCCTGCATCGGCGTTGTCTCGCGCCGAACAGGGGGGGGGGGGGGGGGTTGAAAAAAAAAATAAACGTTTCGGCGCGGGACAACCCCTTTAATAGTGAGACCTGGGAACCTGAGATGTAGCCGTGCATGTTGCCCCTCGCCTGCCCTATCCATATCTGTGTCGTTTCCATCACTTTCGTAGGTTTTGAAGATTTGCACAAATGAAAACCTTAGCGAGTATCGGCGATATACAAAAATGCTCGAGTCGCCCATTGACTTCAATGGGGTTCGTTACTCAAAACAAACCCTCGAGCATCGCGGAAAGCTCGTCTCAAGCAACGAGCACCCGAGCATTTTGGTGCTCGCTCATCTCTAGTAACATCCCTTGCACCAGATTCACCCTGAAGATGTTGTACTATTTGTTATTTCAGTGGACTATTGTTTACCGACATAACAGGTTTACTAATGAAACCATATTAGTAAATGTAATGTCCTGCAGCTACAAGTGGAGGGATCTGCTCCATGCAGAAATGGTAATCTGCTCTGGAAAGTTTATAGCTGGTAGAGATATAGAAAATAGGTTTTTTAGTTTTTTGCAAGAAATATCCCCTTTTGTTAACAGAGAGAAGCTACATATAGAAGCCTGAAATATCTACATAAATACAAATATACCATGTAGGAAATACATAATCTGATATAAAGAATTCACTTTACCTGTAACTGAGACTGTGCGACCCCAGTGCAGAGCGATAGGCACACAAACAGCAGGATGGGCATAATGCTATGCTGTGCCATATCTGTAGTGATGGAAGCTGCAGCAGAAGATTGGAGCGTTTACCCAGCGAGCCAGCAGGCAGACAGGGAGACTGGAGGAGGCTGGGTGCACATGGGACGTATATAGTTCCCTCAGTCACACGTCACAAAAATTTATGATGAGGAGGAAGGTAAACACCCCGGAGCTTACTGTCACAAGCTGCATCCAGCCTCCTCCTCCATTTAATAAAGTCTATAAATTTTTTGGCTATGTACATACTGGGCAAACAGAAACACGTGAAGCTTCATGGCCACGTGTACTTATACAGTGTTTCCCTAAAAATAAGATCTTGTCTTATGTTAATCTTTTCCCCAAAAGAGGCACTAGGTCTTATACTTACCTAGCAGGCTCGGTCCAGGTCCCTCCCGCTACTCCGATGTGCTGAGCAGTGGCATTGATTGGCCAATTTAAAAATCCTGCCTCCACAGCACGATGGTTGTAATTAGTTCTTTGACCAATGCTCAGCCAATCAATGCAGCACTCGACAGCTCTGCATTGATTGGTTCTCGAGCGCTGCTCAGCCATTCAGAGCTATTGCTTCATGGAGGTGGGATTTATGAATACTGTAACCAGGAAGTGATCAGTGGGTGAAGGAGGACTGCAGGACGCACGGCGGAGCTCCGGACAGCAGCAGGAGGACCTGGACTGAGCCAGCTAGGTAAGTATTCCTTTTTTTCATGTAATGCAGCTAGGGCTTATATTTCAAGCATCTCAAAAATCTCCAAAAGTCAGGGAAGGGCTTATTTTTAAGGTAGATGGTTTTGGGGAAACAGGGTAACACATGTACTGTCAGTATAGCAGGAAATGTGAGCTAACATAAGAATCAAATATACCTATTATATACAACACTAAATACTCTGGTCAGCTTCTCGGGAAGAGAAGATAAAGTACGGGTAAGATACCCCTCCGCCCTTTGGGCCCTGGACAAAATTATGTTCCTGAAACTAGAGGGTTGCTTTAACCAAATGGCAGTCAGCAGTTCAAAATAATCTATGTCTTCCTAGATCATTTCTCTGGATAATCCTCTCAGTTAGGTGCTGATCATTGGCTACTGGGTTGCACTCACATGAAAATATGAACCCTTCATTCTCATCCCTGCTCCCATTTACATATATTTTTTTTATTGAAAAGTTGTAAGCACATTTTGTAAGCATATCATTTTTCATAACTGTTTATGAGTGAGAAGACAGTATGCTGTCCTATATTTTACTAACAGTAACTCTTAGTATCTGAAAGTATATAGTAAGTAACTTTTATTAACTTCTGGTTAATCTCCAGCTCAGCTCCCCGCCGCATCCTCTCATTAGGAAAAGGAGGCTTATTTTGGCCTACGCTGTGCTAGAGATCACCTTCAAATTCAAGGATATTATCAAGCAGAAATATAAAAAGGCGGCGGGAGAAAGGGGTGAAAAGGGAGGGAAGGGAGTGGGGGGGGGGGGGGGGCGACCCACACCTTGGACTCCTTCTTTCGACAGAGTTGTCTCATGTACTATATTGGTTCGATATAATTTTTCTTATGAGAACAAAATATCTCCTTTTTATTTTGGATCTATTATTATGAAAGGCGCTGATTTATATTAGGAGTTTTTTGTGTAGATTTTGTTATTAGAAGTCTACAGTTCACTTGTCATATGTGGAAACATGTTTTTCCCATTTACATATATTAAGGTGTTACCAGAGGAGCCACCAAATGCTGATGTGAATTCCAGATTAACTCAGCTCAGACACTGGATGTGGGTCTGCTGGGCCACAAAACCAATTTAGCCTAGGATGAAATCAAGGGGCAGCGCCCGATGTTCTCTGGTTTTCATCCTTTAACGCCACCAATGAAGCTCAACCTTCACTGCATGGAACCCTAATCTGTTACCCTAGACGTAGTCTCTGTTAGGATGCAGCTGACACTAACTGGTCAGGGTTACCAAAACTTGATATTGGAGGAGTAGACCGAGACTTGGTCATATGACAGAGCCGAGATCAGAGCAGGTGGATTTCCTGCATAAGGCCCGTTCACATAAGCGTTGTTTAGCACGCATGTGTGTGCGTGCAAAGCAGCACATCTATTAGAACCACTGGTTTCCTATGGTGTGTTCACATGTCCGTGTTTTATAGGTGTGAAAATACACGCACCTGCAAAAGATAGAGCATGCTTGCACCGCATAGGTCCAGGCTGCGTGTAAATATTCCCCCACGGGGAGTCCCCTCATCACTGAACACTGACATCACTGCCACAGTGTTCAGTGTTGATGGCATTCTCCGCAGGGAGTAAAGAAACCCATGCCACCCGCCCCCCCAACCCCTGCCACAGCTGTGGCAAAGTAACGAGATGTTCTCCTACTGATTTCAACGGAGTCGGCGCTGCCGGAAAAGTTGTAAAAAGTAAAATAAAGCTTAAAGATACACCTTCGCTCATGGATTGGATCCATGAGGGGAGGTAAAAATACTCACCTCTACCCTCAGTGATGTCCCGTGGCGATATGGTCCTTCCAGGCCCTTACGTCGCCTTCTGCACAGAAGGGCTCACGCTCCGGGAAATTTTCAATCTCTCTGCTCTCGGCTAGCATATGCTGTATGCGGTTCCCGGTCACATGACCACTGTTATGCAATGGATACCAGTGATCATGTAAAGTAAAAAAAAGTTTAAAAAGTTAAAGTTCCATCTCCCCTCACGGATCATATGCATAACAGAGGATAAAATTCCGTACCTAAGGTCCCTGAATTTATCCATAGACCTTACCCCAGCTTCTGCGCATGTCGCCAAAATGGCAGCCACATGCGCAGATGCGGCGGATCACCCTGCTCCTGTCCACCAAATGTAGCAGAGAGCCTGGAGATTTTTTTTTTTTTTTTTTTTAAACATTGAGTTTTTATTGTATAAATGTAAATACAGTTTACAGTGGGAAAACATAACATGTTCTGAAGTATGCACAACACATATTAATACAAGCAGTAGAGTAATATGTATTTTTAAAGAACTTAATGCGGTGATTACTGCTTCCCCATTGCTTCTGAGCAAATCAGCTTTGTATTTTTGAAGAGGGGAGGGGGAAAGAACATTAACTATGGGTGAAAAGAAAACCAATAAACAGACTAGGCTATGATAGAAGTACTTGGTAAAACAATTATGGTGACTCCCTCCAGCAACTCCACACCTCCTCATGCTTCGCTAGCGTATTTTCCCTGAACGCCAACCATCTTTCAAATAGCTTCTGCTCCGCCATCTTATTTTTAAATTCGTTGAAGTGTGGGGGATCCGGGCCTCTCCAATGTTGCGCTATGAGAGCTTTTGCCGTCATCAAGGCATGACAGGTTAGGTGTCTAGCTGGCGGATGGAGATTCTCTAAGCCCACCAGTAGTATAGCATATTTTGCTCCCCTTGGAACCCGGGTGCCTAGCATATCCTCTACGTAATCAAGCACACTCTTCCAATAGGAGTCTAGTTTGGGGCAGGCGTAGAAAATATGCGAGAGGGAACCTCTCTGACCACAACCTCTCCAGCACAGACCATCGCCCCTCCCAAATCTGCCATGCAGCAGGGCAGGAGAATAGTACCATCTAGTGAAAATCTTCGTTTGAACTTCTAAGATACTCAGACCCTTGGTTGATTTCCCCGAAAGACCAAAGGCGTTCTTCCAGGATTCTAAGGAAATAACCGTCTCCAACTCTCTCTCCCAGTTCAACATATGGATTTTTTTGGAGAGGGTGACATTGCCTGTCAACATGTCATAAAAATATCTGGTTTCTGATTTCTTTAGATTAGGTGGGGAGGTGATTATATTTGCCGCAGAGAGCGGGATCCTAGTCGTATGTAATTTAGACCTAGACAAAAAGTGGTTGACTCTGGAGAATTTGTATATATCCTGAGGGGACAGGTTGTACCAAGAACGGAGCTCATTAAACTTTTTTAAAACTCCTCCTAATTCTAGGTCTGACACTGACCGTAGACCCTTCTCTACCCACCCTCTCATGTCCAGGTCGGGGATGAAGGCTGACAAGACTTCCAGGGGGATTTCAGGAGACACCAGTCTGTCATATTGAGCGGCTTTTTTTGTAAAATCTCCCCAGGCTGCAAGAGCTGCTAGTGTGGCGGGGGCCAGAAGGTCAGATATTATTTTTATGTTCGCTTTCTTATCTTCCCCATTTAACATTGTTTCGAGTGATGCTGCTAATAGTAAATTACCGCCCGTGGAGAGTCTAGCGAAACCTCTCTCCATATTTGCCCAGCACACCGCCTCATCTTTCTGGATCAAATATCTCGCCTGGTTCAGGAGAGACGCTTTGTAATACTTTTCTATGTCAGGAAAATCCGCTCCGCCTTTAAGTCTGCGCATAGCCAGAATGGATAGGGTCAGACGGGATCTCTTGCCGCCCCACACAAAGAGGGACACCTGCCTTTGGAGTTTACTTAGTGTAGTTTTAGAAAGGGGAATTGGCAGAACTCTAAAAACATATAGGATCTTAGGTAAGATTTTCATTTTGTATGACATGATTCTGCCATACCATGACAGACTGAGGCGAGCCATTCGGTCTAATTCGCTCTGTATGTCCTCCAGTAGTGGGGGGAAATTTGTTTTCTCTAAGTCTTTTGCGTTAGGCGTTAAGTAAACGCCCAGGTACGGTAGGTCTGTATCCCTCCATTCATACGGAAACTCCTTTTTTATCGCGTTCTTTAACTCTACAGAGGTGTTAATCCCCAAGATTAGTGATTTGTTTGTGTTGAGTTTGTAGTACGTCACGCTACCAAATACCTGTAGAATTTGCTGGGCTGCCCTCAGGGAGTTGAGAGGATTCGTCAGGGTGAGAATGACATCATCCGCAAACAACCCAACCTTATATTGTCGAAAATTTAGTGGGATGCCTCCAACCTCAGGGGATGATCTAATGGCCTCGGCCAGAGGTTCTATAGCTAACACATATAGTATAGGGGATAGGGGGCAGCCCTGTCTCGTTCCATTGGATATTCTAAACGAATCGGACAGCGTACCATCCACCAGTATCCTCGCCGACGGGACGGAGTACAGGGCCCGGACGGCACTCCGCAACCCCCCCCCCAAATCCAAACCTAGCCAACGTCTGGAACGCGTAGTCCCAGTGGACCCGGTCAAAAGCTTTTTCAGCATCGAGGGCCAACATGACCGCCGGGGTGCGGGAAGTTTTTAGTGAATGTAGAAGGTTCAGAACTTTACGGGTGCCATCCGGGGCCTGCCTCCCCCTCACAAATCCCACCTGGTCCGAATGTATAATTCCGGGCAAGACTCCAAGCAGCCGATTCGCTAGCGTTTTGGAGTAAATCTTTATGTCCGTATTTAACAGCGATATTGGACGGAAATTCGAGGGATCATCGGGAGGCTTGCCCGTTTTGGGCAGGACTACAATGATAGCTTGTAAGGCTTCTTCTGGGAAGGAACCTCTGTTCATGGCGGAATTAAAGTATTTAACTAAATATGGAGACAAAAGGGGTGAAAATAATTTGTAGTACTCAGAAGAATACCCGTCGGGGCCAGGGGCTTTACCGTTTTTCATATTTAAAATTGTCTCGGAGATTTCAAGACCAGATATTTCTTTATCTAATTCTTTCGCTTGTGCGTTGGAGATGTTAGGGAGATTTAAATTATTTAAGAAATTTCCTATCACTGTTTTGTTCGGTTGGGTCGTGGACGAGTCGTCCTTCAGGTTGTATAGGTCTCTGTAGTAGGAGCAAAATTTGTCAGCAATCTGTTTTGGGTGGGTTATTTTGAATTCTTTGCGTCTCGAGTCCCACAGGAATGGGATCGAGGCTTTAACCGACTGTTTTTTGATTAATTTGGCCATCCATCTGGAGGGTTTATTCAACGAGGAGTAAACATTAGCTCTCCGGTTTCTGGTCTCCCTGTCAAAGTCGCAGTGTAATGTTTTGCGTAGCTCCAGTCTCAATTTAAATAGGTCGTCATGGGAAACCGAAGAGGAGCTCTTTTGCAATTCTTCTTCTAGTCGCTGAATTTCTCGTACCAGCGAGTCGGTTTTTTCTAATTTTTTCCTTTTAAATCTAGCACCTAATTTGATAAGCACCCCTCTTATAAACGCTTTATGAGCGTTCCACAGAGTGCCGGGGTCTATATCTGAGGAATCGTTAGTAGCGAAAAATTCTTTTATATTATTCGTGATTTCGGTTCTATATTCAGGAATTTTCATAAGGTAAGCGTTATTTCTCCACAGCCTGGCGGGAATTCTAGGTCTGCCCAAGGCTAGTGATGTAATTACTGGCGCGTGATCAGACCACGTGGCCGTGCCCACCTCCGCACTCGTCACCATTGTTATGAGCTGCTTGTCAGCCAGACACAGGTCTATTCGCGAAAATGTTTTGTGACGGGGGGAATAGAACGTGAATTCCCTGGACGTGGCATTTAGGCAACGAAAAGTGTCATAGAGCGAATAGCTGCGCAGCCAGCGGTTCAGACCCTTGCCTATTGTATGCTTTGAATGTTGAGTGGAATCAATAGATTTCTCGGGGCACAAATTAAAGTCTCCACATAGGAGCAATGGACCTATCGCTATTTTTTTAATTTTCCTCATAAGTTTGTTTAGAAAGTTTATTTGTTTGCAGTTCGGGACATAGGCGTTTACTAAGGTGATTGGTGAGCCGTTTAGCTCCCCTACCAGAATTACATAACGACCGTCTGGATCACATACTTGTAGCGTAGGTGTGTATGAGACCGAATCACGGAAAGCCACCATGCCTGTTTTTTTAAGGCGCAGGCAAACACAGTGTGGGGGAACTTCCTATGCGACATGCGGTGTGTGTCTGTGGCTAGTAGGTGCGACTCCTGGATACATACAATATCGCTGTTGTAGTGAAGGGCCTCCTTCCAAGCGAAGCTTCGTTTTTGTGGGAGGTTGAGCCCGTTAGTGTTCAGTGACATAACTCTCACAGCCATATCAAAGAGGCAAGCAATCTGGAGCTAAGAGGCAGGGGTCCCAGGAAGGTGCTGTAGCCTAGAAACACACAACTAAGCAAAAAACAACAACAGTTTGAATTGCAGAAAATTAAGCAATTATGGATTGCTAAGGCGGGTAGCAAAACCACATAGCATACAACAAGAAAACAGTAGAGAGAAGAGTGGCAAGCTAAAGCTTGCTGAAACATTTGGGGGTGTGGAAAGTTCGTGGTGGTGACAGGCCGGACTCACAAGTATGGCCAATTTTATTTCGGTGGACCTTGTTGAGCGAAAAAAAGGGGGAAGAATGAAAAGGGAAGACTCACTGTTAAGTCCTTAAGAAAATTTCGGGAGCAGTCCTCTCTCTCGAGGGCCACCGGACGCCTCTCCTGGGCGGCCAGAGGGGGGATCCACAGTTTTTAGCCCCCACGCAGATAGGGAGGTCTTAGCAGACGCCGGATCCGAGAACACGTGTGGAGTATTGTCTTTGAAAACAATAATCTTCGTGGGAAATCCCCATCTGTATGGAATATTTGCCTCTCTTAATGCAGAGGTGACGCCCGCGAAATTGCGCCTTGCTAACATCGTGGCTTGAGAGAGGTCGATATACAGGCGAATGTCTGTGTAGGGGCTCGGCAGAGCCTTCGAGTTTCTCGTTGCTGCCATGAGGGCCTCTTTCGTGCTATAGTAGTGAAGCCTCACAATAATATCCCTGGGGGTGCCATCTTTCAAAAATTTCGGAAGGGGGAGTCGATGCGCTCTGTCGATCTTCCCCTCATGAACGGGGAGATTTGGGAGGATTTTCTGGATCAAACCCGTAACATAGTCGAAAATTTCCGCGTTGGATATCTTTTCAGGGACACCTCGGATCTTAACATTATTGCGCCTATTTCTGTCCTCCATGTCGACTATCTTTTTTTGTAGCGCAATAACGGTCCCTTCTAGGTCGTAATGGGCATCAATAAGCTCATTATGTGATTTTACGATCTCCTCCACTTTATTTTCTGTGGTGTTAAGCCTGTTGGTGATTTCTCAAATTGATGCGTCCACCCGTTGGGACAGACCCCTCAGGTCAGCTTGTATGGTGTTACTTAGAGCTAACATAGCCTCCTTGATATAAGACTCTGAGGCCGGTCTATCAGACGCAGCCAAGTTGTATATTTCCCCCTCTGATATTGATTGGGAGCTGGGTGACTCAGTGAGTATTTCCTCTGCTGCTTCTGACATTTTCTGCTTGTGTTTAGCAGGACTATTTGATGCAGAGCCTGCTCCCTGCGCCGCCGCCGGCGCCATCTTGTTTTTTGTAATCCGGTTTATGGGGACCCCGGGTTTCTGTTTATTCCCCGCTGCTACTCCTTTCTCTGTCAGACCCGGTCTCGCTATCCCTTCTCCACATCTATCTTCTTCCTCCTTGCTAGTGGGTCTCGGAACTAGGGATTTGCGAGTGTCTCTTACCGGGGTTCCCGCTGCTGTCTCCGGAACTCCCTCCGTCGCCATTTTAGGAGGAGAGCCGCGCGGAGCGAAAAACTCTTCTAGGCGCGCCGGGACCGCTTTGGAAGCCTTCCTTTTTGCCGCGGCCATGGTCCCACAACGTTCCCCTGGCAGAAGGTGAGATTTTTACAGTCCGCCGATTGCTGTGTTAGTCGCTACGAGTCCCTGACGAGCGGAGCCTACACAAGTGCTGCCGTCTCGGGATCACTCCAGGCCACGCCCCGAGAGCCTGGAGATTTGAGCGGGGGCCGCAGTACACGTTTCCTGGTCACGTGATCACCGCTATCCAATGGATTACGGCAATCACTTAAAAGTAAAGAAAAGTAAAAAAAAAAGTGTAGTACAGTAAAAAAACTATACAAGTTTGGTATTGTAGTAATCGTACTGACCCATAGAATAAAGTCATCATGTCATTTTTGTTGTAGTTTGTGCGCCGTAGAAACAAGACGCACTGAAAGATGGCGAAATGTTTATGTTTTTTTCATTTCACTTCACTTTTTAAAGGTTTTGCAGTACATTATATGGTACATTAAATAGCACCTAAACCTATGACAGCAGCCCATCAGACTCTGCCGGAGCTGGGATCTAATAGGCTGAGTTATGTGGCAGACATGGAGGCCTTTTCAGGCTTCTGGCTGCCATGGTAACCTACTGGTACTCTGCGATCCCCTGCTGGGTGCCAAGAGGCAACAGAAGGATCCCCTTCCCCCAGTCATCTGCTTACATGCTGCAGTTCCTATTGATTGTGGCATGTAAGAGATTAAACAGGCAAGATCTGAGGTTTCTCCATTCCTGGCAGTTAGAGCAGGAGCCTGGTTATCAGTAGGCAGCCAAGCCACCATCTTAAATAGATGTATGTGCAGGATTAAAGCCCCTCAGTGAGGCCAGTAAAAAGGCATATTGGCCATCCCTAAGGGAATAGGTTGTGCTGTGGAATATACTGTATATATATTGAAGGGCCTAATTCTGAATCTTGTTATGGGTCCCCTGGGGTCTGTGTAAGCCCCTGATTATAGTAGGTCATGAGTATCAGAATGGTCTGGCACCCTGTATCCACTATGTGTGGGAGTATACAACAAGCAGCCACCCCCTCATTATCAAGAGGCAGTGTGAGTGGCTGTCTTATCGGTGTCCTGCACAGGTGTTATTGGCTCCTCCATTTGGTAGTCAGCTACCTGCATGGTGAGAGGATGCAGCTATATGCACTCCTCACCCAGTAAGTAACGGACATTTTCTGTGATTGTTTTTCATTTTTTGTTTCCCCTTCTGTGATGGGTTTGAAGGTTAAATTCAATTAGGAAGGTGGGAAAAAGGCTGGGAGGTGTGATCCGCAGTGCATCCGCGTACATCCGTGCATGAAAAATCACAATCCGCGATCTACCGCAAGCCAAAAAAAATACAATTAAAGATCATCCGCAGCGCATCTGCTTCACAAATCTGCATCAAATATCCGCGCGGGCTGTGTATTCCTCGTGGACATGAGGCCTTAAGGCCGAACAAAGGCGAGGTGCAGACTAACGGGGAAAAAAACACTCCGGTCATGAAAGGTTACAGAAGTAAAAGGTCTTGATTCTGACGTTCTCTTCTGGATCCGGCATTCTTACTGCTTATAATAATATTTTTACTACTGTAGATATTTTCTATGCAAACAGATGGAGGAGAAGATTCAAGTAGATGCGCAAATATCCTGGAACGTCTGCTGGGTGATCTAAGGTAGCCTAAAAAAAATCACGTTACATACAGCCCTAAATAATTAATTTACCTCCCTGCACATAAGGGGTCTGTCAGTCACCACAGATGGCCACTTACCTCCAGTATAATAAATGGCACCACTCATGATACAATTAAGGTCACCATTTACTTTCAGTACAATACAAGGCACCACATACAGTATATTTAATGTCACCACTTACCTTAAGTATAATAAATGGAGCCACTCATGGTATAATTCATGTTACCACTTACCTGCAGTACATTTACAGTATATTTAATACCACAACCTACCTTTATTATAATAAATAGTGCCACATATGGTACAATTTATGTGACAACTTGCCTCCAGTATAAATGGCACCCCTCACAGTACCATTAATGTGAAAACTTACCTCTAGTATAATAAATGGCACCCCTTACAGTACCATTAATGTGACAACTTACCTCTAGTATAATAAATGGCACCCCTTACAGTACCATTAATGTGACAACTTACCTCTAGTATAATAAATGGCATCACACACAATATATGTAAAATGAATTTGTCTCCAGACTTATGGTGCCGGATTGGAGAGCTACAAAAACTAGTGGCAGAAACCCTGATCATGACAAATTACTGGTTTTCTTTCATTATTTCCCATAAAATCAGTGTTTCTGCACCAGTATTGGCAGCTCTTCATGAACATGGCACCTTGCCACTTCCCACTCTACTGGTTTCATTCCTGGGTCACACGGTGCCCCTTACACATTCCACAACCCTGACAGCGGAAACGGGTCTGGTCTCTTAATTCCTGGATCTGCTCACTCTGCGGCAATAGGGGTGACACCTTTCTCTCCAAAAAATAGGAGATAAGTTACGTTTTGTCAGTTGTGTCCTTTGCGCTGCGTCCCATAGGGTGACCCTGGACGTGGGGAAAACGTTGAGGAGAAGGGAGGGTTAGATGCTGGCTTGTCACAGCGGCACTTACTACGCTCTCTCCCGGTGGGACACATGTAGCTTCGCCAGGGCAGCGCTGGGCCTCTTCCGGGCACCCCCGACATAGGGATGCCCAATAGACTGTGGAAAAGGTGCAAGGGTTGTCACGGGTGACGCCACCGATCTGGTACCCACTGGCATGAACATCGGCGGGGAAATAATGGAGCCACAGACAGTGAAATAGTACCTCAGGTCACCAGGAACGATCAGGGCCTGGAATAACTTTACTTAATGGTAACTTTAGCAATACAAAAGGCACAAATGTTAGGGTTGGAAAGTACAGGAATTAGATAAGCCAGAGTACCTCAATGGGGGAGACCCAGACTTCAGGCCACCTATTCGTGACCAAATAATTGTTTATTTAATATTTTTTGTTTTCTCTTTAAAACTTCATAAAAATTCAGAACTTGACTTGTAATAATGTTGCCATCCAATAAGTGGTGCTGTATCTCCTTCCAAGTGCAGGTTGAAGGAGAGATAAGACACATCATAAAACTGTCCTGAGCTCAGTGGACTGATTTACGATTTACTTCTCAGCTCTGTTTGTCTGATGTTTTAAGTTTGAGTGCAAAACAGTCCCAAATTTCTGTGTGTGAACATTTATTTAGATCAATAGCTATTTGTTCTCCTCCCCTCTGCATCTGTATGTTATAATTATGTGTCATCCAAACTAGTTTCATTCAACAGCCTGATGAAGGGGGTGATATCCCTGAAAGCTTGCTGTAACATGCATTTTTGTTAGCAATTAAAAGGTATCATATTTACAAGATTGCTGGGTTTTTCTCACTGACAACAATCACACATTGACCAAATAAAGACACGTACCTCCACTTAGCAGGACCCAGACTTCAGGGCGCTTGAGGGTGAACAATGAAAGTAGAGTACCTCCACCTGGCGGTCCCAGACTTCAAGACGAGCGGGTCTGAAATAATTATGAATGAGTACCTCTGCACTAGGCCTTGGAAGAATGCACTCACTTGTTGCTCACTCTCTCTCTCTCTCTCTCAGGAGGGGGGGGGGGCTCACCCCATCATCATCACCACCAACACAAGCACTCCGGAAAACCTCTCTAAATCTTCCATTCTTCACTACATGAGGGTTAAGGTACCCCCATGTAGCTGGCACTCTTTAGCAGGAACCCAGAAGACAAGGGCAAGACCTTTTCCTGCTCTCAGGCACTCTCATTTATATCTTCACTCATGCCACTTGACAGGCTAGAAATTGTTGCATTCACAGTCAGCTTACACTTTGCAGACTTTAACTCTACATTTGCTGCAGCTGTGCAATACACATAACAGAATGACAAGACAGGCTTGCACAGTGCATCAACACAGGGTGATGTACTGGGCCACTGCAGTTTCCCCACATACTTAAGAATAAGCCGCCCCTGCGCCTCCAAAACAGAGTGTATGAATCCAGAGTCGGATCATCTTCAGTGTTTGACTTCCTATCTACCTGTGAGGCCTCTGCACAGTCATGGAGTGTGCAAGGCAAAACATATAAACACATCTCCTACCCCCGGTTACCTATGTGAAGAATCAACCCACTCCAGGTGTACAGAGACTACTAGAAGTGTAATTTCTGTGTATGGCTTTTCTATTATGACAGCATGTCAGGAATATGACTTGCAAGTACATTAAGGAATTTCTACTAGGCTGAACAGAATTCAGGAATACTAGTATAGCTTTGGGGGTTATTCATTACTCTTTCCCCTAAAGACAAAAGAATTGAGACAAGTGGAATGAACATCACTTTCTCTTTTGAAGAATAAAACCAAACTACAAAAATATGAAGGGGGCGACTGGCAGTAAAGAGAAACAAGAGATGAGTGGAATGACCATCACTCTCCCTGAAAAAGTAGAACTAGGTGAAAGGAAGGCCCTGCCAGCTGGAACAGACCAGACGGACATCCAGCACTGTGACACGACATGGGGGACATATGAAAGCTCCAGTCATACACATAAATCACACATACCATGCATACAGTCTCATACACATGGTGGCATATCTAAGCTAAACATTTCTAAATTAGTGCATTACATTTATAGGAGAATATATTACTTTGAATTAGATATGAGCAGGTGCAATAAACAATAAGTGCTGTATTAAACATCCTCCTGCACATTACTTTAATGTTACAAACAATATAACCTTTTCAATGTGAAAGAAAAGCATGTGTTGAACTATGAAAAGGGGATAGAACTCAAAAGTCTTTTTCTTTATAAGGGGCCTAAACTGGAAAAAAAAAATCTCTCTCAAGCAAAGAGTCTCTGCTATACTCGTATATAGTCACTTTTTTTCTAAAATTTGAAATGACTCTTATGCCGCTGGATCACCGCGGTCACTTGGATTTCCTCGTCCTCAAACTCAGAGGTCCAACCAGTTGGTGTCACTGAACTACCCCAACAACGGACTCCTAGTGAAGCAACGGATGAGCTACTGTCCGATCTCAAATACGCAGGGTCACAGTCCTGGGCAGTATAGTAGCAGGGCAAGGTTCATCCATGGTAGTCAGCCTTGGAGGGCGCAGTTCCCTCCAAGGGGAGAAATGTTCACGGGCCTGGAAAAAGACTTGTACACCGGGGTCCTCAAAATCCTGTATGAAGGGATGCAACCCTGGGGGTATAACAGCGTGGGCAACTCTGCTGGCCCAATGAATTATAATCCAGGGGAGAGGCGGCTCCTCTCCACCATAGAGCAGCAACCGTGGCACCGGTCTCGGCCGTAGAATGCTCGTGGACAGGACTGCAGGCAGAATCGTAAACACACTCACCTCGTTTAAAAGTTTTCCGGGGCCTAGCCGGCTGGACGGGTCATGTGTGGAGCCTCTGCTCTTTTTGATTGTGGGCTCTTGTTCCTTTGAAAGTGGTCCACGGAGGCATTTGCTGGGTCTGGTTTCTGAAGGTCCTCCAGATCACCCCAATAACACTGAGGCCTTGATAGTGGGTAGCCAGCCACCACACCAGCAATTAAACGACTAGGGGAGACCACTGGAGGATACATCTCTACTCCATGAGGTCTGGCAAAGTTATGCCTCATGGATTCAGCAGCAGCAGATAACTCCTTCCCCTGGGGGTTGTCCTGAATTATAGGTAAAGTCCTTTTGATAGGGGTAGTCCTCCCCCCTACTTCACGCACAGGCAGGGTGCAGTTCTTTTCATGCCAAAAACTTGGCGGGAGTCTTTTGGTGGGAGAGAGTGAGCCAGAGAGGAGCTCTAATGATTGAGCACCATTTTGAATAGTCCCTTTCAGATCATGCAGAGCAAACACTTGTAAACTATTTACACATTCCTTTGTTCTTTGTGGCGCAGAGGATTTGATCCTGTTCCCAGTGATACCAAAAAGTAGGGTCCTGCAGCTTCCCATAGGGTGACCCTGGAGCGCAGGGCATATGTTGAGGAGCAGGGAGGGTAAGATGGTGGTATGTCACGGCGGCACTTACCACGTTCCCTCCCGGAGAAACGCACGTAGCCTTGGCCAGTGTAGCGCTGGGCATCTTCCGATCACCCCAGCCATAGGGATGCTTAATAGATGGGGAACAGGTGCAAGGCTTGTCACGAGTGATGCCACCGTTCCAGTACCCACCGGCATAAACATGTACTTGTAGAGAAATATCTTGAGATAAAAATCACAATTCTCTGTGGGTAATTTAACAGACCAGTGCAAGAAAGACAATGACAGGAGTCAGGGAGGAGAATACAGGAGGACACTGAGCCTACAGTTAAGTTATCTGTATGACTCCACTCCTGGACACACACTCCAGAGGAGAACTCGAACACTGCACTGACACTCACTTTCTGACGGTTTCTGAATTCTGCAAAGCAGATTCCTTTCTCTTCCTTTCTTTTCCTCTTAGGGTAGGAGTCCTGGGCATGAACCTCCAGGGTACCGCTCCTCTGCTTCTATTCTTCAACACATGAGGGTTGAAGGTACCCCTATGTGGCTGGCATTCACTCTCCGACTAATTGGAATGGAACTCTCTGACTTGCAGCTTGCAGTCACATATATCTTGTATACTTACGTGACAACACAAATTGTTACACTCTCCAGACATATCCCAGACATTAACCTCTCACATGCTGAAGCTGCGCAATATACATAACTGGTATCAGGACAATCTGCATAGTCCATCCACAGTGAAGACATGACATGTGAGACAGAGACAGTTATGGAAGGGCCAGATATATGTATTTCAGGCCACTACACTAGCACAAGAAAATAAATATGATGTCATAGATCCAGACATTTGTTGGGAATCTCTCCCAGGCAAAAGTAATAGGCTCAACAAATTCTTATCAACTCTTGCAGAAAACGTTATCTTCCAAAATGTAGAAGAGAAAAGGGGATCTGTTATCTTGGACCTAACTCTTACCAACAGGGAGGGAATGCTTGAGGAAGGAAGGTGGTTGGGATGTTAGGGTGGCATGATCACTGCCTCCTTAACAAGGAAACTACAGACCAGTGAGCCTGACTTCTATACTGGTAAAGATCTTTGAACAAATTATTAAACAGCATGTATGCAAGAACTTGGATGAGAATGGAATAATTAACCAGAGCCAGCATGGGTTTGTAACAAATCATGCCAGACAAATCTTATTTTTTTCTATGACAGAATCACTGACTGTGTGAAATAGAGAACGGTTCAGCTCCCTTGCGCTGTTAAATAGCTATAAGTAAGGGATGTACATTCAAACCAAAGTGCATGTTACTTACTACACTGGGGGATCTGGATGCAACCTATTCTTCCTATTCCAGGTCAGCCTTAAAAGATAGAAATAGTGATTTTCTTCTTTCTTCACTCCTTTATTCAAATCACAGCTGGTTCAGTAAAAATAATAGGTATACAGGGAAACGCGTTTTAGGGTCCACATTGCCCTTTTTCAAGACTAACGGTAATACACAAACATATTCATTTATATATTATCCTATAACAGTATTCACAAATGGGCCTGCAGCGCTTCCAAATGACGTCAGTTATCACGCCGGCGCAATCATTTGGCATCATCCACAGTGGGACGATATGTGTTCCATTGTGCGTTCCAACCAACTCGGTCATGTGACACGTTATGCGGTGATGTGATGAGTCGAGGCGCACATCACATGAGGACACAGCAAGATGGCGATGCGCTGCACTGTGAGTCTCAGCTGACTCCAGTCACCATGATCAGAATGTCCAACGCTACTCTGCGTTCTACATGTATTTCAGAGCAGGCATATTATCTGAAATAGTAAATGTGTAAATTTATGACAGATTGGAAAAATATTAAATGCTCTCTCTTTTCAGAACTTATATAGATATAGTTATATGTCTGATCTATGTTATGAAGAATATTTGTAAAAGCAAATGAGTGAATATTCACTTATGCATATACTATATATATATAATATATATACATACAAACACATACATATACACACACACAATATATTACAAGATTGGAAAATTAAAGAAAATTATAGGAACTCTATGGATTTTTGGTTCCCATTTGTAATAACTATAAATACAATCCAAAATATCCATGTAAAATGCTGCTATCTACAAGTATATGCAATATATTAAATTTTAAAATATTATGTATTATATTATATTATTATGGATGGCTGACAGTGAAGAAAAAAAGAGAAAGGATTCAAAAAGATCTGGACAAACTTGAACAGTGGGCAGTGACTAACAGAATGGTATTTAAAAAGCTAAAACAACAGAAGTAAAATCACATGCATTAAGTCACACCCCCAATCAACTCACTGTAGCCCATGGCCCCCTTTTATCCTTGGTTGGTATATTTTATTGATAAAAGGGACAACCCCATATTCATTACAAATGTAAATAGTAAGAAACAAAGCGCTGTGGGTTGGACTAAGGCTCAGTGCATATTACCCTAAAAAAGAAATCCAGGTATTGAAGCCCCCAGGGCTGTAAGGGAAGGCAGTCGTGATGGGGTTAACGGGGAGGGAAGGGGTTAAAGAACAGGCTGCATGCTGGGAGCCTGAGAGGGGAGGAGATGCAAAGGATGAGTGCGCAAAAGACAGGGGAGGAGCCAGTTCCAGAAGCAAGGGAGAAGAAGGAAGAAGAACCTGGAGCAGGACGGAGAAGAGGGAAGTAAGAAGACACCGACTGAAGTACAGAAGCTGGCTGGCGATCAGAGGGAGGAAGAGGAGAAGTAAGAAGAGCCTGAAGAGGTGAAGAATGAAGAGCCTGAAGAGGCGAAGAAGGAAGAGCCTAAAGAGGCGAAGAAGGAAGAGCCTGAAGAGGCGAAGAAGGAAGAGCCTGAAGAGGCGAAGAAGGAAGAGCCTGAAGAGGCGAAGAAGGAAGAGCCTGAAGAGGCAAAGAAGGAAGAGCCTGAAGAGGTGAAGAAGGAAGAGCCTGAAGAGGTGAAGAAGGAAGAAAGAAGTTAGGGAAAAGATCTGGAAGGATGAATATGTGGAAATATTCTCCCTCCTACCATTGGAAAAATTAATTTAGATAAAGTGAAGAGGACAGAGTACAATAAGGAGGAGGAGGAAAGACATAGGTGGCGTATAATTCCTCAGACATTCACCAATTGGCAGCAAGCATTTGCCATTTAGGCAAGCGTAATTGGGGAAAAAGAAAGAAAAAAAAAGTGTCGGGAAATTGCTCCAGCCTTTTTTGTTATTTGGACTCAATAGGAGAAGCATATTGAGTATACAGGGGGCAGACTTGGCTGCGCTATGATGAGCAGTTCAGGCAGCGGAAAGCAGTCCGGCCATCAATCAGATGGCATGAAAAAAACATCTGTTTGTGGCTGAGGGTAATGGCCCCAGTGCGTTTTTGGCAGCCCTTTCAGGCAGGAGCCGGGTCATCAGGCCCCGCTTATTATTCGCAAGCCGGAAGTCAAGGAGACCAGGCAGAAGGTTATAGATTTGGTTTTGTTAGCAATTCAATGAAGGCCAATGTAAATTCGGGGCGGGCTGTAGGTTCAAACATTGCTGCTCCCTCTGTAATGAAGGGTCACACGGAACAGCTAACTGCTTCAGGAAAGGAAAGGGGATAGCTCCCAGGGGTCTTGAAAAAAGTGATGACCCCGGTGATGTTGGTAGAGTTGGTGTAGTTCCTAAATAGATACCATAACAAGGAGAAGGCCGAGGTATTGTTGAGGGATTTTAAGGACAGTTTTGCCATTTCGCTCCGTTGCATAAGTTACCATTTCTACAAAAAAACTTGCTGTCAGCACTAAGGTGTCCGGAGATTGTAACCAAAAATTTGGCAAGGTGGTTAGTTTAGGACGCAAGGCAGGACCTTTCAAGGACCCTCCTTTGCAGAAATTTGTGGTGTCACCACTGGGGGTAGTTTCAAAGAAGGAACTGAACAAGTTTCAGTTAATCCATCATTTTTGATGATATAATTCATAGACTCCCAAAACCCAGATTTCTACCGGAAGCAACGCCCCATATCCATTTCTGCCATCTCATGGATGACCCAACTCCCGGCCCCTTTTTCGAATATTAAGTTGTTCTCGGATCTATCTCAGTCAACTATGCAAGCCAGAAGATCCCTTTTACCCATAACAATGGCCCTTAGACAAGCTGGCATCGTCTACAAATGGGGGGTCCCATAAAATTAATAATAAATAAAGATGAAAAAACACATATTATCCATAATCTGGAATCTGGATAGGGGATCCTCAAAACTTGGCACATTTCCTTGGCTCTAGATCTATGGGCTTCCCAAAATTCCAAGCCTTCAAGGAACAACTCCGGTTGGAGCAGAAAACATTAGCTCGTTGATTTTGTTCACTCTTTTCATTCTACCAGATCCTTTATTGAAAGCATAGGAGGCTGCTGGACCTTAAGAAACTTTCCACCCCCCGATTGAGGACAGCTCGTATAGTCTGGTATGTCCTCACAATGTTCTATTTGTTTTTTGTTTTATTGTTCAGTATTGTTTAATGCTCTAAATGTGATTAACGAGCCTGCCCCACATTTTACCTCAATATATTTAAAAAGTATGTCAATAAATATTTTCTTCCTTAATGCGAGGGGCCTTAATTCTCCCTTTAGGAGAAGAGCCGTCCGAAGAGAGGCATTACAATCTGGAGCATACATAGTGTGTTTACAGAAGCCGCATTTCAAAGCCTCTGCACCCCCTCCATGAAACAATTTTTGAATATTCAGAGCCAATGCAAATTTCAGACCCTAAAGGCCGCTATATTATTATAGTTTGTATCATCAACTCAGTTCCAGTGACATTAGCGAATATTTATTTTCTGAATACCAAGCAAATTCATTTCTTGAACAAAGTGATGAGCGAGGTGCGGAGGCTTACCATGGGTGATACGATTACCTGCGGAGACTTCAATATTACCCTGGACACAGAGCTAGATAATGTAGGTACTAGTAATAGACATAAGCCTTCGCTTGGACCTTGGTTGCAAAGAGAAGCACTATATGACACTTTCTGTTGCAAGAACACCTCTTCCCATGCGTTTTCGTTTTACTCGGCCCCCCACAGATCCTTTTACAGGATAGACTTATGCCTTGTAAATAGAGCACTATTACCCACTGTGTCATCTTCTAAATTAGGAACAGCCATGTGGTCTGACCACGCTCCCAGTGTTACCACCCTTTGTCTGGGACCTCAGTATTCACATCCTAAACCTTGGAGAATAAATACATTCCTGATGAAAATGCCCAAATATAGAGAATACAGATGAGCGAACGTACTCGTCCGAGCTTGATGCTCGCTCAAGCATTAGAGTACTCGAGATGCTCGTTACTCGAGACGAGCACTACGCGGTACTCATGTCAATTCCATTTCCTTCCCTGCATGTTTAGCGCCATTTTCTGGTCAATAGACATGCAGGGAAAGCATTACAACTTCCTTCTGTGACGTGCCAGCTCTATCCCACCCCCTGCAGTGAGTGGCTGGTGAGATCAAGTGACCGCCGAGTATTGAAAGCGGTCCCGCCTGCGGCTCGCTTCAGACACATGCTGGCAGAGATTAGGGAGGGTGCTGTTGGTGCTATAGTGAGAGTGTTGGCGTCTTCAAGAGCCCCAACGGTCCTTCTTAGGGCCACATCTGACCGTGTGCATTACTGTTGTGGCTGCTGGGAGCAGTTTTGCACAAATTTTTTTTTTTTTCATCTTGGGCTGTGCAGGCTATAGCGTTCTCAGTCTGCAGTCAATTATACAGAGTATAGGGGCAGTACTGGTGAGGCAGGGACAGTGGTAGTGTAGAATCCTGTCTAAAAGAACCCCAACGGTCCTTCGTTGGGCTACCTGTGACCGTGTGCATTTTATTGCCTGGCTGCTGGGAGTTGTAGTGCCTGACTATTACCCAGCTATGCCTTTTTGCAGCCTTGCGTATAATTTTTTTCTGGCTGCAGTTTGCATTACATAAGCGCTGTCAGCCTCCAACTGCACGCCAATAATTCCATAATTTTTTACACCGCTGTGTGTGTGCCGTCAACTTCACACACAGCGTGCGGCGACAGCCACTGATAAAGGGAAAATCATATAGACGCTCGTTTCTTGTGCTACCTCTGACCATGTGCATTTTACTGCCTGGATGCTGGGAGTTGTAGTGAATCACTATTGCATGGCTAGGTCTGTTTGCAGCCTTCCTTATTCTTTGTTTCTGCCTGGAGTTACCATAATATAACCATGGTCAGCGTGAAAGTGTACGCCAATAATTCCATAATTATTCACACCGCTCTGTGTCTGCCTTCAACTTCACACACACTGTACTGCGACAGCCCCTGATAGAGGGAAAGTCATATAGACGCTATATAGCCTGTATTCTTTTTCAAAAAAATTTAAATAAAAGCTCCTTCGTTGGGCTATCTGTGACTGTGTGCATTTTACTGCCTGGCTGCTGGGAGTTGTAGTGAATCACTATTGCACGGCTAGGCCTGTTTGCAGCCTTCTGTATCCTTTGTTTCTGCCTGGAGTTAGCATTACAATACCGCTGTCAGCCTCCAACCGTACGCCAATAATTCCATAATTATTCACACCGCTCTGTGTCTGCTCTATTCATAATACACCATGCTGAGGGGTAGGGCTATAGGACGTGGACGTGGAGGTTCAAGTGAGGGTGTGGGCACAGGCCGAGTTCCTGGTCCAGGTGAATCACAGCCGGCTGCTGCGGGCTTAGGAGAGAGGCAAGTTTCTGGGGTCCCCAGCTTCATATCACAATTTTTGGGTCCATGTGGTAGACCTTTATTACAAACGAGCAGTGTGGGGGGCGTGGCCTAGAGCATGAGGAGATAGGCAGCACGGGCTGGAAGCTCCCGCTTAACCCTGGCTAATCAGCGCATCCACCGGCACTCACGGACTCCAATTACCTGCAGTGGGCCATCTGAAGAGGTCAGGAGACAAGGGGGTGCCCACAGGAGAAGATACGGGGCCCTGGATCCTTTTCTGGACCATCTTCCACGGTGGCCGGCGGCTCAGGAGGCATCCAAGATGGCGCCGCCGCTCCAGAAAGGGGGAGGAGCTTCAACCCCACTCGGCGCCGGAGCTTCAGGAGCGACCGCTCAGCAGCCCAGCTCGCCGCAGGCCACCCACAGCAGCTCGGCAGACACCAGGGACCGGAGGTACTCAGCCCCACAGCCTCAGAGGCAGCCTAAACAGGCAAGAAGCCTGCCGAGGCGGGCTCCGCACACCGCCGTCATATTAAACAGAAAGCTCCCTACCAGTAGCACTAGAGGCAACTCCCCAGATCCTCTAGGGCAGAAAGTGGCCCGCAGCTCGGCCGACAAAGGGTCAGGGATGGCCACTAGGCTCCAGGGACCACTCCAGCAGCCAGCAAGCGCAGAAACAGAGCGGGGAGGCAAGTGCGTGACATCAAAGGCGAGGGAGGGGGAAGAGCAATCACCCCATGTTGCGCAGGACCTCAGTAAAACGGTCAATCCCCACCACAAGCAGGCTGTGGAGAGGAGGCGCCACAAGAATCCCCTCTCAGCGATCGTCGAACAGTTACCCCGCACGAAAGCCCTAGGGATACCTCGAGCTATGCAGCAGCAAAATCCGCAAGGGGGCACAACTCACAATCACACGCATGTCCTACCCCCCCACCGGGCACAGATGAGGACGACGAGGAAGACAACGACACGTGGGACTGGAAAGCCCACCTAAAAAGCATCCCCACTAGAAGTGAAATAGATGCCTTACTTACAAGGGCGACGAGCTCACAAATGCAAGCCATAGAAGCACTGCAAACTGAAATAAAGCATATTGGCCATAGAGTGGCTGACACAGAAGAAGCCCAGACCAAACTCCAGTCGCAGCTCACCGAACATCATAACGTCCTGCTGGAACACTCCTTGCAGATAACCAGCATACTTACTCATCTGGACGACATTGAAAACCGCAATAGAAGAAACAACATCCGTATCCGTGGCCTAAGCAAGGAAGTGGAACCGGCATGACTAGAACAGTGGGCAATCAAGAGCTTCGGCGATAAACTCAACAGACAAGAAGACTATCCGATTGAGTTAGATAGGATCCACAGAGCCTTAGGCCCTAAAAGTGCAGATCCGACTAGGCCACGAGACGTGATTTGTAGAATCCACTTCTACAAAGAGAAAGAGGAACTCTTGCGGAAAATCAGGGAGACGGGCCCGTTAACCTACAAAGACAGCCCCCTCCTGATACTTCAGGACTTGTCAAGAAGGACACTTCAACAAAGGAGAGCCCAACGACCGTTGCTGATTGCCCTTAAAGAGAAAAACATACCATACCGATGGGGATACCCCTTCCAGTTGCAAGCAGGAAGAGACAGAAATACAGCTATCTTCAGGGGTCTCGAGGACCTTCCGAGGTTCCTTGCCAAATGTGAACTCCCCATGATCGCATTACCCGACTGGCCAAAAGTGGGGACCCCAGATTTGCTGCCCCCAAAAGAAGCCTGGCACCTGGTCGGCCCCTCGGGGAAGCATTGACTAGAGGACAGCAGATCCCTAACACCCTGAGGGCCCTACCTCTTACACTATTTGCCTGACTACTTCCGACGGATTCATCTCTGTCGCTGTCTGTGGATGCCAAATTGAAACAAAACTCTATAACGGATTCAGATTCAGAAGTTGGGGTTTGGGGGGCGCTGAGAGCCAAGCCCTGGTACAGGCTCCCCCAACCCTAACCTAGGCCAGCAGCACGAGTTGCTGCACTAAAAATTTAGCTATATCCTTAGCCTTACTTGCTACGTGAATTTGCAAAAGAGGCGGGGCCTTCTTGGCCTAAGACCCCGTCTCAACATGCTGCATTCGTTTTGCCTAACTTTTGTTTTCTCCTTCACTACCCATGCTTCCCCTCTCTTCTTTTCCCCCCAATTCTCTACCCGTTCATGGTCTTCCTCCACCAATCCCAGGGCGCTACAACCTGTGGGTCCCGGCGATACTCCCCCTAACCCCGCAAGATGGCGTCATTAACAGTGAGTTCCTACAACGCTAGAGGCCTAAACAGCCCTAGTAAGAGAAATCAAATTTTATATAGCTTTCACAAGAAAAGAGCAATGATAATTTTCTTCCAGGAAACTCATTTCACCACCTCTAGTACCCCCAGTTGCCATAACCGATACTACCCATACTGGTACCATGCCCCTCAACCAGACCGCAAAGTAGAAGGGGTCTCCATAGCATTCCATAGATCACTAAAACCTCAAGCCCTAGAAATAGAAAAAGACGTTGAAGGAAGATATATATTCTTGAAACTAAAACTGCTCAATGACACGTTTACCCTCGCTAACTTTTATTTCCCTAACCAGGGGCAGACGTCCTTCGGCTCCAGAGCTCTTCGGAGACTATCAGACTTTGCAGAGGACTCGATGATCGTAGCTGGAGGCGACTTCAATGTTTCCCTGGATCCACGCCTGGATACCTCCTCGGGGCGTTCCTCGGTCTCCCACTTGGCCATTTGCAGGCTCAAGAAGATGCTGGTGAGTTTACACCTGGTCGACCTATGGAGATGTCTCCACCCGGCCGACAGGGACTATAGTTGCCACTCACGGGTACACAATACATACAGCAGAATCGATTATATCTTTGCATCACACAAGCTCCTAGACGGGTCCCCTAAATGCTCTATAGGACATTTCATATGGTCAGACCATGCCCCCATACTAGGGGAACTGAAACCCACTAGACAGGACGTTAGGGGTTTTCATTGGAAGTTATATGACAATCTCCTCAAGGATCCCCCATGCCTAGCTGACATAAAAAGGACAATAGAGGTTTTCCTGGAGGCCCACGCAACCGATCCAACCCCTGCACCAATTAAATGGGAGGCCCTGAAATGTACCTTGAGAGGGGTATTCATGGCTCACGTAGCGAGGCTCAAAAAAGAAAGATCCCACAATCTTAAGGAGCTATTCCGGGAATTGGGGACTCGCGAGACGGCCAACAAAGCTCAGAAATCAGAAACTCTCTTAGCGGAAATTATAGACATTAGACATAAAATCTTAGCTATTCTGGACCAGGACTCCCTCCACATCAGAGACAGATTCCAGGCAGGCTGCTATGAGTATGGTAATAAGAGCAGGAGGTGGCTTGCAAAGGCCCTTCGCCCCCGAGCCCCCCAGACGAATGTCATTTCCATTTGGGACTCCTCTGGGAGCGAGGTCCATGCACCGAGCGAGATATTGGAAGTCTTCAGGGCTTTCTACTCCGATCTTTACAATATCCCTAGCACTGATGTATCGGAGGAGCCCACTTGCAGGGAACAAACGGCTCAATATCTACAACAAAATATACAAAGAACTATCTCCCGAGCGGAGGCAGATTCCCTCGAGGCGGACCTCTCTCCCAGAGAACTATCCCGGGTCATACGGGACTTGAAAATGGGGAAGAGTCCTGGGCCCGACGGCTTCATACCAAGATTTTATAAAACATTTGGAGACCAGTTAGCAGAAAGCATGCTGGCCGCGTTCAACACAGTCTCCCAGGGGTGCCCATTCCCTCCCCAGGCCCTGCAGGCCAATATTGTGGTAATTTTGAAGCCGGGAAGAGACCCTCGGTCTTGGCGAACAGACTAAACCCCCTTGTCCCGTCCCTCATACACGTGGACCAAGTTGGGTTTGTCCCTGGAAGGGAAGCCAGCGATAATACAATCAAAACTATCTCCTTAATCAATAAAGCACGAAATACCGATACCCCACTGTGCCTTCTAGCGTTGGACGCGGAGAAGGCCTTTGATAGGGTAAAATGGACCTTCCTGGAATCAGTACTGAGGGGGGTGGGTCTTGGCCCGAGGGTCCTTTCCTGGATAATGTCCCTCTACAGCTCTCACTCCGCACGGATAAGGGTTAACGGCCTCCTGTCAACACCTCTTGAGATACAGAACAGCACTAGGCAGGGCTGCCCCCTCTCCCCGCTCTTATACATACTTGCGATGGAGCCCCTGGCGGAGGCCCTGAGGAGAAGCCCAGACACCAGGGGGATAACGGGGGGGAAGGGGGGGGGGTAGAGAGCATAAACTATCCATCTTTGCGGATGACTTACTATTGTACGTCCCGAATCCTAGCACCTCAATTCCTGAGATTAGGAGGGAACTAATTAGGTACGGGAATCTCAGTAATTTCAAAATCAATCCCCAAAAATCAGAGATCCTAAACATTTCCCTGCCATCCCACGAGGCTAACCAGTTGAGCAGGTCTCTCCCATACACTTGGAGGAACGACGCAATTAAATACCTGGGCATATACATCCCAGCTGACCCACAAGACATTTTCAATCTAAACTATAGACCGCTACTATCATTATTCGAGACAGAACTAGAAGGCTGGTCCAAACTGTACTTATCGTGGTTTGGAAGGATTAGTTCCCTTAAAATTAACCTGTTGCCTAGGATCCTGTACGTCTTCCAGACCGCGCCACACGACATCCCTAGGAGCTTCTTCAACATACTACGAAAAGCAATAATAAAATTCGTATGGAAGAACCTAAAACCCAGAATTAGCCACAAGACCTTAACCTGCCCTAGGTCAGCCGGGGGAGCGGGCCTACCGGACCTCGAACTCTATCATAAGGCTGTGATAGGGAAATGCATATTAGACATACTTCACCACCCAGACAAAAAACTTGGGCGGCCCTAGAACTAGAGCAAAACAACCTGAACCTGGGGGGGGGGGGGGCCTTCTGGATCCCAGGGAATGTAGACTGGAAGGGCTGGGGTGCATCCTTTCTGGCGCTACATTTAATAAGAGCGTTTAGACGTGCCACTAGAAACAGTGGGATAGCGGGGGTTCCCGGCCCCCTGACGGAAATCCTCAACTCACTGTCACACTAACGACAAAGACACTGTCCTTTCTCCCGGATAGGCTTAAGCCGCGCACGCGAGAGCTGTGGGGATCGGGAGGCATGCGCACACTGAACGATATCATAGGAACCCATAGAGTTAAACCGGGGGCCTGGATGCAATATCTACAAATCAGGAGCTATCTATGCTCGCTCGGGGCTCCCAGGCAGCTAAACGCAAACCTAACCCGGTTCGAGGAAATATGTACAGCCCAAACCCCCCCGACCCACGCGGTGTCTCTGCTGTATGGATTGTTGCTTGATAGTAGGCAGAAGGAGTCCCGCCCGCAGTGGGAGTCGAGGTGGGAGGAGACGATCGGGAGGCAGTACTCCGAGGAGATCTGGAGCAAAAAAGCATATAAGCTCTCCCACAAGATGTCCATATCTACCAAGGCTCAGGAACTTAATTATAAGATTATCTCGCAATGGTACAGGACGCCAGAGAGACTCCATAGAATTTTCCCGGACGTGCCGGAGGAGTGCTGGAGATGCGGTCTGGAGGTGGGTTCTATGTTACACATTTGGTGGTCCTGTCCATTAGTCGCCTCGCTTTGGGGGGACATCGCCGGGTTATACAATAAAATGTGCAGATCTAGCCTTGTCTTGACCCCCGAAATAGGCCTTCTCTCCATGTTACCAGGCACTGTATCGAGAATCAAAAAGGGCCTCTTGAGACATTTCATCGTGGCTATGCGCCTGATCATCTCACAGCATTGGAGATGCAGGTTGACTTGGTTAGAGGCAATAGAACACACCAAACACATGGAGGAACTTAGGAGTTCAGATGCGGAGCCCGTCGCAACACGAGTGGTCGCAGGCGATACTTGGACGGCCTGGATAGACTTCAAGAGCTCTCCATCCTTCCGCACATAGCTGATTAATGGCTCATTATGAACACTAGTCTTCTGGGGGTCCCGAGGAGGAGGCGATAATTTAGCGTGGGCCACGCCCGCCAAAGGGCCTGGTCCCCCCACCACGCTTACATACAACACAATGTAAAAAGGTGGTAGAAGACCATACCCATTCCCTACCCCCCCACTCCCTCTCTTTCCCCCTTCTTCCCCCTCTCCATCTACTCCTCCTTCCTGCCCCCACCCCTTCTACGCTTATGTCTATCCCTGTTTCCTCCTGTTCCTCCTGGTATTTTTCCCAGGATTCTAATTTTCAGTTTATATTGGTAGTTGACTGTTCACGCGTTAAACCTACAATGCCACACTCATAATTTGGAAATGTTGAAATAGTTTCACTGGAGAAGGCGGTGGTGCGAGGGTCACCGGTAACATTGACATTAACCAATCGCGTTGGCAGAAAAGGGGATGAGCCCCCCGGAGCATTGGGAGGCGGGGAATCAAGGTCGGGCTGGCCTCATTACAAGGCTAGTAGTTTCACATTGATTATTTGCCCCATACTCTCTTTCTAAACTTATACTCTTAGCTGGGCACCTTCCGGTGGCCCTCCGCGCTGCCCGTCGGCCATACGACAGTCCAATTACCCCATACCCTTGATAATATTCAACATTGCAATGATGTTTTTGACTTTGATTTTGAAAACTAATAAACATATTTTGAAAGACAAATGAGCAGTGTGAGCCTGTCCTGTCGTGGATGGCAGAAAATGCATCCAGCGATGTATCAACCACCCAGTCTTCTACGCCGTCCACTGCTGCAACTCTGAATCCTCTCGCTGCTGCTCCTCCTTCCTCCCAGCCTCCTCACTCCATGAAAATGACACATTCTGATGAGCAGACAGACTCCCAGGAAATGTTCTCGGGCCCCTGCCTTGATTGGGAAAAAATGGCTCCTCTCTCACCTGAGGAGTTTGTCATGACCGATGCCCAACCTTTGGAAAGCTCCCGGGGTCCGGGTGATGAGGCTGGGGACTTCCGGCAACTGTCTCCAGAGCTTTCAGTGGGTGGGGAGGACGATGATGATGAGACACAGTTGTCTATCAGTGAGGTAGTAGTAAGGTCAGAAAGTCCGAGGGAGGAGCGCACAGAGGATTCGGAGTAAGAGCCGCTGGACAATGAGGTGACTGACCCCACCTGGTACGCTAAGCCAACAAGAGGCACACGGCCCCTGAGCTATTGCAGGGTCTGACAGAGCAGACCGACCTCTGGCTTTCGCCGCTGAGCCTCCAACCGGGCATGGTCGTGTGTGACAACGGCCGTAACCTGGTAGCAGCTCTGCAGCATGGCAGCCTCACACACGTGCCATGCCTGGACCACATCTTCAATCTTGTGGTTCGAAGGATGCTGCCACCCTGAGGACCCTGCAACATCGGTTTTCCAACACGGTGGAATTCTACGCTCCACGTTGGCCAGGCTGTATGAGCAGCGTAGAGCAATAGTGGAATACCAACTCCAACATGGGCAGCATAGTGGTAGTCAGCCTCCTCAATTCTTTACCGAGGAGAGGGCCTGGATGGCAGATATCTGCCAGGTCCTTGGAAACTTTGAGGAGTCTACCCAGATGGTGAGTGGCGATGCTGCAATCATTAGCGTCACCATTCCTCTGCTATGCCTGCTGAGAAGTTCGCTGCAAAGCATAAAGGCTGACGCTTTGCGGTTGGAACAGGAGACGGGGGAAGAGAGTATGTCACTTGATAGTCAGAGCACCCTGATGTCTATATCTCAGCGCGTTTTGGAGGAGGAGGGGGAAGAGACAGCTGGGCCCACTGCAGAGGGTACCCATGCTGCTTGCATCTCATCTGTTCAGCGTGTATGGGCTGTGGAGGAGGAGGAGGATCCTGAAAGTGATCTTCCTAGTGAGGACAGCGATGTGTTGCGTACTGGTACCCTGGCACACATGGCTAATTTCATGCTAGGATGCCTTTCTCGTGACCCTCGTGTTAGACGCATTCTGGCCACTACGGATTACTGGGTGTACACCCTGCTCGACCCACGGTACAAGGAGAACCTTTCCACTCTCATTCCTGAAGAGGAAAGGGGTTCGAGAGTGATGCAATACCACAGGACCCTGGTGGACAAAGTGATGCTAAACTTTCCATCTGACAGCGCTAGCGGCAGAAGGCGCAGTTCCGAAGGCCAAGTAGCAGGGGAGGCGCGGAGATTAAGCAGCATGTTTAGCGCAGGCAGGGGAACACTCTCCAAGGCCTTTGCCTGCTTTATGGCTCCCCAGCAAGACTGCGTCACCACTCCCCAGTCAAGGCTGAGTCAGAGGGAGCACTGTAAAAAGATGGTGAAAGAGTACATAGCTGATCGTACCACCATTAACTGTGATGCCTCTGCTCCATACAACTACTGGGTGTCAAAGCTGGACACGTGGCACGAACTTGTGCTGTATGCCCTGGAGGTGCTTGCTTGCCCTGCCGCTAGCGTCTTGTCAGAGAGGGTGTTTAGTGCAGCTGGGGAATCATCACGGATAAGCGTACCCGCCTGTCAACTGCCAGTGCTGACATGCTTACACTCATAAAGATGAACAAAGCCTGGATTTCCCCAGACTTCTCTTCTCCACCGGCGGAAAGCAGCGGAACCTTAAGATTCTTTTCGCTGCAACCGCTCATAAAAGCACTCTTCTGTATCACCGGAAAAACGGGGCATTTAGCTTTTTCAATCTGTCTCTGACATTAGTCCTTCTCCTGCTACTTCTCCTCCAGAAACAACATGTCATCGCGCTGAACGGCCAATTTTTCTGCGGCTCAAAAGGCTCATCTACATCTCCCAATGTTTTTACAATTTTTCAAAGTTTCAAAAGTATTAATACTTTAACATGAACCAATTTTTTCAACAGGGCTGCAGACAGGCTCTGTTACAAATTAAGCAACAGTGAGCTATAAAAATATTTATGGGTTTCACCTGCCCTCTTCGGTGATAAATTTTTCAGAGGTACACTTGTACTCTTGGCACACTTATTTTTCGGGCCCACGCCTACACTCTTATCCAACTAATTTTTCCGGCCTTTGCCTACGCTCATGGTACCCCAATGTTTCAGAGGTTGGCCTATACTATTACTACAGAAATTTTACTGGGGTCTGCCTGTCTATACTTCTGCTACAAGAAAGTTACAGGGGTCTGCCTATACTGCTGCCACTGAAATGTTACAGGGGTCTGCCTATACTGCTGCTACAAAAATGTTACTGGGGTCTGCCCATACTTCTGCCACGTAAATGTTACAGGGGTCTGCCCATACTGCTGCCACAAGGATGTTACTGGGGTCTGCCTATACTGCTGCTACAAGAATGTTACTGGGGTCTGCCTATACTGCTGCCATGTAAATGTTACAGGGGTCTGCCTATACTGCTGCCACAAGGATGTTACTGGGGTCTGCCTATACTGCTGCTACAAGAATATTACTGGGGTCTGCCTATACTGCTGCCACGTAAATGTTACAGGGGTCTGTCTATACTTCTGCTACAGAAATGTTACAGGGGTCTGCCTATACTTCTGCTAATTAAATGCTACTGGGGTCTGTCTATACTGTTACTACAGAAATGTTACTCGGGTCTGTCTATACTGTTACTACAGAAATGTTACTCGGGTCTCCCTAGACTTCTGCCACATAACTCTTACTGGGTTCAGCTTATACCTTTGCTACAGGAATATTACAGGGGTCTGTGTATACTATCAGTGCACTAAGTCTTCCCATCACGGTGTTCTACCTATCTGGCCCAAAAATAAAACTCAGACTGACTAGGGCATGAATTGTGGGCCGGGGCCAACATGTATTTTCTCTCGCGTTACCACAGGTATCCAGGGCACTGCAATGTGATTAATTTATGTACCTTCTCTGGGTTCCTGGGACCCACCCATGCTGTGGGTGCACACAGACTTCCCATAGCGGAGTTGTACCTGCCTGGAACAAAAAAAAAAACAGACTGACTAGGGCATGGATTGTGGATGAGGCCAACATGTATTTTCTCTCAGGTTACCTCAGCTATCCGGGGCACTGCAATGGGATTTCTTTATGTACCATCTGTGGGTTCCTGGGAGGCACCCGTGATGTGGGTGCACACAGACTTCCCATAGAGGTGTTTTACCTGTCTGTCCCCAAAACACTGAGAGACTTGGGTAGGGTGCAGAGTGCAGATATTTTACCCCTTGTGTTGTCGATGAGGTATCCGATACCCAAACAGAATGAGTAGTGTGTGGACACATGGAGTCCCCATTGCTATGTCACTCGCAGCACCTTGGGCCACACAAGCTGTTTGCTGGGACGGAGGCTGACCCAGGGCCCGCTCACATACTTCCCACACAGAGTATTGCTGCATTGTGGAGATGTGTAGAAGTGCTGGGCTGGCAGCTGAGTCCCCTTTGCACAAATGAAAACCTTAGCAAGCATGGGTCATATACAAAAATGCTCGAGTCACCCATTGACTTCAATGGGGTTCGTTACTCGAAACGAACTCTCGAGCATTGCGGAAAGCTCGACTCGAGCAACGAGCACCCGAGCATTTTGGTGCTCGCTCATCTCTAATAGAGAAATTATATTAGACAAGATTAAGAACTATTTTAAGTGTAATGCTAAGTGGGTCTGGTTGGCACATACAGCTTATACGAGAGGTATATTTATTTAATTGGGGGCAAGATTTAAAAAAGAGAAGTCATAAGAAGTAGATGATCTTATTAACCCATTAAGAACCAGGCACAGTAAATTTATGGGCTTAAAGCACCGCCGATCGTAAAATTACGGCGGCACTTGAAGCCTCCTGGCTCTGCAATAATTCAGAGGCAGGAACGGGTTATCAGCTGTTTGTGACAGCCTTCTGCTTCCCAAAGTATACAGTGCTCAATGAGCACTGTGTACTGAAAGTGAAATTACAGTGTAACTTTCACATCGGGAACCCAGGGGGTCATGTGACCGCTGTGGTTCTCTGCTACAGCAGAGCTGGAGGGTCATTCTAGACCCTGGCCAGCACTGCCAGTGACTAATGTCACTACAGGGGTTGCTTTCCCCTGTAACTGCGGCTCCTATGGATGCCTCAGCTACAGTGGGAAAGTGTCACAAAAAAAAAAAAAGAATGATCCCCAGAGGTCTTATATGACTTTATGGGGGACATAGATAGTAAAAAAACATAATTACATACATAAGAAGAACAATATCACAGAATACAACAACAATATATACATCATAAGATACATCATATATCATAAGAAAGAAAATAACACAAAGCCGACGCCAACAAAAACCGTCGCTGTATGTGCCCTGTAAACCAAAACTATATATACTATATATCAAAACATCCGAAATAAATAGAAGAACCCATTCCATACTTTATTTTAGCATAAATATACTAAATTAAAATATAACTATAAATGTTAAAAAAAAAACAATTTTTTTTAGCATTTTACCCCCAATAAAACTTTACAAAATACGGGAAAAAAAGTCAGTGAAAAAGATATTTGAAAAATTGCCTTATGTGTCACGGGAAACGAAAAACGCAGTAAAAATAATTTTGGTAGCTTAAGGCCTCATGTCCACGGGGAAAATCAGATCCGCTGCAGATTCTCAATGGAGAATCTGCAGCGGGTCCCTCCTGCCCCGCGGACATGAGCGCCGAAAATAGCAATTTAAAAGCATTTACCTATCCGTAGCGGGCGGGGACGCTCTGCTCTTCCTCACGGCCGGATCTTCATTTTCGGCCGGCGGATGAATTCCTGACGCCGGCGGCACGTCGCCGGCACGTCGCCGACGTGCCGCGCGCATGCGCCGGGCACATCCGCCGAGCCGAAGCAAGGGAGATGCGGCCGTGAGGAAGAGAAGAGCTTCCCGGTCCGCTGCGGGTGAGTAAATGCTTTAAATTCCTATTTTAGGTCTCCCGCGGATCCGGACGGCTTCCATAGGCTTCAATAGAAGCCCGCGGGAGCCGTCCCCGCGGGAGACCTGCATGAAAATGGAGCATGGTCCAGATTTTTTCATGCTCCATTTTTTTTTAAATCACTTTTATTGACGATCCGCGGGTATTTATGTACCCGCGGGTGGTCAATGCATCCCTATGGGGTGCGGATCCGCGTGCAGGTAATCCGCTGCGGATCCTAAATCATATTTTCCCCGTGGACATGAGCCCAAAGGAAACAATCAGCATCCAACATCAGAAATCTTAGAAGACTTTTTTCGCCGCATCCCTTTACAGACTATATCTAAAGATGATAATAAGATATTGGGGGCCCCTTTCTCTTCAATAGAGTTAGATTCGGTAATAATATCCTTGAAGCCCCTAAAGGCCCCTGGTCCCGAGGGGTTTGCAAATAAATATTTTAAAAATTTTACAGAATATTTGTCTCCATGTTTACTAGAAACATTAAATTTAGCTGCAGACGACGGGTTCCTTCCAGAAGAATGTCTGCAGCAATATCCGCCCAATTTCTTTGTTACATTCAGATGCTAAAATTTATGCTAAATTGATAGCTAATCGCCTACTGACTATCCTCCCTAAGGTTATTCACTCTGACCAAGTAGGGTTTACAAAGGACAGACAAGTGCCAGACAGCATACGCAAAGTTATAAACTTGATCCATAAATCAGAACAGTCTCTTACCCCTACTGTGCTCCTAATTTTGGACGCTGAAAATGCCTTTAATAGGGTCTATTGGGACTTTGCTTTCTTAGCCCTGAAAAAGTTTGGCATGGGAAATACCGTGATTAATAAAATTACAGCACTTTACTCTTCCCCTGCGGCTAGAGTCCTGGTTGTCGGAACACTTTTGAGACCTTTTAATATTTCCAATGGGGTAAGACAGGGTTGCCCGCTGTCTCCTTTGCTTTTTACTATGGCTATTGAACCTCTGGCTGAATTGATCTATACCAACATGTGTGTGCAGGGTGTTATCACAGGTTCCCTTAACCATAAATTAGGTTTATTTGTAGATTATATCAATCTGACTTTAACCATAACTCTCCAGCCTGACGGAGGTCTGGAAGGATATACAGATGTATAGAAAGTGTCTTATTACAGCTTGAATGCCACCAAGTCCCAAATTCTGGAAATTGATATTTCACCCAGCCACCGTGAAGCTTCAAGGAAAGAGTTTCCCTTCCAGTGGCAGGAGAATAGCATTCCCTACTTGGGGATTATGTTGTCCCATCCCTTAAATTTGATAGTAGAAAGAAATATTAACCCTTTGATGGATTCTCTGCGGCGAGAGCTAGACTCATACAAGTCCTAGTACATATCATGGCTGAGCAAAATTGCAATTTATAAAATGATGACGCTCCCTAAGCTCTTGTATGTTTTTAGTTTTCTCCAGATTGTGCTGCCCATTAAACATCTCAAAAAATTGCAGCGACAAGTTACTCACTTTATCTGGGAGGGAAAGAGACCCAGAGTAGCTCTAAATATTATAGCTCTGAGAATGGGTAAGGGCGGAGTAGGTCCACCAAAAATAGAAACGTATCAAAAGGCTGCAATTATAAATCAGACAACATACTGGTCATCCCTGGCTAGAGATATGGGCTGGTTAGCAATCGAGGAAGCAACCATCAAGCAGAGACCATTGGGGGCGCTATTATGGGCTTATATTCTATCCCTTCTTGGAAAGGTTCCCACACTTAATATTATATATCCTGATTTGTCCCCCATGGTACAGGCTTCTCTGAACGCCTGGAAATATCTGATCAAAAATCTTGTTCCCTCTCCTCAATCTAATACACCCCATATCCCCATAGAGACACTGGAGTTTTATGAAAGATCTGGTCTAAAGATCTTGGAAATCAAGAGGGGTACAGTGTCCAGTGTCTCTTAAAAACAGGGGCCTGTGTGAGGGTGACGTGTTGCAGGCGTTGCGGTGGTAAGGGTTCTCTGCTCCACACTTTTTGGGACTGCCTGTGTTTAACCATTTACTGGAAAGAAATATTTCTTATGATCAAAATTATTGCAAATCTCAGTCTCGCCAAACGTCCCGAAAGTGCCCGCCTTCTTTTACACATGGAAGGGATACACGACCAACTTAGAAAGATAATAGGACATATGTTTATGTCTGCGTCTTACCTAATAGCCAAACAATGGAAGAAAGTGCTGCCCCCAAGAATAGAAGACCTCTGTGATTTGCTGATCGCTCATGCTTCAAATGGAGAAATTGATGGCAACTCGATCTAACAATCTGTTGAAATATAAGGAAATGTGGAATGTATGGCTTTCAAGAAATACCGAATAGATGTTTAGAGAGCAAATTCTGTTTTTTATTGTTTTTGTGTTGTTCTGTGTAGTGCTGAGGTTACTGTATTAAAAGAGAAAAAAAAATGTCAGGACATAATTTAGAAAGTATTGTCATATACATACAATCGCACTGCAGCACTCGTTTATCCAATTACCGTAACATGGTGATAATCATTAGGGGGATGTCACGCCTCGGTCCGGGTTGGATCCACACACGCTCCAATAGAAAATATAATCAGAGGCAGCATCCACGGCAATGTTACAGCAATAAAATTACACTTTATTCCATCATGGTCCTATGAAACAACAACGTTTTGATTCAATAATGGATCTTTGTCAAGCCTGGTTATATTATCTATTGGATAATCTAGAACGTTTTCATGCGTGTATCATGTGACTTGTATAACGATTTTCAAAAGGTTCTTTACATGTCTGTAATATCTCGAATTCCACCTGCGTATAACCGTACAAAAGAAAAATGTTCTAAAGAAGGTAAAAAGCTCTTGATTTTGCCGTTACATTCAGCATCAGGCGTCCTTTCCATTTTATATTATACTTTTTTACTACTGTAGATATTTGCCGTGCTAACGGAAAGAGATGAAGCTTCCAGAACACGAACAAACATTCTGCAGGCGCCGTCAGCTTATTCTAGGATGGGGGATGATGTAAGATATATGAAAAATAATCAGAAATTACATACAGTGCATGAACAGCACTAAATCATGTATTTACCTCACTATATATAAAGGGGTTTGTTAGCTGCCACAGAGAGACGGCTACTAACCTCCAGTATAATAAATGATGCCACACGCAGTATAATGTCACCACTAACCTCCAGTATAATAAATGGCGCCACACGCAGTATAATGTCACCACTAACCTCCGGTATAATAAATGGTGCCACACGCAGTTTAATGTCACCACTAACCTCCAGTATAATAAATGGTGCCACACGCAGTTTAATGTCACCACTAACCTCCAGTATAATAAATGGTGCCACACCCAATATAATGTCACCACTAACCTCCAGTATAATAAATGGTGCCACACACAGTATAATGTCACCACTAACCTCCGGTATAATAAATGGTGCCACACGCAGTTTAATGTCACCACTAACCTCCAGTATAATAAATGGTGCCACACGCAGTTTAATGTCACCACTAACCTCCAGTATAATAAATGGTGCCACACCCAATATAATGTCACCACTAACCTCCAGTATAATAAATGGTGCCACACACAGTATAATGTCACCACTAACCTCCAGTATAATAAATGGTGCCACACTCAGTATAATGTCACCACTAACCTCCAGTATAATAAATGGTGCCACACACAGTATAATGTCACCACTAACCTCTAGTATAATAAATGGTGCCACACGCAGAATAATGTCACCACTAACCTCCAGTATAATAAATGGTGCCACACACAGTATAATGTCACCACTAACCTCAAGTATAATAGATGGTGTCACACGCAGTATAATGTCACCACTAACCTCCAGTATAATAAATGGTGCCACACACAGTATAATGTCACCAGTAACCTCCAGTATAATAAATGGCGTCACACGCAGTATAATGTCACCACTAACCTCCAGTATAATAAATGGTGCCACACACAGTATAATGTCACCACTAACCTCCAGTATAATAAATGGTGCCACACACAGTATAATGTCACCACTAACCTCAAGTACACTAAATGGTGCCACACGCAGTATAATGTCACCACTAACCTCTAGTATAATAAATGGTGCCACACGCAGTATAATGTCACCACTAACCTCTAGTATAATAAATGGTGCCACACACAGTATAATGTCACCACTAACCTCTAGTATAATAAATGGTGCCACACACAGGATAATGTCACCACTAACCTCCAGTATAATAAATGGTGCCACACACAGTATAATGTCACCACTAACCTCCAGTATAATAAATGGTGCCACACACAGTATAATGTCACCACTAGCCTCCAGTATAATAAATGGTGCCACATGCAGGATAATGTCACCACTAACCTCCAGTATAATAAATGGTGCCACACGCAGTATAATGTCACCACTAACCTCCAGTATAATAAATGGTGCCACACTCAGTATAATGTCACCACTAACCTCCAGTATAATAAATCGTGCCACACACAGAATAATGTCACCACTAACCTCCAGTATAATAAATGGTGCCACACGCAGTATAATGTCACCACTAACCTCCAGTATAATAAATGGTGCCACACGCAGTATAATGTCACCACTAACCTCCAGTATAATAAATGGTGCCACACGCAGTATAATGTCACCACTAACCTCCAGTATAATAAATGGTGCCACACACAGTATAATGTCACCACTAACCTCTAGTATAATAAATGGTGCCACACGCAGTTTAATGTCACCACTAACCTCAAGTATAATAAATGGTGCCACACGCAGTATAATGTCACCACTAACTTCTAGTATAATAAATGGTGCCACACGCAGTATAATGTCACCACTAACCTCTAGTATAATAAATGGTGCCACACGCAGTATAATGTCACCACTAACCTCCAGTATAATAAATGGTGCCACACCCAATATAATGTCACCACTAACCTCCAGTATAATAAATGGTGCCACACACAGTATAATGTCACCACTAACCTCTAGTATAATAAATGGTGCCACACACAGTATAATGTCACCACTAACCTCCAGTATAATAAATGGTGCCACACACAGTATAATGTCACCACTAACCTCAAGTATAATAAATGGTGCCACACGCAGTATAATGTCACCACTAACCTCTATTATAATAAATGGTGCCACACACAGTATAATGTCACTACTAACCTCCAGTATAATAAATGGTGCCACACGCAGTATAATGTCACCACTAACCTCCAGTATAATAAATGGTGCCACACGCAGTATAATGTCACCACTAACCTCCAGTATAATAAATGGTGCCACACACAGTATAATGTCACTACTAACCTCCAGTATAATAAATGGTGCCACACGCAGTATAATGTCACCACTAACCTCCAGAATAATAAATGGTGCCACACGCAGTATAATGTCACCACTAACCTCCAGTATAATAAATGGCGTCACACACAGTATAATGTCACCACTAACCTCAAGTATAATAAATAGTGCCACACACAGTATAATGTCACCACTAACCTCCAGTATAATAAATGGTGCCACACACAGTATAATGTCACCACTAACCTCCAGTATAATAAATGGTGCCACACACAGTATAATGTCACCACTAACCTCCAGTATAATAAATGGTGCCACACGCAGAATAATGTCACCACTAACCTCCAGTATAATAAATGGTGCCACACACAGTATAATGTCACCAGTAACCTCCAGTATAATAAATGGCGTCACACGCAGTATGTGTAAAAGGCATCTATCACCAGACACATGCTGCCGGATCTGAGAGCTGCATAAACTAGTGGCAGAAACCCCAATAATGGCGCTGGGTCACTTACTGGATTTTATTCATTAGTTTCCATAAAATTACTGTTTCCGCATCAGTATTAGCAGCTCTTCAGGAACATGGCACCTCTCCACTTCCAACCCCGCCCCGGTCTCATTCCTGGGTCACACGGTTTCCCTTACACAATCCATAGCCCTTTCAGTGGAAGCACATCTTCTCCCTCAATTCCTGGATCTCGTCAATCAGCAGCAATAGGGTTGTCACCTTTCTCCCCAAAATATAATAGACAAATTCAAATTAAAGGGGTCTGATTTGAGGGCGGGGCTTATCATGGAGTGCAATTTGTCAGTCCTGTCCTCCATATCCGCACACAGTCCCCCGTACAGCCCTTCTAAATACATACAATATATATCTTACTTCGCAGTTTATATGTCAGGACTACCCATGGCTCCTATACAGCGTTGGTAAGACATTATATAATAATCCAGCCCTAAAAGGCAATCTGTAGTGGCCACACTCAGGAAACAGGTCACAGAGCTCCAAGAGTTTTGTGCCTCCTACCAGGAAAGGGTTGCTACTCTGCAACAAGAGATCGAGAGGTTATAGAGGCAACTCTTGGAGATGCACAACTCAGTGCCAGACGTCTGCATGCCACCAAAATTTGCAGGAGATCGTCGCCAATATAGAGGTTTCCTAAATCAATGCAGAATTTACTTCCAGATGCAGCCCACCTTGTTTATGAGCGACAGGAAGAAGGTGTTTTTCATCATTAACCTCCTCACTGATGAGGTGATTGCATGGGCCTCGCCATACAGAGACCAACAGTAATCTGCTTGGTAGCTTTGATGCCTTCATGACCACTATGGGTTAAACCTTTGATGATCTGAACCGCTGTGTCACGGCTGTAAGGAGGTTACATAACCTACGACAAGGGCGACGTTCCATTACAGAGTATATGGCGGAATTTTGCTGCTGGGTGTATGATACCACATGGAATCCAGCTGCACAGCAGAGCCAATTCTGCTGGGGATTATCTGAGTGGGTAAAGGATGAACTTGCCAGAATGGAGACTCCTGATGACCAGGAAGACTTTATTCAGCTGTGCATCTGAATTGACCAGAGACTTTCCACATGGTGAAAAGAGAAACTGCGTGGTTTGGGCACCAGCACCCCTTAGTCATTGTCAATCCACATTGAGTCCTCCGCTGAGGACTAAAGCCACATCAGGACGGATACAGATCAATGTAATCTGCAAACCCCTTTCTACTGTTGAAAAAGAAAGGCACCATGCTGATATAATTTGTGCCTTTATTGTGGAAACTCAGGACATTATGCTTTAACCTGTCTAAATAAGTTCCAAAGGACGATCGCCCTAGCCAACATCAAGGCCACAACCAATCTAGTGGTCACAAAACAAGGTGATATTATGAAACACACCTTTGCACTGAGTAGCAACCCGGGGAATAATCACTCACATCACAGGTAGAGATGAGCGAGCACCAAATTGTCGGGTGCTCGTTACTCGGGACGAAAATTTCGCGATGCTCGAGGGTTCGTTTCGAATAACGAACCCCATTGAAGTCAATGGGCGACCCGAGCATTTTTCTATATCTCCGATGCTCGCTAAGGTTTCCATTTGTGAGAATCTGGGCAATTCAAGAAAGTGATGGGAACGACACAGCAACGGATAGGGCAGGCGAGGGGCTACATGTTGGGCTGCATCTCAAGTTCACAGGTCCCACTATTAAGCCACAATAGCGGCAAGAGTGGGCCCCCCCCCCTCCCAACAATTTTTACTTCTGAAAAGCCCTCATTAGCAATGCATACCTTAGTTAAGCACCACACTACCTCCAGCAAAGCACAATCACTGCTTGCATGACACTCCGCTGCCACTTCTCCTGGGTTACATGCTGCCCAAACCCCCCCCCCCTTCCCCGCACGACCCAAAGTCCACAGCACACACCAAAGTGTCCCTGCGCAGCCTTCAGCTGCCCTCATGCCACGCCACACTCATGTCTATCTATAAGTGCGTCTGCCATGAGGAGGAACCGCAGGCACACACTGCAGAGGGTTGGCACGGCTAGGCAGCGACCCTCTTTAAAAGGGGCAGGACAATAGCCCACAATGCTGTACAGAAGCAATGAGAAATATAATCCTGTGCCACCGCCATCAGGAGCTGCACACGTGGGCATAGCAATGGGGAACCTATGTGCCACACACTATTCATTCTGTCAAGGTGTCTGCATGCCCCAGTCAGACCGCGTTTTTTTATAAATAGTCACAGGCAGGTACAACTCCGAAATGGGAATTCCGTGTGCACCCACAGCATGGGTGGCTCCCTGGAACCCACCGGCTGTACATAAATGTATCCCATTGCAGTGCCTTGGACAGCAGAGCTAACATCAGATTAAATGCAGGTGGGCTTCGGCCCACACTGCATGCCCCAACCTGACCAGGGTTTTTAATTCATAGACACAGGCAAGTACAACTCCCTATTGTGAAGTCCCTGTGGACCGACAGCATGGGTGGGTGCCAGGAAGCCACCGACGGTACATAAATATATCCCATTGCATTGCCCATCACAGCTGAGGTAATGTCATGTTTAATGCAGGTGGGCTTCAGCCCACACTGCATGCCCCAGTCAGACTGGGGGTTCTTTAGAAGTGGACACATGCAGTTACAACTCCGTGTGGACCGACAGCATGGGTGGCTCCCTGGAACCCACCGGCGGTATATAAATATATCCCATTGCAGTGCCCATCACAGCTGATGTAACGTCAGCTTTAATGCAGGTGGGCAAAAAATTCATTGGATTACACTGTAGGCGAGGGCCCCAAAAAATTGGTGTACCAACAGTACTAATGTACCTCAGAAAAATTGCCCATGCCTAACCAAGAGAGCAGGTGAAACCCATTAATCGCTTTGGTTAGTGTGGCTTAATTTGTAACTAGGCCTGGAGGCAGCCCAGTTAAAATAAAAATTGGTTCAGGTGCAAGTTTCAACGCTTTAATGAGCATTGAAACGTATAAAAATTGTTTACAAAAATTATATGACTGAGCCTTGTGGGCCTAAGAAAAATTGCCTGTTCGGCGTGATTACGTGAGGTTTCAGGAGGAGGAGCAGGAGGAGGAGGATGAATATTATACACAGATTGATGAAGCAAAAATGTCCCCGTTTTTGATGGTGATAGAGAACGATGCTTCCATCCGCGGGTGCAGCCTACGTATTGCTTAGGTATCGCTGCTGTCCGCTGGTGGAGAAGAGAAGTCTGGGGAAATCCAGGCTTTGTTCATCTTGATGAGTGTAAGCCTGTCGGCACTGTCGGTTGACAGGCCGGTACGCTTATCTGTGATGATTCCCCTAGCCGAACTAAACACCCTCTCTGACAAGATGCTAGCCACAGGACAAGCAAGCACCTCCAGGGCATACAGCGCAAGTTCAGGCCACGTGTCCAGCTTCGACACCCAGTAGTTGTAGGGGGCAGAGGCGTCACGGAGGACGGTCGTGCGATCGGCTACGTACTCCCTCACCATCCTTTTACAGTGCTCCCGCCGACTCAGCCTTGACTGGGGAGCGGTGACACAGTCTTGCTGGGGAGCCAGAAAGCTGTCAAAGGCCTTAGAGAGTGTTCCCCTGCCTGTGCTGTACATGCTGCCTGATCTCCGCGCCTCCCCTGCTTCCTGGCCCTCGGCACTGCGCCTTCTGCCACTAGCGCTGTCGGATGGTTATTTTACCATCAGCTTGTCCGCCAGGGTCCTGTGGTATAGCATCACTCTCGAACCCCTTTCGTCTTCGGGTATCAGAGTGGAAAGGTTCTCCTTATACCGTGGGTCGAGCAGTGTGTACACCCAGTAATCCGTAGTGGCCAGAATGTGTGTAACGCGAGGGTCACGAGAAAGGCATCCTAACATGAAGTCTGCCATGTGAGCCAGGGTACCTGTACGCAACACATGGCTGTCCTCACTAGGAAGATCACTTTCAGGATCCTTCTCCTCCTCCTCCTCCTCAGGCCATACACGCTGAAAGGATGACAGGCAAGCAGCATGGGTACCCTCAGCAGTGGGCCAAGCTGTCTCTTCCCCCTCCTCCTCATCCTCCTCATGCTCTTCCTCCTCCTCCTCAACGCGCTGAGATATAGACAGGAGGGTGCTCTGACTATCCAGCGACATACTGTCTTCCCGCGGCTCTGTTTCCGAGCGCAAAGCGTCTGCCTTTATGGTTTGCAGGGAACTTCTCAAGAGGCATAGCAGAGGAATGGTGACGCTAATGATTGCAGCATCGCCGCTCACCATCTGGGTAGACTCCTCAAAGTTTCCAAGGACCTGGCAGATGTCTGCCAACCAGGCCCACTCTTCTGTAAAGAATTGAGGAGGCTGACTCCCACTGCGCCACCCATGTTGGAGTTGGTATTCCACTATAGCTCAACGCTACTCATAGAGCCTGGCCAACATGTGGAGCGTAGAGTTCCACCGTGTGGGCACGTCGCACAGCAGTCGGTGCACTGATAGATTAAACCGATGTTGCAGGGTGCGCAGGGTGGCAGCGTCCGTGTGGGACTTGCGGAAATGTGCGCAGAGCCGGCGCACCTTTCCGAGCAGGTCTGACAAGCGTGGGTAGCTTTTCAGAAAGCGCTGAACCACCAAATTAAAGACGTGGGCCAGGCATGGCACGTGCGTGAGGCTGCCGAACTGCAGAGCCGCCACCAGGTTATGGCCGTTGTCACACACAACCATGCCCGGTTGGAGGCTCAGCGGCGCAAGCCAGCGGTCGGTCTGCTCTGTCAGACCTTGCAGCAGTTCGTGGGCCGTGTGCCTCTTATCTCCTAAGCTGAGTAGTTTCAGCACGGCCTGCTGACGCTTGCCCACCGCTGTGCTGCCACGCCGCGCGACACCAACTGCTGCCGACGTGCTGCTGCTGACACATCTTGATTGCGAGACAGAGGTTGCGGAGGAGGAGGAGGGTGGTTTAGTGGAGGAAGCATACACCGCCGCAGATACCACCACCAAGCTGGGGCACGCAATTCTGGGGGTGGGTAGGACGTGAGCGGTCCCAGGCTCTGACTCTGTCCCAGCCTCCACTAAATTCACCCAATGTACCGTCAGGGAGATATAGTGGCCCTGCCCGCCTGTGCTTGTCCACGTGTCCGTTGTTAAGTGGACCTTGGCAGTAACCGCGTTGGTGAGGGCGCGTACAATGTTGCGGGAAACGTGGTCGTGCAGGGCTGGGACGGCACATTGGGAAAAGTAGTGGCGACTGGGAACTGAGTAGCGCGGGGCCACCGCCGCCATCATACCTTTGAAAGCCTCCGTTTCCACAAGCCTATACGGCAGCATCTCCAGGCTGATAAATTTGGCTATGTGCACGTTTAACGCTTGAGCGTGCGGGTGCGTGGCGGCGTACTTGCGCTTGCGCTCCAACACTTGCGCTAGCGACGGCTGGACGGTGCGCTGACAGACATTGGTGGATGGGGCCGAGGACAGCGGAGGTGAGGGTGTGGGTGCAGGCCAGGAGACGGTAGTGCCTGTGTCCTTAGAGGGGGGTTGAATCTCAGTGGCAGGTTGGGGCACAGGGGGAGAGGCAGCGGTGCAAACCGGAGGCAGTGAACGGCCTTCGTCCCACCTTGTGGGGTGCTTGGCCATCATATGTCTGCACATGCTGGTGGTGGTGGCTCCCCGGCTGATCTTGGCGCGACACAGGTTGCACACCACTGTTCGTCGGTCGTCTGCACTCTCAGTGAAAAACTGCCAGACCTTTGAGCACCTCGTCCTCTGCAGGGTGGCATGGCGCGAGGAGGCGCTTTGGGAAACAGTTGGTGGATTATTCGGTCTGGCCCTGCCTCTACCCCTGGCCACCGCACTGCCTCTTCCAACCTGCCCTGCTGCTGCCCTTGCCTCCCCCTCTGAAGACCTATCCTCAGTAGGCGTAGCAAACCAGGTGGGGTCAGTCACCTCATCATCCTGCTGCTCTTCCTCCGAATCCTCTGTGCGCTCCTCCCTCGGACTTACTGCCCTTACTACTACCTCAGTGATAGACAACTGTGTCTCATCGTCATCGTCCTCCTCACCCACTGAAAGCTCTTGAGACAGTTGCCGGAAGTCCCCAGCCTCATCCCCCGGACCCCGGGAACTTTCCAAAGGTTGGGCATCAGTCACGACAAACTCCTCCAGTGGGAGAGGATTCGGAACCATTGCTGCCCATTCTGGGCAGGGGCCCGAGAACAGTTCCTGGGAGTCTGCCTGCTCCTCAGAATGTGTCATTGTAATGGAATGAGGAGGCTGGGAGGAAGGAGGAGCAGCAGCCAGAGGATTCAGAGTTGCAGCAGTGGACGGCGCAGAACTCTGGGTGATCGATAGATTGCTGGTTGCACTTTCTGCCATCCACGACAGGACCTGCTCACACTGCTCATTTTCTAATAAAGGTCTACCGCGTGGACCCATTAATTGTGAGATGAATGTGGGAACGCCAGAAACGTGCCTCTCTCCTAATCCCGCAGCAGTCGGCTGCGATACACCTGGATCAGGAGCTCGGCCTGTGCCCACACCCTGACTTGGGCCTCCGCGTCCTCGCCCGCGTCCACGTCCACGTCCTCTAGGCCTACCCCTACCCCTCAGCATGCTGTATTACCAGTAGTGCAGAAACAGAACGCTGTAATTAAATGTGCCGCTTATTGGCCTGTGGTTGGAGGCTGACTTCGCTTACGGAACGCACAGCAGAGCCAGGAAAGAATTTTGCGCAAGCCTGCTGTAACACTTAGCTGGCGGCGTATGAATTAGGACAACTACCCCCAGCAGAGACGCAGTACACTGAGGACGGTCACAGGCAGCCCAAATAGATTTTTTTTCCCAAATGTTTTTGGAAAAGCCCACTGCCTATATAGACCGTATATGTCTTCTGTCCCTGCCTCACCACTACTGGCCCTGGACTATGTAAAATTACTGCAGACTGTTTCACTGTGGACAGGAATACAGCAGTGATGTAACAGGCAACACAGAGCCAGGAAAGAATTTTGCGCAAGCCTGCTGTAACACTTAGCTGGCTGCGTATGAATTAGGACAACTACCCCCAGCAGAGACGCAGTACACTGAGGACGGTCACAGGCAGCCCAAATAGATTTTTTTCCCAAATGTTTTTGGAAAAGCCCACTGCCTATATAGACCGTATATGTCTTCTGTCCCTGCCTCACCACTACTGGCCCTGGACTACGTAAAATTACTGCAGGACGCAATGCTCTGGACGCAATGCTCTGCACGGCCGATATACAAAAAAAAAAAAGTGCAACACTGCAAAAAGCAGCCTCAACAGTACTGCACACGGTCAGATGTGGCCCTAAGAAGGACCGTTGGGGTTCTTGAAGCCTACAATAACTCCTAACACTCTCCCTATAGCAGCTCCAGCAAGACAGCACTTTCCCTGAACAATGTCAGAATGCATCTGTGGCGAGCCGCGGGAGGGGCCGATTTATATACTCGGGTGACACCTGATCTCGACAGCCACTCACTGCAGGGGGGTGGTATAAGGCTTGAACGTCGCAGGGGGAAGTTGTAATGCCTTCCCTGTCTTTCTATTGGCCAGAAAAGCGCGCTAACGTCTCAGAGATGAAAGTGAAAGTAACTCGAACATCGCGTGGTGCTCGTTTCGAATAACGAGCATCTCGAACACGCTAATACTCGAACGAGCATCAAGCTCGGACGAGTGCGTTCGCTCATCTCTAATCACAGGTAGACACCAATGGGTTAAACTCCATATGTCTATTTATTTTAAACTTCACAATTCTCAGCAATAGCAGCTTGCTTCAGCACAGCACTTTATACACGTAAACTTAAATGTCCTTTTATTTCAGGGTTTTAATAAACAGTCCAACTGTGGTTCTCACCCACTCTCTAGGGCAGCTTCATACTGTTGTCTTCAGGACTCACTCTGTTTTCCCTCAGGACGGTTTCACTCCAACCTTCCTGAGGCACACGAACAGTCTCTCCAATGTCCAGGTCTCTCTCCAGACCTCTTGCTCCCAGTCCAGGTCTCCCCCTGGATCTGTCTTGGGCTCTTCACAGCCTAGGTCAGTCTCACTGGACCTCTCTGGCTCACAACCCAGCACCCTCTCACTGGACCTGTCTCTGGCTTGCAGCACACTTCACCTCTCACTGTAGTAGGAATGAACAGCTATATCCTACTTCCTGACCACACCTGTGGGTGTTTTCCCTTGTCTTACTCACCAGACTGCCTGTCTGAACCCCTACAACTGGTAATTTATGATTGTGTAAAAACCCTTCCCCCGCTCCACCTTTTTGTCCTCCCAATAGAGATTTTAATGGATAATCAGAAGACGCAGTGTTCAGCGATGTTGAATTCAGAAGCAGGAGGAAACTGCTGCCACCAGACTTAAGGCCTTACGGATTGATATGGAAATCGTGGATGGGTGACCCTTGTCTTTTGGAACTGTCACACAGGAGACGGTCGAAATGGAGCTCTGCATGAAAGCTGACCATCAAGAAACAATCAGCTTCCAGCTCATCTTGTCTCCTAAATTTCCAGTGACTCTCAGGATCCTCTGGTTCTCTACCCACAATCCCTCTATCAACAAGGAATTAACAGCCATTTCTTTCCCTTCAGAATTCTGTAAAGAGAATTGCCAGATAGCAACATCCACCCCTAAACCAATGCAAGACCTCGAGGATCGTCAACAGGACTTTGAGAAATTGCCAGATGTTCAGGAATGTCTGCAGCAAGAAGAAAGCTGACCAACTGCCACCTTATCGCCATATGACTGTCCTATTGAGCTGATCTCTTGATCTTCTATTCCATTTAGGCGTATCTACAACCTCTCAGAACTAGAGTTAGGGTCCCTTAGGGAATATTTTGGATGAAAATCTAAAGAAGAACTTCATCCCATCGGGAGCACCCATTTACTTTGTTTAAAAAAAGACTCTACTGCAACTGTGCATTTACTACAAGAAACTAAATAGGATCACTGTTAAGAATCACTATCTTCTCCCATTAATTCCAGAACTGCTGGAGAGGCTTCGGGCAGCCGAGGTCTTTACTAAACTGGACCTCAGAGAGCATATAATCTGAATCTGCCATGGGGATTAATGAAAAACTGCTTTCAGAACAAGATATGGACATTTCAAATCTCTAGTGATGCCGTTCGGTCTATGCAATCCTCCCAGACATTTGCAGCAAGGGTTTCCATTGCAGTGTTATGAGTGGGAAGGCAAGTGTGTTCAATATGCGTAACGTTTAGCTAGGCTACACTATTTGACAAGCGTGGGACTAGCGTTTTGCAGTCATTAAGCTAAATTACCCTATTTATCTTGGTATTTCCCATTGAGGCCAAAAGTGAATCCACAGAGGCAACAAGCTCACCGACCACATCCCCAAGGGTCAACCCAGATGGGACATAGGAGGAGCCAGAGCTATCCACTTGACCTGGCCCATCTCCGGGGCCATAGCCTGCATTATCAGCAAGCAGAGCCAGGCGAACAAGGTAGGAGGTCCCAGTGGGACGCCTTGTCAACCAGCGAGTCCTGCCCCAAGACTGGTGGGCTGGGTGCATAACTTTGGGCAGACTATGGTGGACAGTTTGAAGGCCTTGACTGCGGAGTGCTGCTTCCCACTGCAGTCTGCAATCATGACATTAATAGAAATATCTTCCTCCCCAGTGATGCCAGACTGCTATGTGAAGGCATACATCAGTTAAGGCTAAATTGCTGCCTCCATCTATGAGCCTTCCTTCATGTCGCTTTGATTTTGTTTACTTCGTTATGTAATTTTTTTGTTAAAAAATATTTAGATTTTTTCAAAAGCCGATGTGGCGAATTTTATGTTGTTCATATCCCTCTAGCCTTAAAAAAAGTTTTTTTCATTATTGTATGTGTTTTTCTTGTTTTCAGCCCTCCAAAACGTAAAAGAATGTTGGCGCTATTCCCCAACAGGTTTAACAAAAAAAGTGTCAACATTCTGGTTAAGGACGGACAGAGGCCTAAACTGGGTTTCCCATTTAATCTACACATGAGCTCCTTGCTGGAGAACAGGACTATAAATCTGTTGTAAGAGCCAGTGAAGTCTGGCATAATTGCATAGGGATGTGGGTCCAAAATAAATTACTATTGTGGGCCTATGCGACTATCTATGACAACGATATACCAGCCATTTGCATGATTTGCCTTTGAGCCTTCAGCACAGATATTTTAGCGTACAAAAACTTTTTTTCATACACAATGATAGATGAACGATCTTTGAAAAGGCTTGGCAATAACACTACCTTTAGCAAATGTCGGAAAATTACTGCAGACACATGGTCTAGGCAGTGACGAAGCAGGCAATCACAGGCAAAATATCCTGAACTTGCTATTTTAGATTCAAAAGATTTTTATTCACATTTGTCAACATTACAAATATTTTGTGTGAGCTCGCATAAATTGCAGAAGAGAAGAAAAAAATTCTTGGCTCTAAGAGCTCAGTGAGAGTCTATCACGGCATTACCAAATCCAACATCAAGTAACATCAAAAGAAAAGAAAAATTATTAGTAGAGATGAGCGAGCACCAAAATGATCGGGTGCTCGTTGCTCGTGTCGAACTTTCCGCGATGCTCGAGAGCTCGTTTCGAGTAACGAACCCCATTGAATTCAATGGGCGACTCGAGCATTTTTGTATATGACCGATGCTCCGGATAGGTCTACACTTGTGAAACTCGTGAAAACATCAGAAAGTCATGGAAACACCACAGAAACGGATACGGCAGGGGCAGCATGCAGGGCTGTATCTCAGGCTCCCAGGTCCCACTATTAAGCCACAATAGGGGCAAGAGTGGGCCTCCCCCCCTAACAATTTTTACTTGAGACAAACCCTCATTAGCACGGCACACCTTAGCAAAGCACCACACTACCTGCAATAAAGCACAATCACACCGCTGCCTCCTCTCCTGGGTTACATGCTGCCCAACCCCCCACACGACCCTGCGTCCACAGCTCACACAAAAGTTCCCTGTGCAGCCTTCAGCTGCCCTCATGCCACACGCTCGTTTCATAGCTACACTACCCTCATGTCTATTTCCAAGTGCGTCTACCATGAGGAAGAACCAGAGGCATACACAGCGACCCTCTTTGTAAAGGGGGGGCGAAAGCCCACAATGCTGTTGAGAATCGATGATAAATTGACGTACGATCATCATTCCAATCCCGTGCCACCCCCGTCGCAAAATAGTCAGGAGCCGCAAACGTCGGCATAAAGGGGACTTAGGTGCCAGCACTTCCACACATCTCCATGATGCAGCAATATTCTGTGTGGGAAGCACGTGAGTGGGCCCAGGGTCAGACTCGGTCCCAGCAAACATCTTGTGTGACCCAAGGTGCCGCGAGTGATATAGCAATGGGAAATCCATGTGTCCCCACACAATTCATTCTGTGTAGGTGTTAGATAGCTCAACAGCGCAATGGAAAGTCTTTGAGTTCCTTGAGCTTGCCTATGCTGTTGGTGCACAAAGATGGTATTACACAAGAAGAAATCAGAGCGCCCAAACATGGCAGAGTTTCACACCGCCAAGGATCTCGGCCCACTTTTCTACCCTAGTCAGTTACTGTATTTGTGCCAGACAGGAAAAGCAACGCAATGGGAATTCATTGTAACTCAAGCATGTTATTACACATGAGGAAATCAGAGTGCCCAAACATGGCAGAGTTTCAACCTGCGAAGGGCATCGGCCTACATTTCTGCCCTAGTCAGTCAGTGGGTTTGTGCCAGACAGGTAAAACACCGCAATGGGAAGTCTTTGTGCACCCACAGCATAGGCGAGCCCCTTGAACTTAAAGATGGTATTATGCATAAAGAAATCATGGCAAAGTTACACCTAGCTGTAACCAAGGCCAATCACCGCCTGCAGGTGACACCACTGCCTCTTCTCCTGTGTTACATGCTGGCATTGCTGTCCAACCCCCGGCACAAGCTTGCGTCCACAGCGCACACAAAATTTTCCCTGCACAACGTTCAGCTGCCCTCATGCCACACGCTGGCCCAGGGTCAGACTCGGTCCCAGCCTCCACCTGGTTGACCCAATGTGTCGTCAGTTACGGTTCCTTTCATCACTCCAAAGACTGGATGAACCAAGAAGAAGTTCCACAGGCCAAACCTGGCACAGTTGCACTCCCCGCCCCCCCCCCCCCCCATGACCTCGGCCTTGGCCCACACCCTCGGCAATCGTGGGCATAAAGCGGACTTCGATGCTAGTACAGCTGTGAACGTCTCATTAAATTAGTTGCGGTTGCTTTCACGGCTACAAAGACTGGATTAACCAGGAATAAGTTCCACAGGCCCAACCTGGCGCAGTTACATTTCCCCCAGGACATAGGCCTCGGCCCACACCCTCAACAATCGCAGGCATGAAGCGGACTCCGATGCTAGTACAGCAGTGAACATCTCATTAATGCAGTAACGCTCCTCTTCTTTGGCCCAAACCAGTGTCTCAGATAACTGTGGTGACACGAGAGAAAATACATGATGCCCAGTGCTGATCCCCTGACCCCAAGGAGGAGGTAGCCTTAGAAGGCCAAGCAAAATGACTAGGAACCGCAGTAGCCTGTGTGGGAAGTATGTGAGCGGGCCCTTGGTCAGGCTTGGTCCCAGCAAACACCTTGTGTGACCCAAGGTGCCGCGAGTTACATAGCAATGGGAAAATCCATGTGCCCACACACTATTCATTCTGTGTAGGTGTCGGATAGCTCAATCGACACCGCAAGGGGAAAGCCACTGGTGTACATATAGGGGGCGCTGGGGGCGCAACTGAGACCCGGCCCCTAAGCCCCTAGGGGCCCAGGGGGCTTACTTTCCACGACACTGACTGACTGCACTTGCTTTCACTATGGTCTCTGCACAGGCAGGCAGCTTCTCCTGCACATCGGCGCTTCCTCACGGACCTCTGCTCAGACTCCTCCCCCATCTGGTTCTCCAGCACTGAGATCATCAGAGGGGAGGAGTCTGAGCAGAAGTCCGGGAGGAAGCGCCAATGTGCAGGAGAAGCTGCCTGCCTGCGCAGAGACCATAGTGAAAGTAAGTGCAGTCACTGCGAGGGAACGTGCTCCTGTGTGATGGGGGAGAACGAGCAGTGTTCGGTATGATTAAGAGAGAGGGGGGAATCCTGTGAGATGGGGAGTATGGGGGGGGGGAAACGAGGGGTGTTCTGTGTGATGGGGAGTGTGTCTGTGTGGGGGGGGGTTCTGTGTGATGGGAGTGGGGGGAAACAAGAGGTGTTCTGTGTGATGGGGAGCGTGGGGGGACGACAGGGGGGGTTCTGTGTGATGGAGAGTTGGGGGGGCAGGGCGGTTCTGTGTGATGGGAGTGGGGGGAAACAAGAGGTATTCTGTGTGATGGGGAGTGTGGGGGGGACAGGGGGGGTTCTGTGTGATGGGAGTGGGGGGAAACAAGAGGTGTTCTGTGTAGAGATGAGCAAGCACCAAAATGCTCGGGTGCTCGTTGCTCGAATCGAGCTTTCCGCGATGCTCGAGAGTTCGCTTCGAGTAACGAACCCCATTGAACTCAATGGGCGACTCGAGCATTTTTGTATACCACCGATGCTCGCTAAGGTTTTCATTTGTGCAAATCTGCAAAACCTACGAAAGTGATGGAAACGACATAGAAACGGATAGGGCAGGCGAGGGGCAACATGCACGGCTGCATCTCAGGTTCCCAGGTCTCACTATTAAGCCACAATAGCGGCAAGAGTGCCCCCCCCCCCAACAATTGTTACTTTGGACAAACCCTCATTAGCAAGGCACACCTTAGCACCACACTACCTGCAACCAAGCACAATCACTGCCTGGGGGTCACACCGCTGCCTCTTCTCCTGGGTTACATGCTGCCCAACCCCCCCCCCCCCGCATGACCCTGCATCCGCAGCGCACACAAAAGTGTCCCTGCACAGCCTTCAGCTGCCCTCATGCCACACGCTTGATTCATAGCCACACCACCCTCATGTCTATTTCCATAGCTGAATGCCCTAGACATTCTGTGTTTTTTTTTTTTAAAGTGCCAGGCTGGTACAACTCCGCTATGGCAAGTCTGTGTGCACCCACAGCATGGGTGGCTAGCAGGAACACACATACGGTACATCGAGAAATCCCATTGCAGTGCCCCGGATAGCTGAGGTTACGTGAGAGGAAATGAATGTTGGCTGCGGCCCACAGGCCATGCCCTAGACATTCGTGGTTTTTTTAAAAGTGACAGGCAGGTACAACTCCGCTATGGTAAGTCTGTGTGCACCCACAGCATGGGTGGCTAGCAGGAACACACAGACGGTACATAAAGAAATCCCATTGCAGTGCCCCGGATAGCTGAGGTTACGTGAAAGGAAATACATGTTGGCCTCGGCCCACAATATATGCCCTAGTCAGTCGGGGTTTTTTGGGGGGCCAGATAAGTAGAACACCGCGATGGGAAGACTTAGTGCACCCATAGTATACACAGATCCCTGTAATATTCATGGAGCAAAGGTATAAGCTGAACCCAGTAACAGTTATGTGGCAGAAGTCTAGGGAGACCCCAGTAACATTTCTGTAGTAATAGCATAGGCCGACCTCATTGGAAATGAGAGTGGAAAGGTTCTCCTTATACCGGGGGTCGAGAAGGGTGTACACCCAGTAATCCGTAATGGCCAGAATGCGTCTAACGCGAGGGTCACGAGAAAGGCAGCCTAACATGAAGTCAGCCATGTGTGCCAGGGTACCAGTACGCAACACATCGCTGTGCTCACTAGGAAGATCACTTTCCGGATCCTCCTCCTCGTCCACAGGCCATACACGCTGAACAGATGGGAGCAAGCAGCATAGGTACCCTCTGCAGTGGGCCCAGCTGTCTCTTCCCCCTCCTCCTCCTGCTCCTCCCCCTCCTCCTCCTCATCCTCCTCCTCCAAACCGCGCTGAGATATAGACATGAGGGTGCTCTGACTATCAAGCGACATACTCTCTTCCCCCATCTCCTGTTCCGACCGCAAAGCGTCATGCTTTGCAGCGAACTTCTCAGCAGGCAAAGCAGAGGAATGGTGACGCTAATGATTGCAGCATCACCGCTCACCATCTGGGTAGACTCCTCAAAGTTTCTGAGGACCTGGCAGATGTCTGCCATCCAGGCCCACTCGTCGGTAAAGAATTGGGCCGCCCATGTTGGAGTTGGTATTCCACTATTGCTCTACGCTGCTCATACAGCCTGGCCAACATGTGGAGCATAGAATTCCACCGTCTGGGCACGTTGCACAGCAGCTGGTGCTCTGGCAGATTAAATCGATGTTGCAGGGTCCGCAGGGTGACAGCGTCCGGGGTGGACTTGCGGAAATGTGCGCAGACGCGGCACACCTTGCCGAGCAGGTCAGACAAGTGGGGTTAGTTTTTCAGAAACCGCTGAACCACCAGATTGAAGATGTGGGCCAGGCATGGCACTTGTGTGAGGCTGCCAAGTTGCAGAGCCGCCACCTGGTTACGGCCGTTGTCACACACGACCATGCACAGTTGCAGGCTCAGCAGCAAAAGCCAGAGGTCGGTCTGCTCAGTCAGACCCTGCAACAGCTCGGGGACTGTGTGCCTCTTGTCACCTAGGCTGAGTAGTTTCAGCACGGCCTGCTGACGCTTGCCCACCGCTGTGCTGCCGCGTCACACCGACTGCTGGCGACGCGCTGCTCACATTTCTTAATTGAGAGGTAGAGGTTGCGTAGGAGGAGGAGGAGGGGGGGTTTGGAGGAGGTCGCATAGACCACCGCAGATACCAGAACCGAGAAAGGACCAGCAATTGTGGGTGTAGGTAGGACGTGTGCGGTCCCAGGCTCTGACTCGGTCCCAGCCTCCACCAAGTTCACCCAATGCGCCGTCAGGGAGATATAGTGGCCCTGTCCGCCAGTACTTGTCCACGTGTCCGTGGTTAAGTGGACCTTCCCAGTAACCGCGTTGGGGAGGGCACTGATGTTGCGGGAGACGTGCTGGTGTAGGGCTGGGACGGCACACCGGGAAAAATAGTGGCGACTGGGGACCGAGTAGCGTGGGACCGCCGCCACCATCATGTTTTTGAAAGCCTCCGTTTCCACAAGCCTGTATGGCAGTATCTCCAGGCTGAACAATTTGGCAATGTGCATGTTTAAAGCTTGAGCGTGCGGGTGCGTGGCGGCGTCTTTGTGCTTGCACTAGCGACAGCTGGACGCTGCACTGAGAGACATTGGTGGATGGGGCCAAGGACAGCGGAGGTGAGGGTGTGGGTGCAGGCTGCGAGGAGCTCGTGCCTGTGTCCTGAGAGGGGGTTGGATCTGAGTGGCAGGTTGGGGCATAGGGGGAGAGGCAGTGGTGCAACCTGGAGGCAATGAACAGCCTTCGCCCCACCTTGTGGGGTGCTTGGCCATCATATGCCTGCGTATGCTGGTGGTGGTGAGGTTGGTAGTGGTGGCTCCCCGGCTGATCTTGGCGCGACACAGGTTGCACACCACTGTTCGTCGGTCGTCCGCGCTCTCACTGAAAAACCTTAACACCTTTGAAGACCTAGGCCTCTGCAGGGTGGCTTGGCGCGAGGGGGTGCTTTGGGAAACAGTTGGGGGAGTCTTCGCTTTGGACCTGCCTCTACCCCTATCCAGCCCACTGCCTCTTCCAACCTGTCCTGCTGCTGCACTTGCCTCCCCCTCTGAAGACCTGTCCTCAGTTGGCTTAGCAAACCAGGTGGGGTCAGTCACCTCATCGTCCAGCGGTTCTTCCTCCGAATCCTCTGTGCGCTCCTCCCTCGGACCTATTGCCATTACTACTACCTCACAGATAGACAACTGTGTCTCATCATCATCGACCTCCTCACCCCCTGAAAGCTCTTGAGACAGTTGCCGGAAGTCCCCAGCCTCATCACCATAACCCCGGGAGCTTTCCAAAGGTTGGGCATCGGTCACGACAAACTCCTCAGGTGGGAGAGGAACTATTTCTTCCCAATCGAGGCAGGGGGCCGAGAACAGTTCCTGGGAGTCTGTCTGCTGATCAGAATGTGTCATTTTCATGGAGTGAGGAGGCTGGGAGGAAGGAGGGGCAGCGAGAGGATTCAGAGTTGCAGCAGTGGACGGCGCAGAACTCTGGGTGATCGATAGATTGCTGGTTGCACTTTCTGCCATCCACGACAGGACCTGCTCACACTGCTCATTTTCTAATAAAGGTCTACCGCGTGGACCCATTAATTGTGAGATGAATGTGGGAACGCCAGAAACGTGCCTCTCTCCTAATCCCGCAGCAGTCGGCTGCGATACACCTGGATCAGGAGCTCGGCCTGTGCCCACACCCTGACTTGGGCCTCCACGTCCTCGCCCGCGTCCACGTCCACGTCCTCTAGGCCTACCCCTACCCCTCAGCATGCTGTATTACCAGTAGTGCAGAAACAGAACGCTGTAATTAAATGTGCCGCTTATTGGCCTGTGGTTGGAGGCTGACTTCGCTTACGGAACGCACAGCAGAGCCAGGAAAGAATTTTGCGCAAGCCTGCTGTAACACTTAGCTGGCGGCGTATGAATTAGGACAACTACCCCCAGCAGAGACGCAGTACACTGAGGACGGTCACAGGCAGCCCAAATAGATTTTTTTTCCCAAATGTTTTTGGAAAAGCCCACTGCCTATATAGACCGTATATGTCTTCTGTCCCTGCCTCACCACTACTGGCCCTGGACTATGTAAAATTACTGCAGACTGTTTCACTGTGGACAGGAATACAGCAGTGATGTAACAGGCAACACAGAGCCAGGAAAGAATTTTGCGCAAGCCTGCTGTAACACTTAGCTGGCTGCGTATGAATTAGGACAACTACCCCCAGCAGAGACGCAGTACACTGAGGACGGTCACAGGCAGCCCAAATAGATTTTTTTCCCAAATGTTTTTGGAAAAGCCCACTGCCTATATAGACCGTATATGTCTTCTGTCCCTGCCTCACCACTACTGGCCCTGGACTACATAAAATTACTGCAGGACGCAATGCTCTGGACGCAATGCTCTGCACGGCCGATATACAAAAAAAAAAAAGTGCAACACTGCAAAAAGCAGCCTCAACAGTACTGCACACGGTCAGATGTGGCCCTAAGAAGGACCGTTGGGGTTCTTGAAGCCTACAATAACTCCTAACACTCTCCCTATAGCAGCTCCAGCAAGACAGCACTTTCCCTGAACAATGTCAGAATGCATCTGTGGCGAGCCGCGGGAGGGGCCGATTTATATACTCGGGTGACACCTGATCTCGACAGCCACTCACTGCAGGGGGGTGGTATAAGGCTTGAACGTCGCAGGGGGAAGTTGTAATGCCTTCCCTGTCTTTCTATTGGCCAGAAAAGCGCGCTAACGTCTCAGAGATGAAAGTGAAAGTAACTCGAACATCGCGTGGTGCTCGTTTCGAATAACGAGCATCTCGAACACGCTAATACTCGAACGAGCATCAAGCTCGGACGAGTGCGTTCGCTCATCTCTAATCACAGGTAGACACCAATGGGTTAAACTCCATATGTCTATTTATTTTAAACTTCACAATTCTCAGCAATAGCAGCTTGCTTCAGCACAGCACTTTATACACGTAAACTTAAATGTCCTTTTATTTCAGGGTTTTAATAAACAGTCCAACTGTGGTTCTCACCCACTCTCTAGGGCAGCTTCATACTGTTGTCTTCAGGACTCACTCTGTTTTCCCTCAGGACGGTTTCACTCCAACCTTCCTGAGGCACACGAACAGTCTCTCCAATGTCCAGGTCTCTCTCCAGACCTCTTGCTCCCAGTCCAGGTCTCCCCCTGGATCTGTCTTGGGCTCTTCACAGCCTAGGTCAGTCTCACTGGACCTCTCTGGCTCACAACCCAGCACCCTCTCACTGGACCTGTCTCTGGCTTGCAGCACACTTCACCTCTCACTGTAGTAGGAATGAACAGCTATATCCTACTTCCTGACCACACCTGTGGGTGTTTTCCCTTGTCTTACTCACCAGACTGCCTGTCTGAACCCCTACAACTGGTAATTTATGATTGTGTAAAAACCCTTCCCCCGCTCCACCTTTTTGTCCTCCCAATAGAGATTTTAATGGATAATCAGAAGACGCAGTGTTCAGCGATGTTGAATTCAGAAGCAGGAGGAAACTGCTGCCACCAGACTTAAGGCCTTACGGATTGATATGGAAATCGTGGATGGGTGACCCTTGTCTTTTGGAACTGTCACACAGGAGACGGTCGAAATGGAGCTCTGCATGAAAGCTGACCATCAAGAAACAATCAGCTTCCAGCTCATCTTGTCTCCTAAATTTCCAGTGACTCTCAGGATCCTCTGGTTCTCTACCCACAATCCCTCTATCAACAAGGAATTAACAGCCATTTCTTTCCCTTCAGAATTCTGTAAAGAGAATTGCCAGATAGCAACATCCACCCCTAAACCAATGCAAGACCTCGAGGATCGTCAACAGGACTTTGAGAAATTGCCAGATGTTCAGGAATGTCTGCAGCAAGAAGAAAGCTGACCAACTGCCACCTTATCGCCATATGACTGTCCTATTGAGCTGATCTCTTGATCTTCTATTCCATTTAGGCGTATCTACAACCTCTCAGAACTAGAGTTAGGGTCCCTTAGGGAATATTTTGGATGAAAATCTAAAGAAGAACTTCATCCCATCGGGAGCACCCATTTACTTTGTTTAAAAAAAGACTCTACTGCAACTGTGCATTTACTACAAGAAACTAAATAGGATCACTGTTAAGAATCACTATCTTCTCCCATTAATTCCAGAACTGCTGGAGAGGCTTCGGGCAGCCGAGGTCTTTACTAAACTGGACCTCAGAGAGCATATAATCTGAATCTGCCATGGAGATTAATGAAAAACGGCTTTCAGAACAAGATATGGACATTTCAAATCTCTAGTGATGCCGTTCGGTCTATGCAATCCTCCCAGACATTTGCAGCAAGGGTTTCCATTGCAGTGTTATGAGTGGGAAGGCAAGTGTGTTCAATATGCGTAACGTTTAGCTAGGCTACACTATTTGACAAGCGTGGGACTAGCGTTTTGCAGTCATTAAGCTAAATTACCCTATTTATCTTGGTATTTCCCATTGAGGCCAAAAGTGAATCCACAGAGGCAACAAGCTCACCGACCACATCCCCAAGGGTCAACCCAGATGGGACATAGGAGGAGCCAGAGCTATCCACTTGACCTGGCCCATCTCCGGGGCCATAGCCTGCATTATCAGCAAGCAGAGCCAGGCGAACAAGGTAGGAGGTCCCAGTGGGACGCCTTGTCAACCAGCGAGTCCTGCCCCAAGACTGGTGGGCTGGGTGCATAACTTTGGGCAGACTATGGTGGACAGTTTGAAGGCCTTGACTGCGGAGTGCTGCTTCCCACTGCAGTCTGCAATCATGACATTAATAGAAATATCTTCCTCCCCAGTGATGCCAGACTGCTATGTGAAGGCATACATCAGTTAAGGCTAAATTGCTGCCTCCATCTATGAGCCTTCCTTCATGTCGCTTTGATTTTGTTTACTTCGTTATGTAATTTTTTTGTTAAAAAATATTTAGATTTTTTCAAAAGCCGATGTGGCGAATTTTATGTTGTTCATATCCCTCTAGCCTTAAAAAAAGTTTTTTTCATTATTGTATGTGTTTTTCTTGTTTTCAGCCCTCCAAAACGTAAAAGAATCTTGGCGCTATTCCCCAACAGGTTTAACAAAAAAAGTGTCAACATTCTGGTTAAGGACGGACAGAGGCCTAAACTGGGTTTCCCATTTAATCTACACATGAGCTCCTTACTGGAGAACAGGACTATAAATCTGTTGTAAGAGCCAGTGAAGTCTGGCATAATTGCATAGGGATGTGGGTCCAAAATAAATTACTATTGTGGGCCTATGCGACTATCTATGACAACGATATACCAGCCATTTGCATGATTTGCCTTTGAGCCTTCAGCACAGATATTTTAGCGTACAAAAACTTTTTTTCATACACAATGATAGATGAACGATCTTTGAAAAGGCTTGGCAATAACACTACCTTTAGCAAATGTCGGAAAATTACTGCAGACACATGGTCTAGGCAGTGACGAAGCAGGCAATCACAGGCAAAATATCCTGAACTTGCTATTTTAGATTCAAAAGATTTTTATTCACATTTGTCAACATTACAAATATTTTGTGTGAGCTCGCATAAATTGCAGAAGAGAAGAAAAAAATTCTTGGCTCTAAGAGCTCAGTGAGAGTCTATCACGGCATTACCAAATCCAACATCAAGTAACATCAAAAGAAAAGAAAAATTATTAGTAGAGATGAGCGAGCACCAAAATGATCGGGTGCTCGTTGCTCGTGTCGAACTTTCCGCGATGCTCGAGAGCTCGTTTCGAGTAACGAACCCCATTGAATTCAATGGGCGACTCGAGCATTTTTGTATATGACCGATGCTCCGGATAGGTCTACACTTGTGAAACTCGTGAAAACATCAGAAAGTCATGGAAACACCACAGAAACGGATACGGCAGGGGCAGCATGCAGGGCTGTATCTCAGGCTCCCAGGTCCCACTATTAAGCCACAATAGGGGCAAGAGTGGGCCTCCCCCCCTAACAATTTTTACTTGAGACAAACCCTCATTAGCACGGCACACCTTAGCAAAGCACCACACTACCTGCAATAAAGCACAATCACACCGCTGCCTCCTCTCCTGGGTTACATGCTGCCCAACCCCCCACACGACCCTGCGTCCACAGCTCACACAAAAGTTCCCTGTGCAGCCTTCAGCTGCCCTCATGCCACACGCTCGTTTCATAGCTACACTACCCTCATGTCTATTTCCAAGTGCGTCTACCATGAGGAAGAACCAGAGGCATACACAGCGACCCTCTTTGTAAAGGGGGGGCGAAAGCCCACAATGCTGTTGAGAATCGATGATAAATTGACGTACGATCATCATTCCAATCCCGTGCCACCCCCGTCGCAAAATAGTCAGGAGCCGCAAACGTCGGCATAAAGGGGACTTAGGTGCCAGCACTTCCACACATCTCCATGATGCAGCAATATTCTGTGTGGGAAGCACGTGAGTGGGCCCAGGGTCAGACTCGGTCCCAGCAAACATCTTGTGTGACCCAAGGTGCCGCGAGTGATATAGCAATGGGAAATCCATGTGTCCCCACACAATTCATTCTGTGTAGGTGTTAGATAGCTCAACAGCGCAATGGAAAGTCTTTGAGTTCCTTGAGCTTGCCTATGCTGTTGGTGCACAAAGATGGTATTACACAAGAAGAAATCAGAGCGCCCAAACATGGCAGAGTTTCACACCGCCAAGGATCTCGGCCCACTTTTCTACCCTAGTCAGTTACTGTATTTGTGCCAGACAGGAAAAGCAACGCAATGGGAATTCATTGTAACTCAAGCATGTTATTACACATGAGGAAATCAGAGTGCCCAAACATGGCAGAGTTTCAACCTGCGAAGGGCATCGGCCTACATTTCTGCCCTAGTCAGTCAGTGGGTTTGTGCCAGACAGGTAAAACACCGCAATGGGAAGTCTTTGTGCACCCACAGCATAGGCGAGCCCCTTGAACTTAAAGATGGTATTATGCATAAAGAAATCATGGCAAAGTTACACCTAGCTGTAACCAAGGCCAATCACCGCCTGCAGGTGACACCACTGCCTCTTCTCCTGTGTTACATGCTGGCATTGCTGTCCAACCCCCGGCACAAGCTTGCGTCCACAGCGCACACAAAATTTTCCCTGCACAACGTTCAGCTGCCCTCATGCCACACGCTGGCCCAGGGTCAGACTCGGTCCCAGCCTCCACCTGGTTGACCCAATGTGTCGTCAGTTACGGTTCCTTTCATCACTCCAAAGACTGGATGAACCAAGAAGAAGTTCCACAGGCCAAACCTGGCACAGTTGCACTCCCCGCCCCCCCCCCCCCCATGACCTCGGCCTTGGCCCACACCCTCGGCAATCGTGGGCATAAAGCGGACTTCGATGCTAGTACAGCTGTGAACGTCTCATTAAATTAGTTGCGGTTGCTTTCACGGCTACAAAGACTGGATTAACCAGGAATAAGTTCCACAGGCCCAACCTGGCGCAGTTACATTTCCCCCAGGACATAGGCCTCGGCCCACACCCTCAACAATCGCAGGCATGAAGCGGACTCCGATGCTAGTACAGCAGTGAACATCTCATTAATGCAGTAACGCTCCTCTTCTTTGGCCCAAACCAGTGTCTCAGATAACTGTGGTGACACGAGAGAAAATACATGATGCCCAGTGCTGATCCCCTGACCCCAAGGAGGAGGTAGCCTTAGAAGGCCAAGCAAAATGACTAGGAACCGCAGTAGCCTGTGTGGGAAGTATGTGAGCGGGCCCTTGGTCAGGCTTGGTCCCAGCAAACACCTTGTGTGACCCAAGGTGCCGCGAGTTACATAGCAATGGGAAAATCCATGTGCCCACACACTATTCATTCTGTGTAGGTGTCGGATAGCTCAATCGACACCGCAAGGGGAAAGCCACTGGTGTACATATAGGGGGCGCTGGGGGCGCAACTGAGACCCGGCCCCTAAGCCCCTAGGGGCCCAGGGGGCTTACTTTCCACGACACTGACTGACTGCACTTGCTTTCACTATGGTCTCTGCACAGGCAGGCAGCTTCTCCTGCACATCGGCGCTTCCTCACGGACCTCTGCTCAGACTCCTCCCCCATCTGGTTCTCCAGCACTGAGATCATCAGAGGGGAGGAGTCTGAGCAGAAGTCCGGGAGGAAGCGCCAATGTGCAGGAGAAGCTGCCTGCCTGCGCAGAGACCATAGTGAAAGTAAGTGCAGTCACTGCGAGGGAACGTGCTCCTGTGTGATGGGGGAGAACGAGCAGTGTTCGGTATGATTAAGAGAGAGGGGGGAATCCTGTGAGATGGGGAGTATGGGGGGGGGGGAAACGAGGGGTGTTCTGTGTGATGGGGAGTGTGTCTGTGTGGGGGGGGGGGTTCTGTGTGATGGGAGTGGGGGGAAACAAGAGGTGTTCTGTGTGATGGGGAGCGTGGGGGGACGACAGGGGGGGTTCTGTGTGATGGAGAGTTGGGGGGGCAGGGCGGTTCTGTGTGATGGGAGTGGGGGGAAACAAGAGGTATTCTGTGTGATGGGGAGTGTGGGGGGGACAGGGGGGGTTCTGTGTGATGGGAGTGGGGGGAAACAAGAGGTGTTCTGTGTAGAGATGAGCAAGCACCAAAATGCTCGGGTGCTCGTTGCTCGAATCGAGCTTTCCGCGATGCTCGAGAGTTCGCTTCGAGTAACGAACCCCATTGAACTCAATGGGCGACTCGAGCATTTTTGTATACCACCGATGCTCGCTAAGGTTTTCATTTGTGCAAATCTGCAAAACCTACGAAAGTGATGGAAACGACATAGAAACGGATAGGGCAGGCGAGGGGCAACATGCACGGCTGCATCTCAGGTTCCCAGGTCTCACTATTAAGCCACAATAGCGGCAAGAGTGCCCCCCCCCCCCAACAATTGTTACTTTGGACAAACCCTCATTAGCAAGGCACACCTTAGCACCACACTACCTGCAACCAAGCACAATCACTGCCTGGGGGTCACACCGCTGCCTCTTCTCCTGGGTTACATGCTGCCCAACCCCCCCCCCCCCCCCCGCATGACCCTGCATCCGCAGCGCACACAAAAGTGTCCCTGCACAGCCTTCAGCTGCCCTCATGCCACACGCTTGATTCATAGCCACACCACCCTCATGTCTATTTCCATAGCTGAATGCCCTAGACATTCTGTGTTTTTTTTTTTAAAGTGCCAGGCTGGTACAACTCCGCTATGGCAAGTCTGTGTGCACCCACAGCATGGGTGGCTAGCAGGAACACACATACGGTACATCGAGAAATCCCATTGCAGTGCCCCGGATAGCTGAGGTTACGTGAGAGGAAATGAATGTTGGCTGCGGCCCACAGGCCATGCCCTAGACATTCGTGGTTTTTTTAAAAGTGACAGGCAGGTACAACTCCGCTATGGTAAGTCTGTGTGCACCCACAGCATGGGTGGCTAGCAGGAACACACAGACGGTACATAAAGAAATCCCATTGCAGTGCCCCGGATAGCTGAGGTTACGTGAAAGGAAATACATGTTGGCCTCGGCCCACAATATATGCCCTAGTCAGTCGGGGTTTTTTGGGGGGCCAGATAAGTAGAACACCGCGATGGGAAGACTTAGTGCACCCATAGTATACACAGATCCCTGTAATATTCATGGAGCAAAGGTATAAGCTGAACCCAGTAACAGTTATGTGGCAGAAGTCTAGGGAGACCCCAGTAACATTTCTGTAGTAATAGCATAGGCCGACCTCATTGGAAATGAGAGTGGAAAGGTTCTCCTTATACCGGGGGTCGAGAAGGGTGTACACCCAGTAATCCGTAATGGCCAGAATGCGTCTAACGCGAGGGTCACGAGAAAGGCAGCCTAACATGAAGTCAGCCATGTGTGCCAGGGTACCAGTACGCAACACATCGCTGTGCTCACTAGGAAGATCACTTTCCGGATCCTCCTCCTCGTCCACAGGCCATACACGCTGAACAGATGGGAGCAAGCAGCATAGGTACCCTCTGCAGTGGGCCCAGCTGTCTCTTCCCCCTCCTCCTCCTGCTCCTCCCCCTCCTCCTCCTCATCCTCCTCCTCCAAACCGCGCTGAGATATAGACATGAGGGTGCTCTGACTATCAAGCGACATACTCTCTTCCCCCATCTCCTGTTCCGACCGCAAAGCGTCATGCTTTGCAGCGAACTTCTCAGCAGGCAAAGCAGAGGAATGGTGACGCTAATGATTGCAGCATCACCGCTCACCATCTGGGTAGACTCCTCAAAGTTTCTGAGGACCTGGCAGATGTCTGCCATCCAGGCCCACTCGTCGGTAAAGAATTGGGCCGCCCATGTTGGAGTTGGTATTCCACTATTGCTCTACGCTGCTCATACAGCCTGGCCAACATGTGGAGCATAGAATTCCACCGTCTGGGCACGTTGCACAGCAGCTGGTGCTCTGGCAGATTAAATCGATGTTGCAGGGTCCGCAGGGTGACAGCGTCCGGGGTGGACTTGCGGAAATGTGCGCAGACGCGGCACACCTTGCCGAGCAGGTCAGACAAGTGGGGTTAGTTTTTCAGAAACCGCTGAACCACCAGATTGAAGATGTGGGCCAGGCATGGCACTTGTGTGAGGCTGCCAAGTTGCAGAGCCGCCACCTGGTTACGGCCGTTGTCACACACGACCATGCACAGTTGCAGGCTCAGCAGCAAAAGCCAGAGGTCGGTCTGCTCAGTCAGACCCTGCAACAGCTCGGGGACTGTGTGCCTCTTGTCACCTAGGCTGAGTAGTTTCAGCACGGCCTGCTGACGCTTGCCCACCGCTGTGCTGCCGCGTCACACCGACTGCTGGCGACGCGCTGCTCACATTTCTTAATTGAGAGGTAGAGGTTGCGTAGGAGGAGGAGGAGGGGGGGTTTGGAGGAGGTCGCATAGACCACCGCAGATACCAGAACCGAGAAAGGACCAGCAATTGTGGGTGTAGGTAGGACGTGTGCGGTCCCAGGCTCTGACTCGGTCCCAGCCTCCACCAAGTTCACCCAATGCGCCGTCAGGGAGATATAGTGGCCCTGTCCGCCAGTACTTGTCCACGTGTCCGTGGTTAAGTGGACCTTCCCAGTAACCGCGTTGGGGAGGGCACTGATGTTGCGGGAGACGTGCTGGTGTAGGGCTGGGACGGCACACCGGGAAAAATAGTGGCGACTGGGGACCGAGTAGCGTGGGACCGCCGCCACCATCATGTTTTTGAAAGCCTCCGTTTCCACAAGCCTGTATGGCAGTATCTCCAGGCTGAACAATTTGGCAATGTGCACGTTTAAAGCTTGAGCGTGCGGGTGCGTGGCGGCGTCTTTGTGCTTGCACTAGCGACAGCTGGACGCTGCACTGAGAGACATTGGTGGATGGGGCCAAGGACAGCGGAGGTGAGGGTGTGGGTGCAGGCTGCGAGGAGCTCGTGCCTGTGTCCTGAGAGGGGGTTGGATCTGAGTGGCAGGTTGGGGCATAGGGGGAGAGGCAGTGGTGCAACCTGGAGGCAATGAACAGCCTTCGCCCCACCTTGTGGGGTGCTTGGCCATCATATGCCTGCGTATGCTGGTGGTGGTGAGGTTGGTAGTGGTGGCTCCCCGGCTGATCTTGGCGCGACACAGGTTGCACACCACTGTTCGTCGGTCGTCCGCGCTCTCACTGAAAAACCTTAACACCTTTGAAGACCTAGGCCTCTGCAGGGTGGCTTGGCGCGAGGGGGTGCTTTGGGAAACAGTTGGGGGAGTCTTCGCTTTGGACCTGCCTCTACCCCTATCCAGCCCACTGCCTCTTCCAACCTGTCCTGCTGCTGCACTTGCCTCCCCCTCTGAAGACCTGTCCTCAGTTGGCTTAGCAAACCAGGTGGGGTCAGTCACCTCATCGTCCAGCGGTTCTTCCTCCGAATCCTCTGTGCGCTCCTCCCTCGGACCTATTGCCATTACTACTACCTCACAGATAGACAACTGTGTCTCATCATCATCGACCTCCTCACCCCCTGAAAGCTCTTGAGACAGTTGCCGGAAGTCCCCAGCCTCATCACCATAACCCCGGGAGCTTTCCAAAGGTTGGGCATCGGTCACGACAAACTCCTCAGGTGGGAGAGGAACTATTTCTTCCCAATCGAGGCAGGGGGCCGAGAACAGTTCCTGGGAGTCTGTCTGCTGATCAGAATGTGTCATTTTCATGGAGTGAGGAGGCTGGGAGGAAGGAGGGGCAGCGAGAGGATTCAGAGTTGCAGCAGTGGACGGCGTAGAAGACTGGGTGGTCGATACATCACTGGATGCATTTTCTGCTATCCACGACAGGACCTGCTCACACTGCTCATTTTGTAATTAAGGTCTACCACGTGAACCCCAAAATTGTGATATGAAGCTGGGGAACCCAGAAACTTGCCTCTTTCCTAATCCCGCAGCAGCCGGCTGCGATTCACCTGGACCAGGAACTTGGCCTGTGTCCACACCCTCACTTGGACCTCCGCGTCCTCGTCCACATCCCTGTCCACGTCCTCGACCCCTACCCCTTATCATGGCGGATTACAAATAGAGCAGTGGCCAAATAGATTACCCCACTGTACAGCACTGACAACTGGGCCTTAATTCACCGCACACAGAGACTTGTAGATAGCGGAGGCTCTATGCTGTGACTAGGAAAAAAGTAACCCGCTGTCTCGCGCTGATACCTAGGGGTAATTTACTGCTCGCAGAGACTTGTAGATTATAGAGGCTATGTGGAGTGGGAGAAGACTGTAAAGCCAGTGGATAGTGCTGGTAACTGCGGCGATCTTAACCCCACCAACGGAAATGGTATTGTGGGACGCTCTGCACAGTGGCTGAGTTGAAATACTTTGCAGTGGCCCCAGTAATATTACAGTACTGTTTAGCGGTGAGACCGCGGTCTAATTTACTGCAGACACAGACCGGTATAAATAATTATGGAATTATTTGTGTTCACTTTCGCGCTAAGAGCGGAATTGTAACGCAAACTCCAGGCAGAAAAAAATAATACGGAAGGCTGCAAACAGGCTTAGCTGCGTAATACTGAAGCACTGCAACTCCCAGTAGACACCCAGTAAAATGCAGACAGTCAGAGGTAGCCCTAAGAAGGACCGTTGGGGTTCTTGCAGACAGGATCCTACACTACCACTTTCCCTATCTCAGCAGCACTTTCCCTATACTCTGTATTATAGACTGCAGACCGAGAACGCTATAGCTGTAATGGCCTGCACAGCCCGAGATGAAAAAAAAAAAATAGTGCAAAACTGCTCCCAGCCAGCCACAAAAGTAATGCACACGGTCAGATGTGGCCCTAAGAAGGACCGTTGGGGTTTTTGAGGACAGGATCCTACACTACCACTTTCCCTATCTCGTCAGCAGCACTTTCCCTATACTCTCCAAGTGTGTGTCTGAGGCGAGCCGTGGGCGGGACCGCTTTAAGTACTTGATCTCGCCAGCCACTCACTGTAGGGGGGTGGGATAAAGCTGGCACGTCACAGGAGGAAGTGGTAATGCCTTCCCTGCATGTCTATTGGCTAAAAAATGGTGCTAAACATGCAGGGAAGGAAATGAAATTGACTCGAGTACTGCGTGCTGCTCGTCTCGAGTAATGAGCATCTCGAGCACCCTAATGCTCAAACGAGCATCAAGCTCGGACGAGTGTGCTCGCTCATCTCTAATTATTAGGCATTACACAAACACAAAGCAAAAAGAAGCAACTTGTAAAACAGTTGACACAACAGACACTAAACATCAGACAACTAGACATGGGTACGATAGGTGAGGTGGTAAGGGGAGGGGGCACTGGACCCGCAGAACCGAGAGTAGCGCCCATGTCCAGCTGCGGAAAAATTCACCGGATCCACTCTCTATATCTGTTCCAAGGAGTGGAAAGAGATCCACACCTGCCATAATCTATGGAACTCTTCATGGGCTCCACTCTCATCTGACTTCATCACGTCAAAGCGCATAAGTTCATTGAGCTCATCAGCCCATATCACCCTTGATAGTGGGGTGGTGGACCGCCACAATCTTGGTATGATTCTTCTGATTGCTAGGATAAAGAAATGCAAAATACTGCTTTTGGTCTTTTTAGTAGGACGTGGGAAGATTGAGAGCAGGGCCATTTCTATGGTTAAGTTCACCTGTGGCGAGCAGATAGTGTTGTTGACCTCCATCACTTCCCTCCACAGGATGGCCACTGCTAGACAGCTCCACCAAATGTGAGACAGGTCACTTCTGTCTCTATTGCACCTTCAATACGTGGGTGACATAAGAGGAAAAATTCTGTGTAAGTGGTCAGGGGTATGGTACCACGGGGACAGAACCTTGAAATTTAGGTCTTGAAATTTGCATGCAGATGAAAGTTTGTGGCACATGACCCAGGCCCTCTCCCAGTCTTCCTGTGGGAGCCTCCAACCCAGCTCCTGCTCCCAGGTGGCCACATAAGCCAGTATCTGAGACCCGAGTGAGCAGCAGCCTGTATATTCTGGATATCCTGTGTCTCTGGGAAACTGGCAACACACATGTTCAAATGCAGTGAGGGGGCCAGAAATATTCACCCGGGGGGCTCAGGGACCCCACAAAACCCCTAAGTTGAAAATATTGCAACCATGAAGCATGGCAAGGTCCCCCCTCCCCCGTGATCTCTGGAAGTGGCCTCAGGCCCAAAGGAATCATTATGTCCTGGAGGTGAGGGATCAGAGTAATCGGTAGACCCAAGACAGGGGGTCCTCGCATGGAGGCCTCAAACTGTGGATTAGAGACCAGAGGGGTGTGGGGTCCGGGTACTGACACCAGACCATTGGATGGCGCAAACTCTGCCCAGGCTTTGTAGAAGTTGTTCAAGGAAAGGGGAGATGTTGGAGATAGAGCCTATGAACCTGGGTGGAGTCCACATTGCACCCCGTAGGGACCCCAGCACCATCGCATGTTGCGCCTCCACCCACAGTTTCGAGCTCTCCCTCTTAAGAAGATCCAATATACAGTTGGCAATGCTGGCTTTGTAATAGAAGGACAGGTCGGGTAAGCCCAGCCCTCCCTCCCCTTTGGCTCTCGTGAGAAGGGAAAAATGCATTCAAGGTTTCCTCCCTCTCCATACAAATGCCATGATTAAGGAGCACAGCCTCTTTAAGTAGGAGCTCGGGAGTTTTATTCGGATCGTCTGACAAAGGTAGAGAAATCTGGGTAGAGAATCCCTCTTAAAGGCATTGTTCCTCCCGCCCCAGGAGAGGAGTAGGGATTTCCATTTATTGAGCTTTCTCTCTAAATTAGTGGCGAATGGTATAAAGTTTAATTTAAACACCTGGGAGACATCCATGGGTAGTTATATGACCAAGTATTTTATTGCTGAGTGTCTCCAGCTGTCAGGACTAGGCGTCCGGGAGACTGGAAGTCCCTGAAAATACCCGCAACCCCTGTCCCTACCTACTTGCCCCCCTGGGCTAAGCCCCAGGGTGACAACTGGGCGACAGTCCCTACACTCACTAAGGAAGGGGGACACTGGGACTAACAAACAGACAGACACTGGAACAAACAACAGCAAGGAGAGTCAGACAATCTAGGTCAGCAATGAGAGGGTACGCGGTACAAGAGGGTCAGGCAAAGGCAACGTCAGCTCAAAAGGCAGAGAGTCAGTATCAGGAGTCAGAAATACGAAGTACGCTGGTGTAGCAGGAAATCCAAACTAACACTGGCACTGGTCTGCAGACACCAGCAGGTTTAAATGCTGTCAGAGCTCCCGCCCCAGCAGCTGATTGGGGCGGGGAGCCTGACAGCAGCTGAGTGCACCCAGCAGCACTGGGGACCCCGCCCCCAGCCCTGCAGGAGGCAGGAAAGGAGACACATGTCTGGTTGCTATAATACCTAGGACACGACGCAGGGCAACACCCACCGCGTCCCTAGGGGAGGTGACGAGGACTAGGGCCCCCCTGCGCCGCACAGCAGCTGCACGTGTGACAGGACCGGCGGTGCGGGCACGACGGACCCGCGAACCGCCAGTCCTTACACCAGCGGTAGGGGAATCGGGCCTCTAGGTGTGATGCCTCAGCCTGCGGCAACGAGACATTTAGTATTTCTGATTTTGGGGCATTTACCTTATAGTTACTAATTCTACTGAAATATTTAAATTCTTGATGCAGTGTGAGTTGGATAGATAAAGAAGTGGATCGTCTGCAAAGAAAGCCATTTTATGTTCTGTGTCCCCAATACGATATCTCGAAATAGAACTGGTTTGGTGAATCACGTTTGTCAAAGCCTCCATAGTGCGGACATATAGGAACGGGGACAGAGGACATCCCTGTCTGGTCCCGTTCTGAATTTGGAAGTCATCTGACAGGGCCCCAGTTGACTCTGATTCTGGCAGAGGGGCCACGATACGGTGACATGATCCGCTCATGCATTCGTGGTCCGACGCCAATCTTGATCAGGGTGGCAGACAGAAAGTTCCAACTAACCCTGTCAAATGCCTTCTCTGCGTCAACCGCCAAGAGACACAGGGGGCTGTTGGAATGTTTAGCTCCGGCTATTGGTGTTATCCCTAGCTTCTCTACCTGGGACAAACCCCACCTACTCCCTGTGGATCAAGCGTGGGATGGTGGCTTGTAGGTGCGACGCAATTAGCTTCGCGAATAATTTGATGTCTATCTTGGGAAGGGAAATTGGTCTATAGTTGCTGCACACCGAGGCGTTTTTGCCTGGTTTGGGGATGACTGAGATATGAGTCATTAGAGCCTGGGCTGGGAAGGGGCACTCATGCCGCACCGCGTTAAAGGCCCTCAGCACCAGAGGGGAGATCTCTTCCCTAAACAATTTATAAAATCTAGCTGTGAAGCTATCGGGGCCTGGGCTCTTGCCCACTTTGCAATTTTTATGGATTCTGAGAGTTCGGAAGAGGAAAAATCTGCCTCCAAGTCCCCAGACTCCTTATTTGTCATACTGTCAGGACGGTTAAGGTCGAGGTATGCCTCAGCCTCCACAATCACATTCTGGTTACTGGACTGGTGGTCTCCCTTGATGTTACATAGCTTAGTGTAGTAGCTCTTAAATTCCTCTAAGATGTCTGAAGTAGCGTGGACAAGGCCTCCCCCACCTGACTGGATTTTGGGAATGGGTGTTAAGCGAGATCTTTCGCACTTGTCCCCCGTACTCAAAGGAACTACAGCGTAGCCTGTCCCTCGAAACCAGGGCAGTTGGTCAGGAATGCTCACAATTTGTTGTCTTAGTGTGGAAATTTCTACCTTCAGAACTTCCCATTGGGACCATTTATTAGCTGCCTCTTTGGACTGTAAACTTTGTATTAGCTTGCCCCGTTTTGCGGAGTTATCTTTTTCAAGTCTCAATCCGTGTGCGATCAGAAATCCCATAAGGACTGATTTCAGTGCTTCCCACTGTATGGAAGCTCCTGTGCTGTCGCTCTAGTGAGTTTCTATGAACTCTGCTATTGCTTTTTTAATGTCTAGTATGCATAGGGCATCCTTAAGCAGATTGTTGTTGAGCCTCCAGGAAAAGCCCCCCGGGCAATTGCCCCAGTTCAAACATTCACCATAGATCGGCGAATGGTCGGACCAGATCAAAGTGCCCTGGTAGCATCTCGGGGAGCAGTCCAAAAAACTCTGTGAGACTAAAAGTAAATCCATCTTACTGTATGAGTTGTGGGCCAAGGAGTGGAATGTGTAATCCCTGACCCCCGGGTGAAGGATCCTCCACAGGTCAACCAGATGCATTGCATCCAGCGTAAGTTTGAATGTGCGAAGCGCTGCCCGGGAATTCCGCCAGCGTTTGCAGAATACTTGATGCACATGTGACCTGATCCTGGTTAGGGAGATAGACATTAGCTAAAGTTACAATAGACCCAGCTGCATCGATTTTCAGGAAAACATAACGCCCATCTGGATCCATTTTAGAATCCAGAACCTGTTGTTTAAACTCTTTGTGTAGAGCTATTGACACACCTCCCACTTTTTTAGAGGGGTGGGGGCCATGGAACCAGGTGGGATAATATTTGGAACAACAGGAGGGGACACTGTCAGCTGGAAAGTGTGTGTTTCCTGGAACAAGGCCACCATCACTGGCTTTTCGTGGAAGTGGTAGAGTATTTGGTTCCTTTTCTGTGGAACATTTAGGCTTTTCGTGTTGAAAGTACTACATGTTAGGTCACCCATAATGTCTGAGGGAGAAAAGAACTTTTAAACATATGTCCAGATGGCCCCCCAGGAGGAGGTTGGGGGAGAGGAAAGGGGAGGGAGAAAAACAGTAAGAAGGCAAGACACAGACATTCAACAAATAAGACAAAAGGTTGCTATCGTTGTACAAGAGACAGCAACAGCCAACGGTGCCCTCACTTCCCGGTGGAGCTGTGGAGGGCGACAAACTTTCCAACCAACCGCTGCCACCACCACCTGCGCTATAGATTAAACTTCTTGAATAAAAATTATCAACCCCAAACAGGTTCGGGACCCCTCTCGGACAAGTTCAGGTCATTTTGACAAGGTAAAAGAGTGCGAGCCATGATATTCCCTTCATGCGAGGTCACTGGTTGGAGATGTGTGTGTCCCCAGTGTCTTCTGGGATGGTGCTCGGCGTTGTGTCCCCCTGGCCTGCCCTTTGCCACTCGTTTCTGGGTGGAGGAATAGTCAGGGAACGTGAGCTCAGCCACTTAGGGAGGGACACAGAAGGTAGCTTGAATGTGGTCAGAAAGTTAGGTAGGTATCCAAAGCCTCTAAATGTGGCCAACTTGCCCTCTTTAATGGTGTGAAGCTGAAACGGGAATCCCCAGCGGTAATTAATTCTCCTCTCCCAAAGAAGTGCCAGCAACGGTTTTCAGGGCCTTGCGTAGCTGAAGAGTGCGGCGGGAGAGATCTGACAGGATCAGCAATGGAGTGCCATGGAAGGACAATTCTCCTGCCCTTCTAGCACGCTGAAGGATCTGTTCCTTAATCAAGTAAAAATGGATATTGCATACCATGTCTATAGGTCTGTTGGGATCTATAGGATTTCGGGCCCAGGGAACGGTGGATTTGATCAATCCCAATAGCCGAATCAAGTGATTTCTGGAGCAGATTATTGAAGAACTTGTGGGCCCAAGTCTCAAACTGGGAGGGACTAATGTCCTCAGTGAGACCCCTCATCCTCAGATTGTTTCTGCGATGACTGTTCTCTAGATCATCTATTAAAAAATACTCACTGAAAATGACCATATACTTACTGACTAAGGAGGGCAGATAGCTGCATCCTCTCATCATGCAGATATCAGACTACCAAATGAGGGAGCTAATTACACCTGTGAGGGACACCGATGAAACAGCCACTCACACAGCCTCCTAATTTAGAGGGGGGTGTGCCCATATTGCCTGGCACAGCGCAGTGATCGTTTTCACTGGTACTGGCAGCACTAGCTCTCCCAATATGCTATTGTCAAGTTCCCATTATCTTATTCACAGACTGAAATCCTAAAGGCTGGAGCTGCTGCCAGATTTATCTGACATTTTTTGTTTTGGTTTACTTACTACTCTCTGTAGCCAGGCTTCCAGCAATTAGTGTTGTTTGCCTGAGCATAGATAGGGATAATAGGCTAGGTTTATTTGCTGTTACCCCTGGGTTTAAGAGGGAACGTAAACCTTCAGATATTAGGATCAGAAAGTGAGGTTAGGAAGTTGTCAACTTTCTTCTCGTTCAGACACATTGTGTTCTGGGACCCTTCATAGCCGTGATCTCGGCACTGGCAGATCATATCCAACTGATGAAAGATTGCCTGCGGATGTGTATCCCATTTGCATTTCATCAATTGTATAGATGATCAGATGATTTCTACATTACATAGCGCTATTCACTCATATTTTATTGAGGAAGTACGAAACGCTTGTAATTTATCTCTATACACTCAATCCGCTTAATTTAAATTTATGCTGCAATTGGGCATGAATAATTGAGTGTACGATCCTTGACAATTATCGTTTTCTATCTGTATGATACTTTTGCTCCTGATGAATCACGTACGCGAGGAAACGCGTTGAGCCTGACAGACGAGAGCTTGATGTATAACGAAATCGATATGGATTCCTTCTATATTGTCTGATACTAAATGGGACAACAAGGATTATAGTTACCAGAATATCACTATTGTGACAACTATAGCAGTCCACCACTACTATACCTGTGTGACTGCTTGAGAAGAAATGTATAAGTAAATACATCATCTGAACACATATTCAGTTTTCTTTTATGAAGCCTTCACCTTTCCTTGTAGGATTTTATAATAAAATTAAATAAAAGTTATATTTTATTTTAGGATTTCAGTCTGTGAATAGAATAGATATATACTGATCCCCTGCAGCAGTGATTTTTTTCCCAATATGCTATCTATGCCTGATGCTTTATTTTTTGCTAGTTATTCCATTGCCATAACCACTTCTGGCTCCATAATAGAGGGCTCCAGGTTCACAGGCTCCACATCATGCAATGGTCTAGGCATGTGGTTGCAGGCATATAGTTCCTCTGAGTATTTCCTCCGCCTATGCTTGATACTCTGTTGATCAATCAGTTCCTTCCCATTTTTGCCTTTGTTTGTGTTGTTGCGTGCCATGAAAGGTTTTTGGGCCAGCTTGACCTGTGAGAATAGGCCTCGCATATGGCCTTTCATGGCTTCTGCTTTGAGTTGTTTGCAACGCTCATTCCAGGCCATTTCCTTGTTTTTCCTTTCCGCTCGCTGAAAATCATCCTTTAGTTGCCGAACTTCGTCTTTGCTGCTGGCTGCCTTTGCTGCTCTTCTTTTATCAGCTATTCTGAGGGTTTGCTCAGAACCCAGCCATGTATCCTATATACGCCGATTGCAAGCCCAGATAAATGGGGAGGATTAGGGAAAGACCTGACAACCTATCCTGTAAAAACTTTGCCTGGAAACCCTATGTAAGAGCTCCCCAATGATTCAAATATGGTATCCAATGGCAGGCCTCCCAGGCTGAAGGATTTTCTAAATGCTACTGGGGAAGAGCAAGGTGTGAGTACAAGTAGTCGAGGTTCCCTCAGTAGCCTTTATTACAAACAAGCAGAACTCAAAAGCAGTAGAAAATTTTAGAACAATCAGCAACCGTATCACTGCTATCCAGATATGTGGTAAGCCAGTGAACATCTCAGTCTTACAGGTCTATGCCCCAACGACAAATGCTGATGAGGAAACCACTGAAGATTTCCATGCTGACATCCAGAAAGCTCTAAACGAAGTGCCAAAGAAGGACATCATTTACATTATGGACGACTTCAATTCCAAAGTCAGCAGCCAGCCAGAAGCAACCGACATGAAGATTTGGGCTTGGAGAAAAAAATGAAGCTGGGGATCGCTTGGTACAGTTCTGCGAAGAAAACCGGCTCAGGGTAGCAAACACATGGTTTATGCAACCCAAACACAGAATGTACACGTGCACATCTCCCAACAGCCTCCATAGAAAGCAGATTGATACATCCTAGGTAATCATCGTTCAATTGTTGCAATAAAAACCTGGCGCCGACAGCAGCACTGATCATGAACCCACAATCCAGATAATGGGAACTTGACAAGCAGTAAGAAGAATGCTTCTATCTTCATCAGATCTAATATGCCATAAAACAAACAGGTTTACAGAGAATGCGTTTCGGGTTCACAAGCCAACCTTTGTTCACCTCAGTGTTAAAATCATGTGTAACCTGCTAAAATAGATATCTACCATCACCAAATAAAAAACAACCTGTGTGTTAACCCTTGGAGCGTTGAACAGAACATTGAAATGGAATGTGCTCTGCTCCCATAAACAGGCACTGACCAGTGTATATGTATAGCTGTATATATCAGCTAATTCATTACTGTTAGTTAATACACATAAGAAACATGATGGTATCCTGTACATGAAACTTTTCTTTAGTAAATCTAACAACAAAGTAAAAAAATATGCTGTGGGACAATGCAAACTGCATTTGGTTGATGCAACATAGACGAGACATCATGAGTAGAGATGAGCGAGCATGCTCGGTTAAGGCAGTAACTGCTTACTGGTCTGAGCAAATTCAGGGGGGTGGCGGGGGTAACAGGGGGTAGAGAGAGAGAGATCTCTCTCACTCTCTCCCCCGCTACCCACTGCTCTGCTCTGACCAGTAAGCAGTCACTCGAGAAGAGTGATGCTCGCTCGAGTAACTGCCTTAACCGAGCGTGCTCGCTCATCTGTAATCATGAGTTTTAGAGATTAGAGATGAGCGAGCACACCCGTCCAAGCTTGATGCTCATTCGAGTATTAGGCTACTCGAGATGCTCGGTATTCGAGTTGAGCAACACGCGGTACTCGAATCAATTTCATTTCCCTTTCCCGCATGTTTAGCGCCATTTTTTAGCCAATAAACATGCGGAGAAGGCATTACCACTTCCTGCAGAGACGTGCCAACCCTCTGCCCATATACAGCAGTGAGTGGCTGAGGGGATAAGGTGACCGCCGAGTACTTAAACTGGTGCCACCCGCGGTTCACCTCAGACGCATGCTGGCAGAGGAGAGGGAAAGAGCTGCTGACACTGAGATAGGGAAAGTGTTAGAGTAGGGAGGATCCTGTCTTCAAGAACCCAACAGTCCTTCTTAAGGCTACTCCTCATTGTCTGCAATAATTTTTTTGGCTGGCTGGAAGCAGTGGTGCACCAATTTTTTTTTCACGCATCTAGGCCTATGCAGAGTATCTCACATCCACCATTCTCTGTGTAGGGTGAATTAGCTGCAGTTATCAGCACTATTCACTGAGTTCATTTTTCTGCCCCTGTGCAGAGCATCTCACATCTCCCATTTGCTGTGTGCGGTCAATTAGCCAGAGTTCTCGTCGCTAAACGGTACGCTAATTTTTTCTGGGGCTGTGCAGAGCATCTCACATCTCCCATTTGCGGTGTGCGGTCAATTAGCCAGTGTTCTCATCGCTAAACATTCCGTTAATTTTTTCTGGGGCTGTGCAGAGCATCTCACATCTCCCATTTGCGGTGTGCGGTCAATTAGCCAGTGTTCTCATCGTTAAACATTCCGTTCATTTTTTCTGGGGCTGTGCAGAGCATCTCACATAGCCCATTCGCTATGTGCGGTGAAGTAGCTGGAGTTCTCATCGCTAAACAGTCTGTTAATTTTTTCTGGGCCTGTGCAGAGCATCTCACATCTCCCATTTGCTATGTGCGGTCAATTAGCCAGAGTTCTCATTGCTAAACAGTCTATTAATTTTTTCTGGGGCTGTGCAGAGCATCTCACGTCTCCCATTTGCGGTGTGCCGTCAATTAGCCAGTGTTCTCATCGTTAAACATTCCGTTCATTTTTTCTGGGGCTGTGCAGAGCATCTCACGTCTCCCATATGCTGTGTGCGGTCAATTATCCAGAGTTCTCATCGCTAAACAGTCTGTTCACTTTTTCTGGGGCTGTGCAGAGCATCTCACATAGCCCATTCGCTATGTGCGGTGAAGTAGCTGGAGTTCTCATCGCTAAACAGTCTGTTAATTTTTTCTGGGGCTGTGCAGAGCATCTCACATCTCCCATTTGCTATGTGCGGTCAATTAGCCAGAGTTCTCATTGCTAAACAGTCTATTAATTTTTTCTGGGGCTGTGCAGAGCATCTCCCATTTGCGGTGTGCGGTCAATTAGCCAGTGTTCTCATCGTTAAACATTCCGTAAATTTTTTTCTGGGGCTGTGCAGAGCATCTCACGTCTCCCATATGCTGTGTGCGGTCAATTAGCCAGAGTTCTCATCGCTAAACAGTCTGTTCATTTTTTCTGGGGCTGTGCAGAGCATCTCACATAGCCCATTCGCTGTGTGCGGTGAAGTAGCTGGAGCTCTCATCGCTAAACAGTCCGGTAATTTTTTCTAGGGCAGTGCAGAATATCTGACATCTACCATTCACTCTGTTGGGTGAAGTAGTCGCAGTTATCAGCACTATCCACTGGGTTAATAGTTTTCTGCCCCTGTGCAGAGCATCTCACAATACCCTTTCCTTGTGTGCGGTGAGGTAGCCACAGTTATCAGCACTATCTACTGGGTTAATAGTGGATACTTTTTTCTGCCACTCCATACAGCCTCTCTTTTCTACAAGTCTTTGTGAGCGGTAAATTACCCCTAGGTATCAGCACAAGACAGCAGTTTAATTTTTTCTGTCACAGCATATAGAGCCTCCGGTATCTACAAGTCTCTGTGTGTGGTGAAGTAGCCCCAGTTCTCAGCGCTATATAGTGGGTTAATTTATTTGCGCCCAACTCTATCCTTTACCCAACATGATGAGGAGTAGGAGTGAGGGTCGAGGACGTGGACGTCGAAGTGAGGGTGTGGGCCCAGGCCAATGTCCTGGGTGGGGTGAATCACAGCCAGCTGCTGTGGGATTAGAAGAGCACCGCGTCTTTCCGCTCTCCAGCTTCATATCACAATTTGCCGGTCCGCGTGGCAGACCTTTATTACAAGCACAGCAGTACGAGCAGGTCCTGTCGTGGATCGCAGATAACGCGTCAAGCAATGTATCGAACCCCCAGTATTCTAAGCAGTCTACTACTACCGGGCTAGGGACTGTGCCTCTGAATCCTCTGGCTGCTCCTCCTTCCTTCCAGCCTCGTCACTCCATGAAAATGACAGATTCTGAGCAGACAAACTCCAAGGAACTGTTCTCCGGTCCCTGCCCTGAGTGGGAAAAAATGGTTCCTCTCTCACCTGAGGAGTTTGTTGTGACCAATGCCCAACATTTGGAAATTTCCCAGAGTCCGGGTGATGAGGCTGGGGACTTCCGGCAACTTTCTCAAGAGCTTTTTGTGAATGAGGATGATGAGACACAGTTGTCTGTCAGTGAAGTAGTAGTAAGGGCAGTAAGTCCGAGGGAGGAGCGCACAGAAGATTCAGAGGAAGAGCTGCTGGACGATGAGGTGACTGACCCCACCTGGCTTGTTAAGCCTACTGAAGACAGGGCTTCAGAGGGGGAGGCAAGTGCAGCAACAGGACAGGTTGGAAGAGGCAGTGGGATGGCCAGGGGGAGAGGCAGGGCCAGAGGCAATAATCCTCCAACTGTTTCCCAAAGCACTCCCTCGCGGCAAGCCTCCATGCAGAGGGCTAGGTGTTCAAAGGTGTGCATGTTTTGAGTGGAAGCCCAGACAACCGACGAACAGTGGTGTGCAATCTGTGCCGCACCAAGATCAGCCGGGGAGCCACCACCAGCATGTGCAGGCATATGATGGCCAAGCAACCCACAAGGTAGGACGAAGGCCATTCACCGCCTCCGGGTCACACCACTGCCTCTTCCCCTGTGCCCCAACCTGCCACACCGATCCAATCCCCCTCCCAGGGTGCAGGCACAAGCGCCTCCCGGCCTGCACCCACACCCTCACCTCCACGGCCCTTCACGGCATCTAGCAATGTTTCCCAGCGCAGCGTTCAGCTGTAGCTAACACAAGCGTTGGAGCAAAAGCGGAAATACGCAGCCACCCACCCACCCATATGCACAAGCTTTAAACAAGCACATTGCCAAATTAAGCAGCCTGCCATACAGGCTTATGGAAATGGAGGCTTTCAAAAACATGATGGTGGCGGCGGTCCCGCGCTACTTGGTCATCAGTTACCAATATTTTTCCCAATGCGCCCCCCCCCCCCTACACCAGCACGTCTCCCGCAACATAAACTGTGCCTTCACCAACGCGGTTACTGGGAAGCTCCACTTAACCATGGACATGTGGGCAAGTACTGGTGGGCAGGGACACTATATCTCCCTGATGGCACATTGGGTGAACTTGGTGGAGGCTGGGACCGAGTCAGAGTCTGGAACTGCTCACGTGCTACCCAAACCGAGGATAGCCGGTCCTACCTCGGTGATGGTTTCTGCGGCGCTTTATGCCACCTCCTCCAAAACCCCTCCTCCTCCGCCACCTCCACCTCTCAATTAAGAAGTGTGAGCACGTCGCCAGCAGTCGGTAGCATGCGGCATGGCTGCACAGCGGTGGAGTTAGCATCAGCAAGCTGTGCTGAAACTAATCAGCTTAGGTGACAAGAGGCACTTGGCCCCCGAGCTGTTACAGTGTCTGACAGAGCAGACTAATCTCTGGCCTTCACCGCTGAGCCTCCAACTGGGCATGGTCGTGTGTAACAACGGCCGTAACCTGGTGGCAGCTCTGCAGCTTGGCAGCCTCACACAAGTGCCATGCCTGGCCCACGTGTTCAATCTGGTGGTTCAGCAGTTTCTGAAAAACTACCCCCACTTGTCTGACCTGCTCGGCAGGTCCACCACGGATGCTGCCACGCGACACGCCCACGTGGTGGAATTCTACGCTGCACACGGTCAGGCTTTATGAGCAGCGTAGAGCAATTGTGGAATACCAGCTGCAACATGGCCGGCGGAGTGGTAGTCAGTCTCCGCAGTTCTTCACAGAGAAGTGGGCATGGATGGCAGACATCTGTCAGGTCCTCAGAAACTTTGAGGAGTCTACCCAAATGGTGAGCGGCGATTCGGCCATAATTAGCGTTACTATCCCGCTGCTTTGCCTGCTGAGAAGTTCGCTGCTAAGCATAAAGACGGGCGCTTTGCAGTTAGAACAGGAGATGGGGCATGACAGTATGTCGCTTGATAGCTAGACCACCCTCATGTCTGTATATCAGCGCGTTTTGGAGGAGGAGGGGGAGGAGGAGGGGGAAGAAACGGCTGCCCACACTGCAGAGGGTACCCATGCTGCTTCCTTCTCATCTGTTCAGGAGGAGGAGCATCCTCCTAGTGAGGACAGCGATGTGTAGCGTACTGGGACCCTGGCATACATGGCTGACTTCATGTTAGGCCGCCTTTCCCATGACCCTCACGTTAGACGCATTCTGGCCAACACGGATTACTGGGTGTACACCCTTCTCGACCCACGGTATAAGAAGAAACTTTCCACTCTCATTCCCGAAGAGGAAAAGGGTACAAGAGTGATGCAATACCACAGGGCCCTGGTGGAAAAAGTGATGCTAAAGTTCCCATCTGAAAACACTAGTGGTAGAAGGCACAGTTCAGAGGGCCAGCTAGCAGGGGAGGTGCAGGGATCAGGCAGCATGTCCAGTGCAGGCAAGGGAACTTTCCAAGGCATTACCCAGTTTTGTGGCTCCCCAGCAAGACTGTGTCACCACTCCCCAGTCAAGGCTGAGTTAGAGGGAGCACTGTAAAAAGCTGGTACCACCATCCTTTGTGATCCCTCTGCTCCATACAACTATTGGGTGTCAAAGCTGGACACGTGGCACGAACTTGCGCTGCACGCCCTGGAGGTGCTGGCCAGCCCTGCCACTAGTGTCTTGTCAGAGAGGGTGTTTAGTGCAGCTGGGGGGGATCATCACAGATAAGCATACCTGCCTGTCAACTAACAGCACCCACAGGCTTACATTACACTCATAAAGATGAACAAAGGCTGGATTTCCCCAGACTTCTCTTCTCCACTGGTGGAAAACAGCAGATCATAAAGATTCTTTTAGTTGCAACAGGAGAAATATGCATCCTCTCTCACCCCAAAAAGGGGGTAAGTAGCTTTGTCGATCCCTCTCGGATCTTACTCCTCCTCCTCCTAAAACAGCATGTCATCATGCTGAACTGCCAATTTTTCTGCAGGCCAAAAGGCTCTGTTATAACCAAATTTTTCGGAGTGCTGTCTCCAGGCTCTGTTACAAACTAAGCAACAACGAGCTGTATCTTTAAAAAATGTTTATGGGTTTCAACTACCCTCAGGGTAAAGCAATTTTTCAGGGCTAGACTTGTACTCTTGGTACATCAAATTTTTAGGCCCTCGCCTATACTGTTAGCAAACTAATTTTTCTGGGCTTCGGCTATACTGTTGGTAAACAAATTTTTTCAGGTGTTCACCTGTACTCTTGATACAGCAATATTTCAGGCCTTCACCTATACTCTTAGCCAACTAATTTTTCCGGGCTTCGGCTATACTCTTTGTAAACAAATTTTTTCAGGTGTTCGCCTATACTGTTGGTACACCAATGCTTTAGGGGTTCGTCTACACTCTTGCTACAGAAAGGTTTCAGGGGTCCGCCTATACGCTTGCTACTGAAGGGTTTCCGGAGTTTGCCTACACTCTTGCTACAAAAATGTTTCAGGGGTCCGTCGATACACTTGCTACAGAAAGGTTTCAGGGGTCCACCTACACTCTTGCTACAGAAAGGTTTCAGGGGTCTGCCTACACTCTTGCTACAGAAAAGTTTCAGGGGTTCGCCTATACACTTGCTACAGAAATGTTTCAGGGGTCCCCTTATACTATTGCTACTACAATGTTTCAGGGGTCCACCTATACACTTGCTACAGAAATGTTTCAGGGGTTTGCCTATACTCTTGCTACAGAAATGTTTCAGAGGTCTGCTTATACACTTGCTACTGAAAGGTTTGAGGGGTTCGCCTATAATCTTGCTACAGAAATGTTTTAGGGGTCCGCCTATACTCTTGCTACAGAAATGTTTCAGGGATCCGCCTATACTCTGGCTGCAGAAAGGTTTCAGGGGTCCGCCTATACTCTTGCTACAGAAAAGTTTCAGGGGTCCGCCTATACTCTTGCTACAGAAAAGTTTCAGGGGTCCACCTATACTCTTGCTACAGAAATGTTTCAGGGGTCCGCCTATACTCTTGCTACAGAAATGTTTCAGGGGTCTGCCTATACTCTTGCTACAGAAAAGTTTCAGGGGTCTGCCTATACTCTTGCTGCAGAAAAGTTTCAGGGGTCCGCCTATACACTTGCTACTGAAAGGTTTCAGGGGTTCACCTATACACTTGCTATAGAAATGTTTCAGGGGTCCCCTTATACTATTGCTACTACAATGTTTCAGGGGTCCACCTATACACTTGCTACAGAAATGTTTCAGGGGTTTGCCTACACTCTTGCTACAGAAATGTTTCAGAGGTCTGCTTATACACTTGCTACTGAAAGGTTTGAGGGGTTCGGCTATACTATTGCTACAGAAATGTTTCAGGGGTTTGCCTACACTCTTGCTATAGAAAGGTTTCAGGGATCCTCCTATACACTTGCTACAGAAAGGTTTCAGGGGTTCACCTATGCTCTTGCTACTGAGAGGTTTGAGGGGTTCGCCTATACTATTGCTACAAAAAAGGTTTCAGGGGTTCGCTTATACTATTGCTACAGAAAGGTTTGAGGGGTTCACCTATAGTATTGCCACAGAAATGTTTCAGGAGTCCGCCTATACTGTGGGTGCGCAAATGCTTTCCCTATGCGTTGTTCAGCTATCCGACACATACACATAATGAATTGGGCAGAAGTGTGGGCAGAGGCCGATGTCCTGGGCGGGGTGAAACTCTGCCATGCTTGGGCACTCTCTTTTCTTCCTGTTTAATACTGTCCTTGGGCTCGCCTATGCTGTGGGTGCACAAAAGTTTCCCAGCGTGGTGTCCAGCTGTCTGGCACAAACACACTGTATGACTTGGGTAGGGTGCAGACAGCTTTCCCATTGTGTTGTTCAGCTATCTGACACATACACAGAATGAATTGTGTGGGGACACATGGGTTTCCCATAGCTATGTAACTTGCACAAGGGTCACACAAGGTGGAGGCTGGGACCGAGCTTGACCAAGGGCCCGCTCACGTGCTTCCCACACAGAGGATTGCGGGTCCTATCTCAGTCATAGTTTCTCGGGCTTATTATGCCACCTCCCCCTCCTGTTGGGGTCTGGGGATCAGTGCTGCTCAACATGTATTTGCTCTCCTGTTACTACAGTTATCTGAGACACTGGTTTGGACCAATTAAAAGAAGCGTAACTGAATTAATGAGACGTTCACAGTAGTACTAGCATCCGGGTCCGCTTTATGCCTACAATTGCTGAGGGTGTGGGCAGAGCCTGAGGTCCTAGGGAGGTGGGGGGGTGCAACTGTGCCAGGTTTGGCCTGTGGAATTACTTCTTCATGGTTAATCCAGTCTTTGGAGCGCTGAAAGGAACCGTAACTGATTTAATGAGACGTTCATAGCATTACTAGCATCTGAGTCCGCTTTATGCCCACGATTGCTGAGGGTGTGTGCAGAGGCCGAGGTCCCGGGGGGGGGGGGGAGGCGGGGAGTGCAACTGTGCCAGGTTTGGCCTGTGGAACTTCTTCTTGGTTCATCCAGTCTTTGGAGTGATGAAAGGAACCGTAACTGACGACACATTGGGTCAACCAGGTGGAGGCTGGGACCGAGTCTGACCCTGGGCCAGCGTGTGGCATGAGGGCAGCTGAACATTGTGCAGGGAAAATTTTGTGTGCGCTGTGGACGCAGGCTTGTGCCGGGGGTTGGACAGCAATGCCAGCATGTAACACAGGAGAAGAGGCAGTGGTGTCACCCGCAGGCGGTGATTGGCCTTGGTTACAGCTAGTGTGCTGCTTAGCTAGGATGTGCCAGTGCATGTGCCTTGCTGCTTATGGTCTGTCCCAAGTAAATTGTTAGGGGGGTGACCGCCAGGTTCTTGCCCCCAATTTTGCTTAATAGTGTGTCCTGGGAACCTCTGATGCACCCATGCATGCTACCTCTGCCGTTCCCTATCCGTTTCTGTTGTGTTTCCATGACTTTCTGATGTTTTCAGGTGTTTCACACAATCTCCCCTATGCGGAGCATCGGTCAGCTTGAAAAATGCTCGAGTCTCCCATTGACTTCAATGGGGTTCGTTACTCGAAACGAGCTCTCGAGCATTACGAAAAGTTCGACTTGAGTAACGAGCACCCAAACATTTTGGTGCTCGCTCATCTCTATTAGAGATCTATTAGAAATTAAGAAAAGTGTAGCTATAAATATATCATTATAAGAGAAAAACTTTACAGGAATGATGCCCATCTGCACATAAGCTATGGATACATATCACAACTATGTGTGTAAAGAATCTATGTATGTCATCCAATTGACATCATATCCAGTAAAGCGCATATATGATGTGATAAACAAAATGTGTCATGTTAAATTACATAAATGGTGAAATAAATTCACAATGTGCATAATTGTATGAATACCAATAAAATCTATCAAAAAATGCTTATGCAAAATCAATATGTAATGGGGCAAAACGGATGATAAATAATATTAATAATGAAATAAAAACTGTAAATTAATATACATACATTAAATCTAGAGATGAGCGAACGTACTCGTCCGAGCTTGATACTCGTTCGAGTATTAGCGTGTTCGAGATGCTCGTTACTCGTGACGAGTACCACGCGATGTTCGAGTTACTTTCACTTTCATCTCTGAGACGTTAGCGCGCTTTTCTGGCCAATAGAAAGACAGGGAAGGCATTACAACTTCCCCCTGCGACGTTCAAGCCCTATACCACCCCCCTGCAGTGAGAGGCTGGTGAGATCAGGTGTCACCCGAGTATATAAATCGGCCCCTCCCGCGGCTCGCCACAGATGCGTTCTGACATAGAGGAGGGAAAGTGCTGTTGGTGCCGGAGCTGCTATCGGGAGAGTGTTAGGAGTATTTTAGGCTTCAAGAACCCCAATGGTCCTTCTTAGGGCCACATCTAACCGTGTGCAGTACTGTGGAGGCTGCTTTTTGCAGTGTTGCACTTTTTTTTTTTTTTGTATATCGGCCGTGCAGAGCATTGCGCCCTGCAGTAATTATTCATACTCCAGGGCCAGAAGTGGTGGTTAGGCAGGGACAGAAGACATATATTGTGAGGCAGGGACAGAAGACATATTTATTGAATATAGGCAGTGGGCCTTAGCAAAAACATTTGGGAAAAAAAATCTATTTGGGCTGCCTGTGACTGTTCTCAGTGTACTGGGTCTCTGCTGGGTGTAGTTGTCCACCTAATTCATACGCAGCCAGCTAAGTGTTACAGCAGGCTTGCGCAAAATTATTTCCTGGCTCTGTGTTGGCTGTTAAATCACCGCTGTATTCCAGTCCACAGTGCAACAGAGTGCAGTTATTTGACGTACTCCAGGGCCAGTAGTGGTGACGCAGGGACAGAAGACATATACAGTGCATATAGGCAGTGGGCCTTTCCAAAAACATTTGGGGAAAAAAATCTATTTGGGCTGCCTGTGACTGTCCTCAGTGTACTGCGTCTCTGCTGGGGGTAGTTGTCCTCCTAATTCATACGCAGCCAGCTAAGTGTTACAGCAGGCTTGCGCAAAATTTTTTCCTGGCGTTCCGTAAGCGAAGTCAGCCTCCAACCACAGGCCAATAAGCGGCACATTTACTTACAGCGTTCTGTTTCTGCACTACTGGTAATACACCATGCTGAGGGGTAGGGGTAGGCCTATAGGACGTGGACGCGGGCGAGGACGCGGAGGCCCAAGTCAGGGTGTGGGCACAGGCCAAGCCAGTGCGGTGGCCAGGGGTAGAGGCAGGGCCAGACCGAATAATCCACCAACTGTTTCCCAAAGCGCCCCCTCGTGCCATGCCACCCTGCAGAGGTCAAGGTGCTCTACGGTGTGGCAGTTTTTCACAGAGACGCCTGACGACCGACGAACAGTGGTGTGCAACCTTTGTCGCGCCAAGATCAGCTGGGGAGCCACCACCACCAGCATGCGCAGGCATACGATGGCCAAGCACCCCACAAGGTGGGACAAAGGCCGTTCACTGCCTCCGGTTTGCACCACTGCCTCTCCCCCTGTGCCCCAACCTGCCACTGAGATCCAACCCCCCTCTGAGGACACAGGCACTACCGTCTCCTGGCCTGCACCCACACCCTCACCTCCGCTGTCCTCGGCCCCATCCAGCAATGTCTCTCAGCGCAGCGTCCACACGTCGCTAGCGCCACTGTTTGAGCGCAAGCACAAGTACGCCGCCACGCACCCGCACGCTCAAGCGTTAAACGTGCACATTGCCAAATTGATCAGCCTGGAGATGCTGCCGCATAGGCTTGTGGAAATGGAGGCTTTCAAAAGCATGATGGCGGCGGCGGCCCCGCGCTACTCGGTTCCCAGTTGCCACTACTTTTCCCGATGTGCCGTCCCAGCCCTGCACGACCACGTCTCCCGCAACATTGTACGCGCCCTCACCAACGCGGTTACTGCCAAGGTCCACTTAACAACAGACACGTTAACAAGCATAGGTGGGCAGGGCCACTATATCTCCCTGACGGCACATTGGGTGAATTTAGTGGAGGCTGGGACAGAGTCAGAGCCTGGGACCGCTCACGTCCTACCCACCCCCAGAATTGCGTGCCCCAGCTCGGTGGTGGTATCTGCGGCGGTGTATGCTTCCTCCACTAAACCACCCTCCTCCTCCTCCTCCTCCTACGCAACCTCTGTCTCACAATCAAGATGTGTCAGCAGCAGCAGCACGTCGCCAGCAGTCGGTATCGCGCGGCACGGCAGCACAGCGGTGGGCAAGCGTCAGCAGGCCGTGCTGAAACTACTCAGCTTAGGAGAGAAGAGGCACACGGCCCACGAACTGCTGCAGGGTCTGACAGAGCAGACCGACCGCTGGCTTGCGCTGCTGAGCCTCCAACCGGGCATGGTCGTGTGTGACAATGGCCGTAATCTGGTGGAGGCTCTGCAGCTCGGCAGCCTCACGCACGTGCCATGCCTGGCCCATGTCTTTAATTTGGTGGTTCAGCGCTTTCTGAAAAGCTACCCACACTTGTCATACCTGCTCGGAAAGGTGCGCCGGGTCAGTGCACATTTCCGCAACTCCAAGACGGACGCTGCCACCCTGCGGACCCTGCAACATCGGTTTAATCTGCCAGTGCACCGATTGCTGTGCGACGTGCCCACACGGTGGAACTCTACGCTCCACATGTTGGCCAGGCTCTATGAAAAGCGTAGAGCTATTGTGGAATACCAACTCCAACATGGGCGGCGTAGTGGGAGTCAGCCTCCTCAATTCTTTACAGAAGAGTGGGCCTGGTTAGCAGACATCTGCCAGGTCCTTGGAAACTTTGAGGAGTCTACCCAGATGCTGCTGAGATGATGCTGCAATCATTAGCGTCACCATTCCTCTGCTATGCCTCTTGAGAAGTTCCCTGCAAAGCATAAAGGCAGATGCTTTGCACTCGGAAACGGAGCGGGGGAAGACAGTATGTCGCTGGATAGTCAGAGCACCCTCATGTCTATATCTCAGCGCGTTGAGGAGGAGGAAGAGGAGGAGGGGAAGGAGCATGAGGAGGAGGGGAAGGAGCATGAGGAGGAGGGGGAAGAGACAGCTTGGCCCACTGCTGAGGGTACACATGCTACTTGCCTGTCATCCTTTCAGCGTGTATGGCCAGATGAGGAGGAGGAGGATCCTGAAAGTGATCTTCCTAGTGAGGACAGCCATGTGTTGCGTACAGGTACCCTGGCACACATGGCTGACTTCATGTTAGGATGCCTTTTTCGTGACCCTCGCGTTACACGCATTCTGGCCACTACGGATTACTGGGTGTACACGCTGCTCGACCCACAGTATAAGGAGAACCTTTGCACTCTCATTCCCGAAGAGGAAAGGGGTTCCAGAATGATGCTATACCACAGGGCGCTGGTGGACAAACTGATGGTAAACTTCCCATCCGACAGCGCTAGTGGCCGAAGGCGCAGTTCCGAGGGCCAGGTAGCAGGGGAGGCGCAGAGATCAGGCAGCATGTACAGCGCAGGCAGGGGACCATTATCCAAGGCCTTTGCCAGCTTTCTGGCTCCCCAGCAAGACTGTGTCACCGGTCCCCAGTCAAGGCTGAGTTGGCGGGAGCACTGTAAAAGGATGGTGAGGGAGTACGTAGCCGATCGCACGACCGTCCTCGGTGATGCCTCTGCCCCCTACAACTACTGGGTGTCGAAGCTGGACACGTGGCCTGAACTCGCGCTGTATGCCCTGGAGGTGCTTGCTTGTCCTGCGGCTAGCGTCTTGTCAGAGAGGGTGTTTAGTGCGGCTGGGGGAATCATCACGGATAAGCGTACCCGCCTGTCAACTGACAGTGCCGACAGGCTTACACTCATCAAGATGAACAAAGCCTGGATTTCCCCAGACTTCTCTTCTTCACCAGCGGACAGCAGCGATACCTAAGCAATACGTAGGCTGCACCCGCGGATGGAAGCATTGTTCTCTATCACCATCCAAAACGGGGACCTTTTTGCTTCATCAATCTGTGTATAATATTCCTCCTCCTCCTCCTACTCCTCCTCCTGAAACCTTACATAATCACGCCGAACGGGCAATTTTTCTTAGGCCCACAAGGCTCAGTCATATAATTTTTGTAAACAATTTTTATACGTTTCAATGCTCATTAAAGCGTTGAAACTTTCACCTCAACCAATTTTTATTTTAACTGGGCTGCCTCCAGGCCTAGTTACCAATTAAGCCACATTAACCAAAGCGATTAATGGGTTTCACCTGCCCTCTTGGTTGGGCATGGGCAATTTTTCTCAGGTACATTAGTACTGTTGGTACACCAATTTTTGGGGGCCCTCGCCTACAGTGTAATCCAATTAATTTTTAGCCCACCTGCATTACAGCTGACGCTACATCAGCTGTGTTGGGCACTGCAATGGGATATATTTATGTACCGCCGGTGGGTTCCAGGGAGCCACCCATGCCGTGGGTCCACACGGAGTTGTAACTGCATGTGTCCACTTCTAAAGAACCCCAGTCTGACTGGGGCATGCAGTGTGGGCCGAAGCCCACCTGCATTAAGCACAACGTTACCTCAGCTGTGATGGGCAATGCAATGGGATACATTAATGTACGGCCGGTGGGTTCCAGGGAGCCACCCATGCCGTGGGTCCACACGGAGTTGTAACTGCATGTGTCCACTTCTAAAGAACCCCAGTCTGACTGGGGCATGCAGTGTGGGCCGAAGCCTACCTGCATTAAGCACGACGTTACCTCAGCTGTGATGGGCAATGCAATGGGATATATTTATGTACCGCCGGTGGCTTCCTGGCACCCACCCATGCTGTGGGTCCGCACGGAGTTGTAACTGCATGTGTCCACTTCTAAAGAACCCCAGTCTGACTGGGGCATGCAGTGTGGGCCGAAGCCCACCTGCATTAAGCACGACGTTACCTCAGCTGTGATGGGCAATGCAATGGGATACATTAATGTACAGCCGGTGGGTTCCAGGGAGCCACCCATGCTGTGGGTGCACACAAAATTCCCATTGCGGAGTTGTACCTGCCTGTGACTATTTATAAAAAAACGCGGTCTGACTTGGGCATGCAGACACCTTGACAGAATGAATAGTGTGTGGCACATAGGTTCCCCATTGCTATGCCCACGTGTGCAGCTCCAGATGGAGGTGGCACAGGATTGGATTTCTCATTGCTTCTGTACAGCATTGTGGGCTATCGCCCTGCCCCTTTTAAAGAGGGTCGCTGCCTAGCCGTGCCAACCCTCTGCAGTGTGTGCCTGCGGTTCCTCCTCATGGCAGACGCACTTATAAATAGACATGAGGGTGGTGTGGCATGAGGGCAGCTGAAGGCTGCGCAGGGACAGTTTGCTGTGCGCTGTGGACACTGGGTCGTGCGGGGGGGGGGGGGGTTGGGCAGCATGTAACCCAGGAGAAGTGGCAGCGGAGTGTCATGCAGGCAGTGATTGTGCTTTGTTGGAGGTAGTGTGGTGCTTGGCTAAGGTATGCATTGCTAATGTGGGCTTTTCAGAAGTAAAAGTTGTTGGGAGGGGGGGGCACTCTTGCCGCTATTGTGGCTTAATAGTGGGACCTGGGAACTTGAGATGCAGCCCAACATGTAGCCCCTCGCCTGCCCTATCCGTTGCTGTGTCATTCCCATCACTTTCTTGAATTGCCCCGATTTTCACAAATGAAAACCTTAGCGAGCATCGGCTATATACAAAAATGCTCGGGTCGCCCATTGACTTCAATGGGGTTCGTTACTCGAAACGAACCCTCGAGCATCGCGATAATTTCGTCCCGAGTAACGAGCACCCGAGCATTTTGGTGCTCGCTCATCTCTAATTAAATCCGTTCTGGTATTCCTACCCAGAGGTATTCTGGGGTTTAGTTCCATAATCCAATAAGCTTCCTGTTTATAAAGCATTTTTTAATTTATTTTTTGTCTTCTATTATCGGTCACAACTTTTATTTCGTTCCACCTAAAAGTAATGATGTTATTCTTAGCACTTCTACAAAGGGTTTTACAGCTCCTGAATGTCCTGATAAAGAATTTTTTATACCTCTGGCATGTTTTGTAATCCTCGTTCTTACTTTTCGTGAGGTGCATCCCATGTCCTGAATATTGCAACTAGTGCATTCAATTATATAGATCATATTAACTGAATTGAGGCCCGCACAGTAGAGGCCCGCACAGAAACGTCAGTAGTGACGGGCCAGCTCCGCTCGGAGCATGCGCCGGCTGGCCGGCAGCCAGGGCATAGCAGAGATAGAAGATTCCGGGAGCAGGATCCGACGCGGCCGTCTGCAGGTGGCCTTGCTCAAACTTTTCCCTCTTCTGACAAATGATACTCCTTCTTCCAAAATTTTACATAGGTAATTATCTTGTTTTAGTATGGGGAGATATGTAAAGAACATTTTTTTGCTATGTAGTAGTGCAGTACACAGAAGGGCCTGTAGAGTGCTGCAGACAGGTCTTCTGGTGTGAGGGTTAACACAAAGGGGTGGAGCAGGAACTAGAAAAGGGCCAGTTCCTGCCAGAATCAAGTCAGAGAGAGGTGGAGCAGAGCTATGGTGCTGCAGGCTGGTGGCCTAGCAAAGGCCAGAGTCCGACAAAAGTGACAACCCTGGACTCACACCCAAGCAGGGTGCATATGGACTGTGTATATTGACGTTGGACGATATTGCGGTGTTTTGTGATTGCGGTGATTACAAATAAAGGCTGGCAGGAGCCAGATAAAGAAATCCACATCTCCTGAGCAGTTTCTACCCGTGTGGTGTGCCATTTTCATGTGCAAGAGGTCGGCAATCTGCAGGCAAGTGTACCCCAACTTGCTACAGCTACCATAAAACTCATCACTGAATGGAGGGGAAATTACCAAGTTTCCTTTTATTCTGTTGTGTTTTTTATTTTGATTTATGCTACAGTCACCCAAAAGATTCTCTCTAGGATATTTATTGATTTTGTTACCGGCTCTACTCAATGTGGATCGTATTTTAACCCCGTTTCAGTAATCTGTGACAAACGACTCTTTCATAATCTCACATGTCTCCTCTGAAGAACATGCTCTTTTAGTCCTGACTAGCTCCCCAAATGGGATAGATTCTAAAGTGTGCGCAATTTTGTACATATTGTTTCAGTTATTACATTTCCATGCAGTACGAGGTCCAAGAAAGATACCTCGTTTTCATGGAAAGAACATGTAAATTTCAGGTTGTACTCATTGTCATTAATGTACTCTTTAAAATTGTGTACCATACTAGAGATTACATCCTCCAGGGATCAATCCACCCATGAGCTAAGATGCTCACAGGGTGAATTGATCCTTGCAACTATAGGTCTTAGAGGGGGAGGAACACCCCCTTATGAATTTTTCTGAGGCCATGAAAAATGTCCATGGCCAGACATTCTAGACATAAAAAAAGATACATCCCTATTATTTAAAACCCCCATTGTCTCCCCTCCTACAACAACCTGTTTAATTTGACCAAACATTCCTGTAAAGGATTGGATGACAACTGCCTATATACCATTGTGTTATCTAAGATATCAGATGCCAACCTAACATATAAGTTGGCGTCTAATATTACCACGTTTCCACCCTTATCTGATTCCCTTATTACAATATTCTTATTGCAGGCAAGGTCCTTCAACTCTTTTCTCTCTTTTTTATTTAAAGGGGTCGTCCGGCGCCGAAACGGGTTTTTTTTTTTTTAAACACCCCCCCCCCCCCCCCCGTTCGGCGCGAGACAACCCCGATGCAGGGGTTAAAAAAACAAACCGCTCAGCGCTTACCTGAATCCCGGCGGTCCGGCGTCTTCATACTTACCTGCTGAAGATGGCCGCCGGGGTCTGCTCCCTCCGTGGACCGCAGCTCTTCTGTGCGGTCCATTGCCGATTCCAGCCTCCTGATTGGCTGGAATCGGCACGTGACGGGGCGGAGCTACACAGAGCTGGCATTCTGCACGAGCGGCTCCATTGAAGAGAGCAGAAGACCCGGACTGCGCAAGCGCGGCTAATTTGGCCATCGGAGGGCGAAAATTAGTCGGCTCCATGGGAACGAGGACGCTAGCAACGGAGCAGGTAAGTAAAAAACTTTTTATAACTTCTGTATGGCTCATAATTAATGCACAATGTACATTACAAAGTGCATTAATATGGCCATACAGAAGTGTATAGACCCACTTGCTGCCGCGGGACAACCCCTTTAAGTTTTCTCTTTTTTTCCTTGTAGACCTTTCTTTTAATTTTAACAATTCTCGCTCCATTACTGTTTGGAACTCAGCCACTTCTTTTCATCTCAAAGAAAGGGGATAGAAACCTGGATTAGAGGTGGACATCGGTATAGAACCCATTAGTGGCAGGTCTTCAGTATCGGTCACGCAATACTGATCATGAACTCCTTGCAGATAAGATCAAAATCAAATTCCATAGCATGAAGATAGGTGCTCCATTGAGAAAATTTGACACCTCTAAAATCCCCCAATCATACACTATTGAGTTAGGAAACGGATTCAAACTGCTTGACAGATCAAAAAAGCATCCAGAGGAACTATGGCACGATATACAGTCTACAGTTATGGAAACAGACAGTAAGCAACAACAATTACAAACTGGTAATTACTGTCAAACTAGGGAACAGGAGCACCAAAAAATATTGTTTGCAATTAAAGTATTGGGACCCTAAGTGCGGTGGCTTTCACACTCGTATGTGCTGCCTGTCCAGCGCCTCAAGATAGTGGGAAACCTCTACCAAACTCCAGAAGCCTTGGGCAATCTCTAACCGTCGTTCCGCGATCGGATGTGGCATTATTTTTTTGGTGAAGACGATGCCAGATCAACTTAAGGTCCGATAAACTATGTCTGAGATGCTAGAGATTCCCAGCAGAAACTCAAAATGTAACGAGGCAGGAAAAAAAGAAATGAGGCTACACCAACATGGCCACAGTGGCCCACCAGAAAAAACAAAAATAGCTGAGTCACTAAAAGCCCTTCCTTTGCACAAATACACCTCGTCATATGGTATCCGAAAATGTGATGTCTAAGCGCACCGCCTGTGCGAGCTTATTAAACGTAGCAATTGAGATGTGGGTGAAGTAAAAAAATATTTCTGGGTGCCTGTGCAAATCCAAAAACTATGGAAGTGCCCTTTTTCAGACCGCATAGCCACCAGAGAATGCACCCACATGCTGTGCCTCCTTCTTGGCTCCTCTTACAACATGCTACGCTGCTTGCCAAATTACCAGGAACTAAGGCAGCTCAGGAAGACAGAACTTAGCTGAGAAGTCATGGTAGAAGATACGAAACATGAGCCAACAAAGCAAAAATACTCAAGCATCTCTGTTCTCTTCCAAAAGAGAGCAAATTGCATTGGCTAGCTCAGCTGTATGCCAGCGATGTGAGAGCGGGCCGGACCGACACAACAGCAAATCTGCTTCTCTTGTACAGTAAAAAGAACAATAAAATTGTGCATGAAAGAAGCACGCAGCAGGCCGTGAGCTGTTTTTAAAAGAAAACGTTTCAAAAGCGCCAGAAAAATGCTATTACGATAACTCTGTGTGTATCTCGCCCCAGTATCACGCTCACCTGTGTGAATGTAGATTCTAACTTTTCAAATTAGGGGGCTAAATCTATACAAAAATTGGCACCAAATGGTTTGAATTTTGTTGCAGATTTTGTGCTGCGGATTTACGCCTTGCTAACACGAGCATTGTTTTGAACGTGCGTGTGTGCACAAATCCGTGCGTCCACGCACGTGCAAAAACACGCGTGAATGAAGCTGCGTGTCTATTGCCGTCAATGGGGCCACTGCTGCTCCCGGCGGCCCCATTGAAAGCAATAGTATGCCAGCACCCCCGCAGTAATTTTCGGGGGAATGCTTTAAATATAATCCTTGAAAATCATTTCAAGCTGTAGTTAAAATATATATACACACACACATTCACCTCTCTGCCGCTGCCAAGGCTTAGGCATAACTAGTTGCTTGAGCGCTGCCTGTGATTGGTCACAGCACTCGGCAATCACAGGCAGCACTCGGGCATTTATTGAATTCTTGAAATTTTATTGAACTTCTTTGACGCTAATTTTTTTCTCCCTCAAGGGGAAGTGAAGATGTAATTGGTCCCTAGGATAATACACTGCATTACTTATGTAGAGCATTCTGCTTAACCTATGACAACGGACCATCAGACTCTGCTGGAGGTGGGGTCTAATAGACTGAGTTATGTGGCAGACAGGGAGGCCTTTTCAGGCTTCTGGCTGTCAAGGTAACCTGCTGGTACTCTGCAATCCCCTGCTCAGTGCCAAGGGGCGACAGAAGGATCCCCTTTCCCCTGTCATCTGCCTACATGCTGCAGTTGCTATTGCTTGTGGCATGTAAGAGATTAAACTGCCAGGATCTGAGGTTTCTCCATTCCTGGCAGTTAGAGCAGGAGCCTGGCTATCAGTAGGCAGCCAAGCCACCATCTTAAGTAGATGTATGTGCAGGATTAAAGCCCATCAGTAAGGTCAGTAATAAGGCATATTAGCCGTCACTAAGGGAATAGGTTGTGCTGTGGAATATACTGTATATATATTGAAGGGCCTAATTCTGAATCTTGTTATGGGTCGCCTGGGGTCTATGTAAGCCCCTGATTATAGAAGGTCATGAGTAGCCCCCAAACAGTCTGTGCATTGTTAGGAAGGTGTTAGCAGCTGATGTCCCAATATGGGGGCGTCTGCGGGTGAAACCTGACTATGAGACCAATGCCAGCTGGTGACAATACAGGAGGCATTACGGGCTGTCACCTTAATACAAGGGGCCTGAGAGCACAGAGTCATTATATAAGGAGGGTAAGAGCCTGTTGTCAGTTTATTCATTTCCAGCTGGAATAAGAAAAATAAAATCACATGTCTTAAGGCCGAACAAAGGCGAGGTGCAGGCTAATGGGAAAAAAAAACAGCCCGGTCATGAAAGGGTTACGGAAGTAAAAGATCTTGGTTTTGATGTTACATTCTGGTTGTGGCGTCCTTACTGTTTTACAATAATTTTTACTACTGTAGATATTTGCTGTTCAAACAGAGAATTTAAGATTCAAATAGATGCACAAATATCCTGGAACGTCAGCGTCTGCCGGGTGATCTAAGGTAGCTTAAAAAATCATGTTACATACAGCCCTAAATCCTCTATTTACCTCACTGCACACAAGGGGTCTGTCAGTAACCAAAGATGGCCACTTACCTCCAGTATAATAAATGGCACCACTCATGATACAATTAATGTCACCACTCACCTTCAGTTCAATAAAAGGCATCACACACAGTATATTTAATGTCTCCACTTACCTCAAGTATAATAAATGGAACCACTCATCGTACAATTAATGTCACCACTTACCTGTACAATAAATGGTATCATTTACAGTACACTTATTGCCACCACCTACCTTCAGTATAATAAATAGTGCCACATATGGTACAATTCATGTCACCACTTACCTCCAGTATAATAAATGGCACTACACACAATATATGTAAAAGCAATCTGTCACCAGACTTATGTGCCGGATTGGAGAGCTGCACAAACTAGTGGCAGAAATCCTGACAATGACATATTACTGTTTTTTTTCCCTAGTTTCCATAAAATCAGCGTTTCTGTGCCAGTATCAGCAGCTCTTCAGGAACATGGCACCTCGCCACTTTCCACCCCACCGTCTCAATGCTGGGTCACACAGTGCCCCTTACACAATCTACTACCCTGACAGCTGAAACGCGCCTGGTCTCTTACTGCCTGAATCTGCTCAACCTACGGCAATAGGGATGTCACTTTTTTCTAAAAAAAATAAGAGACAGATTAAAGGGGTGTAGCTTAACAAGTAATGTGATTTGTCAGTTGTTTCCTGTGTATCAGTACACAGTCCCCTGTACACCCATCCTAAATACATATACAGTATATATCTTATATCTCAGATAAACTGTACAGTATGAGCTCCTAGCACAGGAAGAGAAATATGATGTCATAGGCATCACAGAAACTTGTGATGATGCACAAGATTGGAAGACTTGAAGGATATAAAAAACAAACCTAATAAAAGATGAGTTGTTGTTCTGTTGTATGTTAGGAAAACATTCATCTCCACAGAGACTCAAGCTTCAGAGCATGATTGTTATGTGTGGGTAAGAATACAAGGAGAGAACTACAGAAAGGACACCATTGTAGGCATTGGTACTGTTGTATCTTGTCTCCACTGGAAGTAGGGGTGGAGACATGGGTTGTGCTGCCTCAGCGACAGGTGACGCCCCTAGGAATGGATTGGCTGATGCAGAGAAGGGTCAGGAGATGGCCCCAGCAGTGACTTGAGTGACTGGCGCTGACAATGACTGGGGGGGGGGCATTGCAGGCAGTCCAGCAGTAACACTCACAGCGGGGAATGGGAGCGGCCATGCCACCAGGAGGAGCAGAGCAGAGAAGCGAGGCACACATGCACTGACAGCGCCGCTAGCAAGCACTGGCCTCCAGCAAAGTAGATGAGAGGGGGAGCTGACATGGCCGAAATCGCGGTAGCAGACACATGAGCACAGCGAGAAAAAAAACATACCAGCACCGCTAGCAACTTTGACACGGTACTGTTGTATCTTGTTTCGGCCCAATAGCTGTATGTGTGGGGGTGGAATAGCTGTGGGAACCGAACACCAGCATCAAATCGGAAGCTAGGGGCCTGACGGGGCATACACTGCAGCAAAGAGCAGTCAGTGACTAGCTTCCGGTGGAAACAAGATACAACAGTACCGTAGGTATTTACTATAGGCCACCTGGACAAGCAGAAGATATGGATCAACTCTTATTCCATCAGATGGCCAAGCTTTCAATAAAGCACAACAAAGTGATCATGGGAGATTTTAACTATCCAGACATTTGTTGGGAATCTCTCTCAGGCAAAAGTAATGGGTCCAACAAATTCTTATCCGCTCTTGCTGACAACTTTATCTTCCAAAATGTAAAAGAGAAAACAAGGGGATCTGCTATCTTGGACCTAATCCTTACCAATAAGGAGAAAATGGTTGAGAAAGTAAGGTTGGCTGGGATCTTAGGAGGCAGTGATCATGCTATCCTAAGGTTCCAGACACTATCAAGGGGAGGGAGGCCTGAGAAGACTCAGACCTCAAGGCTGTATTTCAGAAAGGCATATTTTAATGAACTCAGAAAGACAGTAGGAAGCATCCAATGGCTGGATATTTTTTAAGGTCAAAAATGTCCAAGAAGGTTGGGAAATATTGCAAAATGAGATTCTCAAAGCACAATCGTCAATAATCCCTAAAAGATGGAAGAATTATAAGCATTTAAAGATCGAAGAACACAAAACTCAAATGCTTGCTAAAAAAAATGAAGAAAAATATGTTTATCAAATGCAAAGATGGTGGCTTATCTAAAGAAGAATATAATGCAGCATGTCAGAGAAGCTAAAACTAATAATGAATTGAGGCTTACAAGAGAGGCCAAAAACAATTAAAAAGGATTTCGGGGGTATGTCAAAAGCAAAAGAAAAGTTAAAGATGCTGTAGGATGTTTACAGGTAGAAAATGGTAAATTAGTTAAAAATGATATTAGGAAGGTTGAACTTTTAAATTCCTATTTTGTATCGATTTTCTCTCAGAAAGTAAATGTAACCTCAGCTGATCTTCCTTGTGCTATTGTAGGAATAAAAGAATATCTATAACCAGAGAGATAGTGAGGGAACACTTAACTAACGTAAAATGATTTCAAGTCTCAAGGTCCAGATGAATAACATCCTAAGATACTGAAGGAAGCAGCAGAGGTAATTGCTGAACCACTTGCTGTAATCTTTGAAAATTTTAGGAGAACAGGAGAAGTCCCAGAAGACTGGAGGAGGGCAAATGTTGTCCCTATCTTCAAAAATGTGAAAAAGGTGAACCAAGCAAACTACAGGTCATTGAGCCTGACTTCTATACCGGGAATGATCTTTGAACAAATTATTAACCCCTTCTTGACATGGCCTATTTTGGGCTTAAGGACGCAACAATTTTTGGCGGATTTTCTTCTCCGTTTATCAAAAGCCATAACTTTTTTATTTATCCGTCGACGCAGCCGTATAAGGGCTTGTTTTTTGCGTGGCGAACTGTAGTTTTTATAAGTGCCACTTTTGGGTACATAGACTATATTGTAAAACTTTTTTTTTTTTTTTTATGATAGCAGGGAGAGAAAACGCATCAATTCTGCCATAGATTTTCTTTTACAGCGTTAATCATGCAGCATAAATAACACAATCCATTTTTTCTGCGGGTCGGTACGGTTACAACGATACCAAAATTCCTACATTTTTTTTAGGTTTTCCCACTTTTCTGCAATAAAAACCCTTTTTTTTTGGAAATCTTTTTTCTTTTCTAAATCGCTGCATTCAAAGTCCAGTACCTTTTTTATGTTTTGATGTACGGATCTCTGTGAGGGCTTATTCTTTGCGAGACGAGCTGTTTTTACTGGTACCATTTTGTGGTACATACAGCTTTTTTGATCACTTTTATTGCGTTTTTAGTGAGGCAAAATGCTAAAAATTACCATTTTGCCTGTTTTTTAGCGGGTTTTTTTTGCGTTTTTTTCCGTGCACAGTCAAAAGCATGTGCAACTTATTGTACGCGTCGTTACGGACGCGACAATACCAAATATGTGGGGTTTTATTTTTTTTTTACCTTTTTTTATGCTAATCTGAGAAAAAGCATAAAAAATGTTTTTTTTTAACTCTTTTTTTACATTTTTTTAATTCATTTTTTTAATCTTTGTTTTTTTTTCAACATTTGTGTCCCCGTGGGGGACTTTAACCACTGCCCTGATGATCGCTGTGATAAGGCCTGGCAGAGCTACTGCTCTGCCATGCCTTATCGCTTATACAGCGATCTCAGACACTGGTAACACAGGATGCCAGTGTCTGGCGTCCTATTACCATGGTGACAGGCCGGGCTCTCGCGATGTTATCGCGAGACCCGGCCGGAGACACAGAGGGAGTCCGCTCCCTCTGTGAACTCTTTCCCTACCGCGACATGCCCCTCCGCTGTTGCAGCGGGACGCCGGCTGTGACTGACAGCCGGCTCCCGCTGCGGGATAACGTGGGATCATATGTGATCCCGCGCTAACCCCAGGACGTAAGTTTACGCCCTGTTGCGGGAAGTACCTTGCTGCCAGGACGTAAACTTACGCCCTGCAGCGGGAATGGTTTAAACAGCATGTATGCAAGTACTTGGATGAGGATGGAGTAATTAGCCAGAGCCAGCATGGGTTTGCAACAAACAAATTATGCTAGATAAATCTAATTTCCCTCTATGACAGAATCACCGACTGGGTTGATCAGGAAAATGCAGTAGATATAGTATATCTTGACTTTAGTAAAACATTTGACAAATTACCTCATACCATCCTTATTGAAAACAAAATGACTAAATATGGATTGACAGGGTAACTGTTAGGTGGATTCACAACTGGCTGAGTGATCGTACTCAAAGAGTGGTCATAAATGGCTGCACATCCAAGTGGAAGAATGTCTCAAGTGGGGTGCCACAAGGCTCTGTCCTGGGCCCAGTGTTATTGAACATTTTTATAAATGATCCAGGAGAGGGAATTGAGGGAACATTGATCAAGTTTGCCGACAACACAAAGCTAGAATGGATTGTTAACACTAGAGAAAAAGATTCAAAAAGATCTGGACAAACTTGAGCAGTGAGCAGCAACAAACAGAATGTTTTTTTTAAAAAGAGAGAAATCCAAAGTACTACATCTGGACAAGAAAAATGAAAAAACACATAGAGTGTCAGGGCTCAAACCCACAACTGTTTGTGTCCCAGTCAGCAGCTCTCTTTACTAGGCTAATCCAGCACTTCCTATAAAAGCCCAGCCTTGCCACTCCTTTAGTGTGTGATTATTGTTTTCCACCACTGTGATCAAGCTCCTTTTCTTCCTGCTCTTCTATTGTACTGCACCTTGATACACGGGACCTTTAGAGCACAGTCATTATATTAGAACGGCAAGAGCCTGTTGTCAGCTTATTCATAAATTAACAGCTGGAATAACAGAAGTAAAATCACACGTTAAGCCCCACCCCCAACAAACACCCTGTAGCCCATGGCCCCCTCTTATCGCTGGTTGGTATATTTTATTGATAAGTGACAATCTCATATCCATTCCAAATTTAAATAGTAAAAAACAAAGTGCTGTGGGTTGGACTAAGGCTCAGTGCATATTACCCTAAAAAAGCTTGTCCGTGCTGCTTCCACAAAAGACATGCTTCTTCATACATCTGCCATCTCTACTAAGTCAACATGTCTGTTTTTTTTACTTCACTATGTCATCCATTTTTCATGTCTGCAAAAAAGAAAAAATAACATGAAACACACCCAGTTTTCTTTTTTTTTTGCATCTCTGAGGGAAAATGAACAAAACAGGCGGCACACGGCCGACATCTGAGTGCGTTCTTTTTGTATTGTCATTGGCTTGCATGGATGAGTCTTGTCTGCACATCACATCACTATGGTGCATTTTATGATTTTTTTTCTCATGATCCATTTAAAAAAAACTGATGGGCGTCTTATCACATGGACCAATACGGGGCCGTGTGCTACTGGAGTCAACTTTGCTTGTTTACTCGGAGAGCACATGGACGAAAAACAACACTCGTGCCAGGGGCCTAAGAAACAAATACATACCTTCACCTTCAGTATGCAATATTCCAAGGGGTACATTTTAAATCTGAGCACAAAGTTCCAAAACACCTCCGGTCATGAAAGGGTGTAAGAAAGTAAAAGCTCTTGATTTTGCCGTTACATTCAGCATCAAGCGACCTTTCCATTTTATATGTTACTTTTTTACTACTGTAGATATTTGCCGTGCAAATGGAAAGAGAAGAAGCTTCCAGAACACGAGCAAACATTCTGCAGGCGCCGTCAGCTTATTCCTGGATGGGGGATGATGTAAGATATATGAAAAATAATCAGAAGTTACATACAGTGCATGAACAGCGCTAAATCATGTAATTACCTCACTATATATAAGGGGTTTGTCAGCCACCACAGAGAGATGGCTACTTACCTACAGTACACTAAATAGTGCCACATGCAGTATAATGTCACCACTAACCTCCAGTATAATAAATGGTGCCACACACAGTATAATGTCACCACTAACCTCCAGTATAATAAATGGAGCCACACACAGTATAATGTCACCACTAACCTCCAGTATAATAAATGGTGCCACACACAGTATAATGTCACCACTAACCTCCAGTATAATAAATGGTGCCACACACAGTATAATGTCACCACTAACCTCCAGTATAATAAATGGTGCCACACACAGTATAATGTCACCACTAACCCCCAGTATAATAAATGGTGCCACACGCAGTATAATGTCACCACTAACCTCCAGTATAATAAATGGTGCCACACACAGTATAATGACACCACTTACCTCCATTATAATAAATGGCGCCACACACAGTATAATGTCACCACTTACCTCCATTATAATAAATGGCGCCACACGCAGTATAATGTCACCACTAACCTCCAGTATAATAAATGGTGCCACACACAGTATAATGTCACCACTTACCTCCATTATAATAAATGGCGCCACACGCAGTATAATGTCACCACTTACCTCCATTATAATAAATGGCGCCACACTCAGTACATGTAAATAGCATCAGACACATGCTGCCGGATTCCAGAGCTGTATAAACTAGTGGCAGAGACCCCAATAATTACACAAGGTCACTTACTGGATTTTATTCATTAGTTTCCATAAAATCACTGTTTCTGCACCAGTATCAGCAGATCTTCAGGAACATGGCACCGCACCACTTCCAAACCCCCCTCCACCCCCCTGGTCTCATTCCTGGGTCACACGTTGTCCCTTACACAATCTGCGGCTCTTTCAGTGGAAGCACGTCTTGTCTCTTAATTCCTGGATCTCCTCAATCAGCAGCAAAAGGGTTGTAACCTTTCTCCCCAAAATATAATAGACGAATTCAAATTAAAGGGGTCTGATTTGTGGGCGGGGCTTAACATGGAGTGCAATTTGTCAGTCCTGTCCTCCATATCAGCACACAGTCCCCCGTACAGCCCTCCTAAATACATACAATATATATCTTACTTCACAGTTTATATGTCAGGAATACTCTCCGGTCCTGCATGGCTAATACACCCATGGCTCTTATACAGTGTTGGTAAGAAGTTACAAAATAATCCCACCCTAAAAGGCAATCCGTAGTGGCCACGCTCAAGAAACAGGTCACAGAGCTCAAAGAGTTTTGTGTCTCCTGCCAGGAAAGAGTTGCTGCTATGCAGTGAGAGATCGAGGGGTTATAGTGGCAACTCTTGGAGATGCGCAATTCAGTGCCAGACGTCTGCATGCCACTGCCAGCGAAATATGCCACTTCGGTGGCAGTGACATGTATGCCATTAGGACCCGACAATTTTGTCTATTTTAATCTTTTTAAGACAGCTCTGCATTTCTTCCTAGATAGACTGGTGACATTTAGTGGAGAGTTTACTTTATCACTCTGCATCTCATCTGACATTTCATTTTGCTCTATGAATACATTGGAAAAAGAACTATTTAACAGATTTGCTTTCTCCTCATCACCCTCTACTATTTTCCCTCATTACTTTTTAATGGGCCAATACTTTCCGAATTAATCGTTTTGCTCTTTATAGAGTTGAAGAACAGTTTAGGGTTAGTTTTTGTCTCTTTGGCAAGAAGTCTCTCCGTCACCATCTTTGCTGCTTTTATTTGCTTTTTGTATAATTTATTTTTTCCTTATAGGTTTTTAGTGCTTCTTCACGTCTTCTTGTTTTAGTGGTTTAAACCCTTTTTTAGCTGTTTATTGCCCCTTTACATCTTTATTGCGCCACATTCGTTTTTTCCTATTACAAACATTTTTTCTGTAAGGTATGGACTCCTCACAGTTAGTATTTAAGATGGTTTTAAAAATGTCATATTTATTGTCACTGTCTACATTTCTCAGGTGCCCAGTTTATATCCGGATAATTAAAGTCCCCCATATAATAATTACCTCATTGTGATTTGCTACTTCATCTATTTGCTTCAATAATAGATTTTCAGTAGCTTCTGTTATATTTGGTGGTCCATAGAGAACCCCTATGAGGATTTTATTGTTGCTTTTCCCTCTGTGTTCATGCAAATGTTCATCCTCCTCCCATATATCTCCTCATAATGTGGGCTTTAAACAGAATTTCACATAAAGACAAACCCCTCCTCCTTTTCAGTTTTTTACTATCCCTTCTAAACAGACTGCAACCCTGTGTGTTCACTCCCCAGTCACAGCTTTCATCCAACCAGGTCTCCGTTATTCCCACTATGTTGTAGTTTGATTCAGACATTATTACTTCCAGTTCGTCTACTTTATTGTTCAGACTTCTAGCATTAGTCACCATTCAGTTTAGAAGGTTCTGGTTATTTTTATATTAACTGTATCCTTACTAACTGTTCTGCCAGTTCTTCCTGTACTAGCCCCTCCCATCGCCCCACCCCCATTTCCATTACTTAGTCCCAGGGCACTGTCTACATTGTCTCCCCCCCCCCATCCCTCTTTTTTGCCCTCCCGCAGTCCCAATCATTCATTAGTGTGCAGTTTAAGAATGATGCATTGGTTATTTTTAATTTAATCAAAGCTCAGGAAACTCACAATTTGGGATTAATGTGCCTGAGCTCTCTGACTGGAATGGCTGAAGTCTCTCCTTCCAAAGACTCGGTCTTGTTCTGACTGACTGATATCTAACTGTGCTACTCTCCTCACTCACTGTACCTTCAGACTGACTGGTTCACTGTTCTCTGCTCTGACGAAAAACTCACCACTCATTTGTTTACCTCCCTAATCTCCTGCTGCCCTTCTGGTGTGGGACATGGTACGGGTAGTATTTCAGAAAATACTACTTTGGAGGTTCTTGCCTTAAAAGGGTTTTGTCATTAGAACAAAACCCTGTCCCCCAGCTTGGACATGCGTAAAATAAGAATAAGGGCACCCTCACCTCTCCTGGGACACAGCTGACAGTCGCTGCTTATATTCAACGGAGATGTCTGGGTAGGCGGCCAATGGAAATACTTGACCGTTACAGCCAATCGAAGGCTGCATTGTCACATTCCTAAACTCTTGGCATCATGGTGCCCAGGATATGAACACTGATGCTAGGAGCACAGATGGTGATGCAACCTCTGGTTGGCTGCAGCGGTCACGTGCTTCTGCCGTCCAACTATCAAGAAGTCACTGCCGAATATTGGTGGCGACTTTCAACCACATCCTGTGACTGCATGTGAGGTGAGTATACCCTCATTTTTTGTTTTATGCGGGGCACAGCCGAGGGGTGGGATTTTGTCCTAATGACAAAACCCCTTTAAGATTACAACCTAGTTCCCTGAAATGCTTTAAGGATCTCCCTCTAACTTTCTCATTGGTGCCAATGTGTACCATGACAGCTGGATCCTCACCAGCCCCTCCCAGTGGTCTGTCAACCCGATCCACAGTGTATCGAACTTGACTGCCAGGAAGACACTTCACCATTCGACGATCCTGGTCTTTGTGGCAAATTGCCGTTTTTTTGCCCCAATAGCAACAGTGACTCCCATTATGGCCTCAGTATAGAAGTGGCGGCTTCTGAGCGACTCCCTGACTTCTGCCACATAGCCTCAGAAGCCTCTCCGTGGCGTTATTGGGTGATTATTTAAAATAATTTGGGACGCCAGAGCTGAATAGCACAAAATGTGGAGTGAAGAAATTTTTTTTCCATTAAATGGGGAAAATTGGCTTTTACCTTATTCGATTTTCTTTGCCTTCCTCTGGATCAACATTGGGGGGTAATAGACTGAACTGGATGGACAGATGTCTTTTTTTGGCCTTACAAACAATGTTAAGGCCCATTTACACAGGAAGAGTGTCGTGTGAACGATGCCCGACACTCGTCCCTGTATCCCCGCACTCCCATGCTCCGGCACAAGAGCTAGTATAGCTGGCTCACACATGGAGCGACCAGCAGGGGAATGGGGCAGTGCAGGAGATTTCTCTCCTTCCGCTCCCTCGCCCCTCTCCATTTAGATACACAGCGGCCGTTCGCTATTGAACCACGGCTGTTTAAACTGCACGATGAGCTTCATCATTCATCTTTTATGCAGCATAAACGATCAGTAATGAAGCTCATCGCTCATTGTTAAGTTTAAACAGCCGCCGTTCAATATCGAACGGCCGCTGTGTATCTCAATGGAGAGGGGCGGGGGAGCGAGAGGAGAGGAATCTGCACTACCCCGCCCCCCTGCATGAGATCGCTGACGATGGCTGAAGTCTCTCCTCCCGACACCTCGGTCTCAGGCTGCATTCAGACGAACGTATATCGGCTCGGTTTTCACGCTGAGCCGATATACGTTGTCCTCGTGTGCAGGGGGGGAGGATGGAAGAGGCGGGAGCAGGAACTGAGCTCCTGCCCCCTCTCTGCCCCTCTGCACTATTTGCAATGGGGACAGGCGGTGCGGGGGCAGGGTTAAGTTTCGATAATTAGCCCCCCCCCCCCATTGCAAATAGTGCAGAGGGGCGGAGAGGAGGTGGAGAGGGGGCGGGAGCTCAGTTCCTGCTCCTGGCTCTTCCATCCTCCCCCCCTGCACACGAGGACAACGTATATCGGCTCGGTGTGAAAACCGAGCCGATATACGTTCTGGGGAATGCACCCTCACTCTGACTGCGCTGCTCTCCTCTCTCGTTGCCCCTCCAGACTGACTATTTCTCTGTTCTCTGACTAAACACTCACCTGACGGCTCCTCTGCTCTGATGCTCACGGCTTGCCAGCCTATCAGCTCCTACCACCCCCTATTCCTACTGCTGTCCAATGAGAGCTATATCTGCCGGCAACCAAAAAGAAATAAATGGTTGCCGGGCAGACTAATAATAGTTCAGTTGCAGGGCAGGTTAACCTCTGCTCGTCTGGGATACATTCTAATGCCGAGATCTTGGGACTCACTCCGCTCACATCCACACTCCAAACGCTATGGGATGTCGCTCTTGACTCTTCCATCTTCACCTACATGGAAGCTGAAGGTGCTTCTATATGGCACTCTCTCAGGTAGACAAGATGGTAGACTTCTTCCCGCTCTCAAGCACTCACATTTATAACTTCAATTGTACCACATGACATGACAAACTGACACAATTACATGCAAGCAATGATTTTATTGGAGTTAACCTCTCAAGCGCTGCAGCTGTGCAACACACACACTGGATATGACAGGACAAGTTTTGCTCAGTGCATCTACATAGGACAAAAGATGTATGACATTTATCAAGGGGACCAAGATGGTGTTCTGGGCCACTATAGCTCCCCTGCAGGTATTCACTCAGTGGCACTGCTAAGTGGCACTGATTCCAGGTGTACACTGTGATGTCAGTGTGCACCCGGGATCCTCCTGCCACATCCCCTGACAGCTCCTCTTTGGTTCTGCTAGAGCAGAGGAGAGCAGGTGTATGGGCAAGCACACTGACATCATAGTGTGCACCTGGGATCAGCGCCAACAGCAGCAACAAGCAGAGTAGCAGTGGCACTTCGATGTGGAGGAAGGGGTAAATATATGGGTCTCAGGGGGGCACTATTACTACTGGGGCTATTATAGGTAATCCTATTAGTAATAATGTCCCCTATATCAGCCCCAGTAGTAATAGCATTACTACTGGGACCACTGTGGGGTGTAACTATTTCTGGGGCTGTTGTGGGATGTCACTATTACTACAAAAGCCATGGTGGGATGTCACTATTACTACTTGGACTATTGTGGGGGGGTCAATATTAAGACTGGGGCTGCTGTGGGATGTCACTATTACTACTGAAGCCACTGTATGGGGTCACTATTACTACTGGGGCCTCTGTGGAATGTCACTTTTACTACTGGGGGCACTGTGGGGGGTCAATATTACTACTAGGGCCACTGCGGGATGTCACTATTACTACTGGGGCTGCTCTGGGGGCTCACAATTACTGCTGGGGCCGCTCTGGGGGTCACTATTATTGCTGGGGCCGCTCTGGGGGTCACTATTATGGCTGGGGCCTCTCTGGGGGTCACTATTATGGCTGGGGCCTCTCTGGGGGTCACTATTACAGCTGGGGCTGCTCTGGGGGGTCAATATTACTACTAGGGCCACTGTGGGTTGTCACTATTACTACTGGGGCTGCTCTGGGGGTCACTATTACAGCTGGGGCTGCTCTGGTGGTCACCATTATGGCCGAGGCCGCTCTGGGGGTCACTATTACTGATGGGATATGTTTACTCATGGCAGAAATGCTGCAGAATGTCCTCAGTAGAAACTTTCGTGGCAAATTGTGCAACATTTCCACATCCAAAAAGCAGTCAAAATCTGCACCATGTCTATTTTGAAACAGCTCTGTCCTCTGTATATTGACGGAGGTAAAATTATACGGCGTGATAATCCCCATCCCCTCATGTGTTGGCGCTTTGCGATAAATAAATGGGTTTTGGTTTGAAGCTTGGGCACTTGGTCTTTAAAAGCTTCGCCATCACTGCTTATGACCCACACAAAACTAAGCAAATTCAAAAATTTTAAAATCCAAAGCTCTCCCACAAATTTCAATCCTCAGAAAGTAGCACCGAACAACCCTATCTCCATATAAAAAAATTTGAGGACGTTATCAGTGCCCTTCCTAAAGGCAAAAGTTCAGGCCCAGATGGCTTCAGTGCCATTTACTATAAAACATTTAATGACATGCTACCGGTAATCCCTGCTTTACACAAATACTTTATTTACATCAACGCCACTAATGGTTTCCCTAGTGAAGCTCTTACCACCCACATTTTTCTCATCCCCAAAGATGGGAAAGATAATACCCTCTGCATTAGCTATAGGCCAATCTCACTAATCACCAATGACATTACATCGTATGCAAAAATCCTTGGCAATAAAATCAAACTTCTCCCGAATCTCATCAACATGGAACAAGTGGGATTCACACCCCACAGGCAAGCAAAACCCCTCTAGCTCTTCTTATGACTGACGCAGAGAAAGTGTTCGATAGGGTAAACTGGCTTGTTCTTAAAATGACCCTGCAAAAATTTGGCTTCCCTGAAGACTTTATTGATAAGATTATGGCTCTATAGAAAATACCCTCAGAAACCTTTCCCTGTCTTTCACTATTAATAACGACACAAGGTAGGGCTGCCCTCTTTCCCCTCTTCTAATTATACTTACAATGGAGGTCTACTTGAAAAGAATAAGGTAAAACCAACAAATTATGGTCGAACATAACACAAGACAGCAAGCTGCGCAGATGATCTCCTGTTATTTGTAACCAACCACCATCTTTCTCTTAAACCACTACTGAGAGAATTTGAGCTTTTCAGTCAAATCTCTAATTTTAAACTTAATATTTCAAAATCAGAACTCCTCAATATAAATATTGATAAAACAACGTGGGCCCTGCTATCCAAAAAATCCCCCTTTAAAAACACTTGCTCCCACATAACATACCTAGGAACCAAAATTTCCCCAGACCTATCCGAAATATACAAACTAATAGAGATGAGCGAGCGTACTCGTCCGAGCTTGATGCTCGCTCGAGTATTAGGGTACTCGAGACGCTCGTTACTCGAGACGAGCACCACGCGGTACTCGAGTCAATTCCATTTCCTTCCCTGCATGTTTTCCGCCATTTTCTGGCCAATAGACATGCAGGGAGGGCATTACAACTTCCTCCTGTGACGTTCCAGCCCTATCCCACCCCCCTGTAGTGAGTGGCTGGTGAGATCAAGTGACCGCCGAGTATTTAAATCAGTCCTCAGACACACGCTGGCAGACATTAGGGAGGGTGCTGCTGGTGCTATAGTTAGTGTGTTGGCGTGTTCAAGAACCCCAACGGTCCTTCCTAGGGTCACATCTTACCGTGTGCATTACTGTCGTGGCTGCGGGGAGCAGTTTTCCACCAATTTTTTTTTTTCATCTTGGGCTCTGCAGACTATTGCGTTCTCAGTCTGCAGCTAATTATACAGAGTATAGGGGCAGTACTGGTGAGGCAGGGACAGTGGTAGTGTAGAATCCTGTCAACAAGTACCCCAAAAAAGCTCCTGCTTACGGCTACCTGTCACCGTGTGCATTACTGTTCTGGATGCTGTCAGTTCTAGTGGCTCACTATTAGCCAGCTTGGCCTTTCTGCGGGCAAGCGTATAATTTTTTTCGGCCAGCAGTGTGCGTTACATAACCGCTGTGACACTCCAAGTGCAGGCCAATAATTGCCTAATTTTTTACACTGCTGTGTGCATCCCGTCAACTTCACGCATAGCGTACGGCCACAGCCGCTGATAGAGGGAAAGACATATACATGCTATCTAGGCTGCTGTTTTTAGAAAAAAAAACTGAAAAAAAAATCCTCCTTACGGCTATCTGTCACTGTGTACATTACTGTTCTGGCTGCTGTGACTTGTAGTGGCTCACTATTAGCCAGCTTGGCCTTTCTGCAGGCAAGCGTATAATTTTTTTCGGCCTACAGTGTGCGTTACAGTACCGCTGTGATCCTGCAAGTGCAGGCCAATAATTACCTAATTTTTTACACTGCTGTGTGCGTTCCGTCAACTTCACGCACAGCGTACGGTCACAGCTGCTGATAGAGGGAAAAACATATACATGCTATCTAGGCTGCTGTTTTTTTTTAAAAAAACTGAAAAAAAATCCTGCTTAGGGCTACCTGTCACCGTGTGCATTACTGTTCTGGCTGCTGTAACTTGTAGTGGCTCACTATTAGCCAGCTTGGCCTTTCTGCAGGCAAGCGTATAATTTTTTCGGCCTACAGTGTGCGTTGCATAACCACTGTGATCGTGCAAGTGCAGGCCAATAATTGCCCAAGTTTTTACACCGCAGTGTGCGTCCCGTCAACTTGACGCACAGCGTACGGCCACAGCCGCTGATAGAGGGAAAGACAAATACACGCTATCTAGGCTATTGGCTCTTTCAAAAAGAAAAGCTGAAAAAAAACCTCCTTAGGCCTACCTGTCACCGTGTGCAGTTTTCTGCATGGCTGCTGGGGGTTGTAGTGGCTCACTATTAGCCAGCTAGGCCTTGCTGCAGGCCAGTGTATAATTTTTCGGCCTACAGTGTGCGTTACAGTACCGCTGTCAGCCTCCAAGTGCAGGCCAATAATTGCCTAATTTTTTACACCACTCTGTCTGCGGTATTCGAAAACACCATGCTGAGGGGTAGGCCTAGAGGACGTGGCCGTGGACGTGGGCGAGGACGCAGAGGTCCAAGTGTGGGTGTGGGCACAGGCCGAGTTCCTGGTCCAGGTGAATCGCAGCCGGCTGCAGCGGGATTAGGAGAGAGGCAAGTTTCTGGGGTCCCCATCTTCATATCACAATTTTGTGGTCCACGTGGTAGACCTTTATTACAAACAGAGCAGTGTGAGCAGGTCCTGTCGTGGATGGCAGACATTGCATCCAGCGATGTATCAACCACCCAGTCTTCTACGCCGTCCACTGCTGCAACTCTGAATCCTCTGGCTGCTGCTCCTCCTTCCTCCCAGCCTCCTCACTCCATGAAAATGACACATTCTGATGAGCAAGCAGACTCCCAGGAACTGTTCTCGGCCCCCTGCTTTGATTGGGAAAAAATGGTTCCTCTCCCACCTGAGGAGTTTGTCGTGACCGATGCCCAACCTTTGGAAAGCTCCCGGGGTCCGGGTGATGAGGCTGGGGACTTCCGGCAACTGTCTCAAGAGCTTTCAGTGGATGAGGAGATCGATGATGATGGGACACAATTGTCTATCCGTGAGGTAGTAGTAAGGGCAGTAAGTCCAAGGGAGGAGCGCACAGAGGATTCGGAGGAAGAACCGCTGGACAATGAGGTGACTGACCCCACCTGGTTCTCTCTGGCAAGTGCAGCAGCAGGACAGGTTGGAAGAGGAAGTGGGGTGGGCAGGGGTAGAGGCAGGGCCAGAGCGAAGACTCCCCCAACTGTTTCACAAAGCACCCCCTCGCGCCAAGCCACCCTGCAAAGGCCTAGGTCTTCAAAGGTGTGGATGTTTTTCAGTGAGAGCACGGACAACTGACGAACAGTGGTGTGCAACCTGTGTCGCGCCAAGATCAGCCGGGGAGCCACCAGTACCAGCCTCACCGCCACCAGCATGCGCAGGCATATGATGGCCAAGCACCCCACAAGGAGGGACAAAGGCCATTCACCGCCTCCAGGTCGCACCACTGCCTCTCCCCTTGTGCCCCAACCTGCCACTCAGATCCCACCCCGATCTCAGGACACAGGCACGAGCGCCTCGCGGCCTGCACCCACACCCTCACCTCTGCTGTCCTCGGCCCCATCAAGCAATGTCTCTCAGCACGCCGTCCCGCTGTCGCTAGCGCAAGCGTTGGAGCGCAAGCTCAAATATGCCACCACGCATTCGCACGCTCAAGCTTTCAATGTGCGCATTGCCAAATTGATCAGGCTCGAGATGCTGCCGTACAGGCTTGTGGAAACAGAGGCTTTCAAAAACATGATGGCGGCGGCGGTCCCACGCTACTCGGTCTCCAGTCGCCACTATTTTTCCCGGTGTGCCGTCCCAGCCCTACACCAGCACGTCTGCCGCAACATCAGTGCCCTCACAAACGCAGTTACTGGGAAGGTCCACTTAACCACGGACACGTGGGCAAGTTCTGGCGGGCAGGGCCACTATATCTCCCTGACGGCACATTGTGTGAATTTGGTGGAGGCTGGGACCGAGTCAGAGCCTGGGACCGCACACGTCCTACCCACACCCAGAATTGCGGGTCCTTCCTCGGTTCTGGTATCTGCGACGGTCTATGCCACCTCCTGTAAAAACCCTCTCCCTCCTCCTCCTCCTATGCAACCTCTACCTCTCATTTAAGAAATGTGAGCAGCGTGTCGCCAGCAGCCGGTGTCGCGCGGCGTGGCAGCACAGTGGTGGGCAAGTGTCAGCAGGCCATGCTGAAACTACTCAGCCTAGGTGACAAGAGGCACACGGTTCTTGAGCTGTTGCAGGGTCTGTCTGAGCAGACCGACCTCTGGCTTTCGCCGCTGAGCCTCCAACCGGGCATGGTCGTGTGTGACAACGGCCGTAACCTGGTGGCGGCTCGGCAGCTCGGCAGACTCACACACGTGCCATGTCTGGCCCACATCTTCAATCTGGTGGTTCAGCGGTTTCTGAAAAACTACCCGTGCTTGTCAGACCTGCTCGGCAAGGTGCGCCGCGTCTGCGCACATTTCCGCAAGTCCACCACGGACGCTGCCAACCTGCAACATCGGTTTAATCTGCCAGCGCATCGGCTGCTGTGCGACATGCCCACACAGTGGAATTCTACGCTCTACATGTTGGCCAGGCTGTATGAGCAGCGTACAGCAATAGTGGAATACCAACTCCAACATGGGCCGCGTAGAGGGAGTCAGCCTCCTCAATTCTTTACAGAAGAGTGGGCCTGGATGGCAGACATCTGCCAGGTCCTTGGAAACTTTGAGGAGTCTACCTAGATGGTGAGCGGCGATGCTGCTATCATTAGCGTCACCATTCCTCTGCTATGCCTGCTGAGAAATTCGCTGCAAAGCATAAAGGCTAAAGCTTTGCAGTAGGAACAGGAGACAGGGGAAGAGAGTATGTCGCTTGATAGTCAGAGCACCCTCATGTCTATATCTCAGCGCGTTTTGGAGGAGGAGGAGGAGGGGGAGGAGCAGGAGGAGGAGGAGGGGGAAGAGACAGCTGGGCCCAGTGCAGAGGGTACCCATGCTGCTTGCCTCCCATCTGTTCAGCATGTATGGCGTGGATTACTGGATGTACACCCTTCTCGACCCCTGGTATAAGGAGAACCTTTCCACTCTCATTCCTGAAGAGGAAAGGGGTTCAAGAGTGATGCAATACCACAGGGCCCTGGTGGACAAACTGATGGTAAACTTCCCATCTGACAGCGCTAGCGACAGAAGGCGCAGATCCGAGGGCCAAGTAGCAGGGGAGGTGCGGAGATCAGGCAGCATGTTCAGTGCATGCAGGGGAACACTGTCCAAGGCCTTTACCAGCTTTATGGCTCCCCAGCAAGACTGTGTCACCACTCCCCAGTCAAGGCTGAGTGGGAGGGAGCACTGTAAAAGGATGGTGAGGGAGTACATAGCCATGGAGAAGGAGTAAGCAGCCGATCGCACCATCGTCCTCCATGATGCCTCTGCTCCATACAACTATTGGGTGTCAAAGCTAGACACGTTGCATGAATTGCGCTGTATGCCCTGGAGGTGCTGGCTTGCCCTGCCCTGCCGCTAGTGTCTTGTCAGAGAGGGTGTTTAGTGCAGCTGGGGGAATCATCACGGACAAGCGTACCCGCATGTCAACTGACAGTGCCAACATGCTTACATTCATTAAGATGAACAAAGGCTGGATTTCCTAAGACTTCTCTTCTCCACCGGCGGAGAGCAGCGGAACCTAAAGATTCTTTTTGCTGCAACCGCAGATAAAAGCACTCTTCTCAGTCACCGGTAAAATGGGGCATTTAGCTTTGCCAATCTGTCTCTGACATTAGTCCTCCTCCTGCCACTCCTCCTCCAGAAACAACATGTCATCACGCTGAACGGCCAATTTTTCTGCGGCCCAAAAGGCTTACTACAGAAAGTTACAGGGGTCTGCCTATACTGCTGCCACTTAGATGTTACAGGGGTCTGCCTCTACTGCTGCTACTTGAATGTTACAGGAGTCTGCCTATACTTCTGCTACCAGACTGTTACTGGGATCTGTCTATACTTCTGCCACGTAAATGTTACAGGGGGTCTGCATATACTGCTGCTACACAAATGTTACAGGGGTCTGGCAATACTGCAGCTACATAAATGTTACAGAGGTCTGCCTATACTGCTGCTAATGAAATGTTACTGGGGTCTGTCTTTACTGTTACTACAGAAATGTTAATGGGGTCTCACTAGACTTCTGCAACACAAATGATACTGGTGTCAGCTTATACCTTTGCTACAGGAATATTACAGGGGTCTGTGTATACTATGGGTGCACTGAGTCTTTCCATCGCAGTGTTCTACCTATCTGGCCCGAAAAACAACCCAGACTGACCAGGGCATGGTGTGTGGGCAGCAGCCAACATGTATTTCCTCTCACGCAACCGCAGCTATCCGGGGCACTGCAATGGGATTTCCTTCTGTACCGTCTGTGTGTTCCTGCTAGCCACCCATGCTGTGTGTGCACACAGACTTGCCATAGCGGAGTTGTACCTGCCTGGCACTGTAAAAAAAAACACGAATGTCTAGGGCATGGCGTGTGGGCCGCAGCCAACATGTATTTCCTCTCACGCAACCGCAACTATCCGGGGCACTGCAATTGGATTTCTTTCTGTACCGTCTGTGGGTTCCTGGGGGGCCACCCATGCTGTGGGTGCACACAGACTTCCCATTGAGGTGTTTTACACTGAGCCCGAATTATTGCGCTAACTAATCTCTCCGGCGGTAAACTTTGGGCCGAACTCGAACCGAGCTATGTTAATAGCTGCCTCTGATTGAAAAGTGAAGAAATGTTTTATGTTCCTAAAAATTGCATCAATGTAGACTAGAGCTCATCCTGTACAAAATAAGCCCTCCTAGCGCTCCGTCGATGGGAGAAGAACAATGTTCTATCTTTTGTGATGCAGCGACACAAAAGCAAATCTTTAAAAAATATATTGCTTTAGTGCACACAAATAGCAAAACATAAACTATATAAACTTGGTATCGCTGGAATCCTGCAGACCCCGAGTGACGTAACAATGAAATACAAAAACCAATGGAGGAATGTCCTTTTATCTAATAGTATGGGTGAAGCTAATGGTGCTGTAAGCCTGTACAGAGCCCTCCATGTACTTGTGGCAGTGGCCCCTATACAAGCTCTATTAGTGGTTGTTCAGCAGTATTTTGCCACTGTTACGTCCCCTGCTACAGTGTTTTCCTCCTGCATGCTGGGAATTGGTCTTTGCACCAACGTACCAAACTGGGCCACATCCTGAAGGGGTTAAGAATAATTTACATGAGCCCCATAGCTCTCTGGCAGATTACACAAAATCTGCATGTTTATTAGTACAAGCATTGTATTTTAGTGAAAACTCACTTTTAATAACTCCCTCTTATAAGCCACGGAGGTGGACCACCCGAGCCTCGAGTGATGCAGCATTTCATCACAGCCCTCCAGCATTCCAGCACCTCTCACAGGCTGACATCGGTGATGAAATTCCAGGCTGCGTGACTCAGGGACCCAGACAGCCGAGAAAATCGTGCGAGATTTGTGCGTTGTGAGACGCACAAATATGAAACCCATTCTTACACATTATTAAAGACTAGCTGATATACCCACTGTTGTAGCTTGTCAGTCACGACAGCATCATGACATGGTGGCATCAACACAGGTCATGATCTGTCACCTTGTTATGCAGGACAAGGGTTAATGCACCATGTGCAGAGACTGCTGGTGCTGTCTGTCTTTGTTGTATGGATGCATGCTGGATTAGTCATGCCTGGAATTAGGGTGGAGATGTGGTTTTCCATTCACTCTGCCAGTTCCCAGGTGCTATATATTCTCACCCCTCCCTTTGCTCAGTGCTTCTTAATCTGTTCCATAGTGGAGACCCTAGAGTTCTTCTGTGCTGGGTGTATTTCTACTTGCAGATAAGTTGTTGCGGGTTCCTTTTCAGTTGCATTTGTCCTTTTCATTTCCACTTTGCTTTGCTGTTCGGTTCATCTCTCCAGGGGTCCTTTGAGGGACAGTCAGGGCCCAGGATGGAGATCGTGGGGCTGTCTCTAATGAGATGAATACTTCGCTTCTAGGCAGGGACCTTTCACCCCCCCCCCCCCCCCCGCTAGGTTAGGGTCAGGCTTCCTCCTCCCTGGAGTGGTGCTACTGCTCAGCATGGCATGGTGTGCAGCTAGTTCCTACAGTGTGTACGTTCCCTGTTGCCGTGCTGAGTGTTGTACTCTGGTGTTGCACAGACTTGTCATCTGGGTTACGTTTTTCAGTTGTGGTGCGCACTGTTCTTCGGTGCATATCTATCTACTACAGTAGTTGTGAACATCATCCTGCATCTGTGCTGAACGTGGTGCTTGTGAGCCGCACGAACGTGACACTCGGGCCTCACCCGAGTTAATTTGATACAGGTGTTTGCACGGAAAGATTTGCCAATACTTTTGCACTTAGCATTGGATTTTTGAGTTGTGACCCCTTTACTTTTCCTATTTAGGACCTAAAGAATGCTCCTGCCAAATTTCATGTTTGTACAACATCGGGAAGTTAGAGAATTAGATTTAGTACATTACACAGGGCGTCAATGCTTTTGCACTTGGCATTGAATTTTTGAGTTGTGACTTCTTTACTTTTCCTATTTAGGACGTAAAGAATGCACCTGCCAAATTTCATGTTTGTACGACATTGGTAAGTTAGAGAACTAGTGGCGAGTCAGTCAGTGAGTCAGTCAGTAAGTCAGACAGTCAGTCAGGGACTTAGTGAGTGAGGGCTTTCACCTTTTTATATATATATATATATATATATATATATATATATATATATAATTTTTACATTTTTCTTTAGTCCCCATAGGGGACAAGAACTTGCAAAACTTTGATTTCTTCTGTAGCATTGTGTAATGCCATAGCATTATATTATTTTGCAATTAAACAGGCATTCTATTAAGCCAAGCCACAGGCGTGGCTTGATAGACACTCTGCAATGGCTGCCCAAGGCCCCAGCTGCCATGACAACCGCATGGCAACCTGCAATCTCATCACAGGGGCCTGTACTAGAGATGAGCGAGCACCAAAATTAAATCAGTTACCTTTTCTTTCACCGCTCCAATGACTGGATTAGCCAGGAAAAAGTTCCACAGGCCCAACCTGGCGCAGTTGCAGTTCCCCCGGGACATAGGCCTCGGCCAACAGCTTCAGCAATCGTAGGCATGAAGCGGACTTCGATGCTAGCACAGCATTGAACGTCTCATTAATGGAGTAACGCTCCTCTTCTTTGGCCCAAACCAGTGTATCAGATAACTGTGGTAACACGAGAGCAAATACATGATGCCCAGTGCTGATTCCCTGACCCCAAGCAGGAGGAGGAGGTGGCCTTACAAGGCCAAGAAACCATGACCAGGACCCACTGTAGCCTGTGTGGGAAGTATGTGAGCAGGCCCTTGGTACGGCTTGGTTCCAGCAAACACACTGTGGTACCCAAGGTGCCGCGAGTTACATAGCAATGGGCAATCTGGGTCCCCTCACACTATTCATTCTGTGTTGGTGTCGGATAGCTCAATCGACACCGCAAGGGGAAAGCCATCTGCACTCTGCACCCTACCCAAGTCAGCCAGTGACTTTGTGCCTGACAGGTAAAACACCGCAATGGGAAGTCTTTGTGCACCCACAGCATAGGTGAGCAGAAGGAACCAAAAGAAAGTAATAAACATGAAGAAATGACAGTGCCCAGACATGGCAGACTTTCACTCTGCCGAGGACATAGGGCACTGCACACACCCACAGCAAACGCGGGCATAGAGCGGACTCCGATGCTAGTACAGCTGTGCATGTCTCATGAAAGCAGTAACGCTCCTCTTCAGTGGCCCAAACGAGTTTCACAGACAACTGTGGTAACACGAGAGAAAATACAATTCATGCCCTAGTCCGTGAGTGTTTTTGGGCCAGATAGGTAAAACACTGCGATGGGAAGTCTGTGTGCACCCATAGTATAAACAGACCCCTATAACATTCCAGTAGAAAAGGTATAAGCAGACCCCAGTAACATTTCGGTTGCAGTAGTATAGGCAGACCCCAGTACCATTTCTTTAGTAGAAGTATAGGCAGACCCCTGTAACATTTTGGTAGCATGAGTATAGGCAGACCCGTCTAACATTTCGGTAGCAGAAGTAAAGGCAGACCCCAGTAGTACCATTTCTGTACAAGTACAGGCAGACCCCTGTAACATTTATGGAGCAGCAGTATAGGCAGACCCCTGTAACATTCACGTGGCAGAAGTATAGGCAGACCCCAGTAACATTTATGTAGCAGCAGTATAGGCAGACCCCAGCACCATTTCTGCAGTAGAAGTATAGGCAGACCCCAGTAACATTCACGTGGCAGAAGTATAGGCAGACCCTAGTAACATTTATGTAGCAGCAGTATAGGCAGACCCCAGTAACATTCATGTGGCAGAAGTATAGGCAGACCCCAGTAACATTTATGTAGCAGCAGTATAGGCAGACCCCAGCAGCATTTCTGCAGTAGAAGTATAGGCAGACCCCAGTAACATTTACGTGGCAGCAGTATAGGCAGACCCCTGTAACATTTATGGAGCAGCAGTATAAGCAGACCCCTGTAACATGTACGTGGCAGAAGTATAGGCAGACCCCAGTAACAATCTTGTAGAAGAAGTATAGGCAGGCAGACCCCAGTAAAATTTCCGTAGTAATAGTATAGGCCAAACCCTGAAACATTGGGGTACCATGAGCGTAGGCGAAGGCCGGAAAAATTAGTTGGATAATAGTGTAGGCGTGGGCCCAAAAAATAAGTGTACCAAGAGTACAAGTGTACCTCTGAAAAATTTATCAACCAAGAGGGCAGGTGAAACCCATAAACATTTTTTGAAAGATACAGCTTGCTGGTGCTTAATTTGTAACAGAGCCTGTAGGCAGCCATGTTGAAAAAATTGGTTCATGTTATAAAGTATCAATACTTTTGAAACTGAAAAATTGTAAAAACATTGCTAGATGAGCCTTTTGGGCCGCAGAGCAAATTGGCAGTTCAGCGCAATGACATGTTTCTAGAGAAGGAGGAGTAGCAGGAGGAGGACTTATGTCAGAGACAGATTGACAAAGCTAAATGCCCCGTTGATCCGGTGACAGAGAAGAGTGCTTTTATCTGTGTCAGCCTTTATGCTTTGCAGCGAACTTCTCAGCAGGCATAGCAGAGGAATGGTGACGCTAATGATTGCAGCATCGCTGCTCACCATCTAGGTAGACTCCTCAAAGTTTCCGAGGACCTGACAGATGGCTGCCAACCAGGGCCATTCCTTGGTAAAGAATTGGGGAGGCTTACTCCCACTACGCGGCCCATGTTGGAGTTGGTATTCTACTATTGCTCTAACGGTCCATGGAATGCTTCAGCAAGGAATAATGGAATAGGACCCCAGTTGTATTTTGTTGGTTTTCGGAACTGGGGCCATGATTAAGAGGGACGGCTGGGGTCATTCGTATTGTGCCGGTAGAGGTGAAATTCTTGGACCGGCGCAAGACGGACCAAAGTGAAAGCATTTGCCAAGAATGTTTTCATTGTTGGAGGAGGAGGAGGAGGAGGGGGAGGGTTTAGAGGAGGTCGCATAGACCGCCGCAGATACCACAACCGAGGAAGGGCCCGCTATTCTGGGTGTGGGTAGGACGTGTGCGGTCCCAGGCTCTGACTCGGTCCCAGCCTCCACCAAATTCACCCAATGTGCTGTCAGGGAGATATAGTGGCCCTGCCCGCCAGTACTTGTCCACGTGTCCGTGGTTAAGTGGACATTCCCAGTAACCGCGTTGGTGAGGGCACAATTGATGTTGCGGGAGACGTGCTGGTGTAGGGCTGGGACGGAACACCGGGAAAGATAGTGGTGACTGGGGACCGCGTAGCGTGAGACCGCCGCCGCCATCATGTTTTTGAAAGCCTCTGTTTCCACAAGCCTGTACGGCGGCATCTCCAGGCTGATCAATTTAGCAATGTGCACGTTTAAAGCTTGAGCATGCGGGTGCGTGGCGGCATATTTGCGCTTGCGCTAGCAACAGCTAAACGCTGCGCTGAGAGACATTGCTGGATGGGGCCAAGGACAGCGGAGTCTGCCTGCTTATCTGTCATTTTCATGGTGTGAGGAGGCTGGGAGGAAGGAGGAGCAGCAGCCAGAGGATTCAGAGTTGCAGCAGTGGATGGCGTAGAAGACTGGGTGGTCGATACATTGCTGGATGCATTTTCTGCTATTAACGACAGGACCTGCTCACATTGCTTATTTTGTAATAAAGGTCTACCACGTGGACCCCAAAATTGTGATATGAAGCTGGGGACCCCAGAAACTTGCCTCTCTTAATCCCGCAGCTGCTGGCTGCGATTCACCTAGACCAGGAACTCTGCCTGTGCCCACACCCTCACTTGGACCACCACATCCTCGCCCGTGTCCACGGCCACGTCCTCTAGGCCTACCCCTACCCCTCAGCATGGTGTATTTTGAATACAGCAGACACAGAGCGGTGTAAAGAAATAGGCAATTATTGGCCTGCACTTGGAGGCTGACAGGAGTACTGTAACGCACACTGTAGGCCGAAAAAATAATACGCTGGCCTGCAGCAAGGCCCAGCTGTCTAATAGTGAGCCACTACAACTCCCAGCCGCCACAACAATAATGCACAGGTAGCCCTAAGCAGGATTTTTTTTCAGTTTTTTTTTTTTTTTTTTTTTTTTTTTTAACAGCAGCCTAGATAGCATGTATATGTCTTTCCCTCTATCAGCAGCTGGGGCTGTACGCTGTGCGTGAAGTTGACGGGACGAACGGAGCGGTGTAAAAAATTAGGCAATTATTGGCCTGCATTTAGAGGCTGACCGCGGTACTGTAACGCACACTGTAGGCCGAAAAAATTCTACACTTGCCTGCAGAAAGGCCAAGCTGGCTCATAGTGAGCCACTAGAACTCACAGCAGCCAGAACAGTAATGCACACGGTGACAGGTAGCCGTAAGCAGGAGCTTTTTTTGGGGTACTTGTTGACAGGATTCTACACTACCACTGTCCCTGCCTCACCAGTACTGCCCCTATACTCTGTATAATTGGCTGCAGACTGAGAACGCAATAGTCTGCAGAGCCCAAAATGAAGAAAAAAAATTTGGTGCAAACTGCTCCTAGCAGCCACAACAGTAATGCACACAGTAAGATGTGGCTCTAAGAAGGACCATTGGAGTTCTTGCAGACGCAAACATTAGCTTAACACTTTCCCTATAGCACCAGCAGCATTCTTCCTAATCTCTGCCAGCTTGTGTCTGAGGCGAGCAGCGGGCGGGATTGCCTTATATACTTGGCAGTCACTTGATCTCGCCAGCCACTCACTGCAGGGGGGTGGGATAGGGCTGGAACGTCACAGGAGGAAGTTGTAATGCCTTCCCTGCATTTCTATTGGCCAGGAAATGGCGCAAAACATGCAGGGAAGGAAATGGAATTGACTCGAGTACAGCGTGGTGCTCGTCTCGAGTAACGAGCATCTCGAGTAACCTAATGCTCGAGCGAGCATCAAGCTCGGACGAGTACGTTCGCTCATCTCTATTCTCTATATTTGGGTATTTTCATCAGGAATGTATTTATTCTCCAAGGTTTAGGATGTGAATACTGAGGTCCCAGACAAAGGGTGGTAACACTGGGAGCGTGGTCAGACCACATGCTGTTCCTAATTTAGAAGATGACAGAGCGGATAATAGTGCTCTATTTACAAGGCATAAGTCTATCCTGGAAAAGGATCTGTGGCGGGCCGAGTAATACGCTAATACTCGAGCGAGCATCAAGCTCGGACGAGTACGTTCGCTCATCTCTAGCCTGTACGAGACCTCTGAACATTGGTCGGAGCATTTAAATGCCGCTGTTAGAATTGATGGCAGCATTTAAAGGGTTAACAGCTCCGATCAGTGGCGTGGCTTATCAGAGCATTTTCGGGAGGGTGTTGGCTGTAAAAAACGGCTGACACTCACATTGTATGGAGCGTGATAGGCCCGCAATTTCCCTTCATACATACCCCGAACCTGCAGTATGTAACCGTACGTCCTGTAGCTTTAAGGGGTTAAAGAGCAGATAATATCCTAGAGTAAAAAAAAGCCACCCTTGCCTCCTCAGTCTCCCTGATCCAGCACAGATGCCCCGGTGGTCTGTGCATACAGTCGGCCAGCGAGAATTCCATGCAGGAAAAAGGGTCATCCACGCTTGCTTGCAGAATAAAATATATAATCTTCCTTTATTTAGACATATTTAAAATTGCCAGGTCTACACATCTCTAAACCAGACGCGTATCGGCTGCACAGAGCCTTCGTCAGTGGTATGATCTGAGTAGAGTGTGGGACCAGCTTAAATAGGTGGAACAGAATGAATTATTACAATGACTGTCAGCTGTACAGGTTATAGGGCAAAAGGGAATAACAGCACGTGCTACAGCTAGTCACCGACCGGAGGAGTCACCTGCTGTTCTTAGTGACATCTTTTTTAAACTACTGGACAACAACTTTACCAGGCAGCACCGAAGCTAGAAGTTAGAACACTCGTAGGCTATGGAGCGCTCCCTTGACTCTGTGTTCTTACTTGGTTGCACACAAAACCCTCAGCAAGAAGCCATCGGGAGGTAAGAAAATGACTCCAGAGTGAGCTGAAAAAGCACAAGCAGCAACACCTCAGTAAGATTGTATGTGTATACCATATATGGGGTGGCGCCATTTAGCTGTTCGCTTCAGGTTGCAGGAGGGGCAGGCGCACCCCTCTGCACATCCGCTCACAGATTACCCCCATTCCATGGAGTTTACCCTCGTACAGATCTTCTGATGCAGATTCCATGCAGGTTTTTATTCCACAACGCGGATTATAAATCGTTGTGTAGAAACCCGCGTCACATGAACTACGTCACCGATCCCAAGGACTTCTATGGGATGTAAAAGTGACTTGGATTCCAATGTGGATTTTGGTACTGAATCCACACAAACCTTCAGTGTGTTCGAGGTCTTACATTCAGTGCCGGATCCGTCATTATAACTTGTAGCATGTTCATTGTCTTGGATTATATAGCCAGCAGGTGGCGCTCTGTCACCAGTATTACTCAGTTATACCTTCAGCCACTTCATGTATCACATATAATCCCTGTACAGTCCGGTATCCGCCTCTTATATGTATATATCACTGAGTATTATGGAAGGGATATAGAGTCTACTATCTGTAACATTCAGTAGCTGGAAGATCCTGTGTGATGTGAACATGCCCTGCGTGCGCAAAAACTACAGTAAAATGTGCCGATGTGTTGTGCTTAAGCATGTGCAATTGTGCATACGTATCTATAAAGCAGCCTTTATGTAGGTGATTGTCCCATGAACACTTGTGCAGCTCCTGTACACACAGCACCGACACACAGACACGGCTGCTCAGCTGTAACTCCTTTTGAGTTTCCCTGGTCTGCAGTGTTCTATGGCTGGACGCTACCTGTAGTGGTTCCTTGTGTGACATCATTGGTGCAGCCCCTACAGCTTGCGGCAGCTGAGAAGTAACTACTGCACAGTAAGTGGGTTTCATCTATTCCTGCCCTCAGCCTGTTAGAGCCGTCGCTGTATCCTTGTATTGTCTATAACAAAGCTGCTGACTGATATTATGATTGCTGATCATTACAAATGGAATTACTGGTTAGATGCGTTCGCACTGACAGCTTGTGGCCGCTGCGCCGTCCTCCTACACACCCCATAGCCACCCGTCATATACAGCGTGCCGTCCTCCAGACACTGCAGAGTATTTGTATCTCATCCTGTTACAGCCCATTGCTGTATCCGTCTATCTGATATGTAACACGGCTGGGGATGTAGATCATACATGCACCCAGGAACTTAAAGATGGTATTACGCATAAAGAAATCAGTTTTCACCCCGCCAAGGGCCTCGGCCCACACCCTCAGCAATCGGGGGCATAAAGCGGACTTCGATGCTAGCACAGCTGTGAACGTCTCATTAAATTAGTTGCGGTTGCTTTCACCGCTCCAATGACTGGATTAACCAGGAACAGGTTCCACAGGCCCAACCTGGCGCAGTAACATTTCCCCCAGGACATAGGCCTCAGCCCACAACCTCAGCAATCGCGGGCATGAAGCGGACTCTGATGCTAGTACAGCAATGAACGTCTCATTAATGCAGTACCGCTCGTCTTCTTTGGCCCAAACCAGTGTCTCAGATAAGTGTGGTAACACGAGAGCCAATACATGATGCCCAGTGCTGATCCCCCTGACCCCAAGCAGGAGAGGAGGTGGCCTTACAAGGCCAAGAAACCATGACCAGGACCCGCTGTAGCCTGTGTGGGAAGTATGTGAGCGGGTCCTTGGCCAGGCTCGGTCCCAGCAAACACCTTGTGTGACCCAAGGTGCTGCGATTGACATAGCAATGGGGAATCCATGTGTCCACACACTGGTCATTCTGTTTGGGTGTCGGATACCTCATCGGCAATGCACGGACATAGAGCAGACTCCGATGCTAGTACAGCTGTGAACCTCTTATTAATGAAGTAACGCTTCTCTCCTTTGGCCCAAATGAGTTTCTCAGAAAACTGTGGTAACACGAGAGAAAATACCTGATGCCCAGTGCTGATCCCCTGACCCCAAGCAGGAGGAGGAGGTGGCATCAGAAGGCCAAGAAAAAATGACCAGGACCCGCAGTAACCTGTGTGGGAAGTATGTGAGTGGGCCCTTGGTCAGGCTCGGTCTCAGCAAACACCTTGTGTGACCCAAGGTGCCGCGACTGACATAACAATGGGAAAATCCATGTGCCCACACACTATTCATTGTGTGTAGGTGTTTGATAGCTCAATCGACACCGCAAGGGGAAAGCCATCTGCAGCCTACCCAAGTCAGTCAGTGTCTTTGTGCCAGACAGGTAAAACACCGCGATGGGAAGTCTTTGTGCACCCTCAGCATAGGTGAGCTGAAGGAACACAAAGACAGTAATAAACATGAAGAAATGACAGTGCCCAAACATGGCAGTCTTTCACTGCACCCTCAGCAATTGTGGGCATAGAGCGGACTCCGATGCTAGTACAGTTGTGAATGTCTCATTAATGCAGTAACGCTCCTCTTCTTTGGCCCGAACCAGTGTCTCAGATAACTGTGGTAACACGGGAGAAAATACATGATGCCCAGTGCTGATCCCCTGACCCCAAGCAGGAGGACGAGGTGGCAATACAAGACCAAGAAACCATAACCAGGACCCGCTATAGTCTATGTGGGAAGCATGTTAGCGGGCCCAGGGTCAGGCTCGGTCCCAGCCTCCACCTTGTGTGACCCAAGGTGCCCTGAGTTACATAGCAATGGGAAATCCATGTGTCCCAACACAGAAAGCTCAACACTACAAGGGGAAGTCTTTGCGTTCCTTGGGCTCGCCTATGCCGTAAGTGCACAAAGAAGGTATTAAACAGGAAGAAATCAGAGTGCCCAACCATGGGAGAGTTTCACCCCGCCAAGGAACTTGGCCTCGGCCCACAATTCTGGCCTAGTCAATCACTGTATTAATTGTGCCAGATAGGTAAAACACCGCGATGGGAAGACTTAGTGCACCCATAGTATAGACAGACCCCTGTAACATTCCTGTAGTAAAGGTATAAACAGACCCCTGTAACATTTCTGTAGCACAAGTATAGGCAGACCCCTGTAACATTTCTGTAGCACAAGTATAGGCAGACCCCTGTAACATTTCTGTAGCACAAGTATAGGCAGACCCCTGTAACATTTCTGTACTAACAGTATAGACAGACCCCTGTAACATTTTTGTAGCAGAAGTATAGGCAGATCCCTGTAACATTTCTGTAGAAAACATATAGACAGACCCCAGTGACATTTCTGTAGTAACAGTATGGACAGACCCCTGTAACATTTCTGTAGCAGAAGTATAGGCAGACCCCTGTAACATTTCTGTAGTAAAAGTATAGGCAGAACCCTGTAACATTTCTGTAGTAAACGTATAGAGAGACCCCAGTAACATTTCTGTAGCAGAAGTATAGGCAGACCCAGTAACACTTCTGTAGTAACAGTATAGACAGACCCGAGTAACATTTTTGTAGCAGAAGTATAGGCAGACCCCTGTAACATTTATGTGGCAGAAGTATAGGCACACCCAGTAACATTTTTGTAGCAGAAGTATAGGCAGACCCCTGTAACATTTCTGCAGTAACAGTATAAACAGACCCCAGTAACCTTTCTGTAGCAGGAATATAGCAGACCCCTGTAACATTTATGTGGCAGAAGTATTAGCAGACCCCTGTAACATTTATGCGGCAGAAGTATAGGCAGACCCCTTAACATTAATGTAGCAAAAGTTTAGGCAGACCCCAGTAAAATTTCTATAGCAAGAGTATAGGTGAACCCCTGAAAATTGGGGAACCATGACTGTAGGCGAGGGCCAGAAAAATTAGTGTACCAAGAGTACAAATGTACCCCTGAAAAATTGGTCAACCGAGAGGGCAGGTGAAACCCATAAATATTTTTTGAAAGATATAGCTCGCTGTTGCTTAATTTGTAACACAGCCTGGAGGCAGCCCTGTTACAAAAAATTGGTTCGTGTTAAAGTATCAATACTTTTGAAACTGAAAAATTGGAAAAAATTGTTAGATGAGATTTTTGGGCCGCAGAAAAATTGGCAGTTCAGCGTAATGACCTGATGTTTCAGGAGGAGGAGTAGGAGGAGGAGGACTAATATCAGAGACAGATTGACAAAGCTAAATGCCCCTTTTTTTCCGGTGATAGAGAAGAATGCTTTTATCTACGGTTGCAGCGAAAAGAATCTTTAGGTTCCGCTGCTCTCCGCCGGTGGAGAAGAGAAGTCTGGGGAAATCCAGGCTTTGTTCATCTTTATGAGTGTAAGCATGTCGGTACGGGCAGTTGACAGGCTGGTACGCTTATCCGTGATGATTCCCCAAGCTGCACTAAACACCCTCTCTGACAAGACGCTAGCGGCAGGGCAAGCAAGCACCTCCAGGGCATGCAGCGCAAGTTCATGCCATGTGTCCAGCTTTGACACTCAATAGTTGTATGGAACAGAGGCATCACGGAAGACGGTGGTAGGATCGGCTACGTACACCCTCACCATCTTTTTACAGTGCTCCCTCCGACTTAGCCTTAACTGGGGAGTGGTGACGCAGTCTTGCTGGGGAGCCATAAAGCTGGCAAAGGCCTTGGAGAGTGTCCCCCTGCCTGCGCTAAACATGCTGCCTGATCTCCGTGCCTCCCCTGCTAGTTGGCCCTCGGAACTGCGCCTTCTGCCACTAGCGCTGTCAGATGGGAAGTTTAGCATCACTTTGTCCACCAGGGCCCTGTGGTATTGCATCACTCTCGTACCCCTTTCCTCTTCGTGAATGAGAATGGAAAGGTTCTCCTTGTACCGTGGGTCGAGAAGGGTGTACACTAGAGATGAGCGAGCGTACTCGGAAAAGCACTACTCGCTCGAGTAATGTGCTTTATCCGAGTATCGCTGTGCTCGGGTCTGAAGATTTGGGTGCCTCTGCGGCTGACAGGTGAGTCGCAGAGGGGAGCAGGGGAGAGCGGGCGGGAGAGAGGGAGAGAAAGATCTCCCCTCCGTTCCTCCCCGCTCTCCCCTGCAGCTCCCCGCTCCGTGCCGGCACCCGACTCTTCAGACCCGAGCACAGCGATACTCGGATAAAGCAAATTACTCGAGCGAGTAGTGCTTTTCCGAGTACGTTCGGTCATCTCTAGTGTACACCCAGTATTCCGTGTTGGCCAGAATGCGTCTAACGCGAGAGTCACAACAAAGGCAGCCTAACATGAAGTCAGCCATGTGTGCCAGGGTGCCAGTACGCAAGACATCGCTGTCCTCACTAGGAAGATGACTTTCAGGATCCTCCTCCACAGCCCATACACGCTGAACAGATGAGAGGCAAGCAGCATGGGTACCCTCTGCAGTGTGCCCAGCTGTCTCTTCCCCCTCTGCCTGCTCCTCCTCCTGCTCCTCCCCCTCCTCCTCCAAAACGCGCTGAGATATAGACATGAGGGTGGTCTGGCTATCAAGCGACATACTGTCATCCCCGGCTCCTGTTCCAACCGCAAACCGTCAGCCTTTATGCCTTGCAGCGAACTTCTCAGCAGGCATAGCAGCGGGATGGTAACGCTAATGATTGCAGCATCGCCGCTCACCATCTAGGTAGACTCAAAGTTTCCGAGGACCTGGCAGATGTCTGCCATCCAGGCCCACTCCTCGGTAAAGAATTGGGGAGGCTGACTAACACTATGTCGCCCATGTTGGAGTTGGTATTCCACTATTGCTCTATGCTGCTCATAGAGCCTGGCCAACATGTGCAGCGTAGAATTCCACTGTGTGGGCACGTTGCACAGCAGTCGGTGCGCTGGCAGATTAAACCGATGATGCAGGGTCCTCAGGGTGACAGCGTCCGTGGTGGACTTGCAGAAATGTGCGCACACGCGGTGCACCTTGCCGAGCAGGTCAAACAAGTACGAGTAGTTTTTCAGAAACTGCTGAACCACCAGATTGAAGACGTGGGCCAGGCATGGCACATGTGTGAGGCTGCCGAGCTGCAGAGCCGCCACCAGGTTACGGCCATTGTCACACACGACCATGCCAGGTTGGAGGCTCAGCGGCGAATGCCAGAGGTTGGTCTGCTCTGTCAGACCCTGCAACAGTTCAGGGGCCGTGTGTCTCTTGTCACCTAAGCTGCGCCACACCGACTGCTGGCGACGGTGCTGCTCACACTTGATTTGAGAGGTAGAGGTTGCGTGGGAGTAGGGGGAGGGTTTAGAGGAGGTGGCATAGACCGCCGCAGATACCAGCACCGAGCTAGGACCCGCTATTCTGGGTGTGGGTAGGACGTGAGCAGTCCCAGGCTCTGACTTGGTCCTAGCCTCCACTAAATTAACCCAATGTGCCGTCAGGGAGATATAGTGGCCCTGCCCGCCAGTACTTGTCCACATGTCCGTGGTTAAGTGGACCTTCCCAGTAACCGCGTTGGTGAGGGCACGATTTATTTTGCGGGAGACGTGCTGGTGTAGGGCTGGGATGGCACACCGGGAAAAATAGTTGCGACTGGGGACCGAGTAGCGCGGGACCGCCACAGCCATGTTTTTGAAAGCCTCCATTTCCACAAGCTTGTATGGCAGCATCTCCAGGCTGATTAATTTGGTAATGTGCACGTTTAAAGCTTGTACGTGCAGGTGCGTGGCAGCGTATTTGCGCTTTTGCTCTAACGCTTGTGCTAGCGACAGCTGAACGCTGCGCTGAGAGACATTGCTGGATGGGGTTGAGGACAGTGGAGGTGAGGGTGTGGGTGCAGGCCGGGAGGCACTCGTGCCTGTGTCCTGAGAGGGGGTTGGATCTGAGTGGCAGGTTGGGGCACAGGGAAGGAGGCAGTGGTGTGACCTGGAGGCGGTGAATGGCCTTTGTCCCTCCTTGTGGGGTGCTTGGCCATCATATGCCTGCGCATGCTGGTTGTGGTGAGGCTGGTAGTGGTGGCTCCCCGGCCGATCTTGGTGTGACACAGGTTGTACACCACTGTTCGTCAGTCGTCCGCGCTCTCACTGAAAAACATCCACACCTTTGAACACCTAGCCCTCTGCACGGAGGCTTGGCGCGAGGGGGTGCTTTGGGAAACAGTTTGGGGATTCTTCGTTCTGGCCCTGCCTCTACCCCTAGCCACCCCACTGCCTCTTCCAACCTGTCCTGCTGCTGCACTTGCCTCCCGCTCTGAAGACCTGTCCTCAGTAGGCTTAGCAAACCAGGTGGGGTCAGTCACCTCATCGTCCAGCTGCTCTTCCTCCGAATCCTCTGTGCGCTCCTCCCTCGGACTTACTGCCCTTACTACTACCTCACTGATAGACAACTGTGTCTCATCATCATCATCCTCCTCACCCACTGAAAGCTCGTGAGACAGTTGCCGGAAGTCCCCAGCCTCATTACCCGGACCCTGGGAACTTTCCAAAGGTTGGGCATCGGTCACGACAAACTCCTCAGGTGAGAGAGGAACCATTTTTTCCCACTTAAGGCAGGTATCCGAGAACAGTTCCTGGGAGTCTGCCTGCTCATCAGAATATGTCATTTTCATGGAGTGAGGAGGCTGGGAGAAAGGAGGAGCAGCAGCCAGAGGATTCAGAATTGTAGCAGTGGACTGCATAGAAGACTGGGTGGCCGATACATTGCTGGATGCACTTTCTGCCATCCACGACAGGACCTGCTCACACTGCTCTGTTTGTACTAAAGGTCTACCACGTGGACCCATAAATTGTGATATGAAGCAGGGGACCCCAGAAACTTGCCTCTCTCCTAATCCCGCAGCAGCCGGCTGTGATTCACCTGGACCAGGAACTCAGCCTGTGCCCACACCCTCACTTGGACCTCCGCGTCCTCTTCCACGTCCACGACTCCTACCCCTACCCCTCATCATGGCGGATTACAAATAGAGCAGGGGCCAAATAAATTACCCCACTGTACAGCACTGACAACTGGGCCTTAATTCACTGCACACAGAGAATTGTAGATAGCGGAGGCTCTATGCTGCGACTAGGAAAAAAGTTACCTGCTGTCTCGCGCTGATACCTAGGGTTAATTTACTGCTCGCAGAGACTTGTAGATTATAGAGGCTGTGTGGATTGGGAGAAAACTGTAAAGGCAGTGGATAGTGCTGGTAACTGCGGCGATCTCAACCCCACCAACGGAAATGTTATTGTGGGACATTCTACACAGCGGCTGAGCTGAAATACTTAGCAGTGGCCCCGGTAATATTACAGTACTGTTTAGTGGTGAGACCGCGGTCTAATTCATTGCAGCCGGAGAACGGTATAAATAATTATGGAATTATTTCCGTTCACTTTCACGCTGAGAGTGGTATTGTAACGCAAACTCTAGCCAGAAAAAAATTATATGGAAGGCTGCAATCAGGCCTAGCTGCGTAATACTGAAGCACTACAACTCCCAGAAGCCACCCTGTAAAATGCACATGGTCAGATGCAGCCCAATGAAGGAGCTTTTTTAAAAAAAAAAAAAAGAATACAGGCTGTAAAGTGTATATCACTTTCCCTCTATAAGTGGCTGTGTTGGCCCTACGCTCTTCGCATAATTCACTGCAGACACAGAGCGGTGTAAATAATTATGGAATTATTCGCGTACACTTTCACGCTGAGAGCGGTATTGTAACGCAAACTCCACCCAGAAACAAATTGTACGGAAGGCTGCAAACAGGCCTAGCTGCGTAATACTGAAGCACTACAACTCCCAGCAGCCACCCAGTAAAATGACCACGGTCAGAGGAAGCCCTAAGAAAGACTGTTGGGGTTCTTGTAGACCGGATCCTACACTACCACTGTCCCTATCTCAGCAGCACTTTCCCTATACTCTGTATTACAGACTGCAGACTGAGAACGCTATAGCTGTAATAGCCTGCACAGCCCGAGATGAAAAAAAAAATTGTGCAAAACTGCTCCCAGCCAGCCACAACAGTAATGCACACAGTCAGATGTGGCCCTAAGAAGGACCGTTGGGGTTCTTGAAGACAGGATCCTACACTAACACTTTCCCTATCTCGTCAGCAGCACTTTCCCTAACCTCTGCCAGCATGTGTCTGAGGTGAGCCGCGGGCGGGACCGCTTTAAATACTCGGTGGTCACTTGATCTCGCCAGCCACTCATTGCAGGGGGTGGGATAGGGCTGGCACGTCACAGGAGGAAGTTGTAATGCCTTCCCTGCATGCCTATTGGCTAGAAAATGGCGCTAAACATGCGGGGAAGGAAATGGAATTGACTCGAGTAGTGGTGCTCGTCTCGAGTAACGAGCATCTCGAGCACCCTAATGCTCGAACGAGCATCAAGCTCGGACGAGTGTGCTCGCTCATCTCTAATAATAATAATCTAACTCCTTTCCAGGGCAATTTATACGGATGAACCAGGAAGAAAGTAGGTAAATTCTGATGCCAAGACTCAATAGCAGAGAGGACGGGTTAGTCTCTATTATGCTGTCTGTCTGTCCTACAAGACGACTTACCGTACTTCAAGTCGTGTGAGAGTTTCCTCAAAAATGTCAGAGAAACTTGTGGGTTTTATCCCTGAGAAGAACTGTCTGACTAATACATAAAACTTAACGTTTATTGAATGATTACCTAAAAAATATGGACGAATACACACACAAAGTATTTAAAATAATAATTACAGCACCCTAGGGTGATGGAGATGGCCTATTGTTGAGAGCCTAAAGGACTCATCTAGCCCCTTAAAGGCAAGGTGCATCTATATACACGCCACCTAATGCCTAAATTCCATACATTCGGAGTCGTGGGTATAGACACTATCCCGCTTATAGATAGTGGGTGCTAGTGCGATTGTTCCACTTTTTACCTCCAAGCGTATAATTACAATATATGGAGGGAAAAAAAAAAAAATGTCCAATGTCTTTAAAACATATAGATCAATAGGTTATGCCTTCCCCATTCTCCCTTTACTCGGGTGGGATATATCAGAATTCACTATTACAGGGTGAAGCTAGAGTCTTTGTCCCCTCCAACGTCCACGGTTAACAGAACATGGAGTGATTTTATTAGATAACAAATACTCCCAGACGTGGAAGGTGGATTTCAGTTATCTTTTAGTCCTTATGATCCACATCAACTGAGTCATCTAAAAATGCAGGAGTGTAACAGATCTAGTTTACAATTCCCCTGAGGTTTTCCACGGATATAGAACTCAGTCAGGACACCTATATCTAATATATCCACATTGAGTATGATTTTGTACTTTTCACACCTATGGGTATTTAGTCAGGATTCCTACATGTGATGTAGCCACATTGAGTCTGATTTTTAGCTCTCCACAACCATAGATCTAAGTCAAGATTACTATATGTGATGTGACCACAGACTATGGTTTTTACTCCGCCAACCCTAGATATCTGCACTAGTGTGATATTATGCGGTCTGATACTGCTGCATTGCATACACACATTCATATCACTGCACCTAATATATTGGTAGCTCTATCTTTCTGATAATTTAACACATCAACAGGTGAGTATGCCTGTTGTTTCATCAGGATTGAAATAGATACTGTAAGGCTGAGACTTTGATAAATGTCCTCTAAGCCTTAAGTAATTTTTGACCTAACTTCTAGAGTAGATGAAACTTATTTAGGTGCAGTGATATGAATGTGTGTATGCAATGCAGCAGTATCAGACCGCATAATATCACACTAGTGCAGATATCTAGGGTTGGCGGAGTAAAAACCATAGTCTGTGGTCACATCACATATAGTAATCTTGACTTAGATCTATGGTTGTGGAGAGCTAAAAATCAGACTCAATGTGGCTACATCACATGTAGGAATCCTGACTAAATACCCATAGGTGTGAAAAGTACAAAATCATACTCAATGTGGATATATTAGATATAGGTGTCCTGACTGAGTTCTATATCCGTGGAAAACCTCAGGGGAACTGTAAACTAGATCTGTTACACTCCTGCATTTTTAGATGACTCAGTTGATGTGGATCATAAGGACTAAAAGATAACTGAAATCCACCTTCCACGTCTGGGAGTATTTGTTATCTAATAAAATCACTCCATGTTCTGTTAACCGTGGACGTTGGAGGGGACAAAGACTCTAGCTTCACCCAGTAATAGTGAATTCTGATATATCCAACCCGAGTAAAGGGAGAATGGGGAAGGCATAACCTATTGATCTATATGTTTTAAAGACATTGGACATTTTTTTTTTTTCCCCCCATATATTGTAATTATACGCTTGGAGGTAAAAAGTGGAACAATCGCACTAGCACCCACTATCTATAAGCGGGATAGTGTCTATACCCACGACTCCGAACGTATGGAATTTAGGCATTAGGTGGCGTGTATATAGATGCACCTTGCCTTTAAGGGGCTAGATGAGTCCTTTAGGCTCTCAACAATAGGCCATCTCCATCACCCTAGGGTGCTGTAATTATTATTTTAAATACTTTGTGTGTGTATTCGTCCATATTTTTTAGGTAATCATTCAATAAACGTTAAGTTTTATGTATTAGTCAGACAGTTCTTCTCGGGGATAAAATTAGATTTTTTGTTTTGAAGTATACTGTTGCCACGGTGAGAGAAACTTGTGGATAGATCATTTCAGCCATTTCCAGACAATTCTTCATCCAAAGATGCTTGCTCAACCTACAGTTGGGACTTTGGGCAAAACTAAGCCTACTTAAAATCAATCATACCATTCTGACCTAAGAAAGCGTGATTTATAAGGTACTTGCTAAGAAAAATAGGTTTATCTGTGTCACATTGTGCTCCTGGGATCTGTAGTACTTTGGGTTTCCAGAATCACACTGCTGTAGGTATAGGTGATTTGGCTGGCTGATGGTGTGGAGCTCTCCAGCCAGCCAATCACCATCATGATGCACACATAAATATCAGCCTCTTACTAGCGGGTGCTGGTCATTTATCCACTATCCTTTTCCAACTCAGTGCTTGGTGTTATGCATGTTGCTATTTTGAAGTTGCTTTCACTGAAGATGGTCTGCACACCTGATCGTCTGTCTGCAGGTTCTGTGGCCCCTCCTCCCTTCCCTTTTATCAGATGTGGCCTCCAGACATCTGATGTCCTATACATTGTGCGGTGGGTGATATCTAAAATGTTCCTCTTACGTCAGTTTGGTGTCTGACGCTCTTGCCCCTTTCTTGATGTGTGAACACTTAAACTAACTCCTGTTTTATTTGTTAGGCCAGCTACCCGTGTCTGCCGCCCTCTTGCTATTCTGGGCAGATGCAGGCTTTGCTCTGCTCCTTCTATATGAATGGATTCTTAGCTGTGTACTTTCCATTGGCACTGCAGGAGGTAATCCTCCCCAGCGCTCCCAGCCCAGCTGCAGGGTAATAGGCTATTGCCCACCTATTTAGTGGAGCTGGAGATTCTCCTGCTTTGCCTGAGTGTTGTTGTCTATGACTTCTGTGTTCGCCCTGATTCCTTTTACCTGGATGTTTGTTCTCTGCCTGCCCAGACATTGCACCAGATTCTGCTTGCAGTTTGGCCTGTTTTGCGGAGCTTTGCACCGGTGCCTCTGACCTCCATGGATCAGCTGCCAACCACACCAGGACTACTCCAGGAAGTAGCAGTCTGCTCGGTTTCCTACAGTAAATTCTAGATCCCTGTACAGTGGTTAAAGAGTGAATACCGGGGAACCATCAGGATAATGCCCTTAGGATTAGCCCAGGCCAAGGCCAAACCGGTTGGTTGGCACAGTGGGTCCACACTCATTGTCCATAACATATTTCTGCATGCATGATGTTCTCAGTGGGGTTTTCCTCTGTGAGGTGAGCAGAGTTCATGTGGTAATAATCACTTCTTCAGTGTGGTCTGAAGGAGTGGACTGCTCTTGGTGTGTACAATGACCTGTTCTGTGTGGTGTTCCCTCTGTGTTGCAGTCACTTGGTGTGAACAAGGTCGTGTTCTGTGTATGTCTGTAGGTGTTGACTACACTTGGTGTGAATTGTCCTGCTCAGTGTGTGTTTTGCTGTATCTCCCCTGCCTGGTGTTCCTGTCTGTTACCATCTTGGATGAGCTGAGCCCCTAGGTTCCAATGTGGAGCCATCCCTAAAATAAAAAAATAAATAAATCTTGGTATTTGTATAGCGCCAACTTATTTCGCAGCGCTTTCGGGTAATTATTACTTATTACTCCCCACCAAGCTGGATTCTCATTTTACCGACCTCAGAAGGATGGAAGGCTGAGTCAACCTTGAGCCGGCTACCTGAATCATGCGGGGATTGAACTTCAGGTCATACACGAGAGCTTACACTCTGCACCACATGAGGCTCTTATTGAGACAATCTCCCCGATTTAAGACAATCGCCCCATTTTCAGGCAAGGTTCCCTAGGGACTCACAAGACACCGAAGACCCATGATGTGGGCTTATGAGGTTACATATTCTGGCCAAAATACAAACCAATATCTCGTACTTATTAGCAATTCCAGCTGCCTATGTGGGTTTGTACTATAGGTAAATATTTTGGCGTCTGTTGTTGTTTGTATGCATGTTTGATTTTTGTATGTTATTAGTGTTAGGGCGAGCACCCACTGGCGTTTTTTTACCTGCGTTTTGCGTTTTGCGTTTTTCCTGCACAGGCATAGAGATAACATGTGTTCCTGTCCACTGGCGTTTTTTTTGCGTTGCGTTTGCGTTTTTAACATAGGAACTGTCAGTTGCATATGTGTCCTTATTTTTCTCCATGGAAATTAATGGAAAAGCCGCGAAAAACGCCGCGAAAAACGCGCGGAAAAATCGCGGGAAACGCTGCGAAAACGCAAACGCCAGTGGGTGCTCGCCCTAAGAGTGCATATTCTTTCCCTCCTGTTTTATTTGGGTTACATTCATCTATGTCATTGTTCCCATGGCTTGCACAGATATAACAATCAGAGGTAGACACCTGAACAAAAGGTGCCTATACCTGTATAGCAGTGTTTCTCAACTCTAGTCCTCGGGACCCCCAAACAGGTCATGTTTTCACGGTATCCTATAGGAAGAACACATGTGGCAATGTCTGAGGAACTGATAATTAGATCACCTGTACAATACTGGGGAAATCCTGAAAACATGACCTGTTTGGGGGTCCTGAGGACTGAAGTTGAGAAACACTGCTGTATAGTGTTCATCTTCATAAATAGTGTGAAGGAGGAAGGCTTTTAGCAGAGAAAACCCATATTGAGGAGTGATGCTCCATATTCCACAGGATGGATTTGAGAAAGGCTAAGGTAAGACTTTAGCTAAAGACCCTTTGACAAAGTGGTTCATAATGGCCATTCAGAGACTGAAGACAGCTAAATCAACCCTTTCCCAAAATTGAAAGCTATGTGAGTACTCCTAACCTTTACAGGAAACGGACTTGCTATTCCTATCAGGAAAGGTGGAGATCCTGGTGTCACTTACATCAGCCAAACGGATCAGTGATCTATGGGCCTTGACTGTCAAAGAGCCTTAATTATCCTTCCATGAGGATAAAGTGATATTAAGGACTCTGTTTTTTTTTCAGGCCCAATTGGTTATTTTTTCTCAATATGAATCAGGTAATTGTCCTGCCGGCCTTCTGTGCTGAACCTACCTGGGAGGAGGAAAGGTGCTCGTAGACATCAGATGTGGGGCACTGTCTGAGAATAAACCTATCACAGCTGAGAGCTTGGACCGATCAGTTGTCTGTGCTCACACAGATCCCAAAGAAAGGGAGAAATCCCCCCAGCCCACCAGATCTAGGTGAACGAGAGACCCTGTTATCACTTCATATAAAAGTGAAGGTCTCCGTCCAGAAGATGTCAGACTCGCTATACCGGAGTCACAGCAACATCAGGAGCAGAAGATGCGGTATCCGGCTGAGAGCATCGGCACATGGAGCACACAACATACCTTCTGTGTAAGAAGAACCTCTCTATGGAGAAGACTTTTCCTCCTGTCCTTCAGTTTTTATTTCTGGTCCTTGCCACCCCTAATAAATCCTGCTCTCCCCCCGTATGTATATGGCTGCTGTGTGAGGATACCCAAGGAAGCCAGAAGTTATTATGCTATTATGGAGATCTAACAGCAGCACATATCTACCCAACCAATAAAGTATTTTTCTCTACATCTCTTTGTAGTCTTTAAAAACAGACAAGGGGGAGGAGCTTAGGTGCTCCTTATTATAGGGTTTGTACAGAATTTGAATTAACTCTCCAAAGCATGTGGTAGGGGAATAAATCCCCATGTCTATATGTGCTGCTGTTAGGACTACAGGAAAGAAGAACAGCATAATAAATCCTACCTGTCTGCAGTCACATTGACTGTAACAGGTCAGTGTAATGTAAGTATGAAGTCAGTTGTAAACACGCAGAGCACACGGATGTGAGAACTAGTCCGTCTGGATAAGTCCTTTATAGACTCCTCTATGAGCTCCACACATCAGCAGTCCTCCTATTACTCCTGTTCTAAACTCCTGGCTGCTACATTGTAACAAACTGCTGCTGTGTGAGCCAGACAAGAGGACGGCTTCTCAGCCTCTGAATGGCAATGTTTTCATTATCTGACAGCAAGCAGAGATCTTGAAATCAGTGAAGAAAGACAAAACATATCAGGAAGTTGTAAAATCTTTATTTCCATAAGATTCACAACTTCTTGTAGATCCGTGTAGATACCGCCGGATACTTTCTCATCTTAGACTTAGTTATTTGCTGTTTGGCTTCTTGCAGAAGTAACGGATATTCCCGTCCCTCTCACATGTAAGACCACTCGCACACGGGCAGTTAAATCTGTAGAACCCAATAGGAGGCTGAAGAAAGAGATGATAGGGTTAATGAAGACCCTTGTGACTCCTAACCACATCCGCTAGTCTTTAGTCCATGTAGACGGACTGATGTCGCTGTGGGGCGTCTTACATCAGAGTTTGTGTTTTTAACGCACAAATGTCATCTGATTGCAATCAGTGTTTTTAATGGGGGAGAAAAAAACGGAAGGCGGTCAAGATGATGTCATTTAAACCTCCCATTAAATTCAATGGGTGCGTAAATAAAGCAGAAGTTACTCCCTCGCCGTACAGGGGCGTTTATTTTAAATACATTCATTGATTTTAATGTGCGATTCTGGTCCGAGAATCCAAACATAAAGACTTGATAAAGACTGCTAAAGTCGGAGCGTCGCCTGCTGTATGGAGCAATAACACTTTATATTCCTTTGCTCCACCATTGATGCTGCCATTTGCTTCTCCACTGGATGTACTTCGCTGGGACTAAGGATCCGAGGTCCCTTAAGTGGCTGTTGCACACATCTCTTCCGTGGCCTCTTTTTTGTGCATACGGAGGGGTGCTGGGGGACTTTCTTTTTGTTACATAGAATCAAAAAATAAGACATTCAATCTGTTAAAATTCATATAAAAAAACCGCACATAAATAAACTCATCGCCTTTAAGGACTCCCGCGGGCGCACGCAGTATTAGCCCATGAAGAGCGCACCGTTGTTTCCTCTTGTGTATGTTGGATGTTTTTGCACGTTTCTCTGCTTGCATATTGCGTCTGTATTCACTGTGGTTTCCAGATGCGCAAAAAAACAAAACGCAAGAAAGATGAACTGATGTCATTTTTTCCGCACTTCCTTGCAACAAGTTTAAAAAACGCTCTTTCCTGGTGATTTTGGTCTGTAAATCGGGGTGACAGCAGGACATCCACATCACATATCTACATCTGACTCCACCCATGCAGATCAGCCATGTTGTGCGGACAGGGGATACGGCGGTGTGAATGGGCCCTGATTGCTCCAAAGTTTGTCCAAATTCTGTCCGTTTCACAATTGAACGTTAACCTCCTCCGTGTGAATAATATCGCGGCTCCTCAGCGCAGGTTTTGGCCGCGCAGCTTGTAGAGACGGAACACGAGGTTTTAGGGGGCGCCACAGATTGTGGTAATTTATAGTAGAGGCTCCTGTCACCTCACTGCTGCGGGTACAAGTAGTGTAGGTATTCATACACTGCCAGGAGCAGTAACAGAGGAACCGCAGCATGTAGAGCTCTAAGATAAGAGGCTGCAGGAGGCTTATTTTGTGGGCGATGCAAATATTTAGTAAAGCCAACAATGAAGGGAAATAACCGTATTTGTGCTATTAGGAGTGGAGGCTGAAGAATCACCACGTGTTCTATTTACGTGTCACATGAGAACAGGACATGTGATCTGTGGTGCCCGCACATCACACAACACACGGATGGGGCGCCCATGTGATGGGAGCGGCACCCGGGAATTCTGGGCACAACGAAGCGAGAAACGAATACAGCAGCTGCTTACAGATACTCACCAGAGGGTTACAGGTCGCATTTTTTGCTGCTTTTGGTTCACATCTACTTATATCAGTACCGTTCAGTAAGAATCTCTGACGACAACACCCACTGTCACATGCTGCACTTAGAGAACAGAAATCTCCATCGTCCTAAATATAAAAGAGAGACATAAATGTGATGTGATTGGAATTCTCTTTGTTTGTCTCGTTGTTCTCCTTCCTGAGATCGGCCACAATTATTACTTCACACCGGGAAGGAGAGGCTGTTAGGGACAGTTCAGGCAGTTGTTCCCCATCTGTGCTGTCCGTGTATTTCACGGCACACGGACCCATATATGACAATCAGGCTCTTCACATGAGTGTTATTTCACGTGGATCCTGTCCTGTTCCGGTCCGTGTCATGGATGAGCAGGATATGTAATGTCCGCTACCCGCCGCTCAGACATCACATGGACGTACATCCGCGTGCGGTCCGCTGCGAGTTGGGCCCTAGATTCTCACACACAACTCACAAACATCCTACCAATATATGTAGCAAGGTCTGCAGCACACCAAAAGCGTAAATGCCAAATAGGCTGAGGCAATAATAAAAGTATGCAAAAGCCAGCAGGAGGACAGAACCCCGAACCTCTGTAGGGGTCATCCAATGCGGTGATCAGCGAGTGGCAGCATGCATGGTGCAAGAATTAAAACTATCTTTATTCCTCCACTAAAATTGCGCCGATTCGACGGCCTTGGTCTTTGCCGAGCTCCATGTATGCCGCCACTCGCTGATTACTACATGGGATACCTCACAAGCATCCGTCTGAGCGCACACTTAGACCTCTATCATTTAGTGTTATGGCTCTTCTTTTCCTATAGAGGTTCTGTTGGGAACAACGTCTCCATAAACAGGAATAAGGCGCGATCACACGGGCTTTGTGGCGATTTTTTAATAGCGCAAAAGTCAATAGTACCTTTTAATGTTAAAAACACATTGCATAAAAATAACAGTTTTGTGCTTTGCGATGCAATAAAAAGGAGGCTCCATAGGGAAACACGGGAGGTTTAAAAAAACAAGAAATATATTTTTTAATGCAACATCGCAGAGTGAAAACCTTCCCAATATGAGGGAAACCATTGAGAATCATTGATTTCATAATTCTGCTATTTTACTCCCTCCACGTTGGACTGAAATCGTGCGATTTTACCGCCCATGAGAAACCCCACTAAGAGCTGTATGAGAACGGCACCCGGATTATTTTGTCAGGGCTTATAGCTCTACTGTTACTAGATGGGGGTCTCTAATACAGGGGCATTCGGTGCATAGTTATAACATAATGGGATTGGAGGAGAGATGCCTGTATACGGGGGTCATGGAGTAATGCTTCCCTCCAGCTGCTCCTCCGCCATTGTAAAACATAAGAGAAATACTCGGGGGCCGGACTCCGATGAGAGATGGCGGTGCTACATGGGTGGATGGTCCTAAGGAGCGCAGAGAGTATGGCGCCATATGGTACTGTGTGTAGAAGTAAAGGAAATCTTTACTAACAGTGCATTTCATGTTGTCTTGACAGCTCTATATGGGGGTTATTTAGTCCCCATATGGTGATATTAGAAGCTATATGGGGGGTTATTTAGTCCCCATATGGTGATATTGGAAGCTATATGGGGGGTTATTTAGTCCCCATACGGTGATATTAAAAGCTATATGGGGGTTATTTATTAGTAAAGCGGGTGAGCATGAAGCGAGAATGTCTGAAGAAAATTAAGACATAGTAGAAATAACAGAAACATGGCCTGATGATAAGTACGATTGGGCGGTGAATTTACAGGGTTACAATCTCTTCAGAAGTGACCATGGGAACCAGAAAGGGTGAGGGGTATGTCTGTATGTTAAATCCTACTTAATGCCGAGGCTACAAGAAGATATCGGTGTAGAAGATGATCTACTCCTGATCCCTGTTATGTAGGGCCTCCCCATTGGGCCCCCGATCCGGCCCTGTACTTACTTACTTTCACCATCGCTCAGCAGTGAACACTTATTTTATTTGCTTTTTGTGTTTTGAATTACTAAACAAAACTTTTACATCCATGTGTCATGTATGATAGAGCCAGTCTGTGTCCCAGATGCCAAGTTAGAGCGTTAGCCACAGCTAGAACATAGGCCATGAAGTGTTCCCCTGGCATTGTTCTGGGGCATAGCGCCACCCTGCGCCTTTCTTGACAGAAGAAGCTCAAGTTTTTCATTTTTTCATTTTGTTGTTTTAAGCATTAAGCTGTGAAATCCATATAGGAAATATATGGTGTAAAATGTAACAATTCAAAGCCCGTGTGAATGAGACCTTATACTGAATATGTGGAGGGGAAACCAGGACAGCAGCTGGTGACAGGTACTCACCGGGCCGAGACATTCCTGAGGTCGTCGTTTTGGTCCACATTCGGCAATTGCCCCGCGAGAGGTACTCCTGATACAACACCCGCTATTACACTGGTCACTAGAATAACATGAATCTCCATGGTTCTAAATATACAACAGATTTCCCTCCTGTCTACCATCAAGACAGGAGTTGCTGTTCTCACTCTTCTCTTCCTACTTTTTGCTCCGTCTCTAACCGGATTAGGGTTCATTTTTTTGTATGTGAGCAGCTTTCTCCACACATCGTGGAGTTGCTGATCTCCTGTGGACATTGTTTCCAGTCTTTCATTTTTATCCCTAAAACCCCCCCTTCTTAGGGGTTTAATCAATTTTTGGGGTTGTTTGGGACACTTTATCCTCTATTGGTGTCCCCTTCTTTCCGGTTAGGTCTATCTAGAGGAGCAAATTCCTCTTTTTCTATCTAGGAGGACTTATTTATTTAGGGAAGCTCAGGATTCAATATTTATTGCCTACTAACAGCATTACTTTTAGTCTAGGGCACCGTTATTGGTCAGTCAAATCGTGTAATAGAGAAACGTTACAACTATTAAGGACAATTCTTTTTCGTGTCTTATGACACCATTATGCATTACGGTCCCTGATGAGTCTGTGTATGACAGAAACGCGTCGAACCAGTATAAACGAACCAGTATGAATCAATTTTTGTAATAATAATTCTTTCAGAAGGGTTTTCTGAAACTTGTCCTGTATGGTTACTGAAGCCATATTCTGCATTAGAACGCATCAGTATTTTTATGGTGGTTCTCTGGTTATTTCTAGCAGAATCTGACTCTTTTTTTGACTAGTAACCTGTGGCCGATTATCCATCAGCCACTTGTGTACTCTTCCTCGGGAGGCATCAGCAGAGGCTTTGTGGTTTATCCACTCACAACTAAGCTATATACAGTTCCTGTTTCCATCATGGACAAAAATCTATCATAAACTTCTGCTGGTGTCCTTCTGTTTCAACATTTTTTACCCGGTGCTATTACCCAGATAGGGCAGTTACCTGGTCAGAACCAGACCTTTTCTCTTATCTAAGAGGTTTTGTGTACTAAGCAGACATAGACCTTATGGCCTTTTTGTCATTTTCACCTCTAATGAATCCTGGTCCTTTTTGATGAGACACAATAGACACCCGATTGCACGTCGCCATTGGAGGTGTTCTGTAAACCACTTACCTTGACGGAACGATCACCCTCCTTGTATCTTTTCGCAAAGGACGCATCCTAATATGGTCCTCTAATCTGTGTTGGGTGGCATCCATCCCCAATGGTGACTGAATAAGAGTGCATAATAGTGTCTCATTCTGCAGGTTACCCCTGCACTCTAATAAGAGGTGTCAATTATATACATTTTCTTTGGTTTCTCTCCAGGGTTTAAATTCTTGCTCTGTGTGTTAGTTCTAGTTTGTTTGCTTTTTGTGAGGCCCAATTATTTTATATTTATTTGTTAATAAAAGTTATATTTTAAGGGATATACCCAGTGAATATTTTGAAAAAGCCTTTCTTCTATATCCCTCTGCCTCTGTGAATTATATTTCAACATTTAAAGGGTTAACAGCTCCGATCAGTGGCGTGGCTTATCAGAGCATTTTCGGGAGGGTGTTGGCTGTAAAAAACGGCTGACACTCACATTGTATGGAGCGTGATAGGCCCGCAATTTCCCTTCATCCATACCCCGAACCTGCAGTATGTAACCATACGTCCTGTAGCTTTAAGGGCTTAAAGAGCAGATAATAACCTAGAGTAAAAAAGCCACCCTTGCCTCCTTAGTCTCCCTGATCCAGCATAGATGCCCCGGTGGTCTGTGCATATAGTCGGCCAGCGAGAATTCCATGCAGGAAAAAGTGTCATCCACGCTTGCTTGCAGAATAAAATATATAATCTTCCTTCATTTAGACATATTTAAAATTGCCAGGTATACAGATCTCTAAACCAGACGCGTATCGGCTGCACAGAGCCTTCGTCAGTGGTATGATCTGAATAGAGTGTGGGACCAGCTAAATAGGTGGAACAGAACAAATAATTACAATGGCGGTCAGCTGTACAGGTTATAGGGCAAAAGGGAATAACAGCACGTGCTACAGCTAGTCACCGACCGGAGGAGTCACCTGCTGTTCTTAGTGACATCTTTTTTAAACTACTGGGCAACAACTTTACCAGGCAGCACCGAAGCTAGAAGTTAGAACACTCGTAGGCTATGGAGCGCTCCCCTGACTCTGTGTTCTTACTTGGTTGCACACAAAACCTTCAGCAAGAAGCCATCGGGAGGTAAGAAAATGACTCCAGAGTGAGCTGAAAAAGCACAAGCAGCAACACCTCAGTAAGATTGTATGTGTATACCATATATGGGGTGGCGCCATTTAGCTGTTCGCTTCAGGTTGCAGGAGGGGCAGGTGCACCCCTCTGCACATCCGCTCACAGATTACCCCCCATTCCATGGAGCTTACCCTCGTACAGATCTTCTGATGCAGATTCCATGCAGGTATTTATTCCACAACGCGGATTATAAATCGTTGTGTAGAAACCCGCGTCACATGAACTACGTCACCGATCCCAAGGACTTCTATGGGATGTAAAAGTGACTTGGATTCCAATGTGGATTTTGGTACTGAATCCACACAAACCTTCAGTGTGTTCGAGGTCTTACATTCAGTGCCGGATCCGTCATTATAACTTGTAGCATGTTCATTGTCTTGGATTATATAGCCAGCAGGTGGCGCTCTGTCATCAATATTACTCAGTTATACCTTCAGCCGGTTCATGTATCACATATAATCCCTGTACAGTCCGGTATCCGCCTCTTATATGTATATATCACTGAGTATTATGGAAGGAATATAGAGTCTACAATCCTTAACATTCAGTAGCTGGAAGATCCTGTGTGATGTGAACATGCCCTGCGTGTCCAAAAACTACAGTAAAATGTGCCGATGTGTTGTGCTTAAGCATGTGCAATTGTGCATACGTATCTATAAAGCAGCCTTTATGTAGGTGATTGTCCCATGAACACTTGTGCAGCTCCTGTACACACTGCACTGACACACAGACACGGCTGCTCAGCTGTAACTCCTTCTGAGTTTCCCTGGTCTGCAGTGTTCTATGGCTGGACGCTACCGGCAGTGGTCGGTTGTGTGACATCATTGGTGCAGCCCCTACAGCTTGCGGCATCTGAGAAGTAACTACTGCACAGTAAGTGGGTTTCCTCTATCCCTGCCCTCAGCCTGTTAGAGCCGTCGCTGTATCCTTGTATTGTCTATAACAAAGCTGCTGACTGATATTATGATTGCTGATCATTACAAATGGAATTACTGGTTAGATGCGTTCGCACTGACAGCTTGTGGCCGCTGCGCCGTCCTCCTACACCCCCCATAGCCACCCGTCATATACAGTATCTCATCCTGTTACTGCCCATTGCTGTATCCGTGTATCTAATATGTAACACGGCTGGGGATGTAGATCATACATGTAATGCGAAAGCTTGTGGCAGCTTTACCTTCTCTCTGCGCCACTTCTAGCGGTCTGACATGCACAATGCTCAGTGCACAACCCCTTATATGGGACCGCATCTTATCTGGGACGGGGGGCCTTGTCAGCTCCTATCAAAATACCCTGCCATTTAGGCCTCTATCACATGGGCGACAGCGGTATCACAGCTTTGTACACGCGATTCTATTACACGCTTTTTCTTGTGAAAAATCAGGCATTGCGTTGCTGGCACCCATGATTTTACAGCAAGAAAGTTAATAGGAGTTTCTAATGTTAAAAATATAGTGCATAGCATGAAAATCGCTAATTTCTGCTATGCAATGCGATAAACAAGGAGGCTCCATAGGGAAACATGGCTACAAAAATAGCAGATCGCAGAAACTTACTGGTTGCTATAGAAGCGTGGTTTTACACGCTCGTCTGACCAAGCCCTTAAAGGGGATATTTACCCATTGGTAAAAAGGGGTCTAATGTCCTGGACAGTTCCTTCTGTAATTGGAGCAGGTGGTCAGCTGTTCTATTCCTCACTGTATATAAATATATTTATACTGCCTTCACTAGGATGATGTCTGGTGAGAACTCAGGGAGCTTTCAGCAGGAGGATCTTCTAAATGTCACCATTTATCCTGCTGAAATGAGAATCACTTCCTGATGAATGTGATGACCAACTTTGTAGAGACTGTAGAGATGGAAACTGGGAATCTCAGTTTTAGCCACCCACCAAGAGATGATCCTGGGTTTAGAACTTTGCTGGGCCCAGAACACAACTTATAGAGAACATATGGGATTGGTGTTCCTATCAAAATTGTAGATAAGGAGGAAGTTGGATCTTCTGCTGCAAAGCATTCCTATAGAGCATCAAAGGATCAGCTCGTGGGTCTATGGTTATGATGTTTTCTTTTGGTACAAGAGGTCCCGGGTTCAGATCCCAGAAGAACCTTTACAAGTATTGATCCTCTTCCAGTTGTGGTAATGGACCTCCATATCGCTGCAGCACCTAGTACTGCGTCACCCATAACTGTATTGTGCTGTGTGTTTCCAGAAGGTAGTCTCAAGAGTAAAGGTGCATTTACACTGAAAGATGATCACACAAAAATCGCTCAAACGGCATTTTGAGTGACAGTTTTGAACAATCATTTTTGCATAATTCTTAAATATCTAATTAGCTGATTAAAAAGTTGTGTAGGCGGAGCAGGATACTGTTGTAAAAGCTGAGAACAAAGCAGCTACTTGTATATGCAAACAGCTGCTTTGTTCTCGCAGTGTCCTGCTGAGCTGCTAGCTCTGAGAAACAGCAGAAGCGCTGACAGCTCCTTTGTTCTTGGAGCTTTTCCAAAGGGATACCAGCTGAAAGAATGCTATGAGTGCCGCCCCGCTGATAACACTCCTTGTTGATTTCTAGCTTGCTAGAAATCAAAGATGAATGAATAGTGCACAAGCAGTGCATGATAGCAGCGCATTCAGACACAACGATTATCACTCAAGATATGGTTTTTAAGCAATTTTTGAGCGATAATCGTTGTTTCTAAATGGGCCTTAAGAATATTATAATCCAGATTTTCCTCCAAATGTCAATACAAAGGTGAAAATATATTAGACATAATAATTAGGGATGAGCGAGCACCAAAATGCTCGGGTGCTCGTTGTTCGAGTCGAACTTTTCGCGATGCTAGAGAGCTCGTTTCGAGTAATGAACCCCATTGAAGTCAATGGGGCTTGAGCATTTTTATATATGTCTAATGCTCCGCATAGGTCTTTACTTGTGAAACTCTAGAAAACATCCAAAAGTAATGGAAACACCACAGAAACAGTAGGGAAGGGGCAGCATGCAGGGCTGCATCTCAGGCTCCCAGGTCTCACTATTAGGCCACAATAGGTGCAAGAGTATGCCCCCCCCCTAACAATCTTTACTTTGGACAAACCCTCATTAGCAAGGCACACCTTAGCTAAGCACCACACTACCTCCAACCAAGCACAATCACTACCTGTGGGTCACATCGCTGCCTCTTCTCCTGGGTTACATGCTGCCCGACCCCCCCCGCATGACCCTGTGTCCACAGCGCATACAAAAGTTTCCCTGCGCAGCCTTCAGCTGCCCTCATGCCACACGCTCGCTTCATAGCTACACCATCCTCATGTCTATTTCCAAGTGCGTCTGCGATGAGGAGGAACCGGAGGCACACACTGCAGAGGGTTGGCAGGGCCAGGCAGCGACCCTCTTTAAAGAGGGGGGCCTATAGCCCACAATGCTGTTGAGAATCGATGATAAATTGACGTACGATTATCATTTCAATCCCGTGCCACCTCCGTCGCAAAATAGTCAGGAGCTGCAAACGTGGGCATAAGGCGACTTAGGTGGCAGCACTTCCACACATCTCCACAATGCAACAATTTCTGTGTGGGAAGCACGTGAGCGGGCCCAGCGTCAGGCTCGGTCCCAGCCTCCATCTTGTGTGACCCAAGGTGCCGCGAGTTGCATAGCAATGGGAAATCCATGTGTCCCCACACAATTAATTCTGTGTAGATGTTAGATAGCTCAACACCGCAATGGAAAGTCTTTGAGTTCCTTGGACTTGCCTATGCTGTTGGTGCACAAAGATCGTATTACACAAGAAATCAGAGCGCCCAAACATGGCAGAGTTTCACCCTGCGAAGGGCCTCGGCCTACATTTCTGTCCTAGTCAGTCAGTGGGTTTGTGTCAGACAGGTAAAACACCGCAATAGGAAGTCTTTGTGCAACGACAGCATAGGCGAGCCCCAGGAACTTAAAGATGGTATTACGCATAAAGAAATCACAGCGCCCGAACATTGCAAAGTTTCACCCCGCCAAGGACCTCGGCCCAATCGTAGGCATAAAGCGGACTTCAATGCTAGTACAGCTGTGAACATCTCATTAAATTAGTTGCGGTTGCTTTCACCGCTCCAAAGACTGGATTAACCAGGAACAAGTTCCACAGGCCCAACCTGGCGCAGTTACGTTTCCCCCAGGACATAGGCCTCAGCCCACAACCTCAGCAATCACAGGCATGAAGCGGACTTCAATGCTAGTACAGCAGTAAACGTCTCATTAATGCAGTAACGCTTGTCTTTTTTGGCCCAAACCAGTGTCTCAGATAACTGTGGTAACACGAGAGAAAATACATGATGCCCAGTGCTGATCCCCTGACCCCAAGCAGGAGGAGGAGGTGGCCTAACAAGGCCAAGAAACCATGACCAGGACCCGCTGTAGCCTGTGTGGGAAGTATGTGACCGGGTCCTTGGCCAGGCTCGGTCCCAGCAAACACCTTGTGTGGCCCAAAGTGCCGTGATTGACATAGCAATGGGGAATCCATGTGTCCACACACTAGTCATTCTGTTTGGGTGCCGGATACCTCATCGGCAACGCAAAAGGAAAGCCATCTGCACTCTGCACCCTACGCAAGTCAGTCAGTGACTTTCTGTAAGACAGGTAAATCACCGCTATGGGAGGTCTGTGTGCACCCACAGCATAGGCGAGTCCAAGGAACCCAAAGACAGTATTAAATATGAAGAAATCACAATGCCCAAACATGGCAGACTTTCACTGCGCCGAGGACATAGGCCTCTGCCCACACTTTTAGCAATCGCTGGCATAGAGCGGACTCCGATGCTAGTACAGCTGTGAACGTCTTATTAATGCAGTACCGCTCCTCTCCTTTGGCCCAAATGAGTTTCGCAGATAACTCTGGTAACAGTTGTGTGACCCAAGGTGCCGCGACTGACATAGCAATGGGAAAATCCATGTGCCCACACACTGTTCATTCTGTGTAGGTGTTTGATAGCTCAATCGACACCGCCAGGGGAAAGCCATCTGCACTCTGCACCCTACCCAAGTCAGTCAGTGTCTTTGTGCCAGACAGGTAAAACACCGCGATGGGAAGTCTTTGTACACCCACAGCATAGGCGAGCAGAAGGACTCAAAGACAGTAATAAACATGAAGAAATGACAGTGCCCAAACATGGCAGACTTTCACTGCGCCGAGGACATAGGTCTCTGCACACATCCCTTAGCAATCGTGGGCATAGAGCGGACTCCGATGCTAGTACAGCTGTGAATGTCTCATTAATGCAGTAACGCTCCTCTTCTTTTGGCCCAAACCAGTGTCTCAGATAACTGTGGTAACACGGGAGAAAATACATGATGCCCAGTGCTGATCCCCTGACCCCAAGCAGGAGGAGGAGGTGGCAATACAAGGCCAAGACACCATGACCAGGACCCGCTATAGTCTATGTGGGAAGCACGTTAGCGGGCCCAGGGTCAGGCTCGGTCCCAGCCTCCACCTTGTGTGACCCAAGGTGCCCTGAGTTACATACCAATGGCAAATCCATGTGTCCCAACACAGATAGCTTAACACTGCAAGGGGAAGTCTTTGAGATCCTTGGGCTCGCCTATGCTGTAAGTGCACAAAGATGGTATTAAACAGGAAGAAATCAGAGTGCACAACCATGGGAGAGTTTCACCCCGCCAAGGAACTTGGCTTTGGCCCACAATTCTGGCCTAGTCAGTCACTGTATTATTTGTGCCAGATAGGCAAAACACTGCGATGGGAAGACTTAGTGCACCCATAGTATAGACAGACCCCTGTAACATTCCTGTAGCAAAGGTATAAACAGACCCCAGTAACATTTCTGTAGCACAAGTATAGGCAGACCCCTGTAACATTTCTGTAGTAAAAGTATAGGCAGACCCCAGTAGCATTTCTGTAGTAACAGTATAGACAGACCCCTGTAACATTTCTGTAGCAGGAGTATAGGCAGACCCCAGTAACATTTCTGTAGTAAACGTATAGGCAGACCTCAGTAACATTTCTGTAGTAACAGTACAAACAGATCCCTGTAACATTGCTGTAGCAGAAGTATAGGCATACCCCTGTAACATTTCTGTAGTACAGGTATAGGCGGACTCCTGTAACATTTCTGTAGTAAACGTATAGGCAGACCCCAGTAGCATTTCTGTAGTAACAGTATAGACAGACTCCTGTAACATTTCTGCTTCAGAAGTATAGGCAGACCCCAGTAAGATTTCTGTAGTAACAGTATAGACAGACCCCTGTAACATTTCTGTAGCAGAAGTATAGGCAGACCCCTGTAACATTTCTGTGGCAGAAGTATAGACAGACCCCAGTAACATTTCTGTAGCAGAAGTATAGGCAGACCCCTGTAACATTTATGTGGCAGAAGTATAGGCAGATCCTAGTAACACTTATGTAGCAGAAGTATAGGCAGACCCCTGAAACATTTCTGTAGCAGGAATATAGCAGACCCCTGTAACATTTATGTGGCAGAAGTATAGGCAGATCCCTGTAACATTTATCTAGCAAAAGTTTAGGCAGACCCCAGTAAAATTTCTGTAGCAAGAGTATAGGCGAACCCCTGAAAATTGGGGTACCATGACTGTAGGCGAGGGCCAGAAAAATTTGTTTACCAAGAGTACAAATATATCCCTGAAAAATTGGTCAACCGAGAGGGCAGGTGAAACTCATAAATATTTTTTGAAAGATATAGCTCTCTGTTGCTTAATTTGTAACACAGCCTGGAGGCAGCCCTGTTCAAAAAATTGGTTCATGTTAAAGTATCAATACTTTTGAAACTTTGAAAAATTGGAAAAAAATTGTTAGATGAGCCTTTTGGGCTGCGGAAAAATTGGCAGTTTAGCGTGATGACATGATGTTTCAGGAGGAGGAGTAGCAGGAGGAGGACTAATATCAGAGACAGATTGACAAAGCTAAATGCCCCTTTTTTTCCGGTGATAGAGAAGAATGCTTTTATCTGCGGTTGCAGTGAAAACAATCTTTAGGTTCCGCTGCTCTCTGCCGGTGGAGAAGAGAAGTCTGTGAAAATCCAGGCTTTGCTTATCTTTATGAGTGTAAGCATGTCGGCACTGGCAGTTGACAGGCGGGTACACTTATTCGTGATCATTCCCCCAGCTGCACTAAACACCTTCTCTGACAAAACGCTAGCGGCAGGGCAAGCCAGCACCTCCAGGGCATACAGCGCAAGTTTATGCCACGTGTCCAGCTTTGACACCCAATAGTAGTATGGAGCAGAGGCATCACGGAGGACGGTGGTACGATCGGCTACGTACTCCCTCACCATCTTTTTACAGTGCTCCCTCTGACTCAGCCTTGACTGGGAAGTGGTGATGCAGTCTTGCTGGGGAGTTATAAAGCTGGCAAAGGCCTTGGAGAGTTTTCCCCTGCCTGCACTGAACATGCTGCCTGATCTCCACGCCTCCCCTGCTACCTGGCCCTCGGAACTGCGCCTTCTGCCACTAGCGCTGTCAGATGGGAAGTTTAGCATCACTTTATCCACCAGGGCCCTGTGGTATAGCATCACTCTTGTACCCCTTTCCTCTTCAGGAATGAGCGTGGAAAGGTTCTCCTTTTACCGTGGGTCGGGAGCGGTGTACACCCAGTATTCCGTGTTGGCCAGAATGCGTCTAACGCGAGGGTCACGAGAAAGGCAGCCTAACATGAAGTCAGCCATGTGTGCCAGGGTACCAGTACGCAAGACATGGCTGTCCTCACTAGGAAGATGACTTTCAGGATCCTCCTCCTCCTCCACAGCCCATACACACTGAACAGATGAGAGGCAAGCAGCATGGGTACCCTCTACAGTGTGCCCAGCTGTCTCTTCCCCCTGCTCCCCCTCCTCCTCCTCCCCCAAAACGCACTGAGATATAGACATGAGGGTGGTCTGGCTATCAAGCAACATACTGTCATCCCCGGCTCTTGTTCCAACCGCAAAGCGTCAGCCTTTATGCCTTGCAGCGAACTTCTCAGCAGGCATAGCAGCGGGATGGTAACGCTAAGGATTGCAGCATCGACGCTCACCATCTGGGTAGACTCCTCAAAGTTTCCAAGGACCTGGCAGATGTTTGCCATCCAGGCCCACTCCTCGGTAAAGAATTGGGGAGGCTGACTACCACTATGCCGCCCATGTTGGAGTTGGTATTCCACTATTTCTCTACTCTGCTCATAGAGCCTGGCCAACATGTGCAGCGTAGAATTCCACCGTGTGGGCACGTCACACAGCAGTCAGTGGTCTGGCAGATTAAACCGATGTTGCAGGGTCCTCAGGGTGGCAGCGTCCGTGGTGGACTTGCGGAAATGTGCTTAGACGCGGTGCACCTTGCCGGGCAGGTCAAACAAGTGCGGGCAGTTTTTCAGAAACCGCTGAACCACCGGATTGAAGATGTGGGCCAGGCATGGCACATGTGTGAGGCTGCCAAGCTGCAGAGCCGCCACCAGGTTACGGCCGTTGTCACACACGACCATGCCCGGTTGGAGGCTCAGCGGTGAAAGTCAGAGGTCGGTCTGCTCTCTCAGACCCTGCAACAGTTTGGGGGACGTGTCTCTTGTCACCTAGGCTGAGTAGTTTCAGGACGGCCTGCTGACACTTGCCCACAGCGCAGCTGCTGGCGATGTGCTGCTCACACTTAATTGAGAGGTAGAGGTTGCGTAGGAGGAAGGGGAGGGTTTAGAGGAGGTGGCATAGACTGCCGCAGATACCAGCACCGAGCTAGGACCCGCTATTCTGGGTGTGGGTAGGACTTGAGCAGTCCCAGGCTCTGACTTGGTCCCAGCCTCCACCAAATTAACCCAATCTGCCATCAGGGAGATATAGTGGCCCTGCCCGCCAGTACTTGTCCACGTTTCCGTAGTTAAGTGGACCTTCCAAGTAACCGCGTTGGTGAGGGCACGATTTACGTTGCGGGAGACGTGCTGGTGTAGGGCTGGGACGGCACACCGAGAAAAATAGTGGCGACTGGGGACAAGTAGCGCGGCACGCCGCCCCCATCATGTTTTTGAAAGTCTCCATTTCCACAAGCCTGTACGGCAGCATCTCCAGGCTGATTAATTTGGTAATGAGCACGTTTAAAGCTTGTACGTACAGGTGCGTGGCGGCGTATTTGCGCTTGCACTCCAACGCTTGTGCTAGCGACAGCTGAACGCTGCGCTGAGAGACATTGCTGGATGGGGTGGCACTCGTGCCTGTGTCCTGAGAGGGGGGTTGGATCTGAGTGGCAGGTTGGGGCACAGGGAAGGAGGCAGTGGTGTGACCCGGAGGTGGTGAACGGCCTTCGTCCAACCTTGTGTGGTGCCTGGCCATCATATGCCTGCGCTTGCTGGTTGTGGTGAGGCTGGTAGTGGTGGCTCCCCGGCTGATCTTTGTGTGACACAGGTTGCACACCACTGTTCGTCGGTTGTTCACGCTCTCACTAAAAAAACTGCCACACCTTTGAACACCTAGCCCTCTGCACGGAGGCTTGGCGTGAGGGGGCGCTTTGGGAAACAGTTGGGGGATTCTTCGTTCTGGCCCTGCCTCTACCCCTAGCCACCCCACTGCCTCTTCCAACCTGTCCTGCTGCTGCACTTGCCTCCCCCTCTGAAGACCTGTCCTCAGTAGGCTTAGCCAACCAGGTGGGGTCAGTCACCTCATCATCCAGCTGCTCTTCCTCCGAATCCTCTGTGCGCTCCTCCCTCGGACTTATTGCCCTTATTACTACCTCACTGATAGACAACTGTGTCTTCATCATTATCCTCCTCACCCACTGAAAGCTCCTGAGACAGTTGCCGGAAGTCCCCAGCCTCATCACCCAGACCCCGGGAACTTTCCAAAGGTTGGGCATTGGTCACGACAAACTCCTCAGGTGAGAGAGGAACCATTTTTTCCCACTCAAGGCAGGGACCCGAGAACAGTTCCTGGGAGTCTGCCGGCTCATCAGAATATGACATTTTCATGGAGTGAGGAGGCTGGAAGGAAGGAGGAGCAGCAGCCAGAGGATTCAGAGTTGCAGCAGTGGACTGCGTAGAAGACTGGGTGGCCGATACATTGCTGGATGCATTTTCTGTCATCCAAGACAGGACCTGCTCACACTGCTCTGTTTGTAATAAAGGTCTACCACGTGGACCCATAAATTGTGATATGAAGCTGGGGACCCCAGAAACTTGCCTCTCTCCTAATCTCGCAGCAGCCGGCTGTGATTCATCTGAACCAGGAAATCGGCCTGTGCCCATACCCTCACTTGGATCACCGCGTCCTCGTCCGCGTCCACTACCCCTCATCATGGTGGATTACGAATAGAGCAGGGGCCAAATAAATTACCCCACTGTACAGCACTGACAACTGGGCCTTAATTCACCGCACATAGAGACTTGTATATAGTGGAGGCTCTATGCTGTGACTAGGAAAAAGTAAGCCGCTGTCTCGCGCTGTTACCTAGGGGTAATTTACTGCTCGCAGAGACTTGTAGGTTATAGAGGCTGTGTGGAGTGGGAGAAGACTGTAAAGCCAGTAGATGGTGCTGGTAACTGCGGCGATCTCAACCCCACCAACGGAAATGGTATTGTGAGATGCTCTGCACAGCGGCTGAGCTGAAATACTTTGCAGTGGCCCCGGTAATATTACAGTACTGTTTAGCGGTGAGACTGCGGTCTAATTCACTGCAGACAGAGAACGGTATAAATAATTATGGAATTATTTGCGTTCACTTTCACGCTGAGAGCGGAATTGTAACGCAAACTCCATCCAGAAAAAAATTATATGGAAGGCTGCAATCAGGCCTACCTGCGTAATACTGAAGCACTACAACTCCCAGCAGCCACCCAGTAAAATGCACACGGTCAGATGCAGCCCAACGAAGGAGCTTTTGTTTTTTGTTTTTTAAATAATACAGGCTGTATAGTGTATATCACTTTCCCTCTATAAGTGGCTGTGTTGGCCCTACGCTGTGCGTATAATTCACTGCAGACACAGACCGGTGTAAATAATTATGGAATTATTTGCGTACACTTTCACGCTGAGAGCGGTATTGTAATGCAAACTCCACTCAGAAAAAAATTATACGGAGGGCTGCAAACAGGCCTAGCTGCGTAATACTGAAGCACTACAACTTCCAGCAGCCACCCAGTAAAATGCACACGGTCAGAGGTAGCCGTAAGAAGGACCGTTGGGGTTCTTATAGACAGGATCCTACACTACCACTGTCCCTATCTCAGCAGCACTTTCCCTATACTCTGTAATACAGACTGCAGAGTTAGAACGCTATAGCTGTAATAGCCTGCACAGCCCGAGATGAAAAAAAAAAAACAATTGTGCAAAACTGCTCCCAGCCAGCCACAACAGTAATGCACACTGTCAGATGTGGCCCTAAGAAGGACCGTTGGGGTTCTTGAAGACAGAATCCTACACTAACACTTTCCCTATCTCATCAGCAACACTTTCCCTAACTTCTGCCAGCATGTGTCTGAGGCGAGCGGTCACTTGATCTCGCCAGCCACTCGCTGCAGGGGGGTGGGATAGGGCGGGCACGTCACAGGAGGAAGTGGTAATGCCTTCCCTGCATGCCTATTGGCTAGAAAATGGCACTAAACATGCAGGGAAGGAAATGGAATAGACTCGAGTACCACATGGTGCTTGTCTCGAGTAACGAGCATCTCGAGCACCCTAATGGTCGAACGAGCATCAAGCTCGGACGAGTGTGCTCGCTCATCTCTAATAATAATAATCTAACTTCTTTCCAGGGCAATTTATACAGATGAACCAGGAAGAAAGTAGGTAAATTCTGATGTCAAGACTCAATAGCAGAGAGAACGGGTTAGCCTCTAATATGCTGTCTGCCTGTCCTACAAGACGACTTACCGTACTTCAAGTCGTGTGAGAGTTTCCTCAAAAATGTCAGAGAAACTTGTGGGTAGATCATTTCAGCCATTTCCAGACAATTCTTCATCCAAAGATGTTTGCTCAACCTACAGTTGGGACTTTGGGCAAAACTAAGCCTACTTAAAATCAATCATACCATTATGACCTAAGGAAGCGAGATTTCTCCTGCTTTAAGGGATTAGTCATGTAAACCATGGCAGGCTTTCACCCAGACCAGCTGTTTAACAGCCTGAAGGTATTCAGCTTGTTAGCGTTAGAATTATGAGGTCCTTGCTAAGAAAAAGAGGTTTATCTGTGTCACATTGTGCTCCTGGGATCTGTAGTACTATGGGTTTCCAGGATCACACTGCTGTAGGTATAGGTGATTTGGCTGGCTGATGGTGTGGAGCTCTCCAGCCAGCCAATCACCATCATGATGCACACATAAATATCAGCCTCTTACTAGCGGGTGCTGGTCATTTATCCACTATCCTTTTCCAACTCAGTGCTTGGTGTTATGCATGTTGCTATTTTGAGTTGCTTTCACTGAAGATGGTCTGCACACCTGATCTTCTGTCTGCAGGTTCTGTGGCCCCTCCTCCCTTCCCTTTTATCAGATGTGGCCTCCAGACATCTGATGTCCTATACATTGTGCGGTGGGTGATATCTGAAATGTTCCTCTTATGTCAGTTTGGTGTCTGACGCTCTTGCCCCTTTCTTGATGTGTGAACAATTAAACTAACTCCTGTTTTATTTGTTAGGCCAGCTACCCATGTCTGCCGCCCTCTTGCTATTCTGGGCAGATGCAGGCTTTGCTCTGCTCCTTCTATATGAATGGATTCTTAGCTGTGTACTTTCCATTGGCACTGCAGGAGGTAATCCTCCCCAGCGCTCTCAGCCCAGCTGCAGGGTAACAGGCTATTGCCCACCTATTTAGTGGAGCTGGAGATTCTCCTCCTTTGCCTGAGTGTTGGTGTCTATGACTTCTGTGTTCGCCCTGATTCCTTTTACCTGGATGTTTGTTCTCTGCCTGCCCAGACATTGTACCAGATTCTGCTTGCAGTTTGGCCTGTTTTGCGGAGCTTTGCACCGGTGCCTCTGACCTCCATGGATCAGCTGCCAACCACACCAGGACTACACCAGGAAGTAGCAGTCTGCTCGGTTTCCTACAATAAATTCTAGATCCCTGTACAATGGTTAAAGAGTGAATACTGGGGAACCATCAGGATAATGCCCTTAGGATTAGCCCAGGCCAAGGCCAAACTGGTTGGTTGGCACAGTGGGTCCACACTCATTGTCCATAACATATTTCTGCATGCATGATGTTCTGAGTGGGGTTTTCCTCTGTGAGGTGAGCAGAGTTCATGTGGTAACAATCACTTCTTCAGTGGGGTCTGAAGGAGTGGACTGCTCTTGGTGTGTACAATGACATGTTCTTTGTGGTTTTCCCTCTGTGATGCAGTCACTTGGTGTGAACAAGGTCGTGTTCTGTGTATGTCTGTAGGTGTTGACTACACTTGGTGTGAATTGTCCTGCTCAGTGTGTGTTTTGTTGTATCTCCCCTGCCTGGTGTTCCTGTTTGTTACCATCTTGGATGAGCTGAGCCCCTAGGTTCCAATGTGGAGGCATCCCTAAAAAAAAAAAAAAAAAAATCTTGGTATTTGTATAGCGCCAACTTATTTTGCAGTGCTTTCGGGTAATTATTACTTATTACTCCCCACCAAGCTGGATTCTCATTTTACCGACCTTGGAAGGATGGAAGGCTGAGTCAACCTTGAGCCGGCTACCTGAATCATGCGGGGATTGAACTTATTGAGACAATCGCACCAATTATGAGAATCGCCCCATTTGCAGGCAAAGGTTCCCTAGGGACTCACAAGACACCGAAGACCCATGGTGTGGGCTTGTGAGGTTACATATTCTGGCCAAAATACAAACCAATATCTCGTACTTATTAGCAATTCCAGCTGCCTATGTGGGTTTGTACTATAGGTAAATATTTTGGCGTCTGTTGTTGTTTGTATGCATGTTTGATTTTTGTATGTTATTGGTGTTAGAGTGCATATTCTTTCCCTCCTGTTTTATTTGGGTTACGTTCATCTATGTCATTGTTCCCATGGCTTGCACAGATATAACAATCAGAGGTAGAAACCTGAACAAAAGGTGCCTATACCTGTATAGCAGTGTTTCTCAACTCTAGTCCTCGGGACCCCCAAACAGGTCATGTTTTCACAGTATCCTATAGGAAGAACACATGTGGCAATGTCTGAGGAACTGATAATTAGATCACCTGTACAATACTGGGGAAATCCTGAAAACATGACCTTTTTGGGGGTCCTGAGGACTGGAGTTGAGAAACACTGCTGTATAGTGTCCATCTTCATAAATAGTGTGAGGGAGGAAGGCTTTTAGCAGAGAAGACCCATATTGAGGAGTGATGCAACATATTCCACAGGATGGATTTGAGAAAGGCTAAGGTAAGACTTTAGCTAAAGACCCTTTGACAAAGTGGTTCATAATGGCCATTCAGAGACTGAAGACAGCTAAATCAACCCTTTCCCAAAATTGAAAGCTATGTGAGCACTCCTAACCTTTACAGGAAACGGATTTGCTATTCTTATCAGGAAAGGTGGCGCTTACATCAGCCAAACGGATCAGTGATCTATGGGCCTTGACTGTCAAAGAGCCTTATTTATCCTTCCATGAGGATAAAGTGATATTAAGGACTCTGGGTTTTTTTCAGGCCCAATTGGTTATTTTTTCTCAATATGAATCAGGTAAATGTCCTGCCGGCCTTCTGTGCTGAACCTACCTGGGAGGAGGAAAGGTGCTCGTAGACACCAGATGTGGGGCACTGTCTGAGAATAGACCTATCCCAGCTGAGAGTTTGGACCGATCAGTTGTCTGTGCTCACACAGATCCCAAAGAAAGGGAGAAATCCCCCCAGCCCACCATAGCTAGGTGAACGAGAGACCCTGTTATCACTTCATATAAAAGTGAAGGTCTCTGTCCAGAAAACATCAGACTCACTATACCGGAGCCACAGAAACATCAGGGGCAGAAGATGCGGTATCTGGCTGAGAGCATCAGCACATGGAGCACACAACATACCTTTTGTGTAAGAAGAACCTCTCTATGGAGAAGACTTTTCCTCCTGTCCTTCAGTTTTTATTTCTGGTCTTTCCCACCCCTAATAAATCCTGCTCTTCCCCCGTATGTATATGGCTGCTGTGTGAGGATACCCAAGGAAGCCAGAAGTTATTCTTTCCTGGAGATCTAACAGCAGCACATATCTACCCAACCAATAAAGTATTTTTCTCTACATCTCTTTGTAGTCTTTAAAAAACAGACAAGGGGGAGGAGCTTAGGTCCTCCTTCTTATAGGGTTTGTACAAAATTTGAATTAACTCTCCAAAGCATGTGGTTGGGGAATAAATCCCCATGTCTATATGTGCTGCTGTTAGGACTACAGGAAAGGAGAACAGCATAATAAATTCTACCTGTCTGCAGTCACATTGACTGTAACAGGTCAGTGTAATGTAAGTATGAAGTCAGTTGTAAACACGCAGAGCACACGGATGTGAGAATTAGTCCGTCTGGATAAGCCCTTTATAGACTCCTCTATGAGCTCCATACATCAGCAGTCCTCCTATTACTCCTGTTCTAGACTCCTGGCTGCTACATTGTAACAAACTGCTGCTGTGTGAGCCAGACAAGAGGACGGCTTCTCAGCCTCTGAATGTCAATGTTTTCATTAACTGACAGCAAGCAGAGATTTTGAAATCAGTGAAGAAAGACAAAACATATCAGGAAGTTGTAAAAGCTTTATTTCCATAAGATTCACAACTTCTTGTAGATCCGTGTAGATACAGGCGGATACTTTCTCATCTTAGACTTAGTTATTTGCTGTTTGGCTACTTGCAGAAGTAACGGTCGTTCCGATCCAACTGACATGTAAGTCCTCTCGCACACGGGCAGTAATCCGGGTAGAGCCCATTAATAATCTGAAGAAAGAGATGATAGGGTTAATGAAGACCCTTGTGACTCCTAACTACATCCGCTAGTCTTTAGTCCATGTAGACGGACTGATGTCGCTGTGGGGCGTCTTACATCAGAGTTTGTGTTTTTAACGCACAAATGTCATCTGATTGCAATCAGTGTTTTTTATGGGGGAGAAAAAAACAGAAGGCGGTCAAGATGATGTCATTTAAACCTCCCATTAAATTCAATGGGTGCGTAAATAAAACAGAAGTTACTCCCTCGCCGTACAGGGGCGTTTATTTTAAATACATTCATTGATTTTAATGTGCGATTCTGGTCCGAGAATCAAAAAATAAAGACTTGATAAAGACTGCTAAAGTCGGAGCGTCGCCTGCTGTATGGAGCAATAACACTTTATATTCCTTTGCTCCACCATTGATGCTGCCATTTGCTTCTCCACTGGATGTACTACGCTGGGGACTAAGGATCCGAGGTCCCTTAAGTGGCTGTTGCATCACATCTCTTCCGTGGCCTCTTTTTTGTGCATACGGAGGGGTGCTGGGGGACTTTCTTTTTGTTACATAGAATCAAAAAATAAGACATTCAATCTGTTAAAATGAATATAAAAAACCGCACATAAATAAACTCATCGCCTTTAAGGACTCACGCGGCGCGCGCAGTATTAGTCCATGAAGAGCGCACCGTTGTTTCCTCTCGTGTATGTTGGATGTTTTTGCGCGTTTCTCTGCTTGCATATTGCGTCTGTATTCACTGTGGTTTCCAAATGCGCAAAAAAACAAAACGCAAGAAAGATAAACTGATGTCATTTTTTCTGCACTTCCTTGCAACAAGTTTAAAAAACGCTCTTTCCTGGTGATTTTGGTCTGTAAATCGGGGTGACAGCAGGACATCCGCATCACATATCTACATCTGACTCCACCCATGCAGATCAGCCGTGTTGTGCGGACAGGGGATACGGCGGTGTGAATGGGCCCTGATTGCTCCAAGTTTTGTCCAAATTCTGTCCGTTTCACACTTGAGCATTAACCTCCTCCGTGTGAATAATATCGCGGCTCCTCAGCGCAGGTTTTGGCCGCGCAGCTTGTAGAGACGGAACACGAGGTTGTAGGGGGCGACAAAGATTGTGGTAATTTGTAGTAGAGGCTCCTGTCACCTCACTGCTGCGGGTACAAGTACCTGAGTGTGTAGGTATTCATACACTGCCAGGAGGAGTAACAGAGGAACCACTGAATGTAGAGCTCGGAGATAAGAGGCTGCAGGAGGCTTATTTTGTGGGCGATGCAAATATTTAGTAAAACCGACAATGAAGAGAAATAACCGTATTTGTGCTATTAGGAGTGGAGGCTGAAGAATCACCACATGTTCTATTTACGTGTCACATGAGAACAGGACATGTAATCTGTGGTGCCCGCACATCACACAACACACGGATGGGGCGCCCATGTGATGGGAGCGGCACCCGGGAATTCTGTACACAACGAAGGGAGAAGCAGATACATCAGCCGCTTACAGATACTCACCACAGGGTTACAGGTTGCATTTTTTGCTGCTTTTGGTTCACATTTATTTGTAGGAACACGGAACTCTGTGGATGTCCTACGACAACACCCACTGTCACATTCTGCACTTAGAGAACAGAAATCTCCATTGTCCTAAATATAAAAGAGAGACATAAATGTGATGTGATTGGAATTCTCTTTGTCTCGTTGTTCTCCTTCCTGAGATCGGCCACAATTATTACTTCACACCGGAAGGAGAGGCTGTTAGGGACAGTTCAGACGGTTGTTCCCCATCTGTGCTGTCCGTGTATTTCACGGCACACGGACCCATATATGACAATCAGGCTCTTCACATGAGTGTTATTTCACGTGGATCCTGTCCTGTTCCGGTCCGTGTCATGGATGAGCAGGATATGTAATGTCCGCTACCCGCCGCTCAGACATCACATGGACGTACATCCGCGTGCGGTCCGCTGCGAGTTGGGCCCTAGATTGTCACACACAACTCACAAACATCCTACCAATATATGTAGCAAGGTCTGCAGCACACCAAAAGCGTAAATGCCAAATAGGCTGAGGCAATAATAAAAGTATGCAAAAGCCAGCAGGAGGACAGAACCCCGAACCTCTGTAGGGGTCATCCAATGCGGTGATCAGCGAGTGGCAGCATGAATGGTGCAAATATTAAAACTATCTTTATTCCTCCACTAAAATTGCGACGATTCGGCGGCCTTGGTCTTTGCCGAGCTCCATGTATGCCGCCACTCGCTGATTACTACATGGGATACCTCACAAGCATCCGTCTGAGCGCACACTTAGACCTCTATCATTTAGTGTTATGGACTTCTTTCCCTATAGAGGTTCTGTTGGGAACAACGCCTCCGTAAACAGGAATAAGGCGCGATCACACGGGCTTTGTGGCGATTTTTTAATAGCGCAAAAGTCAATAGTACCTTTTAATGTTAAAAACACATCGCATAAAAATAACAGTTTTGTGCTTTGCGATGCAATAAAAAGGAGGCTCCATAGGGAAACACCGGAGATTGAAAAAAACAAGAAATATATTTTTTAAATGCAACATCGCAGAGTGAAAACCTTCCCAATATGAGGGAAACCATTGAGAATCATTGATTTCATAATTCTGCTATTTTACTCCCTCCACGTTGGACTGAAATCGTGCGATTTTACCGCCCATGAGAAACCCCACTAAGAGCTGTATGAGAACGGCACCCGGATTATTTTGTCAGTGCTTATAGCTCTACTGTTACTAGATGGGGGTCTCTAATAGAGGGGCATTCGGTGCATAGTTATAACATAATGGGATTGGAGGAGAGATGCCTGTATATGGGGGTCATGGAGTAATGCTTCCCTCCAGCTGCTCCTCCGCCATTGTAAAACATAACAGAAATACTCGGGGGCCGGACTCCGATGAGAGATGGCGGTGCTACATGGGTGGATGGTCCTAAGGAGCGCAGAGAGTATGGCGCCATATGGTACTGTGTGTAGAAGTAAAGGAAATCTTTACTAACAGTGCATTTCATGTTGTCTTGACAGCTCTATATGGGGGTTATTTAGTCCCCATATGGTGATATTAGAAGCTATATGGGGGGTCATTTAGATCCAATATGGTGATATTAGAAGCTATATGGGGGTTATTTAGTCCCCATATGGTGATATTAGAAGCTATATGGGGGTTATTTAGTCTCCATATGGTGACATTAGAAGCTATATGGGGGGTTATTTAGTCCCCATATGGTGATATTAGAAGCTATATGGGGGTTATTTAGTCCCGGTGATATTAGAAGCTATATGGGAGATTATTTTATCCCCATATGGTGATATTAGAAGCTATATGGGAGATTATTTCGTCCCCATATGGTGATATTGGAAGCTATATGGGGGGTTATTTAGTCCCCATATGGTGATATTGGAAGCTATATGGGAGATTATTTCGTCCCCATATGGTGATATTGGAAGCTATATGGGGGGTTATTTAGTCCCCATATGGTGATATTGGAAGCTATATGGCGGGTTATTTAGTCCCCATATGGTGATATTGGAAGCTATATGGGAGATTATTTCGTCCCCATATGGTTATATTGGAAGCTATATGGGGGGTTATTTAGTCCCCATATGGTGATATTGGAAGCTATATGGGAGGTCACTCCGAAACTATATGTGGGGTTATTTAGTCCCCATATGGTGATATTAGAAGCTATATGAGAGATTATTTCGTCCCCATATGGTTATATTGGAAGCTATATGGGGGGTTATTTAGTCCCCATATGGTGATATTGGAAGCTATATGGGAGATTATTTCGTCCCCATATGGTGATATTGGAAGCTATATGGGAGGTCACTCCGAAACTATATGTGGGGTTATTTAGTCCCCATATGGTGATATTGGAAGCTATATGGGGGTTATTTAGTCCCCATATGGTGATATTAGAAGCTATATGGGGGTTATTTAGTCCCCATATGGTGATATTAGAAGCTATATGGGGCATTATTCAGTCCCCATATGGTGATATTGGAAGCTATATGGGAGATTATTTCGTCCCCATATAGTGATATTGGAAGCTATATGGGGGGTTATTTAGTCCCCATATGGTGATAGTGGAAGCTATATGGGAGGTCACTCCGAAACTATATGTGGGGTTATTTAGTCTCCATATGGTGATATTAGAAGCTATATGGGGGGTTATTTAGTCCCCATATGGTGATATTAGAAGCTATATGGGGGGTTATTTAGTCCCCGTGATATTAGAAGCTATATGAGGGGTTATTTAGTCCCGATATGGTGATATTAGAAGCTATATGGGGGTTATTTAGTCCCCATATGGTGATATTAGAAGCTATATGGGGGTTATTTAGTCCCCATATGGTGATATTAGAAGCTATATGGGGGGTTATTTATTAGTAAAGTGGGTGAGTGTTAAGCGAGAATGTCTGATGAAAATTAAGACATAGTAGAAATAACAGAAACATGGCCTGATGATAAGTGCGATTGGGGTGAATTTACAGGGTTACAATCTCTTCAGAAGTGACCATGGGAACAAGAAAGGGGGGGGGTATGTTTGTATGTTAAATCCTACTTAATACAAGAAAACAAAAATCAGCGCCTACTCACACACAACGATTTTCAAAAGAATGTGAGTTACTTTTAAGTACTCACCTGGTGCTCGGCCAAAACTCCTGTCCAGGAGATTGACCGGCACCTTATATCCAAGTTGGCTTGTAACGTCTCTGGAGTCCCGGATCCGATTACCGGAGAGAGTCTCTGGAGTTTACAGCCGTGACAGGCTGTTTGCATACCTCTCGTGTCAAATGGAAAAATTTCCCCGGCGCTCGTCGGTTCCAGCAGAAATAGAGGACACAATGTCCGTGAATAACTTTAAATAATTTATTGATTCGTCCGCTACGCGTTTCTGCGGGTTATCCCTGCGGTTGTCGAGGCTACAAGAAGATATAGGTGTAGAAGATGATCTACTCCTGATCCCTGTTATGTAGGGCCTCCCCATTGGGCCCCCGATCCGGCCCTGTACTTACTTACTCTCACCACCGCTCAGCAGTGAACACTCTCTTATTTTATTTGCTTTTTGTGTTTTAAACTACTAAACAAAACTTTTACATCCATGTGTCATGTATGATAGATCCAGTCTGTGTCCCAGATGCCAAGTTAGAGCGTTAGCCACAGCTAGATCATAGGCCATGAAGTGTTCCCCGGGCATTGTTCTGGGGCATAGTGCCACCCTGTGCCTTTCTTGATAGAAGAAGCTCAAGTTTTTCATTTTTTCATTTTGTTGTTTTAAGCATTAAGCTGTGAAATCCATATAGGAAATATATGGTGTAAAATGTAACAATTCAAAGCCCGTGTGAATGAGACCTTATACTGAATATGTGGAGGGGAAACCAGGACAGCAGCTGGTAACAGGTACTCACCGGGCCGAGACATTCCTGAGGGTGGCGTTTTGGTCCACATTCATCAACTGCCCTGCGAGAGGTACTCCTGAAGCAACACCCGCTATTACACAGGTCACTAGAATAACATGAATCTCCATCGTTCTAAATATAAAACAGAGGAGAGATAAGTTTTAGGAATCCATTTATAAGGTCTCACATTTATGTCACATAAAGAAGTGCGTTTTCTAAAAATTACTGACACATCATAGGGACACGCAAAAAGTTTTGATCGCTGGGGGTGCAGATGCTGAGACCCCACTGATTGCTAGAATAAAGCAGCTAAAGCCTCATCCCAGCGCTGTCACTGCTGGTTCGCTGAGGATGGGCCTTAGTCTTTATATTGAGCCCGTCTTCAGCCAGATAGCAGGGACAGCACTGATGAGATCTTTAGCTGACTTGTTCTAGTGATGGGTTGGGGTCTCGGCACTCAGACCCCCAGTGTACAGAAACCTTTGACAAGTCCATATGTAATGACAAAACTATATGAAATCCCATTTAGGGCCCATTCACACCTGCATTTAGGGCTTCAGCCACAATTCTGTTTCTCTTTCATTTTTGGAGCGGAAAAGTGAAATTAAAATGGAAATAATCATTTCCATTTTTTTCTTATTGATTTTATTGGGTTTTCAAATTAAAGGAAAACAAACGGAAAAAATCGATGTTACCTCCATATCATTAGGTTTACATTTTTTAAAAATTAACAAATAGCGCTGCAGACGGCATTACTTGTTCCAGTGGGGAAAAAAGAAACCAACGAAACAGAAGCAGATAGAAAGCTTTCCGTTTTTTGAAAACCAATTGAAATCAAGGAGAAAAAAAGGGAACTTTTATTTACATTTTCAATCTGTTTCTCTGCTCTTAAAACAGAATTGTGACAGAAGCCCTAAACGCCGGTGTGAATGGGCTCTCACATCGCTGAAGAGTATTCTCATCCAGGGAAAGCATTCTGCACATTGAGGGTACATTTACACATAGCGGAAATGCTGCATCACCTGACCAGCGGTGCTGTGCCCACTAGAGACCGCCGAATGAAGGGGTACGCTGCAGTGCAAGGAAGTGCGAGGTGAGAGGGAGAACTGTGTGAGCCGCTATGTGTAAACATCCCCTAATTACCACTCAGCCCAGCTGATAGTGGGCAGAGCTGACAGGCACACACTGTGATTTAGGAATGCTCTTTATAACTTGTGTTAATCATCGTGATTGGCTGGGCGATAAAATTGGGTCCAGTTTTGCTAAATTGGATTGGATCATCCTGATCTAATTTTTGCAAAAATTGCCAAATTATTAACTTCCTACTTAGAGGAGAGGGGACGGGTGTGCTGGTGCTGTGCGGCTGCCCTGCAGTGCTGGAGATCTAGATTTCCATCAGCAGTGCTGCCCACTGGGCCACCACCACCTCCACTGTTGTTCCAGGGACATTTTGAAGGCCAAATTAGAGAACCCGATTTTTGCTGCCTTTGATTTTAATGAAGGTTGGAAGAGGGAGTCTCAATTTGGCAATTATTTTTTTTAAATCGGGTCAGTCGGTCACTGCAAAACCAATTACAGTTAAATCTCTAGATTTGTTGGTAATCCGTCTGAAAGCAATCAGCCAAACATGAAACCAATGAAAGTCGAGGTAATTGTTTCCATAGCAATCAATGTAAATCCAATTAATTTGTTCTAGACATTCCAGAAAACACACCCCGCCTCCCAGCAAGAGATTGCTCTAATTGGCTAAATTATGACTAGCAAGCAGAGGTTTGTTACAAAAGAGTTAAAACAGACAGAAGGAAAGGCAAATAATTATAGTAAAGTAATTGTATTATGATTGAAAAGTATATAGGAGAGGAAAAATGTATTGTATAAGGAGCAGAGTCAGATAATCAGTTACCATAAACCCATCATATAATCTCCATGTAGATACGTGTAATACAGTTACTTTATTGTAATTATTTGCCTTTCCTTCTGTCTGTTTTAACTTTTTTGTAACAAACCTCTGCTTGCTAGTCATAACGTGATGCAATTAACTTCTGAACACACCCACCACACCATTCCCCAGCTGTTCCCCTCTTGACAAGCTAGCATACACAGGTATTGCTTTTTTTACTTTAATTTCTATTCTGTCTATAAATGTTTTGCGTATCTCATACCTCAGAGCTGTTGACAAAGGCTATCGTAGCCGAAATACGTTCAGCGCGGACCTGTGAGCTGTATGCTTTCTATTCAATAAAGGACATTTTTTTTAATGGTAGCAGCTCCTCTCCACTTCTACTTTTCTCAACTGGTCACTAAGGGGTAAAGATACAGGGCACCTAATTACCCTGATCAACCCAGTCCCTTGGCAAGACTCCTATATATGATGCACACTAGACCTTAAGTCTCTCTACTCTACTATCCCAAATGATCTAGGGATTAAGGCAGTTGAACACTTTCTGAGTGGAGATTTTCTAACATCGCACCAACAAAAACTTTTTATTTACCAAGTTTGCACCCAGCTATGCCAACCTTTTTCTGGGTGCATCTGAAGAAAGTAATTTTAATGATTCCTGCATTGTATTTTTTAGGGGATTTATTGACGATATCTTATTGACCTGGAATGGGGACTTGGAGGATTTAACATCTTTTATTGTTAATTTGAATAAAAACAACTGGCCTCGAGTTTTCTGGTACTATGAACCCTGTTAGTGCGGCCTTCTTAGACTTGGAATTATTTATTCCTAAAGGTAACATCCAAACTAAACCCCATTTTAAGCCCACTGATTTAAATAGTTACCGAAACTCTTGCAGCGAAGAACTGGAAAACTAATATCCAGTATGGACTGTTAAAAATGGATTAAGAGAAACTGTTCTTCTACCCGAACGGACAGTGAACAGGCTAAAATCAGGAAAACAAGATTTAAGAATAAGGGGTATCCTAAAACACTTATTGCATCGGCATATACAAAAGCCTTGGAAGAAGATCACCATGGTGACAAAAATAGAAAAGACATGATTCCGAAGAAAAATGACTTTAGTTTGAAAACTCTGTTCATTACCCGCTACAACTCCCAGCATGCCTCTATAAAATACATGCTTTTTAAGCAATGTGGAATCCTAAAAGGAGACCCCTTTTTACTTAACGATACCCCAGATAACCCTAAAGTTGTTTTCCACAAAAAGAACCCTAAAAACATCCTTGCAACTTTGTGTCAGGATCCGCGGCCCGCGGGTCCTCCGTGCCCACATCTCTGGTCATGTCACCCAGCATTTAAACGTCTATGCGCTCCTGACCTTGCCAGTGTTAGTGTGGTCTTCCTGCTGTACCCGCGTTTCCTTGTATTTGACTCCTGTTTTGATTCTCTGCTTTCTGGACCCAACTTGCCTTTGCCTGACCCTTTGTACTGCGTACCCTCCTGTTGCCGACCTGGATAGCTTGGCTTGCCTGAGTGTTTCGTTTGTTCCAGTGTCTGTCTGTTGTCTGTCCCCATGTCCCACTTCCCTAGTGAGTGTAGGGACCATCGCCCAGTTGTCGCCCTGGGGCTTAGCCCAGGGGGCAAGTAGGTAGGGACAGGGGTTGCGGGCGGTTTTCAGGGACTTCCAGTATCCCGGTTCCTTGACACATTGTGTTCTCACATTAATCTACCTACTTTGAAAAACACATTTCTGAAACCCTTCATAGGCTCCTTAGATGTGGCTTGTAAAGGTGCAACTGCTGTCCGTATGTGCAACATGGAAGAAAGGAGATTCCTATAAACCCGGATCAGGACCCAATTAAATAATGGCCGTTTTTAAACTGTGGAGTAAGCGATGTCATTTATCTTGTTGAGCCCCCTGTGGCCTCAAGTATATCCGACGAACTATAAATGCTTTAAGAACACATTTTATCATTTCTAACAGATATACAAAACATAGTGTTTCTCGATAATTTTTACATGTCCTCGACAGATACGTGACAGAACTCTGTGTCACCTCAATGAAATATGTAAAGTCAAGGTTATTCTCACGATTAAAGTCAAAAGAAATGTCCTGGATTTTCAGACTTTATACTTTTGTTCCAAATTTCTTAATGAAGTCCTAGAGAAATAGTAATGTATTGTTATTTTTATCATGTTCCCGATATATTTATATATTTCTATCAATATTATCTTTTTTATATCTTTTACATGACTCCTTTCATGCACCCATGATGTATTATGACCCTGCGTGGTGCTGCGGTGACATCATCACGCTCTTGGACCTCACACAGCTGTGCACACTGGGCACTTGCCCCCAGATGGAACACAATTAGTCTGCGGTGCCATGGTGTGCTAGACACTAGCATCCATGCTCCGTGTGGCTGCCTTTGATAACTTGTCCATGTCCACCGGTGTCATTCGGTGGGGCGTGCCGCCTGATGGTTCCACCATTGTGGTGAGTCTTTATAAATATCTCTCTCTCCTTTATGTCAAATTCTTCATGATAAAGGTGCATGTTAGCACCAGAACGTGTTGCATCTAACCTTGTGCTCCTTACCCCACTCCTTGTTACCGGATTACAGAATTTTATCACTGATCATTTAGACTTCTCCCTGATGTGTTTGGTCTAAGAAAAGGGGGTGGGGAATGGGGGGGGGGGGGTATTCTTAAGCTAGGGTCTGTACCCCCTCCTCTTCATGTAAGTCATTTAGCCTAATTCTCCTACTAACTCTTTAAAGTGCAGAGCATTTAAAGGGGTTAATAGTGCTGATCATTCACTCGGCTAATTGCAGCTATTGCCCGCAGTTGTCAGCTGTAATAAACAGCTGTAGTCCACTCTGTATGAAGAGAGGTCACCCTGCGATCTCTCTTCATACTTACCCCAACGCTGCAGGACGTAAATGTACATCCTGGAGCATTAAGGGGTTAAGTTATATACATCAACAATGCCTTGAGGGTCAGATGTCTTAACCTGAGCATCATGAAGAAAGAGTTTGCATGTTTTAGCTGTACGAGTTTTTGCTTGTTTCACTAATGTAGATCCAGTTTTATCGCCTTGCCAGTAGTATGTTAATAGTTAGAAATGAGCAAACGTACTCGTTTAGGGCGATTTCGCAATCAAGCATCGCTTTTTTTCGAGTAACTGACTACTCGGGCGAAAAGATTCGGGGGGTGCCGGGGGTGAGCGGGGGGTTGCAGAGGGGAGTGAGGGGGGGGGAGAGAGAGAGCTCCCCCCTGTTGCCCACTAACCCCCGCTCCACCACACCGCCCCCCGAATCTTTTCACCCGAGTAGTCAGTTACTTGAAAAAAGCGATGCTCGAAATGGCCCTAAACGAGTATGTTCGTTGATCTCTATTAATAGTAATTCTCCTAGAGCTAGGTCATGTTCATAGACATGAAGCTCCTGGAGTTGCTGGTGTAGGGCCAATATCTCTCTAGCTCTATCCAAGGAGTAGGATGCTTTGTTTAATCAGTGCAATGTGCATAGTTGTGAGGACAGTAATAAGTCATTGCTATGTTTTTTATCGTAAGATGCTTGCTTGATAAAATGACCCTTGATAGTAGCTTTATGTGCGCACCAGAGTTGGGTTAGAAACCTCAGCATTGCCATTGAGATTTAAGTAATCCAGGAGGTCCTGCAGTGACTGAAAGCCCATTCAGACAAAACGATTATCGGCCAAAATTAACTCAAAGGCGATCTTTTAAGCAATAATCGCTGTGTCTAAACACGCGGCCATTATGCACGGTTCGTGCACAATTCATTCATCGGTGATTTCTAGCAAGCTAGAAATCACCAATAACTCTTATCAGTGCTGCACGCTGATTTTCTTAGCAGGCAGCGCTGATACCATTCTTTCAGCTGATATCCCGCTGGGACTTCTCAGCAGAATACCAGCTGCAAGCTCTGAGAACTAAGCTGCTGTCAGCACTCCCGCTGCTTCTTAGAGCTATCAGCTCAGCGGGATACCGCTGATAACTCAGAGAGCAAAGCAGATATTTGCATATACAAAGCAGCTGCTGTTCTCAGAGTATCAGCGGTGTCCTGCTCCACCTGCATTTAACTCTTTAAGTAGCTAATTAGCTACTTAAGAGTTATGCAAAGATGATCGCTCAAAACTGTCACTGAAACTGTCATCTGAGCGATCATCTTACAGTGTAAATGCACCTTAAGGTATATATTTTGGGTGCTGTAATATGTAATTATTCAGGCACCAAGTAGCAGTGGGTGGTTGATTAAATTATTCTTAAAGTGTCCATGCTACCCCGGCATGCTTTGGCCAGGTTATGGTCGCTACTGTCGTAAATATAACATTTTTTTTATAAGGGTTTATGTCTATTAGAGTAAAATCAATTCTGCTGTGTACTTTTTGAGGATGTGGAAAAAAATGTATAATTTTTAAATATATAATGTATTAGTGGTCTGGATGGAGCAGTCGCAGGTCTCTGAGCTCTGTGAGATTCGGCCCTGCAAAGCGACAAGAAGAAGGAGACCTGAGAAAGGGAAAGCTTACAGAGACTCCCTTTGGCGATGGCTGCAAGGAGGAGAATGAAAACCGGACTGCAGGGGCTCACATCGTTCTGCACCACTCGTACAAGCGGAGGAGAAGAATAGACTGCCGGCACACAGGAGAAGTGGACCGGAGGACATCTTGAAGAAAAACAAGGGTAGGAGACCTTCTCCCATTCCCCCACTTTCGGGATCCCATAATGCGGCTGCAGCGGAAAATTGGGGATCAGGTCACAGCAGAGAGGCGCAGGCAGGAACTTCTAAAATGGTGCCTGCTTTCTCTGATGCAAGTAAAACTCCCGCCCTTTAATTACAGCAGCGACACTCCACAGCGATGGGGTCTCCTGCAAACCACCCAAAACCCCGAGCTGCAGGAAAGAGACTCTGATGCAGTCTCAGGAGACCCTGAAGACCCCATTCTAAGTATTTCTTGCTCTGAACAAGCAGCATCAGAACTGTTTATAAAAGAAATGATCCTAGCCCTGAGGGGGGGCGCTTCAAAGAGATTTATCATCTATCTCAACATTACTAAACTCTTACATGGCAGAGCTAGGAAATAGAGTAGAACATCTGGAAAGTAAAATGGTGCAAATCACACAACGATCTTATTGATGCACACTATAATGTGGTGGGAGAGTTAGAAGCATTAAAGTGCAAAGTGGCAGATATAGAAGACAGGAACAGGCACAGCAATCTAAAAAGCAGAGGAATTGCGTGGTCAATCCCGCGATCTGAGTTAAAAGAATTTATCCAGCAGCTCATAAAACATCTGCTGCCAGGCACCCCCTCAGAGGAAAGAATAATCGACAGAGCGCATAGACTGCCACATCCAAAATCAGCCTGATCATCTACCTAGAGACGTTATAGTGAGGATTCATTTTTTCCATATCAAGGAAACCATACTGTTCGCAGTTAGGAAGAATGCATCCCTGCCTGTACCATATGAGCAAATAAAACTTTTTACAGATCTTTCCCAGATGACTATTAAAACTAGGAAAACGTTCTGCAATATCACCCTGGCCCTGCGGGACAACAAGATCCCTTACAAATGGAGATTCCCACCTAAAATGATTATAGCCAAATAGTTAATTTTATACAAAATCCTGAAGACGGACAACAACTCTTGCAAAAGTGGAAAATTCAATTGTAAAACATGAGCGCTCCGTCACGCCTTAATCCAGATTGGGTCAAAATCCTTAACCGCTTTATTAATAGGAGAGCCTTTCAATGTGCTCCTTGCTTCATGGTCTCTCACTATGAGGAGTCGCCTGTTGAAAATATTAAGGTTCCTTTCTTTAAGGTTTGATTTAAGAAGGTCCTGAGTCTTGCAATGGCTGGACATTTTTCCCCCTAAAACAAAGAAGGGTGTCCTTTTTTGATGACGTTTGAGCATTCAGAGAAGGACATTGTAGCTAAGATTCTCCAAAGTTTGTGGTTCCCCACCTGGTCAGGTGATTCTCCTCTATCCTGTCAATTTCCCCTATTTTGGAGGTATATTCTGACCGCTAATTTTTCCTCAGTAATACTGGAGCACATTCTGGAATGGGAACCTGAGAGAGTTTCTTCCTGCCGGACCATTTGGAACTGTTTGGAACTAGGTAATAAAAACCCATATATAAAACGGTAAACAGACCTGCCATCATGAGTATGAAACTTATGTCCTTTAACGTGAAGGGGCTTAATTCTCCATACAAACGAGCCTTCCTATGGAAAGATGCTTAAGCAGCTTGGGCAGACATCATTTGTTTGCAAGAGACTGACTTTACAAAAGAGAGACACCTAAGGTTGTCCCACCCCAAGTTTCCAATGATGTTTATGTCAAATACGGAAAAGAAGGCGAAGCCTGACCGCTGTGCTTAATGGCCGCTTGAGAGCAGAGCTCCGGCGGCAAGACACCTTCTGGAGGTCACAGCAGCTTCTTAAAGCAACGAAATGAGAAGAGTCGGAAGGGAGAGAGCCGCGGAACACGCTGGGACGCCGAGGGGAAGCGGAGGACAAGCCGGTATGCAGCGCTTCCTTAAAGAAAAAAGCCCCCGTTCACCGCTGTTCCCAGCCAAGATGGCGCCGGCTGCAGCTCACAGTAAGGAGGGGGAGGAGGGAGCTAGCTCCGATAATGAAGATGGGGAAACAGTCTCAAAGGGATTCATGAAGGATTTAATCATGAAAGCCCTGCAACCGATAATGTCTGAGCTGGGGGAGATAAAAGAAGACATAAGACACCTGGGGAGAAGAGTAGAGGAACTGGAGACATCCACGTCCTCTTTAACAAGCCACGCTTCTGAAATGGCCCAGATTCTGCAGCTGCATCAGGATCACCTTAACAGAGCCCTCTTGATGCAGGAGGACTTGGAAAATAGGAATAGGAGATGTAATATTCGCATCAAGGGGCTTCCGGAGTCTTGGGCCACGGAAAGTCTTTCTAAGGTAGCTAAAGAAATCTTCTCTTCCCTGCTTGGCCCAGAGAGGGCCGCCCCAATATCAATAGAACGGATTCACAGAGCCCTCAGGCCCCTCCCGGCGAACGCTGACCCGCCAAGGGACATAATTTGCAGTTTGTTGTCTTTTCAGGACGCGTTCGCCATTTTGAGAGCCGCCAGAAATTACAAAAATTTAAAATATGCCGAGGCTCCTCTGCAGATTTTTCAGGACCTTGCCCCTACCACCCTAACCAAACGTCGCCTACTTCGGCCACTGCTGGAGATACTCAAGGAAAAGGGTATTAAGTATGCTTGGCTGTTTCCATTCGGCCTGGGTTTCTCCCACAGGGGTCACAGGATAAATATCAGAGACCCTGGAGACCTGCAGGCGTGCTGGCGACTACTTGAAATAGAGCCGCTGGATCTCCCGAGTTGGTTGCCACTCCCGGGGCTGCCTGACCTACCAAAGCTTCCCTCCCCGTCTGCTTGGACATCAGTTGGACCCGCTAAATCTCCCAGAAACAAAAAAAAGAAGAGTCGTGACAACACACCCGCGGGTGACTGAACCTTAAGCAGCAGTCTTTCAGTTGGATGCTTTTACCCAGAGCCCTTAGGGAGAGTTTGGTGATTCACCCTCTCTAAGCCATCCCAAAATGCTTGAAAACGTTTTGTATCTACGACAGGCTGAGGATCAGGCCAGGAAGTCTTTGTGTTTGGACTTGAGGTTCCGTAAAGAGCATCGGGTGGACTTGTTTGGACTTATAGTTGTCCAGTCGCTCGTGCGGCTCGCAGGGATCGCGGTTGACCCTCTCGTTTCGACTCATGATAACCATACCCTTTGAAAGTTTAAATGCTTGCTTTCGTTTTAAGTTTCTGACCTCCAGGGATGTCTGTCAGGGCAGGCTTGGTGCAGTGCGGCTTCTCTGCCTGGTGGCGTTTGTTGCCGGTATCGCTCCCCTGGAGGAGTTTATCGTACTGCACACCGCCTCCACTGACCGTCCTTGGACTGACTGGTCTTGTTGATCACTTGTTCACATATTCAGAGTTCGTATTACTCTTTCCTTGTGTTTCTTTCCCCCTCCTTGTATATCCTCCCCCCCCCCCATCTCGCTTTCCTTACGATACAGAAAGCTCATATAAAATACTAAGGAATTACTCACGTGTCAGCCTTCTCTACTCTAGGTCACCCTTTTAGTCTGCCATGCCTCTCTCTCAACAGCCGAAGACGAATGAGCTCCTCCGCGTCTCCTCATTTAACGTGAGAGGGATCAACTCCCCATTCAAGCGTCACAGTGTGGCTCAGCTTCTTCGAAAATATGGCACAAAAATCGCCTTTCTTCAGGAAACGCATTACAAGAGGGGTAAGTGCTTGGCCCTTCCGGGCAGACAGTTCTCATTGGGCTTCCACAGTTCACACACAACCTCAGCTTCTAAGGGGGTCTCTATCTTTTTCCATAGCTCTGTCCCCTTCACATGCGAAGCACAACACACCGACGAGGAGGGTAGGGTGATTCTCTTGAGGGGACACATCCAAAACTTTAAGATTACCCTGGCCAATTTTTACGCCCCAAATTCTGGTCAGGTTCCCTGGCTGGTCGGGCAGTTAGAGACCCTTAAGGAATTCGCTGTGGGCCCCATCATCTTAGGGGGTGACCTAAATTTGACGATGAACCCTTTAGTAGACTCGTCAACTGGACGTTCGCAGATCTCACAAATTAAACTGAAGAGGCTACATCGAGCCCTTTCTGAGTTGGGCTTGGTGGACGCCTGGCGCCAGTGTTCCCCCTCCGCAAGGGATTACACTTATTTTTCTCAGGTCCATGCTTCTTTTCAGAGGCTCGATTATGTCCTAATAGCCTCTGAACTCCTGCCTTTTTTGGTAGATTCAGTGATTGCTACCACCACTATTTCTGACCACGCTCCGTTACATGTGAACCTTACAATGCTCTCCAACACCCCTAAGGAGTGGAGGTGGCGGTTAAATTCTGCCCTTTTAGACTCTGAGGACGACAGGATGATGCTCTCCAAACAACTGGAGGAATTTTTCAGATTTAACTCTGGAAGAGACCAGTCGGCGGCCCTTGTGTGGGAAACGCATAAAGCGTTTATCAGAGGCCATTTAATAGCTTTAGGTTCCAGATAAAAGAAGTTACAACAAAGGGAAATAGACAACTTGCTGGGGCAAATCGCGAAACTAGAGCACTCCACTAAACTTAAGCAATGTAAAGAAAACCTGAATAAGCTGAAGGCGCTCAGGAAGGAACTAAATTTATGCCTGAGGTCTAGATTTAACAAAAGATGTCTTCATCTAAAACATATAGTGTACGTCCAAGGCAACAGAGGAAGTAAATATGTCATCACAGATAAAGAAAGCCCGCGCAAAAAACCAGATTGATATAATAAAGGCCCGTTCGGGAACTAAAGTCACATCTTCCACTGACATTGCGGTTGAATTCCAACATTTCTACTCCCAGCTATACAATTTGCGACCTCGGAGGAATCTGGAAGAGATCCTTAAATCTAACACCCAGATCGCAAACTATTTACAAAAACTTAAACTCCCCGGATTGGAGAGGGAATCAGCTAACTCTCTCCTTGCCCCAGTAACAGAAAAGGAAGTAAACGAAACCCTTGATTCACCCCCTCCGGGTAAAAGCCCCGGTCCAGATGGCCTCCCCCTCATATATTATAAATCCCTACGTCCCATTCTTGTCCCGAGACTAACAGAACTGTTTAATAATCTCATGAATGGCGGCTCTTTACCAAGGCAGGCCCAGGAAGCCCACATCACGTTGATTCATAAAGAGGGCAAGGACCCGGAGATGTGTGGCAGCTATAGGCCCATTTCTTTGATAAACTTGGACGTCAAGATGTGGGCTAAACTTCTCGCCAGGAGAATGGAGAACTATATCCCGCTCTTGGTAAATAGAGAACAGGCTGGCTTCGTGAGGGGCAGGGAGGGAAGGGACAATAGCACACGTATTCTCCATGCAATCCAGTATGCTAATGCAAAGAAAATCCCCCTCGCTCTGGTCAGTACTGATGCCGAAAAGGCTTTTGACAGAGTTGATTGGGGATATATGAGATCTGTCTTGCTACATTTCAACTTCCCTCCCTCCTTTGTAGAAGCCATCTTTACTCTATACGCTGAGCCTCATGCTAGGCTAAAAATTAATAACACCCTTTCCCCTCCATTTGAAATAAGTAATGGCACGCGCCAGGGGTGTCCGTTGTCCCCCTCCCTGTTTATATTAGCCCTGGAACCCCTCCTGCAGGAAGTGAGACTGGACCAGGAGATTCGGGGACTAAGAGTAGGGGACTGTGAATTATCGGCGACGGCGTTCGCAGATGATGTTATTTTTACAATTATGAATCCGGAGAGTGGGCTACCGAGACTGATCACCTGCCTAGAGCATTTTGGAGCACTCTCGAACTTCAAAATTAATTTCAACAAATCAACAGTCCTGGGCGTCGCGATTCCAAAAGCTAGGTACGAAAGGCTGAGGGTGGGCTCCCCGTTCTCCTGGTCCAGCTCATCAATAACTTTTCTGGGAGTAAAGCTAACTGGGAGGATAGAGGATCTCTACCCTGCAAATTTTCCCCCGCTGCTAGCTAAAATAAAGTCCCTGCTCCAGAACTATGATGTACCGTACATCTCCTGGTTTGGGAGGAAAAACCTCATAAAGACCTACATACTCCCCATCGTCCTATACCAGATTAGATCCCTTCCGGTTCACTTGCCCGCCAGCTTCTTTGACACCCTTAGATCCTTGTTCATAAAGTTTATTTGGAGACAGAGGAGCCCCCGGTTGGCGTATAGTCTCCTGATCAGAGGAAGAGATGAGGGGGGAATAGGAATGCCGAACGTATATGATTACTACATAGCCTACCACATTAGTAACTGGCAGAGACTCACCCTGACAGGAGAGGACCCTCTCCTATATCAGTTGGTAGCAGAATTGTATGGGACCTCTGCATTGGCGGATCTGTGGTTCACTAGGAAGAATACATATAGGAGCAAAGGGTTCAATCCTTTGCTGAGAGGACCCTGTGAGGCGTGGGACCTGCGGAGGGAGACACTGGCGCCCACGCCCTCTCCCATTACTCCCATAGGCTCTATCCCAGCTCTCTTGGGACTGCCGCCGGATCCCTGTACGAAGAGACTCTGGATGACACTTAGCAATAGACCTCTCAGCGAGCTCCAGGCTATGAGACACTTGGGACCGAGAGAGATAGTGGAGTCCCTGCTGCCCGCCCAGCCACTGTCATTCCTCCAACGGGCTCAGATTGAGGGAGTGATTAAGAAATTTAACCAGACCTTCACGTCTTCCAGACCTCTTACCGCATTTGAGAGGGCAGTGAAAGACAGTAGAACAGGCAGCAAGAAAATTGTGTTCATTCGCAAATCCTGTTCTTCTTCCTTACAAATTGCAAAGCCAGCTTTTCTATACTCCTGGGAAAAAGAGCTACATATCACACTGTCACCCCATGAAACACACATAATCTTGAAATTTGCCTACGGGCTTTCCCCCTGCATCACCTCGCAGGAAGCCCATTATAAGCTCCTTGCCAGGTGGTATAGGACACCCCAGTGGCTCGCTGACCACAAACTTTCCCCTGACAATAAGTGCTGGAGATGTGGGGGCGACACGGGCACCTTTTTACACATTTGGTGGAGTTGTCCGGTACTGGAGGCTTTTTGGCAGGAGATCACGGTGTCGTTACAAAAGATTTCGCCAGGCTTTACACTCTCACCTGAGGTTTTGTTTCTGTGGAGGCCCACGAGTAGCTTTAATCCTCGCAAGCATAAATTGCTGGCCCACGCAATTGATGCGGCCAAGGCACTTATCCCTCTTCTCTGGTTGCAAAAGTTTCCCCCCCTCCTGAGTCAGTGGAGGGACAGAATGGACCTGACTTACAACTTGGAGGAGCTCTCTGGCTGGGCCACTGGCTCCCATGAAAAATTCGTGGAGGTCTGGGGTCTGTGGAGGGAGGTACGTGATCAGGTAGGCCACTGAGCACCTCAAAAGGCTGGCTGGCTTGGCAGCGCCGTGGCTGAGCTCACTTGGACCCCTCCCCCTTCTTGTCCTCCCCCCCCCCTCCCCACCACACCCACGAACCGATGTATGTATCCCCCCGTCTTCTTTTGTTAGTAGGATGTCACCACACTATGCTAGATAGACCTTTGTTACGGTTTGCATTACTGCCTGTGTGGCGCCGTCCTTGCCAGGATCACATGTGATGTAATTAAGGTTTCAGGCAATTTGTTATTGTATGTTTGGCTGTGTTAAAATTAATAAAAAAATTGGATTTGAAAAAAAAAAAAAAAATACGGAAAAGAAAAAAGCAGGTGTTCTTATAGCAATTAGAGATTCTATTGATTTCAAACTTGTTAAATCCAAAATAGATGAAAAGGGGAGATATATAATACTAATTTGTGACGGTAATGGGTTTCCTGTAACATTGGTAAACATGTATGTACTGAGCAATGCTCAAATACGATTTCTTAATATGGTGATGAGAAAGGTTTTAATTTCTGATAGAAGTATAGACACCAACAGCAGAGGCAGAACGGTAGCACCTACACTAGCACCATGGCTGCTAAAAGAGGAACTCTATGATACAACGCAAACGCAAAAAAGTACTCCTACTCCACAAGACATAGAACCTGGACTAAGACTGACATGATCTTAGTGGATTTTTTTTTGTTACCAAGAGTGAAGGAGGCCTCGATTGGAACCACTCACCGAAGAAGAAATTTAATTAAAACTACTGATTTTATTGAAAATTCTTAAAAACTTATTAATGGACAGACTGAAACATATATTTTTCAAAAATGAGGGGAATTTATTGATAATTTGTGGCCAGAAAATTCCCCTACCCCAAAAAGAAACCCATTCTCTTTGATCGTACTATTGTTCCAAATACAGAGTATCAATCCACTTTATTATTAGTGTTTGTACCACAGGTGGAGACACCCCCTAGGTGTTAATTCAGTAAGATCAACAGATCGGGAAGGTCATTCCCTTTTAAAGTTTATCTAAGAGCCTCTTTGCGGTCTCCTAGATTAGTAATAGTCACAAAAGGGAGTTAAGATAGTGTGTGATGACTACTGAATATGTACACTCTTAGATACATTAAAAAATGCACCTCTTTAATACTTCATTACCTCTGTATATGATATTGCAAAACGGGGAAAGAGATGCATAATACTGACCCCTCTATGTCCACAGATACGGCCCATTGAGCAAGTGTGACCCAGAATTAGGGAATCAAGGTGTGCTAGGTAGAAAATAAAACACTCCTAATGATTCCCTTAAATGGCATGTAGTAGTGGAAAGGATAGGGTTAATTATAAGCAGGACAGCTATAGCAGGCACACATATAGTCCTTTTAGGATTCTATATATGTTGCCCCATAGTCCAAACACAGTGCCATCAATATATTGCAAAGTGTATGTTTTCTTAAAAGAAAAAAGAGGGTCCAGTGCACAAGGGGTTAAGGTTCACCTATGTATCTGAATGTGAATCAGCTTCTCCGATCTCAAGCAGTGTATTCCATTCCTTGCAGTAAATGGGTTTTGATGCATAAATTCACCCAAATTGCTAAATGGAACTCCCTGCTAAGTATTCTGGCATTAATTGCCGTAATAGGAGATAGCTGACTGTCTGGGCATTGTTGTAGCCGCCCGATGAAAGGTAGCAGGCAGCCGGCTAACACTGTACTAGCTAACTCGCTTTGGAGATGAACTGACTCACTACTCTTATAACATCAACGCGTTTCTACACTCTGCTACGGCAGACTGTGTCATCAGGATGTGTTTAAATTCATTAGCTTGAGCGGCCGTGATGACCGGCGGCTTTCCCAATAGTGAGTGCCACGCGTCAGGAACTGACAGCGCTTATATGTGAAACACCCCTCCTTCCCTCATTCCCAGAGTTACTCCCCTTTTTCCATCTATCCCCTATCCTGATTGAGATCTGAAACACTCCCCTCTTTTGCTCCCTCGCGATATATTGCAGGGAGTGTCTTCACTGACAGAAGTTCAGCACTGGACAGCTCCCCTGCTGTTACGATATCAGGCAGCAGGGTGGTAGTGCTTAATAATCAGTACTGGACAGCTCCCACACTCAAAATGCAATGTATAGGCATAATGAGCACCTTCCCATGCTTCAGGGGTTTTTTAGAAGTTTTTTTATGATGCCATAAATTCTCTCATCAGGATCATTAGATGGTGGGGGCTATTTAAATACTCTAGAGGGATTGTTTGAGTTAGTAAAACTGGAAGCATAAAAGTCTATGTGTGTCTTTTAATTTTTGGTCAAACTCAGCATGTACACCAAATCCAAAATTTCAAAATTTATAAGAGGTGGAGATCAATTAGAGGAAGTCATTTTTCATTCGGGAATTTCTCTTTTTCTTTGATCTTGAACCTTTCTCTTTTTCCTTCTTTTCTTCTTCCTGCTTCTTTTTCTTTTCCTTTAATCTCATTCTCCTCCAGATCTTAGTGGGAGATAGGAAGCTTTACACTTCTTTTTGTCACATGATTATTCCCACTGGAATTAGTCTGATAAATGACGTATAAGAAACTTGGTCGTTCAAGCCTTTGGGGGAGCAGGTCTGTAATCTATGGATCCACATGCACTCTTTTTGTAGTAATTTTCTATCAATATTCCCCCTTCTTCAATTGCACCTGATCAGCTCTATGCCCTGAAACTTCAGGACACTAGGGTTGTTATCATGGTGGTCTCTCACATGGTTCGCTAAACTGGTATGCTCATTTCTCTGCACATTTCCCACATGAGCCAGTATTCTTCTCAATTGTTGTTTCATTTTGCCTACATATTCCATGGTGCATGGCCAGGTGGCCAGATATACCACCCCTGACATTTTGCAGTTTATGAAATCACCGATGTCATATGTCTTTTTGTGTTGGAACCTGCAAATGTGGTGCCTTTCCCTATAAATTGGCACGCTGCACAGTCGGAGCAAGGGTACGCCCCCTTAATTTTTTTGGAGTTTAACCATGTTTTCTTAGGGGACTCAGGGGGTGAAATGACTATGAACCAGATGGTCCTTGAGAGGTCTACCTCTTCAGTATGTGATAGAAGGCCTACTTCCCAGGCAATCCGCCGAGTCCTTATCCTTAAGTAGGATATACCAATATTTATGAAGGATCCTATCCACATTTTTGGATTAGAACCACCTCCTGGTCTGATCACGCACCAGATTTCCTTCCTTGGGATTGTTTCACTCTGAGTATATACAAAAAGTTTGGCGGATTAACTCCTATTTAATGAATGTTGACCCTTACAAAAGTCAATTGTGTACAGCTATCCAAGAATATTTTGCAATTAATGATTTACCTTTTACTGTGTGGAATGCTCATAAATCAGTAATTAGGGGACTAATGATCCAACAAGGGTCCCGATACAAAAAATAAAATCCTAAATGACCTGCTATCATAATTAAAAAATCTAGAACTAAAGGTACAGAAAGACACGACAGATAGCATACATAGGAAACTACTCTGTGTAAGACAACAACTGAGGGACCACTTACTATTGGAACATGAAAAACAACTGAAAGCCTATAAAAAAACTACCTACTATACAGCTAACAACAAATTCAATAGCTATATGGCTGGGAGAGTAAAACAAATAAGGATCAAATCCAAGATTCCATTTATAAAAGAACCAGGCTCAGAGCATAAGCTTTGCAACCCAACAGATATAGTGAAAGCTTTTAATCTGTTCTACACAAAGCTTTATAACTTAAAAGACTAACCTCTAACAATTCAACCGAATGAGGGGAGTATAAACGAATTTTTGAGCAGTATTAATCTCCCGACAATTAGTCAGGAACAATTAGAGACACTTAATAACCTGATTACAGTACAGGAGGCCTTAAAAATAATCAATAGTCTTAAAAAAGACAAAGCCCCGTGGCCCTGACGGGTATTCTTACAAGTACTACCACATTTTTGGAAAAAACAACTGTCGGTAAATCTCACTAAAATGTTTAACGAAGCTAAAAAGATAGGCAAACTACCTGTGGAAATGCTTCAAGCCACAGTAGTAACAATTCCTAAACCAGATAAAGACCTTACTTTCCCGGCGAATTTTAGGCCAATCTCTCTGTTGAACAGTGACACAAAAATATATGCAAAAAACCTAGCCTAAAGATTACTGGAAATGATCCCATTACTAGTACATAGTGACCAGGTGGGGTTCACTCGGGGCCGTCAAGTGTCAGATAAAACGAGAAGAATAATAGACCTGCTGGCTCAGGTCTCTGGTTTGTGGGCACCTTCTCTGCTCCTTACGGTGGATGCGGAGAAGCCATTTGATAGGATTCACTGGGGCTATGCGTTCGCGGTTTTGAAAAAATTTGGATTCAAGGGAGAGATTCTTAGAGCTATTCAAGCTGTATACTCCTCCCCATCTGTGAGAGTATTAGTTAATGGAACCCTTCCTAGTTTTTTCCAGATCACTAATGGTACTCGCCAGGGCTGCCCCCTTTCACCTCTATTGTTTATTTTGGCAATGGAACTGTTTGCAGATAAAATAAGAACAGATTCTGATATTAGGCGGATCCCACTACCACCTCGTCAACATAAAATAAGCTTATTTGCAGACGATGCTGCGCTGCTTATGACCCATCCAATATCTTCTCTTAGGCTGGTAACAAGGATTATAAATAGTTTTGGACGTGTTTCATACTGTAAAATTAGCTATCTCAAGTCTCAGTTATTGGTGATTAATATCCCTAAAAATCTTAAAGGTTATCAAAAGAGAATTTATTTTTTGTGGGAAATGGGGTCGATCTGAAATCTAGGCTTAAAGATTGTCCTTTCCCTTAGGGTGGGTTCAAACAAGTGTGTTTTTGTGCGCACCTAGGTCCGAGCAAAAAAAACGCATGAACATAGCTGCGTGCTTGTTGAAAACAATGCTCTGTTGGCACCCCTGCATTCTTTTTCAGGGAATGGCTTTATATATAAGTTAAAAAAAAGTAAAAAAAAAAAAAACTTACCTGCCCGCCGCTGCTGTGTCCCCGCGGACGAAGAACACATCTGCCGCATGCGGCAGATGTTTCCTGCATCCCTGCAAGGAAAAAGAATTCCCTGCTGCACCTGCCACATCTGTGACAGATGCAGCAGAGGAATTCTACATCCCCGCGGGGAATAAAGGATTCCCCTCCGCAGCTGAAATATAGTAGAAAAAAGATCCGCCCGTGCTTTTTCAGGATAAACCAAGGAAGACGTCTCCATTCCATCAATGACTGAAAGATAGTTGCTAGTTGATCCCCAGTTGTCTGGTGTGAAGGCACAATCATTTGGATTTCAATGACTTGCGAACAAATTTGCATGAAGATCCCGTCTGTGAATGATGAGCTGGCAAATCCTGACAGCTGCGGTGGAGGATCCTGCTGCCGGCACCCCTGAAATGCTTTCAGGAAAGGGCTTTAAATATAAGTCCTTCCCTGAAAAACAAAAAAAAAGTGTTAAAAAAACCCCAAACATACTCACCTCCCTTCGGCTGCCGTGCTCAGCCGCATCTTCTCCTGGCTGTCCCCGACTCTGTAGTACTGAGCTATCAGCAGCCGGAGATTTAAAATCCCGGGCTGCTGATAGCTGAGCACTATAGAGCTGGGACAGTGGCAGAAGTCGCCGCTGAGCCCCGGCAGCCGGCAATAGCTTTTCAGGGAAGGGCTTCATAAACCCTTCCCTGAAAAGACATTTAAAAAAGTGTAAAAAAAAAAAAATCCATACTCACCTGCCGGGCTCAGCAGCGCCTTTTGCCGCTGTCCCCGGCTCTGTAGTACTGAGCTATTAGCAGCCAGGGATTTGAAATCCCCACCTGCTGATAGCTCTGATTGTGCTTGGCTAATTGAGCATTGTTCATTTGAAAAATTATTTGCAATAAGACAGGATAGAGTATCCAGTTTTAAAGAAACTTGGCAACCATGGATAGACGGGGTAAAAAAAAAGAGTAATTTCATAAATAGTGGATCAATATGAAATATTGTAGTAAGGCAGTATCAGAATGGCCTATAGAGGGTGCTAAATATGCAGTCTGATACCTGGAAAAGAAAAAAAGAGAGGGTTAACACCTGATGGGTGTAGCAGAAATTGGTTGCATATAAGCCAGTTCCTGTCAGAAGCAAAAGAGATGATATTGGCTGAGAGAGCCAGAGAGGTGGTGAAGGGAGCCGCATCAGGGACTTGAAGCCTGAGGTCCAGTGTGGAGCAGTTGGGTCTGTCACCCTGACTGACAGAGGAAGACGCCCTGCAGACGCCCCAGGCGGGGTTAGTGACAGGACTATGTGGGTTGTGAACCCTAAAGCTATATGGACTGTTTATGATTTATGTTGCAAATAAAGGCTGCCAGGAGCCAGATTTAAAGATGTTTCAGAGTGCTGGGGCCTATTTTCGTGTAAGATGCGTCACTACTAGAGATGAGCGAACACCAAAATGTTCGGGTGTTCGTTATTCGGAACGAACTTCCCGGGATGCTCGAGGGTTCGTTTCGAACAACGAACCCCATTGAAGTCAATGGGTGACCAGAGCATTTTTGTATTTCGCCGATGCTCGCTAAGGTTTTCATGTGTGAAAATCTGGGCAATTCAACAAAGTGATGGGAATGACACAGAAACGGATAGGGCAGGCGAGGGGCTACATGTTGGGCTGCATCTCAAGTTCCCAGGTCCCACTATTAAGCCACAATACCGGCAAGAGTGGGCCCCCCCCCCCCAACTTTTACTTCTGAAAAGCCCTCATTAGCATGGCATACCTTTGCTAAGCACCACACTACCTCCAACAAAGCACAATCACTGCCTGCATGGCACTCCACTGACACTTCTCCTGGGTTACATGCTGCCCAACCGCCCCCCCCCTCCCCCCCCACAGCGCACACCAAAGTGTCCCTGGGCAGCCTTCAGCTGCCCTCATGCCACACCACGCTCATGTCTATTTAGAATTGCGTCTGCCATGACGAGGGACCGCAGGCACACACTGCAGAGGTTGGCACGGCTAGGCAGCGACCCTCTTTAAAAGTGGCGGAGCGATAGCCCACAATGCTGTACAGAAGCAATGAGAAATAGAATCCTGTGCCACCGCCATCAGGAGCTGCACACGTGGGCATAGCAATGGGGAACCTATGTGCCACACACTATTCATTCTGTCAAGGTGTCTGCATGCCCCAGTCAGACCGGGCTTTTTAATTCATAGACACAGGCAGGTACAACTCCCTATTGTGAAGTCCCTGTCGACCCACAGCATGGGTGGCTCCCTGGAACCCACCGGCGGTACACAGAAATATACCATTGCATTGCCCAACACAGCTGAGGTAGTAATGTCGTGCTTAATGCAGGTGGGCTTCGGCCCACACTGCATGCCCCAGTCTGACTGGGGTTCTTTATAAGTGTACAGATGTAGTAAAAACTCCGTGTGCACCTACAGCATGGGTGGGTGCCAGGAAGCCACCGGCGGTACATAGAAATATCCCATTGCATTGCCCAACACAGCTGAGGTAGTAATGTTGTGCTTAACCCTTTCCAATCCAATTTGTATATGGTTTTCCTAGGGGGCTTACTCTTTTTCTGCTGTTATACAACGGCGCTATATGCTGGCTAAAGCCAGTACTGCATGAGCTGACACGTAGGATAGGCTCCGACAGCAGAGAGGCTGGCAATATACAGTAAGAGAACCCCGACGGACGTCTACCAACAACGGAGCTGTACAGCCTTAAACCCTAATGTCTTCACAGGTCACACAGTGGACTGGAAAGGGTTAATGCAGGTGGGTTTCGGCCCACACTGCATGCCCCAGTCAGACTGGGGTTCTTTACAAGTGGACACATGTAGGTTAAACTCCCTGTGGACCCACTGCCTGGGTGGGTGCCAGGAAGCCACCGGCGGTACATAGAAATATCCCATTGCATTGCCCAACACAGCTGAGGTAGTAATGTCGTGCGTAATACAGGTGGGCTTCGGCCCACACTGCATGCCCCAGTCAGACTGGGGTTCTTTACAAGTGGACACATGTAGGTTACACTCCGTGTGCACCTACAGCATGGGTGGCTCCCTGGAACCCACCGGCGGTACATAAAAATATCCCATTGCATTGCCCAACACAGCTGAGGTAGTAATGTCGTGCTTAATGCAGGTGGGCTTCGGCCCACACTGCATGCCCCAGTCAGACTGGGGTTCTTTACAAGTGGACACATGTAGGTTAAACTCCCTGTGGACCCACTGCCTGGGTGGGTGCCAGGAAGCCACCGGCGGTACATAGAAATATCCCATTGCATTGCCCAACACAGCTGAGGTAGTAATGTTGTGCTTAACCCTTTCCAATCCAATTTGTATATGGTTTTCCTAGGGGGCTTACTCTTTTTCTGCTGTTATACAACGGCGCTATATGCTGGCTAAAGCCAGTACTGCATGAGCTGACACGTAGGATAGGCTCCGACAGCAGAGAGGCTGGCAATATACAGTAAGAGAACCCCGACGGACGTCTACCAACAACGGAGCTGTACAGCCTTAAACCCTAATGTCTTCACAGGTCACACAGTGGACTGGAAAGGGTTAATGCAGGTGGGTTTCGGCCCACACTGCATGCCCCAGTCAGACTGGGGTTCTTTACAAGTGGACACATGTAGGTTAAACTCCCTGTGGACCCACTGCCTGGGTGGGTGCCAGGAAGCCACCGGCGGTACATAGAAATATCCCATTGCATTGCCCAACACAGCTGAGGTAGTAATGTCGTGCGTAATACAGGTGGGCTTCGGCCCACACTGCATGCCCCAGTCAGACTGGGGTTCTTTACAAGTGGACACATGTAGGTTACACTCCGTGTGCACCTACAGCATGGGTGGCTCCCTGGAACCCACCGGCGGTACATAAAAATATCCCATTGCATTGCCCAACACAGCTGAGGTAGTAATGTCGTGCTTAATGCAGGTGGGCTTCGGCCCACACTGCATGCCCCAGTCAGACTGGGGTTCTTTACAAGTGGACACATGTAGGTTAAACTCCCTGTGGACCCACTGCCTGGGTGGGTGCCAGGAAGCCACCGGCGGTACATAGAAATATCCCATTGCATTGCCCAACACAGCTGAGGTAGTAATGTCGTGCGTAATACAGGTGGGCTTCGGCCCACACTGCATGCCCCAGTCAGACTGGGGTTCTTTACAAGTGGACACATGTAGGTTACACTCCGTGTGCACCTACAGCATGGGTGGCTCCCTGGAACCCACCGGCGGTACATAAAAATATCCCATTGCATTGCCCAACACAGCTGAGGTAGTAATGTCGTGCTTAATGCAGGTGGGCTTCGGCCCACACTGCATGCCCCAGTCAGACTGGGGTTCTTTACAAGTGGACACATGTAGGTTAAACTCCCTGTGGACCCACTGCCTGGGTGGGTGCCAGGAAGCCACCGGCGGTACATAGAAATATCCCATTGCATTGCCCAACACAGCTGAGGTAGTAATGTCGTGCGTAATACAGGTGGGCTTCGGCCCACACTGCATGCCCCAGTCAGACGGGTTCTTTAGAAGTGTACAGATGTATTAAAAACTCAGTGTGCACCTACAGCATGGGTGGCTCCCTGGAACCCCCCGGCGGTACATAAAAATATCCCATTGCATTGCCCAACACAGCTGAGGTAACGTCAGCTGTAATGCAGGTGGGCTAAAAATTAATTTGATTACACTGTAGGTGAGGGCCCACAAAAATTGCTGTATCAACAGTACTAATGTACATCCCAAAAATTGGCCATGGCCAGCCAAGAGGGCAGGTGAAACCCATTAATCGCTTTAGTTAATGTGGCTTAAGTGGTAACTAGGCCTGGAGGCAGCCCAGTGTAACGAAAAATTGGTTCAAGTTAAAGTTCCAATGCTTTTAAGCGCATTGAAACTTATAAAAATTGTTCTGAAAAATTATTTGAGTGAGCCTTGTGGCCCTAAGAAAAATTGCCCGTTCAGCGTGATTACGTGAGGTTTCAGGAGGAGGAGCAGGAGGAGGAGGAGGAGGAATATTAGACACAGATTGATGAAGCAGAAATGTCCCCGTTTTGGATGGTGAGAGAGAACGTAGCTTCCATCCGCGGGTGCAGCCTACGTATTGCTTACGTATCGCTGCTGTCCGCTGGTGGAGAACAGAAGTCTGGGGAAATCCAGCCTTTGTTCATCTTGATGAGTGATAGCATGTCGGCACTGTCGGTTGACAAGCGGCTACGCTTATCTGTGATGATTCCCCCAGCCGCACTAAACACCCTCTCCGACAAGACGCTAGCCGCAGGACAAGCAAGCACCTCCAGGGCATACAGCGCTAGTTCAGGCCACATGTCCAGCTTCGACACCCAGTAGTTGTAGGGGGCAGAGGCGTCACCAAGGATGGTCGTGCGATCCGCTACGTACTCCCTCACCATCCTTTTACAGTGCTCCCGCCGACTCAGCCGTGACTGGGGAGCGGTGACACAGTCTTGGTGGGGAGCCATAAAGCTGGCCAGGCCCTTAAAGACTGTTGCACTGCCTGGGATGTACATGCTGCTCGATCTACGCACATCCACTGCTACCTTGCCCTCGGTACTGCGCCTTCTGCCACTAGCGCTGTTGGCTGGGAATTTTACCATCAGCTTGTCCGCAAGGGTCCTGTGGTATAGCAACACTCTCGAACCCCTTTCCTCTTCGGGAATCAGAGTGGGCAGGTTCTCCTTATACCGTGGATCGAGCAGTGTGTACACCCAGTAATCCGTCGTGGCCAGAATGCGTGCAACGCGAGGGTCACGAGAAAGGCATCCTAACATGAAGTCAGCCATGTGTGCCAGGGTACCTGTACGCAACACATGGCTGTCTTCACTAGGAAGATCACTATCAGGATCCTCCTCCTCCTCCTCCTCCTCCTCCTCAGGCCATACACGCTGAAAGGATGACAGGCAATCAGCCGGTGTACCGTCAGCAGCGGGCCAAGCTGTCTCTTCCCCCTCCTCCTCATACTCCTCATGCTCCTCCTCCTCCTCCTGTACGCGCTGAGAAATAGACAGGAGGGTGCCCTGACTATCCAGCGGCATACTGTCTTCCCCCGCCCCCGTTTCCGAGCGCAAAGCAGCTGCCTTTATGGTTTGCAGGGAATTTCTCAAGATGCATAGCAGAGGAATGGTGACGCTAATGATTGTAGCATCGCCGCTCACCACCTGGGTAGACTCCTCAAAATTACCAAGGACATGGCAGATGTCTGCCAACCAGGCCCACTCTTCTGAAAGGAATTGAGGAGGCTGACTCCCACTGCGCCGCCCATGTTGGAGTTGGTATTCGACTATAGCTCTACGTTGTTCATAGAGCCTGGCCAACATGTGGAGCGTAGAGTTCCACCGTGTGGGCACGTCGCACAGCAGTCGGTGCACTGGCAGCTTAAAGTGATGTTGCAGGGTGCGCAGGGTGTCAGCGTCCGTGTGGGACTTGCGGAAATGTGCGCAGAGCCGGCGCGCCTTTACGAGCAGGTCTGACAAGCGTGGGTAGCTTTTCAGAAACCGCTGAACCACCAAATTAAAGACGTGGGCCAGGCATGGCACGTGCGTGAGGATGCCGAGCTGCAGAGCCGCCACCAGGTTACGCCCGTTGTCACACACGACCATGCCCGGTTGGAGGCTCAGCGGCGCAAGCCAGCGGTCGGTCTGCTGTGTCAGACCCTGCAGCAGTTCGTGGGCCGTGTGCCTCTTATCGCCTAAGCTGAGTAGTTTCAGCACGGCCTGCTGACGCTTGCCCACCGCTGTGCTGCCACACCGCGCGACACCGACTGCTGGCGACATGCTGCTGCTAACACATCTTGATTGCGAGACAGAGGAGGAGGAGGAGGAGGGTGCTTTAGTGGAGGAAGCATACACCTCCGCAGATACCACCACCGAGCTGGGGCCCGCAATTCTGGGGGTGGGTAGGACGTGAGCGGTCCCAGGCTCTGACTCTGTCCCAGCCTCCACTAAATTCACCCAATGTGCCGTCAGGGAGATGTAGTGGCCCTGCCCGCCTGTGCTTGTCCACGTGTCCGTAGTTAAGTGGACCGTGGCAGTAACCGCGTTGGTGAGGGCGCGCACAATGTTGCGGGAGACGTGGTCGTGCAGGGCTGGGACGGCACATCGGGAAAAGTAGTGGCGACTGGGAACTGAGTAGCGCGGGGCCGCCGCCTCCATGATACTTTTGAAGGACTCAGTTTCCACAACCCTATACGGCAGCATCTCAAGGCTGATGAATTTTGCTATGCGGACGGTTAACGTTTGAGCGTGCGGGTGCGTGGTGGCGTACTTGCGCTTGCGCTCGAACACTTGCGCAAGCGACGGCTGAACGGTGCGCTGAACTACACTGCTGGATGGGGCCGAGGACAGCGGAGATGAGGGTGTGGGTGCAGGCCATGAGGCGGTAGTGCCTGTGTCCTGAGAGGGGGGTTGCATCTCAGTGGCAGGTTGGGGCACAGGGGGAGAGGCAGGGGTGCAAACCGGAGGCGGTGAACGGCCTTCGTCCCACCTTGTGGGGTGCTTGGCCATCATATGTCTGCGCATGGTGGTGGTGGTGAGGCTGTTGGTGTTGGCTCCCCGGCTGAGCTTTGCGCAACAAAGGTTGCACACCACTGTTCGTCGGTCGTCAGGCGTCTCTGTGAAAAACTGCCAGACCTTAGAGCACCTCGGCCTCTGCAGGGTGGCATGGCGCGAGGGGGCGCTTTGGGAAACACTTGGTGGATTATTCGGTCTGGCCCTGCCTCTACCCCTGGCCACCGCACTGCCTCTTGCAACCTGCCCTGCTGATGCCCTTGACTCCCCCTCTGAAGACCTGTCCTCCTGAGTAAGCGTTGCACACCAGGTGGGGTCAGTCACCTCATCGTCCTGCTGCTCTTCCTCCGAATCCTCTGTGCGCTGCTCCCTCGGACTTACTGCCCTTACTACTACCTCACTGCAAGACAACTGTGTCTGATTGTCATCGTCCTCCTCACCCACAGAAAGTTGTTGAGACAGTTGGCGGAAGTCCCCAGCCTCTTCCCCCGGATCCCGGGAACTTTCGAATGGTTGGGCATCAGTGACGATAAAGTCCTCTGGTGGGAGAGGAACCGCTGCTGCCCAATCTAAGCAGGGGCCCGAGAACAGTTCCTGGGAGTGTTCCCGCTCCTGAGCAGGTGTTATTGTAGTGGAGTGAGGAGGCTGGGAGGAAGGAGGAGCAGCAGACAGAGGATTCGGATTGGCAGCAGTGGACGGCGCAGAACTGCGGGTAGACGATAGGTTGCTCGAAGCACTTTCTGCCATCCAGGACAGGACCTGCTCACACTGCTCATTTTCTAATAACCGTCTCCCGCGTGGACCCATTAATTGGGCGATGAATGTGGGGACGCCAGAAACGTGCCTCTCTCCTAATCGCGCAGCAGTCGGCTGCGACACACCGGGATCAGGAGCTCGGGCTGTGCCCACACCCTGACTTGGCCCTCCGCGTCCTCGGCCGCGTCCACGTCCTCTAGGCCTACCCCTACCCCTCAGCATGCTGTATTACCAGTGATTTGATTTCACAGGCAGGAAATAAATTGGCGCAAGACTGCAGGCCAAATATAATTTTTGCCCTTTTTGGAAAACGAAAGGCCCCACTGCCTCTAGTGAATGAATTATCTAAGTTTAATAACTGTGCTGTGTCCCTGCTAATGTGTCACAGAACGTGAGGGTAGCAGAGTTATTATAACTCTTGGAGAGCAGGTATTTTTTTCCCAATTAAGGAAAGCAAATGGCGAAGCCAGCAGTAAAACGTAGCTGGGTGCGTCTGATTTAGCAATGTTGTTCACGCAGCTCACACGTGTCCACAGCCCTTAGGACGGACAGAGGCTGGACAAATAGATTTGTTTTCAGTTTTTTTCCACCAAAAGGCAGCACTGCGTATATTCAATGAACATGAGAAGTTTAATAACTGTGCTGTGTCCCTGCTTATGTGTCACAGAACGTGAGGGTAGCAGAGTTATTATAACTCTTGGAGAGCAGGTATTTTTTTCCCAATTAAGGAAAGCAAATGGCGAAGCCAGCAGTAAAGCGTAGCTGGGTGCGTCTGATTTAGCAATGTTGTTCACGCAGCTCACACGTGTCCACCGCCCTTAGGACGGACAGAGGCTGGACAAATAGATTTGTTTTCAGTTTTTTTCCACCAAAAGGCAGCACTGCGTATATTCAATGAACATGAGAAGTTTAATAACTGTGCTGTGTCCCTGCTTATGTGTCACAGAACGTGAGGGTAGCAGAGTTATTATAACTCTTGGAGAGCAGGTATTTTTTCCCAATTAAGGAAAGCAAATGGCGAAGCCAGCAGTAAAGCGTAGCTGGGTGCGTCTGATTTAGCAATGTTGTTCACGCAGCTCACACGTGTCCACAGCCCTTAGGACGGACAGAGGCTGGACAAATAGATTTGTTTTCAGTTTTTTGGCACCAAAAGGCAGCACTGCGTATATTCAATGAATAACAACTGTGTTGGGGCCCTGCCTATACAATTCTTTCCCTGCAGTATCAATGGAGGGTGGAATGCTCTGCAGAAGCGATTTTGAGAAGCAAAAAAAAATGCAGCACAGCTAACAGCAGCCTGGACAGTACTGCACACGGATAAATATGGCCCTAGAAAGGACCGTTGAGGTTCTTGAAGGCTACACTCACTCCTAACACTCTCCCTGCCTATGCAGCACTTCTGTCCCTAATGCCAGGTGCAACGGTCTGCAGAGGCGATTTTGAGAAAAAAAAATTTGCCACTGCTAACAGCAGCCAACACACAGCTATCAGTGGCCCTAATAAGGACCTTTGGGGGGTCTTGAAGCCTACACTAACTACCAATTCTTTCCCTACAGCAGCTCCGGTACAAACAGCACTGTCCCTCATCTAACTCACACCGCATCTGAGGCGAACCGCGGGAGGGGCCGACTTTTATGTTCGGGTGACACCTGATCTTCCCAGCCACTCACAGCAGGGGGGTGGTATAGGGCTGGGACAACACAGGGGGAAGTTGTAATGCCTTCCCTGTCTTTCAATTGGCCAGAAAAGCGCGCTAACGTCTCAGGGAAGGAAGTGAAAATAACCAGAACACCGCATGGTGTTCGTTACGAATAAAGAACATCCCGAACACCCTAATATTCGCACGAATATCAAGCTCGGAAGAACACGTTCGCTCATCTCTAGTCACTACCTAACCGTGTGGATGGCGATCCAGAGGTGAGTGAACCCTGACTTGTTACATATGGCAGAGGATGTGCTGGGACAAAGTAGAGTGAAGTACAAAGCAAAGTATGTAAAGAGTCAGGAGGCTGAATGAGCAGTTACCATGAGGCGACAAAACGTTGCAGGCAGCTGGTAAAGAGCCAGGAGGCTGAAGATGTGGCTGCCTTAGTGGTGACAAACGTCTGCTTGAAGCAGTTTAAAGGGCCAGGAGGCCGAATGTACAGTTGCTGCTGGAACAGTATTTAAAGGCCCAGGAGCCCGAAAAACTGCGGTTGCTATGGGAGCAACAAAGGACCAGACTGAGGACATCTGGGAGGCAAGTTAGTGAACTTGTTGCATATGTCTATTTTTAGGACTGAGAAATCAAAATAGCGGTCATTGCGGGAGGCAACCAAAAAGAGCCATGCTGGGGGTGTCTAATGTGATTGTTCCCAACAGTCCTCACAAAAGGACTGTGACAAAAATCCAGAGAAGACTCCATGGAGTGCTGAGGCCACTAAAAAGACTGTGGGTTCTGTGCGGTATGGACTTGACAGTGAAAGAATTGATGCCAAAGTAGTTAAAATGCTGCATAATACGTCTTTGTTGAAGGTCTGTGCAGAGGAATCTGCACAATGTTAACTGTCATCCATTAACCTTGAATTGTCATGTGTGGGAGATTGTGGGATGTGTTTGCTATATGACGTGCCTAATATGTGGTGTTATGTTCCCCGAAGTAAGTCAGGGTGTAAACAGGTTTCTACAGGCAGTGCAGCCAACACCCATGGGGGAGTTAGCACAACTACTCCTCTAGTAATAGAGAGGAGTAGTGAAAGCAAACTAAAGAGTGAGTTGACAAGTAGTACTAAAGATGCAAAAAAGAAAAAAAGGGCTGCTCCTAGTGGGACAGGTGAGGTTCTCAGTGCAGTTCCTGAGGTCCAGAGTGAGATAGAAATAGAACGCTTGCTTAATATTCAGGAAAAAGAAAAAGCTCAAGAGAAAGCTGGAAATAGAGTAAGCTGCTTGCAGTCAGGCAGAGAAGCAAGCAGAGATCCTGAAAGACAGACTGGATTACAAAGAAAACCAGGAAGCGCTCCATGAGAGACTGGTGTCGCAGCTACAGATGAGCTTGGATGAGAAAGCTGAACTACAGGAAACCCAGATCCAGGAGCTGGAACGGAGTCATGCTCTAGTTATGGGGGCAGTGTCCAAGCAGTTGGCGCAAAGTGAAAAAGTGAAAGAAACATTGAAAAGTGAGTGTGCTAATCTGACCGAAAAGGGGAAGGGATTGTTGGAAGACAAACATGAATTTGAATGCAAGGAAAATGCAGTAACCGCTTCAAGAGCTACAAGTAAAAGTTACTGAAGGTGACCAAGTGCAGATAGAGCTGTCTGAGAAGCTGAATAGACTGCAGGTGGAGTTGAAAGCTCAGACTGAGAAGTCTCAGAGGCTGGTGCAAGAGGAGACTCAGCAGAGGCTTGGTCTTAGTGCACACTTGAAGACTATGCAAGATGAGAGAGATGTGTTCCTCAAGCAGTAAGAGAAAGATGCAGAAACTAAGAGGAATCTGTCAGAACAGATTGCATCACTTCAGGCGCAGGTGTCAGTTCTGGAAAAGAAACTGGATGAGAACCCTGCATGCTGGGTCACGGTTGAAGAGCAAGACAGTGAAATCCTAGAAGGAGTGAAAGTGAAAAATCAGTTGTTTTTTTTTTCAAACTGATATCTATGATTAAATTGAAACATTTACAGTGAGTCTTCAGCAGGAAGTAGAAGACATTAGTGTGGAGCTTGGTTATCAATGGCAGATGGTGTCCAACTGGAAAGTCATTGAGAAAGTGAGAGCTGAGCTACAGATGGAGGGTGAGCAATCCTCTGAATTACAAGAGGCCAACGAGAAGGCAGAAGGTGAAACTGCTGAAGCAGAGCAGGCCACTAAGGTAGCAGAGACTGGGGAAAAGGCCCATATGGACCGTTTATCATTTGTGATGTGCTGCGAATAAAGGCTGGCAGGAGCCAGATTTAAAGAAATTTCAGACTGCTGGAGCCTATTTTTGTGTGAGGTGCGCCACTTCCTAACCGTGTGGACGCCGATCCAGAGGCGAGTCAACCCCGACTTGTTACAATACGCTTCTATATAGGTTTGGCAATTGGAGAGCTTTCTTCGGTTAGAATGTATGCAGATCTCAGAACATACTTCCCTCCTTGCCCCACCCTTCTTTCCTACTTTCCTGCTCCTTATGTTGTTTGATATGTTTATGTTTAGGTATGGAAAAGAAGGAAAATGTGATGTTTAGGCCTGCAACTCTATGACAATGTAAAACTGTTACTATGCTACCCAACAACATACCAAAGATTTATTGAAATTAAAAAAGGTATAATTGCACTTAGTTGGATGCTGTAGATGCCCAATATCAAAGAGATTCTTACTGTTTAGTAGGGGAACAATGGAAGCAGGTTGGTCTGTAATTTGAGTAGTGGATGATGTGTCCACTAAGGGCCATAGAGTTTTATTGAAGTCACCCAATAGTCCTAATGGACCAACTTTAACCTGGTCTATAGTTTTTAATGATAGTATGCTGCTTAGAATTAGGGGCATGTATTGAGGCTAGAGTGTACTTAGTCCTGTTAATAGAGTATATCAGTATAGCGTAACGCCGATTGATATCCAAGATCACTAAATGGACAGAAAATACAATTGTATCCTTGATAGCTATGGACACTCCACATTCACTATGTATTGCAGAAGAGGAAAAACATGGGGAAACCACTTGTGTGTTAGCTTAAATACATCTTCTTTGTTTAATGTGTTTCCTGAATGTATAGTATGTCTGTATCAGTTATGCAGCCTCTTTCCACACCATTAATCGCTTAAAGATCCAATTGTGCAAACAACGTTCAGAAAGCGCCTTCAGGTAAGGTTGGGACATCAAAATAAGGTTTGCTGCAGGCAAATCGACTCTCAGAATAGTGGGGTCTTCGGCCCCTTTTCCACAAGCGTTTGTTCATTGCGTTAGACGCAGGCTCTGAATGCTTGCGTCTAACACGATGGCTGTGGGCAAAGCTTTCTAAATGAAAGCATTTCCACATGCAGATGGAGGACTGCGCTGAACGTGCAAAGGTCGCGTCCAGAAAAGGAGACGCGACATGTCGTGCATTCAGCATCCAACGCCAACGCAGTGCCCAGAGAAAAGATAGGAGGCCCGTCTAGCGGAATCACAATTGCATTCGGGGCACTGCCTTTGCCTTACCAGGCCCTGCATTGCTTGCAAGTTGCCATGGAGACCGTTGGTCCCTCAGCGGCAACTTGAAAAAATGCAGGGCACGCAGCCCCACAAACACACAGAGATCATGCTCACATCCCGCCAGGTCCAGCGGCCAGCTTCTGGCTTCCTTGTCTCTGGCAGGACCTGGTTTCAGTGTGTTTACCGCCATCATCTTTCTGCACTCCCGGTCAAGCTGGGGAAATTCTGTCTCCTCGAAGGAGCATTGTGAAGGGAGAGCATGCGAGCAAATTAATATTACTTGGCTCATTAGATAACGATTATTGGGGCCAATGATAAAAAACCTCTTTTCATATTCCTAATTTTAATTCTATGTTTCATCTGTAATTGTTTATTTTCATTCGTACTTTAATCTATTTTCCTGTTATTAATAGTTAGAAGTTAGTAATAAATTCAACAGTTTAAAGCTTTATAAGAGATTTATAATGTTTGTTGTTGATTGATGCTTTATTAACCCTAAACCGGTTTTATTTTTATACAGCATTTTAAAAAGTCGATATATCGAAATATTGATATTTTTCCACCGATATTTTACAATAATCGATAGTTTGTTCAGCGATAGGCGATACTATTGCCTATCGATGTTTTTGTGTCGATGTCCCGACCCTACCTTCAGGTCACCAATTAGTTAAAGGAGATGTCTCGAGGAAGCAGTTAATTTTTTTTTTTGCCCAGTCCCCCCCATTAAACACACATTACTAAGCCCCCCTGTAAATGACATTTCTAGCTGGTTCGTACTTACCGTTCCAGCGTTTCAGCAAGTTATAAAAGTTTCCTCAAGATGGCCGCCGGCTCTTTCCCAGTCGCTCGCTGCAGCCCGACGTGCGCGCTCCCGAGACGCCGCCAGCTGTGTCTCCATGGCAACCGGACGCATCGCAGCCGCCGACCAGACGCCCCGCAGCCGCCGACCAGACAGCAGGTAACCGGCGCTAGCCCCCGGCTCCCCAGCGCTAGCTCCCCCGGCGCAGCGACAGCCCCCCCCATCGCAGCGACAGCCCCCCCGGCCTAGCGCTAGCTCCCCCGGCGCAGCGACAGCCCCCCCGGCCTAGCGCTAGCTCCCCCCGGCCTAGCGACAGCCCCCCCGGCCTAGCGACAGCCCCCCCGGCCTAGCGACAGCTCCCCCGGCGCAGCGACAGCCCCCCCGGCCTAGCGCTAGCTCCCCCGGCGCAGCGACAGCCCCCCCGGCCTAGCGACAGCCCCCCCCATCGCAGCGACAGCCCCCCCGGCCTAGCGCTAGCTCCCCCGGCGCAGCGGCAGCCCCCCCGGCCTAGCGCTAGCTCCCCCGGCGCAGCGACAGCCCCCCCGGCCTAGCGACAGCCCCCCCCCATCGCAGCGACAGCCCCCCCGGCCTAGCGCTAGCTCCCCCGGCGCAGCGACAGCCCCCCCGGCCTAGCGACAGCCCCCCCCCATCGCAGCGACAGCCCCCCCGGCCTAGCGCTAGCTCCCCCGGCGCAGCGGCAGCCCCCCCCCCCCGGCGCAGCCCGGCGCAGCCCGGCGCAGCGGCAGCCCCCCCCCGACCCATCACTTACCTGGGAGGCTTCTCGGGGCTGCTGGGCTGGGCTGGGCTGGTCTTCTCCGCTGGGCAGCTCCAGTTTCTGCACCTTCCTCTAACAGAGGATGGTGCAGAATGGCCGCTTCAGCGCGCTCCCGAGCAGTGACAGCTCGTCTGCGCATGCGCAGAAGAGCTGTAGCGGGGAGCACACTGAAGCGGCTCGTGCTGAATGGAGAAGACCGGACTGCGCAAGCGCGTCTAAAAAAGCAAGCTGCCAGCGAATTTAGACGGAACCATGGAGACAAGGACGCTAGCAACGGAGCAGGTAAGTGAATAACTTCTGTATGGCTCATATTTAATGCACAATGTACATTACAAAGTGCATTAATATGGCCATACGGAAGTGTATAACCCCACTTGGTTTCGCGAGACCACCCCTTTAATTGCTGGACAGTTCACATCCTCTAGAAATAGGGAGAGCTGCAGAGCCAATTGGGGGGTTCTCTATATAGAGGATCTCCCCCAAGAGGAAAATTGAAGAAAACTGTAAATAAAAAAGTTCTGCGCTCTTGAACTGTAAAGCATGAAACCAGACTTGTCACAAGAAGTTCATAAGAGAGAGAATGGCACTTACTCGAGAGGAGGGGGGTATGGCTTCCAAAAATCCCCCTCCTGCGGGGGGCCCGGGGTGTCAGTGCTTTGTACACTTAGGATATACAGGACAGCCCGCCTTATATAATAGTAGGGGTGTCACTAATAGTCTGTAACCCTGAATGGTGCACTACACGTATCTGAGACTGGCACCCTATACAAGCCTTATATATGTGCAGGTATAATACTAGCAGCCCACCAGTGTACGGTAGGTGTGAGAGCGGTCGTACATCAGTATTCTGCACTGGTGCCCCTCCCCCATATACCATTTCTGCCTGCTGCGGGGACCTGGGGTGTTCCTGGCCTTCTATCTTTGGATCAGTAAGTTTGGTTGTTTTCTTTTGTTTGGAGAATGTAATATCAGCGTGAGGCCGGGGGTCCTGTTACCGAGAATGTCTCGTCTGACGTTACATCGCAGCACATGTTGCTCTGCTGGCTAACACTACGGCTTATTGCTTGTACAGATGAAACACGCGGTTATAACATGTTTTATCTGTGATACCCGTGTGCCCAAAAACTGCATTGAAAATGCAGCAAAAAAAGCGTCATACACTATTGTTATGTGTACAAGTACCCGGAGTGTGTACTTATTCATACACTTCCAGGAGGAGTAATGGAGGAACAGCATCATATACGATCCTCAGGATTATTATTTTATGGCCAATACAAATAGTTACTTAGATCTGTCTGCAGACGGACGGACGGCTCTCGGGTCTCCTTCTCATGGCAGAATGTTGCCACTGAATTGAGCACAGATTCCACACCCGATTTTGCGGTGAAATGCGCCATTTTAGTGTTCTATCGCTGCTCCCCAGATCTGTGCTGTAGCTCATATAGTAGATTTTTCTTCATGCAGATCTTCAAATCCGTAATGCGGCAAAAATAATTGTCCTGACAATTACCGCAGAGACGAGATCTGCTGGCGAACACGGATTTGTCCCGCCGACAGGAGATAAATCCATCTGTATGCAAAAAGATCACAGAACCCCAAAGCTCAGCCGCAATATTCCACCGAGGGTTAAACAGTCAGATCTACGTGGATAAATCTGACCCGGATCTGACGGATTATAGACCGTGCGAATGAGACTGTACTGTATGCAGAGAAGAAACCAGGACAGCAGCGGCACGCAGGTACTCACCGGGCCGATGCATTTCGTATTCGGTCCTCTTTTTGGTATGCATTTGGCTATGGAATCCTGAATCCGAATTCCACAACACCCGCTGTCACATTCACTGCTGTTAGAACATTCATCTTCGATTTCCTTAAGGTAAAAGAGGAAATAAATGATTAGTGAATTTGTTTCTAAGGCGTCACATTTACATCACAGGAGGAAGTAAAGACTGTTACAGACTTGCCAACTCTCCAGTAACATCGGGGAGACTCCCAGGCAGAAGGGAGACCTGATTACCGGAATAGTTGTCAAATCTGCCGTACGTCACTGAAGTCTCTCGGAAGGGACCCTATACAAAAATATTCCTCTCCCCCGGGCCGATGGATGTATGGCAGGCAGCCAGGGACATGCTGATGCCCTGCTGACCTTGTTTGCACATAAATCCTGCCCTCCCTTTGGAGATCAGTGGCGCCCCTGCAGGCAGATCCCATAGAAACACCAGTACATCATGATGAGTGAGGCAGAGGCCCTCAGGAGGCAGAGCTATGTGCCAGGAGGTGCAGTAGAAGTGTGCCTTTTTTATTCCATGTTTGGGCATAAACATCTCAGTAAGTGAAGGCATCAGCTGATCCCCCGGCTGGAGTATCATCTCCATGACAGATAAGGGGGGGGGGGGATTCTTGTCATCCAGTAGTTATTTCTGTAGGGAGCAGTAGGGATTCCTATAATGGAAGTGTATAATCACTGCCACCAGGATCTTTGTGTGGATTTCATTCCTTTACAGTGAATTATCTGTAAATAGACGCAGCGTGAGGCCGGAGGTTCAGGGTCCGAGAATGTCCTGTCTGGCGCTACACCTCCCGCCGCACGCGGTTTTACCTCAAATTGTATCAGTTGTTCAATGCAGTTTGTCGGTGAGGCTCGTACAGATAAAACACGAGGCGGTAAAGGTTACCTGTGGAACCAGTGCGTCCCAAAACATGATTAGCAGTAAAGAGCGGCGCACTACTGCTATGTGTATCAGCACCGAGGAGGTGTTTATCATACAGTTCCAGGAGAAGTAAAGGAGGAACAGCTGTAGGGCTATAAGATAAGACGCTCCTGGATTTACATTCTATGGACAATTTAACTAGTTGTTAAACAGACAGTCAGGAGGCGGATCATTCAGATGTTTCCTTGTGCAAATTTTCAAGTCTGCACTGCGGGAAAGATAATTGACCCGTCATTTCTTGGTGATGAAACCACGTCAGGCGGCCGCACATGGATGTGTCCCGTAACAGAGGTTACATCCACGTGCGAATGCACACAAGAATCTGCAGCAGAATTCTAGAGCTCAGTCTCAGAGATCTGTCGTGGGTTAAATTGTCAGAGCCGCATCAGGAAAATATGGCGCTAATCTGACAGTTTAAGGTCACTCTTACACACAGCATCACATTTTGCCGGGATAGTTTAACGTGATTTCTGAACGCACCCCACCATTGTGAGGGTGATGAGGTATGCTAAAAATTGTGAAAATGAACGGGGGCGTGGCCTAGTCTGAATGGTGAACGGTTGGGCTTCCAAGAGCTCTGTCCCTGCCTTACAAGATCTATCAGCATCCTGCCTCTGCTGGACCTGAGCCAGGCTCCCAAATCCCTGCATCTTACCCTCCAGCGTTAGGCCCAATGCCCATGGACAGAAATTCTGCAGCATTTTTTCCCACTGAAATCTCGCCATGGCACGCTGTACATAGGATGGCATTAACTTAATGCCATCCTATGCTCACTGCCCTGATTTGACCGCATGAAAATCCGTGCGGTAAACAAATGGAGGCATGTTCTGTTTCTGTGCGGGCCTCGCAGAAGCCCACACAAAAATGGCACTGATGATGTGCTGGCTCCGCTCTGCAGAGCGGAGGAGAAGATGCCGGACGAGTGAGTTTGAGGTCAATTCGAGGGCATGAGTCGCCTCCCACTACATGAATCTCACAGCGAGATCTGACCTGGCCGTGGGCATGAGGCCTTAGGGAAACATTTAGAGACCAAACAGACCGGAGATCCACTGCGCTCGCAAGGCCCGAACATCCCCGCAAGGGCGAGCACCGGGTGCTAACACCCGAGGAGAACCCAGCCTAAGCCTTCCTCATCAGGTGGTCCAGAGTGGGGACCAGCTAGAGGTTCCTAGATTGCTGAAGCTGCAGCCTGCTCCTAGCTCCTCGTGGCCAGGTGACACTGCCGCCAGCGGCAGCTCCATCCGACAGCTTCTGCCCTGTGGGGCCTCGGCCACCGCGGGCTCCCCATGCAGCTCACTGCATCCTCCTGGACAACCCTGTACCCCAGGAAGCTAAGACCATCATCGCCAGCCGAGCAGACACCATCTAGTGTGAGCCCCCTGCTGCAGCGGGCCCCCTGCAAAGCGGGACCGGCTTTCCTTAAGTCGCTGCATCCCCAGGAAGAGCCTGACCGTGGGGCGATCAGACACTCCCCACCCCCTCCCCGTCAGGCGGCCGCAATCTTGAGCCGGGGGACAGCGGACAGCGTCCCTCCTGTTGTACTCCCGCAGCTGCAGGGGGTAGAGAGAGGGCACAAAAAGTGAAAGGAAGTAGCAGGGGAGAGGAACTGCGGAAGGAGGGCAGTCCTCAGTGAAGTGCCCCTGGGTATACAACACCTATAGCCCAGAGGGGTGAAGCTGCCTGGCCTCCCCCTATTAGTGAGGGGAGAAATAGAAACCTGGTCTTCAGCTGGCAGGACTTTGTTGTTCTCTGCTGTCACCCAGTGGCCAACTAAGGGAACAATATCTTACAATATATTCTTGCTAGACTGAAGTGGCCTGCAAGAATAGACCCCCTTTCATCTGCAACACACACAAGCATGTACAGGAGAGGACAAATAAATCAGTGCAGGACTGCCTCCTAAAAAAGCAGTGGGATCCCCTCCTCCCTTCCTCCCCAGAAAAATAATCCAATAACCACGATGGACATATCAGGCTCCTGCCTCCGGTCATCACTCAGTAAAGCAACAAGTAAAAATCTTGTAAATAATAGAGGAACCCATGCTGTAATTGGCCTGAGCCCCTCCATCACCCCGTGGGATGAGCTCATACATGGCCTTTGGGATGACTGCCATCCTCCCTTGATCTGTGCCCTGACTCTGTCCTAGACAGCTGACTGGAATATTTCAATCCTCACTCCCCAAGCTATTCCCTCCAGGTTATGGCTTCAGAATGACAAAAACAAACAGAACAGAAAAAAATTGCTTACAATGTCAGCTCAAAGTACCCTTCCAGAACTCTTCTCAGGATCTCAGCCTATTGTTTCCACCACTATGGCTCTCTCTCCTCAAAACTCTGATTCCAAGCTAGTGAACCAGTGAAAAACACCCAAATTACAGACCTCTCCACTGCAGACTCAAAGCTCTTTAACCACGTAAAAAAAAAATGTTTCAGGGCGAGCTGCAATCAGCATTTCATGATATATCTAAGCAAATCTCTGACCTAGGCCATCGTACAAATAACCTTGAACAAAAAATGGATGAGATAATCGATGCATTGGACCAAGAGCGAGCCAAATGGTATGAACAATCAACAAGGGTTGAAGCTTTTGAGCTGAAATGTGAAGACCTCGAAAACAGGAGCAGAAGTTCAAATTTAAGGATTCGAGGCGTCCCCGAGAGCATTACTAACTTAAAAGAAGTGGCCACCAACCTCTTCTCTGCACTTCCTCCGCCGGCTGACAAGGAAACCCTCCATATGGACAGAATTCATCATTTCCTTACTAAGCCTGCCCAACTCTGACCTCCCAAGAGACATTATCTTGAAGCTCCACTACTCCGAGATGAAGGACCAAATCCCATCCTCCGCTCGCAACTCACCCTCACTTCCAGGCGTTCCACCTTCAATCCAGTTGTACCCTGACATTGCTTCCTCTACCCTTGCAAAAAGAAGATCCTAAAACCCATCACCTCAGCACTATAGCAGGTGAACATAAAGTATAGATGGAACTTCCCGTTTGCACTATCTGTTCGCATTAACCTGGAAGAAGGGAAATGTATGCTAGAAGAGGAAGGAATTCCCTACGATCCTGGCAGTAACCCACCGCCTAGACCTCAATGGCCAACCTGCACCTGGACGAAAGACCACGTTGAAATGAGCCAGTTCCACTGCAACGCAACCAGAACCTATGAAACAAGATACGTATGAACAGACTTTGTTTAAATACTGAAAGGTTAAGGTTTTCTAATTCTTGGCTTACTAAATCCCGGACATAGTTAAATGGTTTACTGACCAGCTCTTCCGGTCAGCTGGTTATTTAGTTTAAATCTTACATATTTTAAGAACTTGCTAGGACAGAGAGATTTGATGCTCCTTCCCATTGAGAATTTAGATGCGCCTCACATATTTATTTGGAGGTGCACTTAGCCTGGGCTACCTTGGGTCCATAGACCTAATATTGTTTTTTTTATTAAGTTTGCTCACATATTTCATTCTGCTGAGTTACTTATGTTTGATGTTGTTTCCACACAAGTAGCGAACGACCTTCGCCTCTTCTTTGGGAAAACTAGGCTTACTCAGCTCCCAGCTTACCGCCACAATGGTCTTAATAATTTCCCATAATGTTAAAGGGTTTAATTCCCCATTAAAAAGGAGAAAGGCTTTCTTTCAGTATCTTAAATACAAGCCAGATGTCATCTGTCTACAGAAGACCCACTTATCCACCACTTCAGCCCCTAAATACTTCCACTCCCAATACACACAAGCATACTCATCAGTAGCCACCAAGACGCACCAGGTTGTTTCTATTATCCTACACAACTCACTCCCCCCCACCATAAACAAAGCAGAGATAGACCCACATGGCAGAGTCATCATCTTACAAGATACCCTGTGATGGGTGATTTTAACACTGTACTCTCCCCTGCTCTGGATCGTTCCTCTTCCAATCCAGACAAATTAAGTGCATCACAGAGGTCAACACTGGCCTCCATCCTGGGGAACTTGGCTCTGGCTGATGTGTGGAGGCACGCAATTTTAAAAGAGGCTATACCTTTTCCTCAGCCCCACCTAAATCATATTCTCGTATCGACTGGACGCTTGCCTTCACTCACCTTCTGTCAGCACTAGCACAAGTGGAGCACATTCCCTGTGCGTGGCCAGAACATGACATGGTCATATCCCACTTTTTGAACCAAGGTACCCCATTTTTCCCCAGGAGATGGAGGCTCAACGAATTTCTGCTGAAAGGCCCCATATCTCTTGCAAAGATAACAAATCAGCTCATGACATATTTTGCAACAAACAATAATGGCAACTTGCAACCAGTTTGGATTTGGCTGGCCCATAAGGCTTACATGAGGGGTCAGATCTCCCAAATTGCTTCCCATAAAAAGAGAAAAAAAACAAACTCAACTTGTGCCGGAGAGACGTCTCGCTCTGCTGGAACTAGCCAACCAGCAAGAACCTAGCATATCATTAATAAAATACATTAAAGATACAAAATTAAAACTTAACCTCCTGTATACTTCCTTGGCAGAAGAAGCCCTCCACTGGACCCAAGCTACCTATTTAAGATTTGCCAATAAACCGGACAAAATTTTAGCAACGAGACTAAGGACAAAAGAAAGAATTTGCACAGTTCATTCCATCAGATCTGAAAATGGCTCTTCCACCTCGAACTCAGATAAAATTTCTGAAACATTCTACAATTTCTATAGCGCCTTATATAAATACAAACCTCAAAAAACTCTACTACGTCAGATTTACTGAAAACTATCTCACTCCCGAAAATTACCTCACAACAAAACAAACAGCTTAACCATCCAATCACTGAGGAGGAGGTGGAGAAGACTATGAAAAATCTCAAATTAGGCAAAGCACCCGGTCCAGATGGATTGACAGCCCTCTACTACAAAAAATGTTGTACATTTCTATCCCATCCATTAGCACTCTTTTATAATGACATATTATCTGGAAAAGATACCCCTAAGGAACTTTTGAGGGCCCACCGGATAAAGACCCTGCCTCCCCTAAAAATTACCGTTCAATCTCATTACTAAATTGAGATTATAAAATCCTCACAAGTATATTTACCGCCTGACTTAACTGCTATCTCCCCTCTTTGATACATAGAGATCAGGTCGGATTTATCCCAGTTTGCCAGGCCCCAGACAATGTAAGAAACATACTAAATGTCATCCATGCCTCGCATCTGCAAAAAGTCCCACTGGTAGTCCTAGCTTTGGATATTGAAAAAGCTTTTGACAGTCTCTCTTGAGACTATCTTTTTGCGGTACTAAAGAAAGTTGGTATCCATGGAGCTTATGTCACAGCCTTACATGCCATATACTCTATTCCTTTTGCACAGCTGAAACTTCCCTGTTCAAAATCTCCGACAATACCCATACGAGGAGGTATATAAGAGGGATGCCCTCTGTCCTCTGCCCTCTTTGCCCTGACAATGGAAGCCCTGGTCTGTATTATTTGAAGTAACCCAAACATTTCAGGCATTGAAATAGGGAAACAAAATTATAAATTTAATCTATTTGCAAATGACATTCTTCTCACCCGTACCAAGCCCCTCACGTCACTCCCAAACTTAATGGCTACACTTGATACCTTTGCCGAAACGTCTAGCCTAGTAGTCAATATTGATAAAACAAAAGCCCTTTTAATAATCTACCCTCACACACGCAAAAACTCATAAAGCTTAACTTTGGCTTTCAGACACCCCCACACTACATTACCTATTTAGGTATCAAACTCTCTCTCTCCCTAGACTCACTATATAAATGGACCCCTGCACACACACACAATCAAAGCTGGTATGAAAAAATGGGACCAACCCACCCTCTCCTGGGTAGGAGAAATGCCATCAAAATGACAGTACCATCTTGCCTCCTCTACCTTTTCAGATGTCTCCCCATCATTGTTCCCAGCGCCAACCTAAAGGAAATGCAACAGGCAATCTTGGTATAACGAGAGACCCCACATCAAACAAAAAGTTATGCACCTCCATAAAAGTGTTGGAGGCCTATCAGTCTCTAATCTGCAAAAATACTTCTTGGCAGCCCAGTTGTCACAAATTCCCCCCATGTCCTCTGGCCTAAGGGTTCCTCTATGGGTAGAAATAGAAACATCTCTTATAGCCCCAATCCACCCAACACCTATTACCACTAACATACCATCTCTTTCTCATCTGGGGGAGGTGCAGATTCAAGTTCCTGCTGATGTCAAATATTCCCCCTTGCTACCCATTATCCTCAATCAAGTGTTTGACTTAAGTTCCCAAGAAAACAGCCTCCTATAGTGGTGAAACAGAGGCCTAACTTTATTCTTCCATTTCATGGCACAGTGCAAACTCCTTACACCACAAGAACTCCTAGATAAATACTGCATCCCAGGACGTCTCTGGATGAAACTATTACAAATATACAGTTTCATTTGAACCCTAAAAAGTAACAACAACCACGCTGTAAAGCCCACTGGCTTTGAAAGACTTTGTCTATGGTCCCCCCTTCAGTCCAGCGTGATACCCTCCCTGTACACCAATATGAACAAGCCAGCACTGGGAAGTAAGCTTCCATTTATGCTACGCTGGGAAACAGATCTAAACATCTCACTCTCCATACCTTGATGGCATCACTGCTGCACCTTTATATCAAAGAGAAGCCATCAGGTAACTCTTGCTGAAACATCATTAAAAATACTTCACAGGACATATTTGATTCCATCGATAATCCGCAAGTATTCCCCAAGTACTGCACCAAATTGTTTCAGGAGCTATAACTCCCTGGGGATGCCCTCTCACATATGGTGGACATGCCAGGGGGTGAGGTTCCTCTGGAGGCAGATGCCTAACCTTATATCCAGAGTCCTGGGCAAACCATTCCCCCTCTCTCCACCCCTTTGTCTCCTGGCTGACAAACCCATGGGGTTCAATGATCAACAGCATTACCTCTCGCAGTACACCTGTATGGCTGCTGGAATATACATTGCCTCTTAATGGCTTTTACCCACTCTTCTAGTTAACCCAATTGTCGCCAGGGTTTCAAGAATGATGCTATATGGAAAACTGTCGGCCATGAGAGAAGACAAAATGGAGTTGTTCCTAAAAACCTGGCAACCATGGTGTGCTTCTTTGGCTATACCTGGGCTTCCCAGAGTACTCATTATGAGATAGAAAACAAGCAGAAGGAATGTGTAGAACGGGACATATGCCGAAACCGTAGTCCTAGTCTTAGTCTCACATTCCCCTCAAAAGAAGAGAAAGAAGAATTTTTAAAAATGTAACGGAAATACTTTAGATTTCGTATAAACTGACCTGTGGAAGTTAATTGTTTAATTGTTTTGTTTTCACAGTGATATTTCTTTATTGCACCCCCTGCGAGGGGAATTTTCTAGCTGAACAGCTCGTAATAATTTGCATATTATTTCTCAATAAAACCAGTTGAACCAAAAAGTTTGAAAACACGTCAAAATAGAGCAGTCAGCACACAAAAATCGCGTTTTAGAAAATGTATTCGAGTGCAGGTCTGAAGGGCCCCATTGAAATCAAGGGGAGTGTTGTATCTCAATTATCGGGGCGTTCAAAACACTGCATTAATAACAGTATAAAGCACGTGTGTGAGAGTGGCCTAAGGCCGGCATGAACGGGGAATCGTACTAGTCTGTCCTCTGCGCACCATATAACAACCGGGTACAGGTACTCACCAGGCCGATACAGCTGAGATCTGGCAAGTCGCGTGGAACACATAGACCGACGCCCAAAAATCTGAAGCAACATCGGCTCCTACAGTCAGAACTTCTCGTACATTGATTTGCGAAGGGCTAAATGTAAAACAGAGAAAATAAATATTCAGTGAATTTGTTTATAAGTTTTCACATTTATTTCACATGAGGAAGTAAAGACGATTCATACTTGTCACCCGGGAATATCCTTAAGATTTCCAGGATTAGGGGAGATCTCTGGGATTCACAGTTGTCAATTCTACCGCATGCTGCTGAAGTCTCTTGGAAGGAAGCCTTTTATAGAAGACTAGTAATTATTAGGACATTATAGCAGCAGTGTTTCTGGTGGCACATCACACATACAGCAGCTTGATTACCACACAAGACAAACACAGCTGGAACAAACACAGCAGGGACATCCCCACAGGTCCTTCAGCCTACCAGATCCCTGTGGTGGAGGTAGGTCAGTGTGTTCTGTCAAGACCGCTGAGTTGTGTCTGACATAATAGTGGCTTAGTTGTATTCTCAGTGTTTTAGGACCTGCCGTAATGGCGCCAGGGAGCGAAGCTATGGCATAGCCAGGAGCAAGGCTATGATGTCACCAGGGGTGGGGCTATGAAATCGCTAGGGAGCCAAGCACTCGCACTCATACAAACAGACAAGTGGTCATTACATTCCATAATAACACAATACAGAAGCTGCTGCTGCCACATATAATAACTGACACAAGTGTCGGCGTCTATAAGAGAACAATAGCTTTTTAATGGCTGAAAACAACATAACTTGTAGCAGAAAGTTATTACAGACAAGTTAAACTTTGCTACATCTGTAGACGCCAACTCTACCAGAAAACCCAGGAGGCTCTTTGGAAAAAAGGAGACCTACCAGACTCCCCGGAGAATTGCCAAGCGTTCTGAAAGGGCTTGGGCTATTAGGCCTCCATCTCACAAGATGTATGATTCCCCTGTAAGGGCTCCCACCCACTGGTGAGATTTTCTTTCTTGCGCTGCGAGAGCACGAGAAAAATCTCGCAGCGCAAGAAAGAGGCCGGTATAGAACCGGCATATTGCAAATGGTTTCAATGGGGCTAGCGACAGCAGCGACAGCTGTGGCAGGAGTTTCCTTCATCCCCGTGGATGAAGCATGTAAAAATGTGACCTTAAAAAGACACCCAAAAAAGCCGTCTTAAAAACACAAGTGAGGAAATTTCAAGCTTTTTTAGTTATGTTTTTAGGGTCAGAAATGCTTCCAAAAAGGGTGTGACGCTGCCTATTCGCTCTTGCAGGTTTTTCTTTTTAGCTTTTAACTCCTTCCTCTCGCAGCTTGCTTTGATCTTATTGACAGCACAGTTTGTTTTTTTAAATCTGACATTTTTCATTAGGGTAAATGTCAGGAAAGGGTTAAACACTGTAAATGGCTCCTATGAAACGTGTGCATTTCTCTAAAGTTTCATTTTCATACTATTTTAGTGCTGTTTAACAACATCTATTTGGTATATGTGTTTAGATGGTATATACAGTGTGTGATATGTATACATGCGTGTGTGACATATACTGTATTTTCTGGACTAGAAGTGGTGGGGTCTTTTACTCTGAAGTGACCTCACCAAGCGTCTCTGCCTCTCTCTGCTGTGATCCTGCTCGGCTCTCTGACTGCTCCCCATCCTGGTCGGCTGATTCCCCAACACTAACACGAGAGACAGAGCCCCTCAGAGTCCTGACCATGGAGCTCGGCCTCCTATAGCGGAGGCGCCCTGTTTGTTTTCTCTCACACTCTGCAGCTGCTGGTGACGTTAACGGTACAACCTCCATTCTCCATCTGGCGGCATTGAGCAGCCTGCGCTACTTCTGATTGACTGAGCTACGGTGGCTCAGAGTTAATGCAAGTAAGCTGGGTTGTTGTAAAAAGGAGGGCAGAAGTATGCCTATTTTAGAGTAGGAGATGACAGCAATTGTATAGTTAAAGAATTACTGCGCCTGTTTAACACTCTAGTGAAATGTAACCAATTAGTTTGCTTTTAGATGGAAGAATGTCTCTGCGTGGATTCCTTTTGTTTTGGTTCAGTCTTTTAGAAACTATTCCAACTGGACACATATATATGGATGTAATAAAGTGTCTATGCTTTCTGAAGAAACAGCCAGGTGTCATTGGACTCTACCACATTTCTGGGGGATCATCTGGAATTTGGAGGGTCAGAAGAGGGTGATTTCACCTCCTGCTAGCTCTTAGGTTTTAAGACTGATTGACTGAGAGAGAAGATCCACTTGGGTGCCAAAGAGCTATTTGCTTCATAGCGGGAAAACACACTCCCAAAGATTCAGACTGTAACTGCGACGTATAGGAACCGTCAGAGGCATGGAAAACATAGACGAACAGGTGGGAATTCAAATTGTAAGGTAGGGGACCTACTGTTTGGTACGGCAGAAGTAAGAGACCGATCATCTTTTTAAAAACTGACTTCTTTTAGTAACCTTCATTGGCGAAGCCTTGTTCTTTATGGGAATGTTGGTAGGGTTGGAATTAGTAACTTAGAATTAGAGATGAGCGAACACCAAAATGCTCGGGTGTTTGTTATTCGAAACGAACTTCCCGCGATGTTCGAGGGTTCGTTTCGAATAACGAACCCCATTGAAGTCAATGGGCGACCGGAGCATTTTTGTATTTCGCCGATGCTCGCTAAGGTTTTCATGTGTGAAAATCTGGGCAATTCAAGAAAGTGATGGGAACGACACAGCAACGGATAGGGCAGGCGAGGGGCTACATGTTGGGCTGCATCTCAAGTTCACAGGTCCCACTATTAAGCCACAATACCGGCAAGAGTGGGCCCCCCCCCCTCCCAACAACTTTTACTTCTGAAAAGCCCTCATTAGCATGGCATACCTTTGCTAAGCACCACACTACCTCCAACAAAGCACAATCACTGCCTGCATGACACTCCACTGACACTTCTCCTGGGTTACATGCTGCCCAACCGCCCCCCCCTCCCCCCCACAGCGCACACCAAAGTGTCCCTGCGCAGCCTTCAGCTGCCCTCATGCCACACCACGCTCATGTCTATTTAGAATTGCGTCTGCCATGACGAGGGACCGCAGGCACACACTGCAGAGGTTGGCACGGCTAGGCAGAGACCCTCTTTAAAAGTGGCGGGGCGATAGCCCACAATGCTGTACAGAAGCAATGAGAAATAGAATCCTGTGCCACCGCCATCAGGAGCTGCACACGTGGGCATAGCAATGGGGAACCTATGTGCCACACACTATTCATTCTGTCAAGGTGTCTGCATGCCCCAGTCAGACCGCGGTTTTTAATTCATAGACACAGGCAGGTACAACTCCCTATTGTGAAGTCCCTGTCGACCGACAGCATGGGTGGCTCCCTGGAACCCACGGGCGGTACACAAAAATACCCCATTGCATTGCCCAACACAGCTGAGGTAGTAATGTCGTGCTTAATGCAGGTGAGCTTCGGCCCACACTGCATGCCCCAGTCAGACTGGGGTTATTTTCGAATGTGTACAGATGTAGTAAAAACTCCGTGTGCACCTACAGCATGGGTGGGTGCCAGGAAGCCACCGGCAGTACATAGAAATATCCCATTGCATTACCCAACACAGCTGAGGTAACGTCAGCTGTAATGCAGGTGGGCTAAAAATTCATTTGATTACACTGTAGGCGAGGGCCCACAAAAATTGCTGTATCAACAGTACTAATGTACATCCCAAAAATTGGCCATGGCCAGCCAAGAGGGCAGGTGAAACCCATTAATCGCTTTGGTTAATGTGGCTTAAGTGGTAACTAGGCCTGGAGGCAGCCCAGTGTAACGAAAAATTGGTTCAAGTTAAAGTTCCAACGCTTTTAAGAGCATTGAAACTTTTAAAAATTGTTCAGAAAAATTATTTGAGTGAGCCTTGTGGCCCTAAGAAAAATTGCCCGTTCAGCGTGATTACGTGAGGTTTCAGGAGGAGGAGCAGGAGGAGGAGGAGGAGGAATATTAGACACAGATTGATGAAGCAGAAATGTCCCCGTTTTGGATGGTGAGAGAGAACGTAGCTTCCATCCATGGGTGCAGCCTACGTATTGCTTACGTATCCTTGCTGTCCGATGGTGGAGAAGAGAAGTCTGGCGAAATCCAGGCTTTGTTCATCTTGATGAGTGTTAGCCTGTCGGCACTATCGGTTGACAAGCGGCTACGCTTATCTGTGATGATTCCCCCAGCCACACTAAACACCCTCTCCGACAAGACGCTAGCCGCAGGACAAGCAAGCACCTCCAGGGCATACAACGCTAGTTTAGGCCACGTGTCCAGCTTCGACACCCAGTAGTTGTAGGTGGCAGAGGCGTCAAGGAGGACGGTCGTGCGATCGGCTACGTACTCCCTCACCATCCTTTTACAGTGCTCCCGCCGACTCAGCCTTGACTGGGGAGCGGTGACACAGTCTTGGTGGGGAGCCATAAAGCTGTCCAGGCCCTTAAAGACTGTTGCACTGCCTGGGATGTACATGCTGCTCAATCTCCGCACCTTCCCTGCTACCTTGCCCTCGGAATTGCGCCTTCTGCCACTAGCGCTGTCGGCTGGGAATTTTACCATCAGCTTGTCCGCAAGGGTGCTGTGGTATAGCAACACTCTCGAACCCCTTTCCTCTTCGGGAATCAGAGTGGGCAGGTTCTCCTTATACCGTGGATCGAGCAGTGTGTACACCCAGTAATCCGTAGTGGCCAGAATGCGTGCAACGCGAGGGTCACGAGAAAGGCATCCTAACATGAAGTCAGCCATGTGTGCCAGGGTACCTGTACGCAACACATGGCTGTCTTCACTAGGAAGATCACTTTCAGGATCCTCCTCCTCCTCCTCCTCCTCCTCAGGCCATACACGCTGAAAGGATGACAGGCAATCAGCCGGTGTACCGTCAGCAGCGGCCCAAGCTGTCTCTTCCCCCTCCTCCTCATCCTCCTCATGCTCCTCCTCCTCCTCCTGTACGCGCTGAGAAATAGACAGGAGGGTGCTCTGACTATCCAGCGACATACTGTCTTCCACCGCCCCCGTTTCCGAGCGCAAAGCAGCTGCCTTTATGCTTTGCAGGGAATTTCTCAAGATGCATAGCAGAGGAATGGTGACGCTAATGATTGCAGCATCGCCGCTCACCACCTGGGTAGACTCCTCAAAATTACCAAGGACATGGCAGATGTCTGCCAACCAGGCCCACTCTTCTGAAAAGAATTGAGGAGGCTGACTCCCACTGCGCCGCCCATGTTGGAGTTGGAATTCGACTATAGCTCTACGCTGTTCATAGAGCCTGGCCAACATGTGGAGCGTAGAGTTCCACCGTGTGGGCACGTCGCACAGCAGTCGGTGCACTGGCAGCTTAAAGCGATGTTGCAGGGTGCGCAGGGTGGCAGCGTCCGTGTGGGACTTGCAGAAATGTGCGCAGAGCCGGCGCGCCTTTACGAGCAGGTCTGACAAGCGTGGGTAGCTTTTCAGAAAGCGCTGAACCACCAAATTAAAGACGTGGGCCAGGCATGGCACGTGCGTGAGGCTGCCGAGCTGCAGAGCCGCCACCAGGTTACGGCCGTTGTCACACACGACCATGCCCGGTTGGAGGCTCAGCGGCGCAAGCCAGCGGTCGGTCTGCTGTGTCAGACCCTGCAGCAGTTCGTGGGCCGTGTGCCTCTTATCTCCTAAGCTGAGTAGTTTCAGCACGGCCTGCTGACGCTTGCCCACCGCTGTGCTGCCACACCGCACGACACCGACTGCTGGCGACATGCTGCTGCTAACACATCTTGATTGCGAGATAGAGGTTGCGGAGGAGGAGGAGGAGGGTGCTTTAGTGGAGGAAGCATACACCTCCGCAGATACCACCACCGAGCTGGGGCCGGCAATTCTGGGGGTGGGTAGGACGTAAGCGGTCCCAGGCTCTGACTCTGTCCCAGCCTCCACTAAATTCACCCAATGTGCCGTCAGGGAGATGTAGTGGCCCTGCCCGCCTGTGCTTGTCCACGTGTCCGTTGTTAAGTGGACCGTGGCAGTAACCGCGTTGGTGAGGGCGCGTACAATGTTGCGGGAGACGTGGTCGTGCAGGGCTGGGACGGCACATCAGGAAAAGTAGTGGCGACTGGGAACTGAGTAGCGCGGGGCCGCCGCCTCCATCATACTTTTGAAGGACTCCGTTTCCACAACCCTATACGGCAGCATCTCAAGGCTGATGAATTTTGCTATGCGGACGGTTAACGTTTGAGCGTGCGGGTGCGTGGCGGCGTACTTGCGCTTGCGCTCCAACAGTTGCGCAAGCGACGGCTGGACGGTGCGCTGAACTACACTGGTGGATGGGGCCGAGGACAGCGGAGGTGAGGGTGTGGGTGCAGGCCATGAGGTGGTAGTGCCTGTGTCCTGAGAGGGGGGTTGCATCTCAGTGGCAGGTTGGGGCACAGGGGGAGAGGCAGGGGTGCAAACCGGAGGCGGTGAACGGCCTTCGTCCCACCTTGTGGGGTGCTTGGCCATCATATCTCTGCGCATGCTGGTGGTGGTGAGGCGGTTGGTGTTGGCTCCCCGGCTGAGCTTTGCGCGACAAAGGTTGCACACCACTGTTCGTCGGTCGTCAGGCGTCTCTGTGAAAAACTGCCAGACCTTAGAGCACCTCGGCCTCTGCAGGGTGGCATGGCGCGAGGGTGTGCTTTGGGAAACACTTGGTGGATTATTCGGTCTGGCCCTGCCTCTACCCCTGGCCACCGCACTGCCTCTTGCAACCTGCCCTGCTGCTGCCCGTGCCTCCCCCTCTGAAGACCTGTCCTGTGTAGGCGTTGCACACCAGGTGGGGTCAGTCACCTCATCGTCCTGATGCTCTTCCTCCGAATCCTCTGTGCGCTGCTCCCTCGGACTTACTGCCCTTACTACTACCTCACTGCAAGACAACTGTGTCTCATCGTCATCGTCCTCCTCACACACAGAAAGTTCTTGAGACAGTTGGCGGAAGTCCCCAGCCTCTTCCCCCGGACCCCGGGAACTTTCGAATGGTTGGGCATCAGTGACGATAAACTCCTCTGGTGGGAGAGGAACCACTCCTGCCCAATCTAAGCAGGGGCCCGAGAACAGTTCCTGGGAGTGTTCCCGCTCCTGAGCAGGTGTCATTGTAGTGGAGTGAGGAGGCTGGGAGGAAGGAGGAGCAGCAGACAGAGGATTCGGATTTGCAGCAGTGGACGGCGCAGAACTGCGGGTTGACGATAGGTTGCTCGAAGCACTTTCTGCCATCCAGGACAGGACCTGCTCACACTGCTCATTTTCTAATAACCGTCTCCCGCGTGGACCCATTTATTGGGCGATGAATGTGGGGACGCCAGAAACGTGCCTCTCTCCTAATCGCGCAGCAGTCGGCTGCGACACACCTGGATCAGGAGCTCGGCCTGTGCCCACACCCTGACTTGGCCCTCCGCGTCCTCGGCCGCGTCCACGTCCTCTAGGCCTACCCCTACCCCTCAGCATGCTGTATTACCAGTGATTTGATTTCACAGGCAGGAAATAAATTGGCGCAAGACTGCAGGCCAAATATAATTTTTTCCCTTTTTTGAAAACGAAAGGCCCCACTGCCTCTATTGAATGAATAATCTAAGTTTAATAACTGTGCTGTGTCCCTGCTAATGTGTCACAGAACTTGAGGGTAGCAGAGTTATTAACTCTGGCAGAGCAGGTATTGTTTTCCCAATTAAGGAAAGCAAATGGCGAAGCCAGCAGTAAACCGTAGCTGGGTGCGTCTGATTTTTTAACGTTGTACACGCAGCTCACACGTGTCCACAGCCCTTAGGACGGACAGAGGCAGGACAAATAGAATTCGTTTACCTTTTTTTACACCAAAAGGACCCACTGCGTATATTCAATGAATAATAACTGTGTTGTGGCCCTGCCTACACAATTCTTTCCCTGTAGTATCAATGGAGGGTGCAATGCTCTGCAGAGGCGATTTTGAGAAACAAAAAAATATGCAGCACAGCTAACAGCAGCCTGGACAGTACTGCACACGGATAGAAGTGGCCCTAGAAAGGACCGTTGAGGTTCTTGAAGGCTACACTCACTCCTAACACTCTCCCTGCCTATCCAACACTTCTGTCCCTAATGCCGGGTGCAACGCTCTACAGAGGCGATTTTGAGAAAAGAAAAAAAAAGTCACTGCTAACAGCAGCCAACACACAGGTATTACTGGCCCTAATAAGGACCTTTGGGGTTCTTGAAGCCTACACTAACTGCTATTTCTCTCCCTACAGCAGCTCCGGTACCAGCAGCACTGTCCCTCATCTAACTCACAAGGCATCTGAGGCGAGCCGCGGGAGGGGCCGACTTTTATATTCGGCGGACACCTGATCACCCCAGCCACTCACAGCAGGGGGGTGGTATAGGGCTTGAACGTCACAGGGGGAAGTTGTAATGCCTTCCCTGTCTTTCAATTGGCCAGAAAAGCGCGCTAACGTCTCAGGGAAGGAAGTGAAAGTAACCGGAACACCGCATGGTGTTCGTTACTAATAACGAACATCCCGAACACCCTAATATTCGCACGAATATCAAGCTCGGACGAATACGTTCGCTCATCTCTACTTAGAATAAGTTAAGGATTTGGTGTATTTGGAGCTGTTTCCAATTGTTTTCGCTGTGTCCTTATGGGGTGAGTTTTTGAAAGATAACAAGGTCTGTTTTCACTGCACTAATTAGGACGTGGTTCAGGCCATTACCAATTTGGCGGCATCTTCTTCCCAATGGTGAATTTATTGTGACATGCGGTATTACAGGCACTGTTATTAAACATGTGGGTAGTGGTTGTGCATATACCAGGCGTACAAAATTTAATAGTGAATACTCTCTCTCGTTTTCAGTGTGAGCAATTCCGAAAGGTGGTCCTGAGCAGAATGTGTCCGGCTTGGCTTTGGAAACTGGTTGGCAAGTAGCGGAGCACCTAATAAGTGGATAATTTTTGAACAGAGTACAAGGAGAGCATACAAAGTTGCGTGGCGGGAGTAGAAACAGCGGGTCGAGATGTTAAGCGACATAAGGACCAATAAGGATAAAGAAGGAGCTGTTTTGCAGTGGTTTGGGATTGTGCATATGTTGGGTGTATCTGTGGCAATGGTAAATCAATTTTTGGCCGGCCTGTCTCTTGGTTTTAAACTTACGATGTTTTGGGATGTGATAGGCCTTAGAAGGCTTTCAAAAGAAAAAAATTAAGCCCAGATAAACGTAGGCCTGTGTCGTTTTCAGTTTTTGAAAGAGGTGGTGGTTGCATTGGAAATAATCTGTGCGGGGCGTTTCGAGGGGGCCTTGTTCTATTTGGCTTTTATGTTAGCATTTTTTTGAGCATTAAGGTTGGGCGAATTGGTTTTGCCTAGCAAGAAAAAAGGGAGGAGACTACTAACAGAGGATGTGAGAGTTGGGGAAGAACAGCTTGAGTCTTTTATATGAAGGTCTAAGACAGACCTAAAAGAAAAAGGAAGAAGGGTATTGATTTGATAGGTTCATAGGGTATAGATGAGCCTTGTTGCATGTTGAAAGCACTATGACGAGTTGGCCAGGGTGAGGATGGGGCAGTTTTTTATGACATAGGTCTTTCCTATCCAGGTTTCAGTTTGTGGTGGTTTTTCAAAAGGCCCCATCGCACCTCAGCTGGGACAGTACTAGTTTTGGGCCCCATTCTTTTTGGATTGGGGTGGCGATAGAGGCTGCAAGAGGGGATCTGAGTGTTGATGTAATTAAGAGGAGTGAGAGATGGCAGTCGGGAAGGTTTAAATCTTATATTTAGACCACGGTGGTCATGAAGTGGTCTGGGAATTTAATGAGTAAGGTTCATTTAGGGGCGGAGGAATTTTTTATGTTGCTATGGTTGCCTTTGTTTTCCCTTTCAGATCAGCGACAGGCCCTAGTAGAGATTCTGGGGCATTCATATGTGTATTTGGGTGGGGAGAGAGCAAAAGTATGATCAAAAAGGAGACAGTTGGGTTTTGAAGAAAGATCGGCGGTGTTGTGATGCATAGGAATACGAGGAGTGTTGTGATGGAGGGTTTTGCACGAGTTTCATCATTTTGTGGATTTGGACAGGGCACCAAATAATCTGGTGCTGCATGCAGGCAGGAACGATTTAGGTAAGAGGCCTTTTCGCTAGGTATCTTGAGATATCCGGTATGATATCCTACATTTCCAGGGTCGGTGGTTATTTATTTATTTAATAAAGTGTGAATTAAACTGAATAGGGAAGTTTCCAGTTTTGTGGCAAGAAATGGGGGTATGTGGATTTAGAAAAAGGCCAAGGCAATTTTTGGGAGATTGATGGTGTTCACCTAAATGAGGTGGGCAGCGCAGATCTGAGGTGGTCAGATCGTGTTTGCAGTAGCGGGTCCTTGGATTTAGTCACAAATTATTGGTTGGGGGGGGGGCAGGGGCTGGATAGCCACCATCCCCCTTGGTTTATCTCTGGTTAATATTGGGTCTGTAGCCTCCAAGGAAATATTATTAAATGACTGGTAAATAAGGATTTTTTATATATTTCCAATCTGTGTATCTTTTTGGTGTTGGAATGAGAAGGTGACAGATGTCTGGACTCCAAGGACCTCCCCTCATATTGGAGGGGAAGATTAATTCAGGGTTATGATTATTAGTAATGAGTGAATAAATGTTTTTGTCTTGTAATAAAATTGTCTGCTTATCCAGGGAAAGGTGTATTTTTATGAATTCAAGCTACAGCAAGTAAATGAACCAGTCTGTTATACCCGGGTCATGTCTATGGGCATGGCTAGCAGGATGGTTTATTTTCCTCCTCATACTATGAATGGGGGATTAGTTAGTGAAAGCAACAGTTTTTTTTAACTTTCATGTGATTGCCAATATCTATTGGATAATGGCGATCACGTGATCAGAGACCACTCACAGCAGTCCTTGGTCACTGCCCCAGGGCCCAGTAGCCAGGACATTTTAAATTTCACGAGTCCTCGCCAGCTTCTGCGCTTGCATCCGCCATTTTGCAGATGGGTGAATGGGTCGCATCCAAGCTGGGGAGAGGTTTGCTGATAAGGATTAGAGATGAGCAAGCCTACTCGCTAAGGCTAACTACTCGAGCGAGTAATGCCTTATTCGAGTATCTGCCCGCTCATCTCTAAAGATTCGCCTGCCGGCGCAAGTGAGAGGTGAGTTGCGGCGGTGACCAGGGGGGGAACAAGGGGGAAGAGAGGGAGAGAGAGAGATCTCCCCTCTGTTCTTCTCTGCTCTCCGTCGCCGCTCCCCGCACCCCGCCGGCAGACGAATCTTTAGAGACGAGCGGGCAGATACTCGAATAAGGCAATACTCGCTCGAGTAGTTAGCCTTATCTTGTATGCTTGCTCATCTCTAATAAGGATCCCATCAGGGGACATCACCAGAGGCCTGAGGTAAGTAATTTCACCTCTCCTCACGGTTTGTATCTGTGTCGGGAGATGAAACTTTAGCTTCTTTTAATTTTACGTGACCGCTGTTATCAATTGGATAGCGGCAATCATGTGACCAAGGGCTTCCTACTGCCTAATGCGGCCCCGCATGAAATCTTCAGGCTTTTGGATACGTTTGGTAACCAGGAGCAGGGAGATTTTAAATTACTCCGGCAATTCACGGCTTTTGCACATGCCAAGTTAAGGTCCGTGGATAAATCTGAGGGTCTTAAGTGGGGAATTTCATCTCCCCTTATGGATATGATCCATAACAGAAGAGGAAACTTAAACTTTTTAAACTTTCTTTTTTTCTGCAGTTACACTTTCTTCTTTACTTTTACATGATGAATAGAGACGAGCGAGTATACTCGCTAAGGCACATTAGAGACAAGCGGGGAGATACTCGGCCAAGGCACTGCTCGCTCGAGTAAAGATTTGGGGGCCGCCGCGTATGACAGGTGAGTTGCGGCGGGGAGCAGGGGGGAGCGGCAGGGGGGAGAGGGAGAGAGAGATCTCCCCTCCGTTCCTCCCCGCTCTCCCTCGCCGCTCCCCGCTGGCCCCCGAATCTTTAGGAACGAACGGGGAGATACTCTGCTAAGGCACTACTCGCTCGAGTAATGTGCCTTAGCGAGTATACTCACTCATCACTAATGATGAATAATGCCGATCATGTGACTGGGAATCGCATACAGTGACGGTATAACGACATGTTGCCTTTAATTGGACATCAAGGCACATGTAAGTAATGCTTATGTCACAATAGACAGCCAATGGGGTGCTCGGAACAAGAACACATGACCCCAGAGGCAAAATACAATTATAAGGAAACAAAGTAACAATGAAAAGTCCAGTCGGCGGTTCAAATATGCATCCAAATGCCTATCTAACAATAAGCTTGAGGAGATGATCTCCACCCCATAATGGGCGGTTAACTCTTTCAATACCACAGACTTGTAGAGAGGAAAAATCTCCTTTATGAACCAAAAAGAAATGTGATGAAACGGCCGATACATTCTTCCTTCCAGCGTGTTCACTATCAGATCTGTGTCTCCTTATCCTAGTTTGTAGTTTTGCACATGTTGCACTTGGCAGGACAGACGTGATGAGATAAACCACAGAAGTCGGATTACAGTTTATATATTGACTTATGCTGAAAGGTTTCATCGTGACACAAAGTGTTTTGTAGTGTGAACAATGGAGCAACAAATCCATCTGTTCTGGCCACATTTCACACAGCCCGAGGGTGGGTTCACACAAGCGTGTTTTGTGCATACTTAGGTGCGTACGTATGTGTGCACCTAGGTACAAGCAAAAACGCGCGTGAACACAGCTGCGTGCTTGTTGTCGTTAATAGGGCCGCGGCTGCTGCCAGCGGTTCTATTGAAAGCAATGCTCTGCCGGCACCCCTGCATTCTTTTTCAGAGAAGGGCTTTACATATAAGCCATTCCCGGAAAAAGAAACATTTTAATGCAAAAATAAATAAAAAAACGTACCTCTCTGCCGCTGCCGTGTCCCCTGCGGGGATGAAGAACACATCAGCCGCATGAGGCAGATGTTTCCTTCACCCCCACTAGTTAAAAGAATTCCCTGCTGCTACATCTACCACATCAGATGCAGCAGAGGAATTCTTCAATTCTCAACCGCAGCGGTCACAGATGACAGCTGCAGTAGAGAATCCTGCTGCCCGCAGCCCCATCAATGGCTTTTCAGGGAAGGGTTTCATAAGCTAGCCAAACCACAATCAGAGGTACCAGCAGGCGGGGATTTTAAATCCCCAGCTGCTGATAGCTCAGCAGCGCTACAGAGCTGGGGACAGCGGCAGAAGTTGCCGCTGAGCCACGGCAGTTGTCAATGGCTTTTCAGGGAAGGACTTCATAAGCTCTTCCTGAAAAGAGTGTTAAAATAGTGGGGGAAAAAATTAATAATACTTACCTGCCGGGGCTTAGCCGCGGCTTGTACAGCTGTCCCCGACTCTGTAGTTCTGAACTTTCAGCAGCCGGGGATTTAAAATCCCCGCCTGCTGGTAGCTCTAATTGTGATTGTGATTGGCTGAAGCGCTCAGCCAATCACAATTAGAGCTACCAGCAGGCAGGGATTTTAAATCCTCGGCTGCTGATAGCTCAAAACAGCAGTGACAGCTGAGAACTATAGAGTCAAGGACAGCGGCAGAAGTTGCCGCTGAGCCCCGATAGCCTTCAATGGATTTTTAGGGAAGGGCTTACGAATACTGTTAAAAAAAAAAATAAAAAAATACTCCACTGTCGGGGCTCAGCCGCGGCTTCTGTCGCTGTCCCCGACTCTGCACTGCTGTTTTGAGCTATCAGCAGACGGGGATTTAAAATCTCTGCCTGCTGGTAGCTCTGATTGTGACTGGCTGAACTGCTCAGCCAATCACAATCAGATCTACCAGCAGGTGGGGATTTTAAATTCCCAGCTGCTGATAGCTTAGAACTACAGAGCCGGGGACAGCGGCTGAGCCCCGGCAGCTGAAGAGAGGCGAGTATTGATTTTTTTTTTTAATACACTTTTTTAAATCGCTTTTCAAGGAAGGGCTTATGAATCCCTTCCCTGAAAAGCCATTGACGGTGATGCCGGCAGCAGGATTCTCTACCACAGCTGTCATGTGCTGTTGAGAATTGAAGAATTCCTCTGCTACATCTGCCACAGATGTGTTCTTCATGCCCACAGGGGTCACGGCAGCAGCAGAGAGGTAAGTTTTGTTTTTGTTGTTTGTTTTTTTTTACACAAAAATGTTTCTTTTTCAGGGAAGAGCTTATATGTAAAGCCCTTCCCTGAAAAAGAATGCAGGGAGCCAGCAGACCATTGTTTTTAATGGAGCCGCAGGCAGCAGCAGTGCCTCCATTGAAAACAATGCGTGCATTTCCAATGGTGCACGCATGTCCTATCTTTGCAGGCACACACCTGCAAAGTACGAACGTGTGAACACACCATAGGGAATGCATTGTTGTAAATACAAGCGTGTTTTTGTGCATGCGTATGAACGCACAAAAACACGCTTATGTGAACCCACCCTGAATACTGAAGCCTGGAGGATGGTTCAAACTGATGGTCAATAATCATACTGATTGATAATAAATGTCGCACGCTGTGAACTTTTATAGCTACAAATTTACAGCCGAAATCAAGAATTCTGGCAAAATCCCCGTCAGCATGCAATAAAGGAAGATATTTCTGCATAATCTGACAGATAGAGGGATATTCTACACTATATGGGGGTGAATAGATCATCATGCCCCCCATGGATGTGGTTTAACTCTCAACAAGCCAGTATAATTTTTTTCAGAAGAAATTTTTGGGCCCCAAAACATCCATTGTGGGTAATTGTGATGCTGTAATCTCTCCATAACTTATTGTTCCTCCATCTGGTAAGCCAAATCAGAGGAACAATTTGCTTGTCACGCAGCAATTCTCCCACTGGGACACTATTACACACATGAATAGGATGACATGATATGGCATATAATATAGTGTTACCAGCAGGCGGCTTGCAGTAAGTGGACGTTTCCACCAGAGACCGCATTGCATTGCCTGAAACCATATTAGCAAATGTAATGTCCTGCAGCTACAAGTGGAGGGATCTGCTCCATGCGGAAATGGTAATCTGCTCAGGAAGGTTTATAGCTGGTAAATTAGAGCAGTGAAAAATAGCTTTTTTAGTTTTTGCAAGAAATATCCCCTATTGTTAACAGAGAGAAGCTGCATATAGAAGCCTGAAATATCTACATAAATGCAAATATACAACATAGGAAATACATAATCTGATATAAAGAATACACCTTACCTCTAACTGAGACTGTGCGACCTCAAAGCAGAGCGATAGGCACACAAACAGCAAGATGGACATAATGCTATGCTGTGCCATATCTGTAGTGATGGAAGCTGCAGCAGAAGATTGGAGTGTTTACCCAGCGAGCCAGCAAGCAGACAGGGAGACTGAAGAATGCTGGGTGTAGATGGGACATATATAGTTCCCTCAGTCACACGTCACAAAGATATATGATGAGGAAGAAGGTAAACGCCCCGGAGCTTACTGTCACACGCTGCATCCAGCCTCCTCATCCATTTACTAAAGTCTATAGATTTCTTGGCTATGTACGTACTGGGCAAACAAACACGTGAAGCTTCATGGCCACGTGTACTTATACAGTGTTTCCCTGAAAATAAAATCCTGTCTTATGTTATTTTTGCCCCAAAAGAACCACTAGGTCTTATTTTCAGGGATGTCTTATCATACTTACCTAGCATGCTTGGTCCAGGTCCCTCCCGCTGCTCTCCGGAGCTCTGATGTGCTGAGCAGCGGCATTGATTGGCCAATTTAAAAATCCCGCCTCCACAGCACGATAGTCGTAATTAGTTCTTCGACCGATGCTTAGCCAATCAAAGCAGCACTCGATAGCGCTGCATTAGTTGGTTCTTGAGTGCTGCTCAGCCATTCAGAGCCATCACTTCTTGGAGGTGAGACTTATGAATCCTGTAACCAGGAAGTGATCAGTGGGTGAACAAGGACTGCAGGACACACGGCGGAGCTCCGGACAGCAGCAGGCGGACCTGGACTGTGCCAGCTAGGTAAGTATTCCCTTTTTCTATGTAATGCAGCTAGGGCTTTTATTTCCAGGGTAGGGCTTATATTTCAAGCCTTTCAAAAAACCCAAATAATCAGGGAAAGGCTTATTTTTAACCCTTTCCGATCCAATTTGTATCCTGGGTTTTCTAGAGGGCTTACTCTTTTTTCTGCTGTTATACAATGGCGCTATATGCTGGCTAAAGCCAGTACTGCATGAGGTAACACATTGGATAGACTCTAACAGCAGAGAGGCGGGCAATATACAGTAAGAGAACCCTGATGGACGTCTTCCAACATCGGAGCTGTATAGCCTTAAATCATAATGTCTTCAGAGGTCAGACAGTGGATTGGAAGGTGTCAAGGGAGATCTTTTTGGAGATCACATGTGCTGTCAGTATAGCAGGAACTGTAAACTTACATAAGAATCCCATATACCTATTACTTACAAGCCTAAATAATCTGGTCAGTTTCTCAGGGAGAGAAGATAAAGTACGGGTAAGATACCCCTCCGCCCTTTGGGCCCTGGACAAAATTTTGTCCCGAAACTGGAGGGTTGCTTTAACCAAATGGCAGTCGGCAGTTCAAAATAATCCATGTCTTCCTAGATAATCTCTCTGAATAATCCTCTCAATTAGGTGCCGATCATTAGCTATTGGGCGGCACTCAAACGAAAATATAATTCCTTCATTCTCATCCCTGTTCCCATTTACATATATTAAGGTGTTACCAGAGGAGCCACCAAATGCTGATGTGAATTCCAGATTAACTCAGCTCAGACACTGGATGTGGGTCTGCTGGGCCACAAAACCAATTTAGCCTAGGATAAAATTGAGGGGGCAGCGCCCGATGTTCTCTGGTTTTCATCCTTTAATGCCACCAATGAAGCTCGAGCATTCACTGCATTAAAGAATCTCCTGCCACCCCTGTGCCAAAATAACGAGATGTTCTCCATTTCAATGGAGCCGGCGCTGCCGGAAAAGTTGTAAAAAGTAAAATAAAGTTTAAAAATACATCTTCCCTCATGGATTAGATCCATGAGGGGAGGTAAAAATACTCACCTCTACCCTCAGTGATGTCCCGCGGCGATATGGTCCTTCCAGGCCCTTACGTCGCCTTCTGCACAGAAGGGCTCGCGCCCCAGGAAATTTTTAAATATCTCTCTACTCCCGGCTAGCATATGCTGCAGGCGGTTCCTGGTCACAATGGATAACAATGATCATATAAAGTAAAAAAAAAAAAGTATAAAAATCCGTGAGGGGAGATGAAATTACGTACCTAAGGCCCCTGGATTTATTCGCAGACCTTACCCCAGCTTCTGCGCATGTCACCAAAATGGCAGCCGCATACACAAAAGCCACGGATTACCCTGTTTCTGGCTACCAAACGTAGTCGAGAGCCTGAAGATTTGACCTGGGGCCGCAGTACACATTTCATGGTCACGTGATAGTCGCTATCCATTGGCATAAGTAAAGAAAAGTTAAACTTTCACCTCCTGTCATGGATAGTCATATGACAGAGCCGAGGACACAGCAGGTGGAAATCTTGCATAACAGTAAAATCAGGCGGCAGGTCTGAGCAAGCAGCAAAGTAAGGGCTCATGCCCACGGGCGTATGTGTAATGTACTGCGGGTCTCCGCACAGCATTTTGCCCACTTGACAAATATATGCTTTGCCAGCAGAGAACTGGCAGCGACCCCGTACGGCTGCATATGGCATTACACATGCCCACATATCACATGCACAGGTATCACACGGACATGCGCATTATGATTTTTAAATTTTATTTAATACCTTGCTGTTTCAGACCTGGATATGTATGAGAAGACTGTCCATTTATTGAGTATGGAGAACATATCATACACAGCCTATACAAGTGTATAAGGCTCACACTGCCATTTATTTCTCTTGCGTATCGATACGCAGTGTCCACCGCCGGGGTGCATGGATCAATCTAAGTCCATTCACATTCATTTCCTCCATTCACCAAGTTTCATGCCTGCATCACATGCCTAATATGTGGTGAGAACACGGTCGTGGACATGAGCCCCAAGTGTGGTAAAGAATAAGCCAAAGGCAGGAGTGGAAAAGATGGGAAAGGAGAGTGAAGCAAGCGTCATGTGTGACACAGGTTCAGGATGGCGCGGTAGTGATAGACAATGTTGGCATATGTTTTTATATATATATATATGTGTGTGTGTGTGTGTAAAGAAGAACGCCCTCACTGACTGACTGACTGGCCACTAATTCTCCAACTTCCCGATGTAATAGAAACATGAAATTTGGCACGAGCATAGATTATGTCATAAATAGGAAAAGCTAATGGGACCCAACTCTATTATTTAATTCTAAGTGCAAAGAATTAATATCCAAATTTTCCTCGGTATCTCTAAAGTAACAACGACTTCATAAGATTTTCCATGTGAACACCAGATAAAAACCAGTACCAAATTAACTCAGGCGAAGCCAGGTATATCAGCTAGTTACATATATACACGAACTTTACCAAACAAACTGGTAATGACTAGGCATGAGCGAGCGTACTCGCTAAGGCACTACTCGATCGAGTAATGTGCCTTAGCCGAGTATCTCCCCGCTCGTCCCGAAAGATTCGAGGGCCGCCGCGTGGGCGGGGAGCTGCGGGGGAGAGCAGGGAGGAACGGAGGCAAGATCTCTCTCTCCCTCTCTCACGCCCGCTCTGCCCCGCTCCCCGCCGCAACTCACCTGTCAGCTGTGGCGGCCCCCGAATCTTTCGGGACGAGCGGGGAGATACTCGGCTAAGGCACATTACTCGAGCGAGTAGTGCCTTAGCGAGTACGCTCGCTCATCCCTAGTAATGACCTGTCATTTTTAGGGTGACTACTCACTACAGTTTTTTTTCACTGCAAAATTCGCAACATAAAATTTAAAGATTATCTGCAGTGCATCTGCTTCAGAAATCTGCATTAAATATCTGCTCGGGCTGTATATTCCTCATGGACATGAGGCCTTAAGGCCGAACAAAGGCGAGGAGCACACTAACAGAAAAAAAAAATACCTCGGTCATGAAAGGTTACAGAAGTAAAAGGTCTTGATTCTAACGTTACATTCTGGATGAGGCGCCCTTAAGGTTTCTAATAATATTTTTACTACTGTAGATATTTACTGTGCAAACAGATAGAGGAGAAGATTCAAGTAAATGTGCAAATATCCTGGAACATCAGCGAATGCCGGGCAATCTAAGGTAACCTGAAAAAAAAAAGAAATCACGTTACATACAGACCTAAATCATTCCTTTACCTCCCTGCACACAAGGGGTCTGTCAGTCATCACAGATGGCCACTTACCTCCAGTATAATAAATAGCACCACTCGTGATACAATTAAAGTCACCACTTACCTGCAGTACAATAAAAGGCGCCACATACAGTATATTTAATGTCACCATTTACCTCCAGTATAATAAATAGAGCCACTCACAGTACAATTCATGTCACCGCTTACCTCCAGTATAAATGGCACCACTCACAGTACCATTAATGTCTCCACTTACCTCAAGTATAATAAATTTAGCCACTCACGGTACAATTAATGTCACCACTTACCTGCAGTACAATAAATGGTATCATTTACAGTACATTTAATACCACCTATCTTCTGTATAATAAATGGTGCCACATATGGTACAATTTATGTCACCACTTACCTCCAGTATAAATGGCATCACTCACAGTAGCATTAATGTGACAACTTACCTCTAGTATAATAAATGACATCACACACAATATATGTAAAAGGAATCTGTCACCAGACTTATGGTGCCGGATTGGAGAGCTGCAAAAACTGGTGGCAGAAACTCTGATAATGACAAATTACTGGTTTTCTTTCATTACTTCCCCATAAAATCAGTGTTTTCTGTGCCAGTATCAGCAGCTCTTCAGGAACATGGCACCTCGCCACTTCCCACCCCATCAGACTGATTGCTGGGTTATACGGTGCCCCTTACACATTCCACAACCCAGACAGCGGAAACGCATCTCGTCTCTTAATTCCTGGATCTGCTCACTCTGCGGCAATGGGGATGACACCATTCTCTCCGAAAAATAGGGGATAAGTTAAGTTTTGTCAGTTGTATCCTCTGTACAGCGTCCCATAGGGTGACCCTGGACATGGGGCAAATGTTTAGAAGGGAGGATTAGATGCTGGCTTGTTACAGCGGCACTTACCACTCTCCCTCCCAGTGGGACACATGTAGCCTTGGCCAGTGCAGCGTTGGGCCTCTTTCGGGCACCCCCGACATAGGGCTGCCCAATAGATTGTGGAAAAGGTGCAAGGGCTGTCACGGATGACGCCACAGTTCTGGTACCTACTGGCATGAACATCGGCGGGGAAATAATGGAGCCACAGACAGTGATATAGTACCTCAGGTCACCAGGAACGATGAAGTCCTGGAATAACTTTACTTAATGGTAACTTTAGCAATAGACAAGGCACAAATGTCAAGGTTGGAAAGTGCAGGAATTACATAAGCCAGAGTATCTCAAAGTGGGAGACCCAGACTTTAGGCCGTGTGTGCGTGACCTAATAATTGTTTACTTTTTTTTCTTTTCCCTTTAAAAATTCAAAAAATTCAGAACTTGACTTGTAATAATGTTGCCATCCAATAGGTGATGCTGCATTTCCTTCAGTGTGCAGGTTGAAGGAGAGATAAGACACATCATAAAACTGTCCTGAGCTCAGTGGTCTGATTTACGATTTACTTCTCAGCTTTGTTTGTCTAATGTTTTAAGTTTTGATTGCAAAACAGTCTTAAATTTCTATGTGTGAACATTTATTTAGATCAATAGCTATTTGTTCTCCTCCCCTCTGCATCTGTATGTTATAGTTATGTGTCACCCAAACTAGTTTCATTCAATAGCCTGACGAAGGGGGCGAGATATCCCCGAAAACTTGCTGTAACATCATGCATTTTTGTAAGCCATTGAAATGTATCATATTTACAAGATTACTGGGTTTCTCTCACTGAGAACAATCACACATTGACCTAAAAAGGACGCGCACCTCCACATAGCAAGACCCAGACTTCAGGACGCTTGAGGATGAGCAATGAAGGTAGAATACCTCCACCTGGCAATCCCAGACTTCAGGACGCACGGGTCTGAAATAATTATAAATGTTCTCCTACCTACCCAACCACCTCTGCACTAGGCCTTGGAAGAATGCACTCACTTGTTGCTCACTTGCTCTCTCTTGGGGGGGGAGGCCTCACTCCATCATCATTACCAACACAAGCACTCCGGGAAACCTCTCTACCTCTATTCTTCACTACACGAGGGTTAAAGGTACACCCGTGTAGCTGGCATTCTTTAGCAGAAACCCAGGAGACATGGACAAGACCCTTTCCTGCTCTCAGGCACTCATTTATATCTTCACTCATGCCACTTGACAGGATAGAATTTGTTACAATCACACTTTGCAGACTTTAACTCTACATTTGCTGCAGCTGTGCAGTACACATAACTGAATGACAAGACAGGCTTGCACAGTGCATCAACATAAGACATGACATGTATGACATTTATGGAGATGACAAGATGATGTACTGGGCCACTACAGTTTCCCCACATACTTAAGAATAAGCCGCCCCTGCGCCTCCTAAACAGAGTGTGTGAATCCAGAGTCCGGTCATCTTCAGTGTTTGACTTCCTATTTACCTCTGCACAGTCATGGAGTGTGCAAGGCTAAACCGATAAACACATGTCCTACCCCCAGTTACTTATGTGAAGGTTCAACCCACTCCAGGTGTACAGAGACTACTAGAAGTGTAATTTCTGTGTATGGCTTTTCTATTATGACAGTATGTCAGGAATATGACTTGCAAGTACATTAAGGAATTTCTACTAGGCTGAACAGAATTCAGGAATACTAGTATAGCTATGGGGGTTATTCATTACTCTTTCCTCTAAAGAAAAAAGAATTGAGACAAGTGGAATGAACATCACTTTCTCTTTTGAAGAATAAAACAAACTACAAAAATATGAGGGGGGCGACTGGCAGTAAAGAGAAACAAGAGACCAGTGGAATGACCATCATTCTCCATGAAAAAGTAGAACTAGGTGAAAGGAAGGCCCTGCTAGCTGGAACAGACCAGATGGACAGCCAGCACTGTTATCAACTAGATCACAGCTGGGCAGCATCAATATAAACAGGTGTAGAGAAACACTCACCCATCGGTCTGCTGTAGAGACCAGAACAGTCTGCCTCTACAGCAGACCGATGGGTGAGTGTTTCTCTACACCTGTTTTAGATGTCTGTGCTTTTATGTGATTGGTTGTGTGCCCTATTTAAGGATGGGTGGGGGTTAGTAGTGATGAGCTTCACAAAGACCCGTGTGGGGTTGATACATGGCTTGTACATCCCCTCCTATCATGGACGATTAACCCCTTGAGTGGCGGGTTTCCTTCCACCCTGTTGTACCCACTAGGGCAGGTTTTTTAAAATGGTCTAATCATTAAATTTCAACTAATTTTGCAGTTGCGTCTCAAGAGCCATAACTTTTTTCATTTTTCCATTGACATGGCCATATAAGGGCTTGTTTTTTGCGGGACAAGTTGTGATTTTTTTAAACAGGGGGAGGAAAAAAAGAAATGGGGAAAAAAGAAAAAAAAGGGGCCATGTCATTAAGGGGTTAAATAATTAATTAACTTCCTTCTCTGGGTCATTACGACGCATGGATACCACATGTGTGATTGTATTTTTGATTTTTTTACCAAGTAAAGGGAGACAAGTGTCTTTATAATTTTTTTACTTTTTTTTTTTGTCCCTTTAGGGGACTTCCACAGGGACCCATCAGGACCCCTGATCACATTCCGAGGGTCCGATGGTGACAGCCCTTTACATGCTGCAGTGACAGCCCTTAGACTGCAGCATGTAAAGGGTTAACACAGCAGAGATCGGAGGTTTTCTCTGATCTCTGCTGTAAGAGCTAGTACCTAGCTGTCCTCTGACAGCCAAGCACCAAGCTCTCCCTGCCACAGAGACAATCGGCTTGCTTCTGACAAGCCGATGGTCTCTATGGCAACTTGTAAACAAAGCAGGAGATTGCCGGCATATCGGCAATATCTTCTGCTGGTTTTTCAAAGCCCTTGCACTGCTCTGTGTGGGTCTGTGCAGGCAGAGCACACTGCCACAGCTTGTGGCATTGTGCTCTGCAGCTCCCATAGTGATACATAGCCCGGAAATCTTCCGGGCTATGTCGCTATGAGCAGTGGAGCTCGTCCCGGAAAATTTCCGGGCGTGCCACTCAAGGGGTTAAAGGAACTTCTTTTATATATTGATGCTGCCCACTTGTGATCTATTTGATACCTGGAGTCTGGTTCCTTTCTGCGCTTTGCATCTGAACGAATACCTTGCACCAGCGGTGTTACACAGGGAGGTGCTGCTGCTTTTTCTACTTTTGTCTGCGGGACAGCCAGCAGTATGACATGACATAGGGGACCTAAGAAAGCTCCAGTCATACACATAAATCATACATACCATACATACAGTCTCATGCACACAGTGGCATATCTAAGCTAAACATTTCTACATTAGTACATTAAATTAATAGGAGAATATATTACTTTGAATTAGACTTTAGCAGGTGCAATAAACAATAAGTGCTGTATTAAACATCCTCCTGCACATTACTTTAAATGTTACCATTGGGCGGTTGCTGGTCCTCCCGGGGCGGCGGTATGTGGGGTCCCGTGGTCGGGGCGCATCCCTTCAGGTTGTTGTCCAGCTGCCGGGGGCGCAGGTGCCCGGCCGGTGTGGTGCACGGCACCGTGCGCGCGTGCACCTGTAAGTGCAGCTGCCGTGCACGAGCTCCCTTTTATTATTTTCTGTTGGGAGTTGGCAGTCTCCCTCTCTCTGCCCCCGGGTGGAGGCTTTTGTTTAAAGGTCGGGCAGAGATTTGCAATCACTGGCAGTTATTGGTTTCCCTCAGAGTGCTAGCTAGTCTGCCTCTCTTGATCTACAGCCTCTGACATCTTCTTTGCTATACTTTGCTATTGTCCGCCAGGTTTTTCCATCTGCCTCAGCTCTGCTTAGTATTGTTTGTGTTAGTTGTTTACATCTGCCTTTTCTGTCGGTATTCTACCCTTTCCATCCAGGTACGCCAGTGTCCCTTTTCAGTCCCTAGTGAAAGTAGGGACTGCCGCCCAGTTGCCCGCCTGGAGGTAGCCAGGAGTGGAGGTAAGCAGGTAGGGAAAGGGGTTGCGGGTGAGATCTAGGGCACCCGGGCTGGCATATCAAGGATAGTATACCATAACATAATAGCTGGCCCTTAAAATTGCTCTCCAATGGAGGCCATGAGTACCCTCGCAAGTCAGTTGCAGGATTTAGTGGTCATGATCCAAGACCTGTCCGGTCGTATGATGGCCCAGGAGCAGCAGGAGTTAGTGCATGTTTCTACTGCCCCTTCTATTCCCGAGCCCAAGTGTCCTCCTCCTGAGGTATTTTCAGGCAGATGAGCAGTTTTTTTGTTTTTCAGTAGGCATGTAGATTGTATTTTAGGATGCAGCCCCGCTCCTCCGGCTCAGAATCCCAGAAAATTGGATTGATTATGTACTTACTTCAGGGTCCCACCCAGACATGGGCCTACTCCTTGCCGGAAAGATCAACTTGCCTGCAGTTAGCTGACTTGTTTTTTTCAGGAACTTGGAGGTATTTTTGATGAGCCAGACTGTGCGGGGTTGGCGGTATCTCATCTCATGTCTCTCTGTCAGGGGCAGCAGTGGGTAGAGGACTATTGCTCTAAATTTAGACTGTATGCAGGTGAAACGTCTTGGAATGAAAGCGCCCTTAAAGATGTGTTCTTGTTGGATCTTTCTAACGCTGTCAAGGATCTACTCATTTCTCATCCCGCTCCCGTGACATTCAATGATACAATGAAACTGGCGATCAACGCTGACAGGAGGCTGAGATCTAGAAAAGAGGAATGTCAGGCCCATAAGGCTAGGGAATCCGGCAGGCTCGCTCCTCCTTCTCCCATGTCAACTTATGGTGCCGAGCCTATAGATGTGGATCAGCTAAGTCCTGAGGAACAGCGACGGTTCCGGATGACTCATTGCCTCTACCTCTATTGTGGGAAAGCCGGACATCGGGTAGTGACCTGTCCTCAGAAGCATCTACAACATCAGGCGATCTTTGGGAGGATCGCCTAGGATCACAGGTACTCCCTAAATTGTTGGTGCCTTGTCAGATTGGCTTCCGGAATTTCACTCGGTCCGGTCCAGCCTTTATTAATTCGGGTGCAGCCGCCAATTTGATTAGTTTAAGTTTTGTCAGAACTCTGATGACTGAATTTTCTGCGTTAAAAATTCCCATACGCTTCACTAGTATTGATTCTACCCCTCTATCTGCAGGGGTTGTACAATGGAGGACTCCTATGTTACAGATCACTGTGGGTGTTCTCTATTCTGAGAATCTGTTGTTCTTGGTAATGGGAAGGATGTTGGTTCATGTAGTGCTTGGTATTCCCTGGTTGGCACTGCACAATCCCTGATTTGATTGGTCCACTCGGGAATTGACACATTAGGGGTTGTCCTGTCATAGTCACTTAGCTACTATTTCTGGGTGTTCAGCAGATACCATACTTATTCCTGAGTATTTGTCTGATTTTCATTATGTATTTTCCCAAACACTGTCTTAGACTTTACCTCCCCATAGGGAGTGGACCTGTGGTATTGATTTGATCCCCAACAGTCCCATCCCTAAGAGAGCCATTTTCAATTTGTCTGGGCGTGAGCACGAAGCCCTTAAGTCCTATATCTCAGAGTCTCTGGCCAAACGACATGTCAGGCCGTCCAAGTCCCCTGCCGGGGCAGGTCTCTTCTTTGTGGAGAAGAAGGATAGGACATTGAGGCCTTGTGTGGATTATCGGGCTTTAAATAAAATTACAGTGAAGAACCAGTGCTCCTTGCCCCTGATTCCTGACTTATTGAATTAGGTTGTAGGAGCCCACTGGTTTTCCAAATTGGAATTAAGGGGTGCTTACAATCTAATTCACATTTGAGAGGGAGATGAGTGGAAAACCACCTTCAACAACTCGTTGGGACATTTTGAATGTTTAGTCATGCACTTCGTACTTTGTAATGTCCCCACTGAGTTCCAGGGATATAGGAACGCGGTCCTTGAAGACTTTCTGTGGGTATTTTTGGTCATATGTCTCAGTTACATTCTGGTGTGTTCCCCAGACTGGGACTCACATGTGCAGCACCTGAGGCTGGTTCTGACCCGTTTGCGTGAGTACCAACTTTTTGTCAAATTGGAGAAATGCATTTTTGGTAGTAAACAAGTGTCTTTTCTTGGTTATATGATTTCACACACAGAGATTCAAATGGAGTCTGGTAAAGTGGCAGCAATCTCCCAATGGATCAGACCAGATAACCTGAAAGCTCTCCAGCGGTTTTTAGGTTTCGCAAATTTCTACCGTAGATTCATTAAGAATTATTCTGTTATTGCTCAACCCCTGACCGATCTAACCAAGAAGGGTTCCTGAGGCCCTAGAGGCGTTTAGTCATCTCAAAAGTGTGTTTACTGCTGCCCTGATGCTAGTAGAGCCTGACACGCGGTGACCATTCTTCATTGAGGTCGATGCGTCTGAGGTGGGGGCGGGGGCTGTACTGTCTCAGGAAGTCAGCGGGAGACTTGGGTATAGTCCATGAGCATTCTTCTCTCGGACGTTCAGTTTGGTGGAGCGTAACTATGACATGGGTTATCGTGTGTTATTCGCGATTAAGTGGTCTCTAGAAGAGTGGCGTCACCATCTTGAGGGGGTAAGGAATCCCATTACCATGTGTACTGATCATAGAAACTTGGTATATCTCACCAATGCTACGAGACTCACAGCTCGTAAGGCCAGGTGGGCGTTGTTTTTTACCAGGTTTAACCTCGTCGTTACATATATTCCAGGGGAGAAGAACGTGAAGGCAGTTGCCCTCTCACGGAGTTTCAGTTCGCCGGAAAGTGAGATAGTGGCTCCCGAGAATATCTTGGCACCTGGGGTGGTGGTGGCAGCTGCAGAATCTGATCTTGTTCCTCATCTACAAAATTGTCAGCAGAACGCTCCCTCGGGGGTGCCAGAGGGCCGATGGTGTGTGCCAGAGACCTTGCGTCTCAGAGTCATTGAAGAGTCTCACTCATCTGGTCTCGCAGGCCATCCGGGGGCTCAGGGGACTCTGGATCTTTGTACTAGAAACTACTGGTGGCCAGGCATGTCTCGGGAGATCCACGACTTTGTTAAGGGATGATCTGTCTGTGTACGTGGTAAAAGTAGCCGTCGGCGTCCGGAGGGGCCTCTGAGACCATTACCGGTGCCTTTTCATCCGTGGTCTCATTTACCGGTGGATTTTATCACTGATTTACCTGAGTCTCAGAAGTTCAACACTATCCTAGTTGTTGTAGACCGTTTCTCAAAGATGGCCCATTTTGTGGTGTTAAAGAAGCTACCTTCTGTGATAGAATTTTTGTAAAAGAAATCATTCGTCTACATTGGGTTCCCAAGAACATTGTATCTGATCGTGGGGTTCAGTTTGTTGCGCAATTTTGACGAGCCTTCTGTAGAAACCTGGGAATTTCGCTTTCCTTCTCATCAGCATTCCACCCGCAAACTAATGGTCAGATTGAGTGGAAAAAACAGGATTTAGTGCAATATTTACGGTTGTTTGCTAGCAAAAAGGCTCATCAGTGGGCAAAATTCCTGTCGTTGGCAGAGTTTGCACTGAACAACCGTACTTGTTCTTTCACTGGGGTGCCTCCATTCTTTTTCATATATGGTCAGCATCCTCACTTCCTAACAGCTATTTCTACTGCGTCGGTCTGTCCTGCAACTGTTGCCACCACAGATACACTGCAGGGGGTACGGAAAGAAGTACAGAAGAACCTGGAAGCAATGGGGGCTCATATGCAGTTGCGTAGTGAAAAAAGTCTGTCAGTATCCGACATGGCAGTCAACCTTGGAGGGTGCAGTTCCCTCAAACGGGAGAAATGTTTACGGGCCTGGAAAAAGACTTTACCCTGGGGTCTTCAAAATCCCGTATGAAGGGATGCAACTCTGGGGGTATAACAGCGTGGGCCACCCTGTTGGCCTGATTAATTATAATCCAGGGGAGAGATGGCTCCTCTCCACCATAGGGTAGCACCCGTGGCACCAGTCTTGCCCGTAGAATGTTCGTGGACAGGACTGCAGGCAGAATCGCGGACACACTCGCCTCATTTAAAAGTTCTCCGAGGCCTAGCCAGCTGGAGGGGTCCCATGTGGAGCCTCTGCTTTTTGATTGTGGCCTTTTGTTCCATCGAAGGTGGCGCCATGGGGGCATTTGCTGGGTCTTGTTTCTGAAGGTCCTCTGGATCACCCCAATAGAACTGCGGCCTTGATGGTGGGTAGCTGTACACCACACCAGCAATTAAACGACTAGGGGTAATGCTGGAGGATACATCTCTACTAGAGATGAGCGAGCACCAAAATGCTTGGGTGCTCGTTACTCGAGTCGAATTTCCCGCGTTTCAAGTAACGAACCCCATTGAAGTCAATGGGCGACTCGAGCATTTTTGTATATCGCCGATGCTCGCTAAGGTTTTCATTTGTGAAAATCTGGGAAATTCAAGAAAGTGATGGGAATGACACAGAAACAGATAGGGCAGGCGAGGGGCTACATGTTGGGCTGCATCTCAAGTTCCCAGGTCCCACTATTAAGCCACAATAGCGGCAATTTTTACTTCTGAAAAACCCTCATTAGCAAGGCATATCTTAGCTAAGCACCACACTATCTCCAACAAAGCACAATCACTGCCTGCATGACACTCCGCTGCCATTTCTCCTGGGTAACATGCTGCCCAACTGCCCATTTCAGTAATAGTAGCAGTCAAGACAGGCCCCAGTAACAATTTCAAAGCAGCAGTATAGGGGGAGCTCAGTATTAGTTCAATTTCAGTAGTAGTAGCAGTATAGACAGGCCCTAGTAACATATCACTAGCAGCAGTATAGGGGGAGCACAGTATTAGTTCTATGTCAGTAGAAGTAGCAGTCAAGACAGGCCCCAGTAACATATCACTAGCAGCAGTATAGGGGGAGCACAGTATTAGTTCCATTTCAGTAATAGTAGCAGTCTAGACAGGCCCCAGTAACATATCACTAGCAGCAGTATAGGGGGAGCACAGTATTAGTTCCATTTCAGTAGTAGTAGCAGTCTGGACAGGCCCCAGTAACATATCACTAGCAGCAGTATAGGGGGAGCACAGTATTAGTTCCATTTCAGTAGTAGTAGCAGTCAAGACAGGCCACAGCAACATTCCTGTTGCAGCAGTCTAGGGAGATAACAGTCTCTTTCACATTTCAGTAGCTGCAGTATAGACAAGGCCCCAGTTACATTTATGTAGCAAAAGTGTAGGCCAACCCCACACACCTTGCTGTACCATGAGTGCAGGCGAAGCCCATAAAAATTACTAGGATTACACTGTAGGCGAGGGCCCAAAAAAATTGGTGTACCAACAGTACTAATGTACCTCAGAAAAATTGCCCATGCCCAACCAAGAGGGCAGGTGAAACCCATTAAATCGCTTTGGTTACTGTGGCTTAATTTGTAACTAGGCCTGGAGGCAGCCCAGTTAAAATAAAAATTGGTTCAGGTGAAAGTTTCAACGCTTTAATTAGAATTGAAACGTATAAACATTGCTTACAAAAGTAAAATGACTGAGCCTTGTGGGCCTAAGAAAAATTGTCCGTTCTGCGTGATTACGTGAGGTTTCAGTAGGAGGAGCAGGAGGAGGAGGATGAATATAATACACAGATTGATGAAGCTAAAAGGTCCCCGTTTTTTATGGTGATAGAGAACGATGCTTCCATCCGCGGGTGCAGCCTATGTATTGTTTAGGTACTGCTGCTGTCCGCTAGTGGAGAAGAGAAGTCTGGGGAAATCCAGGCTTTGCTCATCTTTATGAGTATAAGCCTGTCGGCACTGTCAGTTGACAGGCGGGTACGCTTATCCGTGATGATTCCCCCAGCCGCACTAAACACCCTCTCTGACAAGACGCTAGCCGCCGGTCAAACAAGCACCTGCAGGGCATACAGCGCGAGTTCAGGCCACGTGTCCAGCTTCAACACCCAGTAGTTGTACGGAGCAGAGGCGTCACGGAGGATGGTCATGCGATCGGCTATGTACTCCCTCACCATCCTTTTACAGTGCTCCCGCCGACTCAGCCTTGACTGGGGAGCGGTGACACAATTTTGCTGGGGAGCCATAAAGCTGGCAAAGGCCTTGGAGAGTGTTCCCCTGCCTGCGCTGTACATGCTGCCTGATCTCCGCGCCTCCCCTGCTACCTGGCCCTCGGAACTGCGCCTTCTGCCACTAGCGCTGTCGGATGGGAATTTTACCATCAGTTTGTCCACCAGGGTCCTGTGGTATAGCATCACTTTCGGACCCCTTTCCTCTTCGGGTATGAGAGTGGAAAGGTTCTCCTTATACCGTGGGTCGAGCAGTGTGTACACCCAGTAATCCGTAGTGGCCAGAATGCGTATAACGCGAGGGTCATGAGAAAGGCATCCTAACATGAAGTCAGCCATGTGTGCCAGGGTACTTGTACGCAACACATGGCTGTCCTCACTACGAAGATCACTTTCAGGATCCTCCTCCTCCTCAGACCATACACGCTGAAAGGATGACAGGCAAGCAGCATGGGTACCCTCAGCAGTGGGCCCGGCTGTCTCTTCCCACTCCTCCTCTTGCTCCTCCCCCTCTTTCTCCTCCAAAACGTGCTGAGATATAGCCAGGAGGGTGCTCTGACTATCCACTGACATACTGTCTTCCCCCGCCTCCGTTTCCGAGCGCAAAGCGTCTGCCTTTATGCTTTGCAGGGAACTTCTCAAGAGGCATAGCAAAGGAATGGTGACGCTAATGATTGCAGCATCGCCGCTCACCATCTGGGTAGACTCCTCAAAGTTTCCAAGGACCTGGCAGATGTCTGCCAACCAGGCCCACTCTTCTGTAAATAATTGAGGAGGCTGACTCCCACTACGCCGCCCATGTTGGAGTTGGTATTCCACAATAGCTCTACGCTGCTCATAGAGCCTGGCCAACATGTGGAGCGTAGAGTTCCAACGTGTGGGCACGTCGCACAGCAGTCAGTGCACTGGCAGATTAAACTGATGTTGCAGGGTCCGCAGGGTGGCAGCGTCCGTGTTGGACATGCGGAAATGTGCACTGACCCGGCGCACCTTTTCGAGCAGGTCTGACAAGCATGGGTAGCTTTTCACAAACCGCTTAACCACCAAATTAAAGACGTTGGCCAGGCATGGCACGTGCGTGAGGCTGCCGAGCTGCAAAGCCGCCACCAGGTTACGGACATTGTCACACACGAGCATGCCCGGTTGGAGGCTCAGCGGCGAAAGCCAGCAGTCGGTCTGCTCTGTCAGACCATGCAGCAGTTCGTGGGCCTCTTCTCTCCTAAGCTGAGTAGTTTCAGCACGGCCTGCTGACGCTTGCCCACCGCTGTGCTGCCACGCCGCACGACACCGACTGCTGGCGACGTGCTGCTCCTGACACATCTTGATTGCGAGACAGAGGTTGCGTAGGGGGAGGAGGTGGAGGAGGTGGAGGAGGTGGAGGAGGAGGGTGGTTTAGTGGAGGAAGCATACACCACCGCAGCTACCAGTACCGAGCTGGGGCCCACAATTCTGGGGGCGGGGAGGATGTCAGCGGTCCCAGGCTCTGACTCGGTCGCAGCCTCCACTAAATTCATCCAATGTGCCGTCAGGGAGATATAGTGGCCCTGCCCGCCTGTGCTTGTCCACGTGTCCGTTGTTAAGTGGACCTTGCCAGTAACCGCGTTGGTGAGGGCGCGTACAATGTTGTGGGAGACGTGGTCGTGCAGGGCTGGGACGGCACATCGGGAAAAGTAGTGGCGACTGGGAACTGAGTAGCGCGGGGCCACCGCCGCCATCATGTTTTTGAAACCCTCTGTTTCCACAAGCCTATACGGCATCATCTCCAGGCTGATCAATTTGGCTATGTGCACGTTTAACGCTTGAGCGTGCAGGTGCCTGGCGGCGTACTTGAGCTTGCGCTCAAACAGTTGCGCTAGTGACCGCTGGACGCTGCGCTGAGAGACATTGCTGGATGGGGCCGAGGACAGCGGAGGTGAAGGTGTGGGTGCAGGCCGGGAACCCGTCGTGCCTGTGTCCTGAGAGGGGGGTTGGATCTCAGTGGCAGGTTGGGGCACAGGGGGGGAGGCAGTGGTGCAAACCAGAGGCGGTGAACGGCCTTCGTCCCACCTTGTGGGGTGCTTGGCCATCATATGCCTGCGCATGCTGGTGGTGGTGGCTCCCCGGTTGATCTTGGTGCGACAAACCTTGCACACCACAGTTTGTCGTTCATCTGCACTCTGTGAAAAACTGCCACACCTTTGAGCACCTCGGCCTCTGCAGGGTGGCATGGCGCGAGGGGGCGCTTTGGGAAACAGTTGGTGGATTATTCAGTCTGGCCCTGTCTCTACTCCTAGCCACCGCACTGCCTCTTCCAACCTGCCCTGCTGCTGCACTTGACTCCCCCTCTGAAGACCTGTCCTCAGTTGGCTTAGCACACCAGGTGGGGTCAGTCACCTCATTGTCCTGCTGCTCTTCCTCAGAATCCTCAGTGCGCTCCTCCCTCGGACTTACTGCCCTTACTACTACCTCACTGATAGACAACTGTGTCTCATCCACATGATCCTCCTCGCCCACTGAAAGCTCTTGAGACAGTTGCCGGAAGTCCCCAGCCTCATTCCCCGGACCCCCGGAACTTTTCAAAGGTTGGGCATCGGTCACGATGGGAGAGGAACCATTGCTGCCCAATCTCGGCAGGGGCCCGAGAACAGTTCCTGGGAGTCTGCCTGCTCCTCAGAATGTGTCATTTTCATGGAGTAAGGAGCCTGGGAGGAAGGAGGAGCAGCAGCCAGAGGATTCAAAGTTGCAGCTGTGGACGGCGTAGAAGACTGGGTTGTCGATAGATTGCTGGATGCACTTTCTGCCATCCACGACAGGACCTGCTCACACTGCTCAGTTTCTAATAAAGGTCTACCGCGTGGACCCATTAATTGTGAGATGAATCTGGGGACCCCAAAAACTTGCCTCTCTCCTAATCCCGCAGCAGTCGTCTGCAATACACCTGGGCCAGGAGCTCGGCCTGTGCCCACACCCTGACTTGGGCCTCCGTGTCCTCGCCGCCATCCACGTCCTCTATGCCTACCCCTACCCCTCAGCATGGTGTATTACGAGTAGAGCAGAAAACAGAATGCTGTAATTAAATGTGCCGCTTATTGGCCTGTGGTTGCAGGCTGACTTCCCTTACGGAACGCACAGCAGACCAGGAAACAATTATGCGCAAGCCTGTAGTGAGACCTAGGTGTGCATGACTGAGCTACTGGAATTCACAGCACAGAACCAGTCAAGTGGCCAAAGGCCAGTGGTAGGCCTTAAGTATTTTGCTTCAATTTTTTAAAATGGTGAGGTGAAAAACCAGACAGACACCGTATGCAGCGTATATATGTATACTCTTTCCCTCTGGTGGGATGACGGCGATCATGTAACGGACACAGCAGAGCCAGGAAACAATTATGTGCAAGCCTGCTGTAACGCTTAGCTGGGTAATAATGAGTGACTACTACCCCCAGCAGACACGCAGTAAACTGAAGACGGTCACAGGCAGCCCAAATATAGTATTTTTCCCAATTTTTGGGAAAAAGCCCACTGCCTATATATCCTATATTTGGATTTCCCTGTTGGAGGATGACTGTGGTTATTGAAAGCACAGTGCAGCCAGAAAAAATTATGCGCAAGGCTGCAGTAACACCTAGCTGGGTAATAAGTGAGCGACTACTACCCCCAGTAGACACGCAGTAAACTGAACACAGTCACAGGCAGCCCAAAGATTTTTTTCCAATTTTTTTGAAAAAGCCCACTGCCTATATAGCCAGTATACCTCTTTCCCTGTACCACTGTCCCTGCCTCACCAGTACTGCCCCTTTACTCAGTAAAATGACTGCAGACTGAGGACGCTATGGTCTGCACACCCGATATACAAAAAAAGAAAAATAGCAAAATTGCTAAAAGCAGCCTCAACAGTACTGCACACGGTCAGATGTGGCCCTAAGAAGGACCGTTGGGGTTCTTGAAGACAAATATAACAGCCTAACACTCTCCCTATAGCAGCTACAGCAAGACAGCACTTTCCCTAATGTCTCTCAGCGTGCATCTGTGGCAAGCCACGGGCGGGCCCAGTTTATATACTCGGGTGGCACCTGATCTCCCCAGCCACTCACTGCAGGGGGGTGGGATAGGGCTGGAACTTCACAGGAGGAAGTTGTAATGCCTTCCCTGTGTTACTTTTAGCCAGAAAACGGCACAAAATTTTCTGGGAAGAAAATGGAAGTGACTCGAACACCTCGTGGTGCTCGTCTCGAGTAACGAGCATCTCGAGTACCCTAATACTCGAATGAGTATCAAGCTCGGACGAGTACGCTCGCTCATCTCTAATCTCTACTCCATGAGGTCCGCCAATGTTATGTCTCATGGAGTCTGCAGCAGCAGATAACTCCTTCCTCTGTAGTTTGTCCTGAATTATAGGTAAAGTTCTTTTGATAGGGTAGTCCTCTCTCTTACTTCACGCACAGCCAGGGTGCAGTTCTTTTCATACCAAAAACTTGTTGGAGTATTTTGGTGTGAGAGAGTGAGCCAGAGAGGAGCTCTGATGATTGAGCACCACATTAAATAGTTCCTCTCAGATCATGCAGAGCACACACTTGTAAATTATTTACACATTCCTTCTTTCTTTGTGGCGCAGAGGATTTAATCCTGTTCCCAGTGATACCAAAAAATAGGGTCCTGCAGCGCCCCATAGGGTGACCCCGAAGCACAGGGCATACGTTGAGGAGCAGGGAGAGTAAGATGCTCGTTTGTCATGGTGGCATTTACTGCGTTCCTTCCCAGATAAACACATGTAGCCTTGGCAAGGGCAGCTCTGGGCCTCTTCCGATCACCCCAGCCATAGGGATGCCCAATAGACTGGGGAACAGGTGCAAATGTTGTCACGGGTGATGCCACCATTCCGGTACCTATCGGCATGAACATGTACTTGTAGAGAAATATCGTGAGATAAAAATCACAATTCTCTGAATAATTTAACACACCAGTGCAAGAAAGACAATGATGGAGGTCAGGGAGGAAAACACAGGATGACACCAGCCCTACAGTTGAGTTATCTGTATGACACACACTCCAGAGGAGAACTCGAACACTCCACAGACACTCACTTTCTGACGGTTTCTAAACTCTGCACAGTGAATTCCTTTCTCTTTTTTTCTTTCTTTCTTTCTCTCACACTCTCTTAGGGTAGGGGTCCTGGGCATGAACCTCCAGGGTATCGCTCCTCTGCTTCTATTCACATGAGGGTTGAAGATACCCCTATGTGGCTGGCATTAACTCTCCGACTGACTGGAATGGAACTCTCTGACTTGCACCTTGCAGTCACATATATCTTGTATACTTACATGACAACACAAATTGTTACACTTTCCAGACATATCCCAGACATTCACAGACATTAACCTCTCACATGCTGAAGCTGTGCAATACACATAACTGGTATCAGGACAATCTTCACAGTCCATCCACGGTGAAGACATGACATGTGAGACAAAGACAGTTATGGAGGGGCCAGATATATGTATTTCGGGCCACTACACTATCACAAGAAAATAAATATGATGTCATAGATCCAGACATTTCTTGGGAATCTCTCTCAGGCAAAAGTAATGGGTCCAACAAATTCTTATCCGCTCTTGCAGAAAACCTTATCTTCCAAAATGCAGAAGAGAAAAAGCTATCTGTTATCTTGGACCTAATTATTACCAACAGGGAGGGAATGGTTGAGAAAGTTAGGGTGGCTGGGACCTTAAGAGGCAGTCATCATGCCATTCTGAGGTCCCACCTCCCCTTAACAAGGAAAATACAGACCAGTGAGCCTGACTTCTATACCAGGAAAGATCTTCGAACAAATTATTAAACAGCATGTATGCACGTACTTGGATGAGAATGGAATAATTAACCAGAGCCGGCATGGGTTTGAAACAAACAAATCATGCTGGAGAAATCTAATTTTTTCTATGACATAATCACTGACGTCGGCGCAATCATTTGGCATCATCCACAGCGGGACGATGTGTTCCATTGTGCGTTCCAACTAACTCGGTCATGTGACACGTCACGTGGTGATGTGATACATCGAGGCGCACATCACATGAGGACACAGCAAGATGGCGATGCGTTCCACTGCGCGTCTCAGCTGACGCCAGTCACCAAGATCAGAATGTCCAACGCTGTCTGCATTCTACATGTATTTCAGAGCAGGCATCTTATCTGATAGAGTAAATGTGTACATTTATGACAGATTGGAAAAATACTAAATACTCTCTTTTCAGAACTTACAGATATAGTTAAATGTCTGATCCATGTTATGAAGAATATTTGTAAAAGCACATGAGTGAATCTTCACTTATTCATATGTATGTAAACACAATATATTACAAGATTAGAAAATTAAAGAAAATGATTATGTTTTTGAATAGACCCATACTCCCGATATATCTATCATTACAGGAACTCTATGGATTTTTGGTTCCCATTTGTAATAACTATTAATATAATCCTAAATATTCATGTAAAATTCTGCTATCTATAAGTATACGCAATATATTACATTTTAAAACATTATGTATTAACCCCTTAAGGATGCAGCCCTTTTTTTCCTGACATTTTAGTTTTTTCCTCCCCTCTTAAAAAATTGTAATTCCATCGATGTAGCTGTATGAAAAAGTCATGATTGGGTTAACGGGGAGGAAAGTAGTTAAGGAACAGGCTGCATGCTCGAAGCAGGGGGAGAGGAGGATACAATTGAAGAGTGCACGAAAGGCAGGGGAGGAGCCAGTTCCAGCAGTAAGGGAGAAGGAAGAAGAAGAACCTGGAGCAGGACGGAGAAGAGGAAAGTAAGTAACTGACTGAGGTAAAGAAGCTGGCTGGCAATCAGAAGGAGGAAGAGGAGAAGTAAGAAGAGTAGATGCAGAAAAATGCTGTCTTCACAGAGATAGTGTCCACAAGTCTTTGTTTTTATGTAGCACTTTATTCAATAGTCAGACGTCTACACAGAACGCGTTTCCACTTTGTGAGGAGTCTTGATCAAGTCTTGATCAAGACTCCTCACAGAGTGGAAACGCGTCCTGTGTAGACGTCTGACTGTTTTTATGTAGCACTTTATTCAATAAAGACTTGTGGACACTATTTCTGTGAAGACAGCATTTTTCTGCATCTACTTACCTGTGTACCGCAATGGGATGGAGCGGTTGAAGCAGTCTGAAAGCGATCCCAAGCCAATGCATAATTTTTCCAAAGGAGAAGACACCTAGGCAGTGGACGAGCAAAAATATTTCCAATACATATCGAGAAGTAAGAAGAGCCTGAAGAGGAGAAGAAGGAAGAACCCGAAGATGAAGGACTTATTGAGGAGAAGATGGAAGCATTGCTGGTACGCATCCTGGTGGCAGCAGAAGAACAGGGCCTGACCTGGCTGGAACAGATCTCCGGAGCGGCCCTTGGAGCAGCAGAGACAGAGCCAGTGGCAGGTCTGAAGAGGGAGTGGAGGCTACGGAGGGTGCATGCACCCACAAGCGTTAGCCCCGAGCACATGCCAATGCGCCAACGCCAGAGAGGGAGCGCATCCCAGGTCCCTTCAGGCAGGCTCTTCCCTGCATCAGCACCAAGCAGAGATAGCAAGGCTGGGGGGAATCCCGCTCAGTGGCATGGGGCGGCATCCACTAATGGGTCCCATGTGGAGAGGGAGGCGGGGACTAGTGCTGGTCTGGTATCCATGAGAGCTGAGAGAGGGGGGCTGCTCTCCTGTTCCAGGACCGATCGGGGAGTAGTCCCACCACAGACACAGCCCAGCAGAAAGAGGAGAGAGACAGGCTCCACTGGTTGGTGGAGGCAGGTGGCATGGAGAAGTTAGTGTGGGATGGCGTTCGGCCGGTTCAGCACAGAACAGGAGGATCTCAGCCCCGGAGCATGCATCGGTGGCTGTGTGCACAGGTGGGAGGAAGCAGTCCGGAGAAGAGATGGTGGCGCAAAGCAGAAACGTCATGGACTCGAAGGGAGATCGGCAGGAAGACGGGTCCTATGCAGCCTGGTGAGTTAACATTCATGTCGGTTTTGTCTAACATAGTTAGCTGGGTAGTGCCTGCAGGGAGTAGTTTTTCAGTGGATGGGTGGTTTAGTGATGCCTTTGCAGCTGTGTGCGGTGCTAGCAGTGAGGTTAGGGCATTAGTAGGGTGCATGGTGGAGTTTTTGCAGGGACAGGAATTAGGGCCTGGTCCACAGTCTGTTTCGCTGTGTCACATGCCGTTCAGCACATCATCCAGTAGGGAAAGCCTTCCGAATGGCAGCTCAGTCAGTGGGCCTGGGGTAGAAAGGCGGGGGGGGGGGGGTCTGAGGTGTGGCCAGTCCCGTTGCTGACAGCAGCATGAAACTTGCCGATGCGAACTTCATCCAGCAGGAATGGTACTCTGGCTGGAAGCTCGGCTGGGAGGGGGGGGGGGGGTGAATGGTCAGGAATCGCTAGTGGGGGTTACAGTGGCAGTACAAACAGAAAAGGATGGGGATGGGGTTCGCCGGGATGATAGGGTGAAAGGGGAGGTCTATGTTTGCTTTGAGGGGCCATTATGGGCTCACTTGAAGAAAGACGTTAGGGAAAAGATCTGGAAGGATGAATATTTGGAAATATTCTCCCTCCTTCTATTGGAAAAATTAATTTAGATAAAGTGAAGAGGACAGAGTGCAAGGAGGAGAAAAGACATAGGTGGCATATGATTCCTCAGACATTCACCAATTGGCTACAAGCGTTTGCCATTTTGGCAAGGGTAATTGGGGAAAAAGAAAAAAAAAAAAAAGCATGGGAAAATTGCTCCGGCCTTTTTGTTATTTGTACTCAATAGGAGAAGCATATCGAGTATACAGGGGGCAGACTTGGCTGCGCTATGATGAGCAGTTCAGGCAGTGGAAAGCAGTCCGGCCATCAATCAGATGGCATGAAAAAAACATCGGTTTGTGGCTGAGGGTAATGGCCTTAATGCATTCTGGACAGCCCTTTCAGGCAGGTGCCGCTTCTAATTCGCAAGCTGGAAGTCAAGGAGACCGGGCAGGAGGTAATAGATTTTGTTTTGTTAGCAATTCCATGAAGGCCAATGTAAATTCGGGGCGGGTTGTAGGTTCAAACACGGCTGCTCCCTCTGTAATGCAGGGTCACACAGAGCAGCTAAGTGCTTCAGGAAAGGAAAGGGGAAAGCTTACAGGGGTTTTGAAAAAAAAAGATGACCCCGGTGATGCTAGTTGAGTTGGTGTACTTCCTAAATAGATACCATGACAGGGAGAAGGCCGAGTTATTGCTGAGGGGTTTTAGGGGCGGTTTTGCCATTTCGCCCCGTTGCATAAATTACCATTTTCTACAAAGAACTTGCTGTCGGCACTGAGGTGTCCGGAGATTGTAACCGAAAAGTTGGCCAACGTGGTTAGTTTAGGCCGCAAGGCAGGACCTTTCAAGGACCCTCCTTCACAGGAATTTGTGGTGTCACCTCTGGGGGTACTTTCAAAGAAGAAACTAAACAAGTTTCAGTTAATCCATCATTTATCCTACCCAAAAGGGGGCTTCAGTAAACGATGATATAGATCCTGTGCTATGTTTGGTGGTGTATACCTCGTTTGACACTGCGTTATGAGGGGTCAGAAAATACGGAAGTGGGGCATTATTGGCAAAATCTGATATTGAATCAGCTTTTCGCCTATTGCTGGGGCTCAAGACAGCATCCAGTTACTGGGGTAATAACGGGGGTTATTTTGCAGGTCATCCTTTTTAGAGAGGGCAATAGGAGATCCATGATAATGGATGACTTGAGCGAGAATGTGAATTGGGAATTGTTGAGGTATATGGCAGGAAGCGCGGGTCTTCGCGCCTATTGCCAGGGGCAATGGTGCATGGGGAGAGTTGCCAGAGGAGTGCATAACTTCGGGTTTAGTACGCAATCTAGTACTATTGGAGCTTTTCCCAATAGTTGTGGCTATTGCACTTTGGGGCACTCATTTTCAAAACAAAAAGGTGAGGTCCCACTGCAACAATATGGGGGCTGTACAGGTCATTAATTCCCTGATGGCCCCAGCTCCCCCTGGGATAAATGTGCTGCGCCATTTGGTTTTGGAGGCACTGTCCTTGAATATGTGGGTAGTGGCAGTGCACGTTCCATGGGTCAAAAACTTAATTGCGAATGCTCTCTCTCGATATCAGTAGGAGCGGTTCAGGACATTGGCCCCAGAGGCGGAGGAAGAAGGAGACCCCAGAAACCCCAAAGAAGGAGGAACAGGGAGACTGACCAGTGAGCACCGCGTAGCTGACTGGAAGCAACAAATGAACAGACCAGAGAGTAGTCGTGAAACAAGCAGGGTCAAGCCGAAAGACACCTGTGGAGTACAGCAGGGCAAAACAGAGGTGGAGTCAAATGAAAGGCCGAAGTCGAACACAGAAAAAGTCAGGTCAATAATTGCGGTTGTAGGCAGAGAAGTCAAACCAAACACTGGCAACCAGAGTCTGGGCCAGCAAGGTATAAGTGCAGAACTCCCCGCCCAGAAGAGCAGAGCGAAGTCACATGACGAGTGGAGGTAATCATAAATCTGCCTCCCCGCAGCGGCGCGCACCGGCCCGAGCACCACACGGCAGCTGCGACCAACCACCAGAGTGGGGGAACCTAGGACAGAGCTGCCAGCTTGGGCCCCCCCAGCGCAAGGATGAGCAATTTTTATCAAAGTTTCAATTTATATCAGTCTTTAATAAGGCGGTGGAGAGTTCAGGTTTAACCCATTAAGGATCAAGCATGGTAAATATACGGTGCCTGGTCCCAGGCTAAAGCCCAGCCAATAGTGAAATTATGGAGTGTTTTTAAGACTCCTGCCTCTGCAATAAATCATGTGATCGCCGGGATTCTCCGTTACAGTAGAGCTACAGGGTCCTAGAAGACCCTGACTAGGTCTGCCAGTGACGAATGTCAGGGGATGTTTTTCTCTGTAACTGGGGCTCCTATGGATGCCCCAACTACAGTGGAAAAGTGTCAAATAAAAAAAAAACATGTGAATGTCCCCCAGAGGTCTTTTTACGATGTCAGGGGGGACATAGATAGTAAAAAACATAATACATATATAAGTAATTAAAAAATTACAGAATAAAACAATATATACATAAGAATGAAAACGACCCAAAGCCGACGCCAACCAAAACCGTCACCGTATGCGCCCTGTACACCAAGGCCATACATATATATCAAAACATCCAAAACAAATAGAGGAACCCGTTCCCGTACTTTATTTTAGCATAAATATACCCATGAAAGGGTTTAAGAAAGTAAAAGGTTTTGGGGAGTGGCTTGAGAGCCTGAGGAAGATGGTGGTGTAGAGGAGAGCTCTGTGCTGCAGCCTCCTTTCTAGAAACATCCCAGCCTGTAGAGGGAGAGAACTTTGTCCTAATCCACAACAGAGAACTTCCTAATATAGATGGCTACTATATCAAGAGCATCCAAAGCTAGGGGGCGTGGCCTGAATGCGGGGGCGGAGGCAGACGTGCAGTCTTGAGCTCCGTGCTCCACTAGCCTTACAAGCAACTAAAAAAGCATTTCCAGCCTCACAAACTTCATAGAAACCTCTTGGAGAACCGTTAAGCATCCCAGCTAACCATGCCTAAGAGAAAAACGTCAAAGGCTCCGCTCTCAAAGGTCTCCGACTTCTCTCCTGCGGCGCGGGGCAGAAGGGGCCAACAAGAGAAAATGGCTCCCCTCACTCCACATGCTCCGAAGTGAGCGCTGACAGCTTACAGGCTTCTACAGCTACTCACCACAGCAGAGCTGCTTCTGTCGGTGATCCGAAGGGACATGGGGATGAGATGTCAGGTGTTCTCCTGCAGTGTCGGGTGAGGGAAGACTTTGTTAAGTCAGACATACCCCGCAGGGCTGCATCTAAAATGGCACCTGAACGCAGTCACTCCACCTCTGCCCCCTCCACCCCTTCTGCAAGCCCTGAAAAACAGAGACCACGTCTCTCATCTTCCCTAAATTCATACCAGCAGCTATCCCATTTGGAAGAGGACCTTATCAAGGACCTTCCTTCATCAAACCTCCCTGCTTCAGAAGATTTTATAAAAAATATGATTTTAGCCCTCCGTGGCTCCATACAAAAGGACATAAAATCTCTTTCAAATGCGCTCAACCTTTCTATGCAAGATCTAGAAATGCGTACTGACCATATTGAAAACAAAATGGGAGAAGTTGCAACCTCCCACATCAAACTAATCGATGCGCATTATACACTGGAGGACGAAGTGGAACAAATTGACCGATCTAGAAGATAGAAGCAGACATAATAACGTCAAATTTAGGGGTATACCTGAAAGTGTCGCCCACGCTGATCTGAAAAAATTAGGGAGGCATGATCTGAGACCAATTTAAATTTTCTACCCAGTAGGTAATATCTCAGCGCATCTAGTGCCCATTTGATTGTCAAAGCCTCTTTCTCCACTATTACATTTTTTTTCTCACAGGGGGTAGGCTTCCGACTTAAAAACATGAAAGGATGCTTTTCCCCCATTAACCTCCTGTGAAATAACGGCTCCCAGACCCACATAAGACACATCTGTATGGACTATAAACATTTTCTTGAAGTTAGGAGCCACCAACACGGGCTGCTGACACAATGCACGTTTCAACTCTACAAATGCCTTTTCTGCTCCTGGCAACCATTGTGCCATTACCGAATTTCTCCCTTTCGTGAGTTCTGTTAACAGGGCTGCCATAGAGGCAAAAAAAATCAGGGATGAAACACCTGTAATAGCCCACCATCCCCAGGAAGGCTCTCACTTGTTTTTTTTGTCAAGGGTTGGGGCCAATTCTGTATGGCCTCTACTTTATTGCATTGAGGTTTTACCAAACCCCTTCTGACTATGAAGTTGAGGAATTTAACTTCCTCCATGCCTAAGGCACACTTTTTGGGGTTTATCGAGAACCCCGCTCTTCTGAGAGAGTCCAGTACCGCCTGAACTTTACTGAGGTGGCTCTCCCAATCCCGGCTAAATATTACGAGGTCATCCAGGTAAGCGGCTGCATATTGTTTGTGAGGACCTAACAATCTATCCATCGCCCTCTGAAACGTGGCAGGGGCATGTTTCAACCCAAAAGGCATTCTCCTATATTGGAAACAGCCGCTTGGAGTTGAAAAAAACTGTCTTCTCTTTAGCTTCCTTTGTGAGGGGAATTTGCCAAGACCCTTTCGTCAAATCTTGGGTGGTAATGTACCTGGCTGGGCCTAACCTCTCAATTAGTTCATCATGGGCTAGGCATCCGACTTTGATATCTCATTGAGCTTCTGGTAATCATTACAGAATCGCCATTCCCCTGAGGGTTTAGGCACCAGCGCTATTGGGCTTGACCATCCACTCTTAGACTGCTCGATTACCCCCAGTTCTAGCATTCTTTTTATTTCAGCGGACACTATTTCCCTACGAGCCTCCGGAATTCAGTACAGTTTTTGGCAGACTTTTACTTGGAGGTCTGTGAGAATCTTAGGTTCAATGACCCTGGTGCGACCAGGCAGGTCAGTAAATAGGTCCTTATTGCGCTGCAGAAACTCTTTACATTGTTGTACCTGGGACTTTGACAATGCCTCAGCTATTGTCACATCATGGATGTCACTCGATGACTCCATAACCAAACATGGTCTGTCCAGAGAGTCAGTCTCCTTCCAGGCTTTCAACAGGTTAACATGATATATTTGTAGAGGTTTTCTTTTCCCCGGCTGATGAACTTTATAGTTGACCTCACCTACTTTTTCTCCGACCTCATAGGGCCCTTGCCACTTGACCAGGAACTTGCTCTCTACCGTGGGGACAAGCACCAGTACCCGGTCCCCCGGACTGAATTGCCTGACCTTTGTCATTCTATTATACACCCGGATTGGCTCTCCTGAGCCCTGAGGAGTTACTGACTTTAGCCATTCTGTCTTGCATCTGGGCCACATGTTCCACCACACTTCTATGCGGAGTAACCTCGGCCTCCCATGTTTCTTTGGCAATTTCAAGCAATCCACGGGGTTGTTGCGCATAAAACAACTCAAACAGTGAGAAGCCCGTGGATGCTTGTGGGACCTCTCGGATGGAGAAGAGCAGGTAGGGAAGCAGACAGTCCCAGTCTCATCCATCCTTCTCTACTACCTTTTTAAACATACTTTTTAAGATTTTATTAAACCTCTCTACCAACCCGTCGGTCTGGGGATGATAGACAGAGGTACGTAACTGCTTAATTTTTAGCAGTTTGCAGAGTTCCTGCATCACCTTGGACATAAATGGAGTCCCCTGGTCCACTAATATTTCTTTTGGTATGCCCACTCTAGAAAATATATGAAACAATTCTTTTCCAATACTTTTGGAGGAAGTATTCCTCAGGGAAACTGCTTCTGGGTACCTGGTTGCGTAGTCAACTACTACCAAAATATACTGGTGACCCATAGCCGACTTTACCAAAGGCCCTACAAGGTCCAAGGCAACCAGTTCGAATGGCACTTCAATTATTAGTAACGGGACCAATGGGCTCTTAAAATGTGGAGCAGGAGCTGTCACCTGGCAGGTGGGACAGGATTGGCAAAACTCTGCTATTACCTTGTAGCAGCCTGGCCAGTAGAATCTCTGCAAGATGCGCTCCTGCGTTTTTTCGACCCCAAGTGGCCCCCTAATATGTGCGTGTGTGCCAAGTGTAAGACTGTCTAAAGGAACCAGGTACTAGAAGCTGCTCCACTACCTCATCTCTAATTTTGGTCACTCAGTACAACAACTCATTTTTAATGGCGAAGTGAGGGAAGCTCTCTGCCGCCTCTGTACTCTGCGGTGCACTATTTATAACAGACACATTCTCAAAAACATATTTCAAAGTCTGGTCATTAATCTGGGCAGATCCAAAATTACCCGGTGCCACCTCAAGATCAATCATCTGTGGTTCTGACAGCTCCTCTTCCTCGGTTACCCCTGCAAAAGGCAACTCATCATTAGTGACTTCACTGCCCTGGTTACCCGGCGGTAACAAATTGGTCCATAAGTTCCAGAACAGGGGGAAGACTCTCCCAAGGACAACAGGGTGGATCAAATTTTCCACCACCCCAACCTTGTGTGCACACACTCCAGAGTCAGTGTCTATGGATACCTGGGAAACTGGGTACCCTCTTGTGTCCCCTTGTATGCAAATGACCCCCAGTTTTTCCCCCTGTAGCAACACATGGGGGATGGAGGCCCTGATTAGTGTGATCAAGCTCCCGGAGCCGAGCAAAGCCGACACCTTGACCCCGTTGACCGTTACCTGGCACCTCTGGGGCTGTGAGTCTTTGGTCGGTGTCACACTGCATACTGGATGTGCAAATCATGAACATCACCGACCATGTGTACAGTCCATGGGCTCTGTTTTCGCTGGACAGTGGGCTGCAATATGCCCTGGCTCCGGGCACTCCCAGCACCACAGCGGGGTGACTTGGCTCCTCCTGATGGGCACCGCTCCCTACGAACTCTGTGGCTTCTCCTCCATGCTGACCCGGGATTCCTTCCTCTGGGCATTCAACCCAGAGTTGACACCACGAGATGCTGCTCTTGCAGTGGGAAGCGCCTCCTCCGCTGTGAGATATCTCTCTACAAGGCCCACCAACTCATCTGCATACTTGGGATCTCCTTGGACAACCCAATGCTGCATGGGCCTAGACAGGGACTGCACAAATCAGTCCATCACCACTTTTTCAACAATCTGAGTAGGTGATAAGTTTTCCGGCTCTAGCCATTTTTGAGCCAGATGTAGCAGGTCAAACATTTGAGACCGGGGCGGCTTCTCTGGAGAATACTTTCAATTATGCACCCGCTGTGCTCTGACTGCCGTGCTGACTCCCAGGCGAGCAAGGATTTCGGCTTTTAACTTGGTGTACTCTCGGGCATCCTGCTGCGCCAAATAATAATACACCTTCTGGGGTTCTCCAATTAAGTACGGGGCCAACATCTCCATCCACCGCCCTTGAGGCAATTCCGCCCTCTCTGCCACCCGTTCAAAAATGGCGAGGAAGGCCTCCACGTCATCTTGTGGCATCATCTTTTGTAATGTCCCTCTTACTGTTTTTAAAGTGTCCATCTGGGCATGTTGCCTGGAGAGATCTACAGTCTCTTTGGCCTGCACCACCTCAGTTAGTATGGCCAATTGCCTTACCAGGAGTTGGTTTGTCTCCTGTTATGCTAGTTGCTGCTGGGCGACTGCTTTCTGTTGCACTTGCATTACCTCTGCTTGAGCCTTCTATTGCTGGGCCATCATTTGTTGCTGCTGAGCAAACGTTTGTTGTTGCTGCATGTTCATTTGCACCAGCTGCTTTATCGACTCCTCCATGGTTGTATTGGCCGCCTGCATGCTCACCGCTGATTTCACCCAGGACATGTACCCGTGCGTCTTTTACTGCCGGCGCATCCTCCACCAATTGTAGCAATGCAGGGGAACACACTTCAGGCCACAACCGGAATATTGTCCATGTCTCTTTTTATTCACTGGCTGAATGTAACATAAATGCACTGAAAACATCCTTTTCCACGCCAACAGTCCATCAAAGCAAAAACACCAAAAGTCCTTTTTAAATAAGAGTGGCAAAAGCCCAGCAAACCTTTGTTGTAGAGTGTAGTGAAGTCTGCAGTTCCGCTCACTTGCAGCTTGTGTCTCTCACACCAGGCAGCTCTGAACTTCCCTTCACACTGCAACCTGCACCCATTTATGCACCTCACCTGTCTGGGCCAGGTGGAACTGGGTCTACAACGGACTGGGTCTACATCACAGATGCTAGTAGTATCCGTGATATGTACCTTCCGTCCCACACTTCACCTCTCACTCTACTACAGTCCTCTGGGGTCTATGTAAGCCCCTGATTATAGTAAGTCACGAGTAGCCCCTCAAAAGTCTGTACATCGCTAGGAATGTGTTAGCAGCTGATGTCCCAATATGGGGGGGGGGGGCATCTGTGGGTGAAACCTGACTATGAGACCAATGCCAGCTGGTGACAATACAGGAGGCATTACTGACTGTCACCTTAGTACAAGGGGCCTGAGAGCACAGAGTCATTATATAAGGAGGGTAAGAGCCCGTTGTCAGTTTATTTATACATTTCCAGCTGGAATGACAAAAATAAAATCACATGTCTTAAAGGGGTTGTCCCGCGAAAGCAAGTGGGGTTCAGCACTTCTGTATGGCCATATTAATGCACTTTGTAATGTACATCGTGCATTAATTATGAGCCATACAGAAGTTATTCACTTACCTGTTCCGTTGCTAGCGTCCTCGCCTCAATGGAGCCGTCTAATTTCAGCGTCTAATCGCCCGATTAGACGCGCTTGCGCAGTCCGGTCTTCTCCCTTCTGAATGGGGTCGCTCGTGCCGGAGAGCTGCTCCTCGTAGCTCCGCCCCGTCACGTGTGCCGATTCCAGCCAATCAGGAGGCTGGAATCGGCAATGGAACGCACAGAGCCCCTGGTGCACCATGGGAGAAGACCTGCGGTCCACCGTGGGTGAAGATACCGGCGGCCATCTTCGCAAGGTAAGTAAGAAGTCACCGGAGCGCGGGGATTCGGGTAAGTACTATCCGGTTTTTTTTTTTTAAACCCCTGCATCGGGTTTGTCTCGCGCCGAACGGGGGGGCTATTGAAAAAAAAACAAAAAACGTTTCGGCGCGGGACAACCCCTTTAAGGCCGAACAAAGGCGAGGTGCAGACTAACAGGAAAAAAACACCCCTGGTCATGAAAGGGTTACAGAAGTAAAAGGTCTTGATTCTGAGGTTCTCTTCTGGATGCGGCGTCATTACTGCTTATAATAATATCTTTATTACTGTAGATATTTGCTGTGCAAACAGATAGAGGGGAAGATTCAAGTAGATGCACAAATATCTTGGAACGTCTGCGAATGCCGGGCAATCTAAGGTAACCTAAAAAAACACCTTACATACAGCCCTAAATCCTTTATTTACCTCACTGCACTTAAGGGGTCTGTCAGTGACCAAAGATGGCCACTTACCTCCAGTATAATTAATGGCACCACTCATGATACAATTAATGTCACCACTCACCTGCAGTACAATTACATCCAGCATTTACCTCCATTATAATAAATGGCACCACACACAATACATGTAAAAGGAATCTATCACTGGACTTATGGGGCCGGATTGGAGAGCTGCATAAAGCTGTGGCAGAAACCGATAATGACAAATTACTGGTTTTCTTTCATTAGTTTCCATAAAATCACTATTTATGTGACAGTATTTACAGCCATCCAGGAACATGGCACCGCGCCACTTCCCTCTCTACCGGTCTCACTGCTGGGTCACACGTTGCCCTTTACACAATCCACAACCCTGACAGTCGAAACCCATTTGGTCTATTAATTCCTGGATCTGCTCACCCTGCGGCAATAGTGGTGTCACTTCTCTCTCGAAACAATAAGTTAAGCTTTGACAGTTGTGTCCTCTATATCAGCACACAGTCCCCTGTACAGCCTCATAAATACATATACAGTATATATCTCAGATAAACTGTACAGTATGAGCTCCTAACATAGGAAATATGATGTCATAGGCATCACAGAAACTTGGGATGATACACAAGATTGAAATACAAGACTTGAAAGATATAACCTTTTTATAAGAAACAGACCTAATAAAGAGGAGTTGTGTTGTATGTTAGGAAAACATCCATCTCCAGAGATTCAAGCTTCACAGCATGGGAGTTCTGTAGAAACTGTTTGGGTAAGCATACAAGGAGAGAACAACAGGAAGGACACTATTGTAGGCATTTACTATAGACTGCCTGGACAAGCGGAAGATATGGATGAACTCTTTCTATATCAGATGGCCAAGATCTCATAAAAGCATGACATAGTGATCATGGGAGATTTTGCCCATCCAGACATTTGTTGGAAATCTCTCTCAGGCAAAAGTAATGGGTCCAACAAATTCTTATCCGCTCTTAGGGCTCAGTCACATGGGCGCATCCGGGCGCCGATGCGCCAGTGTTACTGCAGGATAAGACGGCCGCACTGCAGGTGCGGAGAAAGAACACATGACCGGCTCCATTGTCGGTCTTACTGACAACTTTATCTTCCAAAAGGTGAAAGAGAAGACGAGGGGATCTGTTATCTTGGACCTAATTCTTACCAACAGGAAGAGCCTGACTTCTATACCGTGAAACATCTTTGAACAAATTAGGCTGTCTGTACACGGGCAAGTTTTCATTGCGTTCCCTATGGCGATAATCCGGCCGCGGGGAACGCAGTGAAAGCTCTCCATAGCGTTGCTATGGAGAGCGCTTCCCCTCTGTCCACGAGTGGAGAATCACAGCGATTCTCCGCTCGCAAACGGCAAATTGCAGCATGCTGCGATTTTCCGCAATTTTTTAAAAACAGATATTTTTGGTATAACTTACCGTAAAATCTCTTTCTCGTCACGTTCATTAGGGGCCACAGCCTAGACCATGGGATATAGCCACTGCCCTGGGAGGCGACACTAAGCAAAAAAGTGTTAGCTCCTCCCTCCTGGCTATATCCCCCCTGCAGGCACTCAGCTAATTAGTCTATCTGCAAGCAGTAGGAAGCCAGTGGGAGTACGATTATACATATTATGTTTTATACATACCAAAATACATACTTTGGCATAATTCTCTGCCAAACAATGACCAAAGAACAGAAAGTTCCAGCAACCGCTTAAATAAACAAGGGGTGGGTGCTGTGGCCCCCAATGAAAGTGACGAGAAAGAGATTTCACGGTAAGTTATACCAAAAATATCTGTTTCTCGTCCGTATCATTGGGGGCCACAGCCTAGACCATGGGACATCTACAAGCAGTCCCGAAAATATCTATATATTGGGTGGGCTTTTAAAGTTTGACCGTGTGGTCAAAGGACCGCCGCCTGCAAGATCTTCCGGCCGAGCGCGGCGTCCGATGATGCAGATATGTGGACCTTACAAAACTTTGAAAACGTATGTAAGGAAGTCCAGGTGGCTGCCTTAAACACCTGAAGCGCCGAGGCCCCGTGCCGGACCACCCAGGAGGACCATACCGCCTGTGTGGAATGGGCCGTAACCCAAAATGGTGGCGTGCAATCCTGAGGTGCGCTACGCCTCTGTTATCAAGGACCTTATCCACTTAGATAGGGTGACCTTTGAGGCTGCCGAGCCCCTCCGGGCCCCCTCCGGAATCACGAAGAGGTTGTCAGTTTTACGGAATTCTTTGGTTCTCTTTACATAAATCTTCAACGCCCTCACCAAGTCCAGGTGGTGCAGTGTTTTTTCCCTCGTGTGTACTGGCGTTGGACAGAAGGAAGGCAAGACAATTTCTCATTCCGAGACTACCTTAGGTAAAAATTCTGGTGATGGTCTCAGTACCACTTTATCTTGGTGGAAAGTCATATAGGGGGTCTGTATAGACAAGGCCGCCAGCTCCGAGACCCTACGAATAGAGGTAATAGCGACGAGGAATACTACCTTCCAGGTCAGTAGTCATATAGGAATCTCTTTCAGCGGCTCGAACGGTTGGTCTGTCATAGCCTCCAACACGAGATTCAGATCCCATGCTTGAACCGGGGGTTTCAACAGGGGTGTCGTATGGGCGATTCCCTGTAGGAATGTACGCACAGCCATTCTGTTTGCGATTGGCCTCTGAAACAGCACCGTCAGTGTTGACATCTGCCCCCTTAGCGAGCCTACCCTTAATCCTATTTCGAGACCCGATTGTAGGAATGCCAGTATTCTGGCCACCGAAAATTGCATCGGCTGCAATCGCCGCTCCTCACACCAGGTGAAGAAACGCTTCCAGACTCTGTAATAAATAGCCGACGAGGCTGGTTTACTGGCCCGTATCATTGTCTGAATCACCTTCTCCGAGTAACCTTTTCTTCTTAACACCTCAGTATCAACGGCCAGGCCATCACATGTAGAGACCTGGAATCCGGGTGTAGCAAAGGCCCTTGGGATAGCAGGTCTCTTCGATCCGGTAGGTGCCATGGTGTGTCGGTCAACATTTCTATGATGGTCGCATACCAGCTTCTTCTTGGCCAATCTGGCGCTATTAATATCGCTGGTCGCCCTTCCTGTTTGATTTTCCCTAGGATTCTTGGTATGAGGGGGATTGGTGGAAATACGTACAGGAGTTTGTATCCCCCCCACGGGATGGTCAGTGCGTCTGTTGCCGCTGCTTGCGGATCCCGTGCTCGGGCCACAAATGGAAGAGTTTTGTAATTCAGTCTGGATGCCATGAGGTCCACGTCCAGTGTGCCCCATGTCAGACATATCGTCCGGAATACTTCTGGGTGCAGCCCCCATTCGCCGGGATCTACCGTTTCCCGACTTAGGTAATCTGCCACCCAGTTGTCTACTCCGGGAATATAGACTGCTGATATTGAGTTCAGATGATTCTCCGCCCACATCAGTATGCAAGCTACTTCGTTCATTACTGATGCGCTCCGTGTGTCCCCTTGATGGTTGACATAGGCCACAGCTGTGGTGTTGTCCGTCTGGATGCGCACATCCTTCTTTTTGAGACTGGACCCGAAGTGCCGGAGAGTCAGGTAAATGGCCCGTAATTCTAGGATGTTGATGTGCAACCTTGTTTCTCTCTGAGACCAAACTCCCTGAACAGACTGGCCCCCCAGTGTTCCGCCCCAGCCTCAGTGGCTGGCGTCCGTCGTCAATACGACCCATCATTTTGGGCCCAAAGGCCGTCCCGCCTGAAGCCTCCCAGGTTTCAACCACCACTTCAACGCATCCTGGACTTGAGGGGTTATCCGGATTCGTTGTTCCAGGGTCAGTGTGGACCTGTTCCAGCGGGACAATATCAGATGTTGTAGCATCCTTGACCGGAACTAGGTAAAGGGGACCGCCTCGAAGGCTGCTACTATCTGGCCCAGAATACTCACAGTGTCTGATGGTTAGCGTTCTCTTCTGCATTAGAGATCGAATACCGTGTAGAAGCTTGTCTACTTTTGTTTGAGGTAGTAGAACTCGGTGCTGGCTGGTGTCAAATATCATGCCTAAAAACTCCAACCATTGTGCTGGTATTAGGCACGATTTTTCGTGGTTTACTATCCAGCCAAATACTTCTAAAGTTTCCATCGTGACACGTAAACTCCTGATGTTGCCGTCCCATGACGGTGCTTTTACTAGCACATCGTCCAGGTATGGTATGGCCGCTATGCCCTTTGCATGGAGTAGTGCCATCACTGCTGCTAGTACTTTCGTAAAGACTCTTGGGGAGAGTCTTCACGCGGGGCTGTGAATTGAAAATGCCTTTCCTGCGTCTCGAAACGAAGGAATTTTTGGTGTGCTTCCCGAATCGGAATGTGGAGGTAGGCGTCCTTGATGTCTATTGAGGACAAGAATTCCCCCGGCTGCATGGAGGCTATCACGGATTTGATCGACTCCATCTGGAAATGCTTTGTTTTGATGCATTGGTTCAGTCTCCTTAAATCCAGTACCGGCCTGACCCTGCCGTCTTTTTTGGGCACTAGAAAAAGATTTGAGTAGAACCCTTGCTTCTCTTGCGCCCCTGGCACTGGTTTTACAACTCCGTGTGCCAGAAGATTTTCCACTGCCAATTGTAGGTTGGCTACTCCTTCTGGGGTGGCAGGCACTCTGGACTTGCAGAACGAATTCTGTGGCAAAGTCACGAATTCCATCACGTACCCGGATGCCACGATCTCCTGCACCCACTTGTCGCTCACGCGACTCCACCATGTCTCCCGAAATAGGGAGAGCCTGCCCCCCAACCTGGTGACACTGGGTGGGGGCGGCGCCTCATGCCGCGTTCTTTGATCCCGCCGCCTTAGATGTTCCAGGTCAGGATCGCCATGCTTGTCTCGTCTTGAAGGTTGGACCCTTCCTTGCGTCTGTCGGGGTCTTCCTAGATTGGGACCACTGCCCTGACCCAGCACGGGACGAGAAACGCCGAAAAGGACCTAAAAAAACGGTTTCCTCTTCTTTTCCTTTCTTGTTGGAATTTGTGGCAATGACGTGCTTTTCCCGCCTGTGGCGTCCTTTATCAAGTCATCTAATTTAGGCCCAAAGAGCCTATTTCCCTCAAATGGCAACTTTGTTAGGACCATCTTGGACGCTGAATCGGCTGACCAGTTCTTTAGCCAGAGGGTTCGCCTTGCGGCGGACGCTCGAGCCACGAACTTAGCTGCATCTAGCTCTGCTGCGCATACGAACTTGTTCGCTTGTATGATATTGTCTGTTGCTTCCAGCAGTTCACTAGGTGGAGCGCCTGCCAGAATGTCTTTCCGCAGCTGTTTGGCCCAGGCTATGGACACTTTACTGACCCATGCGGCCGCGAAGATCGGCTGCAGGGTGGTGCCCGTAGCCTGAAACACTGATTTCGTCAATGTATCTAGTTTTCTGTCATGAGGATTAGCCAGAGTTGCCACCTCGGCTGTTGGCAACGCCGTGCCTCTAGATAGCCGTGACACTGGTGGATCGACTATTGGGGGTACCGCCCAACCCTTTTTCAGACTTCCTGGGAATGGGTATGTAACTTCCCAAGTTTTCCCAGGTTGCCTAAATTTTTTGGCAGGGTTCTGCCATTCTTTATTAGGGACGTCCGCGAAATCCTGATGGTCTGGAAAGACCTGTCGCGATCTCTTCTGCCGTCTAAACGACACCGTGAAAGGAGTCGTCTCTACTGGTTCCTCCGTTACTTGGAGGGTTTATCTTACAGCTATTACTAGGCTGTCCATTAGGCTCGCCAGCCGCAAAACCTGTTCATCGTCCAGATCAGAAGCAGACGAGACCGCGGAGCATTCGTCATCTTCTGACCCACTGCTCTCGCCCGCTGTTTGGGCCGTATCCTGAGAAGCCAACGAGCACAATGCTCAGGGGAAGTCATGGCAAGCCCAGGCCGGTCTTGCAGAGTACCGGGACCGCGAAGGATGCCTTGACCTGTGGTAAGTATGGACGGACTCCCTGGACCCATGGGAATCATGAGAGTCTCTGGACCGCCTGGACTTGGAGGGTCTAGATGACCTCCTGGTATGGCGAGATTTACGGGAGGTGTCCTCGCTGCTGCGGGACCTCCTTCTTTTGTGTGTCCTCCCGCGCGCATATTCCGAAGAGGAAACATCCGAGCTGGATTCTAACCGGCGTAAAATCGCCTCAGAAGATGTGGCCAGGGCGGAGACGGCAGCGGCCAAGGACCTCGCCCATTGGGGTTCGGACCCTGGCTCCACAGGGGCGGCAGGGGGCACCGGGATCCCTGGAACCACGCGTGCCGTGGTACACTTAGCGCAGCGGGGGTCGACTTGACCGCAGGCAAACTTAATGCTGCAAACTGTGCAAGCATAATGCTTCACCCTCCCCTTGGCCGGGCTGGAACCCCCTGATTTAGGGTCAGACATGGCAAAAGGAAACCCCCGTGTAGGTGGGGATGCTACATACTGCCACAGGAGTACCTGCAGGGGGGACAGGGGAGGGGAAGGGGAGACACCGCAAAGTGCTGCCTTGGCAGGGCTTACCCGGTCTAGCAGCTGTTTTAGCAGTTCCCCTGATCCAGCTGGAGCCTCTGGTCCTGAAGCTTGAAAGCCGTCAGGAGTCGACGTGGGTCCACCACACGGAGATAGTAGCGCTGGTGACCCGGCAGGTGTGTGGCAGAAACTGCTGCGGTGCTGCTACAGCTGCTGGTGCCCGTTACAGAAGGTGCTGCTGCTGTCCGGGTGCTCACTCTGTAGCCAAAAGTCTGCAGGGCCGTATAAGGGCTGGATGCTGCTGTGTGCTGTCTGCTGCGAGCTGAGAGCTGCGCACAGTGCTGGGCTCAGTAGTGCCAGACAAACGGAGTGTCTTGCTGCTGAGAGCAGCCATTACTCTGCCTGGCTGCTTCTTTTAAGTCTGCTGCGGTCGGAGGGGGCGTGGCTTGCCCCAGATGTCCGCCCGCGACCCGGAAGTGACGTTTTCCGGCCCAGCGTCGGCGCCCCGCCCCCCGGAGCGGTGCGACCGGAAGTGACCTGCCCAACCAGCGCCCCGGCGTCCTGCTAGCATGTTGTGCTCCTACCCCTGCTGCCGGGAGAGCTGTTGCTGCCGCTGCCATCCTGATGTCCGTTCTGCTCCATCACGTCCTCCCTGAGGTACCTTGCGTTGTCATGGAAGCCACAGCCTGTCCGCACATCGACCTGTCTCCAGCAGTGCTGCCCCCTATGCGTCACTGGTCAGACAGTGCGCTACTCCAGGGAGGGGGAGCCCTATGGCTGGCGGATAACCGATGCCAATGCGCATTGCAGAGTCGGACCCCTTTTTCTTCTCTGGGTGAGATGCCGCAGAAGTGGTGGAGAAACCCCCTGCCTGCGTCTTCCCCGGGAGGCCAGTAGAGCCAGGGAAAAGCCCCGACTCCCCGGATTCCCGCGAATAGCCACATCTGCCTCCTAGCAGACACTAAGCTAAAGACTAATTAGCTGAGTGCCTGCAGGGGGGATATAGCCAGGAGGGAGCAGCTAACACTTTTTTGCTTAGTGTCGCCTCCTAGGGCAGTGGCTATATCCCATGGTCTAGGCTGTGGCCCCCAATGATACGGACGAGAAATGTATTTATTGAGGTTTTCTTAAACAAAGCACAATCCGTACAAATAATCGAAGGAAAAATGAATAAAGCTCGCTTATCAGAGTTGCAAATAAATGACCTGTCTCACTAAATAACTTATGGCAAGCCGCAGTCATATAATAACAATTTATAGGTGGGTTTAAATGAACATTAGGCTAATGACATTGGCACTACTTGTCCTAGAGACCCAAAGACATGTTAAGATCTTGGATACTTGGTAGTATAATTCAATTTTAGGTAGCGAGGCATACTATATTAATCATAAGCGTGAGCCATGCGGCCCGTGGGCCCCCATCGCTCCATGAGGTCGTGTGATGACAACCTCTATGTTCGACTGTGCGACCCCTCCGGGAGTCTCAGAGGTAAACCCCGTACCAGAGGGGTCGAAGGGGTAACCTATGGGTCAGAAGCATATCTATATGTAGGGGTCCATGTCCTGGGCTCCTATATCGATCTACAAAAACCACTTTAGAACAGAGAAAGAAAAAGAGGAGAGAGGGAGGGGGGGAGAGGAATAGGGTAGGTATTAGCGCTCGCCTCGGTCCCCCGCGCAATATATTGAGGGTTGAAATTTGTGGTAGTAACATACATAGTAACATAGTTTGTAAGGCCGAATGAAGACAAAGTCCATCTAGTCCAGCCTGTCTATCCTCCTGTGTTGTTAATCCAGAGGAAGGCAAAAAAAAAGACAAGAGCAGAAGCCAATCAGCCCTTTTGGGGGAAAAATTCCTTCCCGACTTCCTAATGGCAATCACACTAATCCCTGGATCAACCCCTAATATTTCCTACCTGCTGTGTACCCAGATTAACAATTAACCTAAGATTTATATCCTGTAATATTCTTCCACTCTAGAAAGACATCAAGTCCCCTTTTAAACTCCTCTATGGATTTTGCCATCACCACATCCTCAGGCAGAGAGTTCCACAGTCTAACTGCTCTTACAGTAAAGAACCATTTTCTGTGTTGGTGATGAAACCTGCTTTCCTCTAAACGCAGCGGATGCCCTCTCGTTACAGTCACAGTCCTGGGTATAAACAGATCATGGGAGAGATCCTTGTATTGTCCCCTAATGTATTTATACATAGTTATTTGATCACCCCTTAGCCGTCTTTTTTCTAGAGTAAATAATCCCAATTTTGATAGCCTCTTTGGGTATTCCAGTCCCGTCATTCCATGTATTAGTTTAGTTGCCCTTCTTTGAACCCCCTCCACCACTGTAACATCTTTCCTGAGCACCGGTGACCAGAACTGCGCGCAGTATTCCATGTGAGGCCTGACAAGTGCCTTATATAGTGGAAGAATAATGTTCTCGTCCTTTGCCCCTATACCTCTTTTAATGCACCCCAAGACTTTATTAGCTTTTGCAGCAGCTGACTGGCATTGGTTAATCCAGTTTAGTCTACAGTTCACTAGTACCCCCAGGTCTTTTTCCATGTCACTTTTCCCTAGCAGTACCCCATTTAGTGTATATTGGTGACATCCGTTTCTCCTGCCCATGTGCATAACCTTACATTTATCCATACTGAACTTCATTTGCCATTTTTCTGCCCAAGCCCCCAGCTTATCTAGGTCAGTTTGTAGCCTTACATTGTCCTCTGTTGTATTAATTATATTGTATAATTTTGTGTCATCTGCAAATATTGATATTTTACTGTGCAACCCCTCTATCAGGTCATTAATAAATATATTGAACAGAATGGGGCCTAGTACTGAACCCTGTGGCACCCTGCTAGCGACGGTGGCCCACTCAGTATGAACCATTTATTACCATGCTCTGCTTTCTATCACTGAGCCAATTCTTAACCCAATTACACACGTTTTCACCCAATCCAAGCTGCCTCATTTTATATATTGGCCTATTATGCGGCACAGTGTCAAATGCTTTAGAGAAGTCCAGATATACAAGATCAATAGACTCTCCCAGTTCCAGCCTAGAGCTTACTTCATCGTAGAAGCAGATCAGATTGGTCTGACATGATCAACCCTTCATGAACCCATGCTGGTGAGGAGTTATTCCGTTGTTCTCCTTGAGGTATTCTACGATTGTGTCTCTCAGAAACCCCTCGAATATTTTTCCCGTTACTGAAGTGAGACTTAGCGGCCTGTAGTTACCAGGCTCACTTTTGGTCCCCTTTTTGTAAATTGGAACACCGTTGGCAATGTGCCAATCCAATGGTAAAACCCCAGTCTTTATTGCCTCCCTTACAGTCTTGTCGAGCCACATTGGTTTCCTTTCACTCTAATTTCTTTTATTTTTAAAGGGAATTAACTGCTCACTTGAGGTGATTAGGATCCTTTTAAACTTCTCCCATTTGTCCTCCGTACTGGCATTTTTGAGGATGTTGTCCCATTTAATGTTACCGATAGTAGTTCTAAGCTGTTCAAATTTTGCTTTACTAAAGTTTAGTTTGTTTGTCGCTCCCTGATAAGGTTTATTATTAAATGACAGTTGGAAGTTGATTATATTGTGGTCACTGTTCCCCAAGTGCCCCTCAACCTGCACTACCTTTATTCGGTCCGGTTCGTTAGTTAGTACTAAGTCCAGAATGACCCTCCCTCTTGTTGGTTCCCGCACAAGTTGGATAAGGTAATTATCTTTAATTGATCCTAAGAACATATCACCCCTATGGGATTTGCAGGTTTCATTTACCCATATTATATCTGGATAATTAAAGTCCCCCATGATAATTACTTCATTGCGGTTTGACACTTCTTCTATCTGCCTTAATAGTAAGGTTTCAGTTTCTTCTGTTGCTTTTGGTGGTCTACAGAAAACCCCTATCAGGATTTTGTTATTTTTTTCCCCCTGTATTTCCACCCACAGAGATTCCACGTGTTCATCTCCTGCACCTATATCCTCCCGTAGCTTCGGCATTAAGTACGATTTAATGTACAGACATACCCCTCCCCCTTTCTAGTTCCCACGGTCTCTTCTGAAGAGATTGTAACCCTGTAAATTCACTGCCCAATTGCACTTTTCATCAAGACATGTTTCCATAATTCCGACTATATCATAGTTTTCATCAGCCATTCTCGCTTCAAGCTCACCCACTTTACCGATCAGACTTCTTGCATCCCTGGTCATACAATTTATACGTTTTTTTTTTGTTCTTTAAATTTGTTTTGTTACTAATGGTACTGTTGGCTCATCTGTCAGGTCTAACTGTACTAATCCCTCCTCCAGCTCAACTCCCATTCCCATTACTTGGCCCCAGATCGCTAGCTACACTGACTACCCCACTATTTATCTTTCTGCCCTTCCCCCCCAGTCCCTAGTTTAAACACTTTTCCAGCCTTCTAGCCATCTTCTCCCCGGCCTAGGTCCAGGGAAGTGCACAGTGCAGATTCTTATGTTAAGCCATCGGCAAGCCACCTAACAAAGGCCACGGAGCTTTTATGGTCTAACCACACAGTCCAGGTGTCAGAGGTGTTTTCTGCTTCCTGGTCTCCCTCAGAGTCGGTGCTCCTGAGCTCCTCCATGTACCTGATGTGTTCTAGTGCCTCCGTCCACATGGACCTTGTTAGCTCTCCCCTCCGTTTCGAGTGTGGCGCATGGCCATTATAAAAGGTCTTAAAAGCCCTTTTTTAACATGGGAGATAGGACCTGGAAACATAGACAGAAGAGCCACTTCGGGGGTGAGGACCAGGGGTGACCTATACATCGCCTCATACAACCTGGCAACGTTACTCCAGAGTGGAGCTATTAGTGAACAGCTCCACCAGATATGATACATAGTTCCCATCCCTGAACCACACCTCCAGCACTTACCAGAGAAAATTGTTGTTGTTGGGAAAATTCTATGAATCTTGTCCGGAGTCCTGTACCATTGCTTCATTATTTTATAGTTTAGTTCCTATGCCTTGCTCAAGATGGACAATTTGTGTATGAGGGTATAGGACTTAGTCCAAAGCTCTTCGGGGAAACCTCTTCCGAGCGTCTCCTCCCATCCCGTCTGCCATCTTGGCCGCGTCTCCCCCTTCTCGGAGTCGATCAACAACCTGTACAGCAGAGAGACCACATGAGGGGGGGGGGGGGCTACGCATAGTCTTTCAAAGGGTGTTAGTTCCTTTCTTAGTAGGTCACAGACCTTCAGCGATCTAAGATAGTCCCTCACCTGAAGGTATTGCATCCACGCTCCAGGTTTTGTTTCCTGACCTACTGCAATATCTCTTAAAGTGCACATCCCCTGTGAATCAAGGATGTTGCGTGCTTAAGGCCTGGGGAAATGAGGCATGAACAGCAGTGTCTCCGTAGATATTGTAGCTTGGATCTGAGGGTTACCTGTTAAAGGGGTCAGGCGGCCTGGACAAGTGAATATCCTCCTCATCCCTCTCAAGCGGGTCCATGCCCTCAGCAGGCTCAGAGCTAGGGGCGAAGCCCCTTGCCCCTCTCCAGTCCACAATGCCTGGGACCCAGAAGGCACCCCCCAAGTTGAACCGGTTCTGACCTTTTTCCAGAGGCACCCACGCTTTCTCATCCGCGCAGTGTAAGATATCCAGAACGCATCTACCTATTGTTGCTTTATGGTAGAGTTCAAGATCCGGCAGGCCCGCTCCACCCGAACCTTTTGTTCTAGTTAGGATTTTGTAGCTTATTCTTGGAGAGAGGTCTTTCCAAACAAATCTAACCATACCCCTCCGCAACTGAGTGAAGAAGCTTTCGGAGAGGTCACATGGGACAGTCTGAAAAACATATAATATTCTGGGAAGAATGTTCATCTTAAGAACGTTGATTCGTTCTTGCCTGTTTAATCTCTTACATGCCACAATCAATAGCAACTGCAGATGTAAGCAGATGGCAAGGGGAAGGGGATCCTTCTGTTGCCCCTTGGCACCCAGCAGTGTACTTTCCTAGTGACCAATTACATCTTCACTTCCCCTTGAGGGATGAAAAAAATGGCGTCAAAGAAGTTCAATAAAATGTCAAGAATTCGGGGGCGTGCTTAAGGCATGAGGAGATAGGCAGCAAAGGCTGAAGGCTCCCGCTGAACCCCGGCTATCCAGCGCAACTACCGACATCCACAGCGCTATAAACCTACCATGGGACGTCTAAATAGGTCAGGAGACGGGGGGGGGGGCACCGCAAGGAGAAGAATCGGGGCCTCTGGACGCCTACCTGAATCACATTCCGCGGCGGCCGGCGACACAGGAGGCATCCAAGATGGTGCCGCCGCTCCGGAAAGGGGGAGGAGCTTCAGCCCCGCTCGGCGCCGGAGCTACTGAGGCGACTACCCGGCATACCAGCTCACCCCAGGCCACCCACAGCAGCAGGCAGACATCAGGGAACGGAGGTACACTGCCCCGCAGCCACAAAGGCAGTCTAAACCGGTAAGAAGCCTGCCCAGACAGGCCCCGCTCACCGCCGCCGGTGCCATACCCAAGAATAAGCTCCCCTCTAGGAGCATTGAAGGTACCTCCCCTGACCCAATAGGTCAGAAGACAACCCGCAGCACGGCTGATAAAGGGGCAGGGATGGCTACCAGGCTACAAGGGGCCCTACAGCAACCAGCCAGCACAGACACAGAGAGGGGAGGCATGTGCACGGTCTCAAAGACGGGGGAGGGGAAAGAACACGCACTCCACGACACACTGGACTCAGTGGATGAGGCTCACCCCCGATCCCCATCACAAGCGGGCCGCAGAGGGGAGCCCCCACAAGAACCCCCACCCAGCGAGGGCCACAGAGTTACCCAGCGTGGGAGCCCTAGAAACTCCATGAGCCACACCGTAACAAAACCAGCTAAGAGGCAAACCCCACAAATGTATACATGCCCCACCCCCTCCGCGGACACAGATGAGGACGATGAGGAAGACAATGATCATTGGGATTGTAAAGCCCATCTTAAAAGCATTCCTACTAGAAGTGAAATAGACGCCTTACTCACAAAAGCGACGAGTTCACAAATGCAAGCCATAGAAGCACTACAGACCGAAATAAAACATATCGGCCACAGAGTCGCTGACACAGAAGAAGCCCAGACTGAACTCCAGTCACAGCTCACAGAACATCATAGCATCCTGCTAGATCACTCCTCGCAGATTGCCAACATACTTACTCATCTGGACAATATAGAAAATCGTAATAGAAGGAACAACATTCGCATTCGCAGCCTAAGCGAGGAAGTGGAACAGTGTCGCCTAGAACAGTGGCAATTAGAAGCTTCAGTGATAAACTTAACAGACAAGAAGACAATCCGATCGAGCTAGACAGGATCCACAGAACCCTAGGTCCCAAAAATGCAGACCCAGCTAGACCTCCTGATGTCATATGTAGGATCCATTTCTACAAAGAGAAGGAAGAACTCCTACGAAAAATCAGGGAGACGGGCCCGATTACTTACAAGGATAGCCCTCTCCTGGTACTTCAGGACTTATCTAGAAGGACACTCCAACTAAGGAGAGCCCTTCGGCCAGTGTTGGTCGCCCTTAAAGAGAAAAATATCCCATACCGCTGGGGATATCCCTTCCAGTTGCAAGCAGGAAGAGACGGAAACTCGGCTATCTTCAGGGGCCTAGGGGATCTTCCGAGGTTCCTGGCCAAATTTGAACTACCTATGATTGCTCTGCCCGACTGGCCAAAAGTCGGAGCGCCGGATCCGTTGCCCCAAAAGAAACCTGGCACCTGGTCGGCCCTTCCGGGAAACACTGACTAGAAGAGGGGACGCCATTGTACCCTGAGGGCCCCTCCTCTTACACCACCTGCTTGACCGCTTTCGACGGAATTATCTCTGTCATTGTCCGTGGATGACTCACCGAAGCAAAACCCCAAGATGGGTTCTGATTTAAAAGTCGGGGTTTGGGGGGCGCTGTAAGCCAAGTCTTGATACAGGCTCCCCCAACCTAGGCCAGCAGCACAAGATGCTGCACTAAAAATTTAGTTATATCCGTAGCCTTACTTGCTACGTGAATTCACACAGGAGGAGGGGCCTTCTTGGCCTAAGACCTCGCCTCAACATGTTGCATTTACATTTGTTTTGCCTAATTGTTTTCTTTCCCTCCCCTCATGTCTCCCCTCTTTCCCTTCCTCTCTACCTTCTACCCACCCATGGTCTTCCTCCACCAAACCCAGAGGTCTACGACCTGTGGGCCCTGGCGATGTTCCCTCTGAGCCCACAAGATGGCGTCTCTAACAGTAAGTTCCTACAATGCTAGAGGCCTAAACAGCCCAAATAAGAGGAAACAAATCCTATATAGCCTCCACAAGAAGAAAGTAATGATAATTTTATTTCAGGAAACCCACTTCACCACCGCAAATACCCCCAGCTGCCACAAACGATATTACTCACACTGGTACCATGCCCCTCACCCAGACCGCAAAGTAGGAGGGGTCTCCATAGCATTCCATAGATCATTAAAACCCCAAACCTTAGAAATAGAAAAAAGACGAAGAAGGGAGATACATATTCCTGAAATTAAAACTGCTAAATGACGTGTACACTCTCGCTAACTTCTATTTCCCTAACCAGGGTCAGGTGTCATTCGGCTCCAGAGCTCTTCGGAGACTGTCGGACTTCGCGGAGAATTCGATGATCGTTGCCGGTGGCGACTTTAACGTACCCTTGGATCCACACCTGGACACCTCCTCGGGACGCTCCTCGGTCTCCCACTCGGCTATCCGCAGACTTATGAAGATGCTGCTGAGTCTACACCTGGTCGACCTGTGGAGATCTCTCCATCCAGCCGACAGGATTATAGCTGTCACTCGAGGGTATACAATACATACAGCAGAATTGATTACATCTTCGTATCGCATATGCTTCTAGACGGGTTCCCTAAATGCTCTATAGGACATTTCATATGGTCAGATCATGCCCCAATACTAGAGGAACTCAAACCCACTAGACAAGACTATAGAGGTTTTAACTGGAAACTAAATGACAATCTCCTTAAGAATCCCACATGTCTGGCTGACATAAAAAAGACAATAGAGGTTTTCTTAGAGGCCCACGCAAATGACTCGACCCCGGCACCAATTAAGTGGGAGGCCTTGAAATATACCCTGAGAGGGGTGTTCATGGCCCATGGGGCGAGGCTTAAAAAAGAAAGATCTCACAAACTTAAGCAGCTATTCTTGGAACTAGAAACCAGCGAGATGGCCAATAAAACTCAGAAGTCGGAGACGCTGTTAGCAGAAATTATAGACATCAGACATAAAATCTTAGCCATACTAGACCAGAACACTCTTAACATCTGGGACAGATGCAGGGAGAACTGTTACGAATACGGTAACAAGTGCGGGAGGTGGCTCGCAAGGGCCTTACGCCCCCGAGTTCCCCAGACGAATGTCATGTCCATCTGGGACTCCTCCGGGGGGGGGGGGGGGTCCACGCTCCGAGCGAGATATTAGAAGTTTTCAGGGCTTATTACTCCGACCTTTACAATATCTCAGGATCAAAGGGAATAGAGGAGCCCAACCATAGGGAACAAACAGTTCAATATCTATTACAAAACATACACAGAACTATCCCACAAGCAGAGGCGGAATTCCTCGAGGCGGACCTCTCTACGGAGGAACTATCCCAGGTTATACGGGACCTGAAGTTAGGGAAGAGTCCCGGGCCTGACGGCTTCAAGCCAAGATTTTATAAAACCTTTTGGGGACCAGCTAGCAGAAAGTATGTGGGGCCGCATTAAATGCGGTATCTCAGGGGTGCCCATTCCCACCCCAGGCACTGCAGGCTAATATTGTGGTAATTTTGAAGCCGGGGAAGGACCCTCGGCCAGGCAAAAGCTACAGACCCATCTCCCTCATAAACAGCGATTTAAAAATATTCTCAAAAATTTTGGCAAATAGATTAAATCCCCTCATCCCGTCACTCATACATGTAGACCAAGTGGGGTTTGTCCCTGGCAGGGAAGCCAGCGATAATACTATCAAAACTATCTCCCTAATCAATAAAGCACGGAACTCAGAAACCCCAATGTGCCTTCTAGCGTTGGACACGGAGAAGGCCTTTGATAGGGTGCAATGGACCTTCCTGGAGTCGGTAGTGGAGGGGGTGGGTCTGGGCCCAAGGGCCCTCCGCTGGATAATGTCCCTCTACAGCTCTCCCTCAGCGCGGATCAGGGTCAACGGTCTTCTGTCAGCACCCCTCGAGATACGGAACGGAACAAGGCAGGGCTGCCCCCTCTCCCCCCTCCTATATATACTCGCGATGGAGCCCTTGGCCGAGGCCCTGAGGAGAAATCCAGATATCCGAGGAATAGCAGGGGGGGGGGGGGGGGCAGAGAGCAAAAGCTATCAATTTTTGTGGACAACTTATTATTGTACGTCTCGAGCCCTAGTACCTCGATCCCCGAGATTAAAAGGGAACTCACTAGATACGGGAACCTTAGTAATTTTAAAATCAATCCCCAAAAGTCAGAAATTCTAAACGTGTCATTGTAAACCTCAGAGGCCAACCAGTTGAGCGGGTCTCTCCCATACACGTGGAGGAACGATGCAATAAAATACCTGGGCATATTAATCCCGGCTGACCCACAAGAAATCTTTTACCTAAATTATAGACCGCTATTATCATTATTCGAGACGGATCTTGAAAGTTGGTCTAAATTGTACTTATCGTGGTTCGGAAGGATTAGCTCCCTTAAAATGAACTTGCTGCCCAGAATCTTATGTCTTTCATACCGCGCCATATGATATCCCCAGGAACTTTTTTAATACACTAAAAAAGGCGTTAGTAAAGTTTATATGGAAGAACCAAAAACCCAGAATTAGCTGTAAGACCTTAACCCGCTCTAGGCCAACCAGGGGGGGGGGGGGGGGGGGCAGGCCTCCCAGACCTCGAACTATACCACAAGGCAGCGATAGGAAAATGCATAATAGACATACTCCACCATTCAGAAGAAAAAAATGGGTGACATTGGAACTAGAACAAAATAACAAACTTGGGGGTGCCTTCTGGATCCCAGGGAAGGTAGATTGGAGGGACCAGGGAGCGTCATCCCAAGCGCGATATCTAATTGGAGCCTGGAGACGGGTGACTAGAAACAGTAAGATAGCGACCGTACCCGGTCCCCTGACACCCCTAAAGGGAAATCCTCAACTCGTAGCCACACAAGCGGCAAAGACACTGTCCATCCTCACGGACAATTCTAGACCTCTTACTCGAGACGTATGGGGAGCAGGAGGCATGCGCTCGCTAAATGAAATAATAGGAAGCCATAGAGTTAAACCGGGAGCTTGGATGCAATATTTGCAAATCAGGAATTATCTGAGCTCACTTGGGGACCCCAGATAGCTAAACTCCGACCAGACCCCGTTTGAGGAGATCTGTTTGGCCCCCCTCCCCCGACCCACGTGATATCTCTGCTGTATGGATTGTTGCTAGACGGTAGACAGAAGGAGTCACGCCCGCAGTGGGAGACGAGATGGGAGGAGACAATTGGGAAGCAGTTCTCCGAGGAGCTCTGGAGCAGGGCATACAAGCTTTCTCACAAGATGTCCATATCATCCAAGGCCCAGGAACTTAACTACAAGATCACCTCCCAATGGTACAGGACTCCGCAGAGACTCCATAGAATCTTTCCTGACGTTCCGGAGGAATGTTGGAGATGCGGTCTGGAGGTGGGTTCCATGTTAAACATCTGGTGGTCCTGTCCACTGATTGCCTCGCTCTGGGGGACATCGCCAGGTTGCACAATAAATATGTAGGTCTAACCTTGTCTTGACTCCCGAAATAGCCCTTCTCTCCATGTTGCCAGGCACTATATCCAGAATCAAAAAAGGTCTCCTAGGACATTTTATTATAGCTATGCGCCTCATCCTCTCACAGCACTGGAGACAGAGGGGCGAGCCCTGCAGGTCGACCTGGATAGAGGCAATGGAACAAACTAAACATATAGAGGAACTCAGAAGCTCAGACTCCGAGCCCGGCGACACTCATGCGACCGCAGGCGACACCTGGAGCGCCTGGATTGACCTTAAGGAATCTCCATCCTTCCGTGCATGGCTAATTAACGGCTCATTATAAACACTAACATACTGGGAGACCCGAGGTGGAAACGAGCCCCAAGCTTGGGAACTATCTGCTCATGGGCCGGATCACCTGTCGTGCTTATATATGCAAAATGTTATAAAGAGATGATAGAAGACCATACCCACTCTGTCCTCCCCCCTATCCTCCCTTCCTCCCTCTATCCCCCACTTCACCCCTTTACTTCCTTCCTGCTCTTCCCCATTCCACATCCTTGTCTGTCTTTGTTTCCCCCGTTCCTCCTGGCACTTTCCCCAGGACTATAATTTTAGTATATATTTGTACTGGATAGGTTTACATAATACCTGCATTGCTACTTATTTTACAATATGGAAATGTTTAAATAGTCTCACCAGGGGAGGCGGGAGTGTGAGGGACACCGGGAATCCCAGACACAACCAACCGAATTACCAGAAAGGGGATTTACCCTTTTGAGCACTGGGAGGCGGAGAACTAGGCCTGTGCAGACCACATCCCGAGGTTGGCAGTTCACATAAGGATTACGAATCCCACCTCCCCTCATTAATATTTTTCGTTGGGATCCTCCCAGTGACCCTTAGCGCATCCTGCTGTCACCATGTTGGTCAAAGTATGTAATTGCCTTGGTTATATCCCACAATGCAAAATTGGCAAAGTATTTGAAAACGAATAAACAGATTTTGAAAGAAAATTTCAAGAATGCAATAAATGGCCGAACGCTGCCTGTGATTGCTGAGTGCTGTGACCAATCACAGGCAGAGCTCAAGCAGCTAGATGCACCTGAGCCCCTGCTGAGGTGTGTGTGTATGTATAATAAATATATATATACAGCTAGGAATGATTTTCAGGGAGGGGATTATATTTAAAGTCTTCCCCTGAAAATTATTGGGGGGGGGGGGGGGGGGTGCTGACATACTATTGCTTTCAATAGGGCTGCCTGCAGCAGCAGTGGCCCCACTGACAGCAATAGGCACGCAGCTTCGTTCACGCGTGTTTTTGCACGTGCGTGGACTTGCGGATTTGTGTACACACACACGCATGCATGTTCAATACAATGCTCGTGTTAACAAGGCCTAAGGGCGCCCACCCACTGGCGTTTGCGATTTTCGTGCGTGAAAAACGCAGCGTTCTCGGCGCGTTTTCCATGCGTTTTTCACGGCGTTTTTGCGGTGTTTTCGCGGCTTTTTCGCGCCTTTTCCATTAATTTCCATTGACATTCATGGGTGCATTAGGAGAAAAATAAGGACACATATGCAACTGACAGTTCCTATGTTAAAAATCGCAACGCACCGCAAAAAAAAACGCCAGTGGACAGGAGTACATTCAATTCTAATTGCTCTTGAGAAAAAACGCAAAGAAAAAAAAATCGCCAGTGGGTGGGCGCCCTAAGTCTGCAGCACAAAATCTGCAGCAAAATTCAAACCATTTAGTGCCGATTTTTTTTTGTGTGTGTAAATTTAGCCCCCTAATTTGAAGAGTTAGAGTCTACCTTCACACAGGCAAGCTTGATACTGGGCCAAGATACTCACAGCGATATCGTAATAGCGATTCTTCTGACGCTTCCGACTCGCGGCGCTGCAGCGTGCTTCTTTCATGCACGATTTTGTTCTTTTTACTGTGCAAGAGATGCAGATTTGCTGATGTGTCGGTCCGGCCCGCTCTCACATCGCTGACATACAGCTCACTCTTTCGGAAGAGAACAGAGATGCTTGAGTATTTTTGCTTTGTTGGCTCATGTTTTGTATCTTCTGACATGACTTCCCAGCTAAATTCTGTCCTGGGCTGCTTTATTTCCAGGACGTCTGGCGAGCGGCGTAGCATGTTGCAAGAGGAGCCAGGAAGGAGGCGCAGCATGTGGGTGCATTCTCTGCTGGCTATGTGGTCTGAAAAAGCGCACTTCCATTCCTTGTTTTTGGATTTGCACAGGCATCCAGAAACATTTTTTTTACTTCACCCACATCTCAATTGCTACATTTGATAAGCTCCTAGAAGTGGTGCTCCGCACACGTTTTCACACGGACAAATTGCGGCTGTGTGCATATTATTGCATTTTCTAATGCAATCCTATGGCAGCGGGCACAGGTGGGAATTGTGCAGGGAATTTCCGCCAGTGTGCAGGGGGCCATTCATACTGTCCCCCAGCATGTTTATTCAGAAAAATCCAAAAACACAGTGGTTTTAACCATAAAGACACTTTTTTCCAACAATAAAAATTAAAAACAGTATAACAGTGACCGTTTCATAAACTGCAGCTCAGTTAATGTGATCTATATAATTGAATGCACTAGCTGCAATATTCAGCACATGGGATGCACCTCATGAAAAGTAAGAACGAGGATTACAGAACATGCCAGAGGTATAAAAAATTCTTTATCAGGACATTCAGGAGCAGTAAAACACTTTGTGGAATAAGAATAACATCATTAGCTTTAGGTGGAACGAATTAAAAGTTGTGACCGATAATAGAAGACAAAAAGCTTTATAAACAGGAAGCTTATTGGATTATGGAACTAAACCCCAGAATACCTCTGGGTAGGAATACCAGAACGGATTTAATGTATGTATATTAATTTACAGTTTTTTATTTCATTATTATTTATCATGCATTTTGCCCCGTTAGATATTGATTTTGCAAAAGTGTGCTTTTTTTTTTTTTTTAAATAAATCAATCTTTATTGAGTTTTATATTTTTCTCCAACATTAAACCCAGAGGGTCTAGACATATTAGCGCATTTACAAGACAAACTTCACTGGGATGGGATACATCAAATTATCGCCTTTGCCATCCACTATGGTGCGACTATAAGTCAGCATGTCTGTACCTCTATTAACACATCTATATCTGCAATACAATAGTGTTCTAAACAGTTGTAAATAAAAAACAGGGGGGGAGAGGGTGAGGGAAACTCTCAGGGCGAGGGTGTGGGGGGGAGGAGGGGGGGAGGGTAAATGCTCATACCTTCTGTCTCCATTCTCTTTGTTTCAAAGAGTTCCTGGGGCTCTCCCACCCGACTTGCTTAGTAGGGTTATTGTCCACTTTGTCCGTCTATCCTCTGTCCGGGGCATCTCCACATTCGGCTTCCACAGGTGAGGGGGTGGGATCTCTGCCCCTTACCTTCTCTCTTTATGACCCGAGGGGCTCACTATTTGTATGTTCATTATGCTTTGTTTGAATGCTTCTTTTTAGGGTATCCGCTTCAAGGGTGTCCACATCTCCACAAAACCATCGCACCTCCCGCTTTTCCAACTGGAGAGTTCCTCTAGGTTGCATATTAAATCAACCTTCTCTTTCCACTGTGAGATTGAGGGAGGAGATTTTTGCAGCCACATTAAGGGAATCAGTGCTTTCGCTGCATCAATGAGGATTGCAATTAATCTGTCTTTGAGCGGATGGAAATCCGCAGAAGGTTTCCACAAGAATATTTTTTCTGCTGTTAGGGCAAAACCCGGTTTTATAGTTCTCAGTATATTCTCCACCTCTCTCCAGAAATTAAGTAGTTTTGTACAGTCCCACCAGACATGTCGGTAGGATCCCGTCATGGTGTCACACCTCCAGCACCTGTCGTGGGGCGCTAATTTATATGTGTGTAGCCACTGAAGGGTTTTGTACTACCTCGATAGTAGTTTGTAATGCCCCTCTTGAAGAAGGACACACGGAGAGAGGCCGAAGGATAGCTTAAGGGTGAGTTTTACCTCTGCTTCTGATAGGGATATGTTCAATTCCTTCTCCCATGAGTTAATAAAACCTGGTCTAGAGGTTATTGATGATGAGATAAATTTCCTGTGGATTCGTGAGATTATTTTATGGCGCAGGAATCCCTCTTCTATTGCTTTTTCGAATGTAGTTGTTGGTCTAGTGGATTTGTATGACTTAAGAAAACTCTCTAGAATCTTTAACACGTGTGCTTTCTGTAGAAATGGGAGTTGAACATCCAGGCATAGTATTTGTAAGATTTCACCCGCTTCTTTGTGTGCTAGCACCTGAATGTCTGCCACTCTTAACTCCGGCAAGCGTTTCCAGATCCCTCTAGTCACAGGGTCTGTGGGGATGTTCATTAGTTTGCATAGGGTTCCTACTGGGGCCACTGGGGATGGGTCTGGGGCTAGTGGTGTTTTTCAGTTTATCCCAGGCCTCGCAGGGGCCCTTCAACAGAGGGTGAAAACCCTTGGAGTTATATTGGTTCCTTCTTGGGAGCCAGAGGTCTTCTATCAGGGTCACTCCGTATGTGCTCCCTGCTAGTTGTTGCAGCATTGAGTCTCTTACGGGGCTCACCAGCTCCAGCCAATAGCTCAGCTGTGTGGCTCTGTATACATCGTGAACGCATGGCATATCAATCCCCCCCTCCCATCTCCTCTTGATCAGCGTGATCTTTATACCTAAGTAATCTATGGAAGTTTCGGACCACACAAATGGTGAGTTGGCTTTTAATATTTCACTACTGGCCTTTGAGACCCAAACGTTTAGTATATTGGACTTGGAGTAGTTGACCTTAAAATCCGAGATCTCACCAAAGTTCTCTAGGAGTGATATTAGGTTCGGGATCCCTTTTTCCGGTTCCGTGAGCAGAAACATAATATCATCCGCAAACGCAGCCAGCTGGAGCGAATGAGGTCCAATTGAAATCCCTTTTAGTCCTGGATGAGATCTCACTGTTTGTAAAAGGGGTTCCAGTGCTAGCACGAAAAGTGTCGGGGAAAGTGGACACCCCTGGCGGGTGCCATTCCGTATGTAAAAGGTGGGGGAGAGGGTATTGTTAATACTCAATCTTGCATGCGGGTTACTATATAGTGAAAATATTGCTGATATGAATGCTGGGGGGAAATTAAATTTCTCTAAAGCGCTCTTCATATACAACCAGTTGACCCGGTTGAACGCTTTTTCAGCGTCTGTTCCTATCAGTAACATTGGGATCTTTTTTGATTGTGCGTATCTGACCGCGTGTAGCAGTCTATAACAATTTTCTTTTCCTTCCCTGCCTGTAATGAATCCTGTCTGTTCCCTGTTTATCAGGGAAGGGATAAGGTCCTCCATTCTCCTAGATAAGAATTTAGCCCACTAAATACAAATTAATTAATGAAATGGGCCTGTAATTAGCGCATGATTCTGGATCTTTGTTATCCTTATGAATGAGTATTATGTGGGCTTCCTGTGCTTGTATGGGTAATCTACTTCCTTGTAATAGGGAGTTAAATAGTTCTTTTAGTCTTGGGGCTAGCGATGCTTTGAAGATTTTTTAGTAAGCCAATGATAGACCATCTGGTCCTGGAGATTTACCTGACGGACTAGAAGTGATTAAGTCTTCAACTTCCTGATCTGTCGCTTGGGACAGCAGGATCTGTGAGGCCTCATCCCCTAATTTTGGTAATTTGACTGTGCTCAAGAATAGATCAATTTTCTTTTTGAGGGCCAATTGCTCGGTCACTTCTCCCCCCTCTCTTGTATAGGTTGTATAGTTGCGAATAAAAGTGCTGGAATGTTTTGGCTATTTCCTGGGATGAGGTAACCGTGGTTCCCGTTTGGTTTTTAACCGAGCTAATGAAATTCCGTGACCTTGATTTTTTGAGCATGGCTGCAATGAACCTGCTCCCCTTATTTCCATGCAAATACACTGTCTGCTTCAGGAAGAGGTGTCTCTTGTTGAACCTTACCTCCAGTAGACGTTTAAGGTCTCATCTCTTGGAAGTCAGTTCCTCCTGTACCTTTATGGTTTGTGACAATTTTGAGGTTTGCTCCAATTTTGCTATCTGCGATAGCAGGCTACCAATATCCATCTGCTGAAGTTTTTTCATTTTTTCATTCTGGATCCCAGCGATATGAGGGCCCCCCTCATGACGGCTTTATGAGCCTCCCACACCACGGGATACTCCATATCCTCAGTAGTGTTCACGTGAAAGTATTCTTCTATTAATTCGGTTAATTTGGCTCTCTCCGACTCCGAGTCCAGCAAAGACTCGTTTAATCGCCATCTCCATTCCCCGGGCCCTTCCGAACCTATTTTAACGTCTACGTGTGTGGGGGCGTGGTCTGAGATTGATATTGTGTCGATGTTTGTTTTTACTACTTTTGTCAGGAGGCTCGAGGAGATAAAAACATAGTCTAGCCTCTGATAGGATAGATAAACTTGTGAATAGAATGTAAAGTCTTTTGAGGAGGGGTTTAGCATTCGCAATGCGTCCACGATGCCCAATTCTTGTAATGCTTTGTTCAATTTGTTTAGACACCCCTGCGAGACCTGGGATTTTGCTCTTGATGAGTCTAGGATAGGGTTCAGTGTTACGTTCCAGTCTCCCCCGGCTATTATGTACCCCACTGCAAACTCCTTCAGTACTTTAATCTGTTTGATTAACCACTCGGTTTGGTTGACATTTGGGGCATACATGTTGGCAATAGTTATTTTTACGTTATTAATTGTGGCTTTTAGTAGGAGGACCCTCCCCATTTCGTCAGAATATTCCGCTGTAGGGACAAAGTTAATGGATCTGTGGAATAGTGTGGAGACACCCTTGGAAGCGGAGTGGGGATGTGAGCTGTGGAAGGCCTGGGAAAATGCCTTACCCGGCATGGCAATGCATTTTCCTCCCTTAAAATGTGTCTCCTGTAGAAGGAGGATTTTGGTGTTGTACCTTTTCACAAGTTGTGCTATGTTGAATCTCTTCTGTGGCGTGTTGAGGCCCCGGACATTGAAGGACGTGATCCGAGGTGCTTCCGTGGACATTGCGGTCAGAGTTGGACGGGACAGCTGGAGGAAGTCTCGATTCCTGTTTCAAGAGATACAGAGGTTATAGCAATAAAATACGTTAGTGATATTGTTTATATACTCTCCTACTAGATCGTTCTATCCCTTTGTTATCTCGGCTCAATTTAAGTAGGGGTTTAGCGTTTTCGTTCCAATGGGGAGTGATGGAATAAGATGCTCTGGGAAGGAGATTGGGAGGAAGAGTAGGTAGGTGAGGGACTTGGAAAGGAAAGAAGGAAATAGGGAGATGTAGAAAGTAAATATAATAAATATACTTAAACAGTCTGTAGTATAGCAACAAACACCCTCTAACGAGGGCACGGACGTATGCAGTAAGCTCTTGGCTACGTCCGTAAAAAACTTGGGGTGGTGCTTTAATTGTAAAGTCCTCTTTAAACTTCTCTTTGCCTGATTGGGTTGAGGCGCCCAGGCACCCTGTTCCTTAATGGGCAAAATTTTGAGTTCCTTCTTCAGGTGCTAGTGAAATAGTTAGACCTGCAACGGGCCTAAAATTCTGTCAAACTTTGTGTTGCCCTGAATGCTGAACTGCTCAAACCAAAAGTGTGTGTGTGTGTGTGGGAGGGGGGGGGGGGGGATCTGCATAATGCTGGGTGAGGGTTCTTCTCCCCTCACTCTTCCTTTTAAACTGCTGTTCAAAGTCCACCTTGTGGTCCTAGTTGTTCAGTCAGGTATCGCCATTTTCCCCATCTTCTTTGGTTCTTTTCTTTTGTTTGTTCTTTGGGGATTTTGCTTGTCCCACTAGGCTCCACGTGTCGGGTGTTGCTAATCTGGGCATTCTGGGGAATTCCGGGAGTGGCAACCAGTTAGGGAGGTCAATGGGTTCTAAGTCCAAGTGTTGCCAGCACATCTGAAGGTCCTCAGGTGCGCGGATGTTGTGTCTCTTGCCCTTGTACGTTATTCCCAGCCCGAAAGGGAACAGTCATGCATACCTGATATTCTTGGACTTCAAGACATCCAGTAGGGGTCGTAGTAGCCGTCTCTTAGCAAATGTTGTGGGGGACAAGTCCTAACAGATCTGTATGTCCGCATCAGCGTATTTCAGATCTCTGCTATTCCTAGCTGCTTCTAAGATGGCGGCGGCATCCGGCAAGGCCAAAAATTTACATATGATATCTCTCGGTGGGTCAGATGCTGCAGGTTGTGGTCTCAGCACCCTGTGTGCTCTCTCAATTGCCATAGTAGCCGCTCTATCTCTACCCACTAGAGAAGAGAAGATTTCCAGCAGCACTTTCGGTATAGCTTCTGCCGCACACGACTCTGGAATACCTTTTATGCGCACATTGCTGCGGCGGGTGCGGTTCTCCAGGTCTTCTTGGATAAGGAGCGTTTTATTTAAATATGAGTGTTGGTCTTTCAGCATTTGCTCCATCTCCAGGGAATGTGATGTTATGGCTGCAGTTGTGCACTTTAGATCCTCCACTCGTCTCCCCAGATGTCTTAACTCCTCCTTGATCTCTGCTAAGTCGGCTCTCACTGGTTTCATAGGTTTGGCCATCAGTTCTTTCATAAATCCCCTGGAAATCTGGGCCCCATCTTCTTCCTCCGAGGAGGACTCACCCCCTCTCTCAGCCTCAGACATAGCAGCGGTGGCCGGCGTCATCTTGCCTGCGGGCCCGGGGGGGGGCGGGGGGGGGGGCGCGCGCTCAATTCTTTCAGGTATTTCTGCATACCCATCTGGCCCCGAGCTTGGCGAGGGGTCCCCAGCTGTTCTCCACTCTTTTCTTTGCTTATTTTACCCATTTTGGGTTAGTGCAGCTTCTGCAGGGTGTCTGTATCGGTGCCTCTGTATCGGCGCTTTCAGCCTAAGCTGCCATCACCCTCCGCGGTCAGGCTCCGCCCCAAGTCTTGTGTTTTTAAAGCTATAACTCCCAACCCGTGAGGGGAGGGATCTGAGCTTTATAGGTAGGTGAGTGAGACACGCTTGTCCTCATCGGCTTACGTGCCGCAATGTTTCTTTCGTGGCCTCTTAATGGTAGTAAGGCAATAGTGTTTCAGGCTCCTCAGCCTAATGGCAGTTTTCTTTATTGTTCTGGGCTATATCTTTATGCAGCTGTAAGGGGAGGGTGTGCAAGTCCAGTGTGCAGGTTTCAGGCTGCAGTTTATGAGGGGAAGGGGGGCAGCTGTGAATGTTTGGGAAGGTTTATTGCAGGCACCTAGTCAGAGTCCACCAGACTGCAGGGGGTTAATAAGGGGCCCTGCTGGGTAAGCTTTCCCGCTGCAGAGAGCGGTTAATAGGGCGGCTGCTGTTTAGTGAGGTCTCCTGTCGGCACTCAGAGGTATTTGGAGCGGCGACTGGGGTCTCCTGAGAGATGCTGTGTACTCACAGCATGTGGTATGATGCTACTGTGCCTCTGCTGGTTCCCGAGCGCTCGCGGACCGGAAGTGAAGCTCCGATGGGATCAGCGCTTCACAGGGGACCGCAGCTCTCAGTAGTGAGCACCTCACCCGTACCTCTGTTTCCTGGGCACGTCTGGTGGTCAGCGGGGCCGAGCGGTGGGTCTCCAGCCAGGTAAGAGGGCTGTATTGTGTCTGCGCGGCGCTCCGCTGTTTCGCGCGCTTCCGGCCGGGTCAGAAATTTAGTCTCCGGATTTCTTCGGGCGCTAGGCCTCAGTTGCCGTATGTCGCCCAACCAGGTAAGAGGGCTGTATTGTGTCTGCGCGGCGCTCCGCTGTTTCGCGCGTTTCCGGCCGGGTCAGAAATTTAGTCCCCGGCTTTCTTCGGGCGCTAGGCCTCAGTTGCCGTATGTCGCCCAGGCGCTCGTGGAACTCACTGTTTGTTCCCGGTCCTGCGGGGGTGATGGTGGGGTGCAGGGAGAGGTGTCTAGAGGTTCAGAGAAGCTAGGGGAAGCTTCTTTTTCTTCCTTGGCTGAGGAGCCCCGTAGGAGCAGGTCTGCTTAGATTGTAGGTTAGGCCACGCCCTCATAAGTGTGCTTTTTGATAGATTTTATTGGTATTAATACAGTTATGCACATTGTGTATTTATTTCACCATTAATGTAATTTAACACAACACATTTTGTTTATCACATCATAAGTTTATTATGTGCATCAACTAACAATAATGAATTACCTGATACATACAGCTATACATATACACTGGTTGGTGCTAATAGCAGAGCACATTCCATTTCAATGTTCTACTCAGCATTCCAAGGGTTAACACACAGGTTGTTTTTTACTTGGTGATGGTAGATATCTATTTAAGCAGGTTGCACATGATTTTAACACTGAGGTGAAGAAGGGTTCGCTTGTGAACCCGAAACGCATTCTTTGTAAACCTGCTTGTTTTTGTGGCATATTAGATCTAATATAGATTGAAGCATTCTTTCTGCTTGTCAAGTTCCCATTATCTGGATTGTGGGTTCATGATCAGAGCTGCTGTCGGCGCCAGGTTTTTATTGCAACAATTGAACTTTGCCAATGATAATTACACAGGATGTATCAATCTGCTTTCTATGGAGGCCGTTGGGAGATGTCCACGTGTACATTCTGCGTTTGGGTTGCATAAACCATGTGTTTATTATCCTGAGACGGTTTTCATGGCAGAACTGTACTAAACGATCACCAACTTCATTTCATTTCCCCAAGCCCAAATCTTCCTGTGTCTGTCCCTTGACAAAGACCTTCTATGTAACGGTCGAAACGTCGCCTTTTCATTTGATGATGTGATGTCTCCATGAAAACATAAAAACTTCTTATTGCACCTGAAAAATTGGATTCTGCTGCCTATCATATTTTATGGAACGTTGCATCCCCGCCAATAACATGCAGGGACTCCCACATTTGCACGACGCTCAGGAACCGAGAATTGCATATCTCGGATCAGATGCGTCCAAAACTACTCATGCGTGGGCTCAAAACACATGTAAAGTCACAACAGGAAAAATCGTGGTCATATTTTCATGGTGAGTCACACCCACATGGAGTTATGAAGGAAATATGTATTTCAGGGAATTATGTGTCTCAAGATAAGCCATCCCCCACGGGGGCTGGAAGGAACTTAATGGGAGTTACCCCAGTGAGAGTTTAAAAATCGCACACGGACGTGTGCTCAGGGTCAGCCCCTTGGAGGTCACTATACGGGAGGTCTGGTCCGCAGTTCTGGCGCGACTCCACGCCAAAGAATGGTAACACTCTTCTTTTAACCCTTTTTATTTTACTGTCTGTGATATCACATGTAAGTCTCTTGCCATTTATCTTGTAACATCATTTTTGTATTTTTCTATAAATAAGCACTGCTCTTTTCTTTGAGAATTAAACGTTAAATTAATTATTGAGCCTCGTCCGTGTTAACACGAAACCATATTCTCCGAAGATTGTATTCTAAGTCATAGATCGGGTTCCAATTTACCGTAACGAAAATTGGTGGTGGCAGCGTTTGTGTTTAAATATTGTAGAGCTCTGGAGTGCATTAGGACGGATCAGGTGGGTGATTTGAGTTTCCGCTTCGCATGCGTGCAGAAGTCGGCGAATGCTAGATACAAATCACCCTGTATTCTAACGACTGCCAGCTTGCAATACTGCAGAATGTTTGAGGACCAGAGGCGGGATCGATAGGTTTTGTCCCTTCCCCTGTCTCCTCTTGTCCAGTGAGGGACAAATTGTTAATAAGTGGAGGGCCAGGTGGGTTGCTATGGAGTTGTGGCTGTGGCTCATGGTCGCTTTTCAGGAGTCAGGAAAGTTGGGAACCAGTCACTCCACAACCTAAGAGCCTTTCCTTCCTCGCCCTCGCCCTGATACGTGACACTGTCCATGTCTCTTTTTATTCATTGGCTGAATATAAGATAAATGCACTGGTAATCTCCAGATAACAGAAAAACAGGAAGAAAACGTCCTTCTCCACGTCAACAGTCCAGCAAAGACACCAAAAGTCCTTTTTAAATAAGAGTAGCAATGGCCCAGCAAACCTTTGTTGCAGAGTGTGGTGAAGTCTGCAGTTCCACTCATTTGCAGCTTGTGTCTCTCCACCCCTAGCCAACTTTACCAAAGGCCCTACAAGGTCCATGGCAACCAGTTCAAATGGCACTTCAATTATTAGTAACGGGACCAATGGGCTCTTAAAAAGTGGAGCAGGAGTTGTCACCTGGCAGGTGGGACAGGATTGGCAAAACTCTGCTATTACCTTGTAGCAGCCTGGCCAGTGGAATCTCTGCAAGATGTGCTCCTGCGTTTTTTCGACCCCAAGTGGCCCCCTGATATGTGCGTGTATGCCAAGTGTAAGACTGTGTCTACAGGAACCAGGTACTAGAAGCTGCTCCACTACCTCATCTCTAATTTTGGTCACTCAGTACAACAACTCATTTTTAATGGTGAAGTGAGGGAAGCTCTCTGCCGCCCCTGTACTCTGCGGTGCACTATTTATAACAGACACATTCTCAAACACATATTTCAAAGTCTGGTCATTAATCTGGGCAGATCCAAAATTACCCGGTGCCACCTCGAGATCAATCATCTGTGGTTCTGACAGCTCCTCTTCCTCGGTTACCCCTGCAAAAGGCAACTCATCATTAGTGACTTCACTGCCCTCGTTACCCGGCGGTAACAAATTGGTCCATAAGTTCCAAAACAGGGGGAAGACTCTCCCAAGGACAACAGGGTGGATCAAATTTTCCACCACCCCAACCTTGTGTGCACACACTCCAGAGTCAGTGTCTATGGATACCTGGGAAACTGGGTACCCTTTTGTGTCCCCATGTATGCAAATGACCCCCAGTTTTTCCCCCTGTAGCAACACATGGGGAAGGGAGGCCCTGATTAGCGTGACCAAGCTCCCGGAGCCGAGCAAAGCCGACACCTTGACCCCGTTCACCGTTACCTGGCACCTCTGGGGCTGTGGGTCTTTGGTCGGCGTCACACTGCATACTGGATGTGCAAACCACGAACATCGCCGACCATGTGTACAGTCCATGAGCTCTGTTTTCGCTGGACAGTGGGCTGCAATATGCCCTGGCTCCTGGCACTCCCAGCACCACAGCGGGGTGACTTGGCTCCTCCTGATGGGCACCGCTCCCCACGAATTCTGTGGTTTCTCTTCCATGCTGACCCGGGATTCCTTCCTCTGGGCATCCAACCCAGAGTTGACACCACGAGATGCAGCTCTTGCAGTGGGAAGCGCCTCCTCCGCTGTGAGATATCTCTCTACAAGGCCCACCAACTCATCTGCATTCTTGGGATCTCCTTGGACAACCCAACGCTGCATGGGCCTAGACAGGGACTGCACAAATCAGTCCATCACCACTTTTTCGACAATCTGAGTAGGTGATGATGTTTCTGGCTGTAGCCATTTTTGAGCCAGATGTAGCAGGTCAAACATTTGAGACCGGGGCGGCTTCTCTGGAGAATACTTTCAATTATACACCCGCTGTGCTCTGACTGCCGTGCTGACTCCCAGGCGAGCAAGGATTTCGGCTTTTAACTTGGTGTACTCTCGGGCATCCTGCTGCGCCAAATAATAATACACCTTCTGGGGTTCTCTAATTAAGTACGGGGCCAACATCTCCATCCACCGCCCTTGAGGCAATTCCGCCCTCTCTGCCACCCGTTCAAAAATGGCGAGGAAGGCCTCCACGTCATCTTGTGGCATCATCTTTTGTAATGTCCCTCTTACTGTTTTTAAAGTGTCCATCTGGGCATGTTGCCTGGAGAGATCTACAGTCTCTTTGGCCTGCACCACCTCAGTTAGTATGGCCAATTGCCTTACCAGGAGTTGGTTTGTCTCCTGTTGTGCTAGTTGCTGCTGGGCGACTGCTTTCTGTTGCACTTGCATTACCTCTGCTTGGGCCTTCTATTGCTGGGCCATCATTTGTTGCTGCTGAGCAAACGTTTGTTGTTGCTGCATGTTCATTTGCACCAGCTGCTTTATCGACTCCTCCATGGTTGTATTGGCCGCCTGCATGCTCACCGCTGATTTCACCCAGGACATGTACCCGTGGGTCTTTTACTGCCGGCGCATCCTCCACCAATTGTAGCAATGCAGGGGAACACACTTCAGGCCACAACCGGAATATTGTCCATGTCTCTTTTTATTCACTGGCTGAATGTAACATAAATGCACTGAAAACATCCTTTTCCACGCCAACAGCCCATCAAAGCAAAAACACCAAAAGTCGTTTTTAAATAAGAGTGGCAAAAGCCCAGCAAACCTTTGTTGCAGAGTGTGGTGAAGTCTGCAGTTCCGCTCACTTGCAGCTTGTGTCTCTCACACCAGGCAGCTCTGAACTTCCCTTCACACTGCAACCTGCACCCATTTATGCACCTCACCTGTCTGGGCCAGGTGGAACTGGGTCTACAACGGACTGGGTCTACATCACAGATGCTAGTAGTACCCGTGATATGTACCTTCCGTCCCACACTTCACCTCTCACTCTACTACAGTCCTCTGGGGTCTATGTAAGCCCCTGATTATAGTAAGTCACGAGTAGCCCCTCAAAAGTCTGTACATCGCTAGGAATGTGTTAGCAGCTGATGTCCCAATATGGGGGGGGGGGCATCTGTGGGTGAAACCTGACTATGAGACCAATGCCAGCTGGTGACAATACAGGAGGCATTACTGACTGTCACCTTAGTACAAGGGGCTTGAGAGCACAGAGTCATTATATAAGGAGGGTAAGAGCCCGTTGTCAGTTTATTTATACATTTCCAGCTGGAATGACAAAAATAAAATCACATGTCTTAAAGGGGTTGTCCCGCGAAAGCAAGTGGGGTTCAGCACTTCTCTATGGCCATATTAATGCACTTTGTAATGTACATCGTGCATTAATTATGAGCCATACAGAAGTTATTCACTTACCTGTTCCGTTGCTAGCGTCCTCGCCTCAATGGAGCCGTCTAATTTCAGCGTCTAATCGCCCGATTAGACGCGCTTGCGCAGTCCGGTCTTCTCCCTTCTGAATGGGGCCGCTCGTGCCGGAGAGCTGCTCCTCGTAGCTCCGCCCCGTCACGTGTGCCGATTCCAGCCAATCAGGAGGCTGGAATCGGCAATGGAACGCACAGAGCCCCTGGTGCACCATGGGAGAAGACCTGCGGTCCACCGTGGGTGAAGATCCCGGCGGCCATCTTCGCAAGGTAAGTAAGAAGTCACCGGAGCGCGGGGATTCGGGTAAGTACTATCCGTTTTTTTTTTTTAAACCCCTGCATCGGGATTGTCTCGCGCCGAACGGGGGGGCTATTGAAAAAAAAACAAAAAACGTTTCGGCGCGGGACAACCCCTTTAAGGCCGAACAAAGGCGAGGTGCAGACTAACAGGAAAAAAACACCCCTGGTCATGAAAGGGTTACAGAAGTAAAAGGTCTTGATTCTGAGGTTCTCTTCTGGATGCGGCGTCATTACTGCTTATAATAATATCTTTATTACTGTAGATATTTGCTGTGCAAACAGATAGAGGGGAAGATTCAAGTAGATGCACAAATATCTTGGAACGTCTGCGAATGCCGGGCAATCTAAGGTAACCTAAAAAAACACCTTACATACAGCCCTAAATCCTTTATTTACCTCACTGCACTTAAGGGGTCTGTCAGTGACCAAAGATGGCCACTTACCTCCAGTATAATTAATGGCACCACTCATGATACAATTAATGTCACCACTCTCCTGCAGTACAATTACATCCAGCATTTACCTCCATTATAATAAATGGCACCACACACAATACATGTAAAAGGAATCTATCACTGGACTTATGGGGCCAGATTGGAGAGCTGCAGAAACCTGTGGCAGAAACCGATAATGACAAATTACTGGTTTTCTTTCATTAGTTTCCATAAAATCACTATTTATGTGACAGTATTTACAGCCATCCAGGAACATGGCACCGCGCCACTTCCCTCTCTACCGGTCTCACTGCTGGGTCACACGGTGCCCTTTACACAATCCACAACCCTGACAGTCGAAACCCATTTGGTCTATTAATTCCTGGATCTGCTCACCCTGCGGCAATAGTGGTGTCACTTCTCTCTCGAAACAATAAGTTAAGCTTTGACAGTTGTGTCCTCTATATCAGCACACAGTCCCCTGTACAGCCTCATAAATACATATACAGTATATATCTCAGATAAACTGTACAGTATGAGCTCCTAACATAGGAAATATGATGTCATAGGCATCACAGAAACTTGGGATGATACACAAGATTGAAATACAAGACTTGAAAGATATAACCTTTTTATAAGAAACAGACCTAATAAAGAGGAGTTGTGTTGTATGTTAGGAAAACATCCATCTCCAGAGATTCAAGCTTCACAGCATGGGAGTTCTGTAGAAACTGTTTGGGTAAGCATACAAGGAGAGAACAACAGGAAGGACACTATTGTAGGCATTTACTATAGACTGCCTGGACAAGCGGAAGATATGGATGAACTCTTTCTATATCAGATGGCCAAGATCTCATAAAAGCATGACATAGTGATCATGGGAGATTTTACCCATCCAGACATTTGTTGGAAATCTCTCTCAGGCAAAAGTAATAGGTCCAACAAATTCTTATCCGCTCTTAGGGCTCAGTCACATGGGCGCATCCGGGCGCCGATGCGCCAGTGTTACTGCAGGATAAGACGGCCGCACTGCAGGTGCGGAGAAAGAACACATGACCGGCTCCATTGTCGGTCTTACTGACAACTTTATCTTCCAAAAGGTGGAAAAGAAGACGAGGGGATCTGTTATCTTGGACCTAATTCTTACCAACAGGAAGAGCCTGACTTCTATACCGTGAAACATCTTTGAACAAATTAGGCTGTCTGTACACGGGCAAGTTTTCATTGCGTTCCCTATGGCGATAATCCGGCCGCGGGGAACGCAGTGAAAGCTCTCCATAGCGTTGCTATGGAGAGCGCTTCCCCTCTGTCCACGAGTGGAGAATCACAGCGATTCTCCGCTCGCAAACGGCAAATTGCAGCATGCTGCGATTTTCCGCAATTTTTTAAAAACAGATATTTTTGGTATAACTTACCGTAAAATCTCTTTCTCGTCACGTTCATTGGGGGCCACAGCCTAGACCATGGGATATAGCCACTGCCCTGGGAGGCGACACTAAGCAAAAAAGTGTTAGCTCCTCCCTCCTGGCTATATCCCCCCTGCAGGCACTCAGCTAATTAGTCTATCTGCAAGCAGTAGGAAGCCAGTGGGAGTACGATTATACATATTATGTTTTATACATACCAAAATACATACTTTGAAGAAAGAGAGAAAAAACAAACCATCAGAAAAAAGAGATCCGCGCTCACAGAAAAAATGCACTGAGGACAAATTCACATGTAGACAGTGGTGAGATGAAACACTTACTTGGAAGGAGGGGGGTATGATGCACAAATGCCCCCTCCTCAGAGTGTCCACCACAAGGTATAAAGCTAGGCTTCAAGTCACCAGATGATTCTCCAATCGTTTGAGATCAAACAGAACTTTTAATACGGCAACGCGTTTCGGTGCAGAATAGAGCACCTTTCTCAAGCCATTAACACATAAAACAGTATACAATGCAGATATTTATACACAGTTAAGAACAGAATTGTCTGTTCTTAACTGTGTATAAATATCTGCATTGTATACTGTTTTATGTGTTAATGGCTTGAGAAAGGTGCTCTATTCTGCACCGAAACGCGTTGCCGTATTAAAAGTTCTGTTTGATCTCAAACGATTGGAGAATCATCTGGTGACTTGAAGCCTAGCTTTATACCTTGTGGTGGACACTCTGAGGAGGGGGCATTTGTGCATCATACCCCCCTCCTTCCAAGTAAGTGTTTCATCTCACCACTGTCTACATGTGAATTTGTCCTCAGTGCATTTTTTCTGTGAGCGCGGATCTCTTTTTTCTGATGGTTTGTTTTTTCTCTCTTTCTTCATTATATCTGGGGGAGTTCTTCCTCTAGAACCCCCAGCCTGTATCTGCAGCTCTCCTTTATTTTGAAGGATTGGAGCACTGAGGAAAAGACACTCTGTGACCGCATCCACACAGCGTTTTTTGTGTGGACTGGATCGACCTGTGGCGCTCTCCACTTCTTTCTACTTCCAAAATACATACTTTGGCATAATTCTCTGCCAAACAATGACCAAAGAACAGAAAGTTCCAGCAACCGCTTAAATAAACAAGGGGTGGGTGCTGTGGCCCCCAATGAAAGTGACGAGAAAGAGATTTCACGGTAAGTTATACCAAAAATATCTGTTTCTCGTCCGTATCATTGGGGGCCACAGCCTAGACCATGGGACATCTACAAGCAGTCCCGAAAATATCTATATATTGGGTGGGCTTTTAAAGTTTGACCGTGTGGTCAAAGGACCGCCGCCTGCAAGATCTTCCGGCCGAGCGCGGCGTCCGATGATGCAGATATGTGGACCTTACAAAACTTTGAAAACGTATGTAAGGAAGTCCAGGTGGCTGCCTTAAACACCTGAAGCGCCGAGGCCCCGTGCCGGACCGCCCAGGAGGACCATACCGCCTGTGTGGAATGGGCCGTAACCCGAAATGGTGGCGTGCATCCTGAGGTGCGCTACGCCTCTGTTATCAAGGACCTTATCCACTTAGATAGGGTGACCTTTGAGGCTGCCGAGCCCCTCCGGGCCCCCTCCGGAATCACGAAGAGGTTGTCAGTTTTACGGAATTCTTTGGTTCTCTTTACATAAATCTTCAACGCCCTCACCAAGTCCAGGTGGTGCAGCGTTTTTTCCCTCGTGTGTACTGGCGTTGGACAGAAGGAAGGCAAGACAATTTCTCATTCCGAGACTACCTTAGGTAAAAATTCTGGTGATGGTCTCAGTACCACTTTATCTTGGTGGAAAGTCATATAGGGGGTCTGTATAGACAAGGCCGCCAGCTCCGAGACCCTACGAATAGAGGTAATAGCGACGAGGAATACTACCTTCCAGGTCAGTAGTCATATAGGAATCTCTTTCAGCGGCTCGAACGGTTGGTCTGTCATAGCCTCCAACACGAGATTCAGATCCCATGCTTGAACTGGGGGTTTCAACAGGGGTGTCGTATGGGCGATTCCCTGTAGGAATGTACGCACAGCCATTCTGTTTGCGATTGGCCTCTGAAACAGCACCGTCAGTGTTGACATCTGCCCCCTTAGCGAGCCTACCCTTAATCCTATTTCGAGACCCGATTGTAGGAATGCCAGTATTCTGGCCACCGAAAATTGCATCGGCTGCAATCGCCGCTCCTCACACCAGGTGAAGAAACGCTTCCAGACTCTGTAATAAATAGCCGACGAGGCTGGTTTACTGGCCCGTATCATTGTCTGAATCACCTTCTCCGAGTAACCTTTTCTTCTTAACACCTCAGTATCAACGGCCAGGCCGTCACATGTAGAGACCTGGAATCTGGGTGTAGCAAAGGCCCTTGGGATAGCAGGTCTCTTCGATCTGGTAGGTGCCATGGTGTGTCGGTCAACATTTCTATGATGGTCGCGTACCAGCTTCTTCTTGGCCAATCTGGCGCTATTAATATCGCTGGTCGCCCTTCCTGTTTGATTTTCCCTAGGATTCTTGGTATGAGGGGGATTGCTGGAAATACGTACAGGAGTTTGTATCCCCCCCACGGGATGGTCAGTGCGTCTGTTGCCACTGCTTGCGGATCCCGTGCTCGGGCCACAAATGGAAGAGTTTTGTAATTCAGTCTGGATGCCATGAGGTCCACGTCCGGTGTACCCCATGTCAGACATATCGTCCGGAATACTTCTGGGTGCAGCCCCCATTCGCCGGGATCTACCGTTTCCCGACATAGGTAATCTGCCACCCAGTTGTCTACTCCGGGAATGTAGACTGCTGATATTGAGTTCAGATGATTCTCCGCCCACGTCAGTATGCAAGCTACTTCGTTCATTACTGATGCGCTCCGTGTGTCCCCTTGATGGTTGACATAGGCCACAGCTGTGGTGTTGTCCGTCTGGATGCGCACATCCTTCTTTTTGAGACTGGACCCGAAGTGCCGGAGAGTCAGGTAAATGGCCCGTAATTCTAGGATGTTGATGTGCAACCTTGTTTCTCTCTGAGACCAAACTCCCTGAACAGACTGGCCCCCCAGTGTTCCGCCCCAGCCTCAGTGGCTGGCGTCCGTCGTCAATACGACCCATCATTTTGGGCCCAAAGGCCGTCCCGCCTGAAGCCTCCCAGGTTTCAACCACCACTTCAACGCATCCTGGACTTGAGGGGTTATCCAGATTCGTTGTTCCAGGGTCAGTGTGGACCTGTTCCAGCGGGACAATATCAGATGTTGTAGCATCCTTGACCGGAACTAGGCAAAGGGGACCGCCTCGAAGGCTGCTACTATCTGGCCCAGAATACTCACAGTGTCTGATGGTTAGCGTTCTCTTCTGCATTAGAGATCGAATACCGTGTAGAAGCTTGTCTACTTTTGTTTGAGGTAGTAGAACTCGGTGCTGGCTGGTGTCAAATATCATGCCTAAAAACTCCAACCATTGTGCTGGTATTAGGCACAATTTTTCGTGGTTTACTATCCAGCCAAATACTTCTAAAGTTTCCATCGTGACACGTAAACTCCTGATGTTGCCGTCCCATGACGGTGCTTTTACTAGCACATCGTCCAGGTATGGTATGGCCGCTATGCCCTTTGCATGGAGTAGTGCCATCACTGCTGCTAGTACTTTCGTAAAGACTCTTGAGGAGAGTCTTCACGCGGGGCTGTGAATTGAAAATGCCTTTCCTGCGTCTCGAAACGAAGGAATTTTTGGTGTGCTTCCCGAATCGGAATGTGGAGGTAGGCGTCCTTGATGTCTATTGAGGACAAGAATTCCCCCGGCTGCATGGAGGCTATTACGGATTTGATCGACTCCATCCGGAAATGCTTTGTTTTGATGCATTGGTTCAGTCTCCTTAAATCCAGTACCGGCCTGACCCTGCCGTCTTTTTTGGGCACTAGAAAAAGATTTGAGTAGAACCCTTGCTTCTCTTGCGCCCCTGGCACTGGTTTTACAACTCTGTGTGCCAGAAGATTTTCCACTGCCAATTGTAGGTTGGCTACTCCTTCTGGGGTGGCAGGCACTCTGGACTTGCAGAACGAATTCTGTGGCAGAGTCACGAATTCGATCACGTACCCGGATGCCACGATCTCCTGCACCCACTTGTCGCTCACGCGACTCCACCATGTCTCCCGAAATAGGGAGAGCCTGCCCCCCAACCTGGTGACACTGGGTGGGGGCGGCGCCTCATGCCGCGTTCTTTGATCCCGCCGCCTTAGATGTTCCAGGTCAGGATCGCCATGCTTGTCTCGTCTTGAAGGTTGGACCCTTCCTTGCGTCTGTCGGGGTCTTCCTAGATTGGGACCACTGCCCTGACCCAGCACGGGACGAGAAACGCCGAAAAGGACCTAAAAAACGGTTTCCTCTTCTTTTCCTTTCTTGTTGGAATTTGTGGCAATGACGTGCTTTTCCCGCCTGTGGCGTCCTTTATCAAGTCATCTAATTTAGGCCCAAAGAGCCTATTTCCCTCAAATGGCAACTTTGTTAGGACCATCTTGGACGCTGAATCGGCTGACCAGTTCTTTAGCCAGAGGGTTCGCCTTGCGGCGGACGCTCGAGCCACGAACTTAGCTGCATCTAGCTCTGCTGCGCATACGAACTTGTTCGCTTGTATGATATTGTCTGTTGCTTCCAGCAGTTCACTAGGTGGAGCGCCTGCCAGAATGTCTTTCCGCAGCTGTTTGGCCCAGGCTATGGACACTTTACTGACCCATGCGGCCGCGAAGATCGGCTGCAGGGTGGTGCCCGTAGCCTGAAACACTGATTTCGTCAATGTATCTAGTTTTCTGTCATGAGGATTAGCCAGAGTTGCCACCTCGGCTGTTGGCAACGCCGTGCCTCTAGATAGCCGTGACACTGGTGGATCGACTATTGGGGGTACCGCCCAACCCTTTTTCAGACTTCCTGGGAATGGGTATGTAACTTCCCAAGTTTTCCCAGGTTGCCTAAATTTTTTGGCAGGGTTCTGCCATTCTTTATTAGGGACGTCCGCGAAATCCTGATGGTCTGGAAAGACCTGTCGCGATCTCTTCTGCCGTCTAAACGACACCGTGAAAGGAGTCGTCTCTACTGGTTCCTCCGTTACTTGGAGGGTTTATCTTACAGCTATTACTAGGCTGTCCATTAGGCTCGCCAGCCGCAAAACCTGTTCATCGTCCAGATCAGAAGCAGACGAGACCGCGGAGCATTCGTCATCTTCTGACCCACTGCTCTCGCCCGCTGTTTGGGCCGTATCCTGAGAAGCCAACGAGCACAATGCTCAGGGGAAGTCATGGCAAGCCCAGGCCGGTCTTGCAGAGTACCGGGACCGCGAAGGATGCCTTGACCTGTGGTAAGTATGGACGGACTCCCTGGACCCATGGGAATCATGAGAGTCTCTGGACCGCCTGGACTTGGAGGGTCTAGATGACCTCCTGGTATGGCGAGATTTACGGGAGGTGTCCTCGCTGCTGCGGGACCTCCTTCTTTTGTGTGTCCTCCCGCGCGCATATTCCGAAGAGGAAACATCCGAGCTGGATTCTAACCGGCGTAAAATCGCCTCAGAAGATGTGGCCAGGGCGGAGACGGCAGCGGCCAAGGACCTCGCCCATTGGGGTTCGGACCCTGGCTCCACAGGGGCGGCAGGGGGCACCGGGATCCCTGGAACCACGCGTGCCATGGTACACTTAGCGCAGCGGGGGTCGACTTGACCGCAGGCAAACTTAATGCTGCAAACTGTGCAAGCATAATGCTTCACCCTCCCCTTGGCCGGGCTGGAACCCCCTGATTTAGGGTCAGACATGGCAAAAGGAAACCCCCGTGTAGGTGGGGATGCTACATACTGCCACAGGAGTACCTGCAGGGGGGACAGGGGAGGGGAAGGGGAGACACCGCAAAGTGCTGCCTTGGCAGGGCTTACCCGGTCTAGCAGCTGTTTTAGCAGTTCCCCTGATCCAGCTGGAGCCTCTGGTCCTGAAGCTTGGAAGCCGTCAGGAGTCGACGTGGGTCCACCACACGGAGATAGTAGCGCTGGTGACCCGGCAGGTGTGTGGCAGAAACTTCTGCGGTGCTGCTACAGCTGCTGGTGCCCGTTACAGAAGGTGCTGCTGCTGTCCGGGTGCTCACTCTGTAGCCAAAAGTCTGCAGGGCCGTATAAGGGCTGGATGCTGCTGTGTGCTGTCTGCTGCGAGCTGAGAGCTGCGCACAGTGCTGGGCTCAGTAGTGCCAGACAAACGGAGTGTCTTGCTGCTGAGAGCAGCCATTACTCTGCCTGGCTGCTTCTTTTAAGTCTGCTGCGGTCGGAGGGGGCGTGGCTTGCCCCAGATGTCCGCCCGCGACCCGGAAGTGACGTTTTCCGGCCCAGCGTCGGCGCCCCGCCCCCCGGAGCGGTGCAACCGGAAGTGACCTGCCCAGCCAGCGCCCCGGCGTCCTGCTAGCATGTTGTGCTCCTACCCCTGCTGCCGGGAGAGCTGTTGCCGCCGCTGCCATCCTGATGTCCGTTCTGCTCCATCACGTCCTCCCTGAGGTACCTTGCGTTGTCATGGAAGCCACAGCCTGTCCGCACATCGACCTGTCTCCAGCAGTGCTGCCCCCTATGCGTCACTGGTCAGACAGTGCGCTACTCCAGGGAGGGGGAGCCCTATGGCTGGCGGATAACCGATGCCAATGCGCATTGCAGAGTCAGACCCCTTTTTCTTCTCTGGGTGAGATGCCACAGAAGTGGTGGAGAAACCCCCTGCCTGCGTCTTCCCCGGGAGGCCAGTAGAGCCAGGGAAAAGCCCCGACTCCCCGGATTCCCGCGAATAGCCACATCTGCCTCCTAGCAGACACTAAGCTAAAGACTAATTAGCTGAGTGCCTGCAGGGGGGATATAGCCAGGAGGGAGGAGCTAACACTTTTTTGCTTAGTGTCGCCTCCTAGGGCAGTGGCTATATCCCATGGTCTAGGCTGTGGCCCCCAATGATACGGACGAGAAATGTATTTATTGAGGTTTTCTTAAACAAAGCACAATCCGTACAAATAATCGAAGGAAAAATGAATAAAACTCGCTTATCAGAGTTGCAAATAAATGACCTGTCTCACTAAATAACTTATGGCAAGCCGCAGTCATATAATAACAATTTATAGGTGGGTTTAAATGAACATTAGGTTAATGACATTGGCACTACTTGTCCTAGAGACCCAAAGACATGTTAAGATCTTGGATACTTGGTAGTATAATTCAATTTTAGGTAGCGAGGCATACTATATTAATCATAAGCGTGAGCCATGCGGCCTGTGGGCCCCCATCGCTCCATGAGGTCGTGTGATGACAACCTCTATGTTCGACTGTGCGACCCCTCCGGGAGTCTCAGAGGTAAACCCCGTACCAGAGGGGTCGAAGGGGTAACCTATGGGTCAGAAGCATATCTATATGTAGGGGTCCATGTCCTGGGCTCCTATATCGATCTACAAAAACCACTTTAGAACAGAGAAAGAAAAAGAGGAGAGAGGGAGGGGGGGAGGAATAGGGTAGGTATTAGCGCTCGCCTCGGTCCCCCGCACAATATATTGAGGCTTGAAATTTGTGGTAGTAACATACATAGTAACATACTTTGTAAGGCCGAATGAAGACAAAGTCCATCTAGTCCAGCCTGTCTATCCTCCTGTGTTGTTAATCCAGAGGAAGGCAAAAAAAAAGACGGAGCAGAAGCCAATCAGCCCTTTTGGGGGAAAAATTCCTTCCCGACTTCCTAATGGCAATCACACTAATCCCTGGATCAACCCCTAATATTTCCTACCTGCTGTGTACCCAGATTAACAATTAACCTAAGATTTATATCCTGTAATATTCTTCCACTCTAGAAAGACATCAAGTCCCCTTTTAAACTCCTCTATGGATTTTGCCATCACCACATCCTCAGGCAGAGAGTTCCACAGTCTAACTGCTCTTACAGTAAAGAACCATTTTCTGTGTTGGTGATGAAACCTGCTTTCCTCTAAACGCAGCGGATGCCCTCTTGTTACAGTCACAGTCCTGGGTATAAACAGATCATGGGAGAGATCCTTGTATTGTCCCCTAATGTATTTATACATAGTTATTTGATCACCCCTTAGCCGTCTTTTTTCTAGAGTAAATAATCCCAATTTTGATAGCCTCTCTGGGTATTCCAGTCCCGTCATTCCATGTATTAGTTTAGTTGCCCTTCTTTGAACCCCCTCCACCACTGTAACATCTTTCCTGAGCACCGGTGACCAGAACTGCGCACAGTATTCCATGTGAGGCCTGACAAGTGCCTTATATAGTGGAAGAATAATGTTCTCGTCCTTTGCCCCTATACCTCTTTTAATGCACCCCAAGACTTTATTAGCTTTTGCAGCAGCTGACTGGCATTGGTTACTCCAGTTTAGTCTACAGTTCCCTAGTACCCCCAGGTCTTTTTCCATGTCACTTTTCCCTAGCAGTACCCCATTTAGTGTATATTGGTGACATCCGTTTCTCCTGCCCATGTGCATAACCTTACATTTATCCATACTGAACTTCATTTGCCATTTTTCTGCCCAAGCCCCCAGCTTATCTTGGTCAGTTTGTAGCCTTACATTGTCCTCTGTTGTATTACTTATATTGTATAATTTTGTGTCATCTGCAAATATTGATATTTTACTGTGCAACCCCTCTATCAGGTCATTAATAAATATATTGAACAGAATGGGGCCTAGTACTGAACCCTGTGGCACCCTGCTAGCGACGGTGGCCCACTCAGTATGAACCATTTATTACCATGCTCTGCTTTCTATCACTGAGCCAATTCTTAACCCAATTACACACGTTTTCACCCAATCCGAGCTGCCTCATTTTATATATTGGCCTATTATGCGGCACAGTGTCAAATGCTTTAGAGAAGTCCAGATATACAAGATCAATAGACTCTCCCAGGTCCAGCCTAGAGCTTACTTCATCGTAGAAGCAGATCAGATTGGTCTGACATGATCAACCCTTCATGAACCCATGCTGGTGAGGAGTTATTCCGTTGTTCTCCTTGAGGTATTCTACGATTGTGTCTCTCAGAAACCCCTCGAACATTTTTCCCATTACTGAAGTGAGACTTAGCGGCCTGTAGTTACCAGGCTCACTTTTGGTCCCCTTTTTGTAAATTGGAACACCGTTGGCAATGTGCCAATCCAATGGTAAAACCCCAGTCTTTATTGCCTCCCTTACAGTCTTGTCGAGCCACATTGGTTTCCTTTCACTCTAATTTCTTTTATTTTTAAAGGGAATTAACTGCTCACTTGAGGTGATTAGGATCCTTTTAAACTTCTCCCATTTGTCCTCCGTACTGGCATTTTTGAGGATGTTGTCCCATTTAATGTTACCGATAGTAGTTCTAAGCTGTTCAAATTTTGCTTTACTAAAGTTTAGTTTGTTTGTCGCTCCCTAATAAGGTTTATTATTAAATGACAGTTGGAAGTTGATTATATTGTGGTCACTGTTCCCCAAGTGCCCCTCAACCTGCACTCCCTTTATTCGGTCCGGTTCGTTAGTTAGTACTAAGTCCAGAATGACCCTCCCTCTTGTTGGTTCCCGCACAAGTTGGATAAGGTAATTATCTTTAATTGATCCTAAGAACATATCACCCCTATGGGATTTGCAGGTTTCATTTACCCATATTATATCTGGATAATTAAAGTCCCCCATGATAATTACTTCATTGCGGTTTGACACTTCTTCTATCTGCCTTAATAGTAAGGTTTCAGTTTCTTCTCTTGCTTTTGGTGGTCTACAGAAAACCCCTATCAGGATTTTGTTATTTTTTTCCCCCTGTATTTCCACCCACAGAGATTCCACATGTTCATCTCCTGCACCTATATCCTCCCGTAGCTTCGGCATTAAGTACGATTTAATGTACAGACATACCCCTCCCCCTTTCTAGTTCCCACGGTCTCTTCTGAAGAGATTGTAACCCTGTAAATTCACTGCCCAATCGCACTTTTCATCAAGACATGTTTCCATAATTCCGACTATATCATAGTTTTCATCAGCCATTCTCGCTTCAAGCTCACCCACTTTACCGATCAGACTTCTTGCATCCCTGGTCATACAATTTATACGTTTTTTTTTTTGTTCTTTAAATTCGTTTTGTTACTAATGGTACTGTTGGCTCATCTGTCAGGTCTAACTGTACTAATCCCTCCTCCAGCTCAACTCCCATTCCCATTACTTGGCCCCAGATCGCTAGCTACACTGACTACCCCACTATTTATCTTTCTGCCCTTCCCCCCAGTCCCTAGTTTAAACACTTTTCCTGCCTTCTAGCCATCTTCTCCCCGGCCTAGGTCCAGGGAAGTGCACAGTGCAGATTCTTATGTTAAGCCATCGGCAAGCCACCTAACAAAGGCCACGGAGCTTTTATGGTCTAACCACACAGTCCAGGTGTCAGAGGCGTTTTCTGCTTCCTGGTCTCCCTCAGAGTCGGTGCTCCTGAGCTCCTCCATGTACCTGATGTGTTCTAGTGCCTCCGTCCACATGGACCTTGTTAGCTCTCCCCTCCGTTTCCAGTGTGGCGCATGGCCATTATAAAAGGTCTTAAAAGCCCTTTTTTAACATGGGAGATAGGACCTGGAAACATAGACAGAAGAGCCACTTCGGGGGTGAGGACCAGGGGTGACCTATACATCGCCTCATACAACCTGGCAACGTTACTCCAGAGTGGAGCTATTAGTGAACAGCTCCACCAGATATGATACATAGTTCCCATCCCTGAACCACACATCCAGCACTTACCAGGGAAAATTGTTGTTGTTGGGAAAATTCTATGAATCTTGTCCGGAGTCCTGTACCATTGCTTCATTATTTTATAGTTTAGTTCCTGTGCCTTGCTCAAGATGGACAATTTGTGTATGAGGGTATAGGACTTAGTCCAAAGCTCTTCGGGGAAACCTCTTCCGAGCGTCTCCTCCCATCCCGTCTGCCATCTTGGCCGCGTCTCCCCCTTCTCGGAGTCGATCAACAACCTGTACAGCAGAGAGACCACATGAGGGGTGGGGGGGGGCTACGCATAGTCTTTCAAAGGGTGTTAGTTCCTTTCTTAGTAGGTCACGGACCTTCAGCGATCTAAGATAGTCCCTCACCTGAAGGTATTGCATCCACGCTCCAGGTTTTGTTTCCTGACCTACTGCAATATCTCTTAAAGTGCACATCCCCTGTGAATCAAGGATGTTGTGTGCTTAAGGCCTGGGGAAATGAGGCATGAACAGCAGTGTCTCCGTAGATATTGTAGCTTGGATCTGAGGGTTACCTGTTAAAGGGGTCAGGCGGCCTGGACAAGTGAATATCCTCCTCATCCCTCTCAAGCGGGTCCATGCCCTCAGCAGGCTCAGAGCTAGGGGCGAAGCCCCTTGCCCCTCTCCAGTCCACAATGCCTGGGACCCAGAAGGCACCCCCCAAGTTGAACTGGTTCTGACCTTTTTCCAGAGGCACCCACGCTTTCTCATCCGCGCAGTGTAAGATATCCAGAACGCATCTACCTATTGTTGCTTTATGGTAGAGTTCAAGATCCGGCAGGCCCGCTCCACCTGAACCTTTTGTTCTAGTTAGGATTTTGTAGCTTATTCTTGGAGAGAGATCTTTCCAAACAAATCTAACCATACCCCTCCGCAACTGAGTGAAGAAGCTTCCGGAGAGGTCACATGGGACAGTCTGAAAAACATATAATATTCTGGGAAGAATGTTCATCTTAAGAACGTTGATTCGTTCTTGCCTGTTTAATCTCTTACATGCCACAATCAATAGCAACTGCAGATGTAAGCAGATGGCAAGGGGAATGGGATCCTTCTGTTGCCCCTTGGCAGCCAGCAGTGTACTTTCCTAGTGACCAATTACATCTTCACTTCCCCTTGAGGGATGAAAAAAATGGCGTCAAAGAAGTTCAATAAAATGTCAAGAATTCGGGGGCGTGGCTTAAGGCATGAGGAGATAGGCAGCAAAGACTGAAGGCTCCCGCTGAACCCCGGCTATCCAGCGCAACTACCGACATCCACGGCGCTATAAACCTACCATGGGACGTCTAAATAGGTCAGGAGACGGGGGGGGGGGGCACCGCAAGGAGAAGAATCGGGGCCTCTGGACGCCTACCTGAATCACATTCCGCGGCGGCCGGCGACACAGGAGGCATCCAAGATGGTGCCGCCGCTCCGGAAAGGGGGAGGAGCTTCAGCCCCGCTCGGCGCCGGAGCTACTGAGGCGACTACCCGGCATACCAGCTCACCCCAGGCCACCCACAGCAGCAGGCAGACATCAGGGAACGGAGGTACACTGCCCCGCAGCCACAAAGGCAGTCTAAACCGGTAAGAAGCCTGCCCAGACAGGCCCCGCTCACCGCCGCCGGTGCCATACCCAAGAATAAGCTCCCCTCTAGGAGCATTGAAGGTACCTCCCCTGACCCAATAGGTCAGAAGACGACCCGCAGCACGGCTGATAAAGGGGCAGGGATGGCTACCAGGCTACAAGGGGCCCTACAGCAACCAGCCAGCACAGACACAGAGAGGGGAGGCATGTGCACGGTCTCAAAGACGGGGGAGGGGAAAGAACACGCACTCCACGACACACTGGACTCAGTGGATGAGGCTCACCCCCGATCCCCATCACAAGCGGGCCGCAGAGGGGAGCCCCCACAAGAACCCCCACCCAGCGAGGGCCACAGAGTTACCCAGTGTGGGAGCCCTAGAAACTCCATGAGCCACACCGTAACAAAATCAGCTGAGAGGCAAACCCCACAAACGTATACATGCCCCACCCCCTCCGCGGACACAGATGAGGACGATGAGGAAGACAACGATCATTGGGATTGTAAAGCCCATCTTAAAAGCATTCCTACTAGAAGTGAAATAGACGCCTTACTCACAAAAGCGACGAGTTCACAAATGCAAGCCATAGAAGCACTACAGACCGAAATAAAACATATCGGCCACAGAGTCGCTGACACAGAAGAAGCCCAGACTGAACTCCAGTCACAGCTCACAGAACATCATAGCATCCTGCTAGATCACTCCTCGCAGATTGCCAACATACTTACTCATCTGGACAATATAGAAAATCGTAATAGAAGGAACAACATTCGCATTCGCAGCCTAAGCGAGGAAGTGGAACAGTGTCGCCTAGAACAGTGGCAATTAGAAGCTTCAGTGATAAACTTAACAGACAAGAAGACAATCCGATCGAGCTAGACAGGATCCACAGAACCCTAGGTCCCAAAAATGCAGACCCAGCTAGACCTCCTGATGTCATATGTAGGATCCATTTCTACAAAGAGAAGGAAGAACTCCTACGAAAAATCAGGGAGACGGGCCCGATTACTTACAAGGATAGCCCTCTCCTGGTACTTCAGGACTTATCTAGAAGGACACTCCAACTAATGAGAGCCCTTCGGCCAGTGTTGGTCGCCCTTAAAGAGAAAAATATCCGATACCGCTGGGGATATCCCTTCCAGTTGCAAGCAGGAAGAGACGGAAACTCGGCTATCTTCAGGGGCCTAGGGGATCTTCCGAGGTTCCTGGCCAAATTTGAACTACCTATGATTGCTCTGCCCGACTGGCCAAAAGTCGGAGCGCCGGATCCGTTGCCCCAAAAGAAACCTGGCACCTGGTCGGCCCTTCCGGGAAACACTGACTAGAAGAGGGGACGCCATTGTACCCTGAGGGCCCCTCCTCTTACACCACCTCCTTGACCGCTTTCGACGGAATTATCTCTGTCATTGTCCGTGGATGACTCACCGAAGCAAAACCCCAAGATGGGTTCTGATTTAAAAGTCGGGGTTTGGGGGGTGCTGTAAGCCAAGTCTTGATACAGGCTCCCCCAACCTAGGCCAGCAGCACAAGTTGCTGCACTAAAAATTTAGTTATATCCGTAGCCTTACTTGCTACGTGAATTCACACAGGAGGCGGGGCCTTCTTGGCCTAAGACCTCGCCTCAACATGTTGCATTTACATTTGTTTTGCCTAATTGTTTTCTTTCCCTCCCCTCATGTCTCCCCTCTTTCCCTTCCTCTCTGCCCTCTACCTTCTACCCACCCATGGTCTTCCTCCACCAAACCCAGAGGTCTACGACCTGTGGGCCCTGGCGATGTTCCCTCTGAGCCCGCAAGATGGCGTCTCTAACAGTAAGTTCCTACAATGCTAGAGGCCTAAACAGCCCAAATAAGAGGAAACAAATCCTATATAGCCTCCACAAGAAGAAAGTAATGATAATTTTATTTCAGGAAACCCACTTCACCACCGCAAATACCCCCAGCTGCCACAACCGATATTACTCACACTGGTACCATGCCCCTCACCCAGACCGCAAAGTAGGAGGGGTCTCCATAGCATTCCATAGATCATTAAAACCCCAAACCTTAGAAATAGAAAAAAGACGAAGAAGGGAGATACATATTCCTGAAATTAAAACTGCTAAATGACGTGTACACTCTCGCTAACTTCTATTTCCCTAACCAGGGGCAGGTGTCCTTCGGCTCCAGAGCTCTTCGGAGACTGTCGGACTTCGCGGAGAATTCGATGATCGTTGCCGGTGGCGACTTTAACATACCCTTGGATCCACACCTGGACACCTCCTCGGGACGCTCCTCGGTCTCCCACTCGGCTATCCGCAGACTTAAGAAGATGCTGGTGAGTCTACACCTGGTCGACCTCTGGAGATCTCTCCATCCAGCCGACAGGATTATAGCTGTCACTCGAGGGTATACAATACATACAGCAGAATTGATTACATCTTCGTATCGCATATGCTTCTAGACGGGTTCCCTAAATGCTCTATAGGACATTTCATATGGTCAGATCATGCCCCAATACTAGGGGAACTCAAACCCACTAGACAAGACTATAGAGGTTTTAACTGGAAACTAAATGACAATCTCCTTAAGAATCTCACATGTCTGGCTGACATAAAAAAGACAATAGAGGTTTTCTTAGAGGCCCACGCAAATGACTCGACCCCGGCACCAATTAAGTGGGAGGCCTTGAAATATACCCTGAGAGGGGTGTTCATGGCCCATGGGGCGAGGCTTAAAAAAGAAAGATCTCACAAACTTAAGCAGCTATTCTTGGAACTAGAAACCCGCGAGATGGCCAATAAAACTCAGAAGTCGGAGACGCTGTTAGCAGAAATTATAGACATCAGACATAAAATCTTAGCCATACTAGACCAGAACACTCTTAACATCAGGGACAGATGCAGGGAGAACTGTTACGAATACGGTAACAAGTGCGGGAGGTGGCTCGCAAGGGCCTTACGCCCCCGAGTTCCCCAGACGAATGTCATGTCCATCTGGGACTCCTCCGGGGGGGGGGGGTCCACGCTCCGAGCGAGATATTAGAAGTTTTCAGGGCTTATTACTCCGACCTTTACAATATCTCAGGATCAAAGGGAATAGAGGAGCCCAACCATAGGGAACAAACAGTTCAATATCTATTACAAAACATACACAGAACTATCCCACAAGCAGAGGCGGAATTCCTCGAGGCGGACCTCTCTACGGAGGAACTATCCCAGGTTATACGGGACCTGAAGTTAGGGAAGAGTCCCGGGCCTGACGGCTTCACGCCAAGATTTTATAAAACCTTTTGGGGACCAGCTAGCAGAAAGTATGTTGGCCGCATTACATGCAGTATCTCAGGGGTGCCCATTCCCACCCCAGGCACTGCAGGCTAATATTGCGGTAATTTTGAAGCCGGGGAAGGACCCTCGGTCATGCAAAAGCTACAGACCCATCTCCCTCATAAACAGCGATTTAAAAATATTCTCAAAAATTTTGGCAAATAGATTAAATCCCCTCATCCCGTCACTCATACATGTAGACCAAGTGGGGTTTGTCCCTGGCAGGGAAGCCAGCGATAATACTATCAAAACTATCTCCCTAATCAATAAAGCACGGAACTCAGAAACCCCAATGTGCCTTCTAGCGTTGGACACGGAGAAGGCCTTTGATAGGGTGCAATGGACCTTCCTGGAGTCGGTACTGGAGGGGGTGGGTCTGGGCCCAAGGGCCCTCCGCTGGATAATGTCCCTCTACAGCTCTCCCTCAGCGCGGATCAGGGTCAACGGTCTTCTGTCAGCACCCCTCGAGATACGGAACGGAACAAGGCAGGGCTGCCCCCTCTCCCCCCTCCTATATATACTCGCGATGGAGCCCTTGGCGGAGGCCCTGAGGAGAAATCCAGATATCCGAGGAATAGCAAGGGGGGGGGGGGGGGCAGAGAGCAAAAGCTATCAATTTTTGTGGACAACTTATTATTGTACGTCTCGAGCCCTAGTACCTCGATCCCCGAGATTAAAAGGGAACTCACTAGATACAGGAACCTTAGTAATTTTAAAATCAATCCCCAAAAGTCAGAAATTCTAAACGTTTCATTGTAAACCTCAGAGGCCAACCAGTTGAGCGGGTCTCTCCCATACACGTGGAGGAACGATGCAATAAAATACCTGGGCATATTAATCCCGGCTGACCCACAAGAAATCTTTTACCTAAATTATAGACCACTATTATCATTATTCGAGACGGATCTTGAAAGTTGGTCAAAATTGTACTTATCGTGGTTCGGAAGGATTAGCTCCCTTAAAATGAACTTGCTGCCCAGAATCTTATATGTCTTTCATACCGCGCCATATGATATCCCCAGGAACTTTTTTAATACACTAAAAAAGGCGTTAGTAAAGTTTATATGGAAGAACCAAAAACCCAGAATTAGCTGTAAGACCTTAACCCGCTCTAGGCCAACCGGGGGGGAGGGGGGGGGGGGGCAGGCCTCCCAGACCTCGAACTATACCACAAGGCAGCGATAGGAAAATGCATAATAGACATACTCCACCATTCAGAAGAAAAAAATGGGTGACATTGGAACTAGAACAAAATAACAAACTTGGGGGTGCCTTCTGGATCCCAGGGAAGGTAGATTGGAGGGACCAGGGAGCGTCATCCCAAGCGCGATATCTAATTGGAGCCTGGAGACGGGTGACTAGAAACAGTAAGATAGCGACCGTACCCGGTCCCCTGACACCCCTAAAGGGAAATCCTCAACTCGTAGCCACACAAGCGGCAAAGACACTGTCCATCCTCCCGGACAATTCTAGACCTCTTACTCGAGACGTATGGGGAGCAGGAGGCATGCCCTCGCTAAATGAAATAATAGGAAGCCATAGAGTTAAACCGGGAGCTTGGATGCAATATTTGCAAATCAGGAATTATCTGAGCTCACTTGGGGACCCCAGATAGCTAAACTCCGACCAGACTCCGTTTGAGGAGATCTGTTTGGCCCCCCTCCCCCGACCCACGTGATATCTCTGCTGTATGGATTGTTGCTAGACGGTAGACAGAAGGAGTCACGCCCGCAGTGGGAGACGAGATGGGAGGAGACAATTGGGAAGCAGTTCTCCGAGGAGCTCTGGAGCAGGGCATACAAGCTTTCTCACAAGATGTCCATATCATCCAAGGCCCAGGAACTTAACTACAAGATCACCTCCCAATGGTACAGGACTCCGGAGAGACTCCATAGAATCTTTCCTGACGTTCCGGAGGAATGTTGGAGATGCGGTCTGGAGGTGGGTTCCATGTTACACATCTGGTGGTCCTGTCCACTGATTGCCTCGCTCTGGGGGACATCGCCAGGTTGCACAATAAATATGTAGGTCTAACCTTGTCTTGACTCCCGAAATAGCCCTTCTCTCCATGTTGCCAGGCACTATATCCAGAATCAAAAAAGGTCTCCTAGGACATTTTATTATAGCTATGCGCCTCATCCTCTCACAGCACTGGAGACAGAGGGGCGAGCCCTGCAGGTCGACCTGGATAGAGGCAATGGAACAAACTAAACATATAGAGGAACTCAGAAGCTCAGACTCCGAGCCCGGCGACACTCATGCGACCGCAGGCGACACCTGGAGCGCCTGGATTGACCTTAAGGAATCTCCATCCTTCCGTGCATGGCTAATTAACGGCTCATTATAAACACTAACATACTGGGAGACCCGAGGTGGAAACGAGCCCCAAGCTTGGGAACTATCTGCTCATGGGCCGGATCACCTGTCGTGCTTATATATGCAAAATGTTATAAAGAGATGATAGAAGACCATACCCACTCTGTCCTCCCCCCTATCCTCCCTTCCTCCCTCTATCCCCCACTTCACCCCTTTACTTCCTTCCTGCTCTTCCCCATTCCACATCCTTGTCTGTCTTTGTTTCCCCCGTTCCTCCTGGCACTTTCCCCAGGACTATAATTTTAGTATATATTTGTACTGGATAGGTTTACATAATACCTGCATTGCTACTTATTTTACAATATGGAAATGTTTAAATAGTCTCACCAGGGGAGGCGGGAGTGTGAGGGACACCGGGAATCCCAGACACAACCAACCGAATTACCAGAAAGGGGATTTACCCTTTTGAGCACTGGGAGGCGGAGAACTAGGCCTGTGCAGACCACATCCCGAGGTTGGCAGTTCACATAAGGATTACGAATCCCACCTCCCCTCATTAATATTTTTCGTTGGGATCCTCCCAGTGACCCTTAGCGCATCCTGCTGTCACCATGTTGGTCAAAGTATGTAATTGCCTTGGTTATATCCCACAATGCAAAATTGGCAAAGTATTTGAAAACGAATAAACAGATTTTGAAAGAAAATTTCAAGAATGCAATAAATGGCCGAACGCTGCCTGTGATTGCTGAGTGCTGTGACCAATCACAGGCAGAGCTCAAGCAGCTAGATGCACCTGAGCCCCTGCTGAGGTGTGTGTGTATGTATAATAAATATATATATACAGCTAGGAATGATTTTCAGGGAGGGGATTATATTTAAAGTCTTCCCCTGAAAATTATTGGGGGGGGGGGGGGGGGTGCTGACATACTATTGCTTTCAATAGGGCTGCCTGCAGCAGCAGTGGCCCCACTGACAGCAATAGGCACGCAGCTTCGTTCACGCGTGTTTTTGCACGTGCGTGGACTTGCGGATTTGTGTACACACACACGCATGCATGTTCAATACAATGCTCGTGTTAACAAGGCCTAAGGGCGCCCACCCACTGGCGTTTGCGATTTTCGTGCGTGAAAAACGCAGCGTTCTCGGCGCGTTTTCCGTGCGTTTTTCACGGCGTTTTTGCGGCGTTTTCGCGGCTTTTTCGCGCCTTTTCCATTAATTTCCATTGACATTCATGGGTGCATTAGGAGAAAAATAAGGACACATATGCAACTGACAGTTCCTATGTTAAAAATCGCAACGCACCGCAAAAAAAAACGCCAGTGGACAGGAGTACATTCAATTCTAATTGCTCTTGAGAAAAAACGCAAAGAAAAAAAAATCGCCAGTGGGTGGGCGCCCTAAGTCTGCAGCACAAAATCTGCAGCAAAATTCAAACCATTTAGTGCCGATTTTTTTTTGTGTAAATTTAGCCCCCTAATTTGAAGAGTTAGAGTCTACCTTCACACAGGCAAGCTTGATACTGGGCTAAGATACTCACAGCGATATCGTAATAGCGATTCTTCTGACGCTTCCGACTCGCGGCGCTGCAGCGTGCTTCTTTCATGCACGATTTTGTTCTTTTTACTGTGCAAGAGATGCAGATTTGCTGATGTGTCGGTCTGGCCCGCTCTCACATCGCTGACATACAGCTCACTCTTTCGGAAGAGAACAGAGATGCTTGAGTATTTTTGCTTTGTTGGCTCATGTTTTGTATCTTCTGCCATGACTTCCCAGCTAAATTCTGTCCTGGGCTGCTTTATTTCCAGGACGTCTGGCGAGCGGCGTAGCATGTTGCAAGAGGAGCCAGGAAGGAGGCGCAGCATGTGGGTGCATTCTCTGCTGGCTATGTGGTCTGAAAAAGCGCACTTCCATTCCTTGTTTTTGGATTTGCACAGGCATCCAGAAACATTTTTTTTACTTCACCCACATCTCAATTGCTACATTTGATAAGCTCCTAGAAGTGGTGCTCCGCACACGTTTTCACACGGACAAATTGCGGCTGTGTGCATATTATTGCATTTTCTAATGCAATCCTATGGCAGCGGGCACAGGTGGGAATTGTGCAGGGGGCCATTCATACTGTCCCCCAGCATGTTTATTCAGAAAAATCCAAAAACCCAGTGGTTTTAACCATAAAGACACTTTTTTCCAACAATAAAAATGAAAAACAGTATAACAGTGACCGTTTCATAAACTGCTGCTCAGTTAATGTGATCTATATAATTGAATGCACTAGTTGCAATATTCAGGACATGGGATGCACCTCATGAAAAGTAAGAACGAGGATTACAGAACATGCCAGAGGTATAAAAAATTCTTTATCAGGACATTCAGGAGCAGTAAAACACTTTGTGGAATAAGAATAACATCATTAGCTTTAGGTGGAACGAATTAAAAGTTGTGACCGATAATAGAAGACAAAAAGCTTTATAAACAGGAAGCTTATTGGATTATGGAACTAAACCCCAGAATACCTATGGGTAGGAATACCAGAACAGATTAAATGTATGTATATTAATTTACAGTTTTTTATTTCATTATTATTTATCATCCATTTTGCCCCGTTAGATATTGATTTTGCAAAAGTGTGCTTTTTTTTTTTTTTTAAATAAATCAATCTTTATTGAGTTTTATATTTTTCTCCAACATTAAACCCAGAGGGTCTAGACATATTAGCGCATTTACAAGACAAACTTCACTGGGATGGGATACATGAAATTATCGCCTTTGCCATCCACTATGGTGCGACTATAAGTCAGCATGTCTGTACCTCTATTAACACATCTATATCTGCAATACAATAGTGTTCTAAACAGTTGTAAATAAAAAACAGGGGGGGAGGAGGGGGGGGAGGGAAACTCTCAGGGCGAGGGTGTGGGGGGGGGGGAGGGTAAATGCTCATACCTTCTGTCTCCATTCTCTTTGTTTCAAAGAGTTCCTGGGGCTCTCCCACCCGACTTGCTTAGTAGGGTTATTGTCCACTTTGTCCGTCTATCCTCTGTCCGGGGCATCTCCACATTCGGCTTCCACAGGTGAGGGGGTGGGATCTCTGCCCCTTACCTTCTCTCTTTATGACCCGAGGGGCTCACTATTTGTATGTTCATTATGCTTTGTTTGAATGCTTCTTTTTAGGGTATCCGCTTCAAGGGTGTCCACATCTCCACAAAACCATCCCGCCTCCCGCTTTTCCAACTGGAGAGTTCCTCTAGGTTGCATATTAAATCAACCTTCTCTTTCCACTGTGAGATTGAGGGAGGAGATTTTTGCAGCCACATTAAGGGAATCAGTGCTTTCGCTGCATCAATGAGGATTGCAATTAATCTGTCTTTGAGCGGATGGAAATCCGCAGAAGGTTTCCACAAGAATATTTTTTCTGCTGTTAGGGCAAAACCCGGTTTTATAGTTCTCAGTATATTCTCCACCTCTCTCCAGAAATTAAGTAGTTTTGTACAGTCCCACCAGACATGTCGGCAGGATCCCGTCATGGTGTCACACCTCCAGCACCTGTCGTGGGGCGCTAATTTATATGTGTGTAGCCACTGAAGGGTTTTGTACCACCTCGATAGTAGTTTGTAATGCCCCTCTTGAAGAAGTACACACGGAGAGAGGCCGAAGGATAGCTTAAGGGTGAGTTTTACCTCTGCTTCTGATAGGGATATGTTCAATTCCTTCTCCCATGAGTTAATAAAACCTGGTCTAGAGGTTATTGATGATGAGATAAATTTCCTGTGGATTCGTGAGATTATTTTATGGCGCGGGAATCCCTCTTCTATTGCTTTTTCGAATGTAGTTGTTGGTCTAGTGGATTTGTATGACTTAAGAAAACTCTCTAGAATCTTTAGCACGTGTGCTTTCTGTAGAAATGGGAGTTGAACATCCAGGCATAGTATTTGTAAGATTTCACCCGCTTCTTTGTGTGCTAGCACCTGAATGTCTGCCACTCTTAACTCCGGCAAGCGTTTCCAGATCCCTCTAGTCACAGGGTCTGTGGGGATGTTCATTAGTTTGCATAGGGTTCCTACTGGGGCCACTGGGGATGGGTCTGGGGCTAGTGGTGTTTTTCAGTTTATCCCAGGCCTCGCAGGGGCCCTTCAACAGAGGGTGAAAACCCTTGGAGTTATATTGGTTCCTTCTTGGGAGCCAGAGGTCTTCTATCAGGGTCTCTCCGTATGTGCTCCCTGCTAGTTGTTGCAGCATTGAGTCTCTTACGGGGCTCACCAGCTCCAGCCAATAGCTCAGCTGTGTGGCTCTGTATACATCGTGAACGCATGGCATATCAATCCCCCCCTCCCATCTCCTCTTGATCAGCGTGATCTTTATACCTAAGTAATCTATGGAAGTTTCGGACCACACAAATGGTGAGTTGGCTTTTAATATTTCACTACTGGCCTTTGAGACCCAAACGTTTAGTATATTGGACTTGGAGTAGTTGACCTTAAAATCCGAGATCTCACCAAAGTTCTCTAGGAGTGATATTTGGTTCGGGATCCCTTTTTCCGGTTCCGTGAGCAGAAACATAATATCATCCGCAAACGCAGCCAGCTGGAGCGAATGCGGTCCAATGGAAATCCCTTTTATTCCTGGATGAGATCTCACTGTTTGTAAAAGGGGTTCCAGTGCTAGCACGAAAAGTGTCGGGGAAAGTGGACACCCCTGGCGGGTGCCATTCCGTATGTCAAAGGTGGGGGAGAGGGTATTGTTAATACTCAATCTTGCATGCGGGTTACTATATAGTGAAAATATTGCTGATATGAATGCTGGGGGGAAATTAAATTTCTCTAAAGCTCTCTTCATATACAACCAGTTGACCCGGTTGAACGCTTTTTCAGCGTCTGTTCCTATCAGTAACATTGGGATCTTTTTTGATTGTGCGTATCTGACCGCGTGTAGCAGTCTATAACAATTTTCTTTTCCTTCCCTGCCTGTAATGAATCCTGTCTGTTCCCTGTTTATCAGGGAAGGGATAAGGTCCTCCATTCTCCTAGATAAGAATTTAGCCCACAGTTTTACATCCAAATTAATTAATGAAATGGGCCTGTAATTAGCGCATGATTCTGGATCTTTGTTATCCTTATGAATGAGTATTATGTGGGCTTCCTGTGCTTGTATGGGTAATCTACTTCCTTGTAATAGGGAGTTAAATAGTTCTTTTAGTCTTGGGGCTAGCGATGCTTTGAAGGTTTTTTAGTAAGCCGATGATAGACCATCTGGTCCTGGAGATTTACCTGACGGACTAGAAGTGATTAAGTCTTCAACTTCCTGATCTGTCGCTTGGGACAGCAGGATCTGTGAGGCCTCATCCCCTAATTTTGGTAATTTGACTGTGCTCAAGAATAGATCAATTTTCTTTTTGAGGGCCAATTGCTCGGTCACTTCTCCCCCCTCTCTTAGGTTGTATAGTTGCGAATAAAAGTGCTGGAATGTTTTGGCTATTTCCTGGGATGAGGTAACCGTGGTTCTCGTTTGGTTTTTAACCGAGCTAATGAAATTCCGTGACCTTGATTTTTTGAGCATGGCTGCAATGAACCTGCTCCCCTTATTTCCATGCAAATACACTGTCTGCTTCAGGAAGAGGTGTCTCTTGTTGAACCTTACCTCCAGTAGACGTTTAAGGTCTCATCTCTTGGAAGTCAGTTCCTCCTGTACCTTTATGGTTTGTGACAATTTTGAGGTTTGCTCCAATTTTGCTATCTGCGATAGCAGGCCACCAATATCCATCTGCTGAAGTTTTTTCATTCTGGATCCCAGCGATATGAGGGCCCCCCTCATGACGGCTTTATGAGCCTCCCACACCACGGGATACTCCATATCCTCAGTAGTGTTCACGTGAAAGTATTCTTCTATTAATTCGGTTAATTTGGCTCTCTCCGACTCCGAGTCCAGCAAAGACTCGTTTAATCGCCATCTCCATTCCCCGGGCCCTTCCGAACCTATTTTAACGTCTACGTGTGTGGGGGCGTGGTCTGAGATTGATATTGTGTCGATGTTTGTTTTTACTACTTTTGTCAGGAGGCTCGAGGAGATAAAAACATAGTCTAGCCTCTGATAGGATAGATAAACTTGTGAATAGAATGTAAAGTCTTTTGAGGAGGGGTTTAGCATTCGCAACGCGTCCACGATGCCCAATTCTTGTAATGCTTTGTTCAATTTGTTTAGACACCCCTGCGAGACCTGGGATTTTGCTCTTGATGAGTCTAGGATAGGGTTCAGTGTTACGTTCCAGTCTCCCCCGGCTATTATGTACCCCACTGCAAACTCCTTCAGTACTTTAATCTGTTTGATTAACCACTCGGTTTGGTTGACATTTGGGGTATACATGTTGGCAATAGTTATTTTTACGTTATTAATTGTGGCTTTTAGTAGGAGGACCCTCCCCATTTCGTCAGAATATTCCGCTGTAGGGACAAAGTTAATGGATCTGTGGAATAGTGTGGAGACACTCTTGGAAGCGGAGTGGGGATGTGAGCTGTGGAAGGCCTGGGAAAATGCCTTACCCGGCATGGCAATGCATTTTCCTCCCTTAAAATGTGTCTCCTGTAGAAGGAGGATTTTGGTGTTGTACCTTTTCACAAGTTGTGCTATGTTGAATCTCTTCTGTGGCGTGTTGAGGCCCCGGACATTGAAGGACGTGATCCGAGGTGCTTCCATGGACATTGCGGTCAGAGTTGGACGGGACAGCTGGAGGAAGTCTCGATTCCTGTTTCAAGAGATACAGAGGTTATAGCAATAAAATACGTTAGTGATATTGTTTATATACTCTCCTACTAGATCGTTCTATCTCTTTGTTATCTCAGCTCAATTTAAGTAGGGGTTTAGCGTTTTCGTTCCAATGGGGAGTGATGGAATAAGATGCTCTGGGAAGGAGATTGGGAGGAAGAGTAGGTAGGTAGGTGAGGGACTTGGAAAGGAAAGAAGGAAATAGGGAGATGTAGAAAGTAAATATAATAAATATACTTAAACAGTCTGTAGTATAGCAACAAACACCCTCTAGCGAGGGCACGGACGTATGCTGTAAGCTCTTGGCTACGTCCGTAAAAAACTTGGGGTGGTGCTTTTATTGTAAAGTCCTCTTTAAACTTCTCTTTGCCTGATTGGGTTGAGGCGCCCAGGCACCCTGTTCCTTAATGGGCAAAATTTTGAGTTCCTTCTTCAGGTGCTAGTGAAATAGTCAGACCTGCAACGGGCCTAAAATTCTGTCAAACTTTGTGTTGCCCTGAATGCTGAACTGCTCAAACCAAAAGTGTGTGTGTGTGTGTGGGAGGGGGGGGGGGGATCTGCATAATGCTGGGTGAGGGTTCTTCTCCCCTCACTCTTCCTTTTAAACTGCTGTTCAAAGTCCACCTTGTGGTCCTAGTTGTTCAGTCAGGTATCGCCATTTTCCCCATCTTCTTTGGTTCTTTTCTTTTGTTTGTTCTTTGGGGATTTTGCTTGTCCCACTAGGCTCCACGTGTCGGGTGTTGCTAATCTGGGCATTCTGGGGAATTCCGGGAGTGGCAACCAGTTAGGGAGGTCAATGGGTTCTATGTCCAAGTGTTGCCAGCACATCTGAAGGTCCTCAGGTGCGCGGATGTTGTGTCTCTTGCCCTTGTACGTTATTCCCAGCCCGAAAGGGAACAGTCATGCATACCTGATATTCTTGGACTTCAAGACATCCAGTAGGGGTCGTAGTAGCCGTCTCTTAGTAAATGCTGTGTGGGACAAGTCCTAATAGATCTGTATGTCCGCATCAGCGTATTTCAGATCTCTGCTATTCCTAGCTGCTTCTAAGATGGCGGCGGCATCCGGCAAGGCCAAAAATTTACATATGATATCTCTCGGTGGGTCAGATGCTGCAGGTTGTGGTCTCAGCACCCTGTGTGCTCTCTCAATTGCCATAGTAGCCGCTCTATCTCTACCCACTAGAGAAGAGAAGATTTCCAGCAGCACTTTCGGTATAGCTTCTGCCGCACACGACTCTGGAATACCTTTTATGCGCACATTGCTGCGGCGGGTGCGGTTCTCCAGGTCTTCTTGGATAAGGAGCGTTTTATTTAAATATGAGTGTTGGTCTTTCAGCATTTGCTCCATCTCCAGGGAATGTGATGTTATGGCTGCAGTTGTGCACTTTAGATCCTCCACTCGTCTCCCCAGATGTCTTAACTCCTCCTTGATCTCTGCTAAGTCGGCTCTCACTGGTTTCATAGCTTTAGCCATCAGTTCTTTCATAAATCCCCTGGAAATCTGGGCCCCATCTTCTTCCTCCGAGGAGGACTCACCCCCTCTCTCAGCCTCAGACATAGCAGCGGTGGCCGGCGTCATCTTGCCTGCGGGATGGGGGGGGGGGGGGGGGGCGCGCGCTCAGTTCTTTCAGGTATTTCTGCATACCCGTCTGGCCCCGAGCTTGGCGAGGGGTCCCCAGCTGTTCTCCACTCTTTTCTTTGCTTATTTTACCCATTTTGGGTTAGTGCAGCTTCTGCAGGGTGTCTGTATCGGTGCCTCTGTATCGGCGCTTTCAGCCTAAGCTGCCATCACCCTCCGCGGTCAGGCTCCGCCCCAAGTCTTGTGTTTTTAAAGCTATAACTCCCAACCCGTGAGGGGAGGGATCTGAGCTTTATAGGTAGGTGAGTGAGACACGCTTGTCCTCATCGGCTTACGTGCCGCAATGTTTCTTTCGTGGCCTCTTAATGGTAGTAAGGCAATAGTGTTTCAGGCTCCTCAGCCTAATGGCAGTTTTCTTTATTGTTCTGGGCTATATCTTTATGCAGCTGTAAGGGGAGGGTGTGCAAGTCCAGTGTGCAGGTTTCAGGCTGCAGTTTATGAGGGGAAGAGGGGCAGCTGTGGATGTTTGGGAAGGTTTATTGCAGGCACCTAGTCAGAGTCCACCAGACTGCAGGGGGTTAATAAGGGGCCCTGCTGGGTAAGCTTTCCCGCTGCAGAGAGCGGTTAATATGGCGGCTGCTGTTTATTGAGGTCTCCTGTCGGCACTCAGAGGTATTTGGAGCGGCGACTGGGGTCTCCTGAGAGATGCTGTGTACTCACAGCATGTGGTATGATGCTACTGTGCCTCTGCTGGTTCGCGAGCGCTCGCGGACCGGAAGTGAAGCTCCGACGGGATCAGCGCTTCACAGGGGACCGCAGCTCTCAGTAGTGAGCACCTCACCTGTACCTCTGTTTCCTTGGCACGTCTGGTGGTCAGCGGGGCCGAGCGGTGGGTCTCCAGCCAGGTAAGAGGGCTGTATTGTGTCTGCGCGGCGCTCCGCTGTTTCGCGCGCTTCCGGCCGGGTCAGAAATTTAGTCCCCGGATTTCTTCGGGCGCTAGGCCTCAGTTGCCGTATGTCGCCCAACCAGGTAAGAGGGCTGTATTGTGTCTGCGCGGCGCTCCGCTGTTTCGCGCGTTTCCGGCCGGGTCAGAAATTTAGTCCCCGGCTTTCTTTGGGCGCTAGGCCTCAGTTGCCGTATGTCGCCCAGGCGCTCGTGGAACTCACTGTTTGTTCCCGGTCCTGCGGGGGTGATGGTGGGGTGCAGGGAGAGGTGTCTAGAGGTTCAGAGAAGCTAGGGGAAGCTTCTTTTTCTTCCTTGGCTGAGGAGCCCCGGAGCAGCACGTCTGCTTAGATTGTAGGTTAGGCCACGCCCTCATAAGTGTGCTTTTTGATAGATTTTATTGGTATTAATACAGTTATGCACATTGTGTATTTATTTCACCATTAATGTAATTTAACACGACACATTTTGTTTATCACATCATAAGTTTATTATGTGCATCAACTAACAATAATGAATTACCTGATACATACAGCTATACATATACACTGGTTGGTGCTAATAGCAGAGCACATTCCATTTCAATGTTCTACTCAGCGTTCCAAGGGTTAACACACAGGTTGTTTTTTACTTGGTGATGGTAGATATCTATTTAAGCAGGTTGCACATGATTTTAACACTGAGGTGAAGAAGGGTTCGCTTGTGAACCCGAAATGCATTCTTTGTAAACCTGCTTGTTTTTGTGGCATATTAGATCTAATATAGATTGAAGCATTCTTTCTGCTTGTCAAGTTCCCATTATCTGGATTGTGGGTTCATGATCAGAGCTGCTGTCGGCGCCAGGTTTTTATTGCAACAATTGAACTTTGCCAATGATAATTACACAGGATGTATCAATCTGCTTTCTATGGAGGCCGTTGGGAGATGTCCACGTGTACATTCTGCGTTTGGGTTGCATAAACCATGTGTTTATTATCCTGAGACGGTTTTCATGGCAGAACTGTACTAAACGATCACCAACTTCATTTCATTTCCCCAAGCCCAAATCTTCCTGTGTCTGTCCCTTGACAAAGACCTTCTATGTAACGGTCGAAATGTCGCCTTTTCATTTGATGATGTGATGTCTCCATGAAAACATAAAAACTTCTTATTGCACCTGAAAAATTGGATTCTGCTGCCTATCATATTTTATGGAACGTTGCATCCCCACCAATAACATGCAGGGACTCCCACATTTGCACGACGCTCAGGAACCGAGAATTGCATATCTCGGATCAGATGCGTCCAAAACTACTCATGCGTGGGCTCAAAACACACGTAAAGTCACAACAGGAAATATCGTGGTCATATTTTCATGGTGAGTCACACCCACACGGAGTTATGAAGGAAATATGTATTTCAGGGAATTATGTGTCCCAAGATAAGCCATACCCCACGGAGGCTGGAAGGAACTAAATGGGAGTTACCCCAGTGAGAGTTTAAAAATCGCACACGGACGTGTGCTCAGGGTCAGCCCCTTGGAGGTCACTATACGTGAGGTCTCGTCCGCAGTTCTGGTGCGACTCCACGCCAAAGAATGGTAACACTCTTCTTTTAACCCTTTTTATTTTACTGTCTGTGATATCATATGTAAGTCTCTTGCCATTTATCTTGTAACATCATTTTTGTATTTTTCTATAAATAAGCACTGCTCTTTTCTTTGAGAATTAAACGTTAAATTAATTATTGAGCCTCATCCGTGTTAACACGAAACCATATTCTCCGAAGATTGTATTCATAAGTCATAGATCGGGTTCCAATTTACCGTAACGAAATTGGTGGTGGCAGCGTTTGTGTATGCATATTGTAGAGCTCTGGAGTGCGTTAGAACGGATCAGGTGGGTGATTTGAGTTTCCGCTTTGCATGCGTGCAGAAGTCGGCGAATTCTAGATACAAATCAGCCTGTATTCTAATAACTGTCAGCTTGCAATACTGCAGAATGTTTGAGGACCAGAGGCGGGATCGATTAGGTTTCATCCCTTCCCCTGTCTCCTCTTGTCCAGTGAGGGACAAATTGTTAATAAGTGAAGGGCCAGGTGGGTTGCTGTGGAGTTGTGGCTGTTGCTCATGGTCGCTTTTCAGGAGTCTGGAAAGTTGGGAACCAGTCACTCCACAACCTAAGAGCCTTTCCTTCCTCGCCCTGATACGTGACACTGTCCGTGTCTCTTTTTATTCATTGGCTGAAATATAAGATAAATGCACCGGTAATCTCCAGATAACAGAAAAACAGGAAGAAAACGTCCTTTTCCACGTCAACAGTCCAGCAAAGACACCAAAAGTCCTTTTTAAATAAGAGTGGCAATGGCCCAGCAAACCTTTGTTGCAGAGTGTGGTGAAGTCTGCAGTTCCACTCACTTGCAGCTTGTGTCTCTCACACCAGGCAGCTCTGAACTCCCCACTCACACTGCAGCCTGCACCCATTTATGCACCTCACCTGTCTGGGCCAGGTGGAACGGAGTACTGGAGTGAGGGACGGACTGGGTTTACATCACAGATGCTAGTAGTCTCCGTGATATGTACCTTCTGTCCCACCATATACCTCTCACTCTACTACATACCCACCCTCCCTCTGCCCCCTGGGCACTAACCACCATACAATGAGCCCTTGGACAGGGCATCCGCATTACCATTGGCTTTTCCTGGCCTGTGTTCAACTTCAAAGTCAAACTCCTGTAAGGCCAGGAACCATCTTGCTACTCTGACGTTGTTCCCTTTCCTCTTGCTCATCCACTTTAGGGGGGCATGATCTGAGACCAATTTAAATTTTCTACCCAGTAGGTAATATCTCAGCGCATCTAGTGCCCATTTTATTGTCAAGGCCTCCTTCTCCACTATTACATTTTTTTTCTCGCAGGAGGTAGGCTTCCGACTTAAAAACATGACAGGATGTTCTTCCCCGTTAACCTCCTGTGAAATAACGGCTCCCAGACCCACATAAGACATCTGTATGGACTATAAACGTTTTCTTGAAGTTAGGAGCCACCAACACGGGCTGCTGACACAATGCACGTTTCAACTCTGCAAATGCCTTTTCTGCTCCTGGCAACCATTGTGCCATTACCGAATTTCTCCCTTTCGTGAGTTCTGTTAACGGGGCTGCCATAGAGGCAAAAAATCAGGGATGAAACACCTGTAATAGCCCACCATCCCCAGGAAGGCTCTCACTTGTTTTTTTGGTCAGGGGTTGGGGCCAATTCGGTATGGCCTCTACTTTATTGCATTGAGGTTTTACCAAACCCCTTCTGACTATGAAGTTGAGGTATTTAACTTCCTCCATGCCTAAGGCACACTTTTTGGGGTTTATCGAGAACCCCGCTCTTCTGAGAGAGTCCAGTACCGCCTGAACTTTACTGAGGTGGCTCTCCCAATCCCGGCTAAATATTACGAGGTCATCCAGGTAAGCGGCGGCGTATCGTTTGTGAGGACCTAACAATCTATCCATCGCCCTCTGAAATGTGGCAGGGGCATGTTTCAACTCAAAAGGCATTCTCCCATATTGGAAACAGCCGCCTGGAGTTGAAAAAAACTGTCTTCTTTTTAGCTTCCTTTGTGAGGGGAATTTGCCAAGACCCTTTTGTTTTAAATCTAGGGTGGTAATGTACCTGGCTGGGCCTAACCTCTCAATTAGTTCATCCACCCTGGGCATGGGCTAGGCATCCGACTTTGATATCTCATTGAGCTTCTGGTAATCATTACAGAATCACCATTCCCCTGAGGGTTTAGGCACCAGCACTATTGGGCTTGACCATCCACTCTTAGACTCCTCGATTACCCCCAGTTCTAGCATTCTTTTTATTTCAGTGGACACTATTTCCCTACGAGCCTCCGGAATTCAGTACAGTTTTTTGCAGACTTTTACTTGGAGGTCTGTGAGAATCTTAGGTTCAATGACCCTGGTGCGACCAGGCAGGTCAGTAAATAGGTCCTTATTGCGCTGCAGAAACTCTTTACATTGTTGTACCTGGGACTTTGACAATGCCTCAGCTATTGTCACATCATGGATGTCACTGGATGACTCCATACCCAAACATGGTCTGTCCAGAGAGTCAGTCTCCTTCCAGGCTTTCAACAGGTTAACATGATATATTTGTAGAGGTTTTCTTTTCCCCGGCTGATGAACTTTATAGTTGACCTCACCTACTTTTTCTCCGACCTCATAGGGCCCTTGCCACTTGACCAGGAACTTGCTCTCTATCGTGGGGACAAGCACCAGTACCCGGTCCCCTGGACTGAATTGCCTGACCTTTGTCATTCTATTATACACCCGGATTGGCTCTCCTGAGCCCTGAGGAGTTACTGACTTTAGCCATTCTGTCTTGCATCTGGGCCACATGTTCCACCACACTTCTATGTGGAGTAACCTCGGCCTCCCATGTTTCTTTAGCAATTTCAAGCAATCCACGGGGTTGTCGCGCATATAACAACTCAAACAGTGAGAAGCCCGTGGATGCTTGTGGGACCTCTCGGATTGAGAAGAGCAGGTAGGGAAGCAGACAGTCCCAGTCTCGTCCATCCTTCTCTACTACCTTATTAAACATACTTTTTAAGATTTTATTAAACTTCTCTACCAACCCGTCAGTCAGGGGATGATAGACAGAGGTACGTAACTGCTTAATTTTTAGCAGTTTGCAGAGTTCCTGCATCACCTTGGACATAAATGGAGTCCCCTGGTCCACTAATATTTCTTTTGGTATGCCCACTCTAGAAAATATATGAAACAATTCTTTTCCAATACTTTTGGAGGAAGTATTCCTCAGGGAAACTGCTTCTGGGTACCTGGTTGCGTAGTCAACTACTACCAAAATATACTGGTGACCCATAGCCGACTTTACCAAAGGCCCTACAAGGTCCAAGGCAACCAGTTCGAATGGCACTTCAATTATTAGTAACGGGACCAATGGGCTCTTAAAATGTGGAGCAGGAGCTGTCACCTGGCAGGTGGGACAGGATTGGCAAAACTCTGCTATTACCTTGTAGCAGCCTGGCCAGTAGAAACTCTGCAAGATGCGCTCCTGCGTTTTTTCGACCCCAGGTGGCCCCCTAATAAGTGCGTGTGTGCCAAGTGTAAGACTGTGTCTAAAAGAACCAGGTACTAGAAGCTGCTCCACTACCTCATCTCTAATTTTGGTCACTCAGTACAACAACTCATTTTTAATGGCGAAGTGAGGGAAGCTCTCTGCCGCCTCTGTACTCTGCGGTGCACTATTTATAACAGACACATTCTCAAAAACATATTTCAAAGTCTGGTCATTAATCTGGGCAGATCCAAAATTACCCGGTGCCACCTCAAGATCAATCATCTGTGGTTCTGACAGCTCCTCTTCCTCGGTTACCGCTGCAAAAGGCAACTCATCATTAGTCACTTCACTGCCCTCGTTACCCGGCGGTAACAAATTGGTCCATAACAGAACAGGGGGAAGACTCGCCCAAGGACAACAGGATGGATCAAATTTTTCACCACCCCAACCTTGTGTGCACACACTCCAGAGTCAGTGTCTATGGATACCTGGGAAACTGGGTACCCTCTTGTGTCCCCTTGCATGCAAATGACCCCCAGTTTTTCCCCCTGTAGCAACACATGGGGAAGGGAGGCCCTGATTAGCGTGACCAAGCTCCCAGAGCCGAGCAAAGCCGACACCTTGACCCCGTTGACCGTTATCTGGCACCTCTGGGGCTGTGGGTCTTTGGTCGGTGTCACACTGCATACTGGATGTGCAAATCACGAACATCGCCGACCATGTGTACAGTCCATGGGCTCTGTTTTCGCTGGACAGTGGGCTGCAATATGCCCTGGCTCCGGGCACTCCCAGCACCACAGCGGGGTGACTTGGCTCCTCCTGATGGACACCGCTCCCTACGAACTCTGTGGCTTCTCCTCCATGCTGACACGGGATTCCTTCCTCCGGGCATTCAACCCAGAGTTGACACCACGAGATGCAGCTCTGGCAGTGGGAAGCGCCTCCTCCGCTGTGAGATATCTCTCTACAAGGCCCACCAACTCATCTGCATTCTTGCGATCTCCTTGGACAACCCAACGCTGCATGAGCCTAGACAGGGACTGCACAAATCAGTCCATCACCACTTTTTCGACAATTTGAGTAGGTGATAAGGTTTCCAGCTGTAGCCATTTTTGAGCCAGATGTAGCAGGTCAAACATTTGAGACCGGGGCGGCTTCTCTGGAGAATACTTTCAATTATGCACCCGCTGTGCTCTGACTGCCGTGCTGACTCCCAGGTGAGCAAGGATTTCGGCTTTTAACTTGGTGTACTCTCGGGCATCCTGCTGCGCCAAATAATAATATGCCTTCTGGGGTTCTCCAATTAAGTACGGGGCCAACATCTCCGTCCACCGCCCTTGAGGCAATTCCGCCCTCTCTGCCACCCGTTCAAAAATGGCGAGGAAGGCCTCCACGTCATCTTGTGGCATCATCTTTTGTAATGTCCCTCTTACTGTTTTTAAAGTGTCCATCTGGGCATGTTGCCTGGAGGGATCTACACTCTCTTTGGCCTGCACCACCTCAGTTAGTATGGCCAATTGCCTTACCAGCAGTTGGTTTGTCTCCTGTTGTGCTAGTTGCTACTGGGCGACTGCTTTCTGTTGCACTTGCATTACTTCTACTTGAGCCTTCTGTTGCTGGGCCATCATTTGTTGCTGCTGAGCAAACGTTTGTTGCTGATGCATGTTCATTTGCACCAGCTGCTTTATCGACTCCTCCATGGTTGTATTGGCCGCCTGCATGCTCACCGCTGATTTCACCCAGGACATGTACCCATGGGTCTTTTACTGCCGGCGCATCCTCCACCAATTGTAGCAACGCAGGGGAACACACTTCAGGCCACAACCGGAATACTGTCCATGTCTCTTTTTATTCACTGGCTGAATGTAACATAAATGCACTGAAAACATCCTTTTCCACGTCAACAGTCCATCAAAGCAAAAACACCAAAAGTCCTTTTTAAATAAGAGTGGCAAAGGCCCAGCAAACCTTTGTTGCAGAGTTTGGTGAAGTCTGCAGTTCCGCTCACTTGCAGCTTGTGTCTCTCACACCAGGTAGTTCTGAACTCCCCTTCACACTGCAACCTGCACCCATTTATGCACCTCACCTGTCTGGGCCAGGTGGAACTGAGTACTGGAGTGAGGGACGGACCGGGTTTACATCACAGATGCTAGTAGTCTCCGTGATATGTACCTTCCGTCCCACACTTCACCTCTCACTCTACTACAGTCCCCTGGGGTCTATGTAAGCCCCTGATTATAGTAAGTCACGAGTAGCCCCTCAAAAGTCTGTACATCGCTAGGAATGTGATAGCAACTGATGTCCCAATATGGGGGCATCCCTGGGTGAAACCTATGAGACCAATGCCAGCTGGTGACAATACAGGAGGCATTACTGACTGTCACCTTAGTACAAGGGGCTTGAGAGCACAGAGTCATTATATAAGGAGGGTTTGAGCCTGTTGTCAGTTTATTCATACATTTCCACCTGGAATGACGAAAATAAAATTCCCATGTCTTAAGGCCGAATAAAGGCGAGGTGCAGACTAACGGGAAAAAAACACCCCTGGTCATGAAAGGGTTACAGAAGTAAAAGGTCTTGATTCTGAGGTTCTCTTCTGGATGCGGTGTCCTTACTGCTTATAATAATATTTTTATTACTGTAGATATTTGCTGTGCAAACAGATAGAGGGGAAGATTCAAGTAGATGCACAAATATCTTGGAACGTCTGCGAATGCCGGGCAATCTAAGGTAACCTAAAAAAACACCTTACATACAGCCCTAAATCCTTTATTTACCTCACTCTACTTAAGGGGTCTGTCAGTGACCAAAGATGGCCACTTACCTCCAGTATAATTAATGGCACCACTCATGATACAATTAATGTCACCACTCACCTGCAGTACAATTACATCCAGCATTTACCTCCATTATAATAAATGGATCCTGGTACTCTCATTGCCACCCTGGATGTGGAAGCCCTATATAGTTCTATCCCACACCAGGGTGGCATTAGGGAAGCCCAACATTTTCTTTCACAGTGGGGTCTATATATGTCCGAACATACCGAGTTCGATCTCTCATTGCTTGAATTTATCCTTGCTCATAATTTTTTTATTTTCGATTCGAAGTACTTCCACCAGCTCAGGGGCACTTCGATGGGGACTCCTTGTGCCCCATCATATGCCAATCTGTACCTGGGCTGGTGGGAGGAAAAGATCGTTTTTTCAGAGGAATATCACAATCTGTCACAATATGTACTTTTCTGGGCACAATATATTGATGACATCCTTATTCTCTGGTCTGGCAATGAGATACAATTTAATCAATTTGCTGATTCTCTGAACCATAATGAGCTCAATTTACGATTCACATCAACAATAAACGATTCCCTCATCGAATTCCTAGACGTTACAATTGAGCTGAAACAAGATGGTTCCATATCCTCCAACCTCTACCATAAACCTACGGCTGCCAACAATCTCTTGAGATGCGATAGTTTCCATCCATATTCCCTAAAAAGAGGAATCCCTAAGGGGCAATATCTCCGTGTAAGAAGGAACTGTTCAGAAATGGCTAATTTTCAAATTGAAAGCAAGAAACTACATGACCGATTCAAGCAGAGAAAATATCCACCAACACTCTTGGACAACTCATATAAATACGCCTGTGAACAGAACAGAGAACAACTCCTGATTCCCAAAGAGAAAAGAGAAACCCATACTATGAGAGTATTGGGCACTTATGATACAGCACACCAGGAAATAAGAACAGTACTGGAAAGGTACTGGGATATACTATGTCACGATAAAGATCTGAAAGAAGTAATCCCAGAAAGCCCAAAGATTGCATATAGACGGGGTAGAAACATCAGGGACTACCTTATCAGAAGCCACTTTGAGCGAAAAAAACAAGATGGAAACTGGCTATCTAGAAGCATACCGAATGGTACTTTTCCCTGTTCTAATTGTGCCGCCTGCTGCTTTGTTGAGAAAAGTAGCTCTTTTTCATCGAACACAACTGGGAAAATTTATACAACCAAGAGCTTCTTTAATTGTATTACCAGAAATATTGTATACTTAGCAACCTGCGTGTGCAACAAACAATATGTCGGTAAAACGAAACAAGAATTTAGGAGAAGAATCCTAGGACATATTGGGAACGTAAGAAGAAAGGAAAAAAACACCAATCTCAAATCACGTCTGGGAATTCCATGAGGGCAATCCGGATTGTTTAAAGTTTCAGGGAATAGAACTGATAAGAAGAGATGCAAGAGGGGGGAACATTGATACCTTCCTCCTACAAAAAGAAACAAGATGGATTTACAGGATGGACACTGTACAACCAAAGGGGCTAAATGAACAACTAACATTCAATAGTTTCCTATGATATAATAAAATCAACCTGATTTGGTTAAAGATGAAAATGATCCAATGACCTGAAATGATCCACATATGCCATAAAAAGGGATACATTTAGAAAAGGAGAATGTGTATAAAGGAAGATGGTTGTGATGGTAAATCAAAAGATCTCTACTTACCTGGATGAAGAATATGTACATATATTTTTCACAGGGGGGGGGGGCAGTAAAAGTCTTACTAGAAATTTCAGCCCTATTCACAGGAAAGACTTATGCTAAAATAATAATCTTTATTAGAATAATTTAAAAAGAGACAGTAGACTCAGGGCACAACACAAAACAAAGAGTTGGGAAGGATGTTGCAGCCACTCAAGGGTGGTCAAGCCACCAGGTGGCAGACCCTCCGACCAACCTAGGACAAGACGTCGTTAGCTACAAAAATACTCTTGTTAGAGAGATATACTTATTGGGACTAGAACTATGGATCGTGTCACTGTATGGGAATGATAAATCCTCAACCAGAGGATAAGATGATCATACACTCTTTGTTCAGGTAGTTCAGTCAGACCGAAACTGATGATAGTGTCACGGTCACGTTTCCATATGTAGCTAACGCAACAAAATACTTAGTAGGGACTTGCGCGTCTTTGTGCAAGAACTACAGAATTTTCTCATTAGGTACACTGTTCTTAGGTTAAACCAAAGTTATGAGTCTTAGATGCAATATATCCTCATGCTAATGCCTATGAACAAAAATTGCAAAGATAGATCACTGTGCTCAAGGTGAAGAGCCAAGGGATGTATATCAAAGTTGTGAGTCCTAGATGCAATATATGCTCATGCTAGTGCCTATGAACAAAAGGTAAGACGGCTTCTAGAAAAAGATGCAACAAGCCAAAGTCTCCTTTGGGGGAAACCGATCCAGTATATAAGCTGAGACCAATCTGATTATCACACTCTGACGGACTTAAGCATTCCATTTATGCAATTGTCAAAAAATAACTTGGAAGTCTTTGAGTCAATTCTAACACTCGTTGGCTAGCACCGAAGGCTATATCTGCCTAGAGTCAATCCTCCTAAAGTGCCAAACTGCCCAGTTAGAATCTGTAGGTAAAAGCTGGTCTCTTTAAAGGCCCAATCACCCCAGTCAAAAGATCTAGAAGAGCGAGGTATATAGCATAGATTGTTTCCCTAAGCATAATAGCAGGCTTTAGTATGGCAAAATAACAAAGAGAAGTCCCATCACCTTGATGGTAGGCAAGAGAAATCCCTACCATCAAGGTGATGGGACCTCTCTGTTATTTTGACATGCTATCTCTTTCTAAAAAACAATAATAAAAAAATATATAGATCTCAGATTTGTATCATATAGAGAGACTACCTATACATTAAAGGTCGTTCTCTCCTAAAAATATACAAATCTTGTACATAAAAAGAACATCCTACTGTAGTAGATCTTTATTACATAGAGAGGTTGTCTGTTCATCACAGACTGCCCTATACAGAGAGACCACCTAAACATCAAAGGTTGTTCTCTCTCGAAAATACATAAATCCTATATAGGAAAAAGAACTACTTCTACTGCCTACATCACTTCTGACAGAGTAATGCATCAGTTTAAATTGAGCAAAATAAAACTCTGGAATAAGGTATCAAATTGTAACTAAATCTACAATAATACTCAAGTAATCTCCTGATGACCCGCTTAAATTAGCGTCGAGATTAAAAAGTACTACAATCTGAGCCTACGGGTGCTCCAATTGAGATTATAAAAAGAATAGTAAACACTAATTACTGAATAAATGTGTGCTCATGCAGTCAGTCAACAGTCATTGGAAAGGAATTGGGTTTCTCTTAATACCAATGAAACTGTATGACACTACATTATTTGATACAAAGAGGTCATGAGCCCCCATACATTTGAACTCTACTTGGAATAAGAACTATGTTTAAGCATTTCCAAGATAAAGGGCTCATACTCTTCGTATTCGCAAATCTTCCCTTTTACAATATTGGACATGAAAACTAAATCTATACACCTATTCAATGTCACTGTGAAGAAGAATGTAAGATAGATGTTGTGACATCCAATTCCAGTACATAATAGTGACTAATTTTTATAATAAGATAAAAAATATGGGAAGTGATGCGTAAGAAACAAATTTGACTTCACCTTGACCCGAGTTCTATGACATAGCGACACCCACCGTATCACCTCACTTTATAAACAAATATCATATGGTGCCTTCTCTGAACAAAGGAAGGGTACGATAAAATCAATTAAGTAGCTATAGTCGCTTGTCATTTATATACCTCTGGCAATTTAGAGGGTTATTTGTAGTGCCCTGTTCTTGTCTACTGTGTTTTTAAAGTTATCTAATAAAAGGAATTGATTTTAATTTATGTCTAAACTGTGAAGGGTACCACACACAATACATGTAAAAGGAATCTGTCACCGGACTTATGGGGCCGGATTGGAGAGCTGCATAAACCTGTGGCAGAAACCGATAATGACAAATGACTGGTTTTCTTTCATTAGTTTCCATAAAATCACTATTTATGTGACAGTATTTACAGCCATCCAGGAACATGGCACCGTGCCACTTCCCTCTCTACCGGTCTCACTGCTGGGTCACACGTTGCCCTTTACACAATCCACAACCCTGACAGTCGAAACCCATTTGGTCTATTAATTCCTGGATCTGCTCACCCTGCGGCAATAGGGGTGTCACCTCTCTCTCGAAACAATAAGAGACAAGTTACGTTTTCTCAGTTGTGTCCTCTATATCAGCACACAGTCCCCTGTACAGCCTCATAAATACATATACAGTATATATCTCAGATAAACTGTACAGTATGAGCTCCTAACATAGGAAATATGATGTCATAGGCATCACAGAAACTTGGGATGATACACAAGATTGAAATACAAGACTTGAAAGATATAACCTTTTTATAAGAAACAGACCTAATAAAGAGGAGTTGTGTTGTATGTTAGGAAAACATCCATCTCCAGAGATTGAAGCTTCACAGCATGGGAGTTCTGTAGAAACTGTTTGGGTAAGCATGCAAGGAGAGAACAACAGGAAGGACACAATTGTAGGCATTTACTATAGACCGCCTGGACATGCAGATGATATGGATGAACTCTTTCTATATCAGATTGCCAAGATCTCATAAAAGCATGACAGTGATCATGGGAGATTTTACCCATCCAGACATTTGTTGGCAATCTCTTTCAGGCAAAAGTAATGGGTCCAACAAATTCTTATCCGCTCTTAGGGCTCAGTCACATGGGCGCATCCGGGCGCCGATGCGCCAGTGTTACTGCAGGATAAGACGGCCGCACTGCAGGTGCGGAGAAAGAACACATGACCGGCTCCATTGCCGGTCTTGTGTTCTTTCTTCCAGCTCTGCGGAGAGTCGTCTACACCTGCAGTGCGGCTGTCTTCTTCGTGCAGGAAGACTGGCGTATCTACACCGGATGCACCCGTGTGACTGAGCCCTTACTGACAACTTTATTTTCCAAAGGGTAGAAGAGAAGACGAGGGGATCTGCTATCTTGGACCTAATTCTTACCAACAGGAAGGAAATGGTTGAGGAAGTAAGGGTGGCTGGGACCTTAGGATAGCATGAACACTGCCTCCTAAGGTCCCGGCCCCCCTAAACAAGGAAACTACAGGCCAGTGAGCCTGACTTCTATACCGTGAAACATCTTTGAACAAATTAGGCTGTCTGTACATGGGCAAGTTTTCATTGCGTTCCCTACGGCGATAATCCGGCCACGGGGAACGCAGTGAAAGCTCTCCAAAGCGTTGCTATGGAGAGCGCTTCCCCTCTGTCCACGAGTGAGAATCACAGCGATTCTCCGCTCGCGAACGGCAAATCGCAGCATGCTGCGATTTTCCACAATTCTTCAAAATGGAATTTATTGAGGTTTTCTTAACCCCTTAGTGACCAAGCCTGTTTGCGCCTTAATGACCAGGCCAAATTTTGCAAATCTGACACGTGTCAATTTAGCATGGAAAAACACCAGAAAGGCTTTGCATATCCAAGCGATTCTGACATTTTTTTTTCGCCACATGTTGTTCTTCATTTAGGCGGAAAAAAAGACCGATAGAATTTGTGTTTATTTATTAAAAGCGCCAAAATTGGGAAAATTTTGAAAAAAATCGTCATTTTTTCACATTTCCAACTGCAATATCTCAAATATGTGCAAACATAATATAGAAATGTTTGCTAAGATATATATTTCCCTCCGTTTACTTTATTTTGGGCGCACATTGGAAAAACTTTCGTTTTTTTTTAACCATTTAGGAGACGTAAAAATTTAACATTACTTTTCAGCATTTTGAGGAACACTATTTTCCTACACCAAGCCAAGATTGGAAAGGCTCATAGGAGTCAAAATGATAGATACCACCACAAATGACCCCATTTTAAAAACTACATCCCTTAACGTATTCACTGAGAGGTGTCATGAGTGTTTTAACCCCACAGTGTTTTTTAGGAGTCAATGCAATTTAGAAGAGAAAAACTAAAATTTCATATTTTTGCAAATATGTTATTTTAAAGACAGGAATGTCTTCTATAGTACACATGAAAATGAGGATTTGCACCCCAGAATGGATAAGCCTGTTTGTCCCGTGCTCATAAACATACCTATTGTGGCCCTAGTATTACATCTGTATGCACAATGGGGCCCAAAATGAAAGGAGCAAGCGGTGGCTTTCGGAACAGAAATTTTGCTTGAAGGAGATTTAGGCCCAATTGCACACTTGTAGAGCCATTGAGTGACCAAAACGATGGAGAACGCCCACAAGTGACCCCATTTTGAAAAGTAGACCCCTTAACGAATTTATCTAGGGGTACGATGACTTTTTTGACTTCACAGTTTTTAAATGAATCTAAGCCAAGCCAAAGGAAAAAAAATCCGATTTTCATTTTTTTTTTTTAATTCTGTCATATTAAAAGCAGTTTTTTTTTGTACAGCACATATATGAATGAAGACTTGCACCCCAAAATGGATACCCCTGTTTGTCCTGTGCTCAGAAACATACCCATTGTGGCCCTAATCTTATGTCTGGATTCACAATGGGGCCCAAAATGAAAGGAGCAACCGGTGGCTTTCGGAACAGAAATTTTGCTTGAAGGAGATTTAGGCGCTATTGCACACTTGTAGAGCCATTGAGTGACCAAAACCATGGAGAACGCCCACAAGTGACCCCATTTTGAAAAGTAGAACCCTTAGCGAATTTATCTCGGGGTACGATGACTTTTTTGACTTCACAGTTTTTGAATGAATCTAAGCCAAGCCGAAGGAAAAAAATAACAGTTTTCATTTTTTTGGTAATTCTGTCATTTCAACAGCAGTTTTTTTTGTACAACACATATATAAATGAAGACTTGCACCACAAAATGGGTACCACTGTTTGTCCTGTGCTCAGAAACATGCCCATTGTGGTCCTAGTATTACGTCTGTATGCACAATGTGGCTGAAAATGAAAGGAGCAACTGGTGGCTTTCGGAACAGAAATTTTGCTTGAAGGAGATTTAGTCCCCATTGCCCACTTGTAGAGCCATTGAGTGACCAAAACGATGGAGAACCCCCACAAGTGACCCCATTTTGAAAAGTAGACCCCTTTAACGAATTTATCTAGGGGTATGATGACTTTTTTTTGACTTCACAGTTTTTGAATGAATCTAAGCCAAGCAGAAGGAAAAAATTAGGATTTTCATTTTTTTGCCAATTGTGTCAATTTAAAAACTGTTTTTTTTGTCCAGTGTACATAGGAATGAAGACGTTCACCCCAAAATGGATACCCCCCTTTTCCCTGTGTTCAGAAACATACCCATTGTGGCCCTAATCTACTTAAAGAAAACATGGCTAGGCCTATAATGGAAGGAGCACCCATTGGATTTCAGGGTACAACGGAATAAATTCCAGGCCCCATTGCCCACTTATAGAGCCATTGAGCGGCCAAAACAATAGAGAACCCCCACAAATGACCCTATTTTGAAAACTAGACCCCTTAACAAATTCATCTAAGGGTGAACTGTGTATTTTGACCACACAGTATTTGAATGAATCTAAGCAAAGCAAAAGGAAAAAATTACGATTTATATTTTTTGGCAATTTTGTCAATTTAAAAACTGTTTTTTATTGTACAGTGTACATAGGAATGAAGACTTTCACCCCAAAATGGATACCCCTGTTTGTCCCGTGTTCAGAAACATATCCATTGTGGCCCTAATCTACTTACAGGACACATGACTAGGCCCATAATGGAGGGAATGCCCGCTGGATTTCAGGGCAGAACTGAATAAATTCCAGGCCCCATTGCCCACTTATACGGAAAAAAAAATGACTTTCTAAAAATAATCCCCCCCCACCCCCCATTTTTTGTCATTCCCTAAATATTAGATAAAGGTAATAATATAAACTGCGTTTTATGTCCGAAGACAGGGGTATTTACGGAGGCTGGTTGGGTTGGGCACATGGGGCAAGAAAACCGTGTATCCCCCCTCCTCTCCTGCTTTTTTGGGGGGGTATTTCGTAACCTCAGCGGCAGGTATGGGGTGTAAAAAGTTGCCCTCTGTGAGGCTTTGTAATCTTGCTGCGGTGCGGCGGTCTCACAGAAAAGGCGCTCAACAAGTTGCTCCTGGAACTGCATGAAGGCGAGCGTTCCAGTGGCTTCTTGTAAATTACGTGTTACAGGTAGCGGTCTGAATAACGCCGGGCTCACACGGCCGTAGGTGGTATCCGCTTGTTGAGGCCCGCAGCGGATTCCAGCTGTGAGCCCGGCTGTGACCCTGCGTACGGCCGCGTAATGTACTACGCATAACTGCCTACTCACACAGGCGGTCAAGCGCATACACCGTTGTTTGTTTTTATTTCCCCCGCCGTCGCTTAGAGATGACCCGGGTACCCGCAGCCCATTCACAATGTGTTTGCACATGGGCTGCGGGTATATCCGCGGTCATAGAGCACAATGGGCTCTAGGTCGCGGATATCCACGGTAAAATATAGCATGCCGTGTTGTGTTTCTGCGAGTGGATTCCGTAATTCCGACCCACTAATTGGGGGGAATTGTGTAATCCAATGCATGTGATTTGATCTGTGGATTACCGCTGATCAAGCGCATGCAGAACCCGTAATTCCTCTCCGGTCATGTGTGACCGGCCTAATGTTAGATCGCTACTTTATCACGTGACCGGGGACCGCTCAACGAGGTCTCCGGTCACTGCTCCAAGCACTCAGCGACCGTTGGTCGCCTGGGAGCAAGGAGATTTAAAATTTCCTCGGCTCCTGCGAATGTGTCCGGCATTTTGCTGGCGGGCACATCTGGATTCACATCTGGATTCAAATTCGGAAGCCTCTGAGAAGATGGCATCGGTGAGGGGAGATGAAACTGCCACTTTTTAAAGAACTTTTACGTGATCGCCATTATGCATTGTATAACGGCGATCATGTGACCAGTAACCGCATACCGCGGCTCCCCGTGACATCTCCAGGCTCTTGGCCACCTTTGGTAGCCAGCAGCAGAGAGATTTTAAATTTCTTGGGCAATATTTCACTTTTGCGCATGCGTCCGCCATCATGCTGACGGGCGCATGTGCAGAAGCTGGGGTAAGGTCCGCGGATGAACATTCCATCAGGGAACAAATCCGGGGACCTTGGGTACGTAATTTCATCCCCCCTTACGGATATGATCCGTAAGGGGAGATGAAACTTTAACTTTATAAACTTTTAACTTTTTTTTTTTTTTTACTTTTTAACTTTGTATGATCACCGTTATCCGATGGATAACAGTGATCATATGACTGGAAACCACATACAGCGGTCCCCAGTCATATCTCCCTGCACTCGGCTATCTGTGACGCTGGGTGCAGGGAGATTTTGAATTTACCGGGCCCGCCGGCCTTCTGCGCATGCGCGCCACATCGGCACATCGCAGAAGCCAACGGGGGGTCCGGAGACCGGCCGGAGGACATAGAGGAAGCGGGGTGAGTATTTTCCCCTTCCCTCATGGATCCAATCCATGAGGGGAGGTGAAACTTTTCTTTTTTTACACTTTTCTTTACTTTTCCGCGATCGCCATTATCTATTGCATAACGGCGATCGCGGTTCCGGGGAACCGCTCACCGCGATCCCCGCTGACATCTCCTGCCTCCCGGATACCTACAGAAGACGGGAGCCAGGAGATTTAAAATTTTCCGCGCCGCCGGGCCTTCTGCGCATGCGCGCCAGGCGGCATTATGTCAGCCGCCTGCGCAGAAGGCCCGGCGGCGCGGAAAATTTAAAAGGACGGCTACAGGGCCCGGAGCATTGGGAGAGCCGGGAGCAGCGTGCCGGACCCAGGTGAGTAATTTCAGCTGCCCCGATGGATCCGATCCATGAGGGCAGCTGAATATGTAACATTTTTCAACTTTTATTTACTTTTTTGCGATCGATGCTATCCAATGCCGGGGGGGGGGGGGGGGTCCATATAGCCTGGGATGACAACTCCATGCTGTCAGCGACCTGCGGACACCGACAGCATGGAGCTGTCACGTCCAGAGCCCGAGGGGCTTTATTCTCTGCAGGACACATGTTTTTACGTCCTCAGAGAATAAAGCCCACTTCGGGAGGACGTAAAAACACTATGGGCTGGTTGTTAAGGGGTTAAACAAAGCACAATCCGTACAAATATAATCAAAGGAAAAATGAATAAAGCTCGCTTATCAGAGTTGCAAATAAATGACCTGTCTCACTAAATAACTTATGGCAAGCCGCAGTCATATAACAATCTATAGGTTGGTTTAAATGAACATTAGGTTAATGACATTGGCACTACTTGTCCTAGGGTGAGACCCATAGACATGTTAAGATCTTGGATACTTGATAGTATAATTCAATTTTAGGTAGCGAGGCATACTATATTAATCATAAGCGTGAGCCATGCGGCCCGTGGGCCCCCATCGCTCCATGAGGTTGTGTGATGACAACCTCTATGTTCGACTGTGCGACCCCTCGGGGAGTCTGGGAGGTAAACCCCGTACCGGAGGGGTCGAAGGGGTAAGCTATGGGTCAGAAGCATATGCATATGTAGGGGTCCATGTCCTGGGCTCCTATATTGATCTACAAAAACCACTTTAGAACACAGAAAGAAAAAGAGGAGAGAGCGAGGGGGGGGGGGGGAATAGGGTAGGTATTAGCTCTCGCCTCGGTCCCCCGCGCAATATATTGAGGCTCGAAATTTGTGGTAGTAACATACATAGTAACATAGTTTGTAAGGCCGAATGAAGACAAAGTCCATCTAGACCAGAATGTCTATCCTCCTGTGTTGTTAATCCAGAGGAATGCAAAAAAAAAACAAGAGCAGAAGCCAATTAGCCCTTTTGGGGGAAAAATTCCTTCCCGACTTCCTAATGGCAATCAGACTAATCCCTGGATCTACCCCTAATATTTCCTACCTGCTGTGTACCCAGATTAACAATAAACCTAAGATTTATATCCTGTAATATCCTTCCGCTCTAGAAAGACATCAAGTCCCCTTTTAAACTCCTCTATGGATTTTGCCATCACCACATCCTCAGGCAGAGAGTTCCACAGTCTAACTGCTCTTACAGTAAAGAACCATTTTCTGTGTTGGTGATGAAACCTGCTTTCCTCTAAACGTAGCGGATGCCCTCTCGTTACAGTCACAGTCCTGGGTATAAACAAATCATGGGAGAGATCCTTGTATTGTCCCCTAATGTATTTATACATAGTTATTTGATCACCCCTTAGCCGTCTTTTTTCTAGAGTAAATATTCCCAATTTTGATAGCCTCTCTGGGTATTCCAGTCCCGTCATTCCATGTATTAGTTTAGTTGCCCTTCTTTGAACCCCCTCCACCACTGTAACATCTTTCCTGAGAACTGCGCGCAGTATTCCATGTGAGGCCTGACAAGTGCCTTATATAGTGGAAGAATAATGTTCTCGTCTTTCGCCCCTATACCTCTTTTAATGCACCCCAAGACTTTATTAGCTTTTGCAGCAGCTGACTGGCATTGGTTACTCCAGTTTAGTCTACAGTTCACTAGTACCCCCAGGTCTTTTTCCGTGTCACTTTTCCCTAGCAGTACCCCATTTAGTGTATATTGGTGACATCCGTTTCTCCTGCCCATGTGCATAACCTTACATTTATCCATACTGAACTTCATTTGCCATTTTTCTGCCCAAGCCCCCAGCTTATCTAGGTCCGTTTGTAGCCTTACATTGTCCTCTGTTGTATTAATTATATTGTATAATTTTGTGTCATCTGCAAATATTGATATTTTACTGTGCAACCCCTCTATCAGGTCATTAATAAATATATTGAACAGAATGGGGCCTAGTACTGAACCCTGTGGCACCCTGCTAGCGACGGTGGCCCACTCAGTATGAACCATTTATTACCATGCTCTGCTTTCTATCATTGAGCCAATTCTTAACCCAATTACACACGTTTTCACCCAATCCGAGCTGCCTCATTTTATATATTAGCCTATTATGCGGCACAGTGTCAAATGCTTTAGAGAAGTCCAGATATACCAGATCAATAGACTCTCCCAGGTCCAGCCTAGAGCTTACTTCATCGTAGAAGCTGATCAGATTGGTCTGACATGATCAACCCTTCATGAACCCATGCTGGTGAGGAGTTATTCCGTTGTTCTCCTTGAGGTATTCTACGATTGTGTCTCTCAGAAACCCCTCGAATATTTTTCCTGTTACTGAAGTGAGACTTAGCGGCGTGTAGTTACCAGGCTCACTTTAGACCCCTTTTTGTAAATTGGAACCACGTTGGCAATGCGCCAATCCAATGGTACAACCCCAGTCTTTATTGCCCCCCTTACAGTCTTGTCGAGCCACATTGGTTTCCTTTTACTCTAAGTTCTTTTATTTTAAAGGGAATTAACTGCTCACTTGAGGTGATTAGGATCCTTTTAAACTTTTCCCATTTGTCCTCTACTGATATTTTTGAGGATGTTGTCCCAATTAATATTACCGATAGTAGTTCTAAGCTGTTCAAATTTTGCTTTACTAAAGTTTAGTTTGTTTGTAGCTCCCTGATAAGGTTTATTATTAAATGACAGTTGGAAGTTGATTATATTGTGGTCACTGTTCCCCAAGTGCCCCTCAACCTGCACTCCCTTTATTCGGTCCGTTTTGTTAGTTAGTACTATGTCCAGAATGACCCTCCCTCTTGTTGGTTCTTAAGAACCTATCACCCCTATGGGATTTGCAGGTTTCATTTACCCATATTATATCTGGATAATTAAAGTCCCCCATGATAATTACTTAATTGCGGTTTGACACTTCTTCTATCTGCCTTAATAGTAAAGTTTCAGTTTCTTCTCTTGCTTTTGGTGGTCTATAGAAAACCCCTATCAGGATTTTGTTTTTGTTTTTTCTCCCTGTATTTCCACCCACAGAGATTCCACGTGTTCATCTCCTGCACCTATATCCTCCCGTAGCTTCGGCATTAAGTACGATTTAATGTACAGACATACCCCTCCCCCCTTCTGGTTCCCACGGTCTCTTCTGAAGAGATTGTAACCCTGTAAATTCACCGCCCAATCGCACTTTTCATCAAGACATGTTTCCGTAATTCCGACTATATCATAGTTTTCATTGGCCATTCTCGCTTCAAGCTCACCCACTTTACCGATCAGACTTCTTGCATTCCTGGTCATACAATTTATACGGTTTTTTTTTGTTCTTTAAATTCGTTTTGTTACTAATGGTACTGTTGGCTGATCTGTCAGTTCTACCTGTACTAATCCCTCCTCCAGCTCGACCCCGATTCCCATTACTTGGCCCCAGGTCACTAGCTACACTGACTACCCCACTATTTTTCTTTCTGCCCTTCCCCCCAGTCCCTAGTTTAAACACTTCTCCAGCCTTCTAGCCATCTTCTCCCCGGCCTAGGTCCAGGGAAGTGCACAGTGCAGATTCTTATGTTAAGCCATCGGCAAGCCACCTAACAAAGGCCATGGAGCTTTTATGGTCTAACCACACAGTCCAGGTATCAGAGAAGTTTTCTGCTTCTTGGTCTCCTTCAGAGTGGGTGCTCCTGAGCTCCTCCATGTACCTAATGTGTTCTAGTGCCTCCACCCACATGGCCCTTGTTAGCTCTCCCCTCCGTTTCCAGTGTGGCACATGGCCATTATAAAAGGTCTTAAACACCCCTTTTTAGCATGGGAGATAGGACCTGGAAACATAGACAGAAGAGCCACTTCGGGGGTGAGGACCAGGGGTGACCTACACATCGCCTCATACAACCTGGCGTTACTCCAGAGTGGAGCTATTAGTGAACAGCTCCACCAGATATGATACATGGTTCCCATCCCTGAACCACACCTCCAGCACTTACCAGGAGTTGTTGGGAAAATTCTATGAATCTTGTCCGGAGTCCTGTACCATTGCTTCGTTATTTTATAATTTAGTTCCTATGCCTTGCTCGAGAAGGACAATTTGTGTATGAGGGTGTAGGACTTAGTCCAAAGCTCTTCGGGGAAACCTCTTCCGAGCGTTTCCTCCCATCCCGTCTCCCATCTTGGCTGCGTCTCCCCCTTCTCGGAGTCGATCAACAACCTGTACAGCAGAGAGACCACATGAAGGGGGGGCCCAGGGCTACGCATAGTCTTTCAAAGGATGTTAGTTCCTTTCTTAGTAGGTCACGGGCCTTCAGCGATCTAAGATAGTCCCTCAACTGAAGGTACTGCATTCACGCTCCAGGTTTTGTTTCCTGACCTACTGCAATATCTCTTAAAGCGCACATCCCCTGTGAATCAAGGATGTTGCATGCTTGAGGCCTGGGGAAATGAGGCATGAACAGCAGTGTCTCCGTAGATATTGTAGCTTGGATCTGAGGCTTACCTGTTAAAGGGGTCAGGGGGCCTGGACAAGTGAATATCCTCCTCATCCCTCTCAAGCGGGTCCATGCCCTCAGCAGGCTCAGAGCTAAGGGCGAAGCCCCTGCCCCTCTCCAGTCCACAATGCCTGGGACCAAGAAGGCACCCCCCAAGTTGAACCGGTTCTAACCTTTTTCCAGAGGCACCCACGATTTCTCATCCGCGCAGTGTAAGATATCCAGAACGTATCTACCTATTGTTGCTTTATGGTAGAGTTCAAGATCCGGCAGGCCCGCTCCACCCGAACTTTTTGTTCTAGTTAGGATTTTGTAGCTTATTCTTGGAGAGAGGTCTTTCCAAACGAATCTAACCATACCCCTCCGCAACTGAGTGAAGAAGCGTCCGGAGAGGTCACATGGGACAGTCTGAAAAACATAATATTCTGGGAAGAATGTTCATCTTAAGAATGTTGATTTGTCCGAACCAAGAAAAATTAATTTTCGACCATCCTTCCATCTCTGAGCACTGATAACAAGGGTCTAAAGTTCAACTCATATGAGTCCACTATATCTGAAGGAATTTGTATTCCTAGATATTTTAGAGATCTTTCTCTCCAGAGAAGGGGAAAGGATTGTTTCAGGACATTAACTTCCGCCGCTGGGATTGAGATATTGAGGACCTCTGATTTTTTGGTATTCATTTTAAAATTGCTAATCTTCCTGTACTTAGACAGTCCTGCTATGATCCCCGGCAGGGCGATACGTGGGTTCATGATGTAGATCAAAAGGTCATCTGCAAAGATGGATAGCTTGTAAACACTGTCATGATCCACCACCCCCTGTATATCTGGGTTCCTCCTCAGGGCCACTGCCAGGGGTTCCATTGCCATAATGTAAAGTAACGGGGATAGCAGGTAGCCCTGTCTGGTACCGTTACAAATCTCGAGAGGAGCTGACAAGAGTCCGTTGGCTGTAATTCGCGCAGACGGAGAACTATATAGGGCCATTATCTAGGAAAGAACCCTTGGGCCCAGGCCCACCTCCCTCAACACCTCCTTCAAAAAACCCCAACTCTCTCTATCAAAGGCCTTCTCCACATCGACGGCCAGAAGGCAGAGGGGAATATGAGCGTCGCGAGCTTTGTTGATCAAGGACATGGTTTTAATTGTATTATCTCAGGCCTCTCTTCCCGGGACAAATCCGACCTGATCTGAATGTATCAGACGAGGGATAAGAGGGTTCAGTCAGGTTGCCAAGATCTTGGAGAAGATTTTTAGATCGCCGTTGATGAGGGAGATGGGTCTGTAGCTGCCGCAAGCGAGGGGGTCCCTACCTGGTTTCAATATAACTACTACGTGGGCCTGCAACGCCTGGGGTGGAAAGGGGCATCCTCGGGAGACCGCATTAAATGCTTCCAATAATAATTCTGAAAGTTGTCCACAGAGTTTCTTGTAGAACCTCGGGGTGAACCCATCCAGTCCAGGGCTCTTCCCCAGCTTCAGGTCTCTGAAGACCTGTGTAAGCTCCGAAAGAGTGATGTCTCCTTCAAGGGCAGCCGCCTCCTCCGGCGCTATGATGTTAGCGATTGAGTATTGAGAGAATCTCGTGTCTAATATTGCTGATTTCAATTTGTAGGGCGTCTGATTTCTTTTTTTTATTGGCCGCTTCTCGTGTCTCCAAAAGTCGTAGAGGATGGGATAACTTAAGGGCCCTTTCTTTCTTGAGTCTTGAACCATGCGCTATAGTACCCCTCTCAGGATGCATTTAAGCGCTTCCCATTTGATTGGCGTGGGGGTGGAGTCTGATTTATGGGCCTCAAGGAAGATACTAATAGTTTCCGTCAGGTCCACCATACACGCTTGGTCTCTGAGGAGGTTATCATTTAACTTCCTGTTGAAGCCACTAGGTTTCTGGGTTCTTGGTCTGATCTTCCCGAGTACCAGAGCATGGTCAGACCATAGGAAATTGCCTAATGAGCATTGGGGGGGGGGGGGGGGGGGGCATATAATAGCTTGTGTGAGACGAAGATGTAGTCTATTCTGCTGTACGACTTGTGGACCTGTGAATGGAAAGTGTAATCTTTGGTAGAAGGATGCAGGGTTCTCTAAAGATCTACGAGGTAGAGACTCACCATCATTTTCCTGAGCTTGTTCACGGCCAAACGAGACAGAGAGGAGCGCCCGGAAGAAGTGTCTAGCCGCGGGTCCAGGGCCAGGTTAAAGTTGCCACCGGCAATAAGGGTTGAATTTTCTGCAAATTCAGCCAGTTTTCGGAGGGCCTCAATGCCGAAGGAAATCTGCTCCTGGTTGGGGAAATAAAAGTTAGCCAAGGTGTATATACCATCAAACATTTTTATTTTTAGAAATATGTATCTACCCATTAAGTCTCTCTCTACTGCCAGGACCTGTGGTTTAAATGATCGGTGGAAAGCAATGGAGACCCCAGCCAATTTGCGTTCGGGATGGGAAGCATGGTACCAGAAAGGGTAGTAGCGGTTATGGCAGCTAGGGATGTTTGTTGATTTATGTGGGTCTCTTGGAAGAGGGTTACCATAGCTCTCTTCTTGTGGAAGCCATAATGAATTTGGTTTCTTTTCCCAGGGCTGTTGAGGCCTCTGGCATTATAAGTACTTACAGTTATTGACGCCATTGCTTTTGCTCTGGAGGAGGACCCCGAACTGAGAAGGAGACCCCTGGTGTGGTTCTGGTGCACGGGCCCGAGACGAAGAGCCAGGTAAGAGGAGTTGAGGAATGGGTATAGGGAAGGGTAGCGAGGAGAAGAAGAAGACAGGAGTAGAAATCAACATAGTAACAATATAATATTCAGTGCAAATTGAGAAAAAGTTAAGGAAAATATATTCCAACTTTAACTTTCTGAATGTCTGGAGCGGGGGCCCAGGCCAAGGCTGGCCCGCTCCAGAATAATCATGAAAGAGCAACTTGTACAACAAAAGAAAAAAAGTGTATGTTGCTAGAAGGAAGAGAAAAACAAAACAAAAACAAAGTCCTGAAACAGTCAAAAATGCAACCAGTAGTGTTGCTGGCCTGTTTTGGAGGAGCTGGGACCAAGACAATTGGTTTCAGCTACCTCCAAACCCCGGCATCCTAAACTGGACCCTTGAAAGGGTATGTCAGCAAAGACGTCATGTCTCTTGGGCATCCACGTCCGGCATATAGAGCGGGAAGAGCATCTACCCCGGAGCAAATCAATGGAAGGGTGATTCTTGTAGAAAGTGGGGCAACCCTTGGGGTTCAGTGTCTTCCTCACGGGCCCAGCACCTGCCATTCTTCCCTCGGTGGCTGTGGTGGTGGTGTAGCGACTTTTGGCCAATCTGGGATTGGGATCATGGGAAGTTCGAGTTTGGCCAGACACTTTGGGAGATCGCTGAGTCCTCTAAAGGTCGCCGTATTCCCATCCTTGCCTGCCTGTAGCTGGAAGGAGTACCCCCAGCGATAGGGGATATTCTTCTCCTTTAATGCAGTTAGGATGGGTCTGGGGGCTTTAAGAAGCTGGAGAGTCCTTCTGGAAAGGTCCGGGAGAACCTGCAGGGTCTTGTCTTTGTATGCAATGGGGCCTCTTTCTCTAATTCTCTTCAGCAGCTCTTCCTTTTCTTTAAAGAAGTGGATCCTGCACACTACGTTGCGTGATCAAGCGGGGTCCGGATTTTTGGGGCCCAGGGATCTATGGATCCGATCTATTTCTACGAGGTTATCCGCAGGTCTCTTAAGGATGTCTCCAAAGAACTTTTGGGCCCATTTTTCTAGGTGTGCTGGCTCCACCTCCTCGCTTAGGCCTCTTATTCGGATATTGTTTCTCCTGTTGCGGTTTTCAATATCGTCTAATTGGGTCAGGATGTTAGTAATCTGTATTGAGTGATCTAGTAGAATGTCGTGATGCTCAGATATCTGGGTTCGGATCTGGGCTTACGTTTCTTCATGCTCAGAGACTCTGTGGCCTATTTTTGTTTGATTTCTGCTTGTATAGCCTCGATAGCCTGCATTTGGGTGCTTGTAGCTTTGGACAGCAGCTGGCTTGGGTCAGCTCTCTCTCTCTTTCCCCGTAGCCTGATGTAGCCCTGCGGGTTCCTGCTGGATGAGAGGATGGGGATTCTACCTGGGCGACCCCGCCATTGTTACCTGCCATCTGGGGGGCACCAGGTTGCTCCTCCATTTCGAGTGCCCGAGTCCATGGCTGTTATCTCGGCAGTAGCGCCGGGTGAGGTGGGCAGAGGCAGCCGCGGGTGTCCCCCCCTAGGGATATGGCTGTCTCCGTGCTTTGGGGGGTAAGATCTGCCGCTCTAGGCTCTCTGGGAGCCGGCGTTCGGAGCTCCGGTATGTGGGGTCTGGATAGGGAGCCGCTGCAGCCACTTCGTGCTCTGGAGGGGCGGGGTTCCACCTGCGGGGAGAACGCAGCGCCATCTTGGGACCTACCGCGGCCGTCTGCCTTCTGGGTGTTCGCCCGAGGTAAGCATCCAGGGGGACAAAATCTTCCACCTCTGGTGCTGCTTGTCCTCCTGACCTCTTAGTGCGCCTCATCTTCGTCGGTAGTAGCCGGTGGATGCCTTTAATTAAGTGGATTACCGGGGTCTAGTGGGAGCCTGCAAGAGACACATCCTACAGCCTCAGGCCTCAGGCCACGCCCCCCCACCCCCCGATTCGCCGTGGTCAGCCTTTCTGTCGGCTGCTGCTCCTGGGCAGTGGCTCCCGCAGTGGGATGCCTCGACACCTGTGGACAGGCAGCCTTATTAAACAGCATGCATGTAAGTACTTGGATGAGAATAGAGTAATTAGCCAGAGCCAGCATGGGTTTGTGACAAACAAATCATGCCAGAGAAAAAATGGATTATACCTACCCGATAATCGGGTTTCCAGTAGTCTCCACGACAGCACCAATTGAGATTGCCTCCTCCTGATAGGACAAGAACATACTGAGAGGTTAAAAGCCCCCCCCCCCCCCCCTTCATCACTTTCCTCAGTGGATTCTAATGAATTGCCGGGGTAGGAGCTTAAATTACATTTTTTTCCCTCAACTGTTTTTTTTTTGGAAACTTATATTCCATAATTTCTTTTCTATCAATTCAGGGGGGGAAGGTACGGGTGCTGTCGTGGAGACTACTGGAAACCTGATTATCGGGTAGGTATAATCCATTTTTTCCCCAGTCGTCTCCATGACAGCACCAATTGAAACGTACCAACTAAAGTCTTTTTCTAGGGTGGGATTGCTGCCGAGAGGACTTTGCCCGCTGCACTTTTACCCTATAATGTTTAATGAACGTGTGGAGCTTCTTCCAGACTGCGGCTTTGCATATCTGCTCGACCAAGGCTGAGCTATGTTTGGCCCATGAGGATGCTACTGCCCTTGTAGAATGGGCTTTAAGAGCTAAGGGGATTTCCTTCCCGAGGGCCTTATAGGACTCTATGATGGCCAGGCGGATCCACCTGGCTATGGAGCTTTTTGCTGCTTTGCTCCCTTTGTTTGGGCCACTGAACTGGACGAACAGGTTGTCGTCTCGTCTCCAGTGGCTTGTCGTGTCTATGTAGCCTAGGACTGCTCTCCTAACGTTCAGGCAGCTTAGGGATTTTTCTTCTTCGTTTTTAGGCTTACTGAAGAAGGAGGGAATTATTATGTCTTGTGACCTATGAAAATGTGATACTACTTTCGGCATGAAGGCAGGGTCCATTTTAAATACTAATTTGGAGTCCGAGATTTTCAGGAACGGGTGGCGAATGGACAGGGCCTGCAACGTGCTAACTCGCCTTGCGGAGGTGATGGCTACTAGAAAAATAGTCTTGATCGTAAGCATTTTTATCGGTAATGCTTCGATTGGCTCGAATGGTTCCGTTGTCATGGCTTTTAGGGCCCAATTAAGTTTCCAGTCTGGGCAAACATTTATGGGCCTGGGTCGCAGTCTAGCTGCTGCTGTCAGGAACCTGCTGACCCATCTGTTTTCTGCGAACTTTGTGTTGCATATAGCGCTAAGGGCTGCGATCTGGACTCTCAGGGTACTTGGAGAGAGGCCCATTTCTAGACCCTCCTGCAAGAACTCTAACATCAGAGGGATATCCGGGATGGAATCCCGGGTATCCCTTCCCTGTCTCCATGAGAAAAACCTTCTCCAAACCTTCTGGTAGATAAGGTGGGTCGTCTTTTTCCTGCTGGACATTAGTGCTTCTACCAGTCTCTCTGAGAACCCCTTCCCTCTTAGTGAGGATTCCTCAAGAGCCATGCTGTTAAATGGAGCCTGTCTATGCCCGGGTGGTTCAGTGGCCCCTGGGATAGCAGGTCTGTCTAGGTAGGAAAGGTGACTGGGTCCTGGATGCTCAGTGTTGTCAGGAGACCGAACCAACTTCTCTTGGGCCAGAAGGGGGTCACCAGGATTAGTGTGCATACCTGGGTTCTGAAATGTTGTAAGACCCTGGGGATCAGCTATATCGGAGGAAAGGCATACACCAGCCCCTCTCCCCAGTCCTGGCCTAGGGCGTCTATTGCTGTAGGACGATCTCCTGGCCGGAGGGAGAAGAAGTTGCTTACTTTGGCGTTCTCCCTGGTTGCGAATAGGTCTAAATGTGGGGTCCCCCACCGGTTGGTCAGGATTCTGAATGCTTCCTGGGAGAGAGACCACTCTCCTGGGTCTAACTGCCTCCTGCTGAGAAAATCCGCCTTTTGATTTAGTGTCCCCTTCAAATGTGTTACCGTGATCGAAAGGATCCGGCCCTCTGCCCAGCGGAAAATTTTTTGCGCGATGTTTTGTAGGGCGGGAGACCTTGTGCCCCCCTGGTGCCAAATATGGGCGACCGCGGTGGTATTGTCCGACAATATCTTTATGTGCTGGTTCTGTAGCGAGTTTCCTAACTGCTGTAGGACCTGCCATACGGCCTGTAGTTCCCTGTAATTTGAAGATTGGTCTCTTATCCTCTGTGGCCATAGGCCCTGAAGGAACTGGTCCCCCACATGCGCTCCCCATCCCAAGCGCTTGCGTCCGTTGTGATGTGCGTGGTCGGGTTCTGTATCCAGTGGACCCCTCTCCGCAGGTTCGCTGGGGATGTCCACCAACGCAGGGATGTTTTTACTGTGTTTGGGATGTACATTCTTGCCCCTAGAGAGGACTGTTTTTTGTCACACGTGGATAGGACTGAGGCTTGCAGAGCTCTGGTGTGAGCCTGGGCCCATGCTACTCCTGGAATGCATGACGTCAGGCTTCCCAGGAGAGACATGGCTTCCCGAATTGTGCATGATTGTCTCCGTAGGAAGATTTTGACCAGCCATCGGATTTTTTGTATTTTTTCCTCGGGCAGGCAGGAGCATTGAGATTCTGAGTTGAGCGCTATGCCCAGAAACGTCTTTTCCTTGCCGGGGTTTAAGCTGGATTTTTCCCAGTTTATGACCCATCCTAGGGACTGGAGAAGTTCTAGCACTATCTCCAGGTATTTTGTTAGGAGCTCCCTGGACTCTGCTATTATCAAAATATCGTCCAGGTCGGGGGCGTGGCCTAGGTACAGACCCGAGCAGTCATGTCTTCCTGAGCTCTGCTCGCACCCGGTAATCAAAAGCTACATAAACAGCATTTCCAGCTAAGCAAAATCGGTTCAAACGAACCCTAAAGACCCCTACAAGAAAAGGAAGTACCTGAACTCCGGGCAGTACAATCGGGAGAGAAGAAAATCTCTGCAGCGTTGCACTGCCTGCGGGGGTGAGAGCACCTGGGACTTCACCGGAGGGCTTTGCCGTTCCTAGAGCTGTTCCTTGTGAAGAGGAGGAGAGGAGCGGAGCTCTGTCGTGACCACCGCTAAACCTCCTGGTGAGTTGCTATTAATAGAAGCCCGACAGAGCGCGGGAACGAGGCGCCATCTTAAAATCCAGCAGGCACGGCTGAGCGCAGCGAGCAGAGAGACAGTGAAGGTGTCAGCTTACACACTCTGTCTCCCTGAGCCTCCCGATAAGCACTAGCCCGCAGCAGCTGCCTGTCCATACTAAACGGGTGCTATAAAGATAACAGAAGCCTGCTATAAAGATAACAGAAGCCTGCTGAAGCGTGGGAATAAGGCACCATTTCGGACCTTAATAACTGCAGCTGAAGGTGGTGTGCAGAAAGTAGAGGAGGAGACACTACCAGCCCACACGCTGCCTCCCCGTGCCCCTTGCCACAACTCAGCTAACCAAAGCTGTTCCTTCACATAGTACAGCTGAGAAGAGGAAAATTCGCTGGCTGTGCTAATCAGAGAACTGATAACAGAGACAATAGCTCTGTGACACATAAGTGCTGGTGATAGAGCTTTTGGAGAACGTGCCCCCCCCCCCCCCCTGTATTAAAGCTTCAAGTTTGGGCTCCCTTGAGGCAGTGTGAGCTGAAATAAGCTTTAAACTGAGACGGCCACTGTCCTGTTCTCTCTATACTTGTTTCTGATAGAAGGCTCATCTAAGGGAGGAGGGGCTTGAAAGAGAATCAGATCAATCATATGACAAAAAGTCTTGCTAAATTACAGTCTTCACGGTGCTAAAGAGAGACCTTAACCTCTACAAAAACAGCCCGAGGACCTTCTGCAACAGAATTCCTAAAAGAAGGAATACTAATACACCACTCAATAAGGTCTGGGACTTTTTTACTACCCGTGGTCCGAGGAAACAGAGACCGATGAGCAATGAGGGCTCTCCCTCGCCTCCAAGCCCCGGAGGGGACGCGGGGGTCCCACCCTCTCAGACATCTGATCTGGAAGTACAAAACGCTGAACAGGAAATACAGCGCGGAGGATCGTCGAGGTCCACATCCAGAGGAGGGGTGAGTGATCCTTCTGGGGGGGGGGGGGGGGTACTGGTGCCGCTCCACAAAGTCGCAAAACGGCGCTGTCGGTTTCGCAACCGTCATCTTCCCTTTCCACTCCTTCATCAAGCCCTGAAAAACAGCGCCCCCGAATCTCTTCACATACTAACCAACAGCAAGAAGACTCCACACTTGAGCCTGACCCTATTATAAGTGTCCCATCTTCCAATATGCCTGCAACGGAAGATTTCATTAAACAAATGATCCTAGCTTTAAGGGGATCCCTGCAAAAGGACATTAAGTCTCTGTCAGATACCCTAAACACCTCTATAACAGCCCTAGAAGAGAGGACCGACCATATTGAAACCAAAATGGGAGAAGTAACTGCATCCCACAACAAATTAATAGATGCACACTACTCCCTGGAGGAGGAAGTAGAAGACATGAAGAAAAAACTCACAGATCTGGAAGATAGGAGCAGGAGGTGCAACGTTAAGTTTAGAGGCATCCCAGAGTGTCCCACAACATGAACTGAAAAGCTTCCTCACCAAGCTAATTAAAAGTGTCCTCCCAGACGCCTCAGAATTAGACTGCACTATTGATAGAGCGCACAGATTGCTAAAGCCGAACTTCCTACCAGATTCAGTTCCAAGAGACGTAATCGCCAAATTTCATTTTTTCCATATAAAAGATGCCCTGATGATCGCTACAAGAAGACAGGGCACCCTACCATCTCCATTTGCAAACATAAGCCTTTTCACCGACTTGTCACAGAATACAATCCAAGCAAGAAAGGCCTTCTCTGTAATCATCGCATCTCTAAGAGCTGCAAAAATATCCTACAAATGGGGCTTTCCTGCAAAAATTATAGTCCACAAAGACAACACAGTACACACTCTAAACTCACCAGGGGATGGCGCCAGTACCCTTTCAAAATGGAATATCCTACTTCCAGAGGAATCGCAACCAAACAAATCTCAGAGACCCCCAAGACCCTTCCATCGTCGCACGCTTCCCACTACCCCTCCGTGAAAACAACATAAACGTCGCGGATGTTCTTCCTCATACGAAGCTGGACACATTTTTCGCTGACCTTTGATACCGGGTTGATGGTCTGCAAGCCGAACTTTCCCCCAACAACAGGTTTCAGGTTTTTATACCTGCTCTAATTCTAAGTTTTAACTGTTTAAATTTTACAGTTTTGTTGCTCTTTTAGTGGAGGGCTCATAATGATGTTTTCATACAACAAGAAAGATTACCTTAAGTATGCCCTCACAAGTAACATGAATAACGCAACTCGTATAATGTTTAATGTTAACAGGCATATTTCTGTTTTCGCCTGTATCTTTGTTTTAAGTTCAAATATTTGCTATGCTGCTAATGTATCTCAAACAAATGCACCTATAACCCACTATTACAATGCACATAAATATCTGTTCCCAAAACGTTAGGGGATTAAACTCCCCATTCAAACGCTCAATGGTCTGGAAAGATGCTAAAGCGTCCAAAATAGACATCTTATGTTTGCAGGAAACGCACTTTGCCCAACAGTCTTGCCCTAAATTCTCAAATAAACAATACCCGCATATTTATCTTTCAAATGCTCATAAAAAACACGCTGGAGTACTGATCGTCCTGAGAGACAGTCTTCATTTTTCTCTTAATAAACAAATTTCGGATGACAGGGGTAGATACCTGATATTACAAGGCACCATAGATAATTCGCCGATTACTTTGGTGAACGTTTATGTGCCTAACAAGTCCCAAATCTCTTCGCTAAACAAAGTAATAAAAAAGGTCAGAAAAGTCCTAATGGGCAAATTAATATTATGTGGAGACTTTAACATAATAGCAGACAAAAAGGCGGACTCCACGGCAGCCACTAGGAATGTACCAGTTCTTCACCCTTGGTTACATAAAGAGGGTTTATATGACACATTTAGGCCTTAGTCACACGGGCGTTTTTTCATGCGATTTGCGCATCGCATGACGGATGCGCATGCGCAAATCGCGTGACCGGCGCCGAAAAATCGGCCCAAAAATCGCCCGAAAATCTGCTCCTAGCCGCGTTTCATTAGAAATGGGCCGGAGCTGTCCAGCGCATTGCATTCAATGGAGACGGCAATACAGCGGCTCCATTGAATGCAAGCGCTGTGGGCGAGTGTGGGATGAATTGTCGGGAAGGGGTTAAATATATAACCCCTTTCCTGCAATGCATCCTGAAAAGTGAAAAAATAAAAAAAATGTATGTACTTACCTGCTCCCGGCAGCTGGAGATCCCAGTGGCCGGCCTGCAGTGGGTGTGAAGGGGGTGTGACTCAGGCTTGCCCCTGATTGGCTCAGCGCTGAGCCAATCAGAAGCAAGTCTCAGTCACACCCATTCATAAATTCATGAATGGGTGTGACTGAGATCAGCCTCTGATTGGCTCAGGCTGAGCCAATCAGGGGCAAGCCTGAGTCACACCCCCTTCACACCCACTGCAGGACCGCCGCGGGGATCTCAGGCTGCCGGGAGCAGGTGAGTACATCCTTTTTTTTTATTTTTTCACTTTTCAGGATGCATTGCAGGAAAGGGGTTATATATTTAACCCCTTCCCGACAATTAACCCCACGCACGCCGGCAGCCCATTGCTTTCAATGGAGCGGCTGTATTGCCGCTCCATTGAATTCAATGGGCAAACATCGTTCTTCTCTGCCACAGCTGTTCCAGCTGTGGCAGAGAAGAATTATTTGTCTTCTATATGTTCTCATTGGGGTCGGCGCTGCTGCCGCCGGCCCCATTGAGCGCATATAGAGAAGAGAACAGGAATCGCAGATCGCAGATAGGTGCGATCTGCGATTTCTGTTCTCTAATTTATCGGACGAGCGCATAAAAAGCGCTCATGTGTCCGATACCATTGCAAAGCAATGGTTTTAAAAAATCGCCGGACGCATGCGCATGCGCAAATCGCGTCAATAAACGCCCGTGTGACTGAGCCCTTAGGTGTCTCAACTCCTCTTCAAGGGAATTTACCTTTTTCTCCCCCAGGCATAAAACTTACTCAAGGATAGATATGTTTTTGGTGAATAGAGGAACTCTCACCTCAATAACTGACTCCACGATTGGAATCCCCACTTGGTCAGATCATGCGCCAATATACGTAAGAAGGTTTTCCCTCTCTGGCTTTTCTTCCGGGAACCCCCTCTTTCTGTTGGCCGCCTTCTCCAGGATCTTGTCTAAGTCTGGTCCGAACAGAAACTGGCCGTAGAACGGGAGGGCACATAGCTTATTTTTAGAGGCTAGGTCGCCTGACCACGACTTCAACCATAACACCCGTCTGGCTGAGTTAGACCAGGCTGTAGCTTTCGCCCAGAGCTTGACTATTTCGGCTGCTGCATCTGCTAGGAAATTTGTTGCCATCCGCAGGATAGGGAGCGAGTTTAGGATCTATTCCCTTGGCGTTTTATTAGTTAAATATAGCTCCAGCTGTTCTAGCCATACTACCAGAGTCCGCGCCACGCAAGTGGCTGCGTTACCTGGCCTTAGTATGTTTGCCGCTGCCTCCCACGATTTTTTGAATAATTCTAGTGATGTTTTTGTGGACAGGGAAGGTATGCTTACGCCTCTCCCCTAGTCCCCTGAATATCTCATCCTGCAGGGTGCGTGGTTCCCTGGGCTCTTCCATTTTTAGGGTAGCCCTGACCGACTTAATCAGTTCCGTTAAGTCGTCCTGATGAAATAGGTACTTTTTGTAGTCCTCCTCATCTGAGGACTCCTCGGCCGCCGGTTTCTCTTGCTCCAACCCGATTGAACTCTGAGTCGGAAGGCTCATCGGGAACGTACGCCTTTTTCTGGCGCTTCGCTGGCAGCGCTATCTGTGACGTAAGGGCTGATCGAAACTCTTCTTTCACCAGCTTCCTAACGTCCTCCTGATTCCTCTTTGACTAGCCTAGCTACGCACGCCTTGCATAGAGGCCTCTGGTACGTAGCTGGCAGTCTTGTCCCGCACTCCACGCATTTTTTGAGTTTTGTTCTGGGGGGCTTCTTTTTTATCCCCCTGACAAAAGAGCATTTTTGCGGGTAAATATGCAATTTTCCATACACAATACACTGGATTTTTGCATTTGTATTTTTTGCCGCACTGGCTGCTTACGGCTGCTGAGGCTGAGGTTTCAGCTGTCTCTGGGGCTGGAGCACTCATTACTATACCGATGCTGCAGACACCCTGTGACCTGTAGTGCTGGTCCACCTTCTGGCTTCTCTCAGGTTCCTTATTTTGAATTTGTTGCGCTCCTGCGCTAAGCCCCGCCCCCTCCATGCGTCTCCTGATGCGAGCGTGATGATGTCACCACGCTGGACACGTGACGCGACGCCCCGCCCCCCGACGTCAAAGGGCTTCCTGGAGCGCCGCGCTGTGAATATACGAGGAGGAGGAGGGGGGCTGAGGCGCCAGCTTTGTACCCCCCATGGGCCGCTGCGGGAGGAACCTGGCCCGGGGGCTACCACCCCATGTGGCGTCCCAGGAGTCGTCTGGCTGGGAAGGGAGAACAGGCTGACCCACTGCCCTCTGATCCGCCCGTGAGTATGCTTTGGCTGGCTTCTCCACCAGCCCCTCTCAGAGACCCTGCCTCCTGGCAGGACAGGAAGACATTGAGGAAAGTGGGGAAGGGGGGTAGCTTTTAACCTCTCAGTATGTTCCTGTCCTATCAGGAGGAGGCAATCTCAATTGGTGCTGTCGTGGAGACGACTGGGGAAATGTAATTTCCCTCTATGACAGAATCTCCGACTGGGTTGATCAGGAAAATGCAGTAGATATAGTATATTTTGACTTTAGTAAAGCATTACGACAAAGTATTTTATACCATCCTTTTTGAAAACAAAATAACTAAATATGGGATTGACAAGGTAACTGTTAGGGGAATTCACAACTGGCTGAGTATATCGTACCCAAAGAGTGGTCATAAATGGCTGCACATCCAAGTGGGGTGCCACAAGGATCTGTCCTGGGCCCCAGATAACTGAGGGACATTGATCACGTTTGCTGACGACACAAAGCTAGGATAGATGGCTGACAGTGGAGAAAAGAGAGACGAATTCAGAAGGATCTGGACAAATTTGAACAGTTGGCAGCAACTAACAGAATGATATTTAACCCCTTAGTGACAGAGCTTTTTTCCATTTTCTTTTTTTTCCTCCCCCCTTTTAAAAAAAACGTAACTCCTTTATTTATACATCAACGTCGCTGTATAAGGGCCTGCTTTTTGCAGGACGAGTATTTTTAAATTGTACTATTTGATGTACCATATAATGTAAGGAAAAACAATAAAAAAATTTAAATAGAAAGAAATTGAAAAAAAATAACATTCCGTTATCTTTCGGTGCGTCCTGTTTCTACGGCGCACAAACTGCAACAAAAATCACATTAGAACTTTATTCTATGGGTCAGTACGATTACTATGATACCGAACTTGTTTTTTTGGTATAACCTCCAGTATAATAAATGGTGCCACACGCAGTATGTCACCACTAACCTCCAGTATAATAAATGGTGCCACACGCAGTATAATGTCACCATTAACCTCCAATATAATAAATGGTGCCACACACAGTATAATGTCACCACTAACCTCCAGAATAATAAATGGTGCCACACGCAGTATAATGTCACCACTAACCTCCAGTATAATAAATGGCGCCACACACAGTATAATGTCACCACTATCCTCCAGCATAATAAATGGTGCCACACGCAGTATAATGTCACCACTAACCTCCAGTATAAAAAATGGTGCCACACACAGTATAATGTCACCACTAACCTCTGGTATAATAAATGGTGCCACACACAGTATAATGTCAGCACTAACCTCCAGTATAATAAATGGTGCCACACGCAGTATAATGTCACCACTAACCTCCAGTATAATAAATGGTGCCACACACAGTATAATGTCCCCACTAACCTCCAGTATAATAAATGGTGCCACACGCAGTATAATGTCACCACTAACCTCCAGTATAATAAATGGCGCCACACACAGTATAATGTCACCACAAACCTCCAGTATAATAAATGGTGCCACACACAGTATAATGTCACCACTAACCTCCAGTATAATAAATGGTGCCACACACAGGATACTGTCACCACTAACCTCCAATATAATAAATGGTGCCACACACAGTATAATGTCACCACTAACCTCTGGTATAACAAATGGTGCCACACACAGTATAATGTCACCACTAACCTCCAGTATAATAAATGGTGCCACACACAGTATAATGTCACCACTAACCTCTGGTATAATAAATGGTGCCACACACAGTATAATGTCACCACTAACCTCTGGTATAATAAATGGTGCCACACACAGTATAATGTCACCACTAACCTCCAGTATTAATAAATGGTGCCACACACAGTATAATGTCACCACTAAGCTCCAGTATAATAAAAGGTGCCACACACAGTATAATGTCACCACTAACCTCCAGTATAATAAATGGTGCCACACACAGTATAATGTCAGCACTAACCCCCAGTATGATAAATGGCGCCACACGCAGTATAATGTCACCACTAACCTCCAGTATAATAAATGGTGCCACACGCAGTATAATGTCACCACTAACCTCCAATATAGTAAATGGCTCCACACGCAGTATAATGTCACCACTAACCTCCAGTATAATAATTGGTGCCACACGCAGTATAATGTCGCCACTAACCTCCAATATAATAAATGGTGCCACACACAGTATAATGTCACCACTAACCTCCAGTATAATAAATGGCGCCACACTCAGTATAATGTCACCACTAACCTCCAGTATGATAAATGGTGAGACACACAGTATAATGTCACCACTAAACTCCAGTATAATAAATGGTGCCACACACAGTATAATGTCACCACTTAACTCCAGTATAATAAGTGGAGCCAAACACAGTATAATGTCACCACTAACCTCCAATATAATAAATGGCGCCACACGCAGTATAATGTCACCACTAACCTCCAGTATAATAAATGGCGCCACACGCAGTATAATGTCACCACTAACCTCCAGTATAATAAATGGAGCCACACGCAGTATAATGTCACCACTAACCTCCAATATAATAAATGATGCCACACACAGTATAATGTCACCACGAACCTCCAGTATAATAAATGGTGCCACATGCAGAATAATGTCACCACTAACCTCCAGTACACTATATGGTGCCACACACACTATAATGTCACCACTAACCTCCAGTATAATAAATGGTGCCACACGCAGTATAATGTCACCACTAACCTCCAGTATAATAAATGGTGCCACACACAGTATAATGTCACCACTAACCTCCAGTATAATAAATGGTGCCACACGCAGGATAATGTCACCACTAACCTCTAGTATAATAAATGGTGCCATACTCAGTATAATGTCACCACTAACCCCCAGTATAATAAATGGTGCCACACACAGTATAATGTCACCACTAACCTCCAGTATAATAAATGGTGCCACACGCAGTATAATGTCACCACTAACCTCCAGTATAGTAAAAGGTGTCACACACAGTATAATGTCACCACTAACCCCCAGTATAATAAATGGTGCCACACACAATATAATGTCACCACTAACCTCCAGTATAATAAATGGTGCCACACACAGTATAATGTCGCCACAAACCTCCAGTATAATAAATGGTGCCAAACAGAGTATAATGTCACCACTAACCTCCAGAATATAATAAATGGTGCCGCACACAGTATAATGTCACCACTAACCTCCAGTATAATAAATGGTGCCACACGCAGTATAATGTCACCACTAACCTCCAGTATAATAAAAGGTGCCACACGCAGTATAATGTCACCACTAACCTCCAGTATAATAAATGGTGCCACACACAGTATAATGTCCCCACTAACCTCCAGTATAATAAATGGTGCCACACGCAGTATAATGTCACCACTAACCTCCAGAATAATAAATGGTGCCACACGCAGTATAATGTCACCAATAACCTCCAGTATAATAAATGGTGCCACACACAGTATAATGTCACCACTAACCTCCAGTATAATAAATGGTGCCACACGCAGTATAATGTCACCACTAACCTCCAGTATAATAAATGGTGCCACACGCAGTATGTCACCACTAACCTCCAGTATAATAAATGGTGCCACACGCAGTATAATGTCACCATTAACCTCCAATATAATAAATGGTGCCACACACAGTATAATGTCTCCACTAACCTCCAGTATAATAAATGGCGCCACACACAGTATAATGTCACCACTATACTCCTGCATAATAAATGGTGCCACACGCAGTATAATGTCACCACTAACCTCCAGTATAAAAAATGGTGCCACACACAGTATAATGTCACCACTAACCTCTGGTATAATAAATGGTGCCACACACAGTATAAGGTCACCACTAACCTCCAGTATAATAAATGGTGCAACACACAGTATAATGTCACCACTGTCCTCCAGTATAATAAATGGTGCCACACGCAGTATAATGTCACCACTATCCTCCTGCATAATAAATGGTGCCACACGCAGTATAATGTCACCACTAACCTCCAGTATAATAAATGGTGCCACACGCAGTATAATGTCACCACTAACCTCCAGTAGAATAAATGGTGCCACACGCAGTATAATGTCACCACTAACCTCCAGTATAATAAATGGTGCCACACACAGTATAATGTCACCACTAACCTCCAGTATAATAAATGGTGCCACACGCAGTATAATGTCACCACTAACCTCCAGTATAATAAATGGCGCCACACACAGTATAATGTCACCACAAACCTCCAGTATAATAAATGATGCCACACACAGTATAATGTCAGCACTAACCTCCAGTATAATAAATGGTGCCACACGCAGTATAACGTCACCACTAACCTCCAGTATAATAAATAGCGCCACACACAGTATAATGTCACCACTAACCTCCAGTATAATAAATGGTGCCACACACAGTATAATGTCACCACTAACCTCTAGTATAATAAATGGTGCCACACGCAGTATAATGTCACCACTAACCTCCAGTATAATAAATGGTGCCAAACACAGTATAATGTCACCACTAACCTCCAGTATAATAAATGGTGCCACACGCAGTATAATGTCACCACTAACCTCCAGTATAATAAATGGTGCCACACACAGTATAATGTCACCACTATACTCCTGCATAATAAATGGTGCCACACGCAGTATAATGTCACCACTAACCTCCAGTATAAAAAATGGTGCCACACACAGTATAATGTCACCACTAACCTCTGGTATAATAAATGGTGCCACACACAGTATAAGGTCACCACTAACCTCCAGTATAATAAATGGTGCAACACACAGTATAATGTCACCACTGTCCTCCAGTATAATAAATGGTGCCACACGCAGTATAATGTCACCACTAACCTCCAGTATAATAAATGGTGCCACACACAGTATAATGTCACCACTAACCTCTAGTATAATAAATGGTGCCACACGCAGTATAATGTCACCACTAACCTCCAGTATAATAAATGGTGCCAAACACAGTATAATGTCACCACTAACCTCCAGTATAATAAATGGTGCCACACGCAGTATAATGTCACCACTAACCTCCAGTATAATAAATGGTGCCACACACAGTATAATGTCACCACTAACCTCCAGTATAATAAATGGAGCCACACACAGTATAATGTCACCACTAACCTCCAGTATAATAAATGGTGCCACACACAGTATAATGTCACCACTAACCTCCAGTATAATAAATGGTGCCACACGCAGTATAATATCACCACTAACCTCCAGAATAATAAATGGTGCCACACGCAGTATAATGTCACCACTAACCTTCAGTATAATAAATTGTGCCACACGCAGTATAATGTCACCACTAACCTCCAGTTTAATAAATGGTGCCACACGCAGTATAATGTCACCACTAACCTCCAGAATAATAAATGGTGCCACACGTAGTATAATGTCACCACTAACCTCCAGTATAATAAATGGTACCACACACAGTATAATGTCACCACTAACCTCTAGTATAATAAATGGTGCCACACACAGTATAATTGCACCACTAACCTCCAGTATAATAAATGGTGCCACACGCAGTATAATGTCACCACTAACCTCCAGAATAATAAATGGTGCCACACGCAGTATAATGTCACCACTAACCTCCAGTATAATAAATGGTGCCACACACAGTATAATGTCACCACTAACCTCCAGTATAATAAATGGTGCCACACGCAGTATAATGTCACCACTAACCTCCAGTATAATAAATGGTGCCACACGCAGTATAATGTCACCACTACCTCCAGTATAATAAATGGTGCCACACGCAGTATAATGTCACCACTAACCTCCAGAATAATAAATGGTGCCACACGTAGTATAATGTCACCACTAACCTCCAGTATAATAAATGGTACCACACACAGTATAATGTCACCACTAACCTCCAGTATAATAAATGGTGCCACACGCAGTATAATGTCACCACTAACCTCCAGTATAATAAATGGTGCCACACGCAGTATAATGTCACCACTAACCTCCAGTATAATAAATGGTGCCACACACAGTATAATGTCACCACTAACCTCCAGTATAATAAATGGTGCCACACACAGTATAATGTCACCACTAACCTACAGTATAATAAATGGTGCCACACAGTATAATGTCACCACTAACCTCCAGTATAATAAATGGTGCCACACGCAGTATAATTTCCCCACTAACTTCCAGTATAATAAATGGTGCCACACGCAGTATAATGTCACAACTAACCTCAAGTATAATAAATAGCGCCACACGCAGTATAATGTCACCACTAACCTCCAGAATAATAAATGGTGTCACACACAGTATAATGTCACCACTAACCTCCAGTACACTAAATGGTGCCACACGCAGTATAATGTCACCACTAACCTCCAGTATAATAAATGGCGCCACACGCAGTATATCACCACTAACCTCCAGTATAATAAATGGCGCCACACGCAGTATGTCACCACTAACCTCCAGTATAATAAATGGTACCACACACAGTATAATGTCACCACTAACCTCTAGTATAATAAATGGTGCCACACGCAGTATAATGTCACCACTAACCTCCAGTATAATAAATGGTACCACACACAGTATAATGTCACCACTAACCTCTAGTATAATAAATGGTGCCACACGCAGTATAATGTCACCACTAACCTCCAGTATAATAAATGGTGCCACAAACAGTATAATGTCACCACTAACCTCCAGTATAATAAATGGAGCCACACACAGTATAATGTCACCACTAACCTCCAGTATAATAAATGGTGCCACACACAGTATAATGTCACCACTAACCTCCAGTATAATAAATGGTGCCACACGCAGTATAATATCACCACTAACCTCCAGAATAATAAATGGTGCCACACGCAGTATAATGTCACCACTAACCTTCAGTATAATAAATTGTGCCACACGCAGTATAATGTCACCACTAACCTCCAGTTTAATAAATGGTGCCACACGCAGTATAATGTCACCACTAACCTCCAGAATAATAAATGGTGCCACACGTAGTATAATGTCACCACTAACCTCCAGTATAATAAATGGTACCACACACAGTATAATGTCACCACTAACCTCTAGTATAATAAATGGTGCCACACACAGTATAATTGCACCACTAACCTCCAGTATAATAAATGGTGCCACACGCAGTATAATGTCACCACTAACCTCCAGAATAATAAATGGTGCCACACGCAGTATAATGTCACCACTAACCTCCAGTATAATAAATGGTGCCACACACAGTATAATGTCACCACTAACCTCCAGTATAATAAATGGTGCCACACGCAGTATAATGTCACCACTAACCTCCAGTATAATAAATGGTGCCACACGCAGTATAATGTCACCACTACCTCCAGTATAATAAATGGTGCCACACGCAGTATAATGTCACCACTAACCTCCAGAATAATAAATGGTGCCACACGTAGTATAATGTCACCACTAACCTCCAGTATAATAAATGGTACCACACACAGTATAATGTCACCACTAACCTCCAGTATAATAAATGGTGCCACACGCAGTATAATGTCACCACTAACCTCCAGTATAATAAATGGTGCCACACGCAGTATAATGTCACCACTAACCTCCAGTATAATAAATGGTGCCACACACAGTATAATGTCACCACCAACCTCCAGTATAATAAATGGTGCCACACACAGTATAATGTCACCACTAACCTACAGTATAATAAATGGTGCCACACAGTATAATGTCACCACTAACCTCCAGTATAATAAATGGTGCCACACGCAGTATAATTTCCCCACTAACTTCCAGTATAATAAATGGTGCCACACGCAGTATAATGTCACAACTAACCTCAAGTATAATAAATAGCGCCACACGCAGTATAATGTCACCACTAACCTCCAGTATAATAAATGGTGTCACACACAGTATAATGTCACCACTAACCTCCAGTACACTAAATGGTGCCACACGCAGTATAATGTCACCACTAACCTCCAGTATAATAAATGGCGCCACACGCAGTATATCACCACTAACCTCCAGTATAATAAATGGCGCCACACGCAGTATGTCACCACTAACCTCCAGTATAATAAATGGTGCCACACGCAGTATAATGTCACCACTAACCTCCAGTATATAAATGGTGCCACACGCAGTATAATGTCACCACTAACCTCCAGTATAATAAATGGTGCCACACGCAGTATAATGTCACCACTAACCTCCAGAATACTAAATGGTGCCACACGTAGTATAATGTCACCACTAACCTCCAGTATAATAAATGGTACCACACACAGTATAATGTCACCACTAACCTCTAGTATAATAAATGGTGCCACACACAGTATAATGTCACCACTAACCTCCAGTATAATAAATGGTGCCACACACAGTATAATGTCACCACTAACCTCCAGCATAATAAATAGTGCCACACACAGTATAATGTCACCACTAACCTCCAGTATAATAAATGGTGCCACACACAGTATAATGTCACCACTAACCTCCAGTATAATAAATGGTGCCACACGCAGTATAATGTCAGCACTAACCTCCAGTATAATAAATGGTGCCACACGCAGTATAATGTCACAACTAACCTCCAGTATAATAAATAGCGCCACATATTATACTAACCTCCAGTATAATATATGGTGCCACACACAGATAAAATGTCAGCACTAACCTCCAGTATAATAAATGGTACCACACACAGTATAATGTCACCACTAACCTCTAGTATAATAAATGGTGCCACACACAGTATAATGTCAACACTAACCTCCAGTATAATAAATGGTGCCACACGCAGTATAATGTCACCACTAACCTCCAGTATAATAAATGGTGCCACACACAGTATAATGTCACCACTAACCTCCAGTATAATAAATGGTGCCACACACAGTATAATGTCACCACTAACCTCCAGTATAATAAATAGTGCCACACACAGTATAATGTCACCACTAACCTCCAGTATAATAAATGGTGCCACACAGTATAATGTCACCACTAACCTCCAGTATAATAAATGGTGCCACACGCAGTATAATGTCAGCACTAACCTCCAGTATAATAAATGGTGCCACACGCAGTATAATGTCACAACTAACCTCCAGTATAATAAATAGCGCCACACACAGTATAATGTCACCACTAACCTCCAGTATAATAAATGGTGTCACACACAGTATAATGTCACCACTAACCTCCAGTATAATAAATGGTGCCACACGCAGCATAATGTCACAACTAACCTCCAGTACACTAAATGGTGCCACACGCAGTATAATGTCACCACTAACCTCAAGTATAATAAAAATGGCGCCACACGCAGTATATCACCACTAACCTCCAGTATAATAAATGGCGCCACACGCAGTATAATGTCACCACTAACCTCCAGTATATAAATGGTGCCACACACAGTATAATGTCCCCACTAACCTCCAGTATAATAAATGGTGCCACACGCAGAATGTCACCACTAACCTCCAGTATAATAAATGGTGCCACACACAGTATAATGTCACCACTAACCTCCAGTATAATAAATGGGGCCACACACAGTATAATGTCACCACTCACCTCTAGTATAATAAATGGTGCCACACACTGTATAATGTCACCACTAACCTCCAGTATAATAAATGGTGCCACACGCAGAATGTCACCACTAACCTCCAGTATAATAAATGGTGCCACACGCAGTATAATGTCACCACTAACCTCCAGTATAATAAATGGCGCCACACACAGTATAATGTCACCACTAACCTCCAGTATAATAAATGGGGCCACACACAGTATAATGTCACCACTCACCTCTAGTATAATAAATGGTGCCACACACAGTATAATGTCACCATTAACCTCCAATATAATAAATGGTGCCACACACAGTATAATGTCTCCACTAACCTCCAGTATAATAAATGGCGCCACACACAGTATAATGTCACCACTATCCTCCTGCATAATAAATGGTGCCACACGCAGTATAATGTCACCACTAACCTCCAGTATAAAAAATGGTGCCACACACAGTATAATGTCACCACTAACCTCTGGTATAATAAATGGTGCCACACACAGTATAAGGTCACCACTAACCTCCAGTATAATAAATGGTGCAACACACAGTATAATGTCACCACTGTCCTCCAGTATAATAAATGGTGCCACACGCAGTATAATGTCACCACTATCCTCCTGCATAATAAATGGTGCCACACGCAGTATAATGTCACCACTAACCTCCAGTATAATAAATGGTGCCACACGCAGTATAATGTCACCACTAACCTCCAGTAGAATAAATGGTGCCACACGCAGTATAATGTCACCACTAACCTCCAGTATAATAAATGGTGCCACACACAGTATAATGTCACCACTAACCTCCAGTATAATAAATGGTGCCACACGCAGTATAATGTCACCACTAACCTCCAGTATAATAAATGGCGCCACACACAGTATAATGTCACCACAAACCTCCAGTATAATAAATGATGCCACACACAGTATAATGTCAGCACTAACCTCCAGTATAATAAATGGTGCCACACGCAGTATAACGTCACCACTAACCTCCAGTATAATAAATAGCGCCACACACAGTATAATGTCACCACTAACCTCCAGTATAATAAATGGTGCCACACACAGTATAATGTCACCACTAACCTCTAGTATAATAAATGGTGCCACACGCAGTATAATGTCACCACTAACCTCCAGTATAATAAATGGTGCCAAACACAGTATAATGTCACCACTAACCTCCAGTATAATAAATGGTGCCACACGCAGTATAATGTCACCACTAACCTCCAGTATAATAAATGGTGCCACACACAGTATAATGTCACCACTAACCTCCAGTATAATAAATGGAGCCACACACAGTATAATGTCACCACTAACCTCCAGTATAATAAATGGTGCCACACGCAGTATAATGTCACCACTAACCTCCAGTATAATAAATGGTGCCACACGCAGTATAATGTCACCACTAACCTCCAGTATAATAAATGGTGCCACACACAGTATAATGTCACCACTAACCTCCAGTATAATAAATGGTGCCACACACAGTATAATGTCACCACTAACCTACAGTATAATAAATGGTGCCACACAGTATAATGTCACCACTAACCTCCAGTATAATAAATGGTGCCACACGCAGTATAATTTCCCCACTAACTTCCAGTATAATAAATGGTGCCACACGCAGTATAATGTCACAACTAACCTCAAGTATAATAAATAGCGCCACACGCAGTATAATGTCACCACTAACCTCCAGTATAATAAATGGTGTCACACACAGTATAATGTCACCACTAACCTCCAGTACACTAAATGGTGCCACACGCAGTATAATGTCACCACTAACCTCCAGTATAATAAATGGCGCCACACGCAGTATATCACCACTAACCTCCAGTATAATAAATGGCGCCACACGCAGTATAATTTCCCCACTAACTTCCAGTATAATAAATGGTGCCACACGCAGTATAATGTCACAACTAACCTCAAGTATAATAAATAGCGCCACACGCAGTATAATGTCACCACTAACCTCCAGTATAATAAATAGTGCCACACACAGTATAATGTCACCACTAACCTCCAGTATAATAAATGGTGCCACACAGTATAATGTCACCACTAACCTCCAGTATAATAAATGGTGCCACACGCAGTATAATGTCAGCACTAACCTCCAGTATAATAAATGGTGCCACACGCAGTATAATGTCACAACTAACCTCCAGTATAATAAATAGCGCCACACACAGTATAATGTCACCACTAACCTCCAGTATAATAAATGGTGTCACACACAGTATAATGTCACCACTAACCTCCAGTATAATAAATGGTGCCACACGCAGCATAATGTCACCACTAACCTCCAGTACACTAAATGGTGCCACACGCAGTATAATGTCACCACTAACCTCAAGTATAATAAAAATGGCGCCACACGCAGTATATCACCACTAACCTCCAGTATAATAAATGGCGCCACACGCAGTATAATGTCACCACTAACCTCCAGTATATAAATGGTGCCACACACAGTATAATGTCCCCACTAACCTCCAGTATAATAAATGGTGCCACACGCAGAATGTCACCACTAACCTCCAGTATAATAAATGGTGCCACACACAGTATAATGTCACCACTAACCTCCAGTATAATAAATGGGGCCACACACAGTATAATGTCACCACTCACCTCTAGTATAATAAATGGTGCCACACACAGTATAATGTCACCACTAACCTCCAGTATAATAAATGGTGCCACACGCAGAATGTCACCACTAACCTCCAGTATAATAAATGGGGCCACACACAGTATAATGTCACCACTAACCTCTAGTATAATAAATGGTGCCACACACAGTATAATGTCACCACTAACCTCCAGTATAATAAATGGTGCCACACACAGTATAATGTCACCACTATTCTCCAGTATGATAAATTGTGCCACACACAGGATAATGTCACCACTTACCTCCAGCATAATAAATGATGCCACACACAGTATAATGTCACCACTAACCTCCAGTATAATAAATGGCTCCACACACAGTATAATGTCACCACTAACCCCCAGTATAATAAATGGCGCCACACGCAGTATAATGTCACCACTAACCTCCAGTATAATAAATGGTGCCACACACAGTATAATGTCACCACTACCTCCAGTATAATAAATGGTGCCACACACACAGTATAATGTCACCACTAACCTCCAGTATAATAAATGGAGCCACACACAGTATAATGTCACCACTTACCTCCAGCATAATAAATGATGGCACACACAGTATAATGTCACCACTAACCTCCAGTATAATAAATGGCTCCACACACAGTATAATGTCACCACTAACCCCCAGTATAATAAATGGCGCCACACGCAGTATAATGTCACCACTAACCTCTAGTATAATAAATGGTGCCACACGTAGTATAATGTCACCACTAACCCCCAGTATAATAAATGGAGCCACACGCAGTATAATGTCACCACTAACCTCCAGTATAATAAATGGTGCCACACGCAGTATAATGTCACCACTAACCTCCAGTATAATAAATGGTGCCACACGCAGTATAATGTCACCACTAACCTTCAGTATAATAAATGGTGCCACACACAGTATAATGTCACCACTAACCTCTAGTATAATAAATGGTGTCACACGCAGTATAATGTCACCACTAACCTCCAGTATAATAAATGGTGCCACACACAGTATAATGTCACCACTAACCTCTAGTATAATAAATGGTGCCACACACAGTATAATGTCACCACTAACCCGCAGTATAATAAATGGTGCCACACGCAGTATAATGTCACCACTAACCTCCAATATAATAAATGGGGCCACACTCAGTATAATGTCACCACTAACCTCCAGTATAATAAATGGTGCCACACACATGGGATCTTACGCTTTATTAAAACCTTACCAAGCTGTTATAAATAACCGACACAGACACCAATATTGCATAAATAAGGCCGCAGTGTTTATTAACGGGGTTCCAAACATTTGGGGAGAAATATAACCAATAATAACCATAACACTTGCTGTAAACTCTGTTTTACAAACCCAAGTTTATTAACCAATTAATAACCATAACAGATCATGTAAGCTCTGTCTTACAGACACGAGTTCACCACCACCAAACTCTCCCCAAGTTTACCTGCCCACCCGCCTAATGCGGGCGACAACCCCTCATCAGGCCATGGCATCTACTAATGACATGGCCCCCCCAACACCCGCAGCCTCCTCAATCATCTACACAACTCCATAATAAAAATACCAAACTCAATCTCTGACAAGTATACTATAACACTCCTATGGAATCCTGGAACCAAACCTTCCATATCAGCATGTCTAAAAAGAAAACATCCACTCCTGGTGTGAGCTCTACCACCGGGTTACCCTTCTCCGAATTCTCACGCTATATACCGACCTCGGCAATGACCCTAATAATCGAGGAACAATATCTGAAAAAACTAATCACTGTACCTGGAACCTTGTTCTAATGCTCCACATCTCCCTTTCAATGTCCCATGACATATCAATGTGTTCTCTTCTATGTCATTAACCCCTAAGTGTGAAATAAAAACATCTGGACAGGGCCCACGTGACCCTCCGGGCCCACGTGACTCTCCAAGCCCACGTGACTCTTTATACATCAGTTCAGCCATTAATCCACTCCACCTCATACTTCTATTACCACGCCAAAAAAATTCAAACTGTGATCTGTACAATCCCAAATTTTCAGAATAACAACGCTCTGCTGCCGTTCTCCAAGTCCAGTACACAAAGGAGTGTCCAACAATCCACACAATACTTTTCTTAATTCCTAAAATGAAAAAAGAATTAGTACTCCATATTATTCAGGCGCATGTACAACTTAAACCGAGATGAACCCCATCTGTCTACTTTTTCTTCAATAAAACCACACCTGTAAACTATTAAGCACCATTATATATTAAAAGCGAGATAATGACTGTCCATCATCCCTGTCTCCCCGAAAACAAGACAGGGTCTTCTACTATTTGCTCCATAAGATCTTACTTTTGCCATGTATAGCTGCCTGGACACTATTTACATTTTTTTTTTAATTAACTGCAACTAGGGCTTAATTTTGGAATAGGGCTTAAAGTTCAAGCATCCTGAAAAATCCTGCTAGGGTTTATTTCCGGTAGGTTTTATCACCGGAGAAACAGGGTACATGGATCAACAAAGAACCTGGTGCTTGCGGGCACAGACACATAAACGCCTGCAAATTCCTAAACAAGCATATATTCTCATGAAAATGAGCAAACAAGCGAATTCACACCCCTTTACCCATTGTGTCTTTTTTAATTATTATTATTATTATAAAGCTCCCATAGTTGGACATATCCTTGAGGCCCCAAAGTCACATATAAAACGATGTACCTCATATGCTGATCTACACACTTCAGGCAATACTTTCACCAACTTCCCTAGTAAGCTCAATGTGATAGCAGAGCATTAATCAGCGGCGTACACTACTGCCTTACAGCCCCTGATCAGCGGCATACACTACTGCCTTACAGCCCCTGATCAGCAGCATCAGCTACTGCCTTACAGCCCGGATCAATCGCTCTACCTGAAAAACAATTAATAGGTACCAGGTTATACCATCTTTGAATGAAGGCAATACCCGACAATGCCCTCCAAACTGAGCTATATGAGCGCTGCATCCTGAATGTTGGACTCTTCTTCCCTGAATTGCTGCATCCGCAAACAAGACTGTGAAATAGCAGCCGCATTAGGCCTCATGTCCACGGGGAAAATCGGCCCCGCTACGGATTCTACATGTAGAATCTGCAGCGGGTCCCTCCTGCCCCGCGGACATGAGCGCTGAAAATACAAATAAATGACAATAAACTCACCTCCCATCCGCTCCGTTTCTTCTCTTTGCGGCGGCGTCATCTTCTCTCGTCGCGGCCGGATCTTCATTCTTCGGCCCGGCGGATGTGCACGATGACGTCAGTGACGTGCCCCGCGCATGCGCCGGGCCGAAGCAAAATGATCCGGCCGCGGCTGAGAGAGGATGGCGCGGCGCCGAAGAGAAGAACCGGAGCGGGTAAGTAAAATGTGATTTTTGTGTCCCGCGGATCCGGACGGCTTCCATAGGCTTCAATAGAAGCCCGCGGGAGCCGTCCCCGCGGGAGACCCGCATGAAAATGGAGCATGGTCCAGATTTTTTCATGCTCCGTTTTTTTTAAATCACTTTTATTGACGATCCGCGGGTATTTATCTACCCGCGGGTGGTCAATGCATCCCTATGGGATGCGGATCCGCGCGCGGGAGAAGAGTTAAAATCCGCTGCGGATTTTAATTCTTCTTTTCCCCGTGGACATGAGCCCTTAATCTCACTGACCATCTCTAACCCCCAATAAGAGGTTATATGTTAGATATAATCTGACTAGCACACGAACTAACTCCTGCCGACCGGCTCATACCAACAATCACTCCATAACCATTATCCACTGATGTCAGCGCCTAATGATAACTCCTCCGCTGAGGTGCCCCAAGGATATCTGACAACCACCTGACTAGTTACACCGAGGGAACACCAACATCCCGTTAACCATTATTAACCATCTCTGTTCCTCCGGTCATCATTAGATTCTGATTCTTTTTATATGAAAGTAACAGTCATAAAATAACAAGTAATTATAAACCAAATCAGATTAACAGCAGCAGCCGCCTCAACCACAGACTGCCTGCATACAGTGGTTACCTCACAGCTGACTGCCTGCATACAGTGGTTACCTCACAGCTGACTGCCTGCATACAGTGGTTACCTCACAGCTGACTGCCTGCATACAGTGGTTACCTCACAGCTGACAGTCTGCATACAGTGGTTACCTCACAGCCGACAGTCTGCATATAGTGGTTACATCACAGCTGACAGTCTGCATACAGTGGTTACCTCACAGCTGATAGTCTGCATACAGTGGTTACCTCACAGCCGACAGTCTGCATATAGTGGTTACATCACAGCTGACAGTCTGCATACAGTGGTTACCTCACAGCTGACTGCCTGCATACAGTGGTTACCTCACCACTGACAGTCTGCATACAGTGGTTACCTCACAGCTGATAGTCTGCATACAGCGGTTACCTCACAGCTGACAGTCTGCATACAGTGGTTACCTCAGAGCTGACAGTCTGCATACAGTGGTTACCTCACAGCTGACAGTCTGCATACAGTGGTTACCTCACAGCTGACAGTCTGCATACAGTGGTTACCTCACAGCTGACAGTCTGCATACAGTGGTTACCTCACAGCTGACAGTCTGCATACAGTGGTTACCTCACAGCTGACAGTCTGCATACAGTGGTTACCTCACAGCTGACAGTCTGCATACAGTGGTTACCTCACAGCTGACAGTCTGCATACAGTGGTTACCTCACAGCTGACAGTCTGCATACAGTGGTTACCTCACAGCTGACAGTCTGCATACAGTGGTTACATCACAGCTGATAGTCTGCATACAGCGGTTACCTCACAGCTGACAGTCTGCATACAGTGGTTACCTCAGAGCTGACAGTCTGCATACAGTGGTTACCTCACAGCTGACAGTCTGCATACAGTGGTTACCTCACAGCTGACAGTCTGCATACAGTGGTTACCTCACAGCTGACAGTCTGCATACAGTGGTTACCTCACAGCTGACAGTCTGCATACAGTGGTTACCTCACAGCTGACAGTCTGCATACAGTGGTTACCTCAGAGCTGACAGTCTGCATACAGTGGTTACCTCACAGCTGACAGTCTGCATACAGTGGTTACCTCACAGCGGACAGTCTGCATACAGTGGTTACCTCACAGCTGACAGTCTGCATACAGTGGTTACCTCAGAGCTGACAGTCTGCATACAGTGGTTACCTCCGAGCTGACAATCTGCATACAGTGGTTACCCCACAGCTGACAGTCTGCATACAGTGGTTACCTCACAGCTGACAGTCTGCATACAGTGGTTACCTCAGAGCTGACAGTCTGCATACACTGGTTACCTCACAGCTGACAGTCTGCATACAGTGGTTACCTCACAGCGGACAGTCTGCATACAGTGGTTACCTCAGAGCTGACAGTCTGCATACAGTGGTTACCTCAGAGCTGACAGTCTGCATACACTGGTTACCTCACAGCTGACAGTCTGCATACAGTGGTTACCTCACAGCGGACAGTCTGCATACAGTGGTTACCTCAGAGCTGACAGTCTGTATACAGTGGTTACCTCGGAGCTGACAGTCTGCATACAGTGGTTACCTCAGAGCTGATGGGTGACCAGTTATCTCACAGCTGACAGATACCCAGCAGTGGTTAGAGCTGACAGTCTGCATGCAGTGGTTACCTCAGAGCTGACAGTCTGCATACAGTGGTTACCTCAGAGCTCAGTCACCTTAGTGCAGCGCTCAGTTATCAGCTCAGAGATGATACCATTAATAACACACAATTGTTAAGCAGACATACCTTCCCCATCATCCCCTGACTAGCCCTTTCTTTACAGCCTAGTAAGGGTTAACACTAACACATTTAAAACTGACCAATCTACTAGAGATGAGCGAACGCGTTCGTCCGAGCTTGCTATTCGTGCGAATATTAGGGTGTTCGGGATGTTCGTTATTCGTAACGAACACCATGCGGTGTTCTGGTAAATTAAACTTTCTTCCCTGAGACGTTAGCGCTTTTTTTTGGCCAATATAAAGACAGGGAAGGCATTACAACTTCCCCCTGCAACGTTTAAGCCCTATACCACCCCCCTGCTGTGAGTGGCTGGGGAGATAAGGTGTCACCCGAGTATTGAAATCTGCCCCTCCCGCTGCTCGCTATGGATGCATTCTATATGCGCTCAATGGGGCCAGCGGCAGCAGCGCTGACCCCATTGAGAACATATAGAAGACAAATCCTTCTTCTCTGGCACAGCTGTAACAGCTGTAGCAGAGAAGAACGATGTTTGCCCATTGAATTCAATGGAACCGGCAATACAGCCGACTCCACTGAATGCAATGGGCTGCCGGCGATCGCAGGATGAATGGTCGGAAAGGGGTTAAATATATAACCCCTTTCCTGCAATTCATCCAGAAATGTGTTACACTAAAAATATATACCGGCGTATAAGGCGACCGGGCGTATAAGACGACCCCCCAACTGTCACCTTATACGCCGGTAATACAGTGGAGCAAAGAATAAAAAGCATTACTTACGTTTTTAGATGATCTGCGGCGCTCCTGCAGGCTGTCACTCCCTCCTGGTCCACGGCAGACAAGCTTTCTCCACGAAAGACTTTAAATCCCTGCCTCCAGAAGCACATGTGCCTTCAGCCAATCACAGCCAATGACAATGATGTCATTGAATGGCTGTGATTGGCTGTGTTTCTGGAGGCGGGGATTTCAAGCCTTGAAATCCCCGCCTCCAGAAACACAGCCAATCACAGCCATTCAATGACATCATTGTCATTGGCTGTGATTGGCTGAAGGCACATGTGCTTCTGGAGGCAGGGATTTAAAGTCTTTCGTGGAGAAAGCTTGTCTGCCGTGGACCAGGAGGGAGTGACAGCCTGCAGGAGCGCCGCAGATCATCTAAAAACGTAAGTAATGCTTTTTATTCTTTGCTCCACTGTATTACCGGCGTATAAGGTGACAGTTGGGGGGTCGTCTTATACGCCCGGTCGCCTTATACGCCGGTATATATTTTTAGTGTAACACATTTCTGGATGAATTGCAGGAAAGGGGTTATATATTTAACCCCTTTCCGACCATTCATCCTGCGATCGCCGGCAGCCCATTGCATTCAGTGGAGTCGGCTGTATTGCCGCTCCATTGAATTCAATGGGCAAACATCGTTCTTCTCTGCTACAGCTGTTACAGCTGTGCCAGAGGAGGACGATCTTTATGCTGACAGTGGGGGGGGGGGCACTCTTGCCGCTATTGTGGCTTAATAGTGGGACCTGTGAACTTGAGATGCAGCCCACCATGTAGCCCCTCGCCTGCCCTATCCGTCACTGTGTCATTCCCATCACTTTCCTGAATTGCCCAGATTTTCACACATGAAAACCTTAGCGAGCATCGGCGAAATACAAAAATGTTCCGGTCGCCCATTGACTTCAATGGGGTTCGTTGTTCGAAACGAACCCTCGAGCATCACGGGAAGTTCGTTACGAATAACGAACACCCGAACATTTTGGTGTTCGCTCATCTCTACAATCTACCTTAGGGGGCGCTCACACGACGGCCCGCCATGCCCAGCACCTCATGAGCCAAAGCCAGGAGCAGAGAGAAAGTACAATGGAAACGTCTGCATGTCTTCCCCATAATAGACCCGCTCCTGGCTCCGGCCCGCCAAATCCGAACACAAAAACCGCGAAATCGCTCACAACTGCAACACAAGCTAAATCCTTGTATAAACAGGTGCCAGTAACCAGGGGTACCACCTGGCTACCGGGGGTCTCACCACTTGTAGAGCTTCACCTGTACCCTACCATTACAGCAGCACAGGACTTGGCAGAGGGGCCGTCGCCATCTTGTAGAGCTTCACCTGTACCCTCCACCTGCAACAGTACAGGACTTGGTGTTGTCATCTGGTGGCACTGTTCCTGCTGGTGTTGGCATCTGCTGGGCACTGTTCCTGCTGATGTTGGCATCTGCTGGGCACTGTTCCTGCTGCCAGGTTTTAGTCACGAACGGATGAGGGTAAAGGCAGCCCCTGCGTTCGTTTCGCTGGTAATTTTCTACTGACAAGTCCTGCTCAGATACAAGTGTTCACACAATGTCCTCTTTAGCTCCTCCTGGCCTGCGCTGCTGACAAGTCCTAAGCTGAAGAGCAGGGGATTCCAGACATCTGCATAGATAGTCCTCATCATCCTCTTCATCCTCGCCGATGATCAGCCGCTGCAGAAAGTCCTCCATCTTCACAGAGGATCTAAAGCGGTGACAGGAACTGTGAGGGGAGCTGACAGGAATTGTGAGGGGAGCTGACAGGAATTGTAAGGGGAGCTGACAGGAACTGCGAGGGGAGCTGACAGGAACTGTGAGGGGAGCTGACAGGAACAGGGAGCTGACAGGAACTGTGAGGTGAGCTGACAGGAACTGTGAGGGGAGCTGACAGGAACTGTGAGGGGAGCTGACAGGAATTGTGAGGGGAGCTGACAGGAATTGTGAGGGGAGCTGACAGGAATTGTGAGGGGAGCTGACAGGAACTGTGAGGGGAGCTGAAAGGAACAGGGAGCTGTCACCGGGAGGCTGCTTGCTGCTTCCTTACCAGATGATTATGGCCCACATCTCTGCACCTCCATACCTCACTGCTGTTCCTCTCAGCTTGCTCCTCTGGACCAATCACCAGCCACTGTCAGGCCACCAGATTCTGCCTGACAACCACAGGCATTTCCCGCCATTTTTCTTCAGCCAATCATCTGCTGCTGCCAACCAGTCCATCACTGGGCAGAACTCACTCTCTGCCATCTCATCTGACCCAGTAATGACCTTTGCAACATATCATGGTTAACCAGAAAACCTCATAGAGAGTAACATATCCTCCATCCATCATGTACATAAAGCTCCCAGATCCCATGAGGCTTTCCCTCCTAACTGTCCCTCAAGCCTTACAGTATAATGTTACCAGTAACCTCCAGTATAATAAATGGTGCCACACACAGTATAATGTCACCACTAACCTCCAATATAATGGTGCCACACACAGTATTATGTCACCACTAACCTCCAGTATAATAAATGGTGCCACACACAGTATAATGTCACCACTAACCTCCAATATAATGGTGCCACACACAGTATTATGTCACCACTAACCTCTAGTATAATAAATGGTGCCACACACAGTATAATGTCCGCACTAACCTCCAGTATAATAAATGGTGCCACACACAGTATAATGTCACCACTAACCTCTAGTATAATAAATGGTGCCACACACAGTATAATGTCACCACTAACCTCTAGTATAATAAATGGTGCCACACACAGAATGTCACCACTAACCTCCAGTATAATAAATGGTGCCACACGCAGTATAATGTCACCACTAACCTCCAGTATAATAAATGGTGCCACACACAGTATAATGTCACCACTAACCTCTAGTATAATAAATGGTGCCACACACAGTATAATGTCCGCACTAACCTCCAGTATAATAAATGGCGCCACACGCAGTATAATGTCACCAGTAACTTCCAGTATAATAAATAGTGCCACACACAGTATAATGTCACCACTAACCTCTAGTATAATAAATGGTGCCACACGCAGTATAATGTCCCCACTAACCTCCAGTATAATAAATGGTGCCACACACAGTATAATGTCACCACTAACCTCCAGTATAATAAATGATGCCACACAGTATAATGTCACCACTAACCTCCAGTATAATAAATGGTGCCACACGCAGTATAATGTCACCACTAACCTCCAGTATAATAAATGGTGCCACACACAGTATAATGTCCCCACTAACCTCCAGTATAATAAATGGTGCCACACGCAGTATAATGTCCCCACTAACCTCCAGTATAATAAATGGTGCCACACGCAGTATAATGTCCCCACTAACCTCCAGTATAATAAATTATGCCACACAGTATAATGTCACCACTAACCTCCAGTATAATAAATGGTGCCACACACAGTATAATGTCCCCACTAACCTCCAGTATAATAAATGGTGCCACACACAGTATAATGTCACCACTGACCTCCAGTATAATAAATGGTGCCACACGCAGTATAATGTCACCACTAACCTTCAGTATAATAAATGGTGCCACCTACAGTATAATGTCACCACTAACCTCCAGTGTAATAAATGGTGCCACACGCAGTATAATGTCACCACTAACCTTCAGTATAATAAATGGTGCCACACGCAGTATAATGTCACCACTGACCTCCAGTATAATAAATGGCACCACACGCAGGATAATGTCACCACTAACCTCCAGTATAATTAATGTTGCCACACGCAGTATAATGTCACCACTAACCTCCAGTATAATAAATGGTGCCACACACAGTATAATGTCACCACTAACCTCCAGTATAATTAATGTTGCCACACGCAGTATAATGTCACCACTAACCCCCAGTATAATAAATGGAGCCACACACAGTATAATGTCCCCACTAACCTCCAGTATAATAAATGGTGCCACACACAGTATAATGTCACCACTAACCTCCAGTATAATAAATGGTGCCACACAGTATAATGTCACCACTAACCTCCAGTATAATAAATGGTGCCACACACAGTATAATGTCACCACTAACCTTCAGTATAATAAATGGTGCCACACGCAGTATAGTGTCACCACTAACCTCCACTGTGCCACACACAGTATAATGTCACCACTAACCTCCAGTATAATAAATGGTGCCACACACAGTATAATGTCCCCACTAACCTCCAGTATAATAAATGGTGCCACACGCAGTATAATGTCCCCACTAACCTCCAGTATAATAAATGGTGCCACACGCAGTATAATGTCCCCACTAACCTCCAGTATAATAAATTATGCCACACAGTATAATGTCACCACTAACCTCCAGTATAATAAATGGTGCCACACACAGTATAATGTCCCCACTAACCTCCAGTATAATAAATGGTGCCACACACAGTATAATGTCACCACTGACCTCCAGTATAATAAATGGTGCCACACGCAGTATAATGTCACCACTAACCTTCAGTATAATAAATGGTGCCACCTACAGTATAATGTCACCACTAACCTCCAGTGTAATAAATGGTGCCACACGCAGTATAATGTCACCACTAACCTTCAGTATAATAAATGGTGCCACACGCAGTATAATGTCACCACTGACCTCCAGTATAATAAATGGCACCACACACAGGATAATGTCACCACTAACCTCCAGTATAATTAATGTTGCCACACGCAGTATAATGTCACCACTAACCTCCAGTATAATAAATGGTGCCACACACAGTATAATGTCACCACTAACCTCCAGTATAATTAATGTTGCCACACGCAGTATAATGTCACCACTAACCCCCAGTATAATAAATGGAGCCACACACAGTATAATGTCCCCACTAACCTCCAGTATAATAAATGGTGCCACACACAGTATAATGTCACCACTAACCTCCAGTATAATAAATGGTGCCACACAGTATAATGTCACCACTAACCTCCAGTATAATAAATGGTGCCACACACAGTATAATGTCACCACTAACCTTCAGTATAATAAATGGTGCCACACGCAGTATAGTGTCACCACTAACCTCCACTGTGCCACACACAGTATAATGTCATCACTAACCTCCAGTATAATAAATGGTGCCACACGCAGTATAATGTCACCACTAACCTCCAGTATAATAAATGGTGCCACACGCAGTATAATGTCACCACTAACCTCCAGTATAATAAATGGTGCCACACACAGTATAATGTCACCACTAACCTCCAGTATAATAAATGGTGCCACACACAGTATAATGTCACCACTAACCTCCAGTATAATAAATGGTGCCACACGCAGTATAATGTCACCACTAACCTCCAGTATAATAAATAATAAATTTTATACACAATGATAGACAAATGATCTTTAAAAAGGCTTGGCAATTATACTGCCTTTAGCAAATGTGTGAAAATTAGTGCAGACACATGGTTAAAGCAGTGACGAAGCAGGCAATGACAGCCAAAACATCCTGAACTTGCTAATGCTCTACAAAAAAAAGGTACAAACATCTTTTGGGCTTTTAATGTTTCCTAAAAATTCAACATAATTACTTTAAAAAATATGCCTGAATTATATCCCAGACCCTTTGCTGATCAAGCTGAAGCTGGAAAACTCTACACATGGCAACTGGTATGCCAAAAGCACAGTCCACAAAATGCTGTGCCCTTGTGAGCCTGGGATTAAACACTCGCCTCCTGATGTTAAGGCCATGGCAGGTAAAGGGATGCAACAGGTGTTAAATGAGCCTAAATGCCTGATCTGCTACTATGGCAAAGGGGACAGGAGGGCTTCTTGATCCTGGAAGGGTGCGAGGATGTGGGAGCAATAGCGTTTGAAACTCTAGCTGCTGTCCCATCCGGGAAGACTTGAAGACACGCACATCAGCAGTGCTGCCATAGGCCCCGATATCAACAGTTTATTATTACTGTCATCTGTTTAGTTGTTCACTACATTTGGTGACCCTAAAGGTGCGCTTTCTCCATGTTTTAAGGTTTTGCACTGCTTCTTTCAGTTGTGTGATACCCATGCCAGTATCAGCTTTGACAGTATCAAGCCATTGTTCTTTTGCCACTGATCTGTCCAAGCATTATAGATTTTTCTAGTAACTCTGCTCGCATTACATGTCCAAAATGCGTGAGTCTGAGTCTGCTCATCTTGCCCTCCAGTGATATATAGGGTCTTATAAGATTCAGGTCCTATACGATACCACTTCTGACTCCATAAGTCCACAGGCTCCACATCATGCGATGGTCCAGGCATGTGGTTGCAGGCATATAGTTCCTTTGAGTATTCCCTAAACATATCCTTGATACTTGATCATTCAGTTCCTTCCCATTTTTGCCTTTGATTGTGTTGCTGCATGGCATGAAAAGTTTTCAGGCTAGCTTGAGCTGTGAGAATAGACCTTGCATATGGCCTTTCATGGCTTCTGCTTCGAGTTGTTTGCAATGCTCATTCCATTTCCTTGTCTTTCCTTGCCGCTTGCTGAAAATTGGCTTGTAGTTGCCGGGCTTCGTGTTTGCTGCTGGCTGCCTTTGCTGCTCTTCTTTTTTTATCAGCTATTCTGAGGGTTTGCTCAGAACCCAGACGTCTATCCTATATACGCCGATCCCAAGCCCGGATAAATGGGGAGGTTTAGGGTAAGACCTGATGACCTACCCTGTAAAAACTTTGCCTTCGAAACCTTATAAGAGAGCTCTCCAATGATTCAGATATGGAATCTGATGGCAGGCCCCCCAGGCCAAAGGGTTCTCTAAATGCTACTGGGGAAGAGCAAGGTCTGAGTACAAGTAGTCGAGGTTTTCCTCGTGACACAACTTGGGGAAAGCCCTCAGGAAGCCCAGCTGCTGATGCACCTCATGATGAAAGGAAAGGACTGCACTGTACCAAAGCTCACATACTAGCAAAACGGAATGTGCATGGCATGAGTCAAGTGAAATTTGACATTGTGAAACACGAAATGACAAGACTTAACATTGATATTCTTGGGATTAGTGAATTACACTGGACGGGTAATGAATATTTTCAGTCCGATGACGTCACATTGCACTATGCTGGACACGAGGAAATCAAGAGGAATGGAGTAGCCTTTATTACAAACAAGCAAACCTTAAAAGCTGTAGAAAGTTTTAGAACAATCAGCGACCGTATCAATGCTATCCAGATACGTGGTAAGCCAGTGGACATCTCAGTCTTGCAGGTCTATGCCCCAACAACGGATGCTGATGAGGAAACAGTTGAAGATTTTCGAGCCGACATCCAGAAAACTCTAAACGAAGTGCCAAAGAAGGACATCATTTTTTTTTTTTTAACTCGTTTTATTGAACAGTATGTATTACGTACATTGCATGAATAAACAACTTTGGTTACATCATAGGCTCTTATGATTATATAATTACCTTTAAATATGTTACATTAACACATGCTAGAATTGAATACAGTGTGACAGTGTATTTGTTCATGGGGTCAGTGGAGGGCCGTTACTTTCTCAAATTTTACCGGTTCGTTCTAGGTGCGGTTGCTCTCAACAGGCTTTGGAATTGGTCTTGCGTGAATATTGTACTCGTTGATCGGCACCATCTTTCCCACACCCTATCGAATTTCTCTGGGCATTTTCTATTTTTGTACACTATTTTTTCATATGGTAGGATAGCATTTACTATGCTCTGCCATTTTGAGAGTGTCGGGGGGCGCCTATCCATCCATCACAAAGCTATTGCCTTGCGGGCATAGAATAGTGTCTTAGTAAGAAATATCCTGTTGTGGTATTGCCACTGTTCTTCATCTAGAATGCCCAATAAGCAAACTGCTGGGTCTTGTGGTACTGGTATACCCATCAGTTGGGTTAGGAATTCTGTGATTTCTCCCCAGTATGTGTAGATGTTGGGGCAGCTCCATATTAGATGGTTGAAGTTTGCATTGGGGGCTCTACATCTATGGCACTAGTTTGTGGGTATCCTATTCATTTTATGTAGTCTGATCGGCGTCAAATAACACTGGTGTAATATATATAATTGAGTTAGTTTGTTGTTTGCAGCCAGTGATACCGCTGTGTACGTGGACATTGCAGTTTCCCAGTCCTCATTAATGAGGGTGGGAATGAGCTCTTTCCATCTTTCCACCACTGTCATTGGCGTTTCAGGGATCTTGGATTGTAGTAGGTGGGTGTACAGTGCCGATATCAATCCTTTGGGTCCCTGGGTGCACAGTATACCTATTAATGGGTACTGTGAGAAGGGTTGTCTGGGTTCTGGGAATTGTGCTGTTAGGGCGTGCCTAAGTTGTAAGTACCTATTGAAGCCCGTTCTTGGGATTTGGTGTAGTTGTTGTAGTTGCTCGAAGGAGATTAGTACTTGATCAGTATATAGGTGTTCTAAAGTAGTGATTCCTAGATTTATCCAGAATTGTTTGTCTGGTAGATTCAGCAGATGCGGTAATGCTTTATTGTCCCATAGAGGGGTCTCCAGAGGGGTGCCTTCCCGTTTGGTCAGTAGCTTGCATGCCTGCCATACATTAGTCGCAAGTCTGTGAATGGGTAACATCTGTTTCGTACACAATCCTGGTTTCTCCAAGAGGATCCAAAGGGACGCCTCCGACAGGAAAAACATCAGGTGGTGCTCGGAGTTGGGGAGAGAAGAGCCCATAGCCAGTGGCGGATATATCTGACCTGACCCGCTAAATAATAGAGCTTGAAGTCTGGTAGTGCCATTCCTGCCATTTCTTTGGGTCGCTGTAGGGTGTCCATTCGAAGTTTGGCTCTAGTATTTCCCCAGATAAATGATACTATTAGGGAGTTGGTTTTTTTGAAGAATTTCTGTGGTATTGTTGTTTCTGCGTGTTCTAGGCAGTATAGATACTTGGGGGGTAGAGATGAGCGAACGTACTCGTCCGAGCTTGATACTCGTTCGAGTATTAGCGTGTTCGAGATGCTCGTTACTCGTAACGAGTACCACGTGATGTTCGGGTTACTTTCACTTTCCTCTCTGAGACGTTAGCGCGCTTTTCTGGCCAAGTGAAAGACAGGGAAGGCATTACAACTTCCCCCTGCGACGTTCAAGCCCTATACCACCCCCCTGCAGTGAGTGGCTGGGGAGATCAGGTGTCACCCGAGTATAAAAATCGCCCCTCCCGCGGCTCGCCTCAGATGCGTTGTGAGATAGCTGAGGGACAGTGCTGTTGGTGCCGGAGCTGCTATAGGGAGAGTGTTAGGAGTTAGTGTAGGCTTCAAGAACCCCAACGGTCCTTCTTAGGGCCACATCTAACTGTGTGCAGTAGTGTGGAGGCTGCTTTTAGCAGTGTTGCACTTTTTTTTTTTGGTATATCGGCCGTGCAGAGCATTGCGCCCTGCAGTAATACTCCAGGGATAGAATTGTGTAGGCAGGGCCAGAAGACATATATTATAGATTGAATATACGCAGTGGTCCTTTAGAAAAAAATATTTGGAAAAAATCTATTTGGCCTGCCTGTCACTCTGCTCAGTGTTCTGGGTCCGTGTCTGCTGGGGGTAGTAGTTCTCCAAATAAATACGCAGCCAGCTAAGTGTTACAGCAGGCTTGCGCCAAATTATTTCCTGGCCCACACCCTCACCTCCGCTGTCCTCGGCCCCATCCAGCAATGTCTGTCAGCGCAGCGTCCAGCCGTCGCTAGCGCAAGTGTTCGAGTGCAAGCGCAAGTACGCCGCCACGCACCCGCACGCTCAAGCGTTAAACATGCACGTAGCCAAATTTATCAGCCTGGAGATGCTGCCGTATAGGGTTGTGGAAACGGAGTCCTTCAAAAGTATGATGGTGGCGGCGGCCCTGCGCTACTCAGTTCCCAGTCGCCACTACTTTTCCCGATGTGCCGTCCCAGCCCTGCACGACCACGTCTCCCGCAACATTGTACGCGCCCTCACCAACGCGGTTACTGCCAAGGTCCACTTAACAACGGACACGTGGACAAGCACAGGCGGGCAGGGCCACTATATCTCCCTGACGGCACATTGGGTGAATTTAGTGGAGGCTGGGACAGAGTCAGAGCCTGGGACTGCTCACGTCCTACCCACCCCCAGAATTGCGGGCCACGGCTCGGTGGTGGTATCTGCGGCGGTGTATGCTTCCTCCACTAAACCACCCTCCTCCTCCTCCTCCAACGCAACCTCTGTCTCGCAATCAAGATGTGTCAGCAGCAGCACGTAGGCAGCAGCCGGTGTCGCGCGTCGTGGCAGCACAGCGGTGGGCAAGCGTCAGCAGGCCGTGCTGAAGCTACTCAGCTTAGGAGATAGGAGGCACACGGCCCACGAACTGCTGCAGGGTCTGACAGAGCAGACCGACCGCTGGCTTGCGCCGCTGAGCCTCCAACCGGGCATGGTCGTGTGTGACAACGGCTGTAACCTGGTGGCGGCTTTGCAGCTTGGCAGCCTCACGCACGTGCCATGCCTGGCCCACGTCTTTAATTTGGTGGTTCAGCGCTTTCTGAAAAGCTACCCACGCTTGTCAGACCTGCTCGTAAAGGTGTGCTGGCTCTGCGCACATTTCCGCAAGTCCCACACGGACGCTGCCACCCTGCGCACCCTGCAACATCGGTTTAATCTGCCAGTGCACCGACTGCTGTGCGACGTGCCCACACGGTGGAACTCTACACTCCACATGTTGGCCAGGCTCTATGAGCAGCGTAGAGCTATAGTGGAATACCAACTCCAACATGGGCGGCGCAGTGGGAGTCAGCCTCCTCAATTATTTTCAGAAGAGTGGGCCTGGTTGGCAGACATCTGCCAGGTCCTTCGAAACTTTGAGGAGTTTAACCCGGTGGTGAGCGGCGATGCTGCAATCATTAGCGTCACCATTCCTCTTTTATGCCTCTTGAGAAGTTCCCTGCAAAGCATAAAGGCAGACGCTTTGCACTCGGAAACAGAGACGGGGGAAGACAGTATGTCGCTGGATAGTCAGAGCACCCTCCTGTCTATATCTCAGCGCGGTGAGGAGGAGGAGGAGGAAGATGAGGAGGAGGGGGAAGACACAGCTTGGCCCACTGGTAAGGGTACACATGCTGCTGGCCTGTCATCCTTTCAGCGTGTATGGCCTGAGGAGGAGGAGGAGGAGGAGGAGGAGGATCCTGAAAGTGATCTTCCTAGTGAGGACAGCCATGTGTTGCGTACAGGTACCCTGGCACACATGGCTGACTTCATGTTAGGATACCTTTCTTGTGACCCTCGCGTTACACGCATTCTGGCCACTACGGATTACTGTGTGTACACACTGCTCGACCCACGGTATAAGGAGAACCTTTCCACTCTCATACCCGAAGAGGAAAGGGGTTCGAGAGTGTTGCTATACCACAGGACCCTGGCGGACAAACTGATGGTAAAATTCCCATCCGACAGCGCTAGTGGCCGAAGGCGCAGTTCTGAGGGCCAGGTAGCAGGGGAGGCGCGGAGATCAGGCAGCATGTACAGCACAGGCAGGCCAACACTCTTTAAGGCCCTTGACAGCTTTATGGCTCCCCAGCAAGACTGTGTCACCGCTCCCCAGTCACGGCTGAGTCGGCGGGAGCACTGTAAAAGGATGGTGAGGGAGTACGTAGCCGATCGCACGACCGTCCTCCGTGACGCCTCTGCCCCCTACAACTACTGGGTGTCGAAGCTGGACACGTGGTCTGAACTCGCGCTGTATGCCCTGGAGGTGCTTGCTTGTCCTGCGGCTAGTGTCTTGTCAGAGAGGGTGTTTAGTGCGGCTGGGGGAATCATCACAGATAAGCGTACCCGCCTATCAACCGACAGTGCCGACAGGCTAACACTCATCAAGATGAACAAAGCCTGGATTTCCCCAGACTTCTCTTCTCCACCAGCGGACAGCAGCGATATCTAAGCAGTAGGTAGGCTGCACCCGCGGATGGAAGCATCGTTCTGTATCCCCATCTTAAACGGGGACCTTTTCGCTTCATCAATCTGTGTATAATATTCCTCCTCCTCCTCCTGCTCCTCCTCCTGAAACCTCACATAATCACGCCGAACGGGCAATTTTTCTTAGGCCCACAAGGCTCAGTCATATAATTTTTATAAACAATTTTTATACGTTTCAATGCTCATTAAAGCGTTGAAACTTTCACCTCCACCAATTTTTATTTTAACTGGGCTGCCTCCTGGCCTAGTTACCAATTAAGCCACATTAACCAAAGCGATTAATGGGTTTCACCTGCCCTCTTGGTTGGCCATGGCCAATTTTTCTGATGTACATTAGTACTGTTGATACAGCAATTTTTGTGGGCCCTCGCCTACAGTGTAATCAAATCAATTTTTAGCCCACCTGCATTACAGCTGACGTTACATCCGCTGTGTTGGGCAATGCAATGGGATATTTTTATGTACCGCCGGTGGGTTCCAGGGAGCCACCCATGCTGTGGGTCCACAGGGAGTTGTAAATGCATCTGTTTCCACTTCTAAAGAACCCCAGTCTGACTGGGGCATGCAGTGTGGGCCGAAGCCCACCTGCATTAAACATGACATTACTACCTCAGCTGTGTTGGGCAATGCAATGGGATATATTTATGTACCGCCGGTGGCTTCCTGGCACCCACCCATGCTGTGGGTCCACAGGGAGTTGTAAATGCATCTGTTTCCACTTCTAAGGAACCCCAGTCTGACTGGGGTATGCAGTGTGGGCCGAAGCCCACCTGCATTAAACATGACATTACTACCTCAGCTGTGATGGGCACTGCAATGGGATATTTTTATGTACCGCCGGTGGGTTCCAGGGAGCCACCCATGCTGTGGGTGCACACGGAATTCCCATTGCGGAGTTGTAACTGCCTGTGACTATTTTAAAAAACCGCGGTCTGACTGGGGCGTGCAGACACCTTGACAGAATGAATAGTGTGTGGCACATAGGTTCCCCATTGCTATGCCCACGTGTGCAGCTCCAGATGGTGGTGGCACAGGATTGGATTTCTCATTGCTTCTGTACAGCATTGTGGGCTATCGTCCCGCCCCTTTTAAAGAGGGTCGCTGCCTAGCCGTGCCAACCCTCTGCAGTGTGTGCCTGCTTTTCCTGTGGCAGACGCACTTATAAATAGACATGAGGATGGCGTGGCATAAGGGCAGCTGAAGGCTGGGCAGGGACAGTTTGGTGTGCGCTGTGGACACTGGGTCGTGGGGGGGGGGGGAATTGGCAGCATGTAACCCAGGAGAAGTGGCAGCGGAGTGTCATGCAGGCAGTGATTGTGCTTTGTTGGAGGTAGTGTGGTGCTTAGCTAGGGTATGCATTGCTAATGAGGGCTTTTCAGAAGTAAAAATTGTTGGGAGGGGGGGGGGCACTCTTGCCGCTATTGTGGCTTAATAGTGGGACCTGGGAACTTGAGATGCAGCCCAACATGTAGCCCCTCGCCTGCCCTATCCATTTCTGTGTCGTTCCCATCACTTTCTTGAATTGCCCCGATTTTCACAAATGAAAACCTTAGCGAGCATCGGCGATATACAAAAATGCTCGAGTCGCCCATTGACTTCAATGGGGTTCATTACTCGAAACGAACCCTCGAGCATCGCGAAAAATTTGTCTCGAGTATCGAGCACCCCAGCATTTTGGTGCTCGCTCATCTCTATTGGGGAGTATTATAATTTTTATGAGATTTATTCTGCCTGCTACGGACAGTGGCAGCGAGCTCCAGGATTTCAGTTTTAGTTGTAGGGTTGTCAGTAAGGGGGTGAGGTTTAGGTCAAGGCTCAGGGTATGGTCCCTGGTAATATGGATCCCAAGGTATTTAAACTGGGGGGTGACCTGTAGATTACAGAACACCTCCCCCGTCTGCCAGCCCTCTGGTTTTAAGGGCATATATGCGGATTTCTGCCAGTTTATACGGAGGCCCGAGAAGTCTCAAAACTGGTCTATTAGGGTGATAGCTAGTGGTAGGGTGCTCTTGGGGTCCGACATATACAGTATTATGTCATCTGCGTATAGCCCTATCCTGTCTTCTCTGGATCCCACTTGGACACCTCTATATGAGGCACGTTGTCGGATCCTCAAGGCCAGGGGTTCTATGGCAATTGCGAATAGGAGAGGGGAAAGCGGGCAGCCCTGTCTGGTCCCTCTGTGAAGCAGGAAGGAGGCGGAGGTCAGGCTGTTTACCACCACCCTAGCCGTCGGTGCCTTGTATAGAATAGAGATCCATCTGACAAATGCATCCCCGAATCCAAACTTCCGTAAAGTCCTCATCAGGTATGGCCATTCAACCGAGTCGAATGCCTTAGCTGCATCCAATAAGGCCAAGGCCCAGTCCGACCTCGACCTCCACCTCCACCCCACCTGCGTAATTACCTGCGTCCTTCTAATGTTATCTGACGTGGGCATTCCAGGGATAAAGCCTGTTTGGTCTGGGTGTATAATGTTTTTTATGACTTGGTTTAGGCTTGAAGCCAGTATTTTAGTCAGGATTTTATAGTCTGTGTTCAGTAATGAGATAGGTCTATATGAACTACAGTCTTCTGGGCTTTTTCCCAGCTTTAAAAGATGAGGACTATGGTGGCCTCTAGCATTGATTCTGGGAGCTGTTTTTTTATCAAATATGTGTTCATATAGGGAGAGTAGATGTGGTATTATTTCTTGTTTGTATTGTTGATAGACCTCTATCGGTAAGCCGTCCGGCCCTGGGGTTTTGTTCTTTGCCATGTCATTTATTGCTTCCTCAATCTCCTCATTTGTTATGGGGGAGTCTAATAGGGACTTATGGGTGTCTTGTAGTTCTGGGAATATTATGTCTGTTAAGTAGGTTTCCAAGTCTTCAGGTGAGTAGTCCGTCTGTGTTTGATATAGGTCATTGTAATATTGTTGAAATCTATCTAGGATGTCTTTTGGGTCCGTGAGTGTCGCTCCCTTGGCTGCTTTGACTCTTAGTATGGTCGGGGGCGCAGTTTCCTGTCGGGCCATCCAGGCTAATAGTTTGCTAGATTGGTTTTCCAGTTCAAAAAAGGATTGTCGAGTGTAGAAAAGGTTCCTCTGGGCTTTTTCTCTTAAGTATAGTAAGTAATTCCTGCCCGTTTGGAGCCATCTGTCTTTTTTAATGTCTGTTGGGTCTGCGATAAATTCTCTCTCTAGCAGTTGGCATTGCTCTGCTAATTTTTCTCCTTCTTTCTTGGCTTTCCGGGGGGGGGGGGGGGAGACATGGTAGGTCAGGCAGGGGTAGGTGAGGCGCAAGCTGTTATTGCTTGGGGGGAGGGCATCTTGCCGTTGTTATCTGAGGGGTGTGGGTTAAGTATTTATCTAAGGCAGTAGGGGTCTCCATTTTGCGTCTCAAGTTTGAACAGTGACACATTATTTCTGGGACCCTGTTGCTGGCATACATTAAAAGAGTTTTAGGTATACATTTGCATATTTATACTAGAGCCCCGTCACCTAGAAGAGGGAAGGAAAATGGTTATGTATACGTTACAGTCCTTCTGGTGGACGTCTGGCAGCCAGCCAGTCTTCTGCTTCGGATGGTGAAGTAAAGAATCGGGTGCGTTCTCCATCTACTACTCGTAGTCGTGCTGGGTACGCCATGGAGTACGATATTTGCAGGTCTCGCAGTTGCCTTTTGATTCCGAAGAATGATGACCGTTGTTTCTGGAGATCTGCTGAGAAATCCGGGAATATGGATATTGTAGCGTTGTCGTATCGCAGGGGACCTCCTTTTCTTGCAGCTTGTAGGATTATGTCTCTATCACGGGAGTTAAGTAGTTTCGCCAGTAGGGGTCTAGGTGGTGCCCCAGGTATGGGTGGTTTCATGGGCACCCGGTGGGCTCGTTCGATTACAAAGACTTGTGAGAGTCCTGCATTAGGGTGAAGTTCACGGAGCCATTTCTCCATAAATTCTTCCGGTCTCTGCCCTTCAACTCGTTCTGGTAGACCCACTATTCGTAAATTATTCCGTCGGGAGCGGTTTTCGAGGTCATCCGCTTTTTGTCTCCAATATTCGGCTTTTTGCATGAGGTCTCTTATCGCGGCCGACATTGGGGATACAGTATCATCTAGTGTAGAGATTCTGTTTTCTGTATTTGTGACTCCTTTCTCTCAAGTTTTGAGGCCTCAAGTCCACGGGCAAAAGAAGAATTAAAATCCGCAGCGGATTTTAATTCTTCTCCTGCCCGCGGATCCGCATCCCATATGGATGCATTGACCACCCGTGGGTAGATAAATACCCGCGGATGGTCAATAAAAGTGATTTTTTTAAAAATGGAGCATGAAAAAATCTGGACCATGTTCATTTTCGTGCGGGTCTCCCGCGGGGACGGCTCCCGCGGGCTTCTATTGAGACCTATGGAAGCCGTCCGGATCCGTGGGAGACAAAATTCGGAATTTACTCACCCGCTCCGGTTCTTTTCTTCGCCGCGGCGCCATCTTCTCTCCGTCGCGGCCGGATCTTTTTTCTTCGGGCTGGCGCATGCGCGGGGCACGTCACCGATGTCATCCTGCGCATCCGCCGGGCCGAAGAAAGAAGATCCGGCTGCGACGCAGAGAAGATGACGCCGCAGCGAAGGAAGGATCCGGAGCGGGCGGGAGGTATGTTTATTCTGATTTATTCTTATTTTCAGCCCTCATGTCTGCGGGGCAGAAATACATGGAGAATCCGGAGCCGGCCTGATTTTCCCCGTGGACATGAGGCCTGAAGGTCTTGCCTTAGTAGGCTTACGTCCATTTTTACTTCGTCAATTTTGCCAGTGAGAGTAGCGGTAGACGTCTGTATTGCGGATAGAAGTTGTTCAGACAGTTGTTGTAAAGTTTGGACTGTGCCCCCAGGTGGTCTTGGGCTAGCGTCTTTTGCCGCTGATGTTCCTGCTGTGACGGGTGTAGTGGGCTCGGGGCCAGGGTCTTTACGTGTATCTCCCCTGGCGAACGCTTTTAGTTTGTCGGCTGCATGGTTCTACCTGGTAGGGCCCATTGTGGTACCTTTGGGTATTACTCTTTTGGGAGGGGTAGTTCTGCAGAGTGTGGAGGTCCCGGCAGGGGGCCTATAAATGTCTCTGCTCTGTTACACAGCTTCTTTGGGGTATATGCTGTTTGTGCTAGTTGGTGGGTGCACCGCTGCTTAGGGGTTGCTGTGGCTGCCCTTTGGTGGTTATTGTGGCACAGGTAATGCCCTTTAGTCAGGCATATATTGTTTACTGTGCTGTGTGCACTGCTCTTTTCTCACTCTTTTCCCATTTGGGGTTGGTTATCAGCTGTGCTGGTGCTTCTATTTGTCAGGAGCCTGTGCTTTTGCACTCCTGGAGGTGGCTTTAGTACAGCGGTGCCAGTGAGTATTTCCCGCACAGGGCTGTATGTGTTACTCTGTGTGCTGCTTTCTCTGCTGCTCACTCTCTGCAGTGTCCTCCTCGGCCCCCACGCAGTTGTGGCGGGAAAGAGCTCAGCTCCCGTTCTCAGGGCTGTAAGTATGTGCTGCTTCGGCCGCTTTCCCTCCTGCCTCTCTGCTCAGGAGGCTCTGTCCCCGTGCCGTTTTGTCACTCTGGGAGTCTCTTCCCTGCGCTCCCCGAATCTCCTGTCTCCCCGCGGCCGGCGCTGTCTGAAAGATGGCGGCGGAGGCGGTCGCGGGTCCGCTGCCGGTGTTACCTTTGCCATCTGTGCTGTATGCGCTCTGCTGGCAGCTCGGCCTCCTCTCCCCTCACTGCAGGTGATGTTTGTTGGGTCCGGGGGCCCTCAGGATGGGTTCAGGATTGCGGTTTAGGCGGCTTGGGTAGGAGCCTCTCCTACATGCGGCCGGTCTGCTTGGCTGCTTGGCCACGCCCCAAGAAGGACATCATTTACATTACGGGCGACTTCAATTCCAAAGTCAGCAGCCCGCCAGAAGCAACCATCACAGGAAGATTTGGGCTTGGGGAAAGAAATGAAGCCAGTGATCGCTTGGTACAGTTCTGCCAAGAAAACCGGCTCAGGATAGCAAACACATGGTTTATGCAACCCAAACGCTAACTGTACACGTGGACATCTCCCAACGGCCTCCACTTAAATCAAATTGATACATTCTGTTTAATCATCGTTTACAAAGTTCAGTCTTTGCAATAAAAACCTTTCCTGGTGCCGACTGCGGCACTGAGCATGAACTCCTTGCAGCTAAGATCAGAATCAAATTCTGCAGCATTAAGATATATGCTCCATTGAGAAAAAAATGACACCTCTAAATCCCCCAATCATACACTATTGAGTTAGCAAACAGATTTGACCTGCTTGACATAGAGAGGTATCCAGAGGGGCTATGGCACGATATACAGTCTACAGTTATGGAAACAGTCAGTAAGCATCAACAATTACAAACTGATAATTACTGTCAACCGAGGCCAACAGGAGCACCAAAAACTATTGTTTGTAATAGAAGTATTGGGACCCTGAGTGCGGGGGCTTCCATACTCGTATGGAAGTTCCTGTCCAGCACCCCAAGATAGTGGGGAAACATATTAAGTCACTCTTACTACTGCTAGCAGCATATGAGATCACGTTTACTACTACTGGCATCATATGGTCAGTCTTACTACTGCAAGCACCATGTGGGGTCACTCTTACTACCACAGGCACCCTGTGGGGTCACTTTTACTACTGCTGACACCCTGTGGGGTCACTTTCACTACTGCTGACACCCTGTGGTGTTACTTTTACTACTGCTGGGACGATATGAGTTCACTCTTAATAGTGCTGGCACCATATAAGATCACTTTTGCCACTGCTTGCACCATATGGAGTCACTCTTACTACTACTATAACCATTTGGGGTCACTCTTACTACTACTGACACCACATGGAGGTGACTTTTCCTAATGCTGGCACCATATGCGGTCACTTTTTTACTGCTTGAACCTTGTGGGGTCTCTCTTACTACTGCTAGCACCATATGGCGTCACTCTTACTACTTCTGACACCCTATGGGGTTACTTTTACTACTGCTAGCACCATAGGAGCTCACTCTTCTGACTGCTTGCACCATATGAGGTCACTCTTACTACTACCCACACCATATGGGCATTATTTTTCCTAATGCTGGCACCATATGGTGTTATTTTCCTACTGCTGGATCCATATGTGGACACTATTACTACTGCTAGGCCCATATGGGGTCACTCTTACTACTACCGACACCCGGTGGGGTTACTTTTACTACTGCTGGCACCATATAGTGTTACTTTTCCAACTGCTGGCACCATATTGTTTCACTTTTACTACAGCTTACACCATTTCCGACGGATTGCACTATATGGGGTCAATCTTACTTCTGCTGGCACCTTATGGGGTCACTTTTACTACTGCTGGCACCTTATGGGGTCACTCTTACTTCTACTGACACCATATGGGGTTACTTTTCCTACTGCTGGTACCATATGGCTTTCCTTTTCCTACTTCTGATACCATATTGTTTCCCTTTTACTACAGCTAACACCATATACGGTCATTCTTCCTACTCCTGGTACCATATGGGGTAACTTTTATTACGGCTGGCAGCATATCGGGTTACTTTTTCTACTGCTTGCACCTTGTGGGGTCACTCTTACTATTGCTGAGAACATATGGGGTTACTTCTACTACTCCTGGCACCTTGTGGGGTCACTTTTACTATTACTTGCACCTTTTGGGGTCACTGTTACTACTGCTGGCACCATAAGGGGTCACTTTTAGTATTCCTGGCACCCTGTGGGGTCACTTTTACTACTACTTGCACCTTATGGGGTCACTGTTACAACTGCTGGCACCATATGTGGTCACTTTGAATAATGCTTGAAGTTTGTGGGGTCACGTTTACTACTGCTAATACCATATGGGGTCACTCTTACTACTACTGACACTATATGGGCGTTACTTTTTCTAATGCTGGCACCATATGGTGTTATTTTCCTACTGCTGGATCCATATGAGTGACTGTTACTACTGCTTGCACCATATAGGGTCACTCTTACTACTGCTGGCACCATATGGAGTCACTGTTACTTTTCCTGGCACCCTACGGGGTCAGTTTTACTACTGCAAGCACCTTATGGGGACACTCTTACTACTGCTTGCACCTTGTGGGGTTACTCTTACCACTACTGACACCATATCAGGTTACTTTTCCTACTGCTGGTACCATATGGACTCACTCTTACGACTGCTTGCACCATATGGGTTCACGCTTACTACTGCAGGCACCATATGCGGTCACTTTTACTTCTGGCACCCTATGGGGTCACTTTTACTACTGCTTGCACCCTATGGGGTCACTTTTACTACTGCTTGCACCCTATGGGGTCAATCGTACTACTGCAAGCACCTTATGGGGTCACTCTTACTACTGCTTGCACCTTGTGGGGGTCTCTCTTAGCACTACTGACACCATACCCGGTTATTTTTCCTACTGCTTGCACCATGTGGCATTACTTTTCCTACTGCTGGCACCATATGGGATCACTCTTGCTACTGCTGGCACCATGTGGGGTCACTTTTACTAATACTTGCACCTTATTGAGTCAATCTGCACCATATGGGGTCACTCTTACTTCTACTGACACTATAGGGGGTTACTTTTTCAACTGCTAGAACACATGGCTTTACTTTTCCCACTGCTGGCACCATATGGAGTCACGTTTACTACTCCGGGCACCCTGTGGGGCACTTTTACTACTAATTGCACCTTGTGGGGTCATTCTTACTACTGCTGGCACCATATGGGGTCACTTTTTCTACTGCTGGCACGGTATGGGGTCACTCTTACTTCTACTGATGCCATATCTGGTTACTTTTTTAACTGCTGGAACATATGGCTTTACTTTTCCCACTGCTGGCACCATACCGGGTCACTTTTAATAATGCTAGCACCATATGTGTTTACTTTGACTACTGCTGACACGATATGCGGTCACTTTTACTACTTCTTCAACCTTGTGGGGTTTCTCTTACTACTGAAAGCACCATATGGCTTCACTCTTACTACTACCGACACCCTATGGGGTTACTTTTACTACTGCTGGCACCATATGGTGTCACTTTTACTACAGCTTACACCATATGCGGTCATTCTTCCTACTCCTGGCACCTTTTGAGGTAACTTTTAATACCGCTGGGACCATATTGGGTTACTTTTTCTACTGCTTGCACCTTGTGGGGTCATTCTTACTATTGTTGACACCATATGTGGTCACTTTTCCTACTCCTGGCACCCTGTGGGGTAACTTTTACTACTGTTTGCACCTTGTGGGGTCACTCTTACTACTGCTAATACCATATGGGGTCACTCTTACTGCTACTGACACCATATGCGCATTACTTTTTCTAATGCAGGTACCATATGGTGTTATTTTCCTACTGCTGGATTCATATGGGGGTCACTCTTACTATAGCTAGCACCATATGGGGCCACTCTTACCACTACTTACACCATATCGGGTTACTTTTCCTACTGCTGGCACCATATGGGCTCACTCTTACAACTGCTTGCACCATATGGAGTCACTCTTACTACTGCTGGCAACATATGGAGTCACTTTTACTTCTCTTGGCACCCTACAGGGTCACTTTTACTACTGCTTGCACCTTATTTGGTCAATCTTAGTACTGCAAGCACCTTCTGGAGTCACTCTTACTACTGCTTGCACCTTGTGCTGTCACTCCAACCACTACTGACACCATATCAGGTTACTTTTCCTACTGCTGGCACCATATGGCATAACCTCATCTACTGGTGGCTTCATATGGGCTACCTCTTACGACTGCTTGCACCATATGGAGTCACTCTTGCTACTGCCGTCACCCTACGGGGTCACTTTTACTACTGTTTGCACCTTATTGGGTCAATCTTACTACTGCAAGCACCTTATGGGGTCACTTTTACTACTGCTGGCACCATATGGGGGTCATTCTTATTATTACACCATATGAGATTACTTTTCTAACTACTAGAACACATGACTTTACTTTTCCCACTGCTGGCACCCTGTGGGGTCACTTTTTGTATTACTGACACCATATGGGGTTACTTTTCCCACTGCTGGAACATATGGCTTTACTTTTCCCACTGCTGGCACCATATGGGGTAACTTTTACTACTCCTAGCACCCTGCGTGGTAACTTTTACTACTGCTGGCACCATATGGGGTCACTTTTAATATTGCTAGCACCATATGTAGTCACTTTGACTACTGCTTGAACTTTGTGAGGTCATTCTTACTACTGCTAATACCATATGGGGTCACTCTTACTACTCCTGATATCATATGGGGTCACTTTTACTATTGCTTGAACCTTGTGGGGTCCCTTTTACTACTGTGTGTACTATGTGAAGCCACTCTTACTATTGCTAGCACCAAATGCGGTCACATGTACTACTGCTGGCATCATATGTGGTCACTCTTACTACCCCAAGCACACTGTGGGGTCACTTTTACTACTGCTGGAACAATATGGGGTCATTTTTACTACTGTGAGCACCCTAAGGCATCACCTTTACTACTGCTTGCACCTTGTTGTGTCATTCTTACTATTGCTGGCACCTTATGGGGTCACTCTTACTTTTACATACCATATGGGGTTACTTTTCCTACTGCTGGACCATATTGCTTTACTGTTCCCACTGCTGGCTACATATGGGATCACTCTTACTACTGCTAGCACCATATGGGGTCACTCTTACTACTACCGACACCATATGGGTGTTAGTTTTTCTAATGCTGGCACCATATGGTGTTATTTTCCTACTGCTGGATCCATATGGTGTCACTCTTACTACTGCTTGCACTATATAGGGGTCACTATTACTACTGCTGACACAATATAGGGTCACTTTTAATACTGCTGCCACCATATGCGGTCACTTTTACTACTAGTTGTACCTTGTGTGTTCTCTCTTACTACTGCTAGGCCCATATGGGGTCACTCTTACTACTGCCGACACCTTATGGGGTCACTCTTGCTTCTGCTGACACCATATGGGGTTACTTTTCCTACTGCTGGTACAATATGGCTTTCCTTTTCCTACTTCTGGCACCATATGGTGTCACTTTTACTACAGCTTACACCATATGCATTCATTCTTCCTACTCCTGGCACCATATGAGGTAACTTTGAATACGGCTGGCACCATATCGAGAAACTTTTTTTACTTGCACCTTGTGGGGTCCCTCTTACTATTGCCGACACCATATGGGGTTACTTTTACTACTCCTGGCACCCTGTGTGGTAACTTTTACTACTGCTTGCACCTTGTGGGGTCACTCTTACTACTCCTGGCACCATATGGGGTCACTCTTATTACACCTGGTACCATATGGGCGTTACTTTTTCTAATGCTGGCACCATATCGTGTTATTTTCCTGTATGGGGTCACTCTTACTACAGCTTGCACCATATGGGGTCACTCTTACCACCACTGACACCATATCGGGTTACTTTTCCTACTACTGGCACCGTATGGGCTCACTCTTACGACTGCTTACACCATATGGGGTAACTCTTACTACTACTGGCAAAATATGGGGTCACTTTTACTTCTCATTGTACCCTACGGGGTCACTTTTACTACTGCTTGCACCTTATTGGGTCAATCTTACTACTGCAATTTCTACTGACACCATATGGGATTACTATTCCAACTGCTGGAACACATTGCTTTACTTTTCCCATTGCCGGCACCATATGGGGTCACTTTTACTACTCCTGGCACCCTGTGGGGTCACTCTCACAACTGTTTTCACCTTGTGGGGTCATTTTTACTACTTCTTGAAGCTTGAGTAAAAGTTATTTACTACTGCTTGCACCATATGAGATCATATTTACTACTGCTAGAACCGTATGGGGTCAGTCTTACTCCTGCTGGCACCATATGGGGTCACTCTTACTACTGCTGCCACCATATGGGGTCACTCTTACTACTACTGGCACCTTTTTATGTCATTCGTACTGCTGCTAGCACCTTATGGGGTCGCTTTTACTACTTCTTGAAGCTTGAGTAAAAGTTTTTTACTACTGCTTGCACCATATGAGGTCATATTTACTACTGATCACACCATATGGGGTCACTCTTACTACTACTAGCACCGTATGGGGTCACTCTTACTCCTGCTGGCACCATATGGGGTCACTCTTACTCCTGCTGCCACCATATGGAGTCACTTTTACTACTACTGGCACCTTTTTATGTCATTCTTACTGCTGCTGGCACCTTATGGGGTCACATTTACTATTTCTTGAAGCTTGAGGGGTCATTTTTACTACTGCTTGCACCATGTGAAGTCAGTCTTACTACTGCTAGCACCATATGGGGTCACATTTACTACTAACACCATATGGGGTCACAGTCACTAATTCTGGCACTATATGGGGTCAATTTAACTATTTTTGCTACCCTGTTGGATTACTTTTACTACTGCCTGCGACATATTGGTTCACTTTTAATTCTGCTGGCACCATATGGGGTTACTATTAATACTGCTCGCACCTTGTTGAGTCACTCTTACTACCGCTGGCAGCATATGAGGTCACTTTTACTGCAGCTTGCACCATAAGCTGTCACTCTTACTACTACTGCCAACATATGGGGTCACTTTTAATACTGCTAGCACCATATGCTGTCACTTTTACTATTGCTGACACCATATGGGGTCACTTTTAGTATTCCTGGCACCCTGTGGGGTAAATTTTACTACTATTTGTACCTTGTGGGGTCACTGTTACTACTGCTTGCACCATATGTGGTCACTTTGAATACTGCTTGAACTTTATGTAGTCACTCTTACTACAGCTAACACCATATAGGGTCACTCTTACTACTACTGACACCATATGGGGTTACTTTTGCAACTGCTGGCACCATACGGCGTTACTTTTCCACTGCTGGCACCATACGGCGTTACTTTTCCTACTGCTTGCACCAAATGGGGTAACTGTTACCACTGCTGGTACCATATAGTGTCACTTTTAATACTGCTGGCAGTATATGCTGTCACTTTTACTACTGCCTGAACCTTGTGAGATCACTCTTACTACTGCTAGCACCATATGGTGAACTGGATCATATTTTCCTCCAGCAGGTTTCGGGGTATTCTGTAGCTTCCAAATTGTATAGAAAAACAGTATGCGCACACTGGCCAAGTTAGACGTAAGGTATCAGTCTCATGTCCAAAATGGCTCTGAACAGAAACGCCCAGACAGCCTCAATTTATTGAAACACATAATACCTGCCCTTTTATGGGCGTGCAACAGATTACATCAGTAACATATAGGATTCTCATTTGTCGGATCATATAGAATCCCCCCTCCTTCCTGCCCACCTTCTCCCAAGTCCAGTGTATAAGCAAATCTCTGTCTTATCAACATGTGCTCAGGCTGAAGAAATTTCCTTTGTTCCAGAAGCTGGAGAGTGGGTGAGAGGGCTTTTTCAGTATTGGAATGTGACTTAACTCTTTAAGAGGCTGCTTGTGGAACTTTGTGCAAAGTCAACATTATACCACACACACATCTTTCACCATGCCATTGTCCAGCAATTACTATAATGAAATTATGCAGTCATTAGCCTCTAAGAGTTAAAGTCACTACAGCTGCGTAATATATCTAGTTTAGTACAAATCGATAGACATTTTACACAAACTAATTATCATGTCTATCACAATCCCCCCTTAAAATGTCTATCCTCTGACTCTCCATCTAATTTTCACAGTTCTCTGCGCATGAGCCTATAACTGGAGCGCGTTGAAGGTTCGATTTAGGGTCTTCAAGGGGGTGTAGGACTTGTCCACTCCTTCTGGGGATACATCCAGCAAACTCATTGTGGGAGCAGCTTTTCCAGCATCCGTTTCACATTTCTCTCTGACACAGGGGATAACACAGCAGACTAGAACGGAAAAGATAATCAGTTCACATACAACAGTGATGCCCATCTGTGCCAGGATCCTTTACCACCTGCTCATCTATGGAAAGTACAGGTCCCAAAGATTAGTTCTTTTTAGTTAGTGCGGTCAGCTTCTTAATGGCAACTGCGTCTTTACCCGCAGGTCACGTGTTGTCTGGGATGTAGGTACAAGTCTCCCCTATCATCTTACAGACACTCCCCTTTTAGCTACAATCATTTCTAAGGCCATTCTATTTTTGAAAATTCATAGTTGAGGTAGGTCCTATTGGTCGACTAGTCCCTATAAGGCATCTTTAGTATAATTTATAACACGCTGCTAATTATAATAAACATAATTAATCCAGTCAACATTTATTTACCATAATGATCAGAAAAATGGACTCGAATCTAACTTTAACTTGGTCTCTAATTTTTAAAACTCGTCAGGTACCTCCCTTGGCTATCCTATGACGTCAATGTACATGTGTAGATCAAAACTACCACCAGGAGTCTCTCTTCTCGCTCTAGTATAATGTTACAATACTAGTAGTGTGCACAGGTACGCACGGCGTGGGACTCTCTGATCTTCACCCACACCAATGTCCCTCCTGGAGATAGCCCTGAAGGTGGACACGTCCAGGCCGCCGACACTGACCCTACACTACCTAGTGACAAGACTGGAAGGAACCGCCGTACCTATGCGGAAAACAAGGATAGACCAACATGACAGGAAAACCACAGAACACAGACAGAGTTGGATCGAGATAAAGTAACTATTGGGGGTAACCTCATTATTCTCAATGCTGTCTGACAGGATGTGGAGGAGCATAAGGGCTTTACTAAGGCACACTCCCCTGCCCAATTACCTTCCAGGCGGGTTCTCCACCTCATGTCTCCACAAAGCCAGTAAACGTCTCCTAAGGACTGGACCTGATTCTGCATCCATTCCCCTCCTATCGTACCGTAGGAGGAGCAATACCCGTTAGTGAGTTCCCCAAAAATCTCCCTCCACCCTGCCTATTTGCCCGGCAGGTGTAGTTTCCAGGGTAGTCAGTAATACTCTCTCTCCGGTACAAAACACTTAAGTAGTTATAGAGTATTCCTTCTTCCACTTCTCACAGCCAGTGTAATTAGCGGAAATGTTCGTGAAGAGACTAAGAAACCACTCTTCAGCATTAGAGATGAGCGAACGTACTCGTCCGAGCTTGATGCTCGTTCGAGTATTAGCGTGTTCGAGATGCTCGTTACTCGAGGCGAGCACCACGCGATGTTCGAGTTACTTTCACTTTCATCTCTGAGACATTAGCGCGCTTTTCTGGCCAATAGAAAGACAGGGAAGGCATTACAACTTCCTCCTGTGATGTTCCAGCCCTATCCCACCCCCCTGCAGTGAGTGGCTGGGGAGATCAGGTGTCACCTGAGTATTTAAATCTGCCCCGCCCGCGGCTCACCACAGATGCATTCTGACATAGATCAGGGAAAGTGCTACTGATGCTGCTGCTGCTATAGGGAGAGCGTTAGGAGTCATCTTAGGCTTGAAGAACCCCAACGGTCCTTCTTAGGGCCACATCTGACAGTGTGCAGTACTGTTGAGGCTGCTTTTAGCAGTGTTGCACATTTTTTTTTTTTGTATATCGGGCGTGCAGAGCATTGCGTCCTGAGTCTGCAGTCATTGTAAATAGTATAGGGCCAGTACTGGTGAGGCAGGGACAGTGGGAAAGGTGAAAGAGATATACTGTCTATATAGGCAGTGGGCTTTTTCAAACAAATTTGGGAAAAAAACTATCTTTGGGCTGCCTGTGACCGCCTCAGTGTACTGCGTGTCTGCTGGGGGTAGTAGTCCTAATTAATACGCAGCTAAGTGTTACAGCAGGCTTGCGCAAAACTGTTTCCTGGCTCTGCGTTGCCCGTTACATCACCGCCGTTATCCCATCCACAGGGAAACAGTATACATATATACGCTGCCTACAGTATCTGTCTGCTGTCTCAACTCAGCCTTTCAAAAAATAGAAGCAAAACACTTAAGGCCTACTAGTGGCGTTTGGCCACTTGACTGCTTGAGCGCTGTGAATTCCAATAGCTCAGTCATACGCACCTACGTCTCACTACAGGCTTGCGCAAAATTCTTTCCTGGCTTTGCTGTGCGTTCCGTAAGCGAAGTCAGCCTCCAACCGCAGGCCAATAAGCGGCACATTTAATAACAGCGTTCTGTTTCTGCACTACTGGTAATACACCATGCTGAGGGGTAGGCCTAGAGGACGTGGACGCGGGCAAGGACGCGGAGGCCCAAGTCAGGGTGTGGGCACAGGCCGAGCTCCTGATCCAGGCGTATGGCAGCCGACTGCTGCGGGATTAGGAGAGAGGCACGTTTCTGGCGTCCCCAGATTAATCTCACAATTAATGGGTCCACGCAGTAGACCTTTATTAGAAAATGAGCAGTGTGAGCAGGTCCTGTCGTGGATGGCAGAAAGTGCATCCAGCAATCTATTGTCCACCCAGAGTTCTACGCCGTCCACTGCTGCAACTCTGAATCCTCTGGCTGCTGCTCCTCCTTCCTCCCAGCATCCTCACTCCATTACAAGGACACATTCTGAGGAGCAGGCAGACTCCCAGGAACTGTTCTCGGGCCCCTGCCCAGAATGGGCAGCAATGGTTCCTATCCCACCGGAGGAGTTTGTCGTGACCGATGCCCAACCTTTGGAAAGTTCCCGGGGTCCGGGGGATGAGGCTGGGGACTTTCGGCAACTGTCTAAAGAGCTTTCAGTGGGTGAGGAGGACGATGAGACACAGTTGTCTATCACTCAGGTAGTAGTAATTGCAGTAAGTCCGAGGGAGGAGCGCACAGAGGATTCGGAGGAAGAGCAGCTGGACGATGAGGTGACTGACCCAACCTGGTTTGCTAAGCCTACTGAGGACAGGTCTTCAGAGGGGGAGGCAAGTGCAGCAGCAGGGCAGGTTGGAAGAGGCAGCGCGGTGGCCAGGGGTAGAGGCAGGGCCAGACCGAATAATCCACCAACTGTTTCCAAAGCGCCCCCTCGTGCCATGCCACCCGGCAGAGGTGCACAATGATCTGGCAGTTTCTCACTGAGTGCAGACGACCGACGAACAGTGGTGTGCAACCTTTGTCGTGCCAAGATCAGCCGGGGAGCCACCACCACCAGCCTCACCACCACCAGCATGCGCAGGCATATGATGGCCAAGCACCCCACAAGGTGGAACGAAGGCCGTTCACCGCCTCCGGTTTGCACCACTGCCTCTCCCCCTGTGCCCCAACCTGCCACTGAGATCCCACCCCAATCTCAGGACACAGGCACTACCGTCTCCCGGCCTGCACCCACACCCTCACCTCCGCTGTCCTCGGCCCCATCCACCAATGTCTCTCAGCGCACCGTCCAGCCGTCGCTAGCGCGTGTTTGAGCGCAAGCGCAAGTACGCTACCACGCACCCGCACGCTCAAGCGTTAAACGTGCACATAGCTAAATTGATCAGACTGGAGATGCTGCCGTATAGGCTTGTGGAAACGGAGGCTTTCAAAAACATGATGGCGGCGGCGGCCCCGCGCTATTCGGTTCCCAGTCGCCACTACTTTTCCCGATGTGCCGTCCCAGCCCTGCACGACCACGTCTCCAGCAACATTGTACGCGCCCTCACCAACGCGGTTACTGCCAAGGTCCACTTAACAACGGACACGTGGACAAGCACAGGCGGGAAGGGCCACTATATCTCCCTGACGGCACATTGGGTGAATTTAGTGGAGGTTGGGAACGAGTCAGAGCCTCGGACCGCTCACGTCCTACCCACCCCCAGAATTGCGGGCCCCAGCTCGGTGGTGGTATCTGCGGCGGTGTATGCTTCCTCCACTAAACCACTCTCCTCCTCCTCCTCCTCCTACGCAACCTCTGTCTCGCAATCAAGATGTGTCAGCAGCAGCACGTCGCCAGCTGTCGGTGTCGCGCGGCGTGGAAGCACAGCGGTGGCCAAGCATCAGCAGGCAGTGCTGAAACTACTCAGCTTAGGAGAGAAGAGGCACACGGCCCACGAACTGCTGCAGGGTCTGACAGAGCAGACGGACCGCTGGCCTTCGCCGCTGAGCCTCCAATCGGGCATGGTCGTGTGTGACAACGGCCGTAACCTGGTGGCGGCTCTGCAGCTCGGCAGCCTCACGCACGTGCCATGCCTGGCCCACATCTTTAATTTGGTGGTTCAGTGCTTTCTGAAAAGCTACCCACGCTTGTCAGGCCTGCTCGGAAAGGTGTGCCGGCTCAGCGCACATTTCCGCAAGTCCAAGACGGACACTGCCACCCTGCGCAACCTGCAACATCGGTTTAATCTGCCAGTGCACCGACTGCTGTGCGACGTGCCCACACGGTGGAACTCTACGCTCCACATGTTGGCCAGGCTCTATGAGCAGCGTAGAGCTATAGTGGAATACCAACTCCAACATGGGCGGCGTAGTGGGAGTCAGCCTCCTCAATTCTTTTCAGAAGAGTGGGCCTGGTTGGCAGACATCTGCCAGGTCCTTGGAAACTTTGAGGAGTCTACCCAGATGGTGAGTGGGGATGCTGCAATCATTAGCGTCACCATTCCTCTGCTATGCCTCTTGAGACGTTCCCTGCAAAGCATAAAGGCAGACGCTTTGGGCTCGGAAACGGAGCGGGGGAAGACAGTATGTCGCTGGATAGTCAGAGCACCCTCCTGTCTATATCTCAGCGCGTTGAGGAGGAGGGGGAGGAGCATGAGGAGGAGGGGGAAGAGACAGCTTGGCCCACTGCTGAGGGTACTCATGCTGCTTGCCTGTCATCCTTTCAGCGTGTATGGCATAAGGAGGAGGAGGAGGAGGATTCTGAAAGTGATCTTCCTAGTGAGGACAGCCATGTGTTGCGTACAGGTACCCTGGCACACATGGCTGACTTCATGTTAGGATGCCTTTCTCGTGACCCTCGCGTTACACGCATTCTGGCCACTACGGATTACTGGGTGTACACACTGCTCGACCCACGGTATAAGGAGAACCTTTCCACTCTCATACCCGAAGAGGAAAGGGGTTCGAGAGTGCTGCTATATCACAGGACCCTGGCGGACAAACTAATGGTAAAATTCCCATCCGAAAGCGCTAGTGGCAGAAGGCGCAGTTCTGAGGGCCAGGTAGCAGGTGAGGCGCAGAGATCAGGCAGCATGTACAGCACAGGCAGGGGAACACTCTCCAAGGCCTTTGACAGCTTTATGGCTCCCCAGCAAGACTGTGTCACCGCTCCCCAGTCACGGCTGAGTCGGCGGGAGCACTGTAAAAGGATGGTGAGGGAGTATGTATCCGATCGCACGACCGTCCTCCGTGATGCCTCTGCCCCCTACAACTACTGGGTGTCGAAGCTGGACACGTGGCCTGAACTCGCACTGTATGCCCTGGAGGTGCTTGCTTGTCCTGCAGCTAGCATCTTGTCAGAGAGGGTGTTTAGTGCGGCTGGGGGAATCATCACGGATAAGCCTACCCGCCTGTCAACCGACAGTGCCAACAGGCTTACAATCATAAAGATGAACAAAGCCTGGATTTCCCCAGACTTCTCTTCTCCACCAGCGGACAGCAGTGATACCTAAACAATACGTAGGCTGCACCCGCGGATAGAAGCATCGTTCTCTATCACCATAAAAAACAGGGACCTTTTAGCTTCATTAATCTGTGTATTATATTCATCCTCCTTCTCCTGCTCCTCCTCCTGAAACCTCACGTAATCACACCAAACGGGCAATTTTTCTGAGGCCCACAAGGCTCAGTCATATAACTTTTGTAAACAATGTTTATACGTTTCAATTCTCAATTCAATAAAGCGTTAAAACTTGCACCTGAACCAATTTTTATTTTAACTGGGCCGCCTACAGGCCTAGTTACAAATTAAGCCACATTAACCAAAGCGATTAATGGGTTTCACCTGCCCTCTTGGTTGGGCATGGGCAATTTTTCTGAAGTACATTTGTACTGTTGGTACACCAATTTTTTTGGGCCCTCGCCTACATTGTAATCCTAGTAATTTTTAGCCCACCTGCATTAAAGCTGACGTTACCTCTGCTGTGATGGGCAATGCAATGGGATATATTTATGTACCGCCGGTGGCTTCCTGGGACCCACCCATGCTGTCGGTCCACACGGAGTTGTAACTGCATGTGTCCACTTCTAAAGAACCCCAGTCTGACTGGGGCATGCAGTGTGGGCCGAAGACCACCTGCATTAAACCTGACGTTACCTCAGCTGTGATGGGCACTGCAATGGGATTTATTTATGTACCGCTGGTGGGTTCCAGGGAGCCACCCACGCTGTGAGTCCACAGGGACTTCACATTAGGGATTTGTACCTGCCAGTGTCTATGTATTAAAAACCCCGGTCAGACTGGGGCATGCACTGTGGGCCGAAGACCACCTGCATTAAACCTGATGTTACCTCAGGTGTGCTGGCACTGCAATGGCATATATTTATGTACCGCCGGTGGCTTCCTGGGACCCACCCATGCTGTCGGTCCACACGGAGTTGTAACTGCATGTGTCCACTTCTAAAGAACCCCAGTCTGACTGGGGCATGCAGTGTGGGCCGAAGCCCACCTGCAGTAAACCTGACGTTACCTCAGCTGTGATGGGCAATGCAATGGGATACATTTATGTATCGTCGGTGGGTTCCAGGGAGCTACCCATGCTGTGGGTGCACACAGAATTCCCATTGCGGAGTTGTACCTGCCTGTGACTATTTATAAAAAAAACCCGGTCTGACTGGGGCATGCAGACACCTTGACAGAATGAATAGTGTGTGGCACATGGGTTCCCCATTGCTATGCCCACGTGTGCAGCTCCTGATGGAGGTGGCACAGGATTGGATTTCTGATTGCTTCTGTACAGCATTATGGGCTATCGCCCCGCCCCTTTTAAAGAGGGTCGCTGCCTGGCCGTGCCAACCCTCTGCAGTGGTTCCTCCTCATGGCAGACGCGCTTATAAATAGACATGAGGGTGGTGTGGCAAGAGGGCAGCTGAAGGCTGCGCAGGGACACTTTGGTGTGCGCTGTGGACACTGCGTCGTGCGGGGGGGGGGGGGGGGGGTTGGGCAGCATGTAACCCAGGAGAAGTGGCAGCGGAGTGTCATGCAGGCAGTGATTGTGCTTTGTTGGAGGTCGTGCTTAGCTAAGGTATGCACATTGCTAATGAGGGTTTTTCAGAAGTAAAAATTGTTGGGAGGGGGGGCACTCTTGCCACTATTGTGGCTTAATAGTGGGACCTGGGAACTTGAGATGCAACCCAACATGTAGCCCCTCGCCTGCCCTATCCGTTGCTGTGTCGTTCCCATCACTTTCTTGAATTGCCCAGATTTTCACAAATGGAAACCTTAGCAAGCATCGGCGATATACAAAAATGCTCGAGTCGCCCGTTGACTTCAATGGCGTTCGTTACTCGAAACGAACCCTTGAGCATCGCGAAAATTTCATCTCGAGTAACGACGAACCCGAGCATTTTGGTGCTCGCTCATCTCTATTCAGCATCTACGGGGAGATTTAGGGGGACCATCCCCGTGTGTGGTCGGGCACTACCGCACACGCAACAGTTAGACTTGTTGCTCCTGTTAGCCTTGTACCTCATCAACTCCAACCAGAGATTCTGTTCAGAGTAGCCAGTCGCTACTGTCAAGGTGTCCTCAAAGGTAGGGTCAGCTATGATCATCATGTTCGTCAAGGTCTTTATCTTACGGCAGAGGGGGTTAATTATGGGCACGGGACTAAGTGAAGGCTTCCATTCAGGTGCATCTACCATATCCCTTATTTTAAACTTTCCTAAGGGATCTGTCCTCGCGTACCGGTATGTCCCCAAACTGTAAGTCCCCCCGTCCCCCGGGCTTGGATTTCCCATGGTTAGCGTAAAAACTGTATTAAAACCAAGCAACATACTAAGTTCAGCCTTCCAATACCTGCTGTCCTTATTATTCTCAAGGAGGGTTATATGACTAATTAGGGATTTCCCGCTCTTATCTTTCTTATTTAAGGCACTTCACGGTTTATAGGACCAGTCTGTTCCTGCGTTCCATCCCACTAATCCCCAATAACGGCAGTCTTCTCCCCAGACATTATCAGTGGCGCAAACATATTGTATTCCCCGGGTATATAAGTCATATAACCAGCTGGACTGGGCTAAATCTGGTCCGCGGTGGGATCTTGCGCCTAGACACGGGACCACAGTACAATAGTCGAAGGAATATGCAGCTACTTGAGTGTTGGACAAGTTATACCAGAAGGTAACCATACCCACATATTCTTCCGACTAAGGATTCCAGTTGCCACCCTCCTCTCTCACTAGCCCTAACCAGAGTAATGTCCTCGGCAAAACTAAGACTGGTCCCCCGGATCTGAAGCTTTCTTACAGTATGAAGCGTGGATCCATGTAAGTCTTTCGGCTAGTTTCACAGCTGTGGCAGTAGTCAGAAGCACCTGGTAGGGACCATCAAATCGGGGCTCAAGAGGGTGCTTCCTGAGGAACTTCTTGACACACACCCAATCCCCAGGCTGCCAGATATGTGTCCCAGTGTCTGCCTCTGAGTCTGGAAGAGAACATCTGTGCATAGGCTTTGGTTAGTGCTTTAACAAAAGAAATCACATACTTAGTCAACACATCAGATTGTAATTGTAACTGCTGGGGATAGTAGCAACCTAGCCTTGGGGCTAGCCCAAACAATCTCGTAGGGAGATAATGCATGATCCCCCCCTGGGTTCATATCTAACACTGAATAGGGCTATTGGATTACAGTCTTTTCAAAGTGGCGTCATTTTTTTAAGTATCTTACTTTTTAGCGTGCCACTACGTCTCTCCACCTTTCCACTACTCTAAAGGGGGTAGAGTGTGTAAAAGGCCTGGGATACACCCAGAGCAGACATGACGTGTTACATTCACCTGCGAAGTTTGTGCCTCTGTCTGACTCTGAATCACTTCTAGTACCCCATATTCACAGTCTACCTCGTTCATGAGCTTCTTTGCGGTTACCTACTTGTTTGCCTTGGTAACAGGGTCGGCCTCCAACCTGCAAAGACATCAACAACAACAAGCACATATTCATACTTCCCAACAAGTGGGAGCTGAATATAGTCAATTTGCAATCCCTGAAATGGGTAGAGTGGTCCTGGCAAGTGTGATGGGGCAAATTTACTTCTGCCCTGACTCACCTATGGCATAGATCATGCTAAACTGGACAAATGATGCAGCAGCTACAGAGAACCCAGAAGTCGCCCATCCTCTTTCAAGTGTCGACGTCATTGCTGCTTTACTAGGTGGGTCTTTCTGTGCGTCAGCTGGGCCATCATGGGATACAGGAACTGTGGGAGGCAAGTGCTGTTGACTGTTCACTATACGCTGTCCTGTTTCTGCTGCTCCCATATTAGTCCATTTATTCTTTCCTTCCTTGCTGGCTTGTAACTGTAAAGTCTTTAGCATATCAAAGTCCAAATTTTGTCACTGACTCATGCTGTCAGTATCATTCTTCCACGGCTTGACGGCCGCTGCCTTTGCTGTGCTGTCGGCAAGGGTGTCGTCTCTCGCATCTCCAGTGTAGGAATCGGTGCGAACTCTCAACTTTGTCAGGTAGAAGTAGGGCCTCCATAAGACTCTGCACCGCTGCACCATTCTCAATTGGTTGTCCTGCTGAGGTAAAAAAGACTGTCTGGCCTTCCATATTGGGCCGTAATCATGAGCTATGCCAGATGCATACCAGGAGTCAGTGTAAAGGGTTGCCGTCTTACCTTTCGCCACTCTACTCGCCTCAGTGAGGGCCTTCAGTTCCGCTTCTTGTGCTGAGACATGTGGAGGCAGAGCTTCTGCTTCTAGGACATCTTGTTGTGTGACCACTGCATATCCGATGTGGAGTCATCAATCCTCACCCTGGTACCATCTGCAAAAAGCTAAACATATACATTGTCAACAGAGGTTCCGGTAACTGTTTGCATACCTGCAGTTTCTTGCTGTATCAGTACTAAATAATCATGTTGATGTTCTATTTCACATGGATCAGAATCGTGTAGCACAAAATCATTTATTTCCTTTTTATTTTTTATTTCATTTATATTTTTTCTTTAAAAAAAAACCCAATAGCTGATCTACAACACCTAGATCATCTATGACCCAGATAACCTATGCCTCCCCCTTTTGAACCGGAATACTCACTAGAAAAAGAGTAATCGCGTTCAAACTAGTACAACGTTGAAAAAAGGAAACCAAGAGGCACAAAAACAAGCACTTTGTAGGTCAAGGTGACATTGTATGCAGCGAAGCCTGAGCGAAAATCTCCTTTAGATTTTTTTTTCAGGTCGCAGTTAGCATTTTTTAACACAAGGGGGCGCAACACAAGCAAAATTTACAATCACCCAGTGTAATAGTATTTCAGGGAACGTCAATGTTTAACTTTCACTCTCCTGTCGGAATATAATAATAGCTTCAGTGTAGACTGACACTAGAATATACAAAAGACTTAAGGAAAAAACTAAAGAATACGGATGAATTGACATCCTACTCTGAGCAATTCAGTCCCTCTTTCTCACATAACAACTAAAATTACTTCATCGAATTGCTTGAAAAAGTTTGCTGGGTGACTATAGGGAAATTATTCCATCTGTAGGAGCCTTCCTCATCATCTGTCTGAGCATCCATTGGAGAAGCAGGCAGTGGAAAACAGAGCCCCTGGGAACACACCATGAGAGGGCATCCCCTGCCCATGGGTCCCTGGCCTCTGTCCCCCATGTATCAACTCCAATCTTCCATACACTATAAACCAGCTTAGTCATCTACTATGTCCCAAGCTGCATCTTCACAAAGAACAAAGGTTTGTTTCCCTGAACTTATCACACATCCAAGGTGGCCACATTTTGGAGTGTAACAAAGTCTGGTCAAACAAGACCTTACATCAGACAATCATGATGTTAGCACTGGATACAGTGGCATTGGGGAATGTAGGCCTCCCAAGTGCAGCAAGATGGCCGCTAGAGGCAAAAAGGGGCGGAGCTACACATTTCCCAGGTGAGGCAAGATGGCTGCTGGAGGCGGAAGGGGCGGGGCTTAGTCCTATCCCGGATTAGAATGGCCGGAAGTAACATCACACACCCTGAAAGTGAGCACATGGGGGGGGGGAAGTAATTTCAGGGTGGGGGCAGGGCTCACCACACTTGCTGCAGAGTCACACTATGTGGGGGTTTGAAAACATTGCAAGTGCGGCCGCCATTATAGGGATGGGCTATAGTCAACACAAAGGCATTACATTGTTCATGATACAGGCAATACACATCCCCCACTACACTTTCTCCTCTTGAATCTCTTTCCTACATTATACCTTAAACACCTTTTCTGTCTGCGGGGCTTCCTGCTCATCTTCTGAAAACTTTCTGCAGTCTATCTTACAATATTCATTTCTTTAAAAAAACTTTCCTGATCCTTTTCATTGTAAAACATTTCTACATGTTTTGCATATTCCAAAACATCCTGCACTGATCCCGTATTCTATTCTGCCTGCTTATTCCATCCTATTTGAAATTTCTAGACACAGTGAAACTCCTTTACCAAATTCCACCTCTTCTTATATCTCTCATAAATCACAATGCACATTAACACTATAGACAAAGGGAACAAACGGGTTAACTGGGAAATGCTCTCAGTGGCTTATCAGCCCACTCTCTTATCAGTAACCCTTCCCCCAATAATCAACACTGCACATTCTTTAAACAAGACCTCTGACTACACACAAAGACTGACGATTATATTCAATGACCAAGAGCTCTGGAGCTATAATTCCAGCGTATACCTTTTCACATATGAGGACATAACACGCTCAATCATACATGTAAATACGCCGTTTTTAATCCCTGTGTATCCCTCCTCACATATGAGAGCACATAACACGCTCAATCATACTTGTGAATACGCGTATTTTAAAACTACCTGACCTCGCTCTCCAAGTGTAGTAGCGCAAACTGTGCATTATTACATAGGAGAGTGCGCCCCGGGCGTGCTCCCTCAGGCTTAAACAGCCAAGTCCGCCCTTCTGACACATTAACCCTCACAGAATCTGTCACTTGGTCTTGTATACACAATCTTAAACCGTCTCAGACACAACATACCCAGCATACAGAATACCCCTAGGCAGGTTAAAACGGTGGGGTTTTTTTTTCCGAGTAGAAAGAACTATATTACCTGCCTTTCATTGATTTATCACTCTGGATTAGATATAGGCAGATTAACAGTTAGAAATCATCTCAGATCGGTAGATTTACATAAAGCAATCTTACCGTGTTCTGTAGATTTTCGGGCCCGAGTTCTACGTGTTATCTGCCGATTAGAGATGAGCGAACACCAAAATGTTCGGGTGTTCGTTATTCGGAACGAACTTCCCGCGATGTTCGAGGGTTCGTTTCGAACAACGAACCCCATTGAAGTCAATGGGCGACCAGAGCATTTTTGTATTTCGCCGATGCTCGCTAAGGTTTTCATGTGTGAAAATCTGGGCAATTCAAGAAAGTGATGGGAATGACACAGAAACGGATAGGGCAGGCGAGGGGCTACATGTTGGGCTGCATCTCAAGTTCCCAGGTCCCACTATTAAGCCACAATACCGGCAAGAGTGCCCCCCCCCCTCCCAACAACTTTTACTTCTGAAAAGCCCTCATTAGCATGGCATACCTTTGCTAAGCACCACACTAGCTACAACTAAGCACAATCACTGCCTGGATGACACTCCGCTGCCACTTCTCCTGGGTTACATGCTGACCAACCGCCCCCCCTCCCCCCCACAGCGCACACCAAATTGTCCCTGCGCAGCCTTCAGCTGCCCTCATGCCACGCCACACTCATGTCTATTTAGAAGTGCGTCTGCCATGAGGAGGAACCGCAGGCACACACTGCAGAGGGTTGGCATGGCTAGGCAGCGACCCTCTTTAAAAGTGGCGAGGCGATAGCCCATAATGCTGTACAGAAGCAATGAGAAATAGAATCCTGTGCCACCGCCATCAGGAGCTGCACACGTAGGCATAGCAATGGGGAACCTATGTGCCACACACTATTCATTCTGTCAAGGTGTCTGCATGCCCCAGTCAGACTGGTAATATGTACCTTAACAGTAACCGCGTTGGTGGTAATGTGGTGGTGACTGCGGACCTAGTAGCACGGTTGTAGTTTGTTGGTTTTCGGAATGCGGCCAGGATTAAGTGGCCGTGGCGGGGGGATGGTGTGGGGGCTCTCTTGTTGTGTCGGTAAAGGTGAAATTCTTGGACTGCCACCAGACGAACCAATGCAAAGACATTTGCCAAGAATGTTTTCCCTGTTGGAGGAGGAGGGGGATGTTTTTGAGGCACTACGTGTCCTCTCCACGTGTCCGTGGTTATATGCACCTTTACAGTAACCGCGTTGGTGGTAATGTGGTGGTGACTGCGGACCTAGTAGCACGGTTGTATTTTGTTGGTTTTCGGAATGCGGCCAGGATTAAGTGGCCGTGGCGGGGGGATGGTGTGGGGGCTCTCTTGTTGTGTCAGTAAAGGTGAAATTCTTGGACTGCCACCAGACGAACCAATGCAAAGACATTTGCCAAGAATGTTTTCCCTGTTGGAGGAGGAGGGGGATGTTTTTGAGGCACTACGTGTCCTCTCCACGTGTCCGTGGTTATATGCACCTTTACAGTAACCGCGTTGGTGGGAAATGGCCTCGCCGCCATCATGTCTTTGGGAAGCCTCTGTTTCCACACCCCAGAGACATACCATTAGCAGCGGTATAGGCAGAGCCCAGAATTCGTAACATTTCAGCCGTAGCATTAGGACAGGCCCCACTAACATATCACTAGCAGCATTATAGGAGGAGCGCAGTCTTCGTTCCATGTCAGCAATAGTAGCACTCAAGACAGGCCCCAGTAACAATTCCGAAGCAGCAGTATAGCGGGAGCGCAGTCTTCGTTCCATGTCAGCAATAGTAGCACTCAAGACAGGCCCCAGTAACAATTCCGAAGCAGCAGTATAGCGGGAGCGCAGTCTTAGTTCCATTTCAGTAGCCTTAGTATAGCCAAGGCCCAAGTTACATTTATGTAGCTAAAGTGTAGGCCAACCCCACACACCTTTCTGTACCATGAGTGCAGGCGAAGAACATACAAATTGCTATGATTACACTGTAGGTGAGGGCCCCAAAAATTTGGTGTACCAACAGTACTAATGTATCTCAGTAAAAATTGGCCATGCCCAACCAAGATGGCAGGTGAATCGCTTTGGTTAATGTGGCTTAAGTGGTAACTAGGCCTGGAGGCAGCCCAGTGTAATGAAAAATTGGTTCAAGTTAAAGTTCCAACGCTTTTAAGCGCATTGAAACTTATAAAAATTGTTCAGAAAAATTATTTGAGTGAGCCTTGTGGCCCTAAGAAAAATTGCCCGTTCAGCGTGATTACGTGAGGTTTCAGGAGGAGGAGCAGGAGGAGGAGGAGGAATATTAGACACAGATTGATGAAGCAGAAATGTCCCCGTTTTGGATGGTGAGAGAGAACGTAGCTTCCATCCGCGGGTGCAGCCTACGTATTGCTTACGTATCGCTGCTGTCCGCTGGTGGAGAAGAGAAGTCTGGGGAAATCCAGCCTTTGTTCATCTTGATGAGTGTTAGCCTGTCGGCACTGTCGGTTGACAAGCGGCTACGCTTATCTGTGATGATTCCCCAAGCCGCACTAAACACCCTCTCCGACAAGACGCTAGCCGCAGGACAAGCAAGCACCTCCAGGGCATACAGCGCTAGTTCAGGCCACGTGTCCAGCTTCGACACCCAGTAGTTGTAGGGGGCAGAGGCGTCACCGAGGATGGTCGTGCGATCCGCTACGTACTCCCTCACCATCCTTTTACAGTGCTCCCGCCGACTCAGCCTTGACTGGGGAGCGGTGACACAGTCTTGGTGGGGAGCCATAAAGCTGGCCAGGCCCTTAAAGACTGTTGCACTGCCTGGGATGTACATGCTGCTCGATCTACGCACATCCTCTGCTACCTTGCCCTCGGTACTGCGCCTTCTGCCACTAGCGCTGTCGGCTGGGAATTTTACCATCAGCTTGTCCGCAAGGGTCCTGTGGTATAGCAACACTCTCGAACCCCTTTCCTCTTCGGGAATCAGAGTGGGCAGGTTCTCCTTATACCGTGGATCGAGCAGTGTGTACACCCAGTAATCCGTCGTGGCCAGAATGTGTGCAACGCGAGGGTCACGAGAAAGGCATCCTAACATGAAGTCAGCCATGTGTGCCAGGGTACCTGTACGCAACACATGGCTGTCTTCACTAGGAAGATCACTTTCAGGATCCTCCTCCTCCTCCTCCTCCTCCTCAGGCCATACACGCTGAAAGGATGACAGGCAATCAGCCGGTGTACCGTCAGCAGCGGGCCAAGCTGTCTCTTCCCCCTCCTCCTCATGCTCCTCCTCCTCCTCCTGTACGCACTGAGAAATAGACAGGAGGGTGCCCTGACTATCCAGCGGCATACTGTCTTCCCCCGCCCCCGTTTCCGAGCGCAAAGCAGCTGCCTTTATGGTTTGCAGGGAATTTCTCAAGATGCATAGCAGAGGAATGGTGACGCTAATGATTGTAGCATCGCCGCTCACCACCTGGGTAGACTCCTCAAAATTACCAAGGACATGGCAGATGTCTGCCAACCAGGCCCACTCTTCTGAAAGGAATTGAGGAGGCTGACTCCCACTGCGCCGCCCATCTTGGAGTTGGTATTCGACTATAGCTCTACGCTGTTCATAGAGCCTGGCCAACATGTGGAGCGTAGAGTTCCACCGTGTGGGCACGTCGCACAGCAGTCGGTGCACTGGCAGCTTAAAGTGATGTTGCAGGGTGCGCAGGGTGGCAGCGTCCGTGTGGGACTTGCGGAAATGTGCGCAGAGGCGGCGCGCCTTTACGAGCAGGTCTGACAAGCGTGGGTAGCTTTTCAGAAAGCGCTGAACCACCAAATTAAAGATGTGGGCCAGGCATGGCACGTGCGTGAGGCTGCCGAGCTGCAGAGCCGCCACCAGGTTACGGCCGTTGTCACACACGACCATGCCCGGTTGGAGGCTCAGCGGCGCAAGCCAGCGGTCGGTCTGCTGTGTCAGACCCTGCAGCAGTTCGTGGGCCGTGTGCCTCTTATCGCCTAAGCTGAGTAGTTTCAGCACGGCCTGCTGACGCTTGCCCACCGCTGTGCTGCCACACCGCGCGACACCGACTGCTGGCGACATGCTGCTGCTAACACATCTTGATTGTGAGACAGAGGAGGAGGAGGAGGAGGAGGAGGGTGCTTTAGTGGAGGAAGCATACACCTCCGCAGATACCACCACCGAGCTGGGGCCCGCAATTCTGGGGGTGGGTAGGACGTGAGCGGTCCCGGGCTCTGACTCTGTCCCAGCCTCCACTAAATTCACCCAATGTGCCGTCAGGGAGATGTAGTGGCCCTGCCCGCCTGTGCTTGTCCACGTGTCCGTTGTTAAGTGGACCGTGGCAGTAACCGCGTTGGTGAGGGCGCGTACAATGTTGCGGGAGACGTGGTCGTGCAGGGCTGGGACGGCACATCGGGAAAAGTAGTGGCGACTGGGAACTGAGTAGCGCGGGGCCGCCGCCTCCATCATACTTTTGAAGGACTCTGTTTCCACAACCCTATACGGCAGCATCTCAAGGCTGATGAATTTTGCTATGCGGACGGTTAACGTTTGAGCGTGCGGGTGCGTGGCGGCGTACTTGCGCTTGCGCTCCAACAGTTGCGCAAGCGACGGCTGGACGGTGCGCTGAACTACACTGCTGGATGGGGCCGAGGACAGCGGAGATGAGGGTGTGGGTGCAGGCCATGAGGCGGTAGTGCCTGTGTCCTGAGAGGGGGGTTGCATCTCAGTGGCAGGTTGGGGCACAGGGGGAGAGGCAGGGGTGCAAACCGGAGGCGCTGAACGGCCTTCGTCCCACCTTGTGGGGTGCTTGGCCATCATATGTCTGCGCATGGTGGTGGTGGTGAGGCTGTTGGTGTTGGCTCCCCGGCTGAGCTTTGCGCGACAAAGGTTGCACACCACTGTTCGTCGGTCGTCAGGCGTCTCTGTGAAAAACTGCCAGACCTTAGAGCACCTCGGCCTCTGCTGGGTGGCATGGCGCGAGGGTGCGCTTTAGGAAACAGTTGGTGGATTATTCGGTCTGGCCCTGCCTCTACCCCTGGCCACCGCACTGCCTCTTGCAACCTGCCCTGCTGATGCCCTTGACTCCCCCTCTGAAGACCTGTCCTCCTGAGTAAGCGTTGCACACCAGGTGGGGTCAGTCACCTCATCGTCCTGCTGCTCTTCCTCCGAATCCTCTGTGCGCTGCTCCCTCGGACTTACTGCCCTTACTACTACCTCACTGCAAGACAACTGTGTCTGATCGTCATCGTCCTCCTCACCCACAGAAAGTTGTTGAGACAGTTGGCGGAAGTCCCCAGCCTCTTCCCCCGGACCCCGGGAACTTTCGAATGGTTGGGCATCAGTGACGATAAACTCCTCTGGTAGGAGAGGAACCGCTGCTGCCCAATCTAAGCAGGGGCCCGAGAACAGTTCCTGGGAGTGTTCCCGCTCCTGAGCAGGTGTCATTGTAGTGGAGTGAGGAGGCTGGGAGGAAGGAGGAGCAGCAGACAGAGGATTCGGATTTGCAGCAGTGGACGGCGCAGAACTGCGTGTTGACGATAGGTTGCTCGAAGCACTTTCTGCCATCCAGGACAGTACCTGCTCACACTGCTCATTTTCTAATAACCATCTCCCGCGTGGACACATTAATTGGGCGATGAATGTGGGGACGCCAGAAACGTGCCTCTCTCCTAATCGCGCAGCAGACGGCTGCGACACACCTGGATCAGGAGCTCGGCCTGTGCCCACACCCTGACTTGGCCCTCCGCGTCCTCGGCCGCGTCCACGTCCTCTAGGCCTACCCCTACCCCTCAGCATGCTGTATTACCAGTGATTTGATTTCACAGGCAGGAAATAAATTGGCGCAAGACTGCAGCCAAATATAATTTTTTCCCTTTTTGCAAACGAAAGGCCCCACTGCCTCTAGTGAATGAATAATCTAAGTTTAATAACTGTGCTGTGTCCCTGCTAATGTGTCACAGAACGTGAGGGTAGCAGAGTTATTAACTCTGGCAGAGCAGGTATTTTTTTTCCCAATTAAGGAAAGCAAATGGCGAAGCCAGCAGTTAACCGTAGCTGGGTGCGTCTGATTTTTAAAGGTTGCACACGCAGCCGACACGTGTCCACCGCCCTTAGGACGGACAGAGGCAGGACAAATAGAATTATTTTCAGTTTTTTTCCACCAAAAGGCAGCACTGCGTATATTCAATGAACATGAGAAGTTTAATAACTGTGCTGTGTCCCTGCTAATGTGTCACAGAACATGAGGGTAGCAGAGTTATTAACTCTGGCAGAGCAGGTATTTTTTTTCCGATTAAGGAAAGCAAATGGCGAAGCCAGCAGTTAACCGTAGCTGGGTGCGTCTGATTTTTAAAGGTTGCACACGCAGCCGACACGTGTCCACCGCCCTTAGGACGGACAGAGGCAGGACAAATAGAATTATTTTCAGTTTTTTTCCACCAAAAGGCAGCACTGCGTATATTCAATGAACATGAGAAGTTTAATAACTGTGCTGTGTCCCTTCTAATGTGTCACAGAACGTGAGGGTAGCAGAGTTATTAACTCTGGCAGAGCAGGTATTTTTTTTCCCAATTAAGGAAAGCAAATGGCGAAGCCAGCAGTAAACCGTAGCTGGGTGCGTCTAATTTTTAAAGGTTGCACACGCAGCCGACACGTGTCCACCGCCCTTAGGACGGACAGAGGCAGGACAAATAGAATTATTTTCAGTTTTTTTCCACCAAAAGGCAGCACTGCGTATATTCAATGAATAATAACTGTGTTGTGGCCCTGCCTACACAATTCTTTCCCTGCAGTATCAATGGAGGGTGCAATGCTCTGCAGAGGCGATTTTGAGAAGAAAAAAAAAATGCAGCACAGCTAACAGCAGCCAGCACAGTACTGCAGACGGTTAAATATGGCCCTAGAAAGGACCGTTGAGGTTCTTGAAGGCTACACTCACTCCTAACACTCTCCCTGCCTATGCAGCACTTCTGTCCCTAATGCCGGGTGCAACGCTCTGCAGAGGCGATTTTGAGAAAAAAAATAATTGCCACTGCTAACAGCAGCCAACACACAGCTATCAGTGGCCCTAATAAGGACCTTTGGGGGGTCTTGAAGCCTACACTAACTACCAATTCTTTCCCTACAGCAGCTCCGGTACAAACAGCACTGTCCCTCATCTAACTCACACGGCATCTGAGGCGAGCCGCGGGAGGGGCCGACTTTTATATTCGGCGGACACCTGATCACCCCAGCCACTCACAGCAGGGGGGTGGTATAGGGCTGGAACAACACAGGGGGGAGTTGTAATGCCTTCCCTGTCTTTCAATTGGCCAGAAAAGCGCGCTAACGTCTCAGGGAAGGAAGTGAAAGTAACCCGAACACCGCATGGTGTTCGTTACGAATAACGAACATCCCGAACACCCTAATATTCGCACGAATATCAAGCTCGGAAGAACACGTTCGCTCATCTCTACTGCCGATCTCTCCATTTTTCCAGAATGAAAGAAATCAAAAATCTCTACTCGGCTCACCCAGGAGACGCCAATTTGAACTGGATCATATTTTCCTCCAGCAGGTTTCGGGGTATTCTGTAGCTTCCAAATTGTATAGAAAAACAGTATGCGCACACTGGCCAAGTTAGACGTAAGGTATCAGTCTCATGTCCAAAATGGCTCTGAACAGAAACGGCCAGAGAGCCTCAATTTATTTAAACACATAATACCTGCCCTTTTATGGGTGTGCAACAGATTACATCAGTAACATATAGGATTCTCATTTGTCAGATCATATAGACTCCCCCCTCCTTCCTGCCTACCTTCTCTCAAGTCCAGTGTATAAGCAAGTCTGTGTCTTATCAACATGTGCTCAGGCTGAAGGAATTTCCTTTGTTCCAGAAGCTGGAGAGTGGGTGAGGGGGCTTCTTAAGTATTGGAATGTGACTTAACTCTTTAAGAGGCTGCTTGTGGAACTTTGTGCAAAGTCAACATTATACCACACACACATCTTTCACCATGCCATTGTCCAGCAATTATTATAATGAAATTATGCAGTCATTAGCCTCTAAGAGTCTAAAGTCACTACAGCTGTGTAATACATCTAGTTTAGTACAAATCGATAGACATTTTACACTAACTAATTATCATGTCTATCACAATGGCATCACTCTTACTACTACTGACACCATATGGGGTTAATTCTCCTACTGCTGGCACAATTTGGCATTACTTTTCATACTGCTGGCACAATTTAGTCAGACTCTTATGACTACATGCAGCATATAGGGGCCACTCTTACTACTGCTGCCACCATATGGGGTCACTTTTACCACTCCCGGCACCATACAGTGTCACTTTTACTACTGCTGGCACCATATGGGGTCACTATTACCTCAACTGACACCATATTGGGTAACTTCTCCTACTGCTGGGCCATATAGGATCACTCTTACTACTGCTAGTACTGCTGGTACCATATGGTATTACCTTTCCTACTGCTGGCACCATATGGGGTTACTATTACTACTGCTGCCACCATATAGAGTCACTTTTACTACTCCGAACACCCTAAGGTGTAACTTTTACTACTGCTTGCACCTTTTTGTGTCATTCTTACTACTGCTGGCACCTTATGGGGACACTTTTACTTCTACTGACACCATATGGGGTAGCTTTTCCTACTGCTGGACCATATGCTTTACTGTTCACACTGCTGGCCCTATTTGGGGTCACTCTTACTACTGCTAGCACCATATGAAGTGACTCTTACTACTGCTGGTACCATATGGGGTCACTTTTACTACTGCTTGCACCTTATGGCATCACTGTTACTACTTCTGACAACATATGCGGTTACTTTTCCTACTGCTGGCACCATGGGACGTTACTTTTCTTACTACAAGCACCATATGGGCTCACTCTTACGACTGTTTGCACCATATGGGTCACTTCTACTACTGCTACCACCATATGGAGTCACATTTACTACTCCGGGCACCCTAAGGGGTCACTTTTACTACTGCTGGCACCTTACGGGGCCACTTTTATTACTGCTTGAAGCTTGTGGTGTCATTTTTACTATTGCTTGCACCATGTGAAGTCACTCTAACTACTGCAAGCACCCTGTGGGGTCACTTTTAATACTGCTTGCACCATGTTGGTTCACTCTTACTACTGCTTGCACCCTCAGTTGTCCATTTTACTACTGCTATCACCATATGGGGTCACTGTCACTAATGCTGGCACTATATGGGGTCACTTTTACTACTTTTTTGCCCTATGGTGTCACTTTTACTACTGCCTGCACCATATTGTGTCACTCTTAATACTGCTGGTATCATAAGATGACTTTTGCTACTGCTTGCAGCATATGGGGTCACTCTTACTACCGCTGGCACCATATGGCGTCACTTTTACTACTCCTGGCAAAATGTGGGGTCACTTTTACTATTGCTGGCATCATATGGGGTCAATCTTATTACTGCAAGTACCCTGTGGGATCACTTTTAATAATGCTAGCACCATGTGGGGGCACTTTTAATAATGCTAGTGCCATGTGGGGTCACTTTTAATACTGCTTGCACCTTTTGGGGGATTACTTTTGCTACTGCCCGCTCCATGTGGGGTCAATCTTACTAATGTAGGCAATATATGGGGTCACTTTTACTACTGCTTCCACCATATGGGGTCACTTCTGCTACTGCTAGCACCATAGAAGGGTAAATTTTAGTACTGCTTGCACTATAGTGGGGCATTTTTACTACCGTTGGCACAATATGGGGGTCACTCTTACTACCACTTGAACCTTGTGGGGTCACTTTTACTACTTCTTGACCATGTGAAGCCAGTCTTAGTATTTCAAGCACCAAATGAGGTCACATTTACTACTGTTTGCATCTTATGGGTTGACGCTTACTACTGCTTGCACCTTGTGGGGTCACTCTTACTAGTGCTAGCAGCATATAGGGTTACTCTTACTACTGCTGCCACCATATGGGGTCACTTTTACTGCTACTGGCACCATATGGGGTCACTCTTACTACTGCCAGCACCATATTGGGTCATTTTTACTACTTCTTGCCCTTGTGGGGTCTCTTACTACTGCTGGCACCATATGTAGTCACTTTTTCTACTGCTGACACCCAGTAGGGTTACTTTTACTATGGCTTGCACTCTGTGGGGGTCAATTTTACTACTGCTTGCACCTTGTGGGGACCGCGGGGATGAAGGAATCCTCTGCCACAGCTGTGTTAGCTGTGGCAGAAGTCCCCGGCATACTAGCCCATTGCTTTCAATCCCATTGAAAGTACTGCTTTCTGCCAAGCCCCGCGGAATGATTATCAGGGAAGGGTTTGAAATATAAGCCCTTCCCCGATAATCTGCCAAAAGTGTGTAAAAATTTTTTTTTAAATTATTACTCACCTCTCCTGTGCTCAGCCGCGTCCTTTCGGCTGGCTCCCCTGCACTGCTATTAAGCTCTTTCAGCAGTCGGGGATTTAAAAATCCCCGCCTCCTGAAAGGGCTGTTCAGATTGGCTGAGCGCTCAGCCAATCACACATAGCCCTTAGCTATTCATTCATATATCTATCTAGCGGGGCTTGGCAGAAAGAAATGCTTTCAGTGGGATCGGCAGCAGTGCCGATCCCATTGAAAGCAATGGGCTAGAATGCCGCGGACTTCTGCCACAGCTGTCACAGCTGTGGCAGAAGTCCGCGGCATTCTCCCTATGCTTTCAGTGGGGCTAGCGCTGCTGTCGCTGGCCCCATTAAAACCACTTGCGATATGCCGGTTCTATACCGGCCTCTTTCTTGCACTTCAATGCGAGAATTTTCTCGTGCTCTCGCAGCGCAAAAAAGAAAATATTGCCAGTGGGTGGGAGCCCTGACTTCTGCTGCCACTGAATAGTGTAATTTTTTTTACTACTGTTTGCACCATGTGAAGTCAATCTTACTACTGCTAGCACCATAGGAGGTCACATTTAGTACTGCTGGCATCATATGGTGTCACTTTTATGACTGCAAGCACCCCGTGGTGTCACTTTTACTACTGCTGCCACCATATAGTGGCCACTTTTTACTACTTTTTTTACTCTATGATTCATTCTTACTACTGCCTGCAGCTTATGGGGTCAATCCTAATACTGCTGGCACCATATAAGATCTCTTTTGCTGCAGCTTGCACCATATGCGGTTACTATTCTTACTGCTGGCACCATATGGGGCCACTTTTACTACTGCTTGCACCATATGGGGTCACTCTTACTACTGCTAGCACTATATGGGGTCACTTTTACTACAGCTTGAATCATACAGGATCATTCTTAATATTATCTATATATATAAAGCTGAAAACCCTCACTGACTCACTCACTGACTGACTGACTGACTGACTCACTGACTGACTCGCCAAAAGTTCTCCAACTTCCCAATATCGTAGAAACATGAAATTTGGTGCAAGCATAGATTATCTCCAAAATAGGAAAATAAATTGGGTCCCAACTCGATTATTCAATTCTAGCGCAAAAGAATTGGCGTCGAAATTTAACGTACATAATCTAAATCACTCACTTCCCAATGTCATAGAAACGGGAAATTTGGCACGAGCATTGATTATGTCATAAATAGGAAAAGCTAATGGGTCCCAACTCGATTATTCAATTCTATGCGCAAAAGAATTGGCGTCAAAATTTTACGTACATAATCTAAATCTCTCACTTCCCAATGTCATAGAAATGTGAAATTTGGCAGGAGCATTGATTATGTCATAAAAAGGAAACGCTAATGGGTCCCAATTCGATTATTCAATTCTATGCGCAAAAGAATTAGCGTCCAAATTTTACGTGCGGAATGTAATTTTCTCACTTTCCGGTGTCATAAAAACGTGAAATTTGGCACGAGCATTGATTATGTCGTAAATAGGAAAAGTTAATGGGTCCCAACTTGATTATTCAGTTTTAGCGCAAAAGAATTGGCGTCGAAATTTTACGTGCGGAATGTAATTTCTTCACTTTCCAGGGTCATAGAAACAGGAAATTTGGCACAAGCATTGATTATGTCATAAATAGTAAAAGCTAATGGGTCCCAACTTCATTATTCAATTCTATGCGCAAAAGAATTGGCGTCCAAATTTTACGTACGGAATCTAATTTTCTCACATTCCGGTGTCATAGAAACGGAAAATTTGGCATGAGCATTGATTATGTCATAAATGGGAAAAGCTAATGGGTCCCAACTCGATTATTCAATTCTATGCGCAAAAGATTTAGCGTCCAAATTTTACGTGCGGAATGTAATTTTCGCACTTTCCGGTGTCATAGAAACGGGAAATTTGGCACGAGCATTGATTATGTCAAAAATACGAAAAGCGAATGGGTCCCAACTCGATTATTAAATTCTAGCGCAAAAGAATTGGCGTCGAAATTTTACGTGCGGAATGCAATTTTCTCACTTTCCGGTGTCATAGAAATGTGAAATTTGGCACGAGCATTGATTATGTCGTAAGTAGGAAAAGCTAATGGGTCCCAACTCGATTATTCAATTCTATGCGCAAAAGAAGTAGCGTCCAAATTTTACGTGCGGAATGTAATTTTCTCACTTTCCGGTGTCATAGAAACGGGAAATTTGGCACGAGCATTGATTATGTCATAAGTAGGAAAAGCTAATGGGTCCCAACTCGATTATTCAATTCTATGCGCAAAAGAAGTAGCGTCCAAATTTTACGTGCGGAATGTAATTTTCTCACTTTCCGGTGTCATAGAAACGGGAAATTTGGCACAAGCATTATGTCATAAATAGGAAACGTTAATAGGTCCCAACTCCATTATTCAATTCTAGCGCAAAAGAATTGGCGTCGAAATTTTACGTGCGGAATGTAATTTTCTCACTTTCTGGTGTCATAGAAACAGGAAATTTAGCACGAGCATTGGTTATGTCATAGCAAGTTGTTATTTGGAAGGCAGCACTGGTCCAGGGGAGATCAGCCAAAAGACAGAAGGTATTGCTGATGTATCATCCTTTATTAGTGAATACAGATCCAGAAGTAAAACAGCATGGCGGATCTGGATCTGCCTTCCAAATAACAACTTGCTTCCAGTTTACTTTGGCTCCTCAGTGTCCGGGACCTGGCAGGCGTGCACGGCGAGTATCTATTATCTTCCTCCACACCTATTTTATGGTGCATATTGCTTTGGTGCTGCTGTTTGGTTACTATTGGTTATGTCATAAGTAGGAAAAGCTAATGGGTCCCAACTCGATTATTCAATTCTATGCGCAAAAGAATTAGCGCCCAAATTTTACGTACCGAATCTAATTTTCTCACTTTCTGGTGTCATAGAAACATGAAATTTGGCACGAGCATTGATTATGTTATAATTAGGAAAAGTTAATAGGTCCCAACTCCATTATTCAATTCTAGCGCAAAAGAATTGGCGTCAAAATTTTACGTGCGGAATGTAATTTCTTTACTTTCCAGTGTCATAGAAACAGGAAATTTGGCACAAGCATTGATTATGTCATAAATAGTAAAAGCTAATGGGTCCCAACTCCATTATTCAATTCTATGCGCAAAAGATATAGCGTCCAAATTTTAAGTGCGGAATGTAATTTTCTCACTTTCCGGTGTCATAGAAACGGGAAATTTGGCACGAGCATTGATTATGTCATAAATAGGAAAAGCTAATAGGTCCCAACCTCATTATTCAATTCTATGCGCAAAAGAATTAGCGTCCAAATTGTACGTATATAATCCAAATTTCTCACTTCCCAATGTCATAGAAACATGAAATTTGGCACAAGCATTGATTGTGTCATAAATATGAAAAGTTAATAGGTCCCAACTCGATTATTCAATTCTAAGCGCAAAAGAATGTGTCCAAATTTTATGTATGTAATCTAATTCTCTCACTTCCTGATGTCATTTTATATGAAGGAAACATTGCATGGTTACCTCCACGTGGCGTTTCATGGGTAACGCAGAGAACTATGCAAAATGGTGAACATATGTTTTTCCTCAGTATCTCTAAAGTAACCACGACTTCATAAGATTTTCCGTGTGAACACCAGATAAACACCAGTACCAAATTAACTCGGGCGAAGCCGGGTATATCAGCTAGTTGATATCATATAGGGTTACTTCTACTGCTGGCATCATATGGGGCCACTCTTCCTACTGCTGGCACCATATGGGGTCTCTTTTTCTGCTGCTTGCAACATATTTTGTCACTCAACTACTGCTGACACCCTGTGTGGTCACTTTTACCACTGCTTGCACCTTGTGGGGTCACTGTTTCTAATGCTGGCATTATATGGGGTCACTCTTAGGCCTTAGTCAGACGGGCGATTTTTCGCGCGATTTGCGGCTCGCATGACGGATGCGCATCCGCAAATCGCGTGACCGGTGCGTGCAAGTCGCCCGCAAATCGCCCGAAAATCTGCTCCTAGCCGCGTTTCATTAGAAACGGGCCGGAGCTGTCCAGCGCATTGCATTCAATGGAGACGGCAATACAGCCGTCTCCATTGAAAGCAATGCGCTGCGGCCAGACCGGGATGAATTGTCGGTAAGGGCTTAAATATATAAGCCCTTCCCTGCAATCCATCCTAAAATGTGTTAAAAAAAAAAAAAATTGTATACTCACCTTCTGCCGGCAGCCGGAGCTCCGCGCGGCCGTCCTGCAGTGGGTGTGAAGGGGGTGTGAGTCAGACCTGCCCCCTGATTGGCTCAGCGCTGAGCCAATCAGAGGCATGCCTCACTCACACCCATTCATGAATTCATGAATGGATGTGAGTCAGACCTGCCCCTGATTGGCTCAGCGCTGAGAGGCAGCAGTCACTCACCCATTCATGAATTCATGAATGGGTGTGTGAGTGTTTTCAGCCTCTGATTGGTCAGGGCTGTGACCAATCAGAGACAGATCATTCAGCAGGCGGGGATTTTAAAGCCCCGCCGGCTAAATAGTGCCAAGAAGCAGTTCAGGAGAACTGACAGCGGCCGCGGCTGGACTCCGGCTGCAGCGGAAAGGTGAGTATACAATTTTTTTTTTATTTTAACACATTTTAGGATGAATTGCAGGGAAGGGTTTATATATTTAACCCCTTCCTGACAATTCACCCCGCGCACGCCGGCAGCCCATTGCTTTCAATGGAGCGGCTGTATTGCCGCTCCATTGAATTCAATGGGCAAACATCGTTCTTCTCTGCCACAGCTGTCACAGCTGTGCCAGAGAAGAATGATTTGTCTTCTATATGTTCTCAATGGGGTCGGCGCTGCTGCCGCCGGCCCCATTGAGCGCATATACAGAAGAGAACAGGAATCGCAGATAGGTGCGATCTGCGATTTTTTGTTCTATAATTTATCGGACGAGCGCATAAAAAGCGCTCATGTGTCCGATACCATTGCAAAGCAATGGTTTTAAAAAAAATCGCCGGACGCATGCGCAAATCGCGGCTAAGAACGCCCGTTTGACTAAGGCCTTACTTTTGCTAGCACTCTGTGGGGTCACTCTTACTACTGCCTGCACCTAATGGAGTCACTCTTACTACAGCCGGCACTACATGGGGTCACTTTTACTACTGCTTGCACCTTGAGTGGTCACTCTTACTAATGTTGGCAATATATGGGGTCACTCTTACTACTGCTGGCACCATAAGTGGTCACTTTTACTACTGCTGGTACCATAAGGGGTCACTTTTACTACTGCTTGCAACATATGCAGTTACTTTTACTACTGCTGGCACCTTGTGGGGTCACTCTTACTACAGCTGGCATTACATGGGGTCACTTTTACTACTGCTGGCACTATATGGGGTCACTTTTACTACTGCTGGCACCATATGGGGTCACTTTTACTAGTGCTTGCCCTTTGTGGCATCTCTCTTACTACTGCTGACACCCAGTAGGGTTACTTTTACTACGGCTTGCACCCCGTGGGGGTCAATTTTACTACTGCTTGCACCTTGTGGGGTCACTCTTACTAGTGCTAGCAGCATATAGGGTTACTCTTACTACTGCTGCCACCATATGGGGTCACTTTTACTGCTACTGGCACCATATGGGGTCACTCTTACTACTGCCAGCACCATATTGGGTCATTTTTACTACTTCTTGCCCTTGTGGGGTATCTTACTACTGCTGGCACCATATGTAGTCACTTTTTCTACTGCTGACACCCAGTAGGGTTACTTTTACTATGGCTTGCACTCTGTGGGGGTCAATTTTACTACTGCTTGCACCTTGTGGGGACCGCGGGGATGAAGGAATCCTCTGCCACAGCTGTCACAGCTGTGGCAGAAGTCCCCGGTATACTAGCCCATTGCTTTCAATCCCATTGAAAGTACTGCTTTCTGCCAAGCCCCGCGGAATGATTATCAGGGAAGGGCTTGAAATATAAGCCCTTCCCCGATAATCTGCCAAAAGTGTGTAAAAATTTTTTTTTTAAATTATTACTCACCTCTCCTGTGCTCAGCCGCGTCCTTTCGGCTGGCTCCCCTGCACTGCTATTAAGCTCTTTCAGCAGTCGGGGATTTAAAAATCCCCGCCTCCTGAAAGGGCTGTTCAGATTGGCTGAGCGCTCAGCCAATCACACATAGCCCTTAGCTATTCATTCATATATCTATCTAGCGGGGCTTGGCAGAAAGCAATGCTTTCAGTGGGATCGGCAGCAGTGCCGATCCCATTGAAAGCAATGGGCTAGAATGCCGCGGACTTCTGCCACAGCTGTCACAGCTGTGGCAGAAGTCCGCGGCATTCTCCCTATGCTTTCAGTGGGGCTAGCGCTGCTGTCGCTGGCCCCATTAAAACCACTTGCGATATGCCGGTTCTATACCGGCCTCTTTCTTGCACTTCAATGCGAGAATTTTCTCGTGCTCTCGCAGCGCAAAAAAGAAAATATTGCCAGTGGGTGGGAGCCCTGACTTCTGCTGCCACTGAATAGTGTAATTTTTTTACTACTGTTTGCACCATGTGAAGTCAATCCTACTACTGCTAGCACCATAGGAGGTCACATTTAGTACTGCTGGCATCATATGGTGTCACTTTTATGACTGCAAGCACCCCGTGGTGGCCACTTTTTACTACTTTTTTTACTCTACGATTCATTCTTACTACTGCCTGCACCTTATGGGGTCACTCCTAATACTGCTGGCACCATATAAATCTCTTGTGCTGCAGCTTGCACCATATGCGGTTACTATTCTTACTGCTGGCACCATATGGGGCCACTTTTACTACTGCTTGCAAAATATGGGGTCACTCTTACTACTGCTAGCACTATATGGGGTCACTTTTACTACTGTTGGCACAACATAGAAGTCATTCTCACTACTGCTTGCATCTTGTGGGGTCACTCTTACTACTGCTGGCACCACATAAAGCCCCCCTTACTACTCCTTGCAACCTGTGGGGTCACTTTTACAACTACTTGCACCTTGTGGGGTCACTGTTTCTAATGCTGGCATCATATGAGTACACACTTACTACTGCAATGGTGTCAGTATTACTACTGTTTGCACCATATAGGGTCACTTTTTCTACTGCTGACACCCTGTGGGGTCACTTTTACTACTGTTTGCACCTTGCGGGGTCTCTCTTACTACTGCTAGCACCATATGGGGTCACTCTTACTACTTCTGGAACCATAAGGGGTCACATTTTCTACTGCTGGCACCGTATGGGGGTCACAAGTTTCAATAGAAAAGCAGCATCAGTGGTGTATATAGATATAGACGTTCCCCCAATTTTACTTCATAATAACAGCATTATTTATTCTGAATCTTTCATGGTCATAACCATTTGGGGGTCAGTTTTAATACTTATACCCTGTGGGGTCACTTTTACTACTGACTGCACCATATGGGGTCACTTTTATTACTGCTTTCACCTTGTGGGGTCACTCTTACTACTGCTAGCATCGTATGGGGTCAATCTTACCACTTCAGGTACTATGTAGGGTTTTTTTTCCTACTGCTAGTGCCATATAAGATCACTTTTGCTACTGCTTGCAGAATATGGGGTTACTCTTCCTACTGCTGGCACCATATGGGGTCACTCCTACTACTGCTTGCAGCTTGTGGGGTAATTCTTACTATTACTGGCACCCTATGGGTTCACTCGCACTAATGCTGGCACAATATGGGGTCCCTTTCGCTATTCCTTTTGCTTTCACGTTTACTGCTGCTTGCACTATATTGTGTCACTGTTATTACTACTGTCACCATATGGGGTCACTTTTAATACTGCTGTCACCATATAGGGTCACCTTTATTATTGCTATAACCCAGTGGGCTCACTTTTACTGCTGCTTGCACCATAAGGCATCATTCTTACTACTGCTGTCACCATATGGGTCACTTTAAATGCTGTTTGCACCTTGTGGGGTAACTTTAAATAATGCTTGCACCATATGGGGTCACTCTTCCTACTCCTGGCACCTTATGGAGTCACTTTTCCTACTGCTTGCACCTTGTGGGGGTCACTCTTACTATTGCTGTCACCATATGGGGTCACGTTTACTACTCCTGGCACCCTGCGGGGTGCATTTTAATACGGCTGGCACTACATAGAGTCACTTTTACTACTGCTGGCACCTTAGGTCATTCTTATATTGCTGGCACCATATCACGGCACTTAACTACTGCTTGCACCTTTTGGGGTCACTCTTACTACTGTGAGCACCATATGAGGTCACTCTTACAAGTGCTGGCGCTATATAGGGTCACTTCTATTATTCCTGGCACACTGTGGGGTGACTTTTACTAATGCTTGCACCATATGGGGTCATGTTTACTACTGCTGGCACCATATGGGTCACTTTATTTGTTGTGTAGACTGGGCTGAGCCACTGGATCAGTAGATCTAGTGCTTCTGAAGCAGTAATGCCGAGATCGTGAGTTGCGGTTCTGAAGGCACATTTCCAGCCTCTGTAATTCTCAGGCTGGTCGTCGAACCTTATCAGTCATGTCTTAGTGAGCTCACGACGTACCATATATCTAGCAAACTCTGACATGTCGGTTTTCTCTGACTTCAGGTGTGAAATTGGTTGAGTGCTGCTGATCACATCGTTTTGGTGTTTTGCATGAGAGACATAGGTACATATGGGGCTGTCAGGGTGTTCAGCCTAGGAGCTTGTTTGAAGTCCATAGGTTTGGGGACATGTGGATATGGAACCATGTAATTGCTAGAGGTTTGGAGAACCGCTGGTATCTTGAATTGTCCATGAATACCCGTATATTGAGCTTGCTGGGGTGCAGAGCCTTGGTGCTCCATATCGGACAGGAGGTTGGTGTGAGGAACAAGCAGAGTTCTGTGCTGACTTTGCATGCCTGGTGCTGTAGAAAAATGTGTAGCCTGACGCTCTGGAGAAGCGTCTGTTTTGTCTGGAATGTTTGCGGCAGATGGGGAATCGAAGCATTGGCTTAGTACATAGTCTCTTGTACACTCGAGAGGTTACATTGCATCCAGTCCGCTGAAGTCAACGCTGTCTCTTTCACTCTGACTCGTGGCTTGTTCTAAAACTCTCAACCATGCTACGGCTGTAGCATGTTCACATTGTTTCTCCAGAGCTTCCATTTCCGCTTCTGCTTTCTTCTGTGAAAAGATGGCCTGTACCTTAGTCGCTTCCGCTTCAGCGCGTGCTTTTACAAGCTGCTCGCTGAGGGTGAAATGCTTTGAAGATCGTGACCTAGATGTATGCTTGGAGCGCCTGGTAGAGTCAGAAATGTGAGATGACATCTCCTGAAGTTGCGCGATTCTCGCTTCTGTCTTAGACTTAATGTCGCGTACTAAGCCATCTCTTTCTACACTGAGATGTTGGAAGCTTTGCAATTCCTCTATGGAATCCTCTGTGTTTAATCTTTTCAAAGTTTTCGTACTCCTGGACTTTTATATAATAATAATAATAATCTTTATTTGTATAGCGCCAACTTATTCCACAGCGCTTTCAGGCATGGATAAATGCAAAACAATACAACAATTACAATATAAGGTACATTGGGTTAGACACAAATGGGTTGAGGGTGGTACAGGAGGTGCAGGGGGTGGGGAACACAGGCAATAGGGGATTTCATGTACAGATCATTTATCAGAAGGCAAACAGGGTGGAACACCATGGGGAGGGGCGAGGGACTAGGTCAGGAGATTTGGTATGCTTCCCTGAAGAGGTGCGTTTTTAAGGCACGTCTGAAATTTCGTGCGTCGGGAATTGTCCGGATGCCTTGGGGTAGAGCGTTCCAGAGGATGGGTGCTGCTCTGGTGAAGTCCTGTAGGCGAGCATGAGAGGTTCGTATTACAGGGGTGTTTAGTCTGAGTGTGTTAGCCGATCGGAGTGAGCGGGCTGGGTGGTGTACTGACAGGAGGGAGGTGATGTATGGTGGCGCAGCACCATGCAGAGCTTTGTGAGTGAGGCAGAGGAGTTTAAATTTAGTTCTGCAGTGGATGGGCAGCCAATGCAGCGACTGGCATAGTGCAGAGGCGTCTGAATAACGACTGGATGGAAAAATGAGTCTAGCTGCTGCATTTAGTATGGATTGGAGCGGAGCGAGTCTAGTGCGGGGGAGGCCAATGAGTAGCGAGTTGCAGTAGTCAAGCCGGGAGTGGATGAGCGCAACCACGAGCGTCTTTAGCGTGTCCGTGGTTAGGAACGGACGTATTTTAGCAATATTTCTGAGGTGCACGTGGCATGTTTGGGCCAGAGATTGGATATGGGGGGTAAAGGAGAGGTCAGAGTCCAGTGTGACCCCAAGGCATCGGGCATGCCGTCGGGGGGTTATGATGGTGCCAGACACTGGAATGGAGATGTTGAGGGGAGGTCGGTTAGAAGGTGGAAAGACAAGGAGGTCAGTTTTAGAGAGGCTTAGTTTGAGAAAAAGGGAGGACATAGTGTTAGAGACAGCGGACAGACAGTCGGTGATATTTTGGAGGAATGGTCCAGAGATCTCACGAGAGGAGGTGTATAGTTGGGTGTCGTCAGCATAGAGATGGTATTGGAGGCCGAATCTGTGGATTGTTTGTCCAATTGGGGCAGTATAGATAGAGAAAAGAAGGGGACCAAGGACCGAGCCCTGGGGTACCCCGACAGCGAGAGGAAGTGGAGCAGAGATAGAACCAGCAAAGGAAACACTGAAAGAGCGGTCAGAGAGGTAGGAGGAGAACCAGGAGAGAGCAGTGTCATTTAGACCAATAGAGCGGAGCATAGTGAGAAGGAGATCATGGTCAACAGTGTCAAATGCAGCAGACAGGTCAAGGAGGATTAGCAGAGAGTAATCACCTCTCGACTTTGCAGTCATCAGGTCATTTGTTACTTTTGTAAGGGCAGTTTCGGTCGAGTGTAGAGAGCGGAAACCAGACTGGAGGGGGTCGAGGAGTGAGTTGTCAGAGAGAAAGCGAGTAAGCCGAGAGTAGACCAGGCGTTCCAGTAATTTGGAGATAAAGGGGAGGTTTGAGACGGGTCGGTAGTTAGCAGCATTAGTCGGGTCCAGAGTTGTTTTTTTAAGCAGAGGGGATATAATGGAGTGTTTGAATGAGGAGGGAAAAGTGCCAGAGGTTAGGGAGAGGTTGCAGATTGTGGTAAGGTGAGTAATGAGAGCTGGGGAAAGGGAGCGGAGGAGGTGAGAGGGGAGAGGGTCGCTGGCGCAGGTGGTAGGGCGGGCAGTGGAAAGGAGCCTGGAGACTTCTTCCTCTGTCGTTGGTTCTAGCGTAGATAGTGAGTAGGTGCTGGGTGCAGTGCTGATGGAGCTGGGATCAGGGCTAACCATGCAGCTTTCAGAGATTTCTTTTCGAATGTGGTCGATTTTTTCTTTGAAATAGGCAGCTAGTTCTCCAGCAGTCAGGTCTGTCGCAGGGGCCTGTTCCTTGGGGCTGAGGAGGGAGTGAAAGGTCTCAAAGAGTTGTTTGGGGTTGTGGGATAGTGAGGAGACAAGGGAGGTGAAATAGACTTGTTTGGCATGGTGAAGGGCTAGGTTATACATTTTAAGCATGAATTTGAAGTGGAGGAAGTCAGCTGGCAGCTTTGACTTTCTCCACAGCAGCTCGGCGCACCTAGAGCACCGCCGGATGAAGCGCGTTTGGGACGTGAGCCAGGGTTGCCGTGGTCTGCGTTTGACAGCTCGCGTCACGGGCGGTGCCACTTCATCCAGGGCATGGCTGAGGGTGGTGTGGTAGTATTCGGCTGCCAGGTTAGGGCAGGGGAGGCGAGAGATGGGCGATAGGGAGGACTGAATAGTTTCAGCAAACTGTTTAGTGCGGACAGACTGGAGGTTCCTAGAGGTGCGATAGATAGGAGGGTCAGGAGAGATGCTAGGGTGCCTGATGGAGAAAGAGAGAAGGTTGTGATCCGAGAGTGGAAGTGGGGAGTTAGTAAAGTGAGAAGCAGAGCAGAGACGGAGGAAAACTAAATCGAGAGTGTTATATTATAATGTTCATACGTTGCACGAAGCTGTTGCAGGGCTCCCTCTAGTGGTGACACATGGAGTAAAGACAGACTCTGCTGAATGTTGGAGACATGACTTAGTAATGTTTCCCACAGTTTTAAAATGTCAGAGGAAAGTTCCTGCTTGAGACTTTAAGGCTGGGTTCACACATGGCGGTTTTGCGGCGGCAAATCCGCCCGCGGCCGCTAATCTCAGGATTAACCAGCCATGTGGACGAGATTTCTCAGAAACCTCGTCCACACGGGACGGCCAATCCGCTGCAGTAAATCCGGCTGAAACCGCGGCTGCGGCCACCGCAGCCGCGGTTTCAAAAGACGCAGCATGTCTATTTACTTTTTTTTTTTTTGTTTATTGACGTCGCGGCCGCGCTCTCCTCTATAGGAGCGCCGGCCACAACGGAAAAGCATGCGGCCGAGCATTTCCGACGGTAATCCGCCCTGTGTGAACCCAGCCTCAAGGTTCTCTCTAACCTTCCAGGTTGGCTTATTAGAGCGCCTGTCTCTCTCACTAGGCTGCAGACTAGGGTCCATGCTAGCTTGTGCCTCAGAGTGTCCTTCAGCCATGATGCAGCACACAGGATGGAGGTAACACTGAGGAGAGTTATAGCTTGGTGGGAGATTATGAGCTGCAGCTGTGGTTGTATGTGGAGCTGCTGGAGGAGTCTTCACAGCAGTGTCTGGCAGGATTTATACATTCTTTTTACTATTCTGACTCAATAACATGGCTGCGAGCGTTTCGGCTGAGGTAACTGCTCTTGTAGTTATGGACCAGTACTCACAGCAGGTATATGTTGTCAGACAACATCCAACTGGACTGCAGAGGCATGTGAGAAGATTCCAGGGTTTATTCAGGTAGAAGTCTTGTAGAATGCACATTCAGCAGTAGGTAAAAGGAATGATGATGAGCCAAGGCACAGAGTAGAGAGTAACACGTGGGTATAGACAGGAAACTCCCTAGCAGGAGGAAAGGGAGGGGTTATACAACACAGGGGGTACAGAGAACCAGAAGGGACAAACTAAAAAGGCAAACACTTGCAGATACAGTACAGGTTATACATGTCATTGAATAGAGTCAGGTAGTGAGACATGACAACCGTACTAAAACTGTAGTCTTGTTGGTGATGAATCAGGACACAGGAATGCCTGCCCACAGAATCTACTGGCTCAGCATGAAGCATCACTTTATGGAGGTGAGGCACTAGCTAACATTATAACAAATGTGACGGTGGTCAGTTACTCTCTGTTAGGCTGCCTGTCCACAGGCGATGATCTGCAGGCGATCTATCACAGTAACAATTTAGTTGTTAGGGAATTTAGCTGCGCCCAACACTGGGAAAAGACGACAGCTGGCTCTATTTGAGCATTAGCAGTCATTCTGAGAATTTCTGCTGATTGCGGGGTTTCCACGATGCAGCATATTTTTTGTGCTGACATGCTGCAGCCGGCCGTGTGAGCTGCAGAAAATATGCAGCTAAAGATCGGGACTTGATTGCGGCTGTTCTTCATGTGTTTTTTTTTTTTTTAGTGCATATGGTCGAAAGTAAAAAGGCATACTGAAAGAGGCCCTATAGGCAAGAATCCCAAGTGGTGGTTCCTCTCCTGCCAATCAACTATTGATGACCTATCCTGTAGAAAGGTCATTAACCCCTTAGTGACCTCCCCTTCTCTTTAAAATAGTGTTCAATAATTGGCTTTATTCTGATGCTTGCGCTTTTTTATGGCTCTGCATCAGAATAATGGCACAGGTCTCCAGTGCTGGTAGGACAAGGGGGTATTAGTGTAGCTTGATGCCACCGGAAGGTAGGGGTTTGACAGGAGTTAAGCCCCTGTCACACCCCTAGCTTCTGATAGGGTCAATGTAGTAAGGTCCTAGGAGCACAGTGTGGATTGATTTGCTGCGTGCAGGACACGCACAAATCAATGCACAGTGTGCTGCTGTCTGTGTGTGCTGCAGGCCAGCTGTCAATTCAGGCATGCTTACCTCCCGGGCGGTGGCTGAAGGCTCCCTGCTATCCGTCACCTGAGTCCTCCGTACGGACTGCCAGCTGCGTGTTCCCTGCAGGGGGCCAACAGACTGCAGTGTCTTGCACTGGCCATCTCTGTGCTGGGTGACGGCCGCTCCCCTGGTGGCACATGAAAATACTGCGGGCATCTCTCTGCTGGGTCAGGGCGTCCGCCTATGTGCAGGGGCCCGACTGACAGCTGTGTCTGGCGGCAGCCGTCTCTCTCTTCTGCCTTACGGAAGCTTCTCCGGTGACACCTCACTATACGGTGGCCGCCTCTTTTGTGGGATAAGGTCGGCCGGCACTGTGACCCTGGACGCCCGCTGCAGCGTCGACACATTCAAAAACGACGGCCGCCTCTGTGAAATGTCATGGCGGCCACGTCAGTGAGCCCTTATGCCCACTCCCCTCCTGCCAGCTGGGAAGCTAAGTGCTATCCCTTCAGTGGTCCAGCCGGGGAACGCACTTGCACCACGGGCTGCTCAAAATCATGGCAGTCTCTGCACTGGGAGCCCTGATCACAAGCCGCACAACAGCACTATCCACCGCTGCACATACTCACTGCTCGGCAGTGCCAAGGTAAGGGAGCAGCTGAAGGACCCCATTAGAGGGCACCACTGTCAGGGGACCAGGGAAAGCAGAAGTCGGAGGTCCCTGCAACATAGCCAGCAACCCCTGTCCCTGCCTACTTGTCCCTCTGGGCTAGGCCCCAGGGCGGCAACTGGGTAACGGTCCCTACTCTGAGCTAGGAAAAATGACGCAGGACACAGAGAACGAGAATACAGACAGACAAACAACCAGAGCGCAGTACCAAGGGAAACAGCAAACCAGTCCAAGAGCAAGGCAAAGGTCCAAAGCACAGAAGTCAGTCCAAGAAGTGCCGTACAGGCAAGGGAAGAACGGAGTCAGGTCTTGGGGAAAAGCCAAGGTCAATACCACTAACAGTCAGATAACAAGGAAATGCTGGTGAGTGACTGGGAGCCTAATCAAACACTGGCAGTGTCTGGCAGAAACTGGGGGGTTTAAATGCTGTCAGAGCTCCCCCCAGGAGCTGATTGGGGTGTCAGACAGCAGCAGTAATCGCAGCGTGCTGGGAGAACCGCCTCCAGCACTAGCAGAACAAACTAACACAGAGGAGATGCAGTCGCTGTCATAGCAACAGGAACGTGGCACCGGGCAGCTGCCATCGCATCCCGAGCACCCCTGTATAGGAGCCACGCGGCCAGAAGTAGTAACCAATGCCGGAGTTGCCTTACGCCACACACCACTCACAGGAGCAACAGTACTGGCAGTGCAGGCGACTCTGGGAATCACCAACCCTGACAGCCACGAGGAGTTCCTGGCTGGAAGGCAAGACCCAACAAGCAACACTAAACAGCAGAAAGATGCAACAGCCTCAAATAGCACCCAGCGGGGGTAAGCTGGTGAGAAATGGATTACTGAAGCTGGGCTCCATCTAAGAGCTGCATAATATATATAAACTGGGGCATTTCTAATATAAGAACACAGGCATATCAGCCACCCTCAGTGTGCCATACCTACACAGCAGAAGGCAGCAAAGGAGGACAATCCGGAAAGTGCTTTCTTACAGTCGGTTCTGGAGCTTGTAGTGCCGTTCGGTTGCACTGTGATATGTAGATTATATCAGCACAAACCCACATCAAGTCCCACATCAACAGTCACGCAAGGCAAGTATGATCCTCTTATAACAGCCTATATGAGCACAAGAAATAAAAGTACTCCTGTCTCAGAAAGACTTATAGTTTATCCGAGTGGATGCATCTGACAATACGCCACGCACAGCGTCTGCAAATAACTCTAGGAATAGGGAAAAGGACGCAGATGCTGACATTGAGCAAAATGCAGAACCCACACTGCGACAAGTGTCTTCACAATTACTAGAGGCCATTAATGCTTGTAAAGCCACACTGACAGGGCAAATGGCTGAAATCCAGATTGATGCAAGATTTCCAAGTGAAGCGGGGCCGAATGACCATAATGAAGAGCCGCATATCCAACATGGAGGATGAGATATGACCTCTTTCTGGCGCAGTTCAGACAGCTACGAAAAAAGCTTAATTTTGCCAATCTAAACGGATGACTTAGAAAATCACCTCCGTCACAATAATAGGTTTGCCAGAGAGAGAAGAGGGATCGCACCCAGAAACCTTCACCAAACAGTGGCTGAAATACACCTTGGGAGAGGATGCCTTCTCTATATCTTTTACAATGGAAATAGTCCATCATAAACCTTGAAGCCACCTCTACCGGGAGCCCCCAACCCCTGCGGGCATTCTTGGCGAGGCTGCTGAATTGTAGAGATCATGATACAGCATTGCGTCTAGCCAGGCAAAAGGGTCCCATCAAGTCTAACAACTCTGCAATCTCTGTTCTTGGATTTCTCAGTGGATCTTCAAAAACAAAGGGTGATGTTAACAGAAGTGAAGAAAAAGTTTAAAGATAGGGGCATCATTTATTCAACGGTGTACCCAGAATCCCTTTGCATTGTGGCCGAGGGCAAAACCATCTTTTTACAGTTCCCCTCAGAAGAACAGGAGCGGCTCCGCTCCCATCATGTTTAAAATGTTGGACGTTAATTGACTCTCATTTCACTAACCCTTATTTTACAGGACTGACCGCATCATTCTGATTCTTCTTCCATGTCACTGAGTGGAAATTAGATAACCAGATATTGTCTGGCCATAAAGGGAATGGTAGCTATATAGTGAGTCAAATATGGGGCTGTTCCCCCGTACCACATTGTGCCAATTATCTACCATCATTGTAGGATTAGATAGTATTAAGCTGCACACAATAATATCACTACTATTACATTTGTGGGTGCTGCCCTGCTCTCATGCCACGGGATTATCCCCGATAATACCCAAGTCACATTCTAGCTGTTTATTTGAAGGAAGGGATTACACATCTGTTCCTCTACAATGTAGTATCCCCGACATGCTATATGTTATGGATGCTACAAGTTAGCTTTATAAGCTGTTTAATTCAACTTTATCGAATTTTACTGTTTTGTCTGCAACGATGTACTTGCCTCAATACTGCCAAATCAGATGGCAACCAACACGTGCGGCATTTACAAGATAACCAATATGGGCTATGTAACCCAGAACAATCGCTTCCTCATGCCATGAATATTATTGACACATTTTCTCAATAGTCCGGCCCTATACATTAATTGGCAAACGTCCACAATATTGTTTACCGCGCAAAGCCCGATTATAGATTCATATATAACCAGACAAGTTACCAGTAGTGTCTAAATTCAGACACTTAGGCATTACAATGGTGTGTGATCAGGAACATGCCCTAGACAAACTATCGACCCACTGCTGGATCTAATCAAAACCAAACTCAGACTCTGGTCTAAATTACCTCTCTGTGTGGCGGGGAGAATGAATCTTATTAAAATGGTGATTCAGGGGCGGGGAGAATAAATCTTATTAAAATGGTGATTCAGGGGTGGGGCCTAACCGCAACAGTGGAGAACAGGCTCTCCTACGAGCTCCGGCGAGGACCGCACCATACTGCGCAACAACAGCGTGACAGGCATCTAAAGCCTCCTGGCCCATTGTATTTGCCCCATAAAGCCAGTGAATCTACACAGAAGCCCACTTTGACAGGCAGAAACACCTGGAGAGCCCGCAGCTGCTTCCGAGACCTAGAGTAGCAGCTGCCTGCAGGTGCAGCTCCCATCCTCGAAAAGTAAGTGCATGGAGCGCTAAGCGCAGGCTAGATAGCCCGACACTGACTCACCCGACACTCTGCACCATCGGACAGCGTCACCAGGTGACCTGGGTCAGAAACGCTCTTTTCTCCTTAGGGAGAGCAACTATATACTATAAACTAAGTGAGGAGACTCAAATGGCCACACACGCTCCTCTGGGTAATATGCAAATAAGGGAGATGGAATAAATCCTCCACAGTGCCACCTATTGAAAGGCAGCATTCCTTCGAGTCAAAGTGGGACTTTTTATACAAGTCTTCTTACAATGACTGGGAATCAAAAGCAAAGCCAGACTCCATGTACATACAGCTGTTTCCGGGTTATTGCCCATCATCAGTGTACAGTAGGAGTCTGGCTTTTGCTAGTGAGAGGCCTGGGACAGGAGTCAGAAACGCTCTTTTCTCCTTAGGGAGAGCAACTATATACTATAAACTAAGTGAGGAGACTCAAATGGCCACACACGCTCCTCTGGGTAATATGCAAATAAGGGAGATGGAATAAATCCTCCACAGTGCCACCTATTGAAAGGCAGCATTCCTTCGAGTCAAAGTGGGACTTTTTATACAAGTCTTCTTACAATGACTGGGAATCAAAAGCAAAGCCAGACTCCATGTACATACAGCTGTTTCCGGGTTATTGCCCATCATCAGTGTACAGTAGGAGTCTGGCTTTTGCTAGTGAGAGGCCTGGGACAGGGGTCAGAAACGCACCAGGTGACCTCTAACGGAGAACGCAGGCCGATAGGAAAGGGCCAGGGCTCTATCCTGTGTAGCCGTTGTCTGCTTCAAAGGACCTCATAAAGCATCTCAATGACGGAAGCTGCTGCCTTCCCCGCAGCAGGAGATGCTCAGTTTAACCCACAAGGTTAGGAAAAGTAGCACCCTGCGCCTCCTCACACCACCCTGAGTACATACATTACACAGACACCAAGTCTTTAAGCTGCTAATTACTCCTTACAGTATTAAGAAACTTCCGTCTGGAACAGTTTATGGAGCCAATATAAATCCCTCCATAGCATTTCTATACAACACTTTCTATTACAGTAGTTCTATACATTTTTCTAAAAAATACTATATTTAGACCCTGACGCCATCTAGAGGTAGAAAGTAATACTACAATCTACAATATTATTAGGAACTTTGGTTTGAAGAAATCGCTCAAATAATACATGTTATGTGAACACAATTCATTTCTAATTCTCCCAGCGTAACTACAATCAGACAGGCAAAATGCGGAAACCCACAAAACCCCAAATTACTGACAAAACCAGGGATCCCAAAACACCAAAGAAACTATAAGATCCAGCAAAAGCCTCTAGAAAATCCTCCCATGACACTCCTTACACATACCAGCCCAAGCAGACATCACTGGAAGAGGATAACAAAAGCCACACTGCCTACCTGCTAGACTCAGAGAGTGATTCTGAAGATGACCTACCAATACATTTAGACTCTGACATTAGAAAATATATCAGGGCTCTGCTTACCAGGGAGTGCATGAAAGATCTCTTCAAGGAATTCATTCACACAATAAAGGAAGAGATCTCAGACTTAAGGAAAGATGTGAAAGAAGTACATGTTAGAATCAACACCCTTGAGAACTCTTGCAAGATAATCCACCATGCAGAAAAAGTCAAAAGAATTCTGATCGACAAGCATAAGGAACCGTACCTTCAAAGAATCCACATAGACTACTACCTAGAGAACCGCTCCAGACATAACAACATACGCATATATGGAATCTCAGAGAATATCCCTGACAAGGAGATCCCCATTTTTCTCTCCCAGATCTTCAACGGCATGTTGGGAACAGATGAAGGCGTGGATCTTGGCCTGGAAAGGGCTCATAGGGTTTTCAAGCCTAGATCTGTGACATCTGACAGGCCATGGGATGGCCTCTGATGCCTACAATGCTTTAGAACTAAGGAGGAAATTCTACACAAGGCCAGAATAGCTAAAAAAAAATCGAATTCGTCGACAATGAGATTCAATTTTTTAATATCTCTCCAAACTTACAGTTGACCTGAGGAGAAAACTCCAACCCCTCACGAGAGTGCTGAGAGATAAAGAAATATCGTACAAATGGCTCTTACTGTTCAGCCAAGCAATCTCAAGTCCAAATAGAACATGGATTATTAAGACCCCAGAGGACCTTCCCTTGGTTGTAGGCAAGCTAGACATTTCCCACATCCAAATCTTAGATTGGACATGCACAGAGGCATCTCAGTATCTTCTCCTCTCCCCAAAACAGATTCCTGGACCCGAGTCACCCCGACCAAACCAACGAAGATGGGAAGAGGAGGAGATTAGAAAAGGGCCACACCAGATCCCCTGTAAAAGATCATCCATTAGACACCACTTGACCAGATCAGACACTCCATACAATCTCAACAATCTGCTCTCCTTTGTAGAAATAAGTATTGACTCGTTTATTCTCTAATTATTGCAAACATCCTTTATCACTATTCTTGAGTCTGTTTTTTTTTCTCATTGTTACTTTCTGCCATGCTGGGAGATCTGGCTGGAGAAAATCTGATTTGACACACCCAGTTTATCTCACTAATTTTTGATAATCTAGGATCATAAACCATCATTTTTGGTTTGCCCCCACACCCTACACCCCCAAACTTAGTTTTTTTTTGCTGTTGATTCTGAGTGTGTGCGGACATAGTCCATACTCTCCTGCCCAGCGGCAAAATGCTACCAATTGTTTTTTTAATCTCATCCTCATGTTGACAATGAAGATTTTCTGTGTTCCCCCATATTCCATTCCCCGAACCGTTCACCTCAAACCAACCCACACATCGCCTAATGACTAAATTACACATCGGCTCTTACAATGGTAAAGGCATTAATGTTCCACAAAAGAGATCCCAGATCCTACATTATTTAGAATCTAAAACAACAGATGTGGCTTTTCTACAAGAAACACACCTTAAGAAATGCTGCACTCCTTTATCCAAGAATAAAACATTCACCAAATGGTATAACGACTCTTCTCTGCTCAAAAGACACAGAGGCGCTCACCTTAACCAAACATCTTCAGTTTCAATTTTTAAATGTACAACCGGACCCAGAGGGACGCCATATATTTCTTAAAGGCACGATCCAGGAGTAACATAGACATTTGTCAATAACTATGCCCCAAATAAGAACCAAGCAAGTTTTTTCCTCAAAATCAATCAACCAATTAGAAACATTCAAAAGTCGGTTAATAATAGGAGGAGACTTTAACCCCTTGAGTGGTGGGTTTCTTATCACTCTGTCGTCCCCACCAGGGCAGGTGTTTTAAATGGGTCAATCATTTAATTTCAACTAATTTTGCAGTCGCATTCCAAGAGCCATAACTTTTTCATTTTTCCATTGACCACGTCCATATCAGGGTTTGTTTTTTGCGTACAAGTTGTACTTGTTGATGGCATTATTTTTGGGTATAAATAATGTATTGCATAACTCTTGTAAAAAAATTTGTAAGGAGATTGGGGAAAAAAAAGTTCTGCCATTTGTTTTTTAGATTTCATTTTTACGGCGTTCAGTGTGCAGAATAAATAGTGTGATAACATTATTCTCTGAGTCAACACGATTTCGGCGATACCAAGTTTATACAGTTTTTTTAATGTTTTGCTATTTTTGTACATTTAAAACATTTTTTTTTCTTAAAGGTTTGCTTTTGTGCCGCCACATTCCAAGAGCCGTATTCATTTTATTTTTCCATTGCCAGAGCTCTAGAAAGCCTTGTTTTTTGCGGGATGAACTCAAGTCTTCATTTATCAAATTTTTAGGAACATGTAAAATTTTGATCACTTTTTATTACATTTTTTTCTAGATTAACAAAATCTCTAATTATGGGATTTTTTATTTTTATTTTTCACTGCATTCTCTGAGCAGTATAAATAATATATTAAAGTCATTCTACAGGCCACTGCATTCAAAGACTCCTAGCATTTTAATTTTTTTTATCAACAGAGCTGTGTAAGGCTTTTTAGTTTGCGGGATGAGTTGTACTTTTTATTAATACCATTTATTGTTCTGTGCAGAATTTTGATCACTTTCTATTTTGCCACATTTAAATTTTTTTTTAATACTGTGCACCCTGCAGATTAACCTCTTCTGGCTCCGGGGCATACATTTACGTCCTGCAGCGTCGGGGTATGTATAAAGCACAACCTCTCTTCATACAGTGCAGGCGTCAGGTGTTTATTACAGCTGACACCCGCGGGAAATAACTGCAATTACGTTATACTGCGGAAGCAATTAAAGCACCACTAGTTTTGGTCCCCCAGGGGGCTTAAAAGAACAAGAAATAATGAACTCAAAGTGCTTTTTTTTGCAAAAAAAAAGTAATAAAAGTTTAAATCACCCTCCTTTTGCCAAATCTATAATAAAAACATCTAAATCATAAAAGAAAAACACATATTTGGTATCACGGCATCCGTATAAGTCTGATCTATCAAAGTAGTGCATTATTTACCCTACATGGTGAACGTAGTCCGAAAAAAAAAATAAAGAATGCCAAAAATGCATTTTGTTTAGTCACCCTGTCTCCCAGAAAAAATGCAATAAAAAGCGATCAAAAAGTCGTATATATTCCACATTGGTACTAACGTAAACTACAGGACATCCCGCAAATAATGAGCCCTTGCCGGAAAAAAAAAGTTATTGTGCGCAGAAGTACAAGTACTATAGCAAAAAAAAAACTATACAAGTTTGGTATCGCAGTAATCATACTGACCCATAGACTAAAGTTAGCATGTCATTTTTATGGCAATTTGTGTACCGTAGAAACAAAACGCAATGAAAGATGGCGGAATGGGATGTTTTTTTCTTTAATTTTACTCCACTTAGAATTTTGTGAAAGTTTTTTAGTACATTATATGGTACATTAAGTACCACCATTGAAAAATACAACTCGTTCCACAAAAAGCAAGCCCTCATGCAGAGACATCGATGAGTAAACAAAGCAGTTATGTTTTTTAAAAGAGGGGAGGAAAAACGAAAAGGCGAAAAAAAGGGCCGCATCATTAAGGGGTTAAATAATGTACTAACTTCCTTCTCTGGGTCATTACGAATACAGGGATACCACATATGTAATTTTGTTTTAAATTTTATACAAAGTAAAGGGAGAAAGTGGTTTTTATTTTTATTTTTTTACTCTTTTTTTTTTACAGTTTTTTTTTAAATTTTGGTCCTCTGATAGAGGGAGCCCCCTCTCTCTGTCAGCCCTTTACATGCTGCAGTCGCATAGACTGCGGCATGTAGAGTGTTAACACAGCAGAGATCGGAGGTTTTCTCCATTTTCTGCTGTGTAAGAGCTGGTGCCCAGCTAACCTCTGACAGCCGATCACCAGCTCTCCCTGCCACAGGGATCATTGGCTAACTTCTGACAAGCTGATGGTTTCTGTGGCAACCTGTAAACAAAGCAGTGCAGAAGTTTAAAAAAAGAAGCAGTAAGCTTCCGGCAGATCGGTAATATCTTTCTGCTTCTTTTTTTAAAGTCCTGCACAGTTCTCTGTGGGTCTGTGCAGACAGAAAACAATGCCACAGCATATGGCATTGTGCTCTACAGGTCCCACAGTAAAACTTAGCCCGGAAATCTTCCAGGCTATATCACTATGGGCAGTGGAGCTCATCCAGGAAAATTTCCGGGCATACCACTGAAGGTGTTAATGCATCCTTACAACCCTTGATCGATATGTCTAATGGCACATCCTCAATATCGTATCTTCATTTAAAGAAAATAAAAATATTATTCTCAGAGCTAGGTTTGGTCGACCCCTGGAGGATACATAATCCCTCCACTAAGGACTTCTCCTTCTGCTCCCTGGTGCATAATTCTCTAGAACAGATTACATCTATATACCCCATCACTTACTCAGCGCGATGACCAAAGTCATTATATGGCTCAATACTCTTCTCACACCATGTCCCCTTCTCTCTAGAAATAGCACTTAAAACCAAAAAAAGAAACACCCAATAAACTGGATATTAAATGATAGTCTTCTCCAAAACAAAGACGTCATCACTACCATCAACCAAAACATCCAGATGTACTTCAAAGATAATGCAAGTTACCACATAAAACCAGCAATTCTTTGGGAAGCCCATAAGGCGGTAGTAAGAGGCCTTCTAATACAGATCGGTTCCAGAAAGAAAGAAGAGAAGGAGGAAGCTGACCTTATTGAACAAATTAAAAAATTAGAACTACAGCACAAAAAACCACTACACGCCTTATAGAAAAAGAACTCTTTGACTTGCATCTAAACTTAGGGAATCGCTAAATATAAAGACTGAAAAATACCTTTTTTTTATGCAAAATTCAAGCATTATGCCTTATCAGACAAATGCGTAAAAATATTAGCCTCCCTGATCAAAAAACAAAACATTTAAATGTTCATCACTGAAATTAAATTAAAAAAATGACCAACCTCACTATACAACAGATGAAATAGCCAAGATATTCAGCGCTTACTACTCTGATCTCTATAATATTCATAAGCAAAATGCTATAGACCAGTGTTAGTGAACCTATAGCATACGTGCCAGATGTGGCACACAGAGCCCTCCTTCCTGGCACACGAGCCGGCAGCTGCTCACCCCGGTAGTGAATACAGCCCAGGGTGCCGCAGCTCTGCAACACCCCAGAGGGATGACCCTGGGCACTTGACTACTGTGCAGAGCTGGGAAGGATAAGTGCTGATGTGTCATGGGGGCACTTACCAGGTTCTGGTCCTGGAGTGATGACACGTAGCCAAAGCCAGAGTATTATCGCAGGCCAGCTTCGACACCCCTATGATAGCGAATACCAATAAACAGGATGGGGGGGTAGTACTACTAATCACTCATGACGCTACCGTTCCTACACACTGGTATGCCACGCAGCGGAGAATAAGAACACAGAGACTTGTGTATAGTGCCTCGGGTTCCCAGGAACGTTTGAGGCCCAGTATAACTATATTTGCAGAAATAAACTTTTAAACAGAGAGGTTTTAAAGACAAGGCTGGTACAATTCACTTTCAATTAACACAGACTAGAGCTCAAAGGTCCGTGAGGATACACAGGATGAATATGATCCTACAGTCCACATTATCTGTATGGCACCACTCCTGGACTGGGAGCACTCCAGAGGAGGGAGGGCTAGGAATCACTCTGCAGACTCTCTGGCAGACAATTATTGACAAAAGGCTTAACCCCTTAGTAACCAAGCCTGTTTGCGCCTTAATGACCAGGCCAAATTTTGCAAATCTGACACGTGTCACTTTAGCATGGAAAAAGACCAGTAAGGTTTTGCATATCCAAGCGATTCTGACATTGTTTTTTCGCCACATATTGTACTTCATTTAGGTGGAAAAAAAAGACCGATATAATTTGTGTTTATTTATTAAAAGCGCCAAAATTGGGAAAATTTTGAAAAAATCGTAATTTTTTCATATTTCCAACTGCAATATCTCAAATATGTGCAAACATAATATAGAAATTTTTGCTAAGATTTATATTTCCATCCGTTTACTTTATTTTGGGCGCACATTGGAAAAACTTTCGTTTTTTTTTTTAACCATTTAGGAGACGTACAAATGTAACATTACTTTTCAGCATTTTGAGGAACACTTTGTTTTCCTACACCAATCCAAGATTGGAAAGGCTCATAGGAGTCAAAATGATAGATACCCCCACAAGTGACCCCATTTTAAAAACTACACCCTTTAACGTATTCACTGAGGGGTGTCATGAGTATTTTAACCCCACAGTTTTTTTTCAGGAGTCAATGCAATTTAGAAAAGAAAAACAAAAATTTCATATTTTTGCAAATATGTCATTTTAAAGACAGGACTTTTTTCTATAGTACACATGAAAATTAGGATTTGCACCACAGAATGGATACCCCTGTTTGTCCCATGCTCAGAAACATACCCATTGTGGCCCTAATCTTACGTTTGGATGCACAATGGGGCCCAAAATGAAAGGAGCAACCGGTGGCTTTCGGAACAGAAATTTTGCTTGAAGGAGATTTAGGCCCCATTGCCCACTTGTAGAGCCATTGAGTTACCAGAACTATGGAGAACGCCCACAAGTGACCCCATTTTGAAAAGTAGACCCCCTAACGAATTTATCTAGGGGTACGATGACTTTTTTGACTTCACAGTTTTTGAATGAATCTAAGCCAAGCCGAAGGAAAAAATTACGATTTTCATTTTTTTGGTAATTCTGTCATTTTAAAAGCAATTTTTTTGTACAGCACATATATGAATGAAGACTTGCACCCCAAAATAGATACCCCTGTTTCTCCCGTGCTCAGAAACATACCCATTGTGGCCCTAATCATATGTCTGTATGCACAATGGGGCCCAAAATGAAAGGAGCAACCGGTGGCTTTCGGAACAGAAATTTTGCTTGAAGGAGATTTAGTCCCCATTGCCCACTTGTAGAGCCCTTGAGTGACCAAAACGATGGAGAACGCCCACAAGTTACCCCATTTTGAAAAGTAGACCCCCTAACGCATTTATCTAGGGGTACGATGACTTTTTTGACTTCACAGTTTTTGAATGAATCTAAGCCAAGCCGAAGGAAAAAAAATACGATTTTCATTTTTTTGGTAATTCTGTCATTTCAAAAGCAGTTTTTTTTGTACCGCACATATATGAATGAAGACTTGCACCCCAAAATGGATACCCCTGTTTGTCCTGTGCTCAGAAACATACCCATTATGGTCCTAGTTTTACGTCTATATGCACAATGGGGCCGAAAATGAAAGGAGCAACCGATGGCTTTCGGAACAGAAATTTTGCTTGAAGGAGATTTAGTCCCCATTGCCCACTTGTAGAGCCACTGAGTGACCAAAACGATGGAGAACCCCCACAGGTGACCCTATTTTGAAAAGTAGACCCCCTAACGAATTTATATAGGGGTATGATGACTTTTTTGACTTCACAGTTTTTGAATGAATCTAAGCCAAGCAGAAGGAAAAAATTATGATTTTCATTTTTTTGGCAATTGTGTCAATTTAAAAACTGTTTTTTTTGGGAAAGTGTGCATAGGAATGAAGACTTTCACCCCAAAATGGATACCCCCGTTTGTCCCGTGTTCAGAAACATACCCATTGTGGCCCTAATCTACTTAAAGGAAACATAGCTAGGCCTATAATGGAAGGAGCACCCGTTGGATTTCAGGGTACAACGGAATAAATTCCAGTCCCCATTGCCCACATGTAGAGCCATTGAGCATCCAAAACGATAGAGAACCCCCACAAATGACCCCATTTTAAAAACTAGACCCCTTAACAAATTCATCTAGTTGTGTACTGCATATTTTGACCCCAAAGTATTTGAATGAATCTAAGCAAAGCAAAAGGAAAAAAATTACGATTTTTATTTGTTTGTCAATTTTGTCAATTTAAAAACTGCTTTTTTGTACAGTGTACATAGGAATGAAGACGTTCACCCCAAAATGGATACCCCCGTTTGTCCCGTGTTCAGAAACATACCCATTGTGGCCCTAATCTACTTACAGGACACATGGCTAGGCCCATAATGGAGAGAATGCCCGCTGGATTTCAGGGCAGAACTGAATAAATTCCAGGCCCCATTGCCCACTTATACGGAAAAAAATTTGACTTCCTAAAAATAATCCCCATTTTTTAGCATTTCCTAAATATTAGATAAAGGTAATAATATAAACTGCGTTTTATGTCCGAAGACAGGGGTAATTACGGAGGCTGACTGGGTTGGGCACATGGGGCAAGAAAACTGGGTATCCCCCCTCCTCTCATGTATTTTGGGGGGTATTTCGTAACCTCAGCGGCGGGGATGGGATGTAGAAAGTGGCGCTGTGAGGCTTTGTAATCTTGCTGCGGTGCGGCGGTCTCACAGAGAAGGCACTCAACAAGCTGCTCCTGGAACTGCAGGAAGACGAACGTTCCCGGGGCTTCTTGTAAATTACGGATTACTGGTAGCGGTCTGAATAACGCCGGGCTCACGTAGCCGTAGGCGGAATCCGCTTGTGGAGGCCCGCAGCGGATTCCAGCTGTGAGCCCGGCTGTGACTCTGCGTACGGTTGCGTAATGTACTGCGCATAAATGCCTACTCACACAGGCGTTTTTTTGTTTGCATTTCCCGCGCCGTCGCTTAGAGATGACCCGGGTACCCGCAGCCCGTACACAATGTGTTTGTATATGGGCTGTGGGTATATCCGCAGTCATAGAGCACAATGGGCTCTAGGTCGCAGATATTCGTGGTAAAATATAGCATGCTGTGTTCTGTTTCTGCGAGTGGATTCCGTAATTCCAACCCACTAATTGGGGGGGGGGAATTGTGTAATCCAATGCATGCGATTGATCCGTGGATTACTGCTGATCAAGCGCATGCAGAACCTGTAATTCCTCTCCGGTCACGCGTGACCGGCCTAATGTTAGATCGCTACTTTATCACGTGACCGGGGACCGCTCAGCGAGGCCACCGGTCACTGCTCCAAGCACTCAGCGACCGTTGGTCGCTGGGAGCAAGGAGATTTAAAATTTCCTGGGCTTCCCGGCTCCTGTGAATGTGTCCGGCATTTTGCCGGCGGGCGCATGCGCAGCAGACGGAAGGGTCCATTAAGGATAATCGCATCTGGATTTAAATGCGGAAGCCTCCGAGAAGATGTTTCATCTTTCCCCACCGATCGCATCGGTGAGGAGAAATGAAACTGCCACTTTTTAAAGAACTTTTACATGATCGCCATTATGCATTGGATAACGGCGATCACGTGACCAGTAACCGCATACCGCGGCTCCCCGTGACATCTCCAGGCTCTTGGCTACCTTTTGTAGCCAGCAGCAGGGAGATTTTATATTTCTTGGGCAATATTTCACTTTTGCGCATGCGTCCGCCATCATGCTGACGGGCGCATGCGCCGAAGCTGGGGTAAGATCCGCGGATCAACATCCCACCAAGGAACAAATCCGGGACCTTGGGTACGTAATTTCATCCCCCCTTACGGATACGATCCATAAGGGGAGATGAAACTTTAACTTTTTAAACTTTTTTTTACTTTTAACTTTTTTTTTTTTTTTACTTTTTAACTTTATATGATCACCGTTATCTGATGGATAACGGTGATCATATGACTGGAAACCACATACAGCGGTCCCCAGTCATATCTCCCTGCACTCAGCTATCTGTGACAGCCGGGTGCAGGGAGATTTTGAATTTGCCGGGCTCGCCGGCTTCCGCGCATGCGCGCCGCATCGGCACGTCACAGAAGCCAGCGGGGGGTCCCGACACCAGCCGGAGGACATCGGCGGACCTGAGGTGAGTATTTTCACCTCTCCTCATGGATCGGATCCATGAGGGGAGGTAAAACTTTTCTTTTTTTACACTTTTTTTCACTTTTCCGCGATCGCCGTTATCCATTGTATAACGGCGATCGCGGTATCGGGGACCGCTCACAGCGGGCCCCGCTGACATCTCCTGCCTCCCGGCTACCTACAGGAGCCGGGAGCCAGGAGATTTTAAGTCTCCCGCTCCGCCGGGCCTTCTGCGCATGCGGCTGACGTAATGCCGCCTGGCGCGCATGCGCAAAAGGACGGCTACGGCGCCCGAAGCATCGTGACAGCGGGGAGTCGTGCGGCGGACCTCGGTGAGTAATTTCAGCTGCTCCGATGGATCCGATCCATCAGAGCATCTGAATCTTTAACTTTTTGGGCACTTTTATTTACTTTTTTGCGATCGGCGCTATCCATTGCATAGCGCCGATTGCAATGCCGGGGGGGGGGGGGGGGGGAGTCCGAACAGCCCGGGATGACAGCTCCATGCTGTCAGCTACCTGCGGACACCGACAGCATGGAGCTGTCACGTCCACAGCCCGAGGGGCATTATTCTCTGCAGGACACATGTTTTTACGTCCTCAGAGAATAAAGCCCACTTCGGGAGGACGTAAAAACACTATGGGCTGGTCGTTAAGGGGTTAAACAATGATACGCCGCATGGCAGGTGTGTGGGTGTAACTCAGTCTTGTACCCCTGTGCAGTGATCCTAACTTTGGACGGCTTCATAGGAAGAGCCTGTAGTGTGAACTATTACCTGGTACGGGGGGTTCCTCTATACAGAATTATTGGAATTTGCTCTCACTCTAAGATCTTGGGACTCACTCCGCTCACATCCACACTCCAAACGCTATGGGATGTCGCTCTTGACTCTTCCATCTTCACCTACATGGAAGCTGAAGGTGCTTCTATATGGCACTGATAAGGGCCAAGAGGGGCTGTAAAGAAATTAATATATGTCGCTAATCAAAAATGAGAATATATGCTTATCAATCCATTTTAGCAAAATGTATGTATTGCAATATATTGTATGTGTAGCAGAAGTCATGAGGGTTTTAAGGAAGTACGTCTGATCTAAGTGGAATCAGGAAGTTAAGAGCAGATGTTGATAAATTTAGCAAAGATGGCCTAACCGCAAAGAAGATTATCAGCAATTTCTTAAAGATGTGTTTGTCTGAGTCATATGAAATCAGCTATTTCTTAATGTCATATACCACGAGTTTTTGATGAATGATTATGTCATAAGTTTATTGTCAGATATGTATGGAAATCATGAGGTTATTCCCTGTATTACCAGAGGTCGCGTCCCTGCGTGGGCGATCTTCTATAAAGACTGAGACTATGCCAATAAACACTTAGAGTTCATTACTTCACCATATACCGTGTGTAATGGTCAGTACTTTGACTCTCAAAGGAGCGCTCCTCCTGCTTAGGTCAATTTGGAACCGACAACATAACTGACCAGTCTGTTTGAACAAATTAACCCTTGACAGCACTCTCTCAGGTAGACAAGATGGATGACTTCTTCCCGCTCTCAAGCACTCATATTTATAACTTCAATTGTACCACATAACATGACAAACTGACACAATTACATGCAAGCAGTGATTTTATTGGAGTTAACCTCTCAAGCGCTGCAGCTGTGCAACACACACACTGGATATGACAGGACAAGTTTTGCACAGTGCATCTACATAGGACAAAAGATGTATGACATTTATCAAGGGGACCAGGATGGTGTTCTGGGCCACTATAGCTCCCCTGCAGGTATTCACTCAGTGGCTCTGCTAAGTGGCACTGATTCCAGGTGCACACTGTGATGTCAGTGTGCACCTGGGATCCTCCTGCCCCATCCCCTGACAGCTCCTCTTTGGTTCTGCTAGAACAGAGGGGAGCAGGTGTATGGACAAGCACACTGACATCATAGTGTGCACCTGGGATCAGCGCCAACAGCAGCAACAAGCAGAGGAGCAGTGGCACTTCGATGTGGAGGAAGGGGTAAATATATGGGTCTCAGGGGGGCACTATTACTACTGGGGCTATTATAGGTAATCCTATTAGTAATAGTGTCCCCTATATCAGCCCCAGTAGTAATAGCATTACTACTGGGACCAGTGTGGGGTGTAACTATTATTTCTGGGGCTGCTGTTGGATGTCACTATTACTACTAAAGCCATGGTGGGATGTCACTATTACTACTTGGACTATTGTGGGGGGGTCAATATTAAGACTGGGGCTGCTGTGGGATGTCACTATTACTACTGAAGCCACTGTATGGGGTCACTATTACTACTGGGGCCTCTGTGGAATGTCACTATTACTACTGGGGCCGCTGTGGGGGGTCAATATTACTACTAGGGCCACCTGTGGGATGTCACTGTTACTACTGGCGCTGCTCTGGGGGGTCACAATTACTGCTGGGGCCGCTCTGGGGGTCACTATTATTGCTGGGGCAGCTCTGGGGGTCACTATTATGGCTAGGACCTCTCTGGGGGTCACTATTATGGCTGGGGCCTCTCTGGGGGTCACTATTACAGCTGGGGCTGCTCTGGGGGGTCAATATTACTACTAGGGCCACTGTGGGATGTCACTATTACTACTGGGGCTGCTCTGGGGGTCACTATTACAGCTGGGGCTGCTCTGGAGGTCACCATTATGGCTGAGGCCGCTCTGGGGGTCACTATTACTGATGGGATATGTTTACTCATGGCAGAAATGCTGCAGAATGTCCTCAGTAGAAACTTCCGTGGCAAATTGTGCAACATTTCCACATCCAAAAAGCAGTCAAAATCTGCACCATGTCTATTTTGAAACAGCACTGTCCTCTGTATATTGACGGAGGTAAAATCATACGTTGTGATAATCCTCCTCCCCTGATGTGTTGGCACTTTGCGATAAATAAATGGGTTTTGGTTTGAAGTTTGGGCACTTGGTCTTTAAAAGGTTCGCCATCACTGCTTATGACCCACACAAAACTAAGCAAATTCAAACATTTTTAAATCCAAAGCTCTCCCACAAATTTCAATCCTCAGAAAGTAGCACCGAACAACCCTATCTCCATATAAAAAAAATCTGAGGACGTTATCAGTGCCCTTCCTAAAGGCAAACGTTCAGGCCCAGACGGCTTCAGTGCCATTTACTATAAAACATTTAAAAACATGCTACCGGTAATCCCTGCTTTACACAAATACTTTATTTACATCAACGCCACTAATGGTTTCCCTAGTGAAGCTCTTACCGCCCACATTTTTCTCATCCCCAAAGATGGGAGAGATAATACCCTCTGCAGTAGCTGTAGGCCAATCTCACTAATCAACCATGACATTACATCGTATGCAAAAATCCTTGGCAATAGAATCAAACTTCTCCCGAATCTCATCAACATGGAACAAGTGGGATTCACACCCCACAGGTAAGAAAAACCCCTCTAGCTCTTCTTATGACTGACGCAGAGAAGGTGTTCGATAGGGTAAACTGGCTTGTTCTTAAAATGACTCTGCAAAAATTTGGCTTCCCTGAAGACTTTATTGATAAGATTATAGCTCTATAGAAAATCCCCTCAGTCAAAATTAAAGTCAACGGAAACCTTTCCCAGCCTTTCACTATTAATAACGACACAAGGTAGGGCTGCCCTCTTCCCCCTCTTCTAATTATACTTACAATGGGGGTCTTCTTGGGAAGAATAAGGTAAAACCAACAAATTATGGGCGAACATAACACAAGACAGCATGCTGTGCAGATGATACATAGTAACATAGTATGTAAGGCCGAATGAAGACATTGTCCATCTTGTCCAGCCTGTCTATCCTACTGTGTTGATCCAGGGGAAGGCAAAAAACCCCAAGGCCAGAAGTCAATTAGCCCTTTTGGGGAAAAAATTCCTTCCCGACTCCCTAATGGCAATCAGACTGTTCCCTGGATCAACCCCTAATAGTTCCTACCTGCCTATATACCAGGATTGACACTTAACCTAAAATTTATATCCTGTAATATCCTTCTTCAGAAAGACATCAAGTCCCCTTTTAAACTCCTCTATGGATTTTGCCATCACCACTTCCTCCGGTAGAGAGTTCCACAGTCTAACTGCTCTTACAGTAAAGAACCCCTTTCTGTGTTGGTGATGAAACCTACTTTCCTCTAATCGTAGCGGATGTCCTCTTGTTACCGTCGCAGTCCTGGGTGTAAACAGATCCTGGGAGAGATCCTTGTATTGTCCCCTCATGTACTTATACATGGTTATTTGGTCGCCTCTTAACCTTCTTTTTTCTAGAGTAAATAGTCCCAATTTGGACAGCCTCTCTGGGTATTCCAGTCCCGTCATTCCATGTATTAGTTTAGTCGCTCTTCTTTGAACCCCCTCAAGCACTGTGACATCTTTCCTGAGCACCGGTGTCCAGAATTGTACGCAGTATTCCATGTGAGGTCTGACAAGTGCCTTATATAATGGAAGGATAATGTTCTCGTCCTTCGCCCCTATACCTCTTTTGATGCACCCCAAGACTTTATTTGCCTTTGCAGCGGCTGACTGGCATTGGTTACTCCAGTTTAGTCTATTATCCACTAATACCCCCAGATCCTTTTCCATATCACTTTTCCCTAGTGGTACCCCATTAAGTGAATATTTGTGACATCCGTTCCTCTTGCCCATGTGCATAGTCTTACATTTTTCAACATTGAACTTCATTTGCCATTTTTCTGCCCAAGCCCCCAGCTTATCCAGGTCCGTTTGTAGCCGCACATTGTCCTCCGTTGCATTAATTATATTGTATAATTTTGTGTCATCTGCAAATATTGATATTTTGCTGTGCAGCCCCTCTATCAGGTCATTGATAAATATGTTGAACAGAGTGGGGCCTAATACTGAACCCTGTGGCACCCCGCTAGCGACTGTGGTCCAATCAGAGTACGAACCATTTATTACCACCCTCTGCTTTCTATCGTTGAGCCAATTTTTTACCCACTTACACACGTTTTCGCCCAGTCCGAGCTGACTCATTTTGTATATTAGCCTATTATGTGGCTATGATGTCCTGTTATTTCTAACCAACCACCATCTTTCTCTTAAACCACTACTGAGAGAATTTGAGCTTTTCAGTCAAATCTCTAATTTTAAACTTAATATTTCAAAATCAGAACTCCTCAATATAAATATTGATAAAACAACGTGGGCCCTGCTATCCAAAAAATCCACGTTTAAAAACACTTGCTCCCACATAACATACCTAGGAACCAAAATTTCCCCAGACCTATCCGAAATATACAAACTAATAGAGATAAGCGAACGTACTCGTCCGAGCTTGATGCTCGCTCGAGTATTAGGGTACTCGAGACGAGCACCACGCGGTACTCGAGTCAATTCAATTTCCTTCCCTGCATGTTTTGCGCCATTTTCTGGCCAATAGACATGCAGGGAAGGCATTACAACTTCCTCCTATGACGTTCCAGCCCTATCCCACCCCCCTGCAGTGAGTGGCTGGTGAGATCAAGTGACCGCCGAGTATTTAAATCAGTCCTCAGACACACGCTGGCAGAGATTAGGGAGGGTGCTGCTGGTGCTATAGTTAGTGTGTTGGCGTGTTCAAGAACCCCAACGGTCCTTCTTAGGGCCACATCTTACCGTGTGCATTACTGTTGTGGCTGCGGGGAGCAGTTTTCCACCAATTTTGTTTTTCATCTTGGGCTCTGCAGACTATTGCGTTCTCAGTCTGCAGCCATACAGAGTATAGGGGAAGTACTGATGAGGCAGAGACAGTGCTAGTGTAGAATCCTATCAACAAGTACCCCAAAAAAGCTCCTGCTTACGGCTACCTGTCACCGTGTGCATTACTGTTCTGGATGCTTTGAGTTCTAGTGGCTCACTATTAGCCAGCTTGGTCTTTCTGCAGGCAAGCGTAGAATTTTTTCGGCCAACAGTGTGCGTTACATAACCGCTGTGACCCTCCAAGTGCAGGCCGATAATTGCCTTATTTTTTACACCGCTGTGTGCATCCCGTCAACTTCACGCACAGCGTACGGCCACAGCCACTGATAGAGGGAAAGACATATACATGCTATCTAGGCTGCTGTTTTTTTTAAAAAAAACTGAAAAAAAAATCCTCCTTACGGCTACCTGTCACCGTGTACATTACTGTTCTGGCTGCTGTGACTTGCAGTGGCTCACTATTAGCCAGCTTGGCCTTTCTGCAGGCAAGAGTATAATTTTTTTCGGCCTACAGTGTGCGTTACAGTACCGCTGTGATCCTGCAAGTGCAGGCCAATAAGTGCCTAATTTTTTACACCGCTGTGTGCGTTCCGTCAACTTCACGCACAGCGTACGGTCACAGCTGCTGATAGAGGGAAAAACATATACATGCTATCTAGGCTGCTGTTTTTTTTTTAAAAAAAAACTAAAAAAAAAAATCCTGCTTAGGGCTACCTGTCACCGTTTGCATTACTGTTCTGGCTGCTGTGACTTGTAGTTGCTCAATATTAACCAGCTTGGCCTTTCTGCAGGCAAGCGTATAATTTTTTCGGCCTACAGTGTGCGTTACAGTACCGCTGTGATCGTGCAAGTTTTTACATCGCTGTGTGCGTCCCGTCAACTTCACGCACAGCGTACGGCCACAGCCGCTGATAGTGGGAAAGACATATACACGCTGTCTAGGCTGTTGGCTCTTTCAAAAAGAAAAGCTGAAAAAAATCCTCCTTAGGCCTGCCTGTCACCGTGTGCAGTTTTCTGCGTGGCTGCTGGGGGTTGTAGTGGCTCACTATTAGCCAGCTAGGCCTTGCTGCAGGCCAGTGTATAATTTTTTCGGCCTACAGTGTGCGTTACAGTACCGCTGTTAGCCTCCAAGTGCAGGCCAATAATTGCCTAATTTTTTACACCACTCTGTGTCTGTGGTATTCGAAAACACCATGCTGAGGGGTAGGGGTAGGCCTAGAGGACGTGGCCGTGGACGTGGGAGAGGATGCAGAGGTCCAAGTGAGGGTGTGGGCACAGGCCGAGTTCCTGGTCCAGGTGAATCGCAGCCGGCTGCAGCGGGATTAGGAGAGAGGCAAGTTTCTGGGGTCCCCAGCTTCATATCACAATTTTGTGGTCCACGTGGTGGACCTTTATTACAAACAGAGCAGTGTGAGCAGGTCCTGTCGTGGATGGCAGACAATGTATCGACCACCCAGTTTTCGATGCCGTCCACTGCTGCAACTCTGAATCCTCTGGCTGCTGCTCCTCCTTCCTCCCAGCCTCCTCACTCCATGAAAATGACACATTCTGATGAGCAGGCAGACTCCCAGGAACTGTTCTCGGCCCCCTGCCTCGATTGGGACGAAATGGTTCCTCTCCCACCTGAGGAGTTTGTCGTGACCGATGCCCAACCATTGGAAAGTTCCCGGGGTCCAGTTGATGAGGCTGGGGACTTACGGCAACTGTCTCAAGAGCTTTCAGTGGGTGAGGAGATCGATGATGATGAGACACAATTGTCTATCCGTGAGGTAGTAGTAAGGGCAGTAAGTCCGAGGGAGGAGCGCACAGAGGATTCGGAGGAAGAACCGCTGGATGATGAGGTGACTGACCCCACCTGGTTCTCTCTGGCAAGTGCAGCAGCAGGACAGGTTGGAAGAGGCAGTGGGGTGGGCAGGGTTAGAGGCAGGGCAAGAGCGAAGACTCCCCCAACAGTTTCACAAAGCACCCGCTCGCGCCAAGCCACCCTGCAGAGGCCTAGGTCTTCAAAGGTGTGGATGTTTTTCAGTGAGAGCATGGACAACTGACGAACAGTGGTGTGCAACCTGTGTCGCGCCAAGATCAGCCGGGGAGCCACCAGTACCAGCCTCGCCACCACCAGCATGCGCAGGCATATGATGGCCAAGCACCCCACAAGGAGAGACAAAGGCCATTCACCGCCTCCAGGTCGCACCACTGCCTCTCCCCCTGTGCCCCAACCTGCCACTCAGATCCCACCCCGATTTCAGGACACAGGCACGAGCGCCTCACGGCCTGCACCCACACCGTCACCTCTGCTGTCCTCGGCCCCATCAAGCAATGTCTCTCAGCACGCCGTCCAGCTGTTGCTAGCGCAAGCGCAAATATGCCACCACACATTCGCACGCTCAAGCTTTAAACGTGCTCATTGCCAAATTGATCAGGCTGGAGATGCTGCCGTACAGGCTTGTGGAAACAGAGGCTTTCAAAAACATGATGCGGCGGCGGTCCCACGCTACTCGGTCCCCAGTCGCCTCTATTTTTCCCGGTGTGCCATCCCAGCCCTACACCAGCACGTCTCCCGCAACATCAATTATGCCCTCACCAACGCAGTTACTGGGAAGGTCCACTTAACCACGGACACGTGGACAAGTACTGGCGGGCAGGGACACTATATCTCCCTGACGGCACATTGGGTGAATTTGGTGGAGGCTGGGACCGAGTCAGAGCCTGGGACCGCGCACGTCCTACCCACACCCAGAATTGCGTGTCCTTCCTCGGTTCTGGTATCTGCTGCAGTCTATGCGACCTCCTCTAAACCCTCTCCCTCCTCCTCCTATGCAACCTCTACCTCTCAATTAAGAAATGTGAGCAGCGTGTCGCCAGCAGTCGGTGTCGCGCTGTGCGGCAGCACAGCGGTGGGCAAGCGTCAGCAGGCCATGCTGAAACTACTCAGCCTAGGTGACAAGAGGCACACGGTTCCCGAGCTGTTGCAGGGTCTGTCTGAGCAGACCGACTTCTGGCTTTCGCCGCTGAGCCTGCAACCGGGCATGGTCGTGTGTGACAACGGCCGTAACCTGGTGGCGGCTCTGCAGCTCGGCAGCCTTACACACGTGCCATGCCTGGCCCACATCTTCAATCTGGTGGTTCAGCGGTTTCTGAAAAACTACCTGTACTTGTCAGACCTGCTCGGCAAGGTGCACCGCGTCTGCGCACATTTCCGCAAGTCCACCACGGACGCTGCAAACCTGCAACATCGGTTTAATCTGCCAGAGCACCGGCTGCTGTGCGACGTGCCCACACAGTGGAATTCTACGCTCCACATATTGGCCAGGCTGTATGAGCAGCGTAGAGCAATAGTGGAATACCAACTCCAACATGGGCCGCATAGTGGGAGTCAGCCTCCCCAATTCTTTACCGAGGAGTGGGCCTGGATAGCAGACATCTGCCAGGTCCTCGGAAACTTTGAGGAGTCTACCTAGATGGTGAGCGGCGATGCTGCAATCATTAGCGTCACCATTCCTCTGCTATGCCTGCTGAGAAATTCGCTGCAAAGCATAAAGGCTAAAGCTTTGCAGTCGGAACAGGAGACAGGGGAAGAGAGTATGTCGCTTGATAGTCAGAGCACCCTCATGTCTATATCTCAGCGCGTTTTGGAGGAGGAGCAGGAGGAGGAGGAGGGGGGAAAGAGACAGCTGGGCCCACTGTAGAGGGTACCCATGCTGCTTGCCTCCCATCTGTTCAGCATGTATGTCGTGGATTACTGGGTGTACACCCTTCTCGACCCCTGGTATAAGGAGAACCTTTCCACTCTCATTCCTGAAGAGGAAAGGGGTTCAAGAGAGATGCAATACCACAGGGCTCTGGTGAACAAACTGATAGTAAACTTCCCATCTGACAGCGCTAGAGGCAGAAGGCGCAGATCTGAGGGCCAAGTAGCAGGGGAGGCGCGGAGATCAGGCAGCATGTTCAGTGCAGGCAGGGGAACACTGTCCAAGGCCTTTACCAGCTTTATGGCTCCCCAGCAAGACTGTGTCACCACTCCCCAGTCAAGGCTGAGTCGGAGGGAGCACTGTAAAAAGATGGAGAAGGAGTACGCAGCCGATTGCACCACCGTCCTCCGTGATGCCTCTGCTCCATACAACTATTGGGTGATAAAAGCTAGACACATGGCACGAACTTGCGCTGTATGCCCTGGAGGTGCTGGCTTGCCCTGCCGCTAGCGTCTTGTCAGAGAGGGTGTTTAGTGCAGCTGGGGGAATCATCACGGACAAGCGTACCCGCATGTCAACTGACAGTGCCAACATGCTTACACTCATAAAGATGAACAAAGGCTGGATTTCCCCAGACTTCTCTTCTACACCGGCGGAGAGCAGCGGAACCTAAAGATTCTTTTCGCTGCAAACGCAGATAAGAGCACTCTTCTCTGTCACCGGTAAAATGGGGCATTTAGCTTTGCCAATCTGTCTCTGACATTAGTCCTCCTCCTGCCACTCCTCCTCCAGAAACAACATGTCATCACGCTGGCCAATTTTTCTGCGGCCCAAAAGGCTTATCTACATCTATCAATTTTTTTTAAGTTTCAAAAGTATTGAGACTGTAACATGAACCAATTTTTTAGACAGGCCTGCCACCAGGCTCTGTTACAAATTAAGCAACAGTGAGCTGTATCTTTAAAAAAAATGTCTATGAGTTTCACCTGCCCTCTTGGTTGATAAATTTTTCAGAGGTACACTTATACTCTTGGTACACTAATTTTTGGGGCCCACGCCTACACTCTTATCCAACTAATTTTACCGGCCTTCGCCTACGCTCATGGTATTCCAATGTTTCAGAGGTTGGCCTATACTATTACTACAGAAATTTTACTGGGGTCTGCCTGCCTATACTTCTGCTACAAGAAAGTTACAGGGGTCTGCCTATACTGCTGCCACTTACATGTTACAGGGGTCTGCCTCTACTGCTGCCACTTGAATGTTACAGGAGTCTGCCTATACTTCTGCTACAAGAATGTTACTGGGGTCTGTCTATACTTCTGCCACGTAAATGTTACATGGGGTCTGCATATACTGCTGCTACACAAATGTTACAGGGGTCTGGCAATACTGCAGCTACATAAATGTTACAGGGGTCTGCCTATACTGCTGCTAATGAAATGTTACTGGGGTCTGTCTATACTGTTACTACAGAAATGTTAATGGGGTCTCCCTAGACTTCTGCAACACAAATGATACTGGTGTCAGCTTATACCTTTGCTACAGGAATATTACAGGGTTCTGTGTATACTATGGGTGCACTGAGTCTTTCCATCGTGGTATTCTACCTATCTGGCCCGAAAAACAACCCAGACTGACTAGGGCATGGCGTGTGGGCAGCAGCCAACATGTATTTCCTCTCACGCACTGCAGCTATCCGGGGCACTGCAATGGGATTTCCTTCTGTACCGTCTGTGTGTTCCTGCTAGCCACCCATGCTGCGGGTGCACACAGACTTGCCATAGCGGAGTTGTACCTGCCTGGCACTTTTAAAGAAACCACGAATGTCTAGGGCATGGCATGTGGGCCGCAGCCAACATGTATTTCCTCTCACGCACCGCAGCTATCCGGGGCACTGCAATGGGATTTCCTTCTGTACCGTCTGTGTGTTCCTGCTAGCCACCCATGTTGCGGGTGCACACAGACTTGCCATAGTGGAGTTGTACCTGCCTGGCACTTTTAAAGAAACCACGAATGTCTAGGGCATGGCATGTGGGCCGCAGCCAACATGTATTTCCTTTCACGCAACCGCAGCTATCCGGGGCACTGCAATGGGATTTCCTTCTGTACCGTCTGTGTGTTCCTGCTAGCCACCCATGCTGCGGGTGCACACAGACTTGTCATAGCGGAGTTGTACCTGCCTGGCACTGTTAAAAAAACAACGAATGTCTAGGGCATGGCGTGTGGGCCGCAGCCAACATGTATTTCCTCTCACGCAACCGCAACTATCCGGGGCACTGCAAAGGGATTTCTTTCTGTACCGTCTGTGGGTTCCTGGGGGGCCACCCATGCTGTGGGTGCATACAGACTTCCCATTGAGGTGTTTTACACTGAGCCCGAATTACTGCGCTAACTCATCTCTCCGGCGGTAAACTCTGGGCCGGACTCGAACCGAGCTATGTTAATAGCTGCCTCTGATTGAAAAGTGAAGAAATGTTTTATGTTCCTAAAAATGGCATCAATGTAGACTAGGGCTCATCCTGCAAAAAATAAGCCCTCCTAGCGCTCCGTTGATGGGAGAAGAGCAATGTTCTATCTCTTGTGATGCAGCGACACAAAAGCAAATCTTTAAAAAATATATTGTTTTAGTGCACACAAATAGCAAAACATAAACTACACAAACTTGGTATCGCTGGAATCCTGCGGACCCCGAGAATAAGGTTATCACATTGTTTATTCTGCATGCTGAATGACGTAACAATGAAATACAAAAACCAATGGAGGAATGTCCTTTTATCTAATAGTGCTGTAAGCCTGTACAGAGCCCTCCATGTACTTGTGGCAGTGGCCCCTATACAAGCTCTATTAGTGGTTGTTCAGCAGTATTTTGCCCCTGTTACGTCCCCTGCTACAGTATTTTCCTCCTGCATGCTGGGAATTGGTCTTTGCACCAACGTACCAAACTGGGCCACATCCTGAAGGGGTTAAGAATAATTTACATGAGCCCCATAGCTCTCTGGCAGATTACACAAAATCTGCATGTTTATTAGTACAAGCATTGTATTTTAGTGAAAACTCACTTTTAATAACTCCCTCTTATAAGCCACGGAGGTGGACCACCCGAGCCTCGAGTAATGCAGCATTTCATCACAGCCCTCCAGCTTTCCAGCACCTCTCACGGGCTGACATCGGTGATAGAGATGAGCGAACGTTTTCGTCCGAGCTTGATATTCGTGCGAATATTAGGGTGTTCGGGATGTTCGTTATTCGTAACGAACACCATGCGGTATTCGGGTTACTTTCACTTGCTTCCCTGAGACGTTAGCGTGCTTTTCTGGCCAATTGAAAGACAGGGAAGGCATTACAACTTCCCCCTGTGACGTTCAAGCCCTATACCACCCCCCTGCTGTGAGTGGCTGGGAAGATCAGATGTCACCCGAATATAAAAGTCGGCCCCTCCCGCGGCTCGCCTCAGATGTCTTGTGAGTTAGATGAGGGACAGTGCTGCTGGTACCGGAGCTGCTGTAGGGAGAGAAATAGCAGTTAGTGTAGGCTTCAAGAACCCCAAAGGTCCTTATTAGGGCCAGTAATACCTGTGTGTTGGCTGCTGTTAGCAGTGACTTTTTTTTTTTTTTTCTCAAAATCGCCTCTGCAGAGCGTTGCACCCGGCATTAGGGACAGAAGTGTTGGATAGGCAGGGAGAGTGTTAGGAGTGAGTGTAGCCTTCAAGAACCTCAACGGTCCTTTCTAGGGCCATATTTAACCGTGTGCAGTACTGTGCTGGCTGCTGTTAGCAGTGCTGCATATTTTTTTTTTCCTCAAAATCGCCTCTGCAGAGCATTGCACCCTCCATTGATACTACAGGGAAAGAATTGTGTAGGCAGGGCCACAACACAGTTATTATTCATTGAATATACGCAGTGGGTCCTTTTGGTGTAAAAAAAGGGAAAAGAAATCTATTTGTCCTGCCTCTGTCCGTCCTAAGGGCTGTGGACACGTGTGAGCTGCGTGTACAACGTTAAAAAATCAGACGCACCCAGCTACGGTTTACTGCTGGCTTCGCCATTTGCTTTCCTTAATTGGGAAAAAAATACCTGCTCTGCCACAGTTAACTCTGCTACCCTCAAGTTCTGTGACACATTAGCAGGGCCACAGCACAGTTATTAAACTTCTCATGTTCATTGAATATACGCAGTGGGTCCTTTTGGTGTAAAAAAAGGGAAAAGAAATCTATTTGTCCTGCCTCTGTCCATCCTAAGGGCTGTGGACACGTGTGAGCTGCGTGTACAACGTTAAAAAATCAGACGCACCCAGCTACGGTTTACTGCTGGCTTCGCCATTTGCTTTCCTTAATTGGGAAAAAAATACCTGCTCTGCCAGAGTTAATAACTCTGCTACCCTCAAGTTCTGTGACACATTAGCAGGGCCACAGCACAGTTATTAAACTTAGATTATTCATTCACTAGAGGCAGTGGGGCGTTTCGTTTTCAAAAAAGGGAAAAAATTATATTTGGCCTGCAGTCTTGCGCCAATTTATTTCCTGCCTGTGAAATCAAATCACTGGTAATACAGCATGCTGAGGGGTAGGGGTAGGCCTAGAGGACGTGGACGCGGCCGAGGACGCGGAGGGCCAAGTCAGGGTGTGGGCACAGGCCGAACTCCTGTTCTAGGTGTATCGCAGCCGGCTGCTGCGCGATTAGTAGACAGGCACGTTTCTGGCGTCCCGACAGTCATCGCACAATTCATGGGTCCACGCGGGAGACGGTTATTAGAAAATGAGCAGTGTGAGCAGGTCCTGTCGTGGATGGCAGAAAGTGCTTCGAGCAAACTATCGTCCAGCCACAGTTCTGCGCCGTCCACTGCTGCAAATCCGAATCCTCTGTCTGCTGCTCCTCCTTCCTCCCAGCCTCCTCACTCCACTACAATGACACATGCTCAGGAGCGGGAACACTCCCAGGAACTGTTCTCGGGCCCCTGCTCAGATTGGGCAGCAGTGGTTCCTCTCCCACCAGAGGAGTTTAACGTCACTGATGCCCAAACATTCGAAAGTTCCCAGGGTCCGGGGGAAGAGGCTGGGGACTTCCGCCAACTGTCTCAAGAACTTTCTGTGGGTGAGGAGGACGATGACGATGAGACACAGTTGTCTTGCAGTGAGGTAGTAGTAAGGGCAGTAAGTCCGAGGGAGCAGCGCACAGGACAGGTCTTCAGAGGGGGAGGCACGGGCAGCAGCAGGGCAGGTTGCAAGAGGCAGTGCGGTGGCCAGGGGTAGAGGCAGGGCCAGACCGAATAATCCACCAAGTGTTTCCCAAAGCGCCCCCTCGCGCCATGCCACCCTGCAGAGGCCGAGGTGCTCTAAGGTCTGGCAGTTTTTCACAGAGACGCCTGACGACCGACGAACAGTGGTGTGCAACCTTTGTCGCGCAAAGCTCAGCCGGGGAGCCAACACCAACAGCCTCACCACCACCAGCATGCGCAGACATATGATGGCCAAGCACCCCACAAGGTGGGACGAAGGCCGTTCACCGCCTCCGGTTTGCACCCCTGCCTCTCCCCCTGTGCCCCAACCTGCCACTGAGATCCAACCCCCCTCTCAGGACACGGGCACTACCGCCTCATGGCCTGCACCCACACCCTCACCTCCGCTGTCCTCGGCCCCATCCACCAGTGTAGTTCAGCGCACCGTCCAGCCGTCGCTTGCGCAACTGTTGGAGCGCAAGCGCAAGTACGCCGCCACGCACCCGCACGCTCAAACGTTAACCGTCCGCATAGCAAAATTCATCAGCCTTGAGATGCTGCCGTATAGGGTTGTGGAAACGGAGTCCTTCAAAAGTATCATGGAGGCGGCGGCGCCGCGCTACTCAGTTCCCAGTCGCCACTACTTTTCCCGATGTGCCGTCCCAGCCCTGCACGACCACGTCTCCCGCAACATTGTACGCGCCCTCACCAATGCGGTTAGTGGCAAGGTCCACTTAACTACGGACACGTGGACAAGCACAGGCGGCCAGGGCCACTACATCTCCCTGACGGCAAATTGGGTGAATTAAGTGGAGGCTGGGACAGAGTCAGAGCCTGGGACCGCTCACGTCCTACCCACCCCCAGAATTGCGGGCCACAGCTCGGTGGTGGTATCTGCGGAGGTGTATGCTTCCTCCACTAAAGCACCCTCCTCCTCCTCCTCCTCCTCCTCCTCCTCCTCCGCAACCTCTGTCTCGCAATTAAGATGTGTTAGCAGCAGCATGTCGCCAGCAGTCGGTGTCGCGCGGTGTGGCAGCACAGCGGTGGGCAAGCGTCAGCATTCCGTGCTGAAACTACTCAGCTTAGGAGATAAGAGGCACACGGCCCACGAACTGCTGCAGGGTCTGACTCGGCAGACCGACCGCTGGCTTGCGCCGCTGAGCCTCCAACCGGGCATGGTCGTGTGTGACAACGGCCGTAACCTGGTGGCGGCTCTGCAGCTCGGCAGCCTCACGCACGTGCCATGCCTGGCCCACGTCTTTAATTTGGTGGTTCAGCGCTTTCTGAAAAGCTACCCACGCTTGTCAGACCTGCTCGTAAAGGCGCGCCGGCTCTGCGCACATTTCCGCAAGTCCCACACGGACGCTGCCACCCTGCGCACCCTGCAACATCGCTTTAAGCTGCCTGTGCACCGACTGCTGTGCGACGTGCCCACACGGTGGAACTCTACGCTCCACATGTTGGCCAGGCTCTATGAACAGCGTAGAGCTATAGTCGAATTCCAACTCCAACATGGGCGGCACAGTGGGAGTCAGCCTCCTCAATTCTTTTCAGAAGAGTGGGCCTGGTTGGCAGACATCTGCCATGTCCTTGGAAACTTTGATCAGTCTACCCAGGTGGTGAGCGGCGATGCTACAATCATTAGCGTCACCATTCCTCTGCTATGCATCTTGAGAAATTCCCTGCAAAGCATAAAGGCAGCTGCTTTGCGCTCGGAAACGGGGGCGGGGGAAGACAGTATGCCGCTGGATAGTCAGGGCACCCTCCTGTCTATTTCTCAGCGCGTACAGGAGGAGGAGGAGGAGCATGAGGAGGATGAGGAGGAGGGGGAAGAGACAGCTTGACCCGCTGCTGACGGTACACCGGCTGATTGCCTGTCATCCTTTCAGCGTGTATGGCCTGAGGAGGAGGAGGAGGAGGAGGAGGATCCTGCAAGTGATCTTCCTAGTGAAGACAGCCATGTGTTGCGTACAGGTACCCTGGCACACATGGCTGACTTCATGTTAGGATGCCTTTCTCGTGACCCTCGCGTTGCACGCATTCTGGCCACAACGGATTACTGGGTGTACACACTGCTCGACCCACGCTATAAGGAGAACCTGCCGCTCTCATTCCCGAAGAGGAAAGGGGTTCGAGAGTGTTGCTATACCACAGGACCCTTGCGGACAAGCTGATGGTAAAATTCCCAGCCGACAGCGCTAGTGGCAGAAGGCGCAGTACCGAGGGCAAGGTAGCAGGGGAGGTGCGGAGATCGAGCAGCATGTACATCCCAGGCAGTGCAACAGTCTTTAAGGCCCTGGACAGCTTTATGGCTCCCCACCAAGACTGTGTCACCGCTCCCCAGTCAAGGCTGAGTCGGCGGGAGCACTGTAAAAGGATGGTGAGGGAGTACGTAGCCGATCGCACGACCGTCCTCCTTAACGCCTCTGCCACCTACAACTACTGGGTGTCGAAGCTGGACACGTGGCCTGAACTAGCGCTGTATGCCCTGGAGGTGCTTGCTTGTCCTGCGGCTAGCGTCTTGTCGGAGAGGGTGTTTAGTGCGGCTGGGGGAATCATCACAGATAAGCGTACCCGCTTGTCAACCGACAGTGCCGACAGGCTAACACTCATCAAGATGAACAAAGCCTGGATTTCCCCAGACTTCTCTTCTCCACCAGCGGACAGCAAGGATACGTAAGCAATACGTAGGCTGCACCCGCGGATGGAAGCTACGTTCTCTCTCACCATCCAAAACGGGGACATTTCTGCTTCATCAATCTGTGTCTAATATTCCCCCTCCTCCTCCTGCTCCTCCTCCTGAAACCTCACGTAATCACGCTGAACGGGCAATTTTTCTTAGGGCCACAAGGCTCACTCAAATAATTTTTCTGAACAATTTTTAAAAGTTTCAATGCGCTTAAAAGCGTTGGAACTTTAACTTGAACCAATTTTTCGTTAAACTGGGCTGCCTCCAGGCCTAGTTACCACTTAAGCCACATTAACCAAAGCGATTAATGGGTTTCACCTGCCCTCTTGGCTGGCCATGGCCAATTTTTTGGATGTACATTAGTACTGTTGATACAGCAATTTTTGTGGGCCCTCGCCTACAGTGTAATCAAATTAATTTTTAGCCCACCTGCATTACAGCTGACGTTACCTCAGCTGTGTTGGGCAATGCAATGGGATATTTTTATGTACCGCCGGTGGGTTCCAGGGAGCCACCCATGCTGTAGGTGCACACGGAGTGTAACCTACATGTGTCCACTTGTAAAGAACCCCAGTCTGACTGGGGCATGCAGTGTGGGCCGAAGACCACCTGCATTAAGCACGACATTACTACCTCAGCTGTGTTGGGCAATGCAATGGGATATTTTTATGTACCGCCGGTGGCTTCCTGGCACCCACCCATGCTGTGGGTCCACAGGGAGTTGTAAATGCATCTGTTTCCACTTGTAAAGAACCCCAGTCAGACTGGGGCATGCAGTGTGGGCCGAAGCCCACCTGCATTAAGCACGACATTACTACCTCAGCTGTGTTGGGCAATGCAATGGGATATATTTATGTACCGCCGGTGGCTTCCTGGCACCCACCCATGCTGTGGGTCCACAGGGAGTTGTAAATGCATCTGTTTCCACTTGTAAAGAACCCCAGTCTGACTGGGGCATGCAGTGTGGGCCGAAGCCCACCTGCATTAAGCACGACATTACTACCTCAGCTGTGTTGGGCAATGCAATGGGATATTTTTATGTACCGCCGGTGGGTTCCAGGGAGCCACCCATGCTGTCGGTCCACAGGGACTTCACAATAAGGGGTTGTACCTGCCTGTGTCTATGAATTAAAAAGCCCGGTCTGACTGGGGCATGCAGACACCTTGACAGAATGAATAGTGTGTGGCACATAGGTTCCCCATTGCTATGCCCACGTGTGCAGCTCCTGATGGCGGTGGCACAGGATTCTATTTCTCATTGCTTCTGTACAGCATTGTGGGCTATCGCCCCGCCCCTTTTAAAGAGGGTCGCTGCCTAGCCGTGCCAACCCTCTGCAGTGTGTGCCTGCGGTTCCTCCTCATGGCAGACGCACTTATAAATAGACATGAGTGTGGCGTGGCATGAGTGCAGCTGAAGGCTGCGCAGGGACAACTTGGTGTGCACTGTGGACACTGGGTCGTGCGGGGGGGTTGGTCAGCATGTAACCCAGGAGAAGTGGCAGTGGAGTGTCATGCAGGCAGTGATTGTGCTTTGTTGGAGGTAGTGTGGTGCTTAGCTAAGGTATGCATTGCTAATGAGGGCTTTTCAGAAGTAAAAGTTGTTGGGAGGGGGGGGGGGGCACTCTTGCCGGTATTGTGGCTTAATAGTGGGACCTGTGAACTTGAGATGCAGCCCAACATTTAGCCCCTCGCCTGCCCTATCCGTTGCTGTGTCGTTCCCATCACTTTCTTGAATTGCCCAGATTTTCACACAAGAAAACCTTAGCGAGCATCGGCGAAATACAAAAATGCTCCGGTCGCCCATTGACTTCAATGGGGTTCGTTATTCGAAACGAACCCTCGAACATCGCGGGAAGTTCGTTTCGAATAACGAACACCCGAGCATTTTGGTGTTCGCTCATCTTTAATCGGTGATGAAATTCCAGGCTGCGTGACTCAGGGACTCAGACAGCTGAGAAAATCGTGCGAGATTTGTGCGTTGTGAGACGCACAAATATGAAACCCATTCTTACACATTATTAAAGACTAGCTGATATACCCACTGTTGTAGCTTGTCAGTCACGACAGCATTATGACATGGTGGCATCAACACAGGTCAAGATCTGTCACCTTGTTATGCAGGACAAGGGTTAATGCACCATGTGCAGAGACTGCTGGTGCTGCCTGTCTTTGTTGCATGGATGCATGCTGGATTAGTCATGCCTGGAATTAGGGTGGAGATGTGGTTTTCCATTCACTCTGCCAGTTCCCAGAGGCTATATATTCTCACCCCTCCCTTTGCTCAGTTCTTCTTAATCTGTTCCATAGTGGAGACCCTAGAGTTTAGAGCTCTTCTGTGCTGGGTGTATTTCTACTTGCAGATAAGTTGTTGTGGGTTCCTTTTCAGATGCATTTCTCCTTTTAATTTCCATTTTGCTTTGGCGTTCGGTTCATCTCTCCAGGGGTCATTTCAGGGACAGTCATGGCCCAGGATGAAGATCGTGGGCCGTCTCTAATGAGACGAATACTCCGCTTCTAGGCAGGGACCTTTCACCCCCCCCCCCCCCCTGCTAGGTTAGGGTCAAGCTTCCTCCTCCCTGGAGTGGTGCTACCGCTCAGCATGGCATGGTGTGCAGCTAGTTCCTACAGTGTGTACGTTCCCTGTTGCCATGCTGAGTGTTGTACTCTAGTGTTGCACAGACTTGTCATCTGGGTTACGTTTTTCAGTTGTTGTGCGCACTGTTCTTCGGTGCATATCTACCTACTACAGTAGTTGTGAACATCATCCTGCATCCGTGCTGAATGTGGTGCTTGTGAGCCGCACGGACGTGACACCCGGGCCTCACCCGAGTTAATTTGATACAGGTGTTTGCACGGAAAGTTTTGCCAATACTTTTGCACTTAGCATTGGATTTTTGAGTTGTGACCCCTTTACTTTTCCTATTTAGGACCTAAAGAATGCTCCTGCCAAATTTCATGTTTGTACAACATCGGGAAGTTAGAGAATTAGATTTAGTACATTACACAGGGGCGTCAATGCTTTTGCACTTAGCATTGAATTTTTGAGTTCTGACTTCTTTACTTTTCCTTTTTAGGACGTAAAGAATGCACCTGCCAAATTTCAAGTTTGTACGACATTGGTAAGTTAGAGAACTAGTGGCCAGTCAGTCAGTCAGTCAGTCAGGGACTTAGTGAGTGAGGGCTTTCACCTATTTAGATAGATAGATAGATAGATATGGCAAAAGGTGTTTTTTTTTAACTTTTATTACCTTTCAGAATTAGTAAAACTTTATAAAACTTTTTTTTACATTTTTCTTTAGTCCTCATAGGGGACAAGAACTTGCAATACTTTGATTTCTCCTGTAGTATTGTGTAATGCCATAGCATTATATTATTTTGCAATCAAACAGGCATTCTATTAAGCCATGCCACAGGCGTGGCTTGATAGACACTCTGCAATGGCTGCCCAAGGCCCCAGCTGCCATGACAACCGCATGGCAACCTGCAATCTCATCACAGGGGCCTGTACTAGAGATGAGCGAGCACCAAAATTAAATCAGTTACCTTTTCTTTCACCGCTCCAATGACTGGATTAGCCAGGAAAAAGTTCCACAGGTCCAACCTGGCGCAGTTGCAATTCCCCCGGGACATAGGCTTCGGCCAACAGCTTCAGCAATCGTAGGCATGAAGCGGACTTCGATGCTAGCACAGCATTGAACGTCTCATTAATGGAGTAACGCTCCTCTTCTTTGGCCCAAACCAGTGTATCAGATAACTGTGGTAACACGAGAGCAAATACATGATGCCCAGTGCTGATCCCCTGACCCCAAGCAGGAGGAGGAGGTGGCCTTACAAGGCCAAGAAACCATGACCAGGACCCACTGTAGCCTGTGTGGGAAGTATGTGAGCAGGCCCTTGGTATGGCTTGGTTCAAGCAAACACACTGTGGTACCCAAGGTGCCGCGAGTTACATAGCAATGGGCAATCCGGGTCCCCTCACACTATTCATTCTGTGTTGGTGTCGGATAGCTCAATCGACACCACAAGGGGAAAGCCATCTGGACTCTGCACCCTACCCAAGTCAGCCTGTGACTTTGTGCCTGACAGGTGAAACACCGCAATGGGAAGTCTTTGTGCACCCACAGCATAGGCGAGCAGAAGGAACCAAAAGAAAGTAATAAACATGAAGAAATGACAGTGCTGTGGGAGATATCCCATATGTATTTTCTGTATTTTTGTCAACTGTGAAGATGCTATGTTGTGTTTCCGGTCTGAAACTCTGGGTGAAGTGAACATCACCCCCCCCCCCCCACCTCCACAAGAATTTAAGGAGCAGTGCCTATTGTCCCAATACTGGTCAAACCGGTTCTAACTGGCAAAAAGCTATCTAGGATTGTCTTTATCTTGGTCAAGCAGAGAGGAGAAACAGGATGTTCTTCTCATGAGACCAAATTCAAGAATGAACTGAGCGTGCTCACTGAAGTTCCTCCCAGATGGATGACATCACAAGCTACCTCACAAATACCTCCCTCTGAGAACGACCAATAGGCTCGCTAACTACTGTAACTGTATTCCTAAATTACTTCACTTCCTGTGTTGAAACTTATTTAAGTTTTACGCACGCTTAATAAAGGGAGACTCTTTTGGGAACACATGATGTAGGCCGTGTGGTCTTTGAAAGGCTCTCCAGGCCTGTACACATATTATTTAATTTGGAACACACGGTATATCTATAATAGCGAATTTTGCGCTAACAGTGCCCAGACATGGCAGACTTTCACTCCGCCGAGGACATAGGGCACTGCACACACCCTCAGCAAACGCGGGCATAGAGCAGACTCCGATGCTAGTACAGCTGTGCATGTCTCATGAAGGCAGTAACGCTCCTCTTCAGTGGCCCAAGCGAGTTTCACAGACAGCTGTGGTAACACGAGAGAAAATACATATTGGCCTCGGCCCACAATTCATGCCCTAGTCAGTGAGTGTTTTGGGGCCAGATAGGTAAAACACTGCGATGGGAAGTCTGCGTGCACCCATAGTATAAACAGACCCCTATAACATTCCAGTAGAAAAGGTATAAGCAGACCCCAGTAACATTTCGGTTGCAGTAGTATAGGCGGACCCCAGTACCATTTCTTTAGTAGAAGTATAGGCAGACCCCTGTAACATTTTGGTAGCATAAGTATAGGCAGACCCGTCTAACTTTTCGGTAGCAGGAGTAAAGGCAGACCCCAGTAGTACCATTTCTGTACAAGTACAGGCAGACCCCTGTAACATTTATGGAGCAGCAGTATAGGCAGACCCCAGTAACATTCCCGTGGCAGAAGTATAGGCAGACCCCAGTAACATTTATGGAGCAGCAGTATAGGCAGACCCCAGCACCATTTCTGCAGTAGAAGTATAGGCAGACCCCTGAAACATTTAAGTGGCAGCAGTATAGGCAGACCTCTGTTACATTTATGGAGCAGCAGTATAGGCAGACCCCTGTAACATGTACGAGGCGGAAGTATAGGCAGACCCCAGTAACAATCTTGTAGAAGAAGTATAGGCAGTCTGACCCCAGTAAAATTTCTGTAGTAATAGTATTGGCCAAACCCTGAAACATTGGGGTACCATGAGCGTAGGCGAAGGCCGTAAAAATTAGTTGGATAAGAGTGTAGGTGTGGGCCCAAAAAATAAGTGTACCAAGAGTACAAGTGTACCTCTGAAAAATTTATCAACCAAGAGGGCAGGTGAAAGCCATAAATATTTTTTGAAAGATACAGCTTGCTGGTGCTTAATTTGTAACAGAGCCTGGAGGCATGTTGAAAAAATTGGTTCATGTTATAAATTATCAATACTTTTGAAACTTTGAAAAATTGTAAAAACATTGCTAGATGAGCCTTTTGGGCTGCAGAGCAAATTGGCCGTTCAGCGCAATGACATGTTTCTGGAGAAGGAGGAGTAGCAGGAGGAGGACTTCTTATGTCAGAGACAGATTGACAAAGCTAAATGCCCCGTTTATCTGGTGATAGAGAAGAGTGCTTTTATCTGCGTCCGCCTTTATGCTTTGCAGCGAACTTCTCAGCAGGCATAGCAGAGGAATGGTGACGCTAATGATTGCAGCATCGCCGCTCACCATCTAGGTAGACTCCTAAAAGTTTCCGAGGACCTGGCAGATGTCTGCCATCCAGGCTCACTCCTTGGTAAAGAATTGGGGAGGCTTACTCCCACTACGCGGCCCATGTTGGAGTTGGTATTCTACTATTGCTCTTCCGGTCGGTGGAATGCTTCAGCAAGGAATAATGGAATAGGCCCCCGGTTGTATTTTGTTGGTTTTCGGAACTGGGGCCATGATTAAGAGGGACGGCCGGGGTCATTCGTATTGTGTCGGTAGAGGTGAAATTCTTGGACCGGCGCAAGACGGACCAAAGCGAAAGCATTTGCCAAGAATGTTTTCATTGTTGGAGGAGGAGGAGGGGGAGGGTTTAGAGGAGGTCGCATAGACCGCCACAGATACCACAACCGAGGAAGGACCCACAATTCTGGGTATAGGTAGGACGTGTGCGGTCCCAGGCTCTGACTCGGTCCCAGCCTCCACCAAATTCACCCAATGTGCCGTCAGGGAGATATGGTGGCCCTGCCCGCCAGTACTTGTCCACGTGTCCGTGGTTAAGTGGACATTCCCAATAACCGCGTTAGTGAGGCCACAATTGATGTTGCGGGAGACGTGCTGGTGTAGGGCTGGAACGGAACACCGGGAAAGATAGTGGTGACTGGGGACCGCGTAGCGTGAGACCGCCGCTGCCATCATGTTTTTGAAAGCCTCTGTTTCCACAAGCCTGTACAGCAGCATCTCCAGGCTGATCAATTTGGCAATGTGCACGTTTAAAGCTTGAGCGTGCGGGTGCGTGGCGGCGTATTTGCGCTTACGCTAGCGACAGCTGAACGCTGCGCTGAGAGACATTGCTGGATGGGGCCGAGGACAGCGGAGTCTGCTGCTCATCAGAATGTGTCCTTTTCATGGAGTGAGGAGGCTGGGAGGAAGGAGGAGCAGCAGCGAGAGGATTCAGAGTTGCAGCAGTGGATGGCGTAGAAGACTGGGTGGTCGATACATTGCTGGATGCATTTTCTGCTATCCAGCACCTGTTCACACTGCTTATTTTGTAATAAAGGTCTACCACTTGGAACCCCAAAATTGTGATATGAAGCTGGGGACCCCAGAAACTTGCCTCTCTCTTAATCCCGCAGCTGCTGGCTGCGATTCACCTGGACCAGGAACTCGGCCTGTGCCCACAACCTCACTTGGACTTCCGCGTCCTCGCCCGTGTCCACGGCCACGTCCTCTAGGCCTACCCCTACCCCTCAGCATGGTGTATTTTGAATACAGCAGACACAGAGCGGTGTAAAAAATTAGGCAATTATTGGCCTGCACTTGGAGGCTGACAGCAGTACTGTAACGCACACTGTAGGCCGAAAAAATTATACGCTGGCCTGCAGCAAGGCCTAGCTGTCTAATAGTGAGCCACTACAACTCCCAGCAGCCACAACAGTAATGCACATGGTCACAGGTAGCCCTAAGCAGGATTTTTTTTTTTTTTTAAACAGCAGCCTAGATAGCCTGTATCTGTCTTTCCCTCTATCAGCGGCTGTTGCTGTACGCTGTGCGTGAAGTTGACGGGTTGAACGGAGCGGTGTAAAAAATTAGGCAATTATTGGCCTGCACTTGGAGGCTGACCGCGGAACTGTAACGCACACTGCAGGCCAAAAAAATTCTACGCTTGCCTGCAGAAAGGCCAAGCTGGCTAATAGTGAGCCACTAGAACTCACAGCAGCCAGAACAGTAATGCACACGGTGACAGGTAGCCGTAAGCAGGAGCTTTTTTGGGGTACTTGTTGACAGGATTCTACACTACCACTGTCCCTCCCTCACCAGTACTGCCCCTATACTCTGTATAATTGGCTGCAGACTTAGAACGCAATAGTCTGCAGAGCCCAAGAAGAAAAAAAATTTGGTGCAAACTGCTCCTAGCAGCCACAACAGTAATGCACACAGTAAGATGTGGCCCTAAGAAGGACCAATGGGGTTCTTGCAGACGCAGACAGTAGCTTAACACTCTCCCTATAGCACCAGCAGCACTCTTCCTAATCTCTGCCAGCTTGTGTCTGAGGAGAGCAGCGGGCAGGACTGCCTTATATACTCGGCAGTCACTTGATCTCACCAGCCACTCACTGCAGGGGGGTGGGATAGGGCTGGCACGTCACAGGAAGAAGATGTAATGCCTTTCCTGCATTTCTATTGGCCAGAAAATGGCGCAAAACATGCAGGGAAGGAAATGGAATTGACTCGAGTACCGCGTGGTGCTCGTCTCGAGTAACAAGCATCTTGAGTACCCTAATGCTCGAGCGAGCATCAAGCTCGGACGAGTACGTTCGCTCATCTGTATTCTCTATATTTGGGTATTTTCATCAGGAATGTATTTATTCTCCAAGGTTTAGGATGTGAATACTGAGGTCCCAGACAAAGGGTGGTAACACTGGGAGCTTGGTCAGACCACATGCTGTTCCTAATTTAGAAGATGACACAGCGGATAATAGTGCTCTATTTACAAGGCATAAGTCTATCCTGGAAAAGGATCTGTGGCGGGCCGAGTAATACCCTAATACTCGAGCGAGCATCAAGCTCGGACGAGTACGCTCGCTCATCTCTAGCCTGTACGAGACCTCTGAACATTGGTCGGAGCATTTAAATGCCGCTGTTAGAATTGATGGCAGCATTTAAAGGGTTAACAGCTCCGATCAGTGGCGTGGCTTATCAGAGCATTTTCGGGAGGGTGTTGGCTGTAAAAAACGGCTGCCACTCACATTGTATGGAGCGTGATAGGCCCGCAATTTCCCTTCATACATACCCCGAACCTGCAGTATGTAACCGTACGTCCTGTAGCTTTAAGGGGTTAAAGAGCAGATAATATCCTAGAGTAAAAAAAGCCACCCTCGCCTCTTCAGTCTCCCTGATCCAGCAAAGATGCCGCGGTGGTCTGTGCATACTGTCGGCCAGCGATGATGTGCTATAACAGCAGAGAATTCCATGCAGGAAAAAGGGTCATCCACGCTTGCTTGCAGAATAAAATATATAATCTTCCTTTATTTAGACATATTTAAAATTGCCAGATATACACATCTCTAAACCAGACGCGTATCGGCTGCACAGAGCCTTCGTCAGTGGTATGATCTGAATAGAGTGTGGGACCAGCTTAAATAGGTGGAACAGAATGAATTATTACAATGACTGTCAGCTGTACAGGTTATAGGGCAAAAGGGAATAACAGCACGTGCTACAGCTAGTCGCCGACCGGAGGAGTCACCTGCTGTTCTTAGTGACATCTTTTATAAACTACTGGACAACAACTTTACCAGGCAGCACTGAAGCTATAAGTTAGAACACTCGTAGGCTATGGAGCGCTCCCTTGACTCTGTGTTCTTACTTGGTTGCACACAAAACCTTCAGCAAGAAGCCATCGGGAGGTAAGAAAATGACTCCAGAGTGAGCTGAAAAAGCACAAGCAGCAACACCTCAGTAAGATTGTATGTGTATACCATTTATGGGGTGGCACCATTTAGCTGTTCGCTTCAGGTTGCAGGAGGGGCAGGTGCACCCCTCTGCACACCCGCTCACAGATTACCCCCATTCCATGGAGCTTACCCTCGTACAGATCTTCTGATGCAGATTCCATGCAGGTTTTTATTCCACAACGCGGATTATAAATCGTTGTGTAGAAACCCGCGTCACATGAACTACGTCACCGATCCCAAGGACTTCTATGGGATGCAAAAGTGACTTGGATTCCGATGTGGATTTTGGTACTGAATAGAGATGAGCGAGCGTACTCGGAAAAGCACTACTCGCTCGAGTAATTTGCTTTATCCGAGTATCGCTGTGCTCGGGTCTGAAGATTCGGGTGCCGGCACGGAGCGGGGAGCTGCAGGGGAGAGCGGGAAGGAACGGAGGTAAGATCTTTCTCTCCCCTGCTCCCCGCTGCGACTCACCTGTCAGCCGCAGCGGCACCCGAATCTTCAGACCCGAGCACAGCGATACTCGGATAAAGCACATTACTCGAACGAGTAGTGCTTTTCCGAGTACGCTCGCTCATCTCTAGTACTGAATCCACACAAACCTTCAGTGTATATGTGGTCTTACATTCAGTGCCGGATCCGTCATTATAACTTGTAGCATGTTCATTGTCTTGGATTATATAGCCAGCAGGTGGCGCTCTGACACCAATATTACTCAGTTATACCTTCAGCCACTTCATGTATCACATATAATCCCTGTACAGTCCGGTATCCGCCTCTTATATGTATATATCACTGAGCATTATGGAAGGGATATAGAGTCTATCTGTAACATTCAGTTTCTGGAAGATCCTGTGTGATGTGAACATGCCCTGCGTGCCCAAAAACTACAGTAAAATGTGCCGATGTGTTGTGCTTAAGCATGTGCAATTGTGCATACGTATCTATAAAGCAGCCTTTATGCAGGTGATTGTCCCATGAACGCTTGTGCAGCTCCTGTACACACTGCACCGACACACAGACACGGCTGCTCAGCTGTAACTCCTTTTGAGTTTCCCTGGTCTGCACTGTTCTATGGCTGGACGCTACCTGTAGTGGTTCCTTGTGTGACATCATTGGTGCAGCCCCTACAGCTTGCGGCAGCTGAGAAGTAACTACTGCACAGTAAGTAGGTTTCCTCTATCCCTGCCCTCAGCCTGTTAGAGCCGTCGCTGTATCCTTGTATTGTCTATAACAAAGCTGCTGACTGATATTATGATTGCTGATCATTACAAATGGAATTACTGGTTAGATGCGTTCGCACTGACAGCTTGTGGCCGCTGCGCTGTCCTCCTACACCCCCCATAGCCACGCGTCATATACAGCGTGCCGTCCTCCAGACACTGCAGAGTATTTGTATCTCATCCTGTTACAGCCCATTGCTGTATCCGTGTATCTGATATGTAACACGGCTGGGGATGTAGATCATACATCCAACATCTCCATTCCAGTGTCTGGCACCATCATAACCCCCCGACGGCATGCCAGATGCCTTGGGGTCACACTGGACTCTGACCTCTCCTTTGCCCCCCATATCCAATCTCTGGCCCAAACATGCCACATGCACCTCAGAAATATTGCTAAAATAAGTCCGTTCCTAACCACAGACACGCTAAAGACGCTTGTGGTTGCGCTCATCCACTCCCGGCTTGACTACTGCAACTCGCTACTCATTGGCCTCCCCTGCACCAGACTCGCTCCACTCCAATCCATACTAAATGCAGCAGCTAGACTCATTTTTCTATCCAGTCGTTATTCAGACGCCTCTGCATTATGCCAGTCGCTGCATTAGCTACCCATCCACTGCAGAACTAAATTTAAACTCCTCTACCTCACTCACAAAGCTCTGCATGGCGCTGCGCCACCATACATCGCCTCCCTACTGTCAGTACACCAGCCAGCCCGCTCACTCCGATCGGCTAACACCCTCAGACTAAACGCCCCTGTAATACGAACCTCTCATACTCGCCTACAGGACTTCACTAGAGCAGCACCCATCCTCTGGAATGCTCTACCCCAAGGCATCCGGACAATTCCCGATGCACGATATTTCAGACGTGCCTTAAAATTGCACCTCTTCAGGGAAGCATACCAAATCTCCTGACCTAGTCCCTCGCCCCTCCCTATGGTGCTCCACCCTGTTTGCCTTCTGATAAATGATCTGTACATAAAATGTCCTTTTGCCTGTGTTCCCCACCCCCTGCACCTCCTGTACCACCCTCAACCCATTTGTGTCTAACCCAATGTACCTTATATTGTAATTGTTGTATTGTTTTGCATTTATCCATGCCTGAAAGCGCTGCGGAATAGGTTGGCGCTATACAAATAAAGATTATTATTATATTATTATTATCATACATGCACCCAGGAACTTAAAGATGGTATTACGCATAAAGAAATTACAGCGCCCGAACATGGCAAAGTTTCACCCCGCCAAGGGCCTCGGCCCACACCCCTCAGCAATCATAAAGCGGACTTCGATGCTAGCACAGCTGTGAACGTCTCATTAAATTAGTTGCGGTTGCTTTCACCGCTCCAATGACTGGATTAGCCAGGAAAAAGTTCCACAGCCCCAACCTGGCGCAGTTGCAGTTCCCCCGGGACATAGGCCTCGGCCAACAGCTTCAGCAATCGTAGGCATGAAGCGGACTTCGATGCTAGCACAGCATTGAACGTCTCATTAATGGAGTAACGCTCCTCTTCTTTGGCCCAAACCAGTGTCTCAGATAACTGTGGTAACACGAGAGCCAATACATAATGCCCAGTGCTGATCCCCCTGACCCCAAGCAGGAGGAGGAGGTGGCCTTACAAGGCCAAGAAACCATGACCAGGACCCGCTGTAGCCTGTGTGGGAAGTATGTGAGCGGGTCCTTGGCCACACTCGGTCCCAGCAAACACCTTGTGTGGCCCAAGGTGCCGCGATTGACATAGCAATGGGGAATCCATGTGTCCATACACTGGTCATTCTGTTTGGGTGTCGGATACCTCATCGGCAATGCACGGACTTAGAGCGGACTCCGATGCTAGTACAGCTGTGAACATCTTATTAATGCAGTAACGCTCCTCTCCTTTGGCCCAAATAAGTTTCTCAGAAAACTGTGGTAACACGAGAGAAAATACCTGATGCCCAGTGCTGATCCCCCTGACCCCGAGCAGGAGGAGGAGGTGGCCTCAGAAGGCCAAGAAAAAATGACCAGGACTAGCAGTGACCTGTGTGGGAAGTATGTGAGTGGGCCCTTGGTCAGGCTCGGTCCCAGCAAACACCTTGTGTGACCCAAGGTGCCGCGACTGACATAACAATGGGAAAATCCCTGTGCCCACACACTATTCATTCTGTGTAGGTGTTTGATGGCTCAATCGACACCGCAAGGGGAAAGCCATCTGCACTCTGCACCCTACCCAAGTCAGTCAGTGTCTTTGTGCCAGACAGGTAAAATACCGCGATGGGAAGTCTTTGTGCACCCTCAGCATAGGCGAGCTGAAGGAACACAAAGACAGTAATAAACATGGAGAAATGACAGTGCCCAAACATGGCAGACTTTCACTGCGCCGAGGACATAGGCCTCTGCACACACCCTCAGCAATTGTGGGCATAGAGCGGACTCCGATGCTAGTACAGCTGTGAATGTCTCATTAATGCAGTAACGCTCCTCTTCTTTGGCCCGAACCAGTGTCTCAGATAACTGTGGTAACACGGGAGAAAATACATGATGCCCAGTGCTGATCCCCTGACCCCAAGCAGGAGGAAGAGGTGGCAATACAAGACCAAGAAACCATAACCAGGACCCGCTATAGTCTATGTGGGAAGCATGTTAGCGGGCCCAGGGTCAGGCTCTGTCCCAGCCTCCACCTTGTGTGACCCAAGGTGCCCTGAGTTACATACCAATGGAAAATCCATGTGTCCCAACACAGATAGCTTAACACTGCAAGGGGAAGTCTTTGAGTTCCTTGGGCTTGCCTATGCTGTAAGTGCACAAAGATGGTATTAAACAGGAAGAAATCAGAGTGCCCAACCATGGGAGAGTTTCACCCCGCCAAGGAACTTGGCTTCGGCCCACAATTCTGGTCTAATCAATCACTGTATTAATTGTGCCAGATAGGTAAAACACCGCGATGGGAAGACTTAGTGCACCTATAGTATAGACAGACCCCTGTAACATTCCTGTAGCACAAGTATAGGCAGACCCCTGTAACATTTCTGTAGTAAACGTATAGGCAGACCCCAGTAACATTTCTGTAGCAGAAGTATAGGCAGACCCCAGTAACATTTCTGTACTAACAGTATAGACAGACCCCTGTAACATTTCAGTAGCAGAAGTATAGGCAGACCCCTGTAACATTTCTGTAGTAAACGTATAGAGAGACCCCAGTAACATTTCTGTAGCAGAAGTATAGGCAGACCCAATAACATTTCTGTAGTAACAGTATAGACAGACCCCAGTAACATTTCTGTAGCAGAAGTATAGGCAGACCCCTGTAACATTTATGTGGTAGAAGTATAGGCACACCCAGTAACATTTTTGTAGCAGAAGTATAGGCAGACCCCTGTAACATTTCTGCAGTAACAGTATAAACAGACCCCAGTAACCTTTCTGTAGCAGGAATATAGCAGACCCCTGTAACATTTATGTGGCAGAAGTATTAGCAGACCCCTGTAACATTTATGCGGCAAAAGTTTAGGCAGACCCCAGTAAAATTTCTGTAGCAAGAGTATAGGTGAACCCCTGAAAATTGGGGAACCATGACTGTAGGCGAGGGCCAGAAAAATTAGTACACCAAGAGTACAAATGTACCCCTGAAAAATTGGTCAACCGAGAGGGCAGGTGAAACCCATAAATATTTTTTGAAAGATATAGCTCGCTGTTGCTTAATTTGTAACACAGCCTGGAGGCAGCCCTGTTAAAAAAAATTGGTTCGTGTTAAAGTATCAATACTTTTGAAACTGAAAAATTGGAAAAAATTGTTAGATGAGATTTTTGGGCCGCAGAAAAATTGGCAGTTCAGCGTAATGACATGATGTTTCAGGAGGAGGAGTAGGAGGAGGAGGACTAATATCAGAGACAGATTGACAAAGCTAAATGCCCCTTTTTTTCTGGTGATAGAGAAGAATGTTTTTATCTATGGTTGCAGCGAAAAGAGTCTTTAGGTTCTGTTGCTCTCCGCCGGTGGAGAAGAGAAGTCTGGGGAAATCCAGGCTTTGTTCATCTTTATGAGTGTAAGCATGTCGGTACGGGCAGTTGCCAGGCGGGTACGCTTATCCGTGATGATTCCCCAAGCTGCACTAAACACCCTCTCTGACAAGACGCTAGTGGCAGGGCAAGCCAGCACCTCCAGGGCATGCAGCGCAAGTTCATGCCACGTGTCCAGCTTTGACACCCAATAGTTGTATGGAACAGAGGCATCACGGAGGATGGTGGTAGGATCGGCTACGTACTCCCTCACCATCTTTTTACAGTGCTCCCTCCGACTTAGCCTTGACTGGGGAGTGGTGACGCAGTCTTGCTGGGGAGCCATAAAGCTGGCAAAGGCCTTGGAGAGTGTCCTTCTGCCTGCGCTAAACATGCTGCCTGATCTCCGTGCCTCCCCTGCTACTTGGCCCTCGGAAGTGCGCCTTCTGCCACTAGCGCTGTCAGATGGGAAGTTTAGCATCACTTTGTCCACCAGGGCCCTGTGGTATTGCATCACTCTCGTACCCCTTTCCTCTTCGTGAATGAGAATGGAAAGGTTCTCCTTGTACCGTGGGTCGAGAAGGGTGTACACCCAGTATTCTGTGTTGGCCAGAATGCGTCTAACGCGAGGGTCACAACAAATTCAGCCTAACATGAAGTCAGCCATGTGTGCCAGGGTGCCAGTATGCAAGACATCGCTGTCCTCACTAGGAAGATGACTTTCAGGATCCTCCTCCACAGCCCATACACGCTGAACAGATGAGAGGCAAGCAGCATGGTTACCCTCTGCAGTGTGCCCAGCTGTCTCTTCCCCCTCTGCCTGCTCCTCCTGCTCCACCCCCTCCTCCTCCAAAACGCGCTGAGATATAGACATGAGGGTGGTCTGGCTATCAAGCGACATACTGTCATCCCCGGCTCCTGTTCCAACCGCAAACCGTCAGCCTTTATGCTTTGCAGCGAACTTCTCAGCAGGCATAGCAGCGGGATGGTAACGCTAATGATTGCAGCATCGCCGCTCACCGTCTGGGTAGACTCAAAGTTTCCTAGGACCTGGCAGATGTCTGCCATCCAGGCCCACTCCTTGGTAAAGAATTGGGGAGGCTGACTAACACTATGCCGCCCATGTTGGAGTTGGTATTCCACTATTGCTCTACGCTGCTCATAGAGCCTGGCCAACATGTGCGTCGTAGAATTCCATTGTGTGGGCACGTTGCACAGCAGTCGGTGCGCTGGCAGATTAAACCGATGTTGCAGGGTCCTCAGGGTGGCAGCGTCCGTGGTGGACTTGCAGAAATGTGCGCACACGCGGTGCACCTTGCCGAGCAGGTCAAACAAGTACGAGTAGTTTTTCAGAAACTGCTGAACCACCAGATTGAAGACGTGGGCCAGGCATGGCACATGTGTGAGGCTGCCGAGCTGCAGAGCCGCCACCAGGTTACGGCCGTTGTCACACACGACTATGCCAGGTTGGAGGCTCAGCGGCGAATGCCAGAGGTCGGTCTGCTCTGTCAGACCCTGCAACAGTTCAGGGGCCGTGTGTCTCTTGTCACCTAAGCTGAGTAGTTTCAGCACAGCCTGCGGACGCTTGCCCCCACTGTGCTGCCGCGCCGCGCCACACCGACTGCTGGCGACGTGCTGATCACACTTAATTGAGAGGTAGAGGTGGCGTGGGAGTAGGGGGAGGGTTTAGAGGAGGTGGCATAGACTGCCGCAGATACCAGCACCAAGCTAGGACCCGCTATTCTGGGTGTGGGTAGGACGTGAGCAGTCCCAGGCTCTGACTTGGTCCCAGCCTCCACTAAATTAACCCAATGTGCCGTCAGGGAGATATAGTGGCCCTGCCCGCCAGTACTTGTCCACATGTCCGTGGTTAAGTGGACCTTCCCAGTAACCACGTGGGTGAGGGCACGATTTATATTGCGGGAGACGTGCTGGTGTAGGGCTGGGATGGCACACCGGGAAAATAGTCGCGACTGGGGACCGAGTAGCGCGGGACCGCCGCCGCCATCATGTTTTTGAAAGCCTCTGTTTCCACAAGCTTGTATGGCAGCATCTCCAGGCAGATTAATTTGGTAATGTGCACGTTTAAAGCTTGTACGTGCGGGTGCGTGGCAGCGTATTTGCGCTTTTGCTCTAACACTTGTGCTAGCGACAGCTAAACGCTGCGCTGAGAGACACTGCTGGATGGGGTTGAGGACAGTGGAGGTGAGGGTGTGGGTGCAGGCCGGGAGGCACTCGTGCCTGTGTCCTGAGAGGGGGTTGGATCTGAGTGGCAGGTTGGGGCACAGGGAAGGAGGCAGTGGTGTGACCCGGAGGCGGCGAACGGCCTTCGTCCCACCTTGTGGGGTGCTTGGCCATCATATGCCTGCGCATGCTGGTTGTGGTGAGGCTGGTAGTGGTGGCTCCCCGGCTGATCTTGGTGTGACACAGGTTGCACACCACTGTTCATCGGTCGTCCGCGCTCTCACTGAAAAACATACACATCTTTGAACACCTAGCCCTCTGCACGGAGGCTTGGCGCGAGGGGGTGCTTTGGGAAACAGTTTGGGAATTCTTAGTTCTGGCCCTGCCTCTACCCCTAGCCACCCCACTGCCTCTTCCAACCTGTCCTGCTGCTGCACTTGCCTCCCGCTCTGAAGACCTGTCCTCAGTAGGCTTAGCAAACCAGGTGGGGTCAGTCACCTCATCGTCCAGCTGCTCTTCCTCCGAATCCTCTGTGCGCTCCTCCCTCGGACTTACTGCCCTTACTACTACCTCACTGATAGACAACTGTGTCTCATCATCATCATCCTCCTCACCCACTGAAAGCTCGTGAGACAGTTGCCGGAAGTCCCCAGCCTCATCACCCGGACCCTGGGAACTTTCCAAAGGTTGGGCATCGGTCACGACAAACTCCTCAGGTGAGAGAGGAACCATTTTTTCCCACTCAAGGCAGGGATCCGAGAACAGTTCCTGGGAGTCTGCCTGCTCATCAGAATATGTCATTTTCATGGAGTGAGGAGGCTGGGAGAAAGGAGGAGCAGCAGCCAGAGGATTCAGAATTGCAGCAGTGGACTGCATAGAAGACTGGGTGGCCAATACATTGCTGGATCCATTTTCTGCCATCCACGACAGGACCTGCTCACACTGCTCTGTTTGTAATAAAGGTCTACCACGTGGACCCATAAATTGTGATATGATGCAGGGGACCCCAGAAACTTGCCTCTCTCCTAATCCCGCAGCAGCTGGCTGTGATTCATCTGGACCAGGAACTCAGCCTGTGCCCACACCCTCACTTGGACCTCCGTGTCCTCTTCCGCGTCCTCTTCCACGTCCACGACTCCTACCCCTACCCCTCATCATGGCGGATTACGAATAGAGCAGGGGCTAAATAAATTACCCCACTGTACAGCACTGACAACTGGGCCTTAATTCACCGCACACAGAGAATTATAGATAGCGGAGGCTCTATGCTGTGACTAGGAAAAAAGTAACCTGCTGTCTCGCGCTGATACCTAGGGGTAATTTACTGCTCGCAGAGACTTGTAGATTATAGAGGCTGTGTGGATTGGGAGAAGACTGTAAAGGCAGTGGATAGTGCTGGTAACTGCGGCGATCTCAACCCCACCAACGGAAATGTTATTGTGGGACGTTCTACACAGCGGCTGAGCTGAAATACTTAGCAGTGGCCCCGGTAATATTACAGTACTGTTTAGTAGTGAGACCGCGGTCTAATTCATTGCAGCCGGAGAACGGTATAAATAATTATGGAATTATTTCCGTTCACTTTCACGCTGAGAGTGGTATTGTAACGCAAACTCTAGCCAGAAAAAAATTATATGGAAGGCTGCAATCAGGCCTAGCTGCGTAATACTGAAGCACTACAACTCCCAGCAGCCACCCTGTAAAATGCACACGGTCAGATGCAGCCCAATGAAGGAGCTTTTGTTTTGTTTTTTTAAAAAGAATACAGGCTGTATAGTGTATATCACTTTCCCTCTATAAGTGGCTGTTTTGGCCCTACGCTCTTCGTATAATTCACTGCAGACACAGAGCGGTGTAAATAATTATGGAATTATTTGCGTACACTTTCACGCTGAGAGCGGTATTGTAACGCAAACTCCACCCAGAAACAAATTGTACGGAAGGCTGCAAACAGGCCTAGCTGCGTAATACTGAAGCACTACAACTCCCAGCAGCCACCCAGTAAAATGACCACGGTCAGAGGTAGCCCTAAGAAGGACCGTTGGGGTTCTTGTAGACAGGATCCTACACTACCACTGTCCCTATCTCAGCAGCACTTTCCCTATACTCTGTATTACAGACTGCAGACTGAGAACGCTATAGCTGTAATAGCCTGCACAGCCCGAGATGAAAAAAAAAAAATTGTGCAAAACTGCTCCCAGCAGCCACAACAGTAAGGCACACAGTTAAATGTGGCCCTAAGAAGGACCGTTGGGGTTCTTGAAGACAGGATCCTACACTAACACTTTCCCTATCTCGTCAGCAGCACTTTCCCTAACCTCTGCCAGCATGTGTCTGAGGTGAGCCGCGGGCGGGACCGCTTTAAATACTCGGTGGTCACTCGACCTCGCCAGCCACTCACTGCAGGGGGGTGGGATAGGGCTGGCACGTCACAGGAGGAAGTTGTAATGCCTTCCCTGCATGCCTATTGGCTAGAAAATGGCGCTAAACATGCGGGGAAGGAAATGCAATTGACTCGAGTAGTGGTGCTCTTCTCGAGTAACGAGCATCTGGAGCACCCTAATGCTCGAACGAGCATCAAGCTCGGACGAGTGTGCTCGCTCATCTCTAATAATAATAACCTAACTCCTTTCCAGGGCAATTTATACAGATGAACCAGGAAGAAAGTAGGTAAATTCTGATGCCAAGACTCAATAGCAGAGAGGACGGGTTAGCCGCTAATATGCTATCTGCCTGTCCTACAAGACAACTTACCGTACTTCAAGTCGTGTGAGAGTTTAATCAAAAATGTCAGAGAAACTTGTGGGTAGATCATTTCAGCCATTTCCAGACAATTCTTCATCCAAAGATGTTTGCTCAACCTACAGTTGGGACTTTGGGCAAAACTAAGCCTACTTAAAATCAATCATACCATTCTGACCTAAGGAAGCGTGATTTCTCCTGCTTTAAGGGATTAGTCATGTAAACCATGGCAGGCTTTCACCCAGACCAGCTGTTTAACAGCCTGAAGGTATTCAGCTTGTTAGCGTTAGAATTATGAGGTCCTTGCTAAGAAAAATAGGTTTATCTGTGTCACGTTGTGCTCCTGGGACCTGTAGTACTTTGGGTTTCCAGAATCACACTGCTGTAGGTATAGGTGATTTGGCTGGCTGATGGTGTGGAGCTCTCCAGCCAGCCAATCACCATCATGATGCACACATAAATATCAGCCTCTTACTAGCGGGTGCTGGTCATTTATCCACTATCCTTTTCCAACTCAGTGCTTGGTGTTATGCATGTTGCTATTTTGAAGTTGCTTTCACTGAAGATGGTCTGCACACCTGATCTTCTATCTGCAGGTTCTGTGGCCCTTCCCTTTTATCAGATGTGGCCTCCAGACATCTGATGTCCTATACATTGTGTGGTGGGTGATATCTGAAATGTTCCTCTTACGTCAGTTTGGTGTCTGACGCTCTTGCCCCTTTCTTGATGTGTGAACACTTAAACTAACTCCTGTTTTATTTCTTAGGCCAGCTACCCGTGTCTGCCGCCCTCTTGCTATTCTGGGCAGATGCAGGCTTTGCTCTGCTCCTTCTATATGAATGGATTCTTAGCTGTGTACTTTCCATTGGCACTGCAGGAGGTAATCTTCTCCAGCGCTCCCAGCCCAGCTGCAGGGTAACAGGCTATTGCCCACCTATTTAGTGGAGCTGGAGATTCTCCTCCTTTGCCTGAGCGTTGGTGTCTATGACTTCTGTGTTCGCCCTGATTCCTTTTACCTGGGTGTTTGTTCTCTGCCTGCCCAGACATTGCACCAGATTCTGTTTACAGTTTGGCCTGTATTGCGGAGCTTTGCACCAGTGCCTCTGACCTCCATGGATCAGCTGCCAACCACACCAGGACTACTCCAGGAAGTAGCAGTCTGCTCGGTTTCCTACAATAAATTCTAGATCCCTGTACAGTGGTTAAAGAGTGAATACCGGGGAACCATCAGGATAATGCCCTTAGGATTAGCCCAGGCCAAGGACAAACCGGTTGGTTGGCACAGTGGGTCCACACTCATTGTCCATAACATATTTCTGCATGCATGATGTTCTGAGTGGGGTTTTCCTCTGTGAGGTGAGCAGAGTTCATGTGGTAATAATCACTTCTTCAGTGTGGTCTGAAGGAGTGGACTGCTCTTGGTGTGTACAATGACATGTTCTGTGTGGTGTTCCCTCTGTGTTGCAGTCACTTGGTGTGAACAAGGTCGTGTTCTGTGTATGTCTGTAGGTGTTGACTACACTTGGTGTGAATTGTCTTGCTCAGTGTGTGTTTTGTTGTATATCCCCTGCCTGGTGTTCCTGTCTGTTACCATCTTGGATGAGCTGAGCCCCTAGGTTCCAATGTGGAGCCATCCCTAAAATAAAAAAATAAATAAATCTTGGTATTTGTATAGTGCCAACCTATTTCGCAGCGCTTTCGGGTAATTATTACTTATTACTCCCCACCAAGCTGGATTCTCATTTTACCGACCTTGGAAGGATGAAAGGCTGAGTCAACCTTGAGCCGGCTACCTGAATCATGCGGGGATTGAACTTCAGGTCATACGCGAGAGCTTACACTCTGCACCACACGAGGCTCTTATTGAGACAATCTCCCCGATTTAAGACAATCGCCCCATTTTCAGGCAAGGTTCCCTAGGGACTCACAAGACAACGAAGACCCATGATGTGGGCTTGTGAGGTTACATATTCTGACCAAAATACAAACCAATATCTCGTACTTATTAGCAATTCCAGCTGCCTATGTGGGTTTGTACTATAGGTAAATATTTTGGTGTCTGTTGTTGTTTGTATGCATGTTGGGTTTTTGTATGTTATTGGTGTTAGAGTGCATATTCTTTCCCTCCTGTTTTATTTGGGTTACGTTCATCTATGTCATTGTTCCCATGGCTTGCACAGATATAACAATCAGAGGTAGACACCTGAACAAAAGGTGCCTATACCTGTATAGCAGTGTTTCTCAACTCTAGTCCTCGGGACCCCCAAACAGGTCATGTTTTCACGGTATCCTATAGGAAGAACACATGTGGCAATGTCTGAGGAACTGATAATTAGATCACCTGCACAATACTGGGGAAATCCTGAAAACATGACCTGTTTGGGGGTCCTGAGGACTCGAGTTGAGAAACACTGCTGTATAGTGTCCATCTTCATAAATAGTGTGAACAAGGAAGGCTTTTAGCAGAGAAAACCCATATTGAGGAGTGATGCTCCATATTCCACAGGATGGATTTGAGAAAGGCTAAGGTAAGACTTTAGCTAAAGACCCTTTGACAAAGTGGTTCATAATGGCCATTCAGAGACTGAAGACAGCTAAATCAACCCTTTCCCAAAATTGAAAGCTATGTGAGCACTCCTAACCTTTACAGGAAACGGATTTGCTATTCCTATCAGGAAAGGTGGAGTTCCTGGTGTCACTTACATCAGCCAAACGGATCAGTGATCTATGGGCCTTGACTGTCAAAGAGCCTTATTTATCCTTCCATGAGGATAAAGTGATATTAAGGACTCTGTTTTTTTTTCAGGCCCAATTGGTTATTTTTTCTCAATATGAATCAGGTAAATGTCCTGCCGGCCTTCTGTGCTGAACCTACCTGGGAGGAGGAAAGGTGCTCGTAGACATCAGATGTGGGGCACTGTCCGAGAATAGACCTATCACAGCTGAGAGTTTGGACCGATCAGTTGTCTGTGCTCACACAGATCCCAAAGAAAGGGAGAAATCCCCCCAGCCCACCATATCTAGGTGACCGAGAGACCCTGTTATCACTTCATATAAAAGTGAAGGCCTCCGTCCAGAAGACATCAGACTCGCTATACCGGAGCCACAGCAACATCAGGGGCAGAAGATGCGGTATCTGGCTGAGAGCATCAGCACATGGAGCACACAACATACCTTCTGTGTAAGAAGAACCTCTCTATGGAGAAGACTTTTCCTCCTGTCCTTCAGTTTTTATTTCTGGTCTTTCCCACCCCTAATAAATCCTGCTCTCCCCCTGTATGTATATGGCTGCTGTGTGAGGATACCCCAGGAAGCCAGAAGTTATTATGTTATTCTTTCCTGCAGATCTAACAGCAGCACATATCTACCCAACCAATAAAGTATTTTTCTCTACATCTCTTTGTAGTCTTTAAAAAACACACAAGGGGGAGGAGCTTAGGTCCCCCTTCTTATAGGGTTTGTACAAAATTTGAATTAACTCTCCAAAGCATGTGGTAGGGGAATAAATCCCCATGTCTATATGTGCTGCTGTCAGGACTACAGGAAAGAACAGCATAATAAATCCTACCTGTCTGCAGTCACATTGACTGTAACAGGTCAGTGTAATGTAAGTATGAAGTCAGTTGTAAACACGCAGAGCACACGGATGTGAGAACTAGTCCATCTGGATAAGCCCTTTATAGACTCCTCTATGAGCTCCATACATCAGCAGTCCTCCTATTACTCCTGTTCTAGACTCCTGGCTGCTATATTGTAACAAACTGCTGCTGTGTGAGCCAGACAAGAGGACGGCTTCTCAGCCTCTGAATGGCAATGTTTTCATTAACTGACAGCAAGCAGAGATTTTGAAATCAGTGAAGAAAGACAAAACATATAAGGAAGTTGTAGAAGCTTTATTTCCATAAGATTCACAACTTCTTGTAGATCCGTGTAGATACAGGCGGATACTTTCTCATCTTAGACTTAGTTATTTGCTGTTTGGCTACTTGCAGAAGTAACGGTCGTTCCGGTCAAACTGACATGTAAGTCCTCTTGCACACGGACAGTAATCCGGGTAGAGCCCATTATTAATCTGAAGAAAGAGATGATAGGGTTAATGAAGCCACTTGTGACTCCTAACCACATCTGCCTGTCTTTAGTCCATGTAGACGGACTGATGTCGCTGTGGGGCGTCTTACATCAGAGTTTGTGTTTTTAACGCACAAATGTCATCTGATTGCAATCAGTGTTTTTTATGGGGGAGAAAAAAACGGAAGGCGGTCAAGATGATGTCATTTAAACCTCCCATTAAAGTCAATGGGTGCGTAAATAAAACAGAAGTTACTCCCTCGCCGTACAGGGGCGTTTATTTTAAATACATTCATTGATTTTAATGTGCGATTCTGGTCCGAGAATCAAAAACATAAAGACTCGATAAAGACTGCTAAAGTCGGAGCGTCGCCTGCTGTATGGAGCAATAACACTTTATATTCCTTCGCTCCACCATTGATGCTGCCATTTGCTTCTCCACTGGATGTACTACGCTGGGACTAAGGATCCGAGGTCCCTTAAGTGGCTGTTGCACACATCTCTTCCGTGGCCTCTTTTTTGTGCATACGGAGGGGTGCTGGGGGACTTTCTTTTTGTTACATAGAATCAAAAAATAAGACATTCAATCTGTTAAAATTAATATAAAAAACCGCACATAAATAAACTCATCGCCTTTAAGGACTCCCGCGGGCGTACGCAGTATTAGTCCATGAAGAGCGCACCGTTGTTTCCGCCCGTGTATGTTGGATGTTTTTGCGCGTTTCTCTGCTTGCATGTTGCGTCTGTATTCACTGTGGTTTCCAAATGCGCAAAAAAACAAAACGCAAGAAAGATGAACTGATGTCATTTTTTCCGCACTTCCTTGCAACAAGTTTAAAAAACGCTCTTTCCTGGTGATTTTGGTCTGTAAATCGGGGTGACAGCAGGACATCCGCATCACATATCTACATCTGACTCCACCCATGCAGATCAGCCGTGTTGTGCGGACAGGGGATACGGCGGTGTGAATGGGCCCTGATTGCTCCAAGTTTTGTCCAAATTCTGTCCGTTTCACACTTGAGCATTAACCTCCTCCGTGTGAATAATATCGCGGCTCCTCAGCGAAGGTTTTGGCGGCGCAGCTTCAAGAGATGGAACACGAGGTTTTAGGGGGTGCCACAGGTTGTGGTAATTTGTAGTAGAGGCTCCTGTCACCTCACTGCTGCGGGTACAAATACCTGAGTGTGTAGGTATTCATACACTGCCAGGAGGAGTAACAGAGGAACCGCAGCATGTAGAGCTCTAAGATAAGAGGCTGCAGGATGGGTATTTTGTGGGCGATGCAAATATTTAGTAAAGCCGACAATGAAGGGAAATAACCGTATTTGTGCTATTAGGAGTGGAGGCTGAAGAATCACCACATGTTCTATTTACGTGTCGCATGAGAACAGGACATGTAATCTGTGGTGCCTGCACATCACACAACACACGGATGGGGTGCCCGTGTGATGGGAGCGGCACCCAGGAATTCTGTACACAACGAAGGGAGAAGCGAATACATCAGCCGCTTACAGATACTCACCAGAGGGTTACAGGTCGCATTTTTTGCTGCTCTTGGTTCACATTTATTTGTAGGAACACGGAACTCTGTGGATGTCCTACGACAACACCCACTGTCACATTCTGCACTTAGAGAACAGAAATCTCCATTGTTCTAAATATAAAAGAGAGACATAAATGTGATGTGATTGGAATTCTCTTTGTCTCGATGTTCTCCTTCCTGAGATCGGTCACAATTATTACTTCACACCGGAAGGAGAGGCTGTTAGGGACAGTTCAGGCGGTTGTTCCCCATCTGTGCTGTCCGTGTATTTCACGGCACACGGACCCATATATGACAATCAGGCCCTTCACATGAGTGTTATTTCACGTGGATCCTGTCCTGTTCCGGTCCGTGTCATGGATGAGCAGGATATGTAATGTCCGCTACCCGCCGCTCTGACATCACATGGACGTACATCCGCGTGCGGTCCGCTGCGAGTTGGGCCCTAGATTCTCACGGACAACTCACAAACATCCTACCAATATATGTAGCAAGGTCTGCAGCACACCAAAAGCGTTAATGCCAAATAGGCTGAGGCAATAATAAAAGTATGCAAAAGCCAGCAAGAGGACAGAACCCCGAACCTCTGTAGGGGTCATCCAATGCGGTGATCAGCGAGTGGCAGCATGAATGGTGCAAATATTAAAACTATCTTTATTCCTCCACTAAAATTGCGCCGATTCGGCGGCCTTGGTCTTTGCCGAGCTCCATGTATGCCGCCACTCGCTGATTACTACATGGGATACCTCACAAGCATCCGTCTGAGCGCACACTTAGACCTCTATCATTTAGTGTTATGGACTTCTTTTCCTATAGAGGTTCTGTTGGGAACAACGCCTCCATAAACAGGAATAAGGCGCGATCACACGGGCTTTGTGGCGATTTTTTAATAGCGCAAAAGTCAATAGTACCTTTTAATGTTAAAAACACATTGCATAAAAATAACAGTTTTGTGCTTTGCGATGCAATAAAAAGGAGGCTCCATAGGGAAACACGGGAGGTTTAAAAAAACAAGAAATATATTTTTTAAATGCAACATCGCAGAGTGAAAACCTTCCCAATATGAGGGAAACCATTGAGAATCATTGATTTCATAATTCTGCTATTTTACTCCCTCCGCGTTGCACTGAAATCGTGTGATTTTATCGCCCATGAGAAACCCCACTAAGAGCTGTATGAGAACGGCACCCGGATTATTTTGTCAGTGCTTATAGCTCTACTGTTACTTGATGGGGGGTCTCTAATAAAGGGGCATTCGGTGCATAGTTATAACATAATGGGATTGGAGGAGGGATGCCTGTATATGGGGGTCATGGAGTAATGCTTCCCTCCAGCTGCTCCTCCGCCATTGTAAAACATAAGAGAAATACTCGGGGGCCGGACCCTGATGAGAGATGGCGGTGCTACATGGGTGGATGGTTCTAAGGAGATTATTTCATCCCCATATGGTGATATTGGAAGCTATATGGGGGGTTATTTCGTCCCAATATGGTGATATTGGAAGCTATATGGAGAGTTATTTAGTCCCCATATGGTGATATTGGAAGCTATATGGGAGGTCACTCCGAAACTATATGTGGGGTTATTTAGTCCCCATATGGTGATATTAGAAGCTATATGGGGGGTTATTTAGTCCCCGTGATATTAGAAGCTATATGTGGGGTTATTTAGTCCCGATATAGTGATATTAGAAGCTATATGGGGATATTTAGTCCCCATATGGGGATATTAGAAGCTATATGGGGGGTTATTTAGTCCCCATATGGTGATATTAGAAGCTATATGGGGGGTTATTTAGTCCCCATATGGTGATATTAGAAGCTATATGGGGGGTTATTTAGTCCCCATATGGTGATATTAGAAGCTATATGGGGGGTTATTTAGTCCCCGTGATATTAAAAGCTATATGGGGGTTATTTAGTCCCCATATGGTGATATTAGAAGCTATATGGGGGTTATTTAGTCCCCATATGGTGATACTAGAAGCTATATGGGGGGTTATTTAGTCCCCATATGGTGATATTAGAAGCTATATGGGGGTTATTTAGTCCCCATATGGTGATATTAGAAGCTATATGGGGGGTTATTTAGTCCCCATATGGTGATATTAGAAGCTATATGGGGGGTTATTTAGTCCCCATATGGTGATATTAGAAGCTATATGGGGGGTTATTTAGTCCCCATATGGTGATATTAGAAGCTATATGGGGGTTATTTAGTCTCCATATGGTGATATTAGAAGCTATATGGGGGTTATTTAGTCTCCATATGGTGATATTAGAAGCTATATGGGGGTTATTTAGTCCCCATATGGTGATATTAGAAGCTATATGGGGGTTATTTAGTCTCCATATGGTGATATTAGAAGCTATATGAGGGTTATTTAGTCCCCATATGGTGATATTAGAAGCTATATGGGGTTATTTAGTCCCCATATGGTGATATTAGAAGCTATATGGGAGGTTATTTAGTCCCCATATGGTGATATTAGAAGCTATATGGGGGTTATTTAGTCTCCATATGGTGATATTAGAAGCTATATGGGGGGTTATTTAGTCCCCATATGGTGATATTAGAAGCTATATGGGGGTTATTTAGTCCCCATATGGTGATATTAGAAGCTATATGGGAGGTTATTTAGTCCCCATATGGTGATATTAGAAGCTATATGGGAGGTTATTTAGTCCCCATATGGTGATATTAGAAGCTATATGGGGGGTTATTTATTAGTAAAGCGGGTGAGCGTGAAGTGAGAATGTCTGATGAAAATTAAGACATAGTAGAAATAACAGAAAGATGGCCTGATGATAAGTGCGATTGGGGTGGATTTACAGGGTTACAATCTCTTCAGAAGTGACCATGGGAACAAGAAAGGGGGGGGGGGATGTTTGTATGTTAAATCCTACTTAATACAAGAAAACAAAAATCAGCGCCTACTCACACACAACGATTTTTAAAAGAATGTGAGTTACTTTTAAGTACTCACCTGGTGCTCGGCCAAAACTCCTGTCCAGGAGATTGACCGGCACCTTATATCCAAGTTGGCTTGTAACGTCTCTGGAGTCCCGGATCCGATTACCGGAGAGCGTCTCTGGGGTTTACAGCCGTGACAGGCTGTTTGCATACCTCTCGTGTCAAATGGAAAAATTTCCCCGGCGCTCGTCGGTTCCAGCAGAAATAGAGGACACAATGTCCGTGAATAACTTTAAATAATTTATTGATTCGTACGCTACGCGTTTCTGCGGGTTATCCCTGCGGTTGTCGAGGCTACAAGAAGATATAGGTGTAGAAGATGATCTACTCCTGATCCCTGTTATGTAGGGCCTCCCCATTGGGCCCCCGATCCGGCCCTGTACTTACTTACTCTCACCACCGCTCAGCAGTGAACACTCTCTTATTTTATTTGCTTTTTGTGTTTTAAACTACTAAACAAAACTTTTACATCCATGTGTCATGTATGATAGAGCCAGTCTGTGTCCCAGATGCCAAGTTAGAGCGTTAGCCACAGCTAGAACATAGGCCATGAAGTGTTCCCCGGGCATTGTTCTGGGGCATAGCGCCACCCTGTGCCTTTCTTGATAGAAGAAGCTCAAGTTTTTCATTTTTTCATTTTGTTGTTTGTCTCGGCGCATTTAGCTGTGAAATCCATATAGGAAATATATGGTGTAAAATGTAACAATTCAAAGCCTGTGTGAATGAGACCTTATACTAAATATGTGGAGGGGAAACCGGGACAGCAGCTGGTGACAGGTACTCACCGGGCCGAGACATTCCTGAGGTCGTCGTTTTGGTCCACATTCATCAACTGCCCGGCGAGAGGTACTCCTGAAGCAACACCCGCTATTACACAGGTCACTAGAATAACATGAATCTCCATCGTTCTAAATATAAAACAGAGGAGAGATAAGTTTTAGGAATCCATTTATAAGGTCTCACATTTATGTCACATAAAGAAGTGCGCTTTCTAAAAATTACTGACACATCATACGGACACGCAAAAAGGTTTGATCGCTGGGGGTGCAGATGCTGAGACCCCACTGATTGCTAGAATGAAGCAGCTGAAGCCTCATCCCAGCGCTGTCACTGCTTGTTCGCTGAGGATGGGCCGTAGTCTTTATATTGAGCCCGTCTTCAGCCAGATAGCAGGGACAGCACTGATGAGATCTTTACCTGACTTGTTCTAGTGATGGGTTGGGGTCTCGGCACTCAGACCCCCAGTGTACAGAAACCTTTGACAAGTCCATATGTAATGACAAAACTATATGAAATCCCATTTAGGGCCCATTCACACCTGCATTTAGGGCTTCAGCCACAATTCTGTTTCTCTTTCATTTTTGGAGCGGAAAAGTGAAATTAAAATGGAAATAATCATTTCCATTTTTTTCTTATTGATTTTATTGGGTTTTCAAATTAAAGGAAAACAAACGGAAAACTATGTTACCTCCATATCATTAGGTTTACATTTTTTAAAAATTAACAAATAGCGCTGCAGACGTGCCAGTGGGGGAAAAAAAAACAACGAAACAGAAGCAGATAGAAAGCTTTCCGTTTTTTGAAAACCAATTGAAATCAAGGAGAAAAAAAGGGAACTTTTATTTACATTTTCAATCTGTTTCTCTGCTCTTAAAACAGAATTGTGACAGAAGCCCTAAACGCCGGTGTGAATGGGCCCTCACACCACTGAAGAGTATTCTCATCCAGGGAAAGCATTCTGCACATTGAGGGTACATTTACACATAGCGGAAATGCTGCATCACCTGACCAGCAGCGCTGCGCCCACTAGAGACCGCCGAATGAAGGGGTTTGCTGCAGTGCAAGGAAGTGCGAGGTGAGAGGGAGAACTGTGTGAGCCGCTATGTGTAAACATCCCCTAATTACCACTCAGCCCAGCTGATAGTGGGCAGAGCTGACAGGCACACACTGTGATTTAGGAATGCTCTTTATAACTTGTGTTAATCATCGTGATTGGCTGGGCGATAAAATTGGGTCCAGTTTTGCTAAATTGGATTGGATCATCCTGATCTAATTTTTGCAAAAATTGCCAAATTATTAACTTCCTACTTAGAGGAGAGGGGACGGGTGTGCTGGTGCCGTGCGGCTGCCCTGCAGTGCTGGAGATCTAGATTTCCATCAGCAGTGCTGCCCACTGGGCCACCACCACCTCCACTGTTGTTCCAGGGACATTTTGAAGGCCAAATTAGAGAACCCGATTTTTGCTGCCTTTGATTTTAATGAAGGTTGGAAGAGGGAGTCTCAATTTGGCAATTATTTTTTTTAAATCGGGTCAGTCGGTCACTGCAAAACCAATTACAGTTAAATCTCTAGATTTGTTGGTAATCCGTCTGAAAGCAATCAGCCAAACTTGAAACCAATGAAAGTCAAGGTAATTGTTTCCATAGCAATCAATGTAAATCCAATTAATTTGTTCTAGACATTCCAGAAAACACACCCCGCCTCCCAGCAAGAGATTGCTCTAATTGGCTAAATTATGACTAGCAAGCAGAGGTTTGTTACAAAAGAGTTAAAACAGACAGAAGGAAAGGCAAATAATTATAGTAAAGTAATTGTATTATGATTGAAAAGTATATAGGAGAGGAAAAATGTATTGTATAAGGAGCAGAGTCAGATAATCAGTTACCATAAACCCATCATATAATCTCCATGTAGATACGTGTAATACAGTTACTTTATTGTAATTATTTGTCTTTCTTTCTGTCTGTTTTACCTTTTTTGTAACAAACCTCTGCTTGCTAGTCATAACGTGATGCAATTAACTTCTGAACACACCCACCACACCATTCCCCAGCTGTTCCCCTCTTGACAAGCTAGCACACACAGGTATTGCTTTTTTTACTTTAATTTGTTTTCTGTCTATAAATGTTTTGCGTATCTCATACCTCAGAGCTGTTGACAAAGGCTATCGTAGCCGAAATGCGTTCAGCGCGGACCTGTGAGCTGTATGCTTTCTATTCAATAAAGGACATTTTTTTTAATGGTAGCAGCTCCTCTCCACTTCTACTTTTCTCAACTGGTCACTAAGGGGTAAAGATACAGGGCACCTAATTACCCTGATCAACCCAGTCCCTTGGCAAGACTCCTATATATGATGCAAACTAGACCTTAAGTCTCTCTACTCTACTATCCCAAATGATCTAGGGATTAAGGCAGTTGAACACTTTCTGAGTGGAGATTTTCTAACATCGCACCAACAAAAACTTTTTATTTACCAAGTTTGCACCCAGCTCTGCCAACCTTTTTCTGGGTGCATCTGAAGAAAGTAATTTTAATGATTCCTGCATTGTATTTTTTAGGGGATTTATTGACAATATCTTATTGACCGGGAATGGGGACTTGGAGGATTTAACATCTTTTATTGTTAATTTGAATAAAAACAACTGACCTCGGGTTTTCTGGTACTATGAACCCTGTTAGTGCGGCCTTCTTAGACTTGGAATTATTTATTCCTAAAGGTAACACCCGAAGTAAATCCCATTTTAAGCCCATTGATTTAAATAGTTACCGAAACTCTTGCAGCGAAGAACTGGAAAACTAATATCCAGTATGGACTGTTAAAAATGGATTAAGAGAAACTGTTCTTCTACCCGAACGCACAGTGAACAGGCCAAAATCAGGAAAACAAGATTTAAGAATAAGGGGTATCCTAAAACACTTATTGCATCGGCATATACAAAAGTCCTGGAAGAAGATCACCATGGTGACAAAAATAGAAAAGACATGATTCCGAAGAAAAATGACTTTAGTTTGAAAACTCTGTTCATTACCCGCTACAACTCCCAGCATGCCTCTATAAAATACATGCTTTTTAAGCAATGTGGAATCCTAAAAGGAGACCCCTTTTTACTTAATGATACCCCAGATAACCCTAAAGTTGTTTTCCACAAAAAGAACCCTAAAAACATCTTTGCAACTTTGTGTCAGGATCCGCGGCTCGCGGGTCCTCCGTGCCCACATCTCCGGTCATGTCACCCAGCATTTAAACGTCTATGCGCTCCTGACCTTGCCAGTGTTAGTGTGGTCTTCCTGCTGTACCCGCGTTTCCTTGTATTTGACTCCCGTTTTGATTCTCTGCTTTCTGGACCCAACTTGCCTTTGCCTGACCCTTTGTACTGCGTACCCTCCTGTTGCCGACCTGGATAGCTTGGCTTGCCTGAGTGTTTCGTTTGTTCCAGTGTCTGTCTGTTGTCTGTCCCCATGTCCCACTTCCCTAGTGAGTGTAGGGACCATCGCCCAGTTGTCGCCCTGGGGCTTAGCCCAGGGGGCAAGTAGGTAGGGACAGGGGTTGCGGGCGGTTTTCAGGGACCTCCAGTATCCCGGTTCCTTGACACTTTGTGTTCTCACATTAATCTACCTACTTTGAAAAACACATTTCTGAAACCCTTCATAGGCTCCTTAGATGTGGCTTGTAAAGGTGCAACTGCTGTCCGTATGTGCAACATGGAAGAAAGGAGATTCCTATAAACCCGGATCAGGACCCAATTAAATAATGGCCGTTTTTAAACTGTGGAGTAAGCGATGTCATTTATCTTGTTGAGCCCCGTGTGGCCTTAAGTATATCCGACGAACTATAAATGCTTTAAGAACACATTTTATCATTTCTAACGGATATATAAAAGATAGTGCTTCTCGATAATTTTTACATGTCCTCGACAGATACGAGACAAAACTCTGTGTCACCCCAATGAAATATGTAAAGTCAAGGTTATTCTCACGATTAAAGTCAAAAGAAATGTCCTGGATTTTCAGACTTTATACTTTTGTTCCAAATTTCTTAATGAAGTCCTAGAGAAATAGTAATTTATTGTTATTTTTATCATGTTCCCGATATATTTATATATTTCTATCAATATTATGTTTTTTATATCTTTTACATGACTCCTTTCATGCACCCATGATGTATTATGACCCTGCGTGGTGCTGTAGTGACATCATCACGCTCTTGGACCTCACACAGCTGCGCACACTGGGCACTTGCCCCCAGATGGAACACAATTAGTCTGCGGTGCCATGGTGTGCTAGACACTAGCATCCATGCTCCGTGTGGCTGCCTTTGATAACTTCTCCATGTCCACTGGCATCATTCGGTGGGGCGTGCCGCCTGATGGTTCCACCATTGTGGTGAGTCTTTATAAATATCTCTCTCCTTTATGTCAAATTCTTCATGATAAAGGTGCATGTTAGCACCAGAACGTGTTGCATCTAACCTTGTGCTCCTTACCCCACTCCTTGTTACCGGATTACAGAATTTTATCACTGATCATTTAGACTTCTCCCTGATGTGTTTGGTCTAAGAAAAGGGGGTGGGGAATGGGGGGGGGGGGGATATTCTTAAGCTAGGGTCTGTACCCCCTCCTCTTCATGTAAGTCATTTAGCCTAATTCTCCTACTAACTCTTTAAAGTGCAGAGCATTTAAAGGGGTTAATAGCGCTGATCATTCACTCGGCTAATTGCAGCTATTGCCCGCAGTTGTCAGCTGTAATAAACAGCTGTAGTCCACTCTGTATGAAGAGAGGTCACCCTGCGATCTCTCTTCATACTTACCCCGACGCTGCAGGACGTAAATGTACATCCTGGAGCATTAAGGGGTTAAGTTATATACATCAACAATGCCTTGAGGGTCAGATGTCTTAACCTGAGCATCATGAAGAAAGAGTTTGCATGTTTTAGCTGTACGAGTTTTTGCTTGTTTCACTAATGTAGATCCAGTTTTATCGCCTTGCCAGTAGTATGTTAATAGTTAGAGATGAGCAAACGTACTCGTTTAGGGCGATTTCGCAATCAAGCATCGCTTTTTTTCGAGTAACTGACTACTCGGGCGAAAAGATTCGGGGGGCGCCGGGGGTGAGCGGGGGGTTGCAGAGGGGAGTTTGGGGGGGGGGGGGAAGAGAGAGAGCTCCCCCCTGTTGCCCACTAACCCCCGCTCCACCACACCGCCCCCCGAATCTTTTCACCCGAGTAGTCAGTTACTTGAAAAAAGCGATGCTCGAAATGGCCCTAAACGAGTATGTTCGTTGATCTCTATTAATAGTAATTCTCCTAGACCTAGGTCATGTTCATAGGCATGAAGCTCCTGGAGTTGCTGGTGTAGGGCCAATATCTCTCTAGCTCTATCCAAGGAGTAGGATGCTTTGTTTAATCAGTGCAATGTGCATAGTTGTGAGGACAGTAATAAGTCATTGCTATGTTTTTTATCGTAAGATGCTTGCTTGATAAAATGACCCTTGATAGTAGCTTTATGTGTGCACCAGAGTTGGGTTAGAAACCTCAGCATTGCCATTGAGATTTAAGTAATCCAGGAGGTCCTGCAGTGACTGAAAGCCCATTCAGACAAAACGATTATCGGCCAAAATTAACTCAAAAGCAATCTTTTAAGCAATAATCGCTGTGTCTAAACACGCGGCCATTATGCACTGTTCGTGCACAATTCATTCATCGGTGATTTCTAGCAAGCTAGAAATCACCGATAACTCTTATCAGTGCTGCACGCTGATTTTCTTAGCAGACAGCGCTGATACCATTCTTTCAGCTGATATCCCGCTGGGACTTCTCAGCAGAATACCAGCTGCAAGCTCTGAGAACTAAGCTGCTGTCAGCACTTCCGCTGCTTCTTAGAGCTATCAGCTCAGCGGGATACCGCTGATAACTCAGAGAGCAAAGCAGATATTTGCATATACAAAGCAGCTGCTGTTCTCAGAGTATCAGCGGTGTCCTGCTCCACCTGCATTTAACTCTTTAAGTAGCTAATTAGCTACTTAAGAGTTATGCAAAGATGATCGCTCAAAACTGTCACTGAAACTGTCATCTGAGCGATCATCTTACAGTGTAAATGCACCTTAAGGTATATATTTTGGGTGCTGTAATATGTAATTATTCAGGCACCAAGTAGCAGTGGGTGGTTGATTAAATTATTCTTAAAGTGTCCATGCTACCCCGGCATGCTTTGGCCAGGTTATGGTCGCTACTGTCGTAAATATAACATTTTTTTTATAAGGGTTTATGTCTATTAGAGTAAAATCAATTCTGCTGTGTACTTTTTGAGGATGTGGAAAAAAATGTATAATTTTTAAATATATAATGTATTAGTGGTCTGGATGGAGCAGTCGCAGGTCTCTGAGCTCTGTGAGATTCGGCCCTGCAAAGCGACAAGAAGAAGGAGACCTGAGAAAGGGAAAGCTTACAAAGACTCCCTTTGGCGATGGCTGCAAGGAGGAGAATGAAAACCGGACTGCAGGGGCTCACATCGTTCTGCACCACTCGTACAAGCGGAGGAGAAGAATAGACTGCCGGCACACAGGAGAAGTGGACCGGAGGACATCTTGAAGAAAAACAAGGGTAGGAGACCTTCTCCCATTCCCCCACTTTCGGGATCCCATAATGCGGCTGCAGCGGAAAATTGGGGATCAGGTCACAGCAGAGAGGCGTAGGCAGGAACTTCTAAAATGGTGCCTGCTTTCTCTGATGCAAGTAAAACTCCCGCCCTTTAATTACAGCAGTGACGCTCCACAGCGATGGGGTCTCCTGCAAACCACCCAAAACCCGGAGCTGCAGGAAAGAGACTCTAATGCAGTCTCAGGAGACCCTGAAGATCCCATTCTAAGTATTTCTTGCTCTGAACAAGCAGCATCAGAACTGTTTATAAAAGAAATGATCCTAGTAGAGATGAGCGAACGTGTTCTAAACGAACACTTACGCACCCAGACACCGGCTTTACCGAGGACTTCAGTGTCCGCGCGTAAAGATTCGGCCGGCGCCGGGGGGCGGGGAGAGGCGCGGCGGCGCGGGCGGCAGCAGCGGGGAACAGGGGGGAGCCCTCTCTCTCTCCCTCTCCCCCCCACTCCCCGCCGCACCCCCCCGCGCTGCCACGGCGACCCCCGAACTTTTTTCGCCCGAGCACGGAATTGCTCGCAAAGTTCGGTGCTCGGGCGAAAAGGGGCGGAGCCGAACACGTTCGCTCATCTCTAGATCCTAGCCCTGAGGGGGGCGCTTCAAAGAGATTTATCATCTATCTCAACATTACTAAACTCTTACATGGCAGAGCTAGGAAATAGAGTAGAACACCTGGAAAGTAAAATGGTGCAAATCACACAACGATCTTATTGATGCACACTATAATGTGGTGGGAGAGTTAGAAGCATTAAAGTGCAAAGTGGCAGATATAGAAGACAGGAACACAGCAATCTAAAAATCAGAGGAATTGCGTGGTCAATCCCGCGATCTGAGTTAAAAGAATTTATCCAGCAGCTCATAAAACATCTGCTGCCAGGCACCCCCTCACAGGAAAGAATAATCGACAGAGCGCATAGACTGCCACATCCAAAATCAGCCTGATCATCTACCTAGAGACGTTATAGTGAGGATTCATTTTTTCCATATCAAGGAAACCATACTGTTCGCAGTTAGGAAGAATGCATCCCTGCCTGTACCATATGAGCAAATAAAACTTTTTACAGATCTTTCCCAGATGACTATTAAAACTAGGAAAACGTTCTGCAATATCACCCTGGCCCTGCGGGACAACAAGATCCCTTACAAATGGAGATTCCCACCTAAAATGATTATAGCCAAATAGTTAATTTTATACAAAATCCTGAAGACGGACAACAACTCTTGCAAAAGTGGAAAATTCAATTGTAAAACATGAGCGCTCTGTCACGCCTTAATCCAGATTGGGTCAAAATCCTTAACCGCTTTATTAATAGGAGAGCCTTTCAATGTGCTCCTTGCTTCATGGTCTCTCACTATGAGGAGTCGCCTGTTGAAAATATTAAGGTTCCCTTCTTTAAGGTTTGATTTAAGAAGGTCCTGAGTCTTGCAATGGCTGGACATTTTTCCCCCTAAAACAAAGAAGGGTGTCCTTTTTTGATGACGTTTGAGCATTCAGAGAAGGACATTGTAGCTAAGATTCTCCAAAGTTTGTGGTTCCACACCTGGTCAGGTGATTCTCCTCTATCCTGTCAATTTCCCCTATTTTGGAGGTAAATTCTGACCGCTAATTTTTCCTCAGTAATACTGGAGCACATTCTGGAATGGGAACCTGAGAGAGTTTCTTCCCGCCGGACCATTTGGAACTGTTTGGAACTAGGTAATAAAAACCCATATATAAAACGGTAAACAGACCTGCCATCATGAGTATGAAACTTATGTCCTTTAACGTGAAGGGGCTTAATTCTCCATACAAACGAGCCTTCCTATGGAAAGATGCTTAAGCAGCTTGGGCAGACATCATTTGTTTGCAAGAGACTGACTTTACAAAAGAGAGACACCTAAGGTTGTCCCACCCCAAGTTTCCAATGATGTTTATGTCAAATACGGAAAAGAAGGCGGAGCCTGACCGCTGTGCTTAATGGCCGCTTGAGAGCAGAGCTCCGGCGGCAAGACACCTTCTGGAGGTCACAGCAGCTTCTTAAAGCAACGAAATGAGAAGAGTCGGGAGGGAGAGAGCCGCGGAACACGCTGGGACGCCGAGGGGAAGCGGAGGACAAGCCGGTATGCAGCGCTTCCTTAAAGAAGAAAGCCCCCGTTCACCGCTGTTCCCAGCCAAGATGGCGCCGGCTGCAGCTCACAGTAAGGAGGGGGAGGAGGGAGCTAGCTCCGATAATGAAGATGGGGAAACAGTCTCAAAGGGATTCATGAAGGATTTAATCATGAAAGCCCTGCAACCGATAATGTCTGAGCTGGGGGAGATAAAAGAAGACATAAGACACCTGGGGAGAAGAGTAGAGGAACTGGAGACATCCACGTCCTCTTTAACAAGCCACGCTTCTGAAATGGCCCAGATTCTGCAGCTGCATCAGGTTCACCTTAACAGAGCCCTCTTGATGCAGGAGGACTTGGAAAATAGGAATAGGAGATGTAATATTCGCATCAAGGGGCTTCCGGAGTCTTGGGCCACGGAAAGTCTTTCTAAGGTAGCTAAAGAAATCTTCTCTTCCCTGCTTGGCCCAGAGAGGGCCGCCCCAATATCAATAGAACGGATTCACAGAGCCCTCAGGCCCCTCCCGGCGAACGCTGACCCGCCAAGGGACATAATTTGCAGTTTGTTGTCTTTTCAGGACGCGTTCGCCATTTTGAGAGCCGCCAGAAATTACAAAAATTTAAAATATGCCGAGGCTCCTCTGCAGATTTTTCAGGACCTTGCCCCTACCACCCTAACCAAACGTCGCCTGCTTCGGCCACTGCTGGAGATACTCAAGGAAAAGGGTATTAAGTATGCTTGGCTGTTTCCATTCGGCCTGGGTTTCTCCCACAGGGGTCACAGGATAAATATCAGAGACCCTGGAGACCTGCAGGCGTGCTGGCGACTACTTGAAATAGAGCCGCTGGATCTCCCGAGTTGGTTGCCACTCCCGGGGCTGCCTGACCTACCAAAGCTTCCCTCCCCGTCTGCTTGGACATCAGTTGGACCCGCTAAATCTCCCAGAAACAAAAAAAAGAAGAGTCGTGACAACACACCCGCGGGTGACTGAACCTTAAGCAGCAGTCTTTCAGTTGGATGCTTTTACCCAGAGCCCTTAGGGAGAGTTTGGTGATTCACCCTCTCTAAGCTATCCCAAAATGCTTGAAAACGTTTTGTATCTACGACAGGCTGAGGATCAGGCCGGGAAGTCTTTGTGTTTGGACTTGAGGTTCCGTAAAGAGTATCGGGTGGACTAGTTTGGACTTATAGTTGTCCAGCCGCTCGTGCGGCTCGCAGGGATCGCGGTTAACCCTCTCGTTTCGACTCATGATAACCATACCCTTTGAAAGTTTAAATGCTTGCTTTCGTTTTAAGTTTCTGACCTCCAGGGATGTCTGTCAGGGCAGGCTTGGTGCAGTGCGGCTTCTCTGCCTGGTGGCGTTTGTTGCCGGTATCGCTCCCCTGGAGGAGTTTATCGTACTGCACACCGCCTCCACTGACCGTCCTTGGACTGACTGGTCTTGTTGATCACTTGTTCACATATTCAGAGTTCGTATTACTCTTTCCTTGTGTTTCTTTCCCCCTCCTTGTGTATCCTCCCCCCCCCCCCTATCTCGCTTTCCTTACGATACAGAAAGCTCATATAAAATACTAAGGAATTACTCACGTGTCAGCCTTCTCTACTCTAGGTCACCCTTTTAGTCTGCCATGCCTCTCTCTCAACAGCCGAAGATGAATGAGCTCCTCCACGTCTCCTCATTTAACGTGAGAGGGATCAACTCCCCATTCAAGCGTCACAGTGTGGCTCAGCTTCTTCGAAAATATGGCACAAAAAAATCGCCTTTCTTCAGGAAACGCATTACAAGAGGGGTAAGTGCTTGGCCCTTCCGGGCAGACAGTTCTCATTGGGCTTCCACAGTTCACACACAACCTCAGCTTCTAAGGGGGTCTCTATCTTTTTCCATAGCTCTGTCCCCTTCACATGCGAAGCACAACACACCGACGAGGAGGGTAGGGTGATTCTCTTGAGGGGACACATCCAAAACTTTAAGATTACCCTGGCCAATTTTTACGCCCCAAATTCGGGTCAGGTTCCCTGGCTGGTCGGGCAGTTAGAGACCCTTAAGGAATTCGCTGTGGGCCCCATCATCTTAGGGGGGTGACCTAAATTTGACGATGAACCCTTTAGTAGACTCGTCAACTGGACGTTCGCAGATCTCACAAATTAAACTGAAGAGGCTACATCGAGCCCTTTCTGAGTTGGGCTTGGTGGACGCCTGGCGCCAGTGTTCCCCCTCCGCAAGGGATTACACTTATTTTTCTCAGGTCCATGCTTCTTTTCAGAGCCTCAATTATGTCCTAATAGCCTCTGAACTCCTGCCTTTTTTGGTAGATTCAGTGATTGCTACCACCACTATTTCTGACCACGCTCCGTTACATGTGAACCTTACAATGCTCTCCAACACCCCTAAGGAGTGGAGGTGGCGGTTAAATCCTGCCCTTTTAGACTCTGAGGACGACAGGATGATGCTCTCCAAACAACTGGAGGAATTTTTCAGATTTAACTCTGGAAGAGACCAGTCGGCGGCCCTTGTGTGGGAAACGCATAAAGCGTTTATCAGAGGCCATTTAATAGCTTTAGGTTCCAGATAAAAGAAGTTACAACAAAGGGAAATAGACAACTTGCTGGGGCAAATCGCGAAACTAGAGCACTCCACTAAACTTAAGCAATGTAAAGAAAACCTGAATAAGCTGACGGCGCTCAGGAAGGAACTAAATTTATGCCTGAGGTCTAGATTTAACAAAAGATGTCTTCATCTAAAACATATAGTGTACGTCCAAGGCAACTGAGGAAGTAAATATATGTCATCACAGATAAAGAAAGCCCGCGCAAAAAAACAGATTGATATAATAAAGGCCCGTTCGGGAACTAAAGTCACCTCTTCCACTGACATTGCGGTTGAATTCCAACATTTCTACTCCCAGCTATACAATTTGCGACCTCGGAGGAATCTGGAAGAGATCCTTAAATCTAACACCCAGATCGCAAACTATTTACAAAAACTTAAACTCCCCGGATTGGAGAGGGAATCAGCTAACTCTCTCCTTGCCCCAGTAACAGAAAAGGAAGTAAACGAAACCCTTGATTCATCCCCTCCGGGTAAAAGCCCCGGTCCAGATGGCCTCCCCCTCATATATTATAAATCCCTACGTCCCATTCTTGTCCCGAGACTAACAGAACTGTTTAATAATCTCATGAATGGCGGCTCTTTACCAAGGCAGGCCCAGGAAGCCCACATCACGTTGATTCATAAAGAGGGCAAGGACCCGGAGATGTGTGGCAGCTATAGGCCCATTTCTTTGATAAACTTGGACGTCAAGATGTGGGCTAAACTTCTCGCCAGGAGAATGGAGAACTATATCCCGCTCTTGGTAAATAGAGAACAGGCTGGCTTCGTGAGGGGCAGGGAGGGAAGGGACAATAGCACACGTATTCTCCATGCAATCCAGTATGCTAATGCAAAGAAAATCCCCCTCGCTCTGGTCAGTACTGATGCCGAAAAGGCTTTTGACAGAGTTGATTGGGGATATATGAGATCTGTCTTGCTACATTTCAACTTCCCTCCCTCCTTTGTAGAAGCCATCTTTACTCTATACGCTGAGCCTCATGCTAGGCTAAAAATTAATAACACCCTTTCCCCTCCATTTGAAATAAGTAATGGCACGCGCCAGGGGTGTCCGTTGTCCCCCTCCCTGTTTATATTAGCCCTGGAACCCCTCCTGCAGGAAGTGAGACTGGACCAGGAGATTCGGGGACTAAGAGTAGGAGACTGTGAATTATCGGCGACGGCGTTCGCAGATGATGTTATTTTTACAATTACGAATCCGGAGAGTGGGCTACCGAGACTGATCACCTGCCTAGAGCAATTTGGAGCACTCTCGAACTTCAAAATTAATTTCAACAAATCAACAGTCCTGGGCGTCGCGATTCCAAAAGCTAGGTATGAAAGGCTGAGGGTGGGCTCCCCGTTCTCCTGGTCCAGCTCATCAATAACTTTTCTGGGAGTAAAGCTAACTGGGAGGATAGAGGATCTCTACCCTGCAAATTTTCCCCCGCTGCTAGCCAAAATAAAGTCCCTGCTCCAGAACTATGATGTACCGTACATCTCCTGGTTTGGGAGGAAAAACCTCATAAAGACCTACATACTCCCCATTGTCCTATACCAGATTAGATCCCTTCCGGTTCACTTGCCCGCCAGCTTCTTTGACACCCTTAGATCCTTGTTCATAAAGTTTATTTGGAGACAGAGGAGCCCCCGGTTGGCGTATAGTCTCCTGATCAGAGGAAGAGATGAGGGGGGAATAGGAATGCCGAACGTATATGATTACTACATAGCCTCCCACATTAGTAACTGGCAGAGACTCACCCTGACTGGAGAGGACCCTCTCCTATATCAGTTGGTAGCAGAATTGTATGGGACCTCTGCATTAGCGGATCTGTGGTTCACTAGGAAGAATACATATAGGAGCAAAGGGTTCAATCCTTTGCTGAGAGGACCCTGTGAGGCGTGGGACCTGCGGAGGGAGACACTGGCGCCCACGCCCTCTCCCATTACTCCCATAGGCTCTATCCCAGCTCTCTTGGGACTGCCGCCGGATCCCTGTACGAAGAGACTCTGGATGACACTTAGCAATAGACCTCTCAGCGAGCTCCAGGCTATGAGACACTTGGGACCGAGAGAGATAGTGGAGTCCCTGCTGCCCGCCCAGCCACTGTCATTCCTCCAACGGGCTCAGATTGAGGGAGTGATTAAGAAATTTAACCAGACCTTCACGTCTTCCAGACCTCTTACCGCATTTGAGAGGGCAGTGAAAGACAGTAGAACAGGCAGCAAGAAAATTGCGTTCATTCGCAAATCCTGTTCTTCTTCCTTACAAATTGCAAAGCCAGCTTTTCTATACTCCTGGGAAAAAGAGCTACATATCACACTGTCACCCCACGAAACACACATAATCTTGAAATTTGCCTACGGGCTTTCCCCCTGCATCACCTCGCAGGAAGCCCATTATAAGCTCCTTGCCAGGTGGTATAGGACACCCCAGTGGCTCGCTGACCACAAACTTTCCCCTGACAATAAGTGCTGGAGATGTGGGGGCGACACGGGCACCTTTTTACACATTTGGTGGAGTTGTCCGGTACTGGAGGCTTTTTGGCAGGAGATCACGGTGTCGTTACAAAAGATTTCGCCAGGCTTTACACTCTCACCTGAGGTTTTGTTTCTGTGGAGGCCCACGAGTAGCTTTAATCCTCGCAAGCATAAATTGCTGGCCCACGCAATTGATGCGGCCAAGGCACTTATCCCTCTTCTCTGGTTGCAAAAGTTCCCCCCCTCCTGAGTCAGTGGAGGGACAGAATGGACCTGACTTACAACTTGGAGGAGCTCTCTGGCTGGGCCACTGGCTCCCATGAAAAATTCGTGGAGGTCTGGGGTCTGTGGAGGGAGGTACGTGATCAGGTAGGCCACTGAGCACCTCAAAAGGCTGGCTGGCTCGGCAGCGCCGTGGCTGAGCTCACTTGGACCCCTCCCCCTTCTTGTCCTCCCCCCCCCCTCCCCACCACACCCACGAACCGATGTATGTATCCCCCCGTCTTCTTTTGTTAGTAGGATGTCACCACACTATGCTAGATAGACCTTTGTTACGGTTTGCATTACTGCCTGTGTGGCGCCGTCCTTGCCAGGATCACATGTGATGTAATTAAGGTTTCAGGCAATTTGTTATTGTATGTTTGGCTGTGTTAAAATTAATAAAAAAATTGGATTTGAAAAAAAAAAAAAATACGGAAAATAAAAAAGCAGGTGTTCTTATAGCAATTAGAGATTCTATTGATTTCAAACTTGTTAAATCCAAAATAGATGAAAAGGGGAGATATATAATACTAATTTGTGATGGTAATGGGTTTCCTGTAACATTGGTAAATATGTATGTACTGAACAATGCGCAAATACGATTTCTTAATATGGTGATGAGAAAGGTTTTAATTTCTGATAGAAGTATAGACACCAACAGCAGAGGCAGAACGGTAGCACCTACACTAGCACCATGGCTGCTAAAAGAGGAACTCTATGATACAACGCAAACGCAAAAAAGTACTCCTACTCCACAAGACATAGAACCTGGACTAAGACTGACATGATCTTAGTGGATTTTTTTTTGTTACCAAGAGTGAAGGAGGCCTCGATTGGAACCACTCACCGAAGAAGAAATTTAATTAAAACTACTGATTTTATTGAAAATTCTTAAAAACTTATTAATGGACAGACTGAAACATATATTTTTCAAAAATGAGGGGAATTTATTGATAATTTGTGGCCAGAAAATTCCCCTACCCCAAAAAGAAACCCATTCTCTTTGATCGTACTATTGTTCCAAATACAGAGTATCAATCCACTTTATTATTAGTGTTTGTACCACAGGTGGAGACACCCCTAGGTGTTAATTCAGTAAGATCAACAGATCGGGAAGGTCATTCCCTTTTAAAGTTTATCTAAGAGCCTCTTTGCGGTCTCCCAGATTAGTAATAGTCACAAAAGGGAGTTAAGATAGTGTGTGATGACTACTGAATATGTACACTCTTAGATACATTAAAAAATGCACCTCTTTAATACTTCATTACCTCTGTATATGATATTACAAAACGGGGAAAGAGATGCATAATATTGACCCCTCTATGTCCACAGATACGGCCCACTGAGCAAGTGTGACCCAGAATTAGGGAATCAAGGTGTGCTAGATAGAAAATAAAACACTCCTAATGATTCCCTTAAATGGCATGTAGTAGTGGAAAGGACGGGGTTAATTATAAGCAGGACAGCTATAGGAGGCACACATATAGTCCTTTTAGGATTGTACATATGTTGCCCCACAGTCCAAACACAGTGCCATCAATATATTGCAAAGTGTATGTTTTCTTAAAAGAAAAAAGAGGGTCCAGTGCACAAGGGGTTAAAGTTCCCCTATGTATCTGAATGTGAATCAGCTTCTCCGATCTCAAGCAGTGTATTCCATTCCTTGCAGTAAATGGGTTTTGATGCATAAATTCACCCAAATTGCTAAATGGAACTCCCTGCTAAGTATTCTGGTATTAATTGCCGTAATAGGAGATAGCTGACTGTCTGGGCATTGTTGTAGCCGCCCGATGAAAGGTACCGGGCAGCCGGCTAACACTGTACTAGCTAACTCGCTTTGGAGATGAACTGACTCACTACTCTTATAACATCAACGCGTTTCTACACTCTGCTACGGCAAACTGTGTCATCAGGATGTGTTTAAATTCATTAGCTTGAGCGGCCGTGATGAACGGCGGCTTTCCCAATAGTGAGTGCCACGCGTCAGGAACTGACAGCGCTTATATGTGAAACACCCCTCCTTCCCTCATTCCCAGAGTTACTCCCCTTTTTCCATCTATCCCCTATCCTGATTGAGATCTGAAACACTCCCCTCTTTTGCTCCCTCGCGATATATTGCAGGGAGTGTGTTCTCTGACAGAAGTTCAGCACTGGACAGCTCCCCCTGCTGTTACGATATCAGACAACAGGGTGGTAGTGCTTAATAATCAGTTCTGGACAGCTCCCACACTCAAAATGCAATGTATAGGCATAATGAGCACCTTCCCATGCTTCAGGGGGTTTTAAGAAGTTTTTTTATGATGCCATAAATTCTCTCATCAGGATCATTAGATGGTGGGGGCTATTTAAATACTCTAGAGGGATTGTTTGAGTTAGTAACACTGGAAGCATAAAAGTCTATGTGTGTCTTTTAATTTTTGGTCAAACCCAGCATGTACACCAAATCCAAAATTTATAAGAGGTGGAGATCAATTAGAGGAAGTCATTTTTCATTCAGGAATTTCTCTTTTTCTTTGATCTTGAACTTTTCTCTTTTTCCTTCTTTTCTTCTCCCTCCTTCTTTTTCTTTTCCTTTAATCTCATTCTCCTCCAGATCTTAGTGGGAGATAGGAAGCTTTATACTTCTTTTTGTCACATGATTATTCCCACTGGAATTAGTCTGATAAATGACGTATAAGAAACTTGTTCGTTCAAGCCTTTGGGGGAGCAGGTCTGTAATCTATGGATCCACATGCACTCTTTTTGTAGTAATTTTCTATTAATATTCCCTCTTCTTCCATTGCACCTGATCAGCTCTATGCCCTGAAACTTCAGGACACTAGGGTTGTTATCATGGTGGTCTCTCACATGGTTCGCTAAACTGGTATGCTCATTTCTCTGCACATTTCCCACATGAGCCAGTATTCTTCTTCTCAATTGTTGTTTCATTTTGCCTACATATTCCATGGGGCGTGGCCAGATATACCACCCCTGACATTTTGCAGTTTATGAAATCACTGATCTCATACGTCTTTTTGTATTGGAACCTGCAAATGTAGTGCCTTTCCTTATAAATTGGCACGCTGCACAGTCGGAGCAAGGGTACGACCCCTTAATTTTTTTGGAGTTTAACCATGTTTTCTTAGGGGACTCAGGGGTGAAATGACTATGAACCAGATGGTCCTTGAGATTTCTACCTCTTCAGTATGTGATAGAAGGCCTACTTCCCGGGCAATCCGCCGAGTCCTTATCCTTAAGTAGGATATACCAATATTTATGAAGGATCCTATCCACATTTTTGGATTGGAACCACCTCCTGGTCTGATTACGCACCAGATTTCTATCCTTGGGATTGTCTCACTCTGAGTATATACAAAAAGTTTGGAGGATTAACTCCTATTTAATGAAGGTTGACCCTTGCAAAACTCAATTGTGTACAGCTATCCAAGAATATTTTGCAATTAATGATCTACCTTTTACTGTGTGGAATGCTCATAAATCAGTAATTAGGGGACTTTACAAAATACAAAAAATAAAATCCTAAACGACCTGCTATCACAATTAAAAAATCTAGAACTAAAGGTACAGAAAGATCCGACAGATAGCATACATAGGAAACTACTCTGTGTAAGACAACAACTGAGGGACCACTTACTATTGGAACATGAAAAACAACTCAAAGCCTATAAAAACTACCTACTATACAGCTAACAACAAATTTAATAGCTATATGGCTCGGAGAGTAAAACAAATAAGGATCAAATCCAAGATTCCATTTATAAAAGAACCAGGCTCAGAGCATAAGCTTTGCAACCCAACAGATATAGCGGAAGCTTTTAATCGGCTCTACGCACGTACTAAAGGTGCAAAAAAGAAAAAAAAAGGGCTGCTCCTAATGGGACAGGTGAGGTTCTCAGTGCAGTTCTTGAGGTCCAGAGTGAGATAGAAATAGAACGCTTGCTTAATATTCAGGAAAAAGAAAAAGCTCAAGAAAAAGCTGGAAATAGAGTAAGCTGCTTGCAGTCAGGCAGAGAAGCAAGCAGAGATCTTGAAAGACAGATTGGGTTACAAAGAAAACCAGGAAGCGCTCCATGAGAGACTGGTGTCGCAGCTACAGATGAGCTTGGATGAGAAAGCTGAACTACAGGAAACCCAGATCCGGGAGCTGGAACGGAGTCATGCTCTAGTTATGGGGGCAGTGTCCAAGCAGTTGGAGCAAACTGAAAAAGTGAAAGAAACATTGAAAAACGGGAATTTTTCTTACCGATAATTCCCTTTCTTGAAGGCATCATGACAGCATACGCTTGGAGGTTGCTCACCTGCTGACCTGATGGGACAGGAAAAGGCAGAGCATAAAAGAAACCTCCCCTCCACCAAACACCAGTGTGTTCCAAATAACCACAGTGACAGAATACTTAAGCAGAAGGTGTGTTTTTATTGACATCACACACCTCAGACAAAGAAACATAAGCATACACATTACCTCATGTGTTGGACAAAATAAGGGTATCCATGTCGGTAGGGGGGGAAAAAGCCCGTATGCTGTCATGATGCCTTCAAGAAAGGGAATTATTGGTAAGAAAAATTCCCGTTTTCCCTTCGTCATCATGACAGCATATGCTTGGAGGAATACCAAATAACTGGCATGGGCTTTTTTAGGGAGGGATTACCGCTTGGAGCACCTTCCTACCGAAGGTTGCGTCTTGACTACATTTAAAGTCCAGCCTGTAATGTTTAATAAAAGTATGGCCAGAAGTCCACGTGGCTGCGTTACAAATCTGCTCGATTGACGCGTGCGCTCTTTCTGCCCAAGAAGATGCCACCGCTCTCGTCGAGTGGGCCTTCAATCCTTCTGGAGGAGGGATGTCCTTGGCCTTCTAAGCTTCCTGGACCGCTCTCCTGAGCCACCGGGCGATCGCATCTTTAGAAGCGGCCCTTCCTTTGGCCTGCTCCTGAAATTGAACAAAAAGTTTATCGGTCTTCCTGAAACTTTCCGTTGCCTCAAGGTACGCTAGTATAGCTCTTTTGACATCTAGATTATGGAGCTTCTGCTCCTTTTCGTTTTTGAAATTTTGGCAGAAGGCTGGAATAACTATTGGCTGGCCTCTGTGGAAATCTGACAAGACTTTAGGCTGAAAGGACGGGTCTAAAGAAAATACTATTTTGTCTGGGTGAATAGTCATATATGGGGCCCTTCGTGAGAGGGCCTGGATTTCACCCACGCGTCTGGCCGACGTGACTGCCGCAAGGAGGGCTACCTTATACGTCAGCAAGGCGATGGATAGATCTCTAATAGGTTCAAAAGGGGGATCGCAGAAGGCCTGAAGGACTATGGTCAGATCCCAGGGGGGTGCCGTAAGCCTTGTAAATGGATGCAATCTACTTGCCCCTCTAAGAAATCTCCTAATCCACCTGTGCTCCGCAAGCGCGAGATCAATAAATGCCCCCAAAGCCGCAACTTGGACTTTGAGGGAATTCGGACTCAACCCTTTATCCAGGCCCGCCTGGAGAAAATCTAGGATTTTACGGATGTCTGGCTGATCTAACTGCTGGATGTCCTGGCCTATCCACTGTGAGAATTTTCCCAGACTTTGGAATAGATCTTTTTTGTCGAGGGTTTAAGGCTCTCACTAATAGTGGAAATTACGTTAGGAGAAAGACCCTTCCCCAAGAATTTTACCCGTTCAAGATCCAGGCCGTAAGCCTGAACCTGTGAACCTCCGGGTAAAGAAGAGGGCCCTGCAGCAATAGGTCGGGTCTTGGTGGAAGGTGGAAAGGCTCTCCTACTGACAGAGATCTCAGGAGGGGAAACCAAGGTCTTTTGGGCCAATAAGGTGCTACCAGAATTACTGACATGCTTGACCGCAGTAATTTCCTTAGTAGGAGCGGAATTAATGGTAAGGGGGAAAAGCGTACGCCAAGTCCCAAACCCAAGGGTGAGAGAGAGCGTCCGTGCCCAAGGCCTGTTTCTCCGCGCCTCGGGAAAAGAAAAGCCGGCACTTGGTATTTGCGCTTGACGCAAATAGGTCTATTTCCGGTACCCCCCATTTCGTCACAAGCAGACTGAACACCTCGGGATGGAGTTCCCACTCTCCTGGGTCCACTTTCTTCCTGCTTAGAAAGTGCGCGGGTGAATTCTCGGCTCCTTTTATGTGAAAGGCCGACAGTGACTTGGTTGTGAGTTCCGCCCACTGAAGGATCCTTCCCGCCAACTGCTGCAGTAGAGGATTCCTGGTGGTACCCTGGTGGCGAATGAGTGACGCTGTTGTCATATTATCTGAAAAGATCCTCACATGCTTCATCCCTAAGAGCGATTTCAGGCTACATAGGGATTTCCACACCGCATTAAGTTCTCTAAAATTAGACGAACCAGATCTCTCGATTGTCTGGTCGAGTGAGGACTGTAACTTGTCCCAATTCTGAAGGATTAGTGACTGGAGACCGCGACTATGGAACTGAGCCCAGGGAACTACGCCAATACACGAAGTCATTAGCCCCAGGATCCGCATTGCGTCTCTTACTGTTACTCTAGATTTTTTATAGAGAGTGGAGCATTCCTCTAAAATATGCTGTTTCCTTAGAGGAGGAAGGGATGAATTTTGGAGACTGGAATCCAGAATGACTCCCAGGAATTTTTTCCTGGTTTCTGGTTCCATGTTGGATTTTAGATCATTAATAATCCAACCCAGGTCCTTAAACAGTTGAAGTGTGGAACCCAAGTGTGACCTCAGAATAGTCGGGGAATCTGCCACCAACAGGAAGTCGTCCAAGTAGGGGACAATAATAGTCCCACGATTGCGCAAAAAGGCAACCATTTCTATCACCACCTTGGAAAAAATTTGCGGAGCGGAGGAAATTCCAAATGGGAGGCAAATAAACTGAAAGTGACAGATTTCCCCTTCCATTCTCAGCGCAAACCTCAGGAACTTTTGCGCGTTGGTGTAAATAGGGATGTGAAAGTAAGCATCCTTTAGGTCAATTGTAGCCATTACATTATCCCTGGCAATTAGGGGAGTTGCAGTTCTGATAGTCTCCATTTTAAATTTTCTATACTCAATGAATTTATTCAATTCTTTGAGGTTAATTATTGTGCGGTGGGAGCCATCTGGCTTGGGAATCAGAAAAAGGGGGGAATAAAATCCCTTCCCCTGTTCCTTTTTGGGGACGGGGATAACCGCGCCGAGATCCAGCAGGTTCTGTACACCTCTCAACAGAGCCTGCTCTAGGGCTGGAGACTAGATTGGGGTTACAATAAATCTGTCAGGGGGGCGAGATTCTAGTTCTTGTACCCCTCCGCCACCAGGTGTAGCACCCACTCGTTAGTCGTTATATTATGCCAACTAGTGGAAAAACGAGCCAGTCTACCGCCCACCGGGCACGAATATGCGGGCTGAGGGACGATAATAAGAGTCTTACCCCTTCCACCCTTCGGATAAGACCATCTTCCGGTCTTCCCTTTCCCAGCGTATGTAGACGAGGGACGTGGAGTGAAGGGTCTTTTGGGCGGTCTGATGGCTGGCAGTCCCTGGTTCTTGTCCCAGGTCCGGTCCAAAAATGCGTGCACCCCGAAAGGGTAGGGCACACAGCTTGTTTTTGGATGTTAAGTCCCCCGACCACTCCTTTACCCAGACTGCCCTTCTGGCGGTGTTGGATAGGGCTGCCGTGCGAGCTCCGAAGCGGACCGTTTCCATAGAGGCATCCGCCAGAAACCCCGTTGCGATCTGAAGCAGAGGGATGCCGCTTGCCAACTCTTCCCTGGAGGCTTTTTGGTCGATTAGGGACACAAGCTGATCCAGCCAGACTGCCATGGAGCGAGCCACCGAAGTGGCCGCGATATTGGATTTTATAATAAGGCTGGACGTGGACCAGGCCTTGCGCATGGTCATGTCCACTTTATTATCCAAGGAGTCCTTTAAGTGGGACGTATCTTCAAATGGTAATCCAGACTTCCTGGACACCATAGCGATAGCCGCATCTACTTTCGGCATTTCGTCCAGAAACGCCACCTCGTCTCCCGCAAATAAAAGGCGCTCCTTGAACTCCCTAGGGATTAGCGGAGTCTGATCCACACAATCCCACTCGTTCAGTATTAGTTGTTTAAGTGTGGCATTTACAGGAAACGAAGATTTCCGTTGTGGAAGCAATCCCGCAAACATATTCGTTTTGTGCTGTGCGGGGTTGCTGCACATCTTCCTCCACCTGCATGGTTCTACGTACAGCTTTTAAAAGTTGATCCATGTCAGCGGTGGAAAAAAGGTACTTTTTCTCCTCCTGCAACACTTCCCCAAGATTACCAAACTCCAAATCTTCCGCCATGTCAGAGTCGGACTCTGACACAGCCGGAGCAGACCTTCGTGTAACCCCTGAGGGCCCAGGTTGGAGGTCCGAGAGGGAGGACTGAACTTCTTCCCGGACGACCGACTGAATTTCGGACATGAGGGAAGATTTTTCCTCCTGCAGAACTTTTGCAGAACAAACGGCACATAATGTTTTGGTGTAGAAGTCGTCGAGTTTGGCCAAGCACACTGGACACTTTTTACTCCTCCTCCTAGCCTCCCTAGGTTTTTGAGTATCCCTGTCCTGAAATGACATGGGAGAACTCTGTTAGTAAGGAAGTGTATGTAGTGCAGGTGTCTGTAGGTTGGCCCACTGGACCACTTACAGTTTGGAGATTCTCTGGGTCCTCTCTGGCCGACATCCTGCGCTTGCTTGTGGGATCAACTCCTGTACTTAGGATCGATTCCCGGCGTAAAGAAACACCAGCTGCTTCCCTGGTGTGGAGGAGCTTTAAAAATTTGAATCCGGCGCCAGCCACGCTAAGCCACGCCCACTTTCACGCTAGGCCACGCCCCCTTGCGGAGCGTCTGACGTCACCGCGTCACTCCCGGAGCTCCGCTGAGGCCACGCCCCCTTGAGGAACGCTGCTGCTCGGCCCTGGACCCAGAGATGGCGGCCGCCGCCGAAATGACGGCCGCAGTGGTGCCGGAAAGCCCGTACTTGGACCCAGGCCCACGCAGTCCCCGGTAAGCTCCCAGATGAGGTACTTCCCACTGGGGTGCCGGGGCCTGCCAGGAGAGATGCCGCCGCTCACCGGTAAGCCCTGGAACCTCCGGCATGGGACAGCATCGCTGGAGCTCTGCCGCTGCTGTCCTGATGGGACAGGAAAAACACTGGTGTTTGGTGGAGGGGAGGTTTCTTTTATGCTCTGCCTTTTCCTGTCCCATCAGGTCAGCAGGTGAGCAACCTCCAAGCGTATGCTGTCATGATGACGAAGGGAAAGCGAGTGTTCTAAGCTGACCGAAAAGGGGAAGGGATTGTTGGAAGACCAACATGAATTTGAATGCAAGAAAAATGCAGTAGAGAAGCTGCTTCAAGAGCTACAAGTAAAAGTTACTGAAAGTGACCAAGTGCAGATAGAGCTGTCTGAGAAGGTGAATAGACTGCAGGTGGAGTTGAAAGCTCAGACTGAGAAGTCTCAGAGGCTGGTGCAAGAGGAGACTCAGCAGAGGCTTGGTCTTAGTGCACGCCTGAAGACTATGCAAGATGAGAGAGATGTGTTCCTCAAGCAGTAAGAGAAAGATGCAGAAACTAAGAGGAATCTGTCACAACAGATTGCATCACTTCAGGCGCAGGTGTCAGTTCTGGAAAAGAAACTGGATGAGAACCCTGCATGCTGGGTCACGGTTGAAGAGCAAGACAGTGAAATCCTAGAAGAAGTGAAAGTGATAAATCAGTTGTTTTTTCTTCAAACTGATATCTATGATGAAATTGAAACATTTACAGTGAGTCTTCAGCAGGAAGTAGAAGACATTAGTGTGGAGCTTGGTTATCAATGACAGATGGTGTCCAACTGGAAAGTCATTGAGAAAGTGAGAGCTGAGCTACAGATGGAGGGTGAGCAATCCTCTGAATTACAAGAGGCCAACGAGAAGGCAGAAGGTGAAACTGCTGAAGCAGAGCAGGCCACTAAGGTAGCAGAGACTGGGGAAAAGGCCTATATGGACTGGTTATGATTTGTGATGTGCTGCGAATAAAGGCTGGCAGGAGCCAGATTTAAAGAAATTTCAGACGGCTGGAGCCTATTTTCGTGTGAGGTGCGCCACTTCCTAACCGTGTGGACGCCGATCCAGACGCGAGTCAACCACGACTTGTTACAATACGCTTCTATATAGGTTTGGCAATTGGAGAGCTTTCTTGGGTTAGAATGTATGCAGTTTTCCGAACGCACATACCTCCTTGCCCCACCCCTCTTTTCTACTTCCCTGCTCCTTATGTTGTTTGATATGTTTATGTTAAGGTATGGAAAATGAGGAAAATGTGATGTTTAGGCCTACAACTCTATGACAATGTAAAACTGTTACTATGCTACGCTACCCAACAACATACCAAAGATTTATTGAAATTAAATAAGGTATAATTGCACTTAGTTGGATGCTGTAGATGCCCAATATCAAAGAGATTCTTACTGTTTAGTAGGGGAACAATGGAAGCAGGTTGGTCTGTAATTTGAGTAGTGGATGATGTGTCCACTAAGGGCCATAGAGTTTTATTGAAGTCACCCAATAGTCCTAATGGACTAACTTTAACCTGGTCTATAGTTTTTAATGATAGTATGCTGCTTAGAATTAGGGGCATGTATTGAGGCTAGAGCATATTTAGTGCTGTTAATAGAGCATATCAGTATAGCGTAACGCCGATTGATATCCAAGATCACTTAATGGACAGAAAATACAATTGTATCCTTGATAGCTATGGACACTCCACATTCACTATGTATGGCAGAAGAGGAAAACATATGGAAACCACTTGTGTGTTAGCTTAAATACATCTTCTTTGTTTAAATGTGTTTCCTGGATGCATAGTATGTCTGTATCAGTTATGCAGCCTCTTTCCACACCATTAATCGCTTAAAGATCCAATTGTGCAAACAACGTTCAGAAAGCTCCTTCAGGTAAGGTTGGTACATCAAAAACCGATATATCGAAATATCACTAATGCTTTGGCGATACTTTTCATCGATATTGGTATGTCCGATATATCGGTAACATCGATCGTTTAGGGCGATATCAATTTTTGTAAAGAAGAAACATGTCTTGTGGTCCGGTGACCATGCTTTCTTTCTTTACATTCTGCCCCCTTTGTGTTGGCACAGGATGTAGTTTTGCTGTCGGCACTAATGAACTTCTAAACAAGTTCTAGAAACTTCTGGAAAGTGTGAGGTGACTGTCACCAATAAGGTTTGCTCCAGTCAAAACGACTCAGAATAGTGGGGTCTTCGGCCCCTTTTCCACAAGTGTTTGTTCATTGCGTTAGACGCAGGCTCTGAACGCTTGCGTCTAACTCGATGGCTGTGGGCAAAGCTTTCTAAATGAAAGCATTTCCACATGCAGATGGAGGGCTGCGCTGAACGTGCAAAGGTTGCGTCCAGAAAAGGAGACGCGACATGTCGTGCGCTCAGCGTCTAACGCCAACGCAGTGCCCATAGAAAAGATAGGAGGCCCGTCTAGCGCAATCACAATTGCATTCGGGGCACTGCCTTTGCCTTACCAGGCCCTGCATTGCTTGCAAGTTGCCATGGAGACCGTTGGTCCCTCAGCGGCAACTTGAAAAAATGCAGGGCATGCAGCCCCACAAACACACAGAGATCATGCTCACATCCCGTCAGGTCCAGCGGCCAGCTTCTGGCTTCCTTGTCTCTGGCAGGACCTGGTTTCAGTGTGTTTACCGCCATCATCTTTCTGCACTCCCGGTCAAGCTGGTGAAATTCTGTCTCCTCGAAGGAGCATTGTGAAGGGAGAGCATGCGAGCAAATTAATATTACTTGGCTCATTAGATAACGATTATTGGGGCCAATGATAAAAACCCTCTTTTCATATTCCTAATTTTAATTCTATGTTTCATCTGTAATAGAGATGAGCGAGCACCAAAATGCTCGGGTGCTCGTTACTCGGGATGAACTTTTCGCGATGCTCGAGGGTTCGTTTCGAGTAACGAACCCCATTGAAGTCAATGGGCGACTCGAGCATTTTTGTATTTCGCCGATGCTCGCTAAGGTTTCCTTGTGTGAAAATCTGGGCAATTCAAGAAAGTGATGGGAACGACACAGCAACGGATAGGGCAGGCGAGGGGCTACATGTTGGGCTGCATCTCAAGTTCACAGATCCCACTATTAAGCCACAATAGCGGCAAGAGTGGGCCCCCCCCTCCCAAAAACTTTTACTTCTGAAAAGCCCTCATTAGCATGGCATACCTTTGCTAAGCACCACACTACCTCCAACAAAGCACAATCACTGCCTGCATGACACTCCGCTGCCACTTCTCCTGGGTTACATGTTGCCCAACCGCCCCCCCCCCCTCCCCCCCACAGCGCACACCAAAGTGTCCCTGCGCAGCCTTCAGCTGCCCTAATGCCTCACCACCCTCATGTCTATTTAGAATTGCGTCTGCCATGACGAGGGACCGCAGGCACAGACTGCAGAGGTTGGCACGGCTAGGCAGCGACCCTCTTTAAAAGGGGCGGGGCGATAGCCCACAATGCTGTACAGAAGCAATGAGAAATAGAATCCTGTGCCACCGCCATCAGGAGCTGCACACGTGGGCATAGCAACGGGGAACCTATGTGCCACACACTATTCATTCTGTCAAGGTGTCTCTGCATGCCCTAGTCAGACCGGGTTTTTTAATTCATAGACACAGGCAGGTACAACTCCCTATTGTGAAGTCCCTGTCGACCGACAGCATGGGTGGCTCCCTGGAACCCACCGGCGATACACAAAAATATCCCATTGCATTGCCCAACACAGCTGAGGTAGTAATGTCGTGCTAAATGCAGGTGGGCTTCGGCCCACACTGCATGCCCCAGTCTGACTGGGGTTCTTTACAAGTGGAAACAGATGCATTTATAATTCCCTGTGGACCCACAGCATGGGTGGGTGCCAGGAAGCCACCGGTGGTACATAGAAATATCCCATTGCATTGCCCAACACAGCTGAGGTACTAATGTCATGCTTAATGCAGGTGGGCTTCGGCCCACACTGCATGCCCCAGTCAGACTGGTAATATGTACCTTAACAGTAACCGCGTTGGTGGTAATGTGTTGGTGACTGCGGACCTAGTAGTGCGGTTTTATTTTGTTGGTTTTCGGAATGTGGCCAGGATTAAGTGGGCTGTGGCGGGGGATGTTTTGGAGGCACTACGTGTCCTCTCCACGTGTCCGTGGTTATATGCACCTTAACAGTAACAGCGTTGGTGGGAAATGGCCTCGCCGCCATCATGTCTTTGGGAAGCCTCTGTTTCCACACCCCAGAGACATACCATTAGCAGCGGTATAGGCAGAGCCCATAATAAGTAACATTTCAGCCGTAGCATTAGGACAGGCCCCACTAACATATCACTAGCAGCATTATAGGGGGAGCACAGTATGCGTTCCATTTCAGTAATAGTAGCACTCAAGACAGGCCCCAGTAACAATTCCGAAGCAGCAGTATAGTGGGAGCGCAGTCTTCGTTCCATTTCAGTACCTGCAGTATAGACAAGGCACAAGTTACATTTATGTAGCTAAAGTGTAGGCCAACCCCATACACCTTTCAGTACCATGAGTGCAGGCGAAAAACATAGAAATTGCTATGATTACACTGTAGGCGAAGGGCCCACAAAAATTGCTGTATCAATAGTACTAATGTACATCCAAAAAATTGGCCATGGCCAATCAAGAGGGCAGGTGAAACCTATTAATCGCTTTGGTTAATGTGGCTTAAGTGGTAACTAGGCCTGGAGGCAGCCCAGTTTAACGAAAAATTGGTTCAAGTTAAAGTTTCAACGCTTTTAAGAGCATTGAAACGTATAAAAATTGTTTAGAAAAATTATATGAGTGAGCCTTGTGGCCCTAAGAAAAATTGCCCGTTCGGCGTGATTACGTGAGGTTTCAGGAGGAGGAGCAGGAGGAGGAGGAGGAGGAATATTAGACACAGATTGATGAAGCAGAAATGTCCCCGTTTTGGATGGTGAGAGAGAACGATGCTTCCATCCGCGGGTGCAGCCTACGTATTGCTTAGGTATCGCTGCTGTCCACTGGTGGAGAAGAGAAGTCTGGGGAAATCCAGGCTTTGTTCATCTTGATGAGTGTAAGCCTGTCGGCACTGTCGGTTGACAGGTGGGTACGCTTATCCGTGATGATTCCCCCAGCCACACTAAACACACTCTCTGACAAGACGCTAGCCGCAGGACAAGCAAGCACCTCCAGGGCATACAGCGCGAGTTCAGGCCACGTGTCCAGCTTCGACACCCAGTAGTTGTAGGTGGCAGAGGCGTCACGGAGGACGGTTGTGCGATCGGCTACGTACTCCCTCACCATCCTTTTACAGTGCTCCCACCGACTCAGCCTTGTCTGGGGAGCGGTGACACAGTCTTGCTGGGGAGCCATAAAGCTGGCAAAGGCCTTGGAGAATGTTCCCCTGCCTGCGCTGTACATGCTGCATGATCTCTGCGCCTCCCCTGCTACCTGGCCCTCGGAACTGCGCCTTCTGCCACTAGCGCTGTCGGCTGGGAATTTTACCATCAGTTTGTCCACCAGCGCCCTGTGGTATAGCATCATTCTCGAACCCCTTTCCTCTTTGGGAATGAGAGTGCAAAGGCTCTCCTTATACCGTGGGTCGAGCAGTGTGTACACCCAGTAATCCGTAGTGGCCAGAATGCGTGTAACGCGAGGGTCACGAGAAAGGCATCCTAACATGAAGTCAGCCATGTGTGCCAGGGTACCTGTACGCAACACATGGCTGTCTTCACTAGGAAGATCACTTTCAGGATCCTCCTCCTCCTCCTCTTCCTCCTCCTCAGGCCATACACGCTGAAAGGATAACAGGCAAGCAGCATGGGTACCGTCATCAGTGGGCCAAGCTGTCTCTTCCCCCTCCTCCTCATGCTGCTCCTCCTCCTCCTCCTCCTGAACGCGCTGAGATATAGACAGGAGGGTGCTCTGACTATCCAGCGACATACTGTCTTCCCCCGGCTCTGTTTCCGAGCGCAAAGCGTCTGCCTTTATGCTTTGCAGGGAACTTCTCAAGATGCATAGCAGAGGAATGGTGACGCTAATGATTGCAGCATCGCCGCTCACCACCTGGGTAGACTCCTCAAATTTTCCAAGGACCTGGCAGATGGCTGCCAACCAGGGCCACTCTTCTGTAAATAATTGAGGAGGCTGACTCACACTGCGCCGCGCAAGTTGGAGTTGGTATTCCACTATAGCTCTACGCTGCTCATAGAGCCTGGCCAACATGTGGAGCGTAGAGTTCTACTGTGTGGGCACGTCGCACAGCAGCCGGTGCACTGGCAGATTAAACCGATGTTGCAGGGTGGCAGCGTGCGTGTGGGATTTGCGGAAATGTGCACAGAGCTGGCGCACCTTTCCGAGAAGGTATGACAAGTGGGGGTAGCTTTTCAGAAAGCGCTGAACCACCAAATTAAAGACATGGGCCAGGCATGGCACGTGCGTGAGGCTGCCGAGCTGCAGAGCCGCCACCAGCTTACGGCCGTTGTCACACACGACCATGCCCGCTTGGAGGCTCAGCGGCGCAAGCCAGCGGTCGGTCTGCTCTGTCAGACCCTGCAGCAGTTCGTGGGCCGTGTGCCTCTTCTCTCCTAAGCTGAGTAGTTTCAGCACGGCCTGCTGACGCTTGCCCACCGCTGTGCTGCCACGCCGCGTGACACCGACTGCTGGCGACGTGCTGCTGCTGACACATCTTGATTGCGAGACAGAGGTTGCGTAGGAGGAGGAGGAGGGTGGTTTAGTGGAGGAAGCATACACCCCCGCAGATACCACCACCGAGCTGGGGCACGCAATTCGGGGGGTGGGTAGGACGTGAGCGGTCCCAGGCTCTGACTCTATCCCAGCCTCCACTAAATTCACCCAATGTGCCGTCAGGGAGATATAGTGGCCCTGCCCGCCTGTGCTTGTCCACGTGTCTGTTGTTAAGTGGACCTTGGCAGTAACCGCGTTGGTGAGGGCGCGTACAATGTTGCGGGAGACGTGGTCGTGCAGGCCTGGGACGGCACATCGGGAAAAGTAGTGGCGACTGGGAACCGAGTAGCGCGGGGCAGCTGCCGCCATCATGCTTTTGAAAGCCTCCGTTTCCACAAGCCTATACAGCAGCATCTCTAGGCTGATCAATTTTGCAATGTGCACGTTTAACGCTTGAGCGTGCGGGTGCCTGGCGTCGTACTTGCGCTTGCGCTCAAACAGTGGCGCTAGCGACGTCCGGACGCTACGCTGAGAGACATTGCTGGATGGGGCCGAGGACAGCGGAGGTCAGGGTGTGGGTGCAGGCCAGGAGACGGTAGTGCCTGTGTCCTCAGAGGGGGGTTGGATCTCAGTGGCAGGTTGGGGCACAGGGGGAGAGGCAGTGGTGCAAACCGGAGGCGGTGAACGGGCATCGTCCCACCTTGTGGGGTGCTTGGCCATCATATGCCTGCGCATGCTGTTGGTGGTGCCTCCCCAGCTGATCTTGGCGCGACAAAGGTTGCACACCACTGTTCGTCGGTCGTCAGGCGTCTCTGTGAAAAACTGCCACACCATCGAGCACCTTGACCTGTGCAGGGTGGCATGGCGCGAGGGGGCGCTTTGGGAAACAGTTGGTGGATTATTCGGTCAGGCCCTGCCTCTACCCCTGGCCACCGCACTGGCTCGGCCTGTGCCCACACCCTGACTTGGGCCTCCGCGTCCTCGCCCGCGTCCACGTCCTATAGGCCTACCCCTACCCCTCAGCATGGTGTATTACCAGTGATTTGATTTCCCAGGCAGGAAAGAAAGTGGCGCAAGCCTGCAGCCAAAATAGAATTTTTTCCCTTGTTTTTCAAAGGACAAGCCACACTGCGTGTATTCAATGAATACTACTAAGTTTAATAACTGTGTTGTGGCCCTGCAAATGTGTCACAGAACTGCAGTGATGCAAAGTTATTCGCTACAGCAGATCAGGGATTTCCCATGCAGGAAAGAAATTGGTGCAAGCCTGCAGTAAAACGAAGCTGGCTGCGTCTGATTTTTTTTAATGTTCTGCACGCAGCACACACGTACCCAGAGCCCTGAGGACTATCAGAGGCAGGCGAAATAGAATTTTTTCCCTTGTTTTTCAAAGGACAAGCCACACTGCGTCTATTCAATGAATAATGTATGTCTTCTGGCCCTGCCTACACAATTCTATCCCTGTAGTATTAATGCCGGGTGCAATGGTCTGCACAGCCGGTTTTGAGAAAAAAAAAAAAAAATGCAACACTGCTAACAGCAGCCTGGACAGTACTGCACACGGATAGATGTGGCCCTAGAAAGGACCGTTGGGGTTCTTGAAGCCTACACTCACTGCTAACACTCTCCCTGCCTAACCCCCACTTCTGTCCCTATTGCAGGGCGCAATGCTCTGCAGATCCAATTTTGAAAAAAAAAAAAAAAAATACAGTGCTAACACAGTACTGCACACTATTAGATGTGGCCCTGAGAAGGACCGTTGGGGTTCTTGAAGCCTACACTAACTCCTAACGCTCTCCCTACAGCAGCTCCAACACGATACCACTTTCCCTCAGCTAACTCACAAGGCATCTGTGGCGAGCCGCGGGAGGGGCCGTTTCTTATACTCGGGTGACATCTGATCGCCCCAGCCACTCACAGCAGGGGGGTGGTATAGGGCTTGAACGTCGCAGGGGGAAGTTGTAATGCCTTCCCTGTCTTTCAATTGGCCAAAAAAGCGCGCTAACGTCTCAGAGAGGAAACTGAAAGTAACCGGAACACCGCGTGGTACTCGTTACGAGTAACGAGCATCCCGAACACGCTAATATTCGCACGAATATCAAGCTCGGACGAGTACATTCGCTCATCTCTACTGGCTAACACTAAGGCTTATTGCTTGTACAGATGAAACACGCGGTTATAAGTTGTTTTATCTGTGATACCCGTGTGCCCAAAAACTGCATTGAAAATGCAGCAAAAAAAGCGTCATACACCATTGTTATGTGTACAAGTACCCAGAGTGTGCACTTATTCATCCACTTCCAGGAGGAGTAATAGAGGATCATCATCATCTACGATCCTCCTGGATTATTATTTTATGGCCAATACAAATAGTTACTTAGATCTGTCTGCAGACGGACGGACGGCTCTCGGGTCTCCTTCTCATGGCAGAATTTTGCCACTGAATTGAGCACAGATTCCGCACCCAATTTTGCAGTGAAATGCGCCATTTTAGTGTTCTATCGCTGCTCCGCAGATCTGTGCTGTAGCTCATATAGTAGATTTTTCTTCATGCAGATCATCAAACCCGTAATGCGGCAAAAATAATTGTCCTGACAATTACCGCAGAGACGAGATCTGCCGGCGAACACGGATTTGTCCCACCGCCAGGAGATAAATCCATCTGTATGCAAAAAGATCACAGAACCCCAAAGCTCAGCCGCAATATTCCACCGAGGGTTAAACTGTCAGATCTACGTGGATAAATCTGACCCGGATCTGACGGATTATAGACCGTGCGAATGAGACCTTGTACTGTATGCGGAGGAGAAACCAGGACAGCAGCGGCACGCAGGTACTCACCGGGCCGATGCATTTCGTATTCGGTCCTCTTTTTGGTATGCATTTGGCTATGGAATCCTGAATCCGAATTCCACAACACCCGCTGTCACATTCACTGTTGTTAGAACATTCATCTCCGATGTCCTTAATGTAAAAGAGAGGAAATAAATGATTAGTGAATTTGTTTCTAAGGCGTCACATTTACATCACAGGAGGAAGTAAAGACTGTTACAGACTTGCCAACTCTCCAGTAACATCCGGGAGACTCCCAGGCAGAAGGGAGACCTGATTACCGGAATAGTTGTGAAATCTGCCGTATGTCACTGAAGTCTTTTGGAAGGGACCCTATACAAAAATATTTCTCTCCCCTGGCCGATGGATGTATGTCAGGCAGCCAGGGACATGCTGACATGCTGCTGACCTTGTTTGCACATAATCCTGCCCTCCCTTTGGAGATCAGTGGCGCCCCTGCAGGCAGATCCCATAGAAACACCAGTACATCATGATGAGTGAGGCAGAGGCCCTCAGGAGGCAGAGCTATGTGCCAGGAGGTGCAGTAGAAGTGTGCCTTTTTTATTCCATGTTTGGGCATAAACATCTCAGTAAGTGAAGGCATCAGCTGATCCCCCGGCTGGAGTATCATCTCCATGACAGATAAGGGGGGGGGGGGGGGGATTCTTGTCATCCAGTAGTTATTTCTGTAGGGAGCAGTAGGGATTCCTATAATGGAAGTGTATAATCACTGCCACCAGGATCTTTGTGTGGATTTCATTCCTTTACAGTGAATTATCTGTAAATAGACGCAGCGTGAGGCCGGAGGTTCAGGGTCCGAGAATGTCCTGTCTGGCGCTACACCTCCCGCCGCACGCGGTTTTACCTCAAATTGTATCAGTTGTTCAATGCAGTTTGTCGGTGAGGCTCGTACAGATAAAACACAAGGCGGTAAAGGTTACCTGTGGAACCAGTGCGTCCCAAAACATGATTAGCAGTAAAGAGCGGTGCACTACTGCTATGTGTACCAGCACCAAGGAGGTATTTATCATACAGTTCCAGGAGAAGTAAAGGAGGAACAGCTGTAGGGTTATAAGATAAGACGCTCCTGGATTTACAGTCTATGGACAATTTAACTAGTTGTTAAACAGACAGTCAGGAGGCGGATCATTCAGATGTTTCCTTGTGCAAATTTTCAAGTCTGCACTGCGGGAAAGATAATTGACCCGTCATTTCTTGGTGAAACCACGTCAGGCGGCCGCACATGGATGTGTCCCGTAACAGAGGTTACATCCACGTGCGAATGCACACAAGAATCTGCAGCAGAATTCTAGAGCTCAGTCTCAGAGATCTTTCGTGGGTTAAATTGTCAGAGCCGCATCAGGAAAATATGGCGCTAATCTGACAGTTTAAGGTCACTCTCACACACGGCATCGCATTTTGCCGGGATAGTTTAACGTGATTTCTGAACGCACCCCACCATTGTGAGGGTGATGAGGTATGCTAAAAATTGTGAAAATGAACGGGGGCGTGGCCTAGTCTGAATGGTGAACGGTTGGGCTTCCAAGAGCTCTGTCCCTGCCTTACAAGATCTATCAGCATCCTGCCTCTGCTGGACCAGAGCCAGGCTCCCAAAGCCCTGCATCTTACCCTCCAGCGTTAGGCCCAATGCCCATGGACAGAAATTCTGCAGCATTTTTTTCCACTGAAATCTCGCCATGGCACGCTGTACATAGGATGGCATTAATTTAATGCCATCCTATGCTCACTGCCCTGATTTGACCGCATGAAAATCCGTGCGGTAAACAAATGGAGGCATGTTCTGTTTCTGTGCGGGCCTCGCAGAAGCCCACACAAAAATGGCACTGATGATGTGCTGGCTCCGCTCTGCAGAGCGGAGGAGAAGATGCCGGACGAGTGAGTTTGAGGTCAATTCGAGGGCATGAGTCGCCTCCCACTGCATGAATCTCGCAGCGAGATCTGACCTGGCCGTGGGCATGAGGCCTTAGGGGAACATTTAGAGACCAAACAGACCGGAGATCCACTGCGCTCGCAAGGCCCGAACATCCCCGCAAGGGCGAGCACCGGGTGCTAACACCCGAGGAGAACCCAGCCTAAGCCTTCCTCATCAGGTGGTCCAGAGTGGGGACCAGCTAGAGGTTCCTAGATTGCTGAAGCTGCAGCCTGCTCCTAGCTCCTCGTGGCCAGGTGACACTGCCGCCAGCGGCAGCTCCATCTGACAGCTTCTGCCCTGTGGGGCCTCGGCCACCGCGGGCTCCCCATGCAGCTCACTGCATCCTCCTGGACAACCCTGTACCCCAGGAAGCTAAGACCATCATCGCCAGCCGAGCAGACACCATCTAGTGTGAGCCCCCTGCTGCAGCGGGCCCCCTGCAAAGCGGGACCGGCTTTCCTTAAGTCGCTGCATCCCCAGGAAGAGCCTGACCGTGGGGCGATCAGACACTCCCCACCCCCTCCCCGTCAGGCGGCCGCAATCTTGAGCCGGGGGACAGCGGACAGCGTCCCTCCTGTTGTACTCCCGCAGCTGCAGGGGGTAGAGAGAGGGCACAAAAAGTGAAAGGAAGTAGCAGGGGAGAGGAACTGCGGAAGGAGGGCAGTCCTCAGTGAAGTGCCCCTGGGTATACAACACCTATAGCCCAGAGGGGTGAAGCTGCCTGGCCTCCCCCTATTAGTGAGGGGAGAAATAGAAACCTGGTCTTCAGCTGGCAGGACTTTGTTGTTCTCTGCTGTCACCCAGTGGCCAACTAAGGGAACAATATCTTACAATATATTCTTGCTAGACTGAAGTGGCCTGCAAGAATAGACCCCCTTTCATCTGCAACACACACAAGCATGTACAGGAGAGGACAAATAAATCAGTGCAGGACTGCCTCCTAAAAAAGCAGTGGGATCCCCTCCTCCCTTCCTCCCCAGAAAAATAATCCAATAACCACGATGGACATATCAGGCTCCTGCCTCCGGTCATCACTCAGTAAAGCAACAAGTAAAAATCTTGTAAATAATAGAGGAACCCATGCTGTAATTGGCCTGAGCCCCTCCATCACCCCGTGGGATGAGCTCATATATGGCCTTTGGGATGACTGCCATCCTCCCTTGATCTGTGCCCTGACTCTGTCCTAGACAGCTGACTGGAATATTTCAATCCTCACTCCCCAAGCTATTCCCTCCAGGTTATGGCTTCAGAATGACAAAAACAAACAGAACAGAAAAAAATTGCTTACAATGTCAGCTCAAAGTACCCTTCCAGAACTCTTCTCAGGATCTCAGCCTATTGTTTCCACCACTATGGCTCTCTCTCCTCAAAACTCTGATTCCAAGCTAGTGAACCAGTGAAAAACACCCAAATTACAGACCTCTCCACTGCAGACTCAAAGCTCTTTAACCACGTAAAAAAAAAATGTTTCAGGGCGAGCTGCAATCAGCATTTCATGATATATCTAAGCAAATCTCTGACCTAGGCCATCGTACAAATAACCTTGAACAAAAAATGGATGAGATAATCGATGCATTGGACCAAGAGCGAGCCAAATGGTATGAACAATCAACAAGGGTTGAAGCTTTTGAGCTGAAATGTGAAGACCTCGAAAACAGGAGCAGAAGTTCAAATTTAAGGATTCGAGGCGTCCCCGAGAGCATTACTAACTTAAAAGAAGTGGCCACCAACCTCTTCTCTGCACTTCCTCCGCCGGCTGACAAGGAAACCCTCCATATGGACAGAATTCGTAATTTCCTTACTAAGCCTGCCCAACTCTGACCTCCCAAGAGACATTATCTTGAAGCTCCACTACTCCGAGATGAAGGACCAAATCCCATCCTCCGCTCACAACTCACCCTCACTTCCAGGCGTTCCACCTTCAATCCAGTTGTACCCTGACATTGCTTCCTCTACCCTTGCAAAAAGAAGATCCTAAAACCCATCACCTCAGCACTATAGCAGGTGAACATAAAGTATAGATGGAACTTCCCGTTTGCACTATCTGTTCGCATTAACCTGGAAGAAGGGAAATGTATGCTAGAAGAGGAAGGAATTCCCTACGATCCTGGCAGTAACCCACCGCCTAGACCTCAATGGCCAACCTGCACCTGGACGAAAGACCACGTTGAAATGAGCCAGTTCCACTGCAACGCAACCAGAACCTCTGAAACAAGATACGTATGAACAGACTTTGTTTAAATACTGAAAGGTTAAGGTTTTCTAATTCTTGGCTTACTAAATCCCGGACATAGTTAAATGGTTTACTGACCAGCTCTTCCGGTCAGCTGGTTATTTAGTTTAAATCTTACATATTTTAAGAACTTGCTAGGACAGAGAGATTTGATGCTCCTTCCCATTGAGAATTTAGATGCGCCTCACATATTTATTTGGAGGTGCACTTAGCCTGGGCTACCTTGGGTCCATAGACCTAATATTGTTTTTTTTATTAAGTTTGCTCACATATTTCATTCTGCTGAGTTACTTATGTTTGATGTTGTTTCCACACAAGTAGCGAACGACCTTCGCCTCTTCTCTGGGAAAACTAGGCTTACTCAGCTCCCAGCTTACCGCCACAATGGTCTTAATAATTTCCCATAATGTTAAAGGGTTTAATTCCCCATTAAAAAGGAGAAAGGCTTTCTTTCAGTATCTTAAATACAAGCCAGATGTCATCTGTCTACAGAAGACCCACTTATCCACCACTTCAGCCCCTAAATACTTCCACTCCCAATACACACAAGCATACTCATCAGTAGCCACCAAGACGCACCAGGTTGTTTCTATCATCCTACACAACTCACTCCCCCCCACCATAAACAAAGCAGAGATAGACCCACATGGCAGAGTCATCATCTTACAAGATACCCTGTGATGGGTGATTTTAACACTGTACTCTCCCCTGCTCTGGATCGTTCCTCTTCCAATCCAGACAAATTAAGTGCATCACAGAGGTCAACACTGGCCTCCATCCTGGGGAACTTGGCTCTGGCTGATGTGTGGAGGCACGCAATTTTAAAAGAGGCTATACCTTTTCCTCAGCCCCACCTAAATCATATTCTCGTATCGACTGGACGCTTGCCTTCACTCACCTTCTGTCAGCACTAGCACAAGTGGAGCACATTCCCTGTGCGTGGCCAGAACATGACATGGTCATATCCCACTTTTTGAACCAAGGTACCCCATTTTTCCCCAGGAGATGGAGGCTCAACGAATTTCTGCTGAAAGGCCCCATATCTCTTGCAAAGATAACAAATCAGCTCATGACATATTTTGCAACAAACAATAATGGCAACTTGCAACCAGTTTGGATTTGGCTGGCCCATAAGGCTTACATGAGGGGTCAGATCTCCCAAATTGCTTCCCATAAAAAGAGAAAAAAAACAAACTCAACTTGTGCCGGAGAGAAGTCTCGCTCTGCTGGAACTAGCCAACCAGCAAGAACCTAGCATATCATTAATAAAATACATTAAAGATACAAAATTAAAACTTAACCTCCTGTATACTTCCTTGGCAGAAGAAGCCCTCCACTGGACCCAAGCTACCTATTTAAGATTTGCCAATAAACCGGACAAAATTTTAGCAACGAGACTAAGGACAAAAGAAAGAATTTGCACAGTTCATTCCATCAGATCTGAAAATGGCTCTTCCACCTCGAACTCAGATAAAATTTCTGAAACATTCTACAATTTCTATAGCGCCTTATATAAATACAAACCTCAAAAAACTCTACTACGTCAGATTTACTGAAAACTATCTCACTCCCGAAAATTACCTCACAACAAAACAAACAGCTTAACCATCCAATCACTGAGGAGGAGGTGGAGAAGACTATGAAAAATCTCAAATTAGGCAAAGCACCCGGTCCAGATGGATTGACAGCCCTCTACTACAAAAAATGTTGTACATTTCTATCCCATCCATTAGCACTCTTTTATAATGACATATTATCTGGAAAAGATACCCCTAAGGAACTTTTGAGGGCCCACCGGATAAAGACCCTGCCTCCCCTAAAAATTACCGTTCAATCTCATTACTAAATTGAGATTATAAAATCCTCACAAGTATATTTACCGCCTGACTTAACTGCTATCTCCCCTCTCTGATACATAGAGATCAGGTCGGATTTATCCCAGTTTGCCAGGCCCCAGACAATGTAAGAAACATACTAAATGTCATCCATGCCTCGCATCTGCAAAAAGTCCCACTGGTAGTCCTAGCTTTGGATATTGAAAAAGCTTTTGACAGTCTCTCTTGAGACTATCTTTTTGCGGTACTAAAGAAAGTTGGTATCCATGGAGCTTATGTCACAGCCTTACATGCCATATACTCTATTCCTTTTGCACAGCTGAAACTTCCCTGTTCAAAATCTCCGACAATACCCATACGAGGAGGTATATAAGAGGGATGCCCTCTGTCCCCTGCCCTCTTTGCCCTGACAATGGAAGCCCTGGTCTGTATTATTTGAAGTAACCCAAACATTTCAGGCATTGAGATAGGGAAACAAAATTATAAATTTAATCTATTTGCAAATGACATTCTTCTCACCCGTACCAAGCCCCTCACGTCACTCCCAAACTTAATGGCTACACTTGATACCTTTGCCGAAACGTCTAGCCTAGTAGTCAATATTGATAAAACAAAAGCCCTTTTAATAATCTACCCTCACACACGCAAAAACTCATAAAGCTTAACTTTGGCTTTCAGACACCCCCACACTACATTACCTATTTAGGTATCAAACTCTCTCTCTCCCTAGACTCACTATATAAATGGACCCCTGCACACACACACAATCAAAGCTGGTATGAAAAAATGGGACCAACCCACCCTCTCCTGGGTAGGAGAAATGCCATCAAAATGACAGTACCATCTTGCCTCCTCTACCTTTTCAGATGTCTCCCCATAATTGTTCCCAGCGCCAACCTAAAGGAAATGCAACAGGCAATCTTGGTATAACGAGAGACCCCACATCAAACAAAAAGTTATGCACCTCCATAAAAGTGTTGGAGGCCTATCAGTCTCTAATCTGCAAAAATACTTCTTGGCAGCCCAGTTGTCACAAATTCCCCCATGTCCTCTGGCCTAAGGGTTCCTCTATGGGTAGAAATAGAAACATCTCTTATAGCCCCAATCCACCCAACACCTATTACCACTAACATACCATCTCTTTCTCATCTGGGGGAGGTGCAGATTCAAGTTCCTGCTGATGTCAAATATTCCCCCTTGCTACCCATTATCCTCAATCAAGTGTTTGACTTAAGTTCCCAAGAAAACAGCCTCCTATAGTGGTGAAACAGAGGCCTAACTTTATTCTTCCATTTCATGGCACAGTGCAAACTCCTTACACCACAAGAACTCCTAGATAAATACTGCATCCCAGGACGTCTCTGGATGAAACTATTACAAATATACAGTTTCATTTGAACCCTAAAAAGTAACAACAACCCCGCTGTAAAGCCCACTGGCTTTGAAAGACTTTGTCTATGGTCCCCCCTTCAGTCCAGCGTGATACCCTCCCTGTACACCAATATGAACAAGCCAGCACTGGGAAGTAAGCTTCCATTTATGCTACGCTGGGAAACAGATCTAAACATCTCACTCTCCATACCTTGATGGCATCACTGCTGCACCTTTATATCAAAGAGAAGCCATCAGGTAACTCTTGCTGAAACATCATTAAAAATACTTCACAGGACATATTTGATTCCATCGATAATCCGCAAGTATTCCCCAAGTACTGCACCAAATTGTTTCAGGAGCTATAACTCCCTGGGGATGCCCTCTCACATATGGTGGACATGCCAGGGGGTGAGGTTCCTCTGGAGGCAGATGCCTAACCTTATATCCAGAGTCCTGGGCAAACCATTCCCCCTCTCTCCACCCCTTTGTCTCCTGGCTGACAAACCCATGGGGTTCAATGATCAACAGCATTACCTCTCGCAGTACACCTGTATGGCTGCTGGAATATACATTGCCTCTTAATGGCTTTTACCCACTCTTCTAGTTAACCCAATTGTCGCCAGGGTTTCCAGAATGATGCTATATGGAAAACTGTCGGCCATGAGAGAAGACAAAATGGAGTTGTTCCTAAAAACCTGGCAACCATGGTGTGCTTCTTTGGCTATACCTGGGCTTCCCAGAGTACTCATTATGAGATAGAAAACAAGCAGAAGGAATGTGTAGAACGGGACATATGCCGAAACCGTAGTCCTAGTCTTAGTCTCACATTCCCCTCAAAAGAAGAGAAAGAAGAATTTTTAAAAATGTAACGGAAATACTTTAGATTTCGTATAAACTGACCTGTGGAAGTTAATTGTTTTGTTTTCACAGTGATATTTCTTTATTGCACCCCCTGCGAGGGGAATTTTCTAGCTGAACAGCTCGTAATAATTTGCATATTATTTCTCAATAAAACCAGTTGAACCAAAAAGTTTGAAAACACGTCAAAATAGAGCAGTCAGCACACAAAAATCGCGTTTTAGAAAATGTATTCGAGTGCAGGTCTGAAGGGCCCCATTGAAATCAAGGGGAGTGTTGTATCTCAATTATCGGGGCGTTCAAAACACTGCATTAATAACAGTATAAAGCACGTGTGTGAGAGTAGCCTAAGGCCGGCATGAACGGGGAATCGTACTAGTCTGTCCTCTGCGCACCATATAACAACCGGGTACAGGTACTCACCAGGCCGATACAGCTGAGATCTGGCAAGTCGCGTGGAACACATAGACCGACGCCCAAAAATCTGAAGCAACATCGGCTCCTACAGTCAGAACTTCTCGTACATTGATTTGCGAAGGGCTAAATGTAAAACAGAGAAAATAAATATTCAGTGAATTTGTTTATAAGTTTTCACATTTATTTCACATGAGGAAGTAAAGACGATTCATACTTGTCACCCCGGAATATCCTTAAGATTTCCAGGATTAGGGGAGATCTCTGGGATTCGCAGTTGTCAATTCTACCGCATGCTGCTGAAGTCTCTTGGAAGGAAGCCTTTTATAGAAGACTAGTAATTATTAGGACATTATAGCAGCAGTGTTTCTGGTCGCACATCACACATACAGCAGCTTGATTACCACACAAGACAAACACAGCTGGAACAAACACAGCAGGGACATCCCCACAGGTCCTTCAGCCTACCAGATCCCTGTGGTGGAGGTAGGTCAGTGTGTTCTGTCAGGACCGCTGAGTTGTGTCTGACATAATAGTGGCTTAGTTGTATTCTCAGTGTTTTAGGACCTGCCGTAATGGCGCCAGGGAGCGAAGCTATGGCGTAGCCAGGAGCAAGGCTATGATGTCACCAGAGGTGGGGCTATGAAATCGCTAGGGAGCCAAGCACTCACACTCATACAAACAGACAAGTGGTCATTACATTCCATAATAACACAATACAGAAGCTGCTGCTGCCACATATAATAACTGACACAAGTGTCGGCGTCTATAAGAGAACAATAGCTTTTTAATGGCTGAAAACAACATAACTTGTAGCAGAAAGTTATTACAGACAAGTTAAACTTTGCTACATCTGTAGACGCCAACTCTACCAGAAAACCCAGGAGGCTCTTTGGAAAAAAGGAGACCTACCAGACTCCCCGGAGAATTGCCAAGCGTTCTGAAAGGGCTTGGGCTATTAGGCCTCCATCTCACAAGATGTATGATTCCCCTGTAAGGGCTCCCACCCACTGGTGAGATTTTATTTCTTGCGCTGCGAGAGCACGAGAAAAATCTCGCAGCGCAAGAAAGAGGCCGGTATAGAACCGGCATATCGCAAATGGTTTCAATGGGGCTAGCGACAGCAGCGACAGCTGTGGCAGGAGTTTCCTTCATCCCTGTGGATGAAGCATGTAAAAATGTGACCTTAAAAAGACACCCAAAAAAGCCGCCTTAAAAACACAAGTGAGGAAATTTCAAGCTTTTTTAGCTGTGTTTTTAGGGTCAGAAATGCTTCCAAAAAGGGTGTGACGCTGCCTATTCGCTCTTGCAGGTTTTTCTTTTTAGCTTTTAACTCCTTCCTCTCGCAGCTTGCTTTGATCTTATTGACAGCACAGTTTGTTTTTTTTAAATCTGACATTTTTCATTAGGGTAAATGTCAGGAAAGGGTTAAACACTGTAAATGGCTCCTATGAAACGTGTGCATTTCTCTAAAGTTTCATTTTCATACTATTTTAGTGCTGTTTAACAACATCTATTTGGTATATGTGTTTAGATGGTATATACAGTGTGTGATATGTATACATGCGTGTGTGACATATACTGTATTTTCTGGACTAGAAGTGGTGGCGTCTTTTACTCTGAAGTGACCTCACCAAGCGTCTCTGCCTCTCTCTGCTGTGATCCTGCTCGGCTCTCTGACTGCTCCCCATCCTGGTCGGCTGATTCCCCAACACTAACACGAGAGACAGAGCCCCTCAGAGTCCTGACCATGGAGCTCGGCCTCCTATAGCGGAGGCGCCCTGTTTGTTTTCTCTCACACTCTGCAGCTGCTGGTGACGTTAACGGTACAACCTCCATTCTCCATCTGGCGGCATTGAGCAGCCTGCGCTACTTCTGATTGACTGAGCTACGGTGGCTCAGAGTTAATGCAAGTAAGCTGGGTTGTTGTAAAAAGGAGGGCAGAAGTATGCCTATTTTAGAGTAGGAGATGACAGCAATTGTATAGTTAAAGAATTACTGCGCCTGTTTAACACTGTAGTGAAATGTAACCAATTAGTTTGCTTTTAGATGGAAGAATGTCTCTGCGTGGATTCCTTTTGTTTTGGTTCAGTCTTTTAGAAACTATTCCAACTGGACACATATATATGGATGTAATAAAGTGTCTATGCTTTCAGAAGAAACAGCCCGGTGTCATTGGACTCTACCACATTTCTGGGGGATCATCTGGAATTTGGAGGGTCAGAAGAGGGTGATTTCACCTCCTGCTAGCTCTTAGGTTTTAAGACTGATTGACTGAGAGAGAAGATCCACTTGGGTGCCAAAGAGCTATTTGCTTCATAGCGGGAAAACACACTCCCAAAGATTCAGACTGTAACTGCGACGTATAGGAACCGTCAGAGGCATGGAAATCATAGACGAACAGGTGGGAATTCAAATTGTAAGGTAGGGGACCTACTGTTTGGTACGGCAGAAGTAAGAGACCGATCATCTTTTTAAAAACTGACTTCTTTTAGTAACCTTCATTGGCGAAGCCTTGTTCTTTATGGGAATGTTGGTAGGGTTGGAATTAGTAACTTAGAATTAGAGATAAGCGAACACCAAAATGCTCGGGTGTTTGTTATTCGAAACGAACTTCCCGCGATGTTCGAGGGTTCGTTTCGAATAACGAACCCCATTGAAGTCAATGGGCGACCGGAGCATTTTTGTATTTCGCCGATGCTCGCTAAGGTTTTCATGTGTGAAAATCTGGGCAATTCAAGAAAGTGATGGGAACGACACAGCAACGGATAGGGCAGGCGAGGGGCTACATGTTGGGCTGCATCTCAAGTTCACAGGTCCCACTATTAAGCCACAATACCGGCAAGAGTGGGCCCCCCCCCCTCCCAACAACTTTTACTTCTGAAAAGCCCTCATTAGCATGGCATACCTTTGCTAAGCACCACACTACCTCCAACAAAGCACAATCACTGCCTGCATGACACTCCACTGACACTTCTCCTGGGTTACATGCTGCCCAACCGCCCCCCCCCTCCCCCCCACAGCGCACACCAAAGTGTCCCTGCGCAGCCTTCAGCTGCCCTCATGCCACACCACGCTCATGTCTATTTAGAATTGCGTCTGCCATGACGAGGGACCGCAGGCACACACTGCAGAGGTTGGCACGGCTAGGCAGAGACCCTCTTTAAAAGTGGCGGGGCGATAGCCCACAATGCTGTACAGAAGCAATGAGAAATAGAATCCTGTGCCACCGCCATCAGGAGCTGCACACGTGGGCATAGCAATGGGGAACCTATGTGCCACACACTATTCATTCTGTCAAGGTGTCTGCATGCCCCAGTCAGACCGCGGTTTTTAATTCATAGACACAGGCAGGTACAACTCCCTATTGTGAAGTCCCTGTCGACCGACAGCATGGGTGGCTCCCTGGAACCCACCGGCGGTACACAAAAATACCCCATTGCATTGCCCAACACAGCTGAGGTAGTAATGTCGTGCTTAATGCAGGTGAGCTTCGGCCCACACTGCATGCCCCAGTCAGACTGGGGTTCTTTTCGAATGTGTACAGATGTAGTAAAAACTCCGTGTGCACCTACAGCATGGGTGGGTGCCAGGAAGCCACCGGCAGTACATAGAAATATCCCATTGCATTACCCAACACAGCTGAGGTAACGTCAGCTGTAATGCAGGTGGGCTAAAAATTCATTTGATTACACTGTAGGCGAGGGCCCACAAAAATTGCTGTATCAACAGTACTAATGTACATCCCAAAAATTGGCCATGGCCAGCCAAGAGGGCAGGTGACACCCATTAATCGCTTTGGTTAATGTGGCTTAAGTGGTAACTAGGCCTGGAGGCAGCCCAGTGTAACGAAAAATTGGTTCAAGTTAAAGTTCCAACGCTTTTAAGAGCATTGAAACTTTTAAAAATTGTTCAGAAAAATTATTTGAGTGAGCCTTGTGGCCCTAAGAAAAATTGCCCGTTCAGCGTGATTACGTGAGGTTTCAGGAGGAGGAGCAGGAGGAGGAGGAGGAGGAATATTAGACACAGATTGATGAAGCAGAAATGTCCCCGTTTTGGATGGTGAGAGAGAACGTAGCTTCCATCCGCGGGTGCAGCCTACGTATTGCTTACGTATCCTTGCTGTCCGATGGTGGAGAAGAGAAGTCTGGCGAAATCCAGGCTTTGTTCATCTTGATGAGTGTTAGCCTGTCGGCACTATCGGTTGACAAGCGGCTACGCTTATCTGTGATGATTCCCCCAGCCACACTAAACACCCTCTCCGACAAGACGCTAGCCGCAGGACAAGCAAGCACCTCCAGGGCATACAACGCTAGTTCAGGCCACGTGTCCAGCTTCGACACCCAGTAGTTGTAGGTGGCAGAGGCGTCAAGGAGGACGGTCGTGCGATCGGCTACGTACTCCCTCACCATCCTTTTACAGTGCTCCCGCCGACTCAGCCTTGACTGGGGAGCGGTGACACAGTCTTGGTGGGGAGCCATAAAGCTGTCCAGGCCCTTAAAGACTGTTGCACTGCCTGGGATGTACATGCTGCTCAATCTCCGCACCTCCCCTGCTACCTTGCCCTCGGAACTGCGCCTTCTGCCACTAGCGCTGTCGGCTGGGAATTTTACCATCAGCTTGTCCGCAAGGGTGCTGTGGTATAGCAACACTCTCGAACCCCTTTCCTCTTTGGGAATGAGAGTGGGCAGGTTCTCCTTATACCGTGGATCGAGCAGTGTGTACACCCAGTAATCCGTAGTGGCCAGAATGCGTGCAACGCGAGGGTCACGAGAAAGGCATCCTAACATGAAGTCAGCCATGTGTGCCAGGGTACCTGTACGCAACACATGGCTGTCTTCACTAGGAAGATCACTTTCAGGATCCTCCTCCTCCTCCTCCTCAGGCCATACACGCTGAAAGGATGACAGGCAATCAGCCGGTGTACCGTCAGCAGCGGCCCAAGCTGTCTCTTCCCCCTCCTCCTCATCCTCCTCATGCTCCTCCTCCTCCTCCTGTACGCGCTGAGAAATAGACAGGAGGGTGCTCTGACTATCCAGCGACATACTGTCTTCCACCGCCCCCGTTTCCGAGCGCAAAGCAGCTGCCTTTATGCTTTGCAGGGAATTTCTCAAGATGCATAGCAGAGGAATGGTGACGCTAATGATTGCAGCATCGCCGCTCACCACCTGGGTAGACTCCTCAAAATTACCAAGGACATGGCAGATGTCTGCCAACCAGGCCCACTCTTCTGAAAAGAATTGAGGAGGCTGACTCCCACTGCGCCGCCCATGTTGGAGTTGGAATTCGACTATAGCTCTACGCTGTTCATAGAGCCTGGCCAACATGTGGAGCGTAGAGTTCCACCGTGAGGGCACGTCGCACAGCAGTCGGTGCACTGGCAGCTTAAAGCGATGTTGCAGGGTGCGCAGGGTGGCAGCGTCCGTGTGGGACTTGCAGAAATGTGCGCAGAGCCGGCGCGCCTTTACGAGCAGGTCTGACAAGCGTGGGTAGCTTTTCAGAAAGCGCTGAACCACCAAATTAAAGACGTGGGCCAGGCATGGCACGTGCGTGAGGCTGCCGAGCTGCAGAGCCGCCACCAGGTTACGGCCGTTGTCACACACGACCATGCCCGGTTGGAGGCTCAGCGGCGCAAGCCAGCGGTCGGTCTGCTGTGTCAGACCCTGCAGCAGTTCGTGGGCCGTGTGCCTCTTATCTCCTAAGCTGAGTAGTTTCAGCACGGCCTGCTGACGCTTGCCCACCGCTGTGCTGCCACACCGCACGACACCGACTGCTGGCGACATGCTGCTGCTAACACATCTTGATTGCGAGATAGAGGTTGCGGAGGAGGAGGAGGAGGAGGAGGAGGAGGAGGAGGGTGCTTTAGTGGAGGAAGCATACACCTCCGCAGATACCACCACCGAGCTGGGGCCGGCAATTCTGGGGGTGGGTAGGACGTAAGCGGTCCCAGGCTCTGACTCTGTCCCAGCCTCCACTAAATTCACCCAATGTGCCGTCAGGGAGATGTAGTGGCCCTGCCCGCCTGTGCTTGTCCACGTGTCCGTTGTTAAGTGGACCGTGGCAGTAACCGCGTTGGTGAGGGCGCGTACAATGTTGCGGGAGACGTGGTCGTGCAGGGCTGGGACGGCACATCAGGAAAAGTAGTGGCGACTGGGAACTGAGTAGCACGGGGCCGCCGCCTCCATCATACTTTTGAAGGACTCCGTTTCCACAACCCTATACGGCAGCATCTCAAGGCTGATGAATTTTGCTATGCGGACGGTTAACGTTTGAGCGTGCGGGTGCGTGGCGGCGTACTTGCGCTTGCGCTCCAACAGTTGCGCAAGCGACGGCTGGACGGTGCGCTGAACTACACTGGTGGATGGGGCCGAGGACAGCGGAGGTGAGGGTGTGGGTGCAGGCCATGAGGTGGTAGTGCCTGT